>NC_141866.1:6121006-7451006 GCF_024713525.1 Acromyrmex echinatior | reverse complement strand
AAAATAACAATTATTCGAGAATAATTGCATACTGCTTTACAGAGGTAAAAAAAGCAAAAGAAAGAACTTTAGACACCGCAAGTCCATTAGCGCGCGCGTTAACATATTTAGGACGTAAAAGTTAGGACACGTGTATCGTTTTACTGTAATAGAAATTCACGCGATATTTGCCGAATTAAGAAACACTGTCTTCTGGCTATGATAACAATTGCGGAAAAATTGTCATTCTGTCAGTGTCAACTTCACGAATAGAGTGAACAAAGTGCACTAACACCCAGGTAATGTTAATTCCCGTACATGACAGCATACATGTTCTTAGATAAGAGTTTATGTCCAATAATTAGTATACATAACCCATGTTGAAGGAGGCTTATCACTCCCCTTAACCACTGGCTGCGGTAGTCGTCTCACCGATTATACAATCGTCCTACAACACATGAAGACGCGCTGTGCATTTTTACAAAACAATGACGTAACAAAAAAAACGATATGAAAAATGTTAAAAGTCATAAGTATAATGCATGGTAAACTTAACAAGCGACATCTTTGCATCAAACTGACTCCATATATAGAGCAACTTGTAACTTGATAACGAGATGACTAATCATTAACTTGTGATTCGTTTTGCTCAATACGCATAAAACGATCACGATTGTGATTGACGTACTCGCGTAAATTCGCTGATCGATCTTTCAATCACAATCCATCAGCTGCACGAATCGAACAAATTCGAAAGAAAATTGTACCTGTCTGTTACAAATGATGAATTGTCATTCCTATTCTGTCGCATACATATTCCACGATCTATACTCATTTTGAAGAAATTCAGTATATCGTAGTAAAGTTACATCTATAATACAACTGTTCTAAATATTATTTAAAGTATCAGAGAATTGTGCACAGATATGTTTGTGTAAAAAAAAAATAATATCGCGTATGTGTAAAGATTAAATATTTTATTAAGTTAAAAACACAAATTTTAATGGAACCATTATCTTTCTCCATTCGCATCTTTTTGTCTCTCTATTCGTTTCTCGATTGGAAGACGAAAGTCGACACTTTGACGGCTTTACGAATCGGTTGATCGACTTTTTAACGAACGATCGTTCGAACGGCTCTTTCAGATCATCCGCAGGATTGGCCGGCTTGCACAAAGATGAGTTGGGCAACGTGGGGATCGTCGAGAGAGGGTTGGAAATCTCGCGCTTCATTTAATTAATGAATGGCGGCAGCGTTCTTCCCTTCTTTTTGTAGGAGAACCGCCGCTCTCGTCTAAACGCAGTTCTCTTTAGGGTCCTTACACAGTTACGAGAGCGCGTCACGTATTCATCACAGGACTCTAACTATGGCACTTTTTATGGGCCTCTCACGAACACACATACGAATACATATAACAACGAACATATATGGTTAAATATGGATACATGTGTGGATCTAACTATCCATGTCTACCGCGGTAAATCTTTCATGTTGCCGCGCGACAAGGTGCATCCAGAACCCTTCTCGAAGATCGGCCATGATGGCGCCGGCCATGGATATCTTGAAACATCGATCATTAATGTCGAAAACTTCTCGGCTGCTATCCTTTCACTTTGCAGCCTTTTTGAATCACAGGATGTATTTATAAATATATTAAAGATGCAAATCGCTAGATTAGTCCTTAGTTAAAATCGTCCTGAGAAAGGACCTTACAGGTTGATATGTTCATATATGAATATTCATGTATGAAGTAAGCATAATTTTAATTGCTCTTGTAAATTTTTATTAATGTTCTGTGTTAATACTAAAAATGAGTCAATCGTCATTTTGATCTCGTATATAATGTAATATATTAAGTAACGTAATTAGTGCTTCCCACCATTTTGGAATATTTTTTCGACATGTTTGTCCGTGCCAGATTTCACGATTATCGCGGATACATCGACAAAGTGTCGGCCAAAATCTTTTGAAGATATCACATATCTGTCTACTCGATGTTTGATCTGTTTCGAAACATGGACGAGCACTCCGTCCGCTGGTGATAACGACCGATGATACTTTGGGAACGATTATAATGCCTGTCATTCTTGTTCTGGATTGATCTTATCGAAGGTTACACAAGTACGTGTGTACATATGTGAAATAAAGATCGATAATGATACCTTCATTATTACTTATGTAAGTACAGTATTCTTATACAATAATTTCGTATAAAAAATTCATAATAATTATAAATGCTAATAACAAACTAATATGTTTTATAGATACTTTGCTACCACTTGCTGTTTGTAGTTACATGGATAGAGTTAAATCTTCAGTAAATATTAAATACCTTACATTTTGAATTATAATAATATTCAAAAATGTTTCCTATTTTAAATTTGGCTAATTTTTAATATTAGAATCAACAAAAATTGCAACGATTAGGACACACACACACGCGCGCGCGCGCACACACACACATACACACATATTGGATATAATTACTTTATATCACAAATATTGTTTATACATATATTTTATGCAAAATAATATATTAGAATTAGTGAATAAGTCAAATTTTTAAACACATTTTAAAACATATAACCGAATAAGGGACTGATTAAGATACATGTAATTTTAACACGGACATCGGACATTGTTCGTAATACACGCTTGTATATGTATTGTACAATAGTTTGGAAGTATCGGCGGTTCACCCTGTCGCGATGGCTTACGCGTGAGTGGCGTATTAATTATACCGCGGGGCTCCTTATAATGTAATTTATGGGGAGTGCGAGAGAGTACGGGGACGAGAGCAAGGAGAGCGTTATCAATTCCGCGAGATTAATCACTTAAGTTTATACTGGCCTCTCCTATCCACTTTACTCTGTAAGTAGTACTCCTCGCCTTGCTTCCACGGCTTCTCCCGTGTCTCAACACCATCAGCACCGCTCTTGATTTATGAGGTGGAGCGCGTGCTGGGTCTGCTCTCAGTGTGCTATTACACTAGACGAGCGGTCTTAATAAAAGTTTATCCGGAGAGTCATTGTCGGTCGGGAAAACCTTGTGTTAACCACCGTTTCATTACAACGAAACAGTCTCGTGTCATGAAAAGCAACATTAATCTTTCCTCGAATTGAGCAGAACTTCATATGCATGTAATATATTGTTTAAACAAAAATATTTCTACAAAAAAGCAAGCATGCGTAAAAAATAAACTCACGCAATCTTCTCATGAAATTAATACTGTTCACCTGCTTCCTGCTTTTCGAAAAATAGGTAATTAAACTATATAGAGCTATGGAATGTACAACGTATTTATTAATTCTACGACGTAACACTCGCAGCTTGTTAAACAGAAGCGACATGAAGAAGATTCTAAGTTTCTCGATCGCGTAATTAAATTCGCTTTAATGAGAAGCGACACATGTACTAGAGTATATTTTCTAGCATGAGATTTTTATGTTTTTCTCCCTTTTTTATCACAAAGAATTAACGCAAAAATGTAACGCTCGCGCACTCTGCCGAGAACGGAACGAACCCGTCCATAATTCTTTCCTCGTTGCACCGGGGACTCGAGCATTAAAATCGTCTCGCTCGTAGAATCCATCGAAATACGGGTAATTCAACACGGTGACAATCGTTGCTGCACACACCTTTGAAGATGTGTCCCCCTTTTGACCCCTCACGCTCGTCCCTCCGGACGGGACGGAGGGATGGCTATCAAATAGCCACGGTGGAAGGGGCATCCCTTCTACTGGATTCTCTAGTAATACTAGCTCCCCACTTTTCTTACACCGCGGTGCCAACGAGGAGGGTCTACAACCGTCCTTTGTCGAGTTGTGCTGCCACCTGTCCAACAGCTTCGACGACCTTGCCCATGACTGGTCGCCGAGCACTCCAAATCGTCGTTCTGGTCTCGAACCGTGGAATGACGTCTATGTGAGAAAATATAGATCCGTTCTTATCAAAATCACAATCAGTTGGATCGAATCTCATGATCTGCCTTCAGATGAACATCATCCGTTTTAGAAATTCGGTACAAAGCAATAAATTATGTATGATAATGCAAAAGGCAATTTATTAGTAGATATTTATTCGGTTTAAATAGATATTTACTGCAAAAAATAGCTATACATGTAAGGATAGAAAAGGATTTGTGATAGAAAAAGATTTCAAAAGACACGAGTATAAGCAGAAGAAAAATATTTGTATCCCTTTTTAATGATTTCAATGTTTTAATGATCGATTGAAGATTTATAAGTCGGACGTATAGTAACTGGATTAAAATATTAGTATAATTAGATTTTCTTTATTTAAAATTTCGTAGTTCTTAGTTACTGTCGTCGCAGGATTAAAGGGACAGACTTGGGATAAAGGGAATCGATGCACATGAATTTCATTGCATGTATTAAAATTGTACGAGGCACCTGTTCCGTTCGCTTTCTCGGGAGAATCGCTTTCACGATGTCGATTAATATACACATAATGCGTTCCGTGCAAATAATTGGCGAGTTGTCAGTGAACATACGACATGATGAGCCGTAGTTTACTTGATGTCGAACGACGCGTCCCTTTCGCTTTGCGGTATTACGTGCACTTTACTTATCGCGCGCGATCTATAATTGCGGGTTATCGTCAAGACACTGACAGCTTCTATATAGATCTTGGTGGATCAATTCACGTGCAAGAGGACGTCTACTTTACACGTATGTATTGTGTCATCACGTACGACGTGTCCGCGGTATGTTTTACACATTCGCGTGCATCGCTGATACGCATCGCTGATCTACATCGCATCTAACATTCTTTATGTCTATCCCGTCAAATTGTCAAACATTATTTAATGTCTACATCACTTTCGTGCTGATTATGCATTCACAAATGTTTGATACTGTTGTTTAAGGATCGTCTACATGTGTAATTGACAATTGTGAAAATTATATAAAATTATTCCTGTTAAATCTTATAACTTAAGAAATTTTAAAAAATTCACATCTTGTAATATACGAAAGAAATAAATCTTAATCAATCAATCATTACTATATGTCCTTTGCAAATCTTATAACGTTGAATCTTTATTGTAGGTTTAAAACACAAATCACAGACTTCGATAAAAAATATTCATCCACATAAAACTCTACGAAGAACTCTACGATACTGATAATGTGTCTGTCGTAATAGACGACTTTCGATTAAGCTTATTATCGATAACATTACATCACGATTTGACAATACACTAGAACATATAACACACTTAAAGAATGTAAGCCTAAATACGATCAGACGATGGAAGCCCAACAAGATCACAAGATAGCTAACGCTCGATACACTTCCATTAGATGAAGGTAGAATGAATTTATACCTATCGAAACGATAGCGATTATCGACAATAGAATTTCTGCACATCGATGAGATACGAGCGTAAGAAAAAATCCCGCAATGCAGTTTGAAATGTTTGCGAATCACTTAGTCAATAATTTGATAAGTTTATCACAAAAAAGTACGATGTAATACAATGCACATGCTGCAGTTGCTATATCAATTCAACTCGATCTTCATTGTGGTCAGGAACAGCCAATTCCTATGATGTTTGTAATATTACCTCGATTTATTGTCAATATCTTGATGATATTACGGTAAAAGAGGGTCACCCTTTACAGTTCTCTACTATCGCCACAAATCGTTCCAAGAGCCAAATCAAAATGGACTTTTAAACACACGCGCGCACAGAAAATTTAATATCGATGCGCGAAATCGGTTAGTTTTCGAAGTTGTAGTACAAAGCGGAGTACGTCGACTCGTTCTCTGTGCACGACAAATTCAGCATTCGCGAGAAGTCGGTACTGTAAGGACGAACGGAAGGTGAGTAAGATGGTGGTAAGATGGAGTTAAAGCGCGTAAGAAGAAGTGAGGAGAGGAAAACGACATCGTGAAAAAGAAGAAAGAGCGACTTGGGAAAAAAAAGAGAAAGAGAGAGATACTTCCTACGTGCCAGCATTCCGCGATGAACTCACGAAGAAGGAAGGCGCTCACATGCGCTTGTCCTTGCTAGCACGTACCAGCAGCAACGCCCTCTTAAAGAAAGCGGAGAGCAATGGGGGGGGGGGAGGCGATGGGGCCGGACGCGGGCGAGGAGAGGGAGAGTTTGCGCGCGATTGTGTGTAGACCGCGGTGTTAACAAACGGTACACTAATGTTTCACATCTTGGTGTGTACCCCTCCTCCTTCCGCTGGTCAGTTCTCTTCTTCGTCCCACTTCTGTTCTGAGCGACGGGCGATTTCGCTCCCTCGATGAGGTTCCTCTGTCGCTCCGACGGCGAGCAAGAGCGCGAAGCAGTAGCTCGGCGTGCCGTACACGTCGGTCGCGGGGTGACGGCGAGAGAGAGGCGACGGCGTCACGAGTTTCAACGGTAGTCACTCTCGTCGCCGCGCTACAACACCATCCGTGAAAGGGTAGAGGGGGATCGAGAATGAAGGAGACAAAGGCGGGGCGAGGTTAGTCCGCGCCCACGGAGGGGAAAAAAGCCGAGCTCCGCACCCACCGTGGCACGTTAGAGGGGAGACGAAAGAAGTGTGGAAGGGGCACGATTTATCCCGCACCTCTCTCTCTCTCTCTCTCTCTCTCTCTCTCTCTCTCTCTCTCTCTCTCTCTCTCTCTCTCTCTTTCCAGTACTTCTCTCCCCTGCGTCCACCACCGTAGCACAAACACACTCTCTGGGTGCGTTCTTGTGTGCATGTATATGTGTGTGTACGCGCCCTCTGCAAAAATATTGCCGCCGGCAGGTACGTGAGAGCGTGTGCGCGCGTCGTCGATCAGTGGACGAAAAATATCGGCGAGTCCTTTTTTTCCCTCTCCACACGCGAAGTATCCCCACCAACGTAGACGATAGGATATTTTCGCGATCCACTACTTTCGCGATCAACTGCTCCTATCCGCCTCTATCGTTGGCGATCGTATCGGACAGACACGAACAAGTACGCACGAGGAAGCAAGTTCTTTTGAAAGAATTGCGTATAGCATTCTTACGACACTCTCGCCAAAGTCTTTGGACAACATCATTATTTCATTAGTGTCCGCTCAGATATCGTAGACATACATTTTCGCGTTGCCTTGATCGGATGGAGCAATCAACTGGAGCATCGTTAAAAAAAAAGACGCTTCATCCGTTCGCTAGTTCGATTACTCCGAATTCTGCAGAGGAATAGTGTGAAACGAAATTACGAAAAAATCTCGGTGTAACAATCTGACGAGATGATTGACGGCTGGGTCGTACGGCGGGACGTTCACGCGACATCGTCGCGTTAAACTGTCGGAACGAACATAGTACTCTGCGTAAACGCCGTCCGTGTAATACGCTCACTGGAGTGACGATCGTGCATTCCGCAATGTAAAGGCGCAAGAGAGATGAACGATTCTGCAGGTGGGAGAGGGATCAACGAGCGAGATTGTAGGTAGAAATAAGAGAGACCAAAGCACGAAGGGCAAGAAGAGACAGAGAGGAGGCGAGAGAAAGGGATAGAATGTAGGAGCGTAAAGACAGAAAGAGAGAAACGGAAGTTTGTGTAGTCAAGTGTCGCGTAGTGCGTAGAATAAGGAGGAGTGGCAGGTAGCGTGGCATCAGAGCTAACTTCGGGCACAGGAAGGGGTACGGAGTAGTCGGCGATCTTGTCCTCGCGCGGAGGAAGGAGAAGAAAAGAAAGAGAAAGAGAAAGAAGACGATAGGGTTTGGATGGTGGGAGACATGGGTCGGAGTGTGTGGTCGTGTCCGAGGGGGAGGAGGGGAAGAGGCAGTCGACAGCAACGGGAGAGAGGGCAACGAACAAACTACCGAGAAGAAGTCAGCGGCAAGTAAAGCAGCGCCGCCGAGGCTAAACTTCGGGATCTATCGAACTAAAATTGTCGTGTAGTTTCTGCCTCCGTGCCCTCCCCCCCCCAACCCAACCCCTGTCGTCCGCCAACCTTCCGTTCACCCCCTCCGAGCGCTACCTACCGCTCACTCTTCTCGCCCCACCATACCGGGAGCGTGGCAGCATCTCGACCGGTAGCGTCCCCCTCCGTCTCATTCAACCCATCCCCTCCACACGGGAACGAAAGCCGAGAACGAAGAGGGAAGAAAGCGCCTACGGTGGGGCATCAGGAGGTATGTGGGAGCGAGAGCGGACTATCGGGCCGTCGCGCGAAAGAGTGAGAGACAAAAAACGGAAAGAGGAAAGGAGAGAAAAGGACAGATGAACGAGACGACCACCAGCACCGACTCGACAAGGGACGGCTGAAGGGAGGGAAACGTAGAGAGCTGCGTTAGCCGAGCCCCACGGGCGACTCACCATATTTTATTGTCGCGTTTGCCGACGCTAACCGCCGGCTCCGTGCCCGATCGACGAGGTAGGATGCCGACGACCTGTGCGGGAAGAGAAGAGAGCCACGCACGACACCCGGCGTGCTAATACGAGAGCTACCCGCGGAACGAATTCGCGCGCGGGTACGAGGTGGAGGCGAGAGCGTGGCATCGGCGGCAGAGGTGGTGCCCGTACCCCCACCACACCGCGCGCCGTACCGACCTGGATCCTCCCACCCGTCTCGCCGAGGGCAAACCATCTCGCAAAAATCGTCCCCCTTTCCGTGGAAGGAAAAGAACCGCGGCGACGACTCTGCCACTGCCACCACCATCACCATCACCACCACTAGACTCACCGGCGAGTTTCGAGCGTTTCTCTCGTCATCGGGCCACCACCACTAGCGTGATACTATCGTTACCGCCAGCGCCACCGGCACTGTACCCGTCGCCTCCTCCTACGACACCGCGATCAACCGTCATCTCGCGGAACGTGGGGTACAGCGGCAACTTACAGACCGCGGACCACGCTTGTTCTACCGCGAGCGAGGAATATACGCGAAATCGGGTGATCCTATAGGACCCACTGATAGTGGATCGACTAGTGCTTATCGCACTCAGTGAACGTGAAGCGTACTCATCTTTTGTTGACAATTTCGTGAAGTGAATACCAAGATAACGAGTAAACACATAGTTAAATTCTTACGTTGGTCATCACACGGAAAAAGGAGAAGCTTTATAGAAGCAAAGTGAGAGAGAGGGAGAGAGAGAGAGAAAGAGAAATAGGCAAACTGAAGAAAGTTAGTAAAACGGAGCAAGAATAACAGTATAGTGTCTGGTTCTAGTCACTGTTGTGTGTTGTCAGTAGTAAGCGGGCGTGCACGCGGTGGAAACACGCGCCGCCGACAGTTCGTACTTGGCGCTTTTG
Source organism: Acromyrmex echinatior (assembly GCF_024713525.1). NCBI lineage: Eukaryota > Metazoa > Arthropoda > Insecta > Hymenoptera > Formicidae > Acromyrmex > Acromyrmex echinatior. The sequence continues at coordinate 7,441,782 of NC_141866.1, read as the reverse complement.
CAGTGCGCGCGATCTGGTAGCGCCACGATCGGAGGAGCCGTGATCGGCACTATAAGCGAGAAGAAGAGGAGGAATAAAAAGACGAACCACAAGCCTCTCTTTCGCGAGTTCGAAGCGCGTGATTGCGCAGGCCGTGAAGCGACCGGCTGCGTGGAAGGATCACGGAGGATAAAAAGAGACGGCCGGTGTGCGCGATTCACATCGTCCTCGCTGTTCTCCCTCTCACTCATCTCCATCTCTCTCGCTTTCCCTCTATTCTCCTCCGTCATTCCTCTCCTTTTTCAGCGGTGTCCCTCCGACACCCTCGCTCAACCTACCACTCTACCTCTCTCTTTTTCTCTCTCTCTCTCTCTCTCTCGGCCCCTCTCCCCCTCGCTTAGCTTGCCATCCCGTCCCTCTGACGCTCGCTCGTTCTCGTTCCCTCCTCTCTCTATCCCATCTACCCTTCTCGCTCCCCCTCACCGTAGCCGTCTCGCTCGCACCCGCGATCCATGTACCTCCGCCTTCCTATCCACCAAGCGGAGGACTGGATTCCGTCGAAAAGAAACGACGATTCGGAGGATAGTCGCGACCGATCATAGCTGGCGCGTCGATCGGATCAACGGAGTGAACTAGCCGTTCGCGACTAACCGCATCGCGCGTTACTACGACAAGTGCCACGCATCGCTGTTGCGCGCTCTGTGCCCTTTAATCCTTTTTTTTTTATACCGCAATTTGTGATCCTTCGGTGTGCCCGACAGAGCTCACGCTCCTTCTTTAAGAGAACTCTTATCCATTTCCCTCTTTAACCAACGCAAGAGTGATCGGAGTGCGTGCAGTCCGCGATACGACCATATATCGCCTGTCGTTCGTGGCACTTTCTTTCGCAACTTGCTTCGTGAGTGCTCCCGCAACGACGACGATAACAACGACACGTAGAAGTTCCAACAACAGAACCGCTACCGAGGACTATTTCTCGGTCGCCCTCGCGCTTCATCTTGTTTTCGCGTGTGACAGTGCGAGTACATATGCCGGCAGCGGACCGCCACCGATTTCAACCGGTTCGAGTGCAGCTGGACGGCCAGTCGGGCATACGGGAGTGCCGTCGACACGAGTAGCACCCCGTTACGGGGTGGCTGGACACGCGATACAGAGGATTCTCACGCCTTCGCGTGAGCATTCGCCTCGGACGCGCTAGTGAGAAAAAAGAAAAAAAGGAAAAAAGAGCGGAAGTGTGACCGATTCGCGAAGTGACGTCCGGGAGCGAGGCACACACGGCGAATGCCGCGGACTTCTGGAACGATGATCGCGTAGCGGTGCCCGATTATCACGGCCCTGAGCGGCCGACACATCATGTCACAGTTCTCTTTCCGAGGATCGCCAAATCTACAGGTGAGCGCTCTCGATCCTGCGTACTCTCCGGGAGAAATCTCGCAACTATGCATGCACGTTCACTTGCGAGGAAAAATCCGCAGATTAATTTGAGCAAGTGTCAATATTGCTTCGATCACATTTACACCGTGGATACATCCATGTGACATAGAAATTAGAGAGTCCAATTAAAAATAAGACTTTAATATTTAATATCTTCCATCAATGTAAATTAATTTTAAATCTCGGTTCAATTTAATTACTCTTTATCTTTTTTTAAATTTGTAGAATTAGAAAAAAAAGAAAAGTAAATTGAAATTAATCTGCACTGACTAACATAAATGATAAAAATATAATAAATTTTTTTATCGCCTGATTCATTGACGCTGAACTCTTTTACATATTGTAAACATTTAAGAGTTACTGATATGTATTTGCCTAATTGTTATTCGTTTATAATGTGTTATTTACTTTCGCAGCAACTCCATATGTTCAAAATTATGCATAACTTTTCTGTTAAAGCGAGCGTATCCACTTTGACGTTAAATGTGTACCCGTGTTGAAAATAAAATATGAAAATTCAGAAAGATATTCGCAAGTGAATGTGGTGCATTAGGATCTAAAAACTGTTAGCATTTGAATACGTAAAAAAGTAATCGATTGGCGCGAGTGATTCGATAAGATTGATGCAGTGAAGTCAATGATCACAGACATAAGCAGACAGATAAGTCATAGCTATTATCCGAGATCGCCTCATTAATATCAATGATTCGAGCTAACTTATTTTGCTATATCAGGAACCATTGTAAAAAAAATCATTTAACAGTTCCACTGAGCAAAAAATCGACAATTATCCAAGAGATAAGCGAAAAGAAGTAACCTTGTTGATAAATAAGTGAGCCATAAAACGGACGTCTCGAATGTCGTGTGTGTCATTCCTCTTACATTTAACATTTCAGTAAAATACGGAAAACTGATCTTCCAATCACAATTAGAATTATTTATTGTGCATTTGTATTGTTTACAAACATATTGTACCTATTGTAAAACGAAAGTAATCGAATCAGCAAAGAGCGCATAATTAAACGATCCGATCGCTGCGCTTGTAACACATCGTATTTCATTCCTCCCTAACTTGTGTTAAACTAATACATGGCACATAATCAATAATAAGGAATGGCGCATAGAGCAAATTTTTGTGAATCGTTTTTACCAGAATTTCTGTCCGTATTTGATATTTTTGCTCCATTTTACACTAAAGCGATTATAACGAACAGAAAACCAGAAATATCAGGCCGAAAAACACATGACACTTTTTTTTGCACAAGTTACGGTCGATATGACCGCGATATTATTTATATTCAACTTGTAATAGATTCGTCTGTATTTTCTTCTAAATTATAGTTCTGACAACACGTATATTAAATTGATAATAAATGTAAAGCTTTTTTTATAGATGTTTTAACGTAATAGTAAACAAAAAAAACATTTTTTTCTTTAAATCTAACATGTATGTATATAAGCTTAGTCATAGTGTTCTCGATATGTTCAGTATTTTCTCATCTTTGTATGTTAACGATAGGCTGATTTGCGTTTTTTCTTGATGTTATTTTGGCTCGAAGTGTAATTCGTTAGTGTTTGTAAAGTAAAATGTAGTTAATGATCGAACGTTCAAGTAACACGTATGTATTAGTTCTCACGTGTAGTCTTTTACACACATACACGTATACGCGTACGTACACGCATAATACATAGCTCGACAAATGTATTCCTTATTACTGACTATGTAACGATCGCGCGAGGCGAGACATTGTCGGCGCGATTACGAAGCAACTTCTCGCCGGCTAACCGCGACAGAGTGTCATCGTTTGCAGAAATTACGATCGGGGTTAATTTCGCACTGCAAAGTTGTATTAAAGGCAGTTCTCCCTTGGTAAATAATTTTCGCCATTAAAATCACGATGCGTGCGACGCGTCGTCGTTAGGCGTTGTTAACTCGTTTTGGCCTCACGAGGCGTATCGAATAATTTGTGTAGGGAGGAATCCCTCCCTCACGGTGGCGGAGGTGAGGGTTGCGAAAATGAATAGCCGTTGGCAAGCCGGAGAGGTTCCGTACCCACGTGTCCTGACACGCTGTATATAGGTATACTTTGCATATACGCCGTGCATAGCGCTGAACTGAGAACATGTGTTGCCACGCCTAAATGATCGAAGAGCCGAGCTCGGCGGAATAATTATCTTGTCTTACTAACAACGAAGGTTTTTGTCATAATAGCAGCATCGCATGCTGCTGCATTTCAACCGTATCTCGAAGATGGTAATTGGTGCGTGCTCCACGCGCGCCTTTCCCATACCCGTTCTGTCGCTCTTCTCATTCATTTCATGTTTATATTCGTAATTATTAGATTATGAATACATTTCTTTTTTTACATCGATTTTATATTTCATATGAAATTACATGTGAATCGAGACATTAATATTCGAGAAAAATTCTAACACGGCACAAATGTTACATTGACACAAGTGCAAGTAAAACGGATATATTGAAGATATGAAGAAATGTCGATGCAAACGCGAGAATTATATTACAATCACTTCACATATAGTACGTTGTTAAAGTGCTGATAAAATTGATGGCCTCTTATCAGTGTTATATTCCACTTATAGTGCAGTTTGGAAAAAAGAAGAAATAATTATATTAGTCAGTGTGTTTATCGTTGACATATTGCTGAGATATGACATATATGTGTAGACAATAACTCACTGGTAAAGTGATTTTTTTTCATCTTTTTTTAAATGTCCTTCATATTCGGCGCGTATTATTTCGTAACCTGAAACACATCAACAAAGGAACACGTGGATTATTTTTGCGAGCTTGTCTATTTATGAAAAATACATTTTTAATTGCATGTCGCTCGCATGTCGGGAAAAAGTTTCTCTGTTAAATAATGATGCGTATAAAATTACAATTTATCAAAATTATTACCATTATCTTCATCTGCATATCGTTCATATTACTTTAAAACCATTAGTAATTAAAAGCCATTAATTTATTGCGCTGCATGCAATGTCGGTAATCATCACATATCGCAACATGTCACTACGCTTGAGGAAATAACGAGCCATAAATGAATAGCACTAGGCGAACATAATAAATTCATCATCAACAACTCCTAAACGTTTGCACATGTGTAAGCGAGTTCAGCGTCGACGAACTGGATGACGATGAAAAAAAAATTTATCATTCTATTTTTATCATTTAAAGTCTCATCTTTTTGTCGCACTCCTCCATTTTCATATCACATAGATTTAGCATATCCACGATGTAAAATGATCGAAGCAATGTTGACACTGACTATTATCCAAATTAATCTGCTATACGTTGATCCGACACATCTCTGCAACGCTTGGCGACGTTGCACGATAGTCTCGCTTGCCGTTTAATTCCGGCTTGAAAAATTGTCGCGCCCATAAATACAGAACTGTCCTTTTTTTTTCTTTTTTTTAACAAAGCTATACTCTCTGCACCGCGGCGCAGCTAGGTAGTGACATTAAATTTAGAACGCGGTAGAATTCATATCGCTAATCTGCGTCGGTCAATTTAATTGAGATAACGACCTCCTCATGCTCTCTCGTATTCTCGTATATCTTCGTCCTTGTGGTATTTTTGCCCGTGTCACATCGTAAGGCCAGAGCGTCGACATCGCTGATGTATCGAGGAACTAGACGAACGCCGCGGTTAAGCCTACAATTTGTTATGCCACCAGCGGTATTTCCTCTCGACAAAATGTCACAACATACTTGAAATTATCGTATAACTGTAGGGAAATGTCACGAGATGGGCAGATAGCATATATTTGAATTATGTTTTGTACTAAAGTGTGTATATGTACATGTATGTATTCTTATTTGCTAAAAAGTTACACTTAAAATAAAATAGCGATACGGGAAACACGGATCGGTGTACACTCTGCAGTTTCTCGTGTCGTATTGCCTTGACATATCGATCGGTTTACATTAGTTATGATGACTACGAGATTAGACGCGGCACTAGTTGGTTGATAACGGTGCAACAAATTAACTTGATTAACTTGATGGACGAAGATGAATCGAAGATTTGCGCTTCAAGCTCTAATTCGCTTCTATCTTTCGCTGAAGACATGTATCAGAATCCATTAAAAAATTCAATCCAGATTTGTGCGTGATCATATTTTATTGAGTCGTGCATCCTAGGACTAGTGAGTATCATATTCCCGTGTCGATTTACTATATTTCGCTCAGTTGCAGCCACATTTCATAAGACGCATCAATTTTTCTGAAATATCTAAAAACTTAGCTCTATACAGATTGAAAATAATTTTATTGGGCAATCAAAATAATTATATAAGAAACTTGAGCATAATGAGCTACACTGAAAAAATTTTTATATTCTAAAAATCAGATTTGAGTGTCCTACACAATTATTTTGACAGTTTAATAAAATTATTTTTAAATCTGTATTTAGCTAAATTTTTAAATGCTTCAACAAAATCTTTCTATGTACGAGTTTCTTTATGACAGTGCGTTATACAAATCTTTATGTGCGACATATAGTGGAAGTTTTGCTGGATCTTAAGTAATTACCTGTCTCTTGTTATTGCCGTGTACGCACATCGCATTGCGATACGAATCGACGTAGCACGGGAAATTTGTGTGATATGGCTGACGTAACGGTTTAATCAGGATATCGATATAATAGATATCATAGCCAGCATGACGAGGACGATACGTCAATGATTTACGTAACTAGATTATATCCAAACACATCTGAGTACATTATGATATGATCGGTGTATCACATGTATTTATCTGTTTGGAAGTAGTCCTACTTGAGTCAAAACTTTTGGAGAAATGCTCACGCAAACAGGAATGGAATATTTGCATCCATGATATTGCTTATCTTCGTTAAAAAGATACTTTTTTCGAACGACGATATCATAAATAAATGTGATTATGATATAATATATTGTAATAATGAATAAATATCGCGATAATCATAATACTGTACACTGAAAAGTTTTGTATTTATATAATCATAATTGCATGGTAAAATAATTATGATGAGGAGTTTTCATTTTTATAATTATTATGCTAAGATGTTAGTATTGTTAGAAATAATAATTGCATTAATTTATAGTCCTATACACTGAAAAATATATAACTGATATCGAAAATAATTATAAAATATAACATAATAACTATAAAAATAAAACTCGTAATTATAATTATTTATTTTTATCATAAAGTTATAAACATAAATATAAAAACACATTTTTAGTGTATATTTAATTGTATTTAATTAAATAATCAATTAATAAACTATCACACACACACACACACACACACACACACACACACACACACACACCACAAAAAGAGATATCAGAGAGAAATACTGATTTAAAAGGGAAAAGATTTGTCAAAGATGCATCACACAATGTGTGACTAAAACATTCAATGATGGCGATTCGAAAAGGAGGAAAGGAAGGAAGAAGGGTTCTCCATTGACGGCGACCATATAAAAATTATGAATGGCCATATTATTGCAAGTTGGCAGAGCGACGACGTGTCGCGACGCGTTATATATAGATATATATGTAGATACGATCGCCGGTAGTAAGTTCGCGCCCAGCGGTTAGCGCTGTTTCACTCGCTGACTTAGCGCTACTCGAGCCGGTCTCTAGAGCTGACTCAGATCCGCCCTCGGCTTCTTGCGCGTTCTCTCAACTGTCCTTTTCGCTCTTTCAGCCGTGACACGTTTGTTCATTCGTGTTCACATTAGTAGGTAGCGACAGCAATCACGCAAGCGACATTCGGAAAATTCATATTGGATCACATGGACTATGACCTCTACTTAATAAAACGAATAATCGACTAAAAATTTCTAACTCGAATTTATAATTAAGTAGTCATTGCCACTGGTTTAACATGATACTTATTCTCTACATAATCCAGCAATATTGACGAATTACTTATAATAGGCTGAATGTTAATCTTTGACTAGCAATAAGTCATTTAAACTCCAACAAAAGTTACCCTGTATGGTTGATACTATAAGATTCTAAACTGTAGATAAAAAGCTTTGAACTTTTCTCTATCGCTTTAAAATCTGTATCAGACGGATTGACAATGGGCTCGCTGTAATGTGATTGACTGAAATATATTGTTAGATGTAAAAGAAGCAGTGGTAACATAATCATTTGAGTTAAATGACTTTATATTTTTTATTTTTAACTTCCATATGTGTCAAAATAAAAATCAATCCATTTTTTGTGGTTAATTTCAAAGTTCACTGGCTCTTTGCCCTTCTTTTGACTACATTGTTTTATACTTAGAGTCTTATTGTTTTATACTCCTTATTATTATTTATTAATTCTATTATTTTAATTAAATTAACATATTGAAAAGCAGTGGCAATCTATAGAAATAATTAAAAATAATTCAAGTTGGATATAATTCGAAATTATAAATTTAACAGTGTAAAACCGGAAAACCGTCAATCATAATCGTTAATCCATGTCTGGCAGAGATTCACTTGTCTTCAACACTTTAGTCATTTCAAATTTTAATGCAATCATATTTTTAAAGAATTACTTTAAATTCAATTCAAGATACTTTAATAAGTAATTCGTACTAAAAAATTAATTTTTAGTTAAATTTTGATCATTTTTCTAATATTATTATGTACATCTAGTCTCTCAAATAATGTCGATAGAACTAAATAATTTCAGTGGATAATTTCAAATTTGATATAGATACATTGCCATGTACATAAGGTCTGAAGAGGTTAAACAGGACGCTTTAGAAAAATGTAATTTTCGTAACTGTACTTGAGAGTTAATTTAAAAAAACACTCCGCTATGTTCCTTATCCTTTACCACCAGGATATGTTTCAGCTTCGATGACAGCTACACGTAGTAATTCTCCCACACGATAAGTCACCGGTAACACAGTAACCACATAGCCGTAACATAGTAACGCTCTTCCGTAAGCATCGTCAACGAGAATGCGATTACGCCGACGCGGGCGAAAGTAGTATCGCCCTGTCTCGGTGCGTAGTGGTGGTATCGTTCGTCACAATGTTAAACCGAGTAACGTACGTATGTACGCTATTGTATCACCACAGGTCCTCTTCTGATAACGCGCCGCCGCCGCTGGCCGTCGTCGTCGTGGTCGTTGGTAATCGCTTTACGACGAAACTTCGGTGTTGGATGACGACTTCGCAGTTTCGCCGTTCTGCTTTTGTCGAAATACGCGAGCGAGGGCTCGCCGCGAACCCCCGGGAACCATGAACGATACGATTGTATGTACGTTCCGGGCATTCCCCTCTACGACGATCAACGCCAACGATAACGCCGCATTTTGTTCCCCTCGGAGGCACGGGAGTATGACCATAAGCGATTAGCAGGGAGGAATTAATTAATTTAGTTGCATATCGCGCGCAAATTATCGATGATACTTGGCAAATTATCGATGATACTTTACGAGAAACGCGATTTCACAAATTTCCGTCCCAATTGTTTTCCGCAATCGCAGTCGTGGTCAGCACAGGAGCATAAATCTCACTCTTTGCTTTTTCACGAATTTTTTTTTTCTGAAAAGAAAATATAGAAAAACAAATGGACGAATTAAATATAGAAAAATAACCATTTACGTGGAATATTTAGAACACTATGACTGAAGAGTATTGATTCCTTGTCACAGCAGAAATTGAATTTGCAAGAATAACTGATCCCCGGAAATAGAGGATCATTACATTTTTAAGTTATTGCTAGTTAAAATTTAACTCGCGCAGATATTTTCGAACATACAAATAGTTTTTTACGTGACTCGTTTAAATCACGAATATAAAAACTGTTTTCCTGCAATCGATGTATTTCCAATTAATTTTATTTTATACACGCCGAATTATTCGGATATTTTAATTTTTAATTCTTTTGTATTTTTAATGTGTTTGAACATTTTTATTATGTATTAGACATTTTTATTCGTTCATTAATTTCCGTACAACTAGTCTTCAAAGTCATACTAAGTTTCAAATTTTCAATAGATTCAAAAGATTTATTTCATTGATCAGAGTTGATCTTTGAAAAATAATTGTAATGTATTCGTATTGTCTGACTGTAGGGAATTAGCGGGGTTTTTCACGTTTTTACGAATGTAACATTTAGCAAATAGAGACGGCAGAAAGAAAAAGAGAGAGAAAGGAAAGCATAGAGAAATATGGATAGACGAGTCGTGCGGGGTGGGAACATAAGTGAGTACTGCGAGACCTAAACACACACGCGAGGAAGGTCCATCAATCTGGCCTGAAGTCAATATTGACTTGGTTGGGCCTCGTTGCAAAGAGGGCATCATCGGCACGCATAAAGAGGATCCGGATCGGCCACCGCGCCGGTCCCTTTTCGCTCGCAGGACACGCGTGACAAATGCTCCGCGCGCAAACACCGGCGCATCTGTGTCCACAGGATAACCGATTCTCTTCCGAATGGCCTATAAATCCTGGAAGTGCAGTCGCGCTGCGGAGGTCCGCCGTTCGTTTCCTATTCGACGTTCCTCCTATTCGTGTTCTTTACAAGCTTCTCTATCTGACACTTCGTATCGCCCGGAGCATCACCGTCGTCAACCTGAGTTTTTACATTTATCGAGCTCTTCGCTGAAGAAAGACACCCGTGGCTCCTCTCGGATTTTACTTGAATAAATTTCTCCGTGGATTGAACTTCCAAGATCCGACAATTGAAACTTATTCGCACATCATGATATATTGCGTGTATTATGATTTAATCTGTGTATTATAATTTAATCTGCCAATTAAAGCAAAATAAGCACATGTCTCTAGATATTACGACTCTTGATTTTTACATATATGTAAATTATTTATCATTTAACCTATGTTAAACCATGGACAAATATAAATTATTCTCATATTTATCATTACTTAACTTTAGCTATACATACTTATTTTTCATATATTTATATGGTTATTAGAAGAAGAAGAAAAAGAAGTAACCTAAAAATATGTCTATTCTTCGCTCAAAAATTGTTTAAAATCTATATACTAAAATAAATACTGGAAAACATGACTTTTAGTTCATTAATTCTACTAATAATACACGAAAAGAACAATTTTGATGATGAATCTAAAAATTTAGATAGACTTGAAAATAATTTTGTTGGATCATCAAAATAATTATGTAGGAGACTCAAATATGATGAGTAATAATGTAAACAAATTTTGACATTCTAGCAATTAATTTGAGCGTTTACATAATTATTTTAATAATCTAATAAAATTATTTTCAGATCTATCTAATTAAATTTTTAAATACTTTAGCAAAACCATTCTTTTCATATAAAGTTTTTAAATTTCACTGAGACTTCAGAAACCTCAGACTGTCTGTATAGCTAGGATTAACATTTCGGTTATATATTTTTAAATAGGTCTTTAAAAATCTCAACACTTTTTTGAAAATATCAGCTTGTTATTCCAGTCCTAGTATCCTCCAGGAATGTTTTCGCGAAGCTTTTTACTGCTGCCGAGAGAAACATTGCTGATCGCACTATTATTTGTTTCTACATTTGTTCGTTGCATCGCGCATACAGATCGGATCATAAGATGCGTGTGCCAAATGCTGTCGGTGTATACAGAGTGTTGATTCTTAGTTGTTCGTCAGGTACTCGATGTTCACGGTTGTTTTAATCCGAGGACATGATGATGCGGTTTTTTTCCCAGACTCAGATGACGATCCATCGATCATCGACTCGCGGGACGATGCGTGCGATATCGGTTTTTCGCGACGCGTGAGCGATGGGTCGTCGTGATTCAGATATTCGGATACCTGAATGACAACCAGTCGAGAAATTCCGGTGTAACTTTCCGCAAACTCCTCGAAGATGTCAGGTCGACACTAAGCGGTGCGATGCTCTTTCGGCAGTGTTCAAATATTCATGTATAATCTCCGACGATGAATTCTCGCTCGACTCATTTACTCGCAATGCAGGTATATCCCGACGATCGCTCGTCCACTTTATCGCCAACCGGTTTTTATAATACGTATCAAGTAACGGATGTTCGCGCGAAACTTTACACGGAATCGAGTGTAAGTAACGTATAATTACGCGAATGTCGCAAAAAGGAAACATACAAAGAAAATGTCACCGCTCGCGTGCCGGAGATTAACATATTCGAGAAAAATCGAGTCGATTATTTTTCTAGTTGACGTTTGACATATATATATCTGCCTTTTTTCTTCTAAAATATCCATAAATATAAATCCAAATGATATGCAGAATGATTCTAGTTTTAATAAATAGCTGGCGTGCAACGGATGATAAAAGTCGCTCCGAACGACACGAGAAATTTTATATCAAACGTAAAAAAAGAATTTCGTATACACCTAGCATGAGCAAAGTCGAAATCAGGCAAAATCTCAGGTTTCTACTTAATCTGCAATATTTTTCGAACTTGATGGCCGCGTTTCAATCCTAAGAACGATTAATCAATGTGAGACACAATTATAATGAATGTAATTTACTTCAAAATTTCAGCAAACGTAAGGGAAAAATCGACATTGCTGCATTGTAATGCGATTGTTAAATCACAATTTATTCCTCAGTACGTGTCCCTTGAATGGAAGGCATCTACGAGAGAAATCACAGTGATAGCAATTAGCGCGCTCGTGGCACAAACGAGGGAACGAACAGCTAATGCGTCGATATATCGACACATATACGCCGTACGAATAATTATTGCTTTCGTCGATAGCTACTGGCACGCTGTATGCCACGTAATACTGCTTCGACGAAGCCTTGCTACTTCAAAGGAGCCAGCGCGACACCAATGAAGCCAGTGGTGCTTAAACCTAATATAATACTTTTTCAATTCTGTCAAATTTTTCTGCAAGGCATGTGCGCTCATAAATATTCTCTCTTGGATTATTAATGTATATTAATAAATCATCGAAAATTTATGATAAGATCTTTGACAAATTAAAGAATTTTATAAACATGCTTTATCTATACAGGGTAACAAAAAAGTTTGATCACAAAGTTTTGTGTTCATCAAATTAGTATATTTACTCTGAAGTTTTAATTATATCTAAAACTAATAATTAACATTTAAAAAATAGTTACTTTTAGCTTTGGTACAAATTTTAAAACATTTTTGGAACGCATCAACGGCCGCGCATCTTTTTGTAAATAAATTCTCCCGGGCAATCAATAGAGTATTTTTAGTTTTTTCATCAACTAATAAAGATCTTTTTTTGATGCAGAGTCCTTTTGATATTTAATAAGATATAACTAACATACTCCAGAGTTTTTCATAAATATACATTATTACATACTCAGGTTAGCTAATACTGTTTGTGATCGTATTAATATGAAAATAACGATAAATAATGTGCTATCTGAGTAATGATTTGATAAAAACAGAGAACTGTATGATTTTCTTGTCATCCTATATATACACAAATACGTATATGTAATATATTATGGAAATTATATTACAGTTTCCACTTAATAATTATTATATTGGTTGAAAAAATAAATAAAATTTAATGAAGGAAAAATAATAGAAAATAAGAATAGAGAAAAATTCAATTCTGTTATGATAGAATTTTTTAAATATTGCATCAATTTTACTTTGTAAAAAATATGATAGAATAAGATTTCATTTGTAAAGAACACTACGTTAGGCACTGTGCGACACCTCGCACAGAGGTGATATAGTTGCCGCTGTGGTTTGCACGGTTGCGACTGGCAAGCAGCTTCGATGCGATCGCATCAAATAACTCAACTGGCTTCCTCTCTCGAGGACTAGGACTAAGTTATGACCCGTGCTAGCGGACACTCGCCAACACGCTTCGTCGTTTAACCCTTTGCCCGATCCGGAGTCGCGAAGCGCATTCTTGCCATCGTCAGCTTTTCCCTCGAACTCCCTGGAATCTACGATTTCTGAGAGAGAATGGTCGGATGTATGGTTATGCATTCGGCGAAGGATCAGTTCCTTCGCCTTTGCGCACGATGCGAATATCGAACGTATTTTTAAATCGAGAGAATTTCCTTTCTTTTTCTTTTTGTAAAATTAGATCTATCAGATATTTTCATATTTAAATCGATTCGTCGATACAAGAGAAATTGTACTCTAAAGCACATTTTTTTTTATCTGAAATCGGAGAATTGCTTTATATGGATAATGCATAATTGTTTTATATTAGCTTTATCGTCGTCAATCGCAACGCGCGTCGAAACATAGTGGAAATACGGTATTTGTCGTACATACGCACACGCGTTTAGCCAACGTGCGACAGTTGGCCCTCGAAACATCGACGACGCATCGAGGACACGCATTAACGCGACTCTCTCTCGACGCCATAATGCGTATCGCGCATGGGTTTTTCGCCCCAGCACAATGCGTACGGGGGTTTCGACAATATGTTTGGGGCTACCGAAACGAGGCAATGGATGGATGGATGGATGGATGGATGGATGGATGGCTGGCTGGGACAATCGCGGGGAGCATCTCTCTACGGGGTAGGAGTGTTGCACAGGGATTTGTTTAGGTTCCCGGGCGCGAAAGGCACTCAACCCGCTAATCTATTTAGCCGTAGTGTTTGATATGGAATTAATGAGACTCGCAGACATTATGCCCAGAGCCGTAGATTTTCGATTTAGTCGTGGAAATAAAAGGGGGAAGCCTGATGCAGTTGCGTTCACCTTTTCATAACGGAGATCGCCTCATATTATTCGCCAGCTGCAACACGTCGTAACATGTAGTCGATACTTTGAGATTTCGTAGCGACAATGTATCTAATCTTTAACGAGATATGTGCGCCTAACTCTCGTTTCTACCAATGTACTTTTTAATTTTAATCTTAATTAAAATTCTCTTCATACTTAATCTTCTCTTCATACTTTTCTAGTTCTAAGAATAAAAAAAAGATGCAGAGTAAGTTGAAACTGAGAAAGTTAAAGTAATAAAATACATTGATAGAAACAGGCATAGATCTCACAAAGAATTTAACTTGAATTTAATTTGGAAAAAATCTCACGTGTATGTAATCAATTAATTAAATCAATTTTTAATTGGATACTAATTAGAACTCTACGATCTTGTTGATTACAGTGTCCTGTGACAGTGAACTCGTCGTTGGCGCCGTCCTCGGCCTCGCCTGTCACCGGTGTAATCCTCAGCGCGGGCGGCTCGTCCCTGGTCAGCAGCGTAGCCGCCAGTACGACGAATCATCCTCTGGACGTAGCCGGTCTGTCGCAAGCGAGGATGGCAGTGACGAGCGCGATTGTGAGACCGCCTGGCAGTCCCACTACCTCGGTTAGCCCGTCTCAGGGTCATCCGCCACCATCGGCCGGGGGTCCTACTGCAGCCAGGTGTTGCGATACCGGTCGGCCGATCTTCACGGATCCACTGACAGGCCAGACCGTCTGCTCCTGCCAGTACGAACTGCTGGGTGGCTATCAGCGTCTAGGTGGCTTACCCACGGCCGCGCTCTCTATGTACAGCGCGCCATACGCAGCTGCCGCCGCGGCAGCGGCGTCAGAGGGTATGGCTGCGTACTTTCCTAGCTTGGGCGCCGAGCAAGCACCCTTCTACACGCCCACGGTGAGTCAATGCTATTGAGTGTACAATGAAACGAAAAGGACTGAGGTAAAAATTCGTGAAATCAAAATTCGACAGTTCTATGCTCGCGTTTTTTTCTTTCCACGACTATGAACGAAGGATTTTTTTCCATTCTGTGCAAACTTCGCATGCATTATTTCCACTAAAATATATAACTTATAATCATTCACACGGTTGAACTACGCCGCGCTCGACACTAGCCTTTGAATTGATTGTAATAATATTTTGTCGCAACGGGATATGGTGTAAACTTTCTAGAATTTCCTTGCGGTGAGGAAAGTAGCGTATCTACAAGCCTGGGGAAGAGATAATATCGATGCACGACTAGAACAATTCGTGAAACAAAGGATATCGTGGATTTTACGATTCCATCGATGATAATATAATCCGGAAATTCTGGATTTCGTATAGCTGTATTTCATATGGCTAACTATTTATTTCTTTTGTTAGAGACGAAACAAGCAAATGTATTTCATGATATAGTGCATTTTATGTAACTCATCTTGTTTGTTCTGCATAATACTATAAAAAGCCTCAAGCGGAAATTCCAGATGTGAAGATGCTAGGCGGCGATACGAATAGCCTAAGATATTTATACAATCAGTAATTTCCATTATTTATTTCCTGTAAGCAACTACGTAACAAATTAATTTCCCTTATGCGTGTGTAACTATAGAATTAATATCACACTATCGGACAAAGTGTTGAGTTAACGCATTTAGAAATTTTAAAATGAAGCTAAATAAATATGTATATCATCATGCTGAATATAGCGTATAAGAGAAAAATAATTGTTTTAAGTTAATGTTATTATATAAGTATTTAAAAACAAAATATGATATCATGTGAAATGTGATTTAAAGATATTACAAACCATTAAATGACAATCCTTTATAATGCATTTATAACTCTATGCAAATATTTTCGTAAATGTCGTGTATAAGAAGATTCTTTTATACTCCGAGTAGAAATTACAACAATTCTGTCAATATTTTCGTATTCTACTTGCCATTCTTTCAAATGCTCAAATTTGGCGTAAAGTACTAAAAGGTTAATATTTGAACGTAGTCGAGTTCATTGGAAGCTCGAGATGCGAGGTTTCTCCTCAGTACTTCCGCGTTCCTGCGCACTACCGTTGATCTCAGATCGTCGAAATGTTTAACATAGCTCTCCAATATCGATAAATGCTTCGTGCGAGCCAGCAATAGTAGCAACGTTATATTCTGCCGTAAAATTTTTATCACGTGGATTAAATCTCAGTATGAACGAACTTCTATATTTCTGTATCACTGAGTGCAGATTAAATTCTGATACGAATTTTTATATTCATGGCTTCGTTGAATGTTTCGAAATGACGTGTTTATTTAGCGGATTAACAAAGTTTAGCGATCCAATTTTTTCGATGTGACGCAATTCGCGCCTTTCGTTTACGCGTGCAGAAAAAAAAGCACTTCTTTTCGTTTCACACCGTTATTCCCTTCTCATGCAGCGATTCGCGATGTCATCATGATTAGGTGACTGGGGAAGAGTTATTAATGTATAATCTAAAAGAAGTGCTTTTGTGTGTTCGTCCATGCGTTGGACAAGCGTTATCGGACCACACGCGAAGCGTGTACGAAGAAATAGCGACGAAGCGAAAATTTATGAATCCATTCTACCGTAACAGTAGGACACAGTCGCGTATTGCCGAGTCGTTGTCACTAAGACCGAGTTGTTATTGTCGCTCTTTATGATCGAGCTTAAGGGGTGCGAGTATATAGCCATAGCCTGTTCATAACGAGGCAGCAGATTGTACAGGTCGTGCACAGACTATGTGACGTTCGTGATATTACTTGTATAAAGTCATTAAGTATCGCTTTTTAAAGAAAACGTTTATCTTCTAACCCCTGCTCTGCGGTATTCGC
Source organism: Acromyrmex echinatior (assembly GCF_024713525.1). Taxonomy (NCBI): domain Eukaryota; kingdom Metazoa; phylum Arthropoda; class Insecta; order Hymenoptera; family Formicidae; genus Acromyrmex; species Acromyrmex echinatior. Next base: position 7,424,853 of record NC_141866.1, on the reverse strand, counting down.
ATTTACACTGTTCATGGTGATTATCTGGCTGCGGTTTCGTAGATTTATATAGCGTAATTCCTGTCGCAAACATTGCTTTTTGCAAAGCCCCGAACGTTATCGTGTAAAAACATTTCGTCTGTCATTTTGTGTGTATTTCGGATATCTGATATTAATCTTCTGACTGTATTCATATTTTTACTTCGTCTGTCTACAATCTGAATTTTTTCCTAAGTTTTTTTTATTGTTCTAGAGTCTTAAAAAAATTCAGAGTTACTTTTCAATATCTTTGTTACATTACTAAATAGTTCTTTAAGAGGAGAAATGAGACTTCGCCTTTCCTTATGTTAGAAATTTGAATTAAATTTCGTTTAAAAAACTCAGATTGAAGACAGAGGATTAATAACATATCAAGTTAAGATGTTATTATGTATGATACGTATATGTATCATGCGAAAGAGAGAGAGAGAGAGAGAGAGAGAGAGAGAGAGAGAGAGAGATCATTTATTTAGCTAGTGACTTGGGAATATATTCCCTTTAAAGCCCGTATTAAATTACAGGTTGACGATTTCGATTGATGGTTACCTCGTTCTATTTCAGCCAATCATGATAGACTCGCTACATCGTGATTGGCTGAAACAAAACCGAGGAACCATTAATCGTAATTGTCAACCTACAATCTGATATGGGCTAAAGGCACTCTTAAAAACAAAAATACAAAAAGAAAAAATGTATTCATAAAATTTTTGGTTAATTATGAAGTGCTATAAAAAATAATGTACAAATACAACAGGTTGAAAAAAGAAAAAGAAATTCTTTAAAAAAAGACGAAAAAAATTGAAAAAAATTAATACTTAGGATATTCCAAAATTTACTCAATATTATATTGACTAAAATTTTCATCAGAGAGGACGTTTTATAGCTTTAGTAAAGAATATGAGAGAAAGAAAGAAAAAAATCTTTCATGAGTCTATTATACCCGCTAGATAAAATACAGCAGAAATTTAATAGTGACTATCCTGTCGTATAAGCGAGGTCATGGGTTAGAGAAGCAAACAAGAGAGCCACACACATCGAACCTAATTATTATTATCAGCGCTTTGCCAGCTATTCTTTCATCATCATTGATGCATCAGAGATCGAACCGAGCCGTGCGACTGATATAAACTAATTGCGACGTTCGTTCCGAAAAATGGATCTCTTTCGAGCAATTAACCGCATTCTGCGCGATTTCATTTAAACGTTGTGATAACGAGTGACCGGGTTCGGAGAATGCACATACATATACGCAATAATAATCGAAATAAATCCATGTCATGCAAATCAGTATGGCCACTTATGAAAATTATTGTTGCAACCGCTAATATGATATGTATATATAGATATATAAACACGTATATATTTATTAATAGCCTCGAAAAAAACTATGTGGCATAAAACTGTTCTTTTTCGACATAAAACAATCTCCTACAACAATTATTCTTATCGTCATTGTCGTTAATTTGTCGATCATTATCTTTTACCTCGTCCTTTGTTATTCTTTTTTATATATATCATAATATATTGCAGAATTGAAATAGTAAGATATTTATTTGTTTGTACGTTGTTACAGGCCGCCGGTCTAGATCTTAAAGAAAATCTGGGCGCTGGAGCCGCAGCAGCGTGGCCTTATCCCTCGATGTATCACCCTTACGATGCTGCTTTTGCGAATTACCCCTTCAATGGGTAAGTCTTGTAAATATTTTCCGAATTATTGACTACACGCATTACATGCATTACACATTTAGTGTATATTGATTTCGCGTATGTCCGATATCTATTGTGTATACAGATTCAAGCACGATCCAAAACAACAGCCATTTAATTAGATAACAAACTGCATCTGGATGCAAACAAACTAGACGATTCCTGATTATCATTTTAAACGGAAGTGTACAATTGCCAAAAAATTGACTCATTGACTTAGATAATGTCTAACCAGCTGGTATCAGAAAAATGTATTCGCATAAAGAGCGAAGGCAATCCGAGTGAAATAAATGTATCATATCAGCTTTCATAAAAAAATAAAAATTTCTCGAAAGATTCTCGTGAGTGATAGGAAATGCCACGCTATAATTTTATTTATTTTCTTAGTATTGATAGCTTACAGCTGATAATACGACGTGATAATTATTTTAATGTCACCGAAACAGTGTTATATAGAAAGGATACTCCTACTCTATAGCAAGAGCATAGTGTTCTTTTGCAAATCTATAAGACGCAGACGAATCTTAATTACCCGTAATCTCTGCGATGCATTATGTATTTTCAACGACAACGCACTTTAATGCCTTTTCCATCGCAAGAAAGAGAGAAAAAGAGAGAAAGATCAGGTTGTATGTGCTCCTTTTCCTCTCTACGGTCGATACGCTGGTGTACGGACGGAGATAAGACGGCGAGAGAAACACATAAACATTCCAATAAATTAGCGCTCAAGTGACCCGGAGCTGTCGCCACGTTTTTTCTCGCGCACTCGGAATCGGTCGTAGCATGTCTGACGTGGTCGGCGAAAGGTCTTGTTTGATAATTTCAAGTCGGATCACCGGGATAATTGAGATTAAAAATTTGGAGAAAGTATTCGAAGCGGCGCAAGCGATGTGACGCAACGTGACGCGACGTTGCGAACGATTGACGCGAGGTCATCTGAAATATCGATAATTAGCCCGCTTAGTTTCCGGGATCTCGCCAGTTTACGAAATTGAGGCAGATTCGAAAAACTTCGACTGTTATAACAGCGCGCATTTCATACAAACGAAGCGTTATTGCGTATACACACGATGTATTTATGTAAATATGACCAATAATATATATATTACTGTTGGACATTAGCCGGTCCACGCTTGAAATATTTCTGTATGAATATCACAGTTGGGTCACTTTCGATCATAGCGAATATGGGCCTCGATCGCTAATAAAACTTGGCTGTTTTCCTTTTGCAGTTGACACTTTTGATATAAATCGACGCACATTGCTTTCCATTTATAATTTTGCTTAAACTTAATCGTTACTTTTCGACACCATCCAGGAGAAAAGTCGGAATGTATTTATTAGGTGTTGGAATTAATTCGTAGCGTTTTTTAATGAAAGAATGTTATTTATTTCACATGAGCATTAAAAAATACATTAATGAAAGTACTTCCCATCACTTGTAAAACGCTACGAATTAATTCCAACACCTAATATATTTAAATATGATTTTGGTCGATTGAACAATATTAGAACGTATCCACAATCCAGCTCCTATCGTTTGTAATATACATACATTGGAAAACACATCGTTTGAGAAATTTTAATTGTAAATTTTTAAGGCTAGTATTAAAAATTCGCACTATACATATGGCATGCCATTTAACTGGGGCAAACTGTATGTTAATTTAGTGGTTTGTTTTTTTTTTCTTAAAAAAAACAGCCTCTATTTTTAAGCAGAAAACATTTCAGTCGTGTATAACTCTGGTGCAGTCTGGGAAATTCTATTCTAAGTGTTACGGTCACAGCATTAATCTTTTTCTACATAATATCTATACCGCTGACGCGTGTCAACAAATTGATAAAGATTCAATTTCCAGCGTTTTACGTCAATGACGTTGATCGAGGCGTTCGATATCTCGCTGCTTCTCGGAGAAAAAAAATATATGTATGTATAATCGACGATTAAATATTTCGCCATAACGCGAGGAGCGAGAGAGACGCTCCTCTAAAGGCAAAACAGCGAACCTGGTTGACAACAGCGGTCATCGCGTGGAATCTATACTACCATGCATGACGCACTTCCGGCGATGGCTGCTTCGTATGCAAGGAAGTGATCGGATAATACAGCTTGCTTAGCATCCATTCGCTCTAGTCGTGGCCGAGCAACCGAGGTCCTCCTTTACGGGGGCCCACCGCGCCGGGTCCGTGGGCCCTGTGCCGCACCGGAACTACACGCGCGAGTTCTATGAATTGTCAACAGGCGATACAGGCGACAGCCGCGAAGCAATCGTAGCTGCACCTGCGTCAGCTCTGGACAAAGACATTAAATGGCAATCGGAAATGTCTTCCTTTCGAAGTAAACTTTTATATATATTTCTTTGGTGCTTTCCAGCAAGAGACACAATGTAACACAGTGATATCAGTGATCATCATTTCATCTTCGTATAATATTGGCAAACAACAAGGATGTAATAATTCACTACGTTATATTGTATCATCTGTGTTTTTTGCTGGAAAACATCCTTATCAGATTATCCTTTGCGAAGGATTGTCGAAAGAATAACTGATTTTTTTTCCTTTTTCGTGAAATTATGCTTATTTAGCTAATGCGCGTCTACTCAGAAAGTTTCGTGCGCGTCGGCGACACGCCCCGTTCTCGCGTTTTCTTCGTATTTCGAGACGAACGGATTTGCACAACAAACGTGAAAACTTTCCTTGACTCGCATATAAAACGCATTATATTCAGCCCTTTATCGAATTGTATGCACGCGATATCTTTTAACATCGTGCCATATAGGTGAAGCTAATAAGAAATGCTTACATTGATGTTTAAGAAGCAATGCCTGAGGTGCCCGTTATTGTGAACGCCTATTATATCTTATCATTAAAAGGAATGTGTTACTTCTATTCCCTTTAGCTCTTGTTTTTGCAACAACCGGAAGCGAAAAAGAACTGACTTTAAAGTGCTCACTTTTGTTTATTCATCATTCTTCTGCGTGCATTATCACTTTGTATCACATGTTATAATTTTCTTGTAGACAGTTTCTTAGCATATATAAACTTTCTCTTCATATCTTACATCGTTTAAAGCGCAAGGAATATCGCATTAAGTTATATTATAAATAAAAAACGTACATCTTATATATATAAATTAATTATTCTCTGTATTGTTAATTATGTATATTATAAATTATTATTTATATTATAAATTATTATTGCTTATATTATAAATTATTTTTTATATTATTTCTTGTAACGTGGAAAACTACATTAACCACAAAGTTATTTTTATTAACTACGTGATAGTTATATTATCAACTCATCAACTAATTCTATTGTGAAACGATTATTATTATCATCCTCGCCAGTAATGGCAAAAGTATCATGCGAAACGTTTCGATAACGCCTAGAACTATCCCTTAAATCGGAACCGGGAGGTGCGAAGGATCTGGCGCATTATGCGCAAGCGTGCGCGACGACCACTTAACATGAGCATACAAAAAGCCAATAATGCAGCGTTGGCATGCACGGCCGCAAGGTCTCGGGATCGTGCGGGTTAACGGTCTCGTCTTTCCGGCGGATTGGCCCTGCTTCCGGAGACATATAGGGTAGACAATAAGAAAGCGACGAACAGGCCCCTCTGTCGTACGAGCAGGCCCGCTTACGTCGTCTCGTGTGCTCTATGTTCGGCATATCAGTTGAGACCGATCACCGATACGTAGTATTATTAAGCGTGTCCGTACAACGACACCGATGTGTCGGCACGCGCTTCGAGTCTCGAACGAATATCCCGAGGCACGGCACGAGAATTCTAATGTAACCTACGCGAAGTCATCAGATATGAACAAGCGCGGTTATTAATGGAGAAAAAAGATTCTCTAGTAGAACTATATTTGTTCGTTGTGAAATCGAATACAATACATGCTTCTCAAAAACGTAGTTTTCTAAGTGTACTTAAATTTTGTCAACGATAAAATTGCATATGTATAAAAAGATAAATTCACAATTTCATATGGAAAGAACGACTTTGAAGTATTAAAAAATTTAAATACAGATATAAAATAATTTTGATAAATCATTAAAATAATTATATAAAACGCTCAAACGTTAATGATAATATTGCAAAAATTTTAATATTCTAGCACTAATTTAAGCATCCTGCACTGTTAAATTCATAATGTTAATCTATACCCAATTTGAATTCTTTTTAATCATTTTTAGGTCGTCACTGCTCCTCCCCCTTTCAGTATGTCATTAATTTAATTAAAATAATGGAGTTAAACGATTTAAACTCGAAAAAATATTGATTAAATTTGACTCAAATTTATTATTTATTAAATAAACATATGTTAATATGAATATTGCTTACTTTGGAACTAATCATAGAAAAGATTGATTTTAACATACAAAGAAATTAAAAATAGCAGAATGTTATGTAAAGAATTGAGTTACCATTGGTGCTCTGATATCTAATAATGCACATAATTATTTTGATGTCCAAACAAAATTATTTTCAGATTTGTAGTTAGTTAAATTTTTAGATACTTTGCAAAACTGTATATTTTCTTCTGATAATCTTATAAGGAGAGTTAAAACTTCATAGCGGAAGAAGGCTCGTAAATAGTATGTAAAGTTAATGTTATCATTTAAAAATTAGAGTCTTAACAACAGCATCCACAGCTCGTTGTCGATAGGACTCGAAATATTTCGCGGCTAATGAGACGAGGCGGGGCTGGTATTCTGCACCCTTCGGTGCCCCGCCCGTGAGATACGTCTCGCGTGGATGATGTACGGCCGTTTAATGACCCGGTTTCGGTCCCAGGGGACGGTTTTTGCTTGGGTGGTAAGGGTTGAGAGAGATGTGTACGGCGGAAAAGTCAGCGACACTCGTTTTTCGTTAGACGAAGGGGTCGCGGGGCCCACGCGCACAGCTTCATTCCTTCGGTAACATGCGGATGACAGCGATTCGTCGAACCGCGTGACAGGCAGCTCGCGGAATGCACGCCGCTCTTTCCCCATTAGGCTTAATGGACGTAGATTAGTTCTGCTCTGGCTATGTATGCGCGTCAGGATTTAATGACTTAGCCGCACCCCTTCACCCGTTATCGCTGCCTTCTCTCAGCAGTCGAACAGACGTTACCGAGAAGTAGTGAGCTGCTCTGATTGCAAACGGAGCAAAGGAGATCACATTCTTGACTGACACGTTCTTGATTACTAATTTTACAGAAAAATATCAAAGATGAAATTTGATGTAAGATCAATACGCGATAAAACCGTAGCTGTTTCGATTAAACGAAGTGAATAATTCATAAGAATTATATGTCTCGATTAAGAGGTATACAGGAATATTAAATGAAAGAGTCGTCGACGTGGCAAATCATAAGTTTAGCGTGTATGATTTATGTATAAATTATTTTATCTTACACTTCAATCTACGGAATGTTTCTTAAATTCACAGTCTGCTAAGATAATAATCTTTCTTTTATTCATTTTTATTTTACAAAAGCACTTGTTAAACAGCGCATTTCAATCTAGGAAACAGGAAAACGAATATACGAGCTAATTAGTAATTAAGCGATCGCCGATCCGTTACTCACGACCATATCTTTCTGCAAAACACAGGAAGCGTGCTTCCATAAATTTCGTAAGTTCAACGATAACGGTCGAGAAGCGCCGGGGCAATAATCTCGACTCACGATAATTCAGTGTGACTTTAATCACGAATGACGGAGTTAGAGTGCGTTTTGCGAACGGATTTAAGCGATCGTGTGACAAAGTAGCGCACCGTGTATCATTTTGTATAAACTCGGTGATATTCACAGTTGGAGGATGAATGAGTGAGTGAGAGTGAGAAAGAGAGAAAGAGAGAGAGAGAGAGAGAGAGAGAGAGAGAGAGAGAGAAAGAGAGAGCGCAAGATTATATAATCTCCGCATGCGGGATGCAATACGACACGTGTACACATATACGTCGACACGCGGCTGGAGAGAGAGAGAGAGAGAGAGAGAGAGAGAGAGAGAGAGAGAGAGAGAGAGAGAGAGAGAGAGATCTTTCGCCGTGATGTTCTCTGGCGAGACGCACACACATATCCGGAAGTTTACGATCGATCTGTCACACCGCGACCAACTGGTAATAAAGTTGGATGCGAAACAACCGACTGTCACACCGCAGTGACAAAACTTCCTCCTCCCGAGCGAGGCGTGGCGATGCGAGAACGCGCTTCTAAGCGCTTCTAAGAGCTTAACGTGACGACATCGGGTACCACACTAGACACTCGTGTCGTGTAAACTGTGGGAGTGAAAACCATAGCCAATGCACCGTCTCCTCCCGCTGGTCAATTGTAACTCGACACTAATAATCGACTCTCTCTTTCTCTCTCTCTCATTCATTCTCTCTTACCATCACACATTTTCGCATCTCGTTTATCGTAGTCTCTAGTCAGTGCAAATATTTATATGTTCCAAGTATCAAGAGCACATTGCCAGTCATCGAATTAGAATTTCATTCTCGCGTTCATTCTCTCTCATTCACGAAAGCCTGTTCCTTTTTGTCTCTTTCTATTCAATTCCGGCTGATTTTAATTAAGCTACGGATTGCCAATTGCGGCTCCCAGTTGACAGTTCTATTTTAGCCTCATGCTGCAACTACTCTCTACTCACTGCATCGTGATCGACTAAAATAGAATCGTCAACCGACAACTGTAACTGGCAACCTGTAGTGTGATTACGGCTTTACAAGTATCGGCCAAAATATACGTTGTTGAAATTGTCGAATCATTAGACTAGTGCGATAAAATTCGCGTATATCAGTCTTCAATTCGATACAATTTTATCAATCATACAATTCGATTTAGGCTGTGCAAATATTTGATTTAATAATATTATTAAGGACGTTGATAGACGGTCTATAATATAATAATATTATATTGGAATAATACGTGAATCATAAATTTCTTGCGAATAAAAACTATTTACAAAAGTATTTTGTAACTAATGAGCTTTCATAACTAATATACAACTTGTTCATTATCATAAATCGCAATTTTTTAAAATAAAATTTGAAGGCTTTTAATAATACACAATGTAACGCTCGATTTTTCTTCCTCTACTAGTAGTAAACTTCCTAGTTCATTTTCGTATTCTCAACCTGTCTCATGTGAAGACTCGCAAGGTCACCGTCACGGAAAGCGGATGGATCAAAGGGACCACAAACCAGACTCGCGGCTGATTAAACTCAAGCACGATCTCAAACGACAGGGATAGTGAGCGCAGGCGAGCGAATGGACTTTGGATAGTCTGATGAATGGAAAGATGCGCGCGAAAGCGCAACCCTCGTGCGTGCTCACAGTCATGTCACAAAAAGATGGCGTTTACCACTGAAATGGCCGCAGTAACGCGCTGATAAAACATAAGGCATGACGACCGTATCTGAAAAGGAGCGTCGGGCGCGGAGGGCCCAGAAGAGAGGGAGCAGGATGGAGAACGAAGTTAGATATCATCCCTAGTTACGGTCGGTGACGAGGGGCGGAGTCATGCCAACCGCACACCTGCCCCGAGGTGAACTGCCCTTGGTCACCCCCGGGGCTCCCCCCTCCTCATTTCCACCCTCTCTGGAGGCTACATCTTGATGGACGCGTTTACACTAACCGGTTGACGGGAAAAGGGCGAAAGAAATGGCCGTTCGATTGGCTTTTAATGGTCGCCTCGATTCCTGTAGTCGCCGTCTTGAAAACGCTAACTGGATCTTGTAGAATCCGAAGCTTCATCATGGAAGCGCGCGGAGAACCGGTTGTTATCTATGAGAAATATATTCACGATAGCGGTTCATCCCTTGGAGGATGTTAACCGCAATGCGCGATCATTTGGTTTGACGAATAAGTCGTCTGGATCGAAAAAAAAATATCAGCCTTTGCGTCGTACAGCGACGAAATATGCGAGATATGCAAATCACGATTCTTCACAAATTTGTAGTCCGATTGAACGCAATAGTGATATTTCATACAACTGGAAACTGTCGTGATAGTTGATACGTGTGTTAATTCGAGACGAAGGTTATAATTATCTCGCAGAAGTCGAAGTGTAATGCAATTTACATCAATGGAAATGTGTTGCGCATATCGACGATAATACTTTTACGACTTGCATTAATCAAAGTGCTTTACGACATTAAATCAACACTTCGTATATACATTAGGTTAGTATGGCTTGAGACATTGTACGGTTGGCGCTTAATGATAATATATACGCATCATTATGCGTTTCTATTTAAATTTACTTTACATTTGCTCTATCAGTATACTCATATTTCTTTAAACCGGTTAACAGTAATTTTATGGGATAACTCTTCATTAATGTTTCTGTTAACTAAAATTTTATTCATTTACACATTTATTAATAAGTATCGTTATTAATCATTTACATTTCTCTTTTACTCGTTTTTAAAAGTTAATTAAAAACTATAGTATAAATAATATTATATTAAAACGATATTTAATTAATTTTTTTTTAGTTGATCATAGTTATCTTCTTATAGTTCGTTCTTCAATTCGGAAGTAGTTACCTGATTCTTTTTATGTAAACAATTATCCAAGGTGTTTTCACACACCACCTCAATTAAAATCACTATTATTAACAACATATTGTATTATTGATTATTTTTCGATTTATTAATGTTTAACAACATTATGGATATGGATTTAATATTTTAATTACAATTTTCTGGAAAAAAAATACAAATCAAATACAACAAAATAAGTACATTAAGTAGTTTACTATAATAATATTTAAAAAATAAAAATTTTAATTAATATAACGCGTTTTTATTATGATTTTTGATGAAATTGCATATTTAAAGATTCATAAAGAATAATTATTTAAAAAAAAGAAAATATGTTAAACAATATGTGATTAACTAAAACAATATTTTTTATAATTCACATTTTCTTATTTCTTGGATAAAAACAAATGATTATTTCCGGGTTAATAGACCTACATAGTTCGCATTTTTTTTTTATAACAATCAGAATCTAAATTTTTATAGTTACAATGTAGGTACCGTTAAATTGATAAAGAAAGTTGCATCACCTACATTGAGAATGCCTTTGGGATGCGGCCCGCAAAGAGATCGGAAGTGACAATATCGAAAGTATTTCTTCAGATAAAGATTTGTTTTCAAAGTAACGAGAAATAGTTTTTTCTGAAACGCAACGATTGTCGAGGATAGATAGGTATCTTCTGTAAAAATCGAAAATGCTAAACTTTTTAATCACTTTTATAGTCAGTGTATTGTATTATACAATCAGTAAAGAGTTTTTCACGAAACGGTAAACGATATTACAAGATGGAAATGGCATAGGATAGAACACGAGGCGCGGCCCGATTAGCAATCACCATGGAAACAAGCACTTGATGCGATCAGTTGTAGAGAGGAGAGGAGGATGTGCACGATGCCGTGCATACGTATGCGTATCAACGCACACCTATGCACATTTGCATATATATTTATATATTTCCGGCAAATGCACAGAACTCGTCTATATTCTGTCGGTCCACCGCGCACACACACGCACACACACGCACACGCACGCACGCGCGCGCGCACACACGCACACACACACACACACACACACACACACACATTTACATATGTAGCTGTCGTATATTTAAAACGGTTGACGATGGTGATAGCGATGGTTGGCGGCGGTGATGATACCGGAGGTAGCGGCTGTACGAGAGATAGATTGAGAGAAACGCTTGGCACGGAACGAGGAGGGATCGGCAAGGGGGGGGGGACGTAGGAGAAAGAGTAACGGGGAGAGTGGAACCGTTGATACTGCGAACCAAGAAAAGAGACGGAAAACAGGCTCAGTACATGGATGGAGAAAACAGAGAGATAGAGATGGAATGGAGAAGTGGCAGAGAGGCGGAATCGGGAGAAACCAGCGGCACCAGCAGTTGCCGCTCTCGGGGCGGCTGGCTGTTATCATGAGAAACAAGCTTCCACTCTGATTTTTTAATCCGATCCGCGCCCCCTGCCACCGGCTGAATTTTAAAATAACTGCAGAACGCCATTTGCTCCTCGCAAACAGACTGGGGTTAAGCCATCCCCCCGTCGTCACCGCCGCCGCCGTCGTCCTGCCGTCTCCTCTCAGTGCTCTTGGCTCTTTTCTGTCTTCCTCGCACTTTTCCTGTCCCCGTTCTATCGATGTTGGTCCATTTCGTGCATCCTCTGCCTCCCTTCGACTCGCCCAAACCACCCTTTGCCTCTGTTCTCTCGACGAGCAGAGGCAGTACGCGCGTCTCCAACCCTCCGCGTCTGCGACCTAGCGTCGAATGGATAGAACGAGGAATACACTGCGGAAAGGATAGGTCGAAAGACGAAGAGACAGAGAGATGTATATCAAGACGCGCGCGCGTGGCATGAAAGCGCCTGATGCCAAATTGAAATGTTTAGCGCTTCGTTTCAGCTGCTTCAAATCCCGCATGCGGAGCGCCCCGTAATCGGAGCGAGACAAATAGAAGCAGGAAAAGTGCGATAGGTAGATAACGTGAGGAAGAGTGAAAAGAGATGGGGAGGTGGCGAACGGGGGTGGAGGGTGACAACGAAGATAGAGGAGCGAGAAATGCCGTGTGTAGGCCTGCCTCCGAGAGAAGGGTAGATAAGTGACAGTTTTATTAATTTCCCATCTCCCGCCGCCACTTCCACGCTTACCACCCCTATATCTAACCTATCCAACGCCACGCAACACCGAGGGACGTCAGTCGCGCGTCCATACACGCCTTCCCACCCTCGCTCCCGTCATTGGATATGTCTCGGGATGTGCAAAGGCGAAAATAAAGCTCAATAATGGCGACGCGCTGTGACGGGGCCACCGTCGGAAAAGGTGGCGGAGATGCCGTTGGGGATTTAAATCAACGATATCTTGTTGTTCAGCGGTATTTTTATGAAGGAAATTTTTCATGCCTGGAACCTGTATAGGCCATCATTTGCTTCGCAATCATTTGTTTGATGAAAATATATCGGACGTAAGATTAATTAACTTATAGTTTTTATAATGGAACTTATTGTTATGTATTATAATTCTCAATAAGGTTATGTGATTCATTTACACTTACGACAGAGTTCAATAATGGTTGCAATTGTTAATAACGATTAAAAAAACCATTCCCAATCGGCGATTTCGTATAAATCTCTTGATACACGAAGCTTTGGATCGTGACATCTTGGCCAGATCGTACACGAAGAAAAAAAACTGCGAAAGAAGACGAGAGAGAATAGAATAAAATAAAATAAAATTCAAGGAGAGGCAAAGAAAGAAAGAGGGAAAGAAAAAAGCAGAGAGAAAGTACCCCGTGAATCCTAGCCGGTCGCTCTGTTGGTGGAAAATTTAATTTCGATCCCGTCGATTCAGCAGTTATACCGAAGTTTAATCTTTGATAAGGGTTAGTCTTTTAGTAATGGGATCCCAGAGGGTCGGTCGCTCCAGTCCGACAGAGTGAGGCGGAAAGCAAGAAGAAGGTTGCTTGCTCTTCTCTTCTTTTTCTGCCTTGCCCCGCTGTTCTCTTTTCTCTAGAATAGAAGGAAAGAGCTTAAACCGTTAGATAGAGATCTGCTCTCGGGATGAAAGTAGTACCTACCCGCTTATATCGCTCTTCAAACCGAGCAAGACTCGGACTTTTATACTAACGTTGGGAAAGGCATAACGAGCCCCGCGATGGGATAAGTTTTTCGACATGGACTTCCACGGAAGATCTGGTAGTCTCCCTTGGCGTTGACTCTTTCTTCAGTGTCTCATTTATTTTCGCTCACTCGCGTATAAAGTATCGTGTCCCATGCATGTGTCTATCCAGGTCACGTGTCTCTGTCGAAAACGCGTTTATGACGTAGAACTTAATCCTCGACTGGTCTGATGAGGCGCAGAGACCGTTTCGAAGCCTACCAGACCAGTTACAGGATAATAAACGCGTGACTTAGCTCGCAAGTTCTGCATCTGCGCTCCGATTGCGAGACGCAAGTTGTTATTGAGAATATAAACAAGCAATAGTCTTTCATACTGTCACCATTGAATTTCCATCATTGCTTTGTCATTATTACTTTGTTAATTCACACTTTTTGCATATATCGCTTATAAAAATATTTTCTACAGAATATAAAAGATAATTCAATGATAGTTGTATGTGAGAATGACTATATATAATTTTTCTCACTTTAATTTGTTATAGTTATGGCATGGATCTAAATGGCGCGAGGCGAAAAAACGCGACACGGGAAACAACGAGCACGCTGAAAGCTTGGTTAAACGAACATAAGAAGAATCCATATCCCACGAAAGGCGAAAAGATCATGCTAGCTATTATTACCAAGATGACACTGACACAAGTGTCGACGTGGTTTGCGAACGCGCGGAGACGCTTGAAAAAAGAAAATAAAATGACCTGGGAACCAAGAAATCGCGTTGAAGACGAAGATAACAATAACGAAGACGATGATAGCGGGAGGAAAAGCGTTGATGAGAAAGATCGGCTAGGTGAGTCTCTTGAATAATATATTTCTTAAATATAATCACATTATCAATAATACCGACCAAATTTAATACCAATATTAGTACTACGATTATCGTATTCCTAATTCTTTTGTTTAAATTGTTAAATAAATTCAGTTTTTTTAAAAACTGAAAATTTAAATCGGAGCTGTATTATTCCGAATTACGACGCTCGACTTTTTCTTCTTGGTTCAGATTCGAAAGACTCAGGTACAGGTTCCAGCGAGGACGGGGAACGACCGGCGCACCGTTTGGACCTACTGCATGGCGGCAGTGGTGGATCGGCGGGCGTCCAAGGTAGAACCGAGAGTGAGTGGAGCGAGTCGCGAGCAGACAGTGGTCCGGATAGTCCGGAATGTCTGTACGATCAGAGGGAACCGAGGCATCCGCTGCAGCTGCAGCATCCGGCGTATCTCACTCAAAATCACGGCCGATTGTTGCGTCATCCCTCGCCGGAGAGCACGTCGCCAGGTAGTCAACATCATCTTCCGCCGAGCACCAGCGCGCCGTCCACAGGTAGCGCAGTGACGACGAAACCGCGAATCTGGTCACTGGCGGATATGGCGAGCAAGGACGGCGATCAGCAGAATACGAATCCGGCCACGATGACAGGTCTCACGTCACCTTACAGCGGAACGGGCGGAGGCGGAGGTAGCATTGGCGGTGGCGGCGGCGGTGGAGGTGGTGGTGGCACTACAGGGGGCAAACTCGTAAGCCCTTTGGCTAGTCGACTGCCGCCTCATCATCCCCTCCACCCGATACATCCGGGCACGCAATTTGTAAGACCGCATCCGGACTTCTACAGGAATTTGTACGGTGCGTCCCATCTCGGTTCAGGTGACATATCTCTGCTGGAGACATATTCGAGAACTCTTGGTGGACTTGGCGGCGTAATACCACCATCCACGGCTCCGAGCATACTTACGTCCTCGTCCTCGTCGATCTCCGCCGCCGGTAATGTGAAACCTTTTACGATCAACGGTGGTAGCGGGGCGGCTGGCGGTACCACCGCCGGATCGACAGTTTTACTGACTACCGCATCCTCTGGTCTGTCACCGTCGTCGTCATCGACGGCGTCGTCGGGCGGGTCCGATCAGTCGCCTCATCCGGCGGGCGGCGGTCTGCCTGCGACTCAGGAACTCAAATCTCCCGGACGAGTGTGACTCGACGAAGCGACCAATCGCTAAAGAGACGTTTATCGCGGGCGCGCGCTGTGCATCGGCGGGCGTTTTGTGTGGTGTGGCTGACAATAATCAGAGACTACAATCTTGTAATTAGTGTACAGTATAAAACGGAAGATGATGAGATATACTGCCCCAACCCTGCTTCCTCATTTCCTAATCTTTTCATTTTTTTCTCTTTTTGAATGTCATCGTCGATGTTTCTTTTATCTCTCATTTTCTTCCCTTCTCTCCTCCAACTTTTTATTCAAGTTTTATTTTCCGTACTCAATTATTCTCGATAAAAAGGGAAAAACTCGTAGTACCGACTACCCATAGTGGCTCTATCGCGGTATAACCGTACAACATCTAACGCGTCAACTCGACAGTACTATTACACACACATATAAATATTATAAATATCTAAAGATATACGATAATATAATTAATATTATTTATGCGTTTGTAAATAGTAGAGAAAGGCCTAGTAGAGGAATCGTCCGGCCAGTGTATGTATTGTATGTAGAGTAGACTACTATATTACTAGCCTACCTGAGATCATAATTCATATTAATGACGATTATTATTATTATTATTATTATGATTATTATGATTATTATTATGATTGTTATTGCAATGTTTATAATATTATCGATTCACGTCGACTCGGTCAAGCATGACGAGGTATGGGTCGTTAATCCTGGCGACAGATTGCGAGGGATCACCGGGATGTACAAAGATTCTTGGAGATCAGTCCTTGGTTCCTCTTCTTGTAAGTATCTCCTTTCTTATTTATTTTGCTAAAAATTATTGGCTCGTGATAATTTTTCGCAAGAATGGATAAAGGCTGTCAAATCGCGAATCGATGCGCAAGTATGACGTCGCTCGCAATCTACTGCGAACACAATTTCCGTCGCGTCCCATCGTCGTCGCGTAGAAAAGGAATGTTCTAAGTTACACGAAGGTGAAGCCACGGGCACAACGGCTGTCAACATATCATGTCATGTCGAGAGTGAACGATCGCCATCACCTTTTAGTCATTCGTGTCCAAAATTTCACGCGAACTCGCTGATGCCACACTGACATGTGACATCAACGCAGACTGTGTCCTTTCGCAATAAACGAATCATTACGGAAAGCAAATGAGTTATCATTTCTGACCTATAATTTTCCGCCAATCCGCATCAAATATTTATATATACATATCAAATGTTTACATATTCCTCTTTACATAAGTGTCTAAAACATTTATTTTTTCATATAAACTTATCGTTTCTTTTAGATTGCTAATTGGAGACACTCCATATATGTATCGAATTTATCGAACGACTTGATAATTGAATGCAATTCAATATTCTTGGGCATACGCCGCTTTTCCGAGTCGGGTAACATGTTGATTATTATGCCATTCGAGTCGAGGGTCTAATCGTGCATCGTGTGCAATTCAGTAGAGACAATACATGAGGAGACTTCTAGTCGACGCAGGGGACCATTCTTTTAGAACGGTGAATGAATATGAAACGTTCTCATTCTCGGAACCGGGACGGCCGGGATGTACTTATAAAAATGCAAAGCGACTGACTTCTGGGTGGTTGCTGGACAAGCTTGGTTATTAGTAAACATTTAAATTGACAATTCCTATAGCGGAGAACGTCGCTTTCGTCCTATCCTCTACCTTCTTCTTCTCTTTCTCCACCTTTCTCCGGTGCTCTTCTTGTCTCTCGCTCTTTTCACAAAGTTAGAGAAGAGAAGGACGATGAGGGCTACCGCGTTCGCGGTTTACGGTAGAGGAAACAAGAAATCAACTCGCGGGACCACCCGCTACGGCCTGGGGTGCATCAAGCTATAGATCCTAAGGAGGTCCATGCTGTCTTCATGAATCAACTCGTTTCTGAATCGGCATAAACCTTCAGAGTTGCGGAGCGCTCCCATCCGCCAGATTCAAAGTTATGTGAGTATCGGTGTCCTTTCGTATTCTCAGCTTCTTCAGCTAGCGGTCCGTACGAATGCACGGTGTTCTCAAAAATGCACTGAAGATCAGGACCGAAGAAAAATTATTATAAACGATATAAATACACGACTGTCGGGGGAATATTCAATATTAAATTACGATCGAAATAAATAAATAAATGCCGATTCTTTTATATAATTTTTCACAAAATAATAAATTAACAAAATCTTAAAAAAAATAAGTATTACTTTTAAGTATTCAAATAAATGAGGAGATGTAAATGCATAATTAGCTAACTATTCCGATAATGAAAAGTTTTGTGTTTTAGAATTGGCAAGCTATGTCGTAGCGTGTTATAAATACCCACATAGTGTTTAAATCGTAATAAAACCATTTTATGTTACTATAAAGATATCTGGGTAAAAATGTCGATGCATGAAAGGAGAAGGTAACATTATATAGGTAGCTAGTACCCGTCGCAGATAAACCGAGCCATTATTACTCAGTACAACGGTTCAATTCTAAGATGATCATGCTACTAAGGGAGACATGGCTATCTACTGTCTGGATGATGTATCTTATAATGGCGCACAGACGATAATCGGCTATTTTATTCCACAAATGCATACGGATGTTATATGGTCACTTTTAGTGTTATAGCGTTTCCATAGTGCAATAACGAGAAAATGACGATCTTTTTCATTCTGTCCGTTCTCCCCTTAGCAATAACGCGAGAGCTTTCAATGCCCAAGAAACACTAGGATATAGCCCATTTACATGGACTATGATGTACTGCAGTTAAATTTTATTTCGATATTTTATCAATTTCCGTGAAAATTTATTGCAGTAAAAATAAGCGAGTGAATGAAATCTTAAAAGAAACATTTCAATTTTTACGCAATTGTATATTTGTAAAATAAATAGTTTGCAATCGCAACATACATCCACGGTTATGCTTTAATCGCGATATATGTAATTCATAATCCATCCGCGTTTTTCCAAGCACCATTTTTTCATTTGCCATACGCACGTGTATTTTCATGAACGAAGCTTTTTAGCACTTACATCTTTCCCCGCGTGTAACTTCACCGTTGCGTCATTACGCAAATAATTAATAAAAATTAACAGTAGTTGTACAGCCGGTTTACAATGCTTAGGTAGCCGCGCGATTTTTCATATCTAAGAATCGTCATTATATACAACGACATTGCCGGTCATGACATGAATTCTTGCGAAGGACGCGGTAAATATCGCAAATGGATACAGGTGCTTGCCGCGGTTACTTGCGAGAACTACTCAAAGGGGGCAGGCGATAAACTCAACTAAACTGCGGCAATGCTTTATTGGCTTTTATCGAGTTTTAAGTAGCGAATTCCTTCATGGAAACGCCATTAATTTTACGATGCGAGCATATTTAGCCCACGGCTTCTCGTAAAATCATACTTTGATCGCGATAAAGAAACATTGGTGGGGGCTCTGCTAGAGTAGAGTTGGCGTTATAAAAATGCGATAGAGGGGAAAGATTAAGTAGTTAATGATATTTTATATATATATATATATATATATATATATATATATATATATATATATATCTAATACAATATATTATTTTTAATAAATGTAAACATGACAAATTATTTCCAGATAGAGCCTCAGTATGACATATAAATGTATATACATGTGTATATGTATATAAATACACATATAAAGATGTTATTAATGTATTTACTTAGTTGCAAAAATCACAATAATTAAACGCAAGAGACAATACATATATGTGTAAATATTCAAATAACTGTGCTCACGCTAGTAATGTATCCCTACTACATTTTATAAATAAAACTTCGCTATACGATATTGCAATATATCTACATATATTGTATATATCTGTGTCACAATCGTAATATCATTATATAAATTTATTACATAAATTCATCATTATTAATAAAATCTTTTTAATGACCATCGCATATAATAATAATATATCATAAATTTTATTTAATAAGAAATAATATTTTCTACAAAGACATCTTTTATATCAAATAATAAATAAAGGGAGTTGAATTTAACCAGACAATCTGTAAAACAGATATGACACATTCTTTTTTTGGCGCACTGTCACGCAAGTGCGTTCCGCGTTGTCGAAAGGTAGCGTATCAATGTAGGTGGTGAATAATGAATGGCAAAGTCGAGACAACTTGCTGGACCAGCGTCGACGACGTGGATCAGGTCGGCGGTGTATATATGACCGGAGTTAGGAGGCACAGTTACAGCACGAGTTCCGGGTGAAACGACATGAAAAATTAACGGGTCCGCGTTTTGACATTGCGTCAAACTTTCGTTGTACAGAGTGATAGATTGTTCTACGGATAGTAGATTATTCCGTACGACCGCCTGCAGTAGGAGAAAAAGAGAGAGAGAAAGCGAGTTTGGAGTAGGCGGGCGAAAGATGGTTTTGGATTTCTCGGCTAACGACCGACGGACAAATTCGAATTTTACGAGGGACACTTCACGGACAGTATTGTCAGCTGTGCGTCGAATTTCAGTGAATGGAATCGTGGTCCAGGCTACGTTGGACATTTTAGAGATTTATCATTGCGATAAAAGAATACATATAAAAGTATCTCAGCCAACCAGATTGAAATATACAATACTTTATCTTCCCATATCTACATTTTTATAAATATACACACAATACGTTATTAATAGTAATCTAATATCACCATCAACTGAATATTAATATCACACATTTAATGCCCGTTTCCACATCAACATTATAACTTAATTTTAATCTCGGTTCAACTAATTCTTTATCTTTTTTTAGTAAGAATTTAAAAAAAGATGAAGAAATCAAAATTAATCTATATTGGTAGAAATAGGCAAAATTCATTTAAAATTTTGTGTTTGCAGTAAAGACATAGCAATAAGGTATCCCAAATATACTATGATTAGGTCGAAGTGGTAAATAATCTTCGTGAAAGCATGAAGTTCTTCTGCCGAGGGAAAAAGAAATATAACTGTAAACGGTTCTCGCAAGAAAACTATAATTTCTCGCTTGCGGTAGAATCCCCCGCAGTTCGTAATCGTTTTCCACTTTAACGCGTATCTGGGCGTGCGACGCATCGTCGCAATGCGGCCAACGAGGACAGAGGAAACAGAGAGATGGTACGTGGATGCACACAACGCGATATTTCATTCGGCGTACGATCCCGCGAATTTGCGTTCTCAAAGACTTCAAAGGAACCTCTGCGAGTTACCGGATGTCCGGCTGTTTGCGACACCGTGCCCGCTTTGTGCACCGGCCCACCAGGAAGAGAAGAGAAGGGGGGAAAAAGAGACTTAGATGCTAAAAGAACGAGAGAATCGAGACGAGAAGAGAAAAGAGGACAGAAACAGGAGATAGAAGAGAAGGAGCGCTCAACGTGGTACTCGAATTCGTCCGTGGCTTGTCGGCTGGCAAGTACGACGTAAGTCACCTACTAAACTAGCGGTTAAGTAAAGGAGGAGGTGCATAATTCAACCGCTGGTTAATTGGCGAGCGTTTTCACGCCAGCCACCGGTCTGTCAAAGCAGCTACAATCTGCAGCGTGGCGAGACGGCGGGTGTATCATCGTGAAAGAACGGAGAGACAACATATGCTGCTTTTCTCCTGAGAATGAAACGGAGAAAAGACAAGGATAAAGATGGAACGTATCATCACCAACACCATCGAGAACGCGTGCTGCGAAATCCTCGGTTCTCTTTATTTCTTTGTCTTTCTTTTCTTCTCTCAGTCGCGTTGGTTGTCTTTGCTTATAAATACTGCATCTCTCACAAGGATAAGAATAAAAGAACGAATCGGAGGACGGTAGAGAAAGAGCAGAGGATTTTGAAGAAGGTAAAAAGAAACTACTTCTGGCTGTCGACGACTGCGACAGACAACGACGCCGATGTTGCACGGTACGAACACGAGGATATTTGGCGGCGCTTCGTTAAGAGAGACGTGGCGATATGACTTATTTAATCGCCCGAGATGAACGTTAATGTTCTTCCATGAGGCGCTCGCGAATGTTTGGGGGATTACGCGCATCGCGTCGGCGGGGCGTTGGCCGTGCGATTTACGAGGGTCGTAAGTAACGCGTGATACGTTCGCAATGATGAAGAAGCTTGCGCGATCGGAGCATAACTCAAAAATGTAAAAATTAAATGATAAATTTGTCTTTATCTTATCGTAGAGAAGAAGATAAAGAACCGAAACGTAATGTTATTATTAATATTATTATTATTCGTCATGTTATGCGAAGTTATATATCTTACGGATTTTAAGATTGTCAATAATTATTTATGTAATGTCAAGAGTTATTTATATAATGTTAATAGTTGGGTATTCGTAAACTGATGATATAACTAGGAAGATTTTTTTAATTTACATAAAAAAGTAAGTCGAAAACATAGAATAACGTTTTCTTATAATGCTTCGTTTTTGAGAAGATCAATTTTAAATATTCACTAGGTATATATACACTAAACTATGTTTCGATTTGTTATAGACTTTATTCGTTATAGACTTTATTATCTAAATTTGTGTTTATTATTTTATTGAATAATCGAGAATACAAAATAAAAATAGGATAAATATGATAAATTTTATTATTTTAAAATCTGTGAAAATGTCCATTCTGTTAAATATACAATTCCTTTAAAATTTTTATGAACGCTTTCTAGCATTTTAATTTTTAATTTATTTAGTAAATCCGTACGACAAATATTTAAAATTAATTTTTTTTTAAACAGTCTAATATAAAAAAAATTTTATTCTACCTTTTTAACTTATTTTTCATAGTGTCACCCCTTTCCTAGTTGTACCACTAGTTCACAAACTCTGTATATCCTAAGAATCTCAAAATTGTCAATAGTTACATCTAAAAAATTTTATGATTTGTTAATCGGTATTGCTTTAGATGTAATATCGTCTAGAAAATAAAGAACAAAGGGTGCCATTGGAATTTTTAACATTTTTTCAATCCGTTATTCAGACTATCGAATATCGGATACGGATAATTAATACAGTTACTTTTCCTCGAAAGCGCGGCCAATCACCGTTTCTGTGGCACGAGTGGTCTTTTGGTTCATGTAACAGAAATGTGGCATGTAGCTAGTGAGAGTTTCGGCAGTGTGGACACGCGCGCCTAATTATATCAACAACTTATGTTTGCCTTCCAAGAAAGCGACGTGCTCGCAAGAATAACGTGAACGAATTGTGATCGCTTTCTCTCTTAATCGGAAACGAATCGAAATTAATTAAACTTCGAATTTGATTTGCAATTATCAATACTACACAGAGTAATTTTGTCTATTAACATTTTTTGAACTTTAGAATCTAAAGCTACGTATTATAGAAGCGATTTTCTTATTTTCTTTGTTCGATTATAATCTGTGGAATGGATCCTAAAAATTATTAATTTAAAAAAAAATTGGCTTTATTTGTCAAACTGCAATCAATTCTCGCAGCAGAACGTGTATTCGGACCTCGCGAATGAAAAACTGTATTTAATTAGGGGGTTTGTCATAGCGATAACGGCGACGACCAGAGGAGCTGCGACCATGAATACGATAGAATGGCGATCACCGCACTAGTTCAGGGATCGCGAGCAAAAACCGCGTTCTCCGACCGTTCGCGCATGTCGACGGACGCAACATCGATGGATGACGAGTCAATCGAGAACCGGTGTGCACCGTCGGGAGATGGACGCGTCGACGTTCCGTCTGCCATTCCAGTGTCCACCGATGACGGACTTTTTGGAGGGTGAACGCGAGGGCAAAAACGCGAATGCAGTCGCAGGGGTTATGATTGATACCGGTGCGAGAATGCTTATAAAATTGCCGAGCGAGATGCGATCGACGCTTTTTCCTCTAGGCGCGAATATACGATTGATGCGAGAGAAATAGCCACTGTGGAATCTTGGAGACTTTATTACAACTCGTAGGTGGAAACAAATTGAAATTAAAGAAAGAGAGGCGTAACGTCGAATCATTGCTCTCAAAATACAAATTTTAATTACGATCATGGAGGAAAAAATAATTTAACAAATGAAGATAGAGTTATTTTCCAAACATTGGCTGCATTTAACAGAAAAAACAACTTTGGAACTGTTGTAAAATTCTTGAATATGGTTGATCTTGCCCTTAAATCCTCGTTAGAATTAAATGTATAATATAAACCAATCATATTTTATCATGAAATTTACAACAGTTGCAAAGCTGCTTTTCCTGCTAAACGCAGCAATTATTCTTCCCGAAATAAATTTTAAACAGCACGCTTTTGCTTTCAAGTCTGGGCAACGCTTTGATTTCCATTAACATCAAAGTTGCGTGTGCAAAGGGATATTGGCCCCGCGCAATCATTTCCACCAGTGTCGTCGACCCCAGACAGGACATTGCATCCTCGCGAGGATATACATGAGCAGCTAGAACCGCGCAGTTTCAATGTTTGTCGGCGTGTCATGCCGCGGTCACGTCTTAATCAGTGTCTGGTCAGGACTTCCAACGGGCCCACTGGGGCAAGAAGCTCGTCGGGGGCCCGGCTAAACGTGCCGAATGTTAATTACGCCAGCGGGGATTCCCGCGCAGCGGTATCGACCCCCGAGTGAAAAAGTTCTCGTTCGAATCTCGCCGATCTTCATCTCGTGCTCGTCAGCTGTATATTTTATTATCGAAGAATTATAAAATCGTTGTCGTTTTCTTTACACACGCTCGTGCATCGCAAGTATGAAATATACTCCGGAATTAATTTTATCAACTTCTCGCACAATCGGGATTAAAATTTCAATTAGTTGCAAATATCCCATGCACCCCCCGTTCCTTCTCGGGAATTCTCGAGACGGAGATTTTATATACTTGAAATTTTATACGATCCCTTGCGACTTCCCACGTTTGTTTCGAAGTTTGTTGTGACACAGTCCCAGTTCTACATCGTAACGTAATTAGTAGCGCCGTTGCGCGGGAGGGTGCTCTTTCGCCGCTTCTTGACGAGGAGGGTGACTAACGGCCGTTCTATTAATGTTTGTTTTCTGTACACGCGCGCGATATATTTCGGAGCTACTGCGATTTACGGTCATATCACATTTTTCTATGTGTAATCGTCGATCTTTCCGTTCCTTCGTATACCGTGGAATTTCGGTTTTACCCACGAAGGTTTCTAATCGCGCGTCCAGCAGTTAGCTGAATTAGTATAAAAATAAGTGACGTTTATTATGAAAGAATATCGAAGGAACAAGAGAGAGACGGCGAGAAAACTATGGTACGTGTCACAACACCGTCGAGGCGTGAAGCGTCAAAGTGGATTTATGATATTTTCCCAGCGTCCTCTCTCGCGCGATATTCCCGCGGCCTAAAAACGACGAGCGCGCAAAGGCGGCATCGTCTTTGATGTCGCATTTCTTACGCGCCCTACGCATGATGCATCGCTGTTCTTGACGCGCGCGCCTTGCTTAGGACCTTTAAACAAATCGTCGAGTTCTTTGCCGTGCGCTCGTGCGCAGATTAATTGAGGAAGCCCCAGCACCGCGGACTCCCTAGATCTCCTGATTTATCGCAATCAACGAAGTTATCTGTAGTTTGTGACACTCGTGATAATCCGTGTGATAAGTGTCTCGACGAATCACTCGGAATTTCTTCAATAATTCTTAACTCTCCGTCTACAGTCATATTTTTACTTCCTCCATCCAACCCAAGTTTCATACTATTTTAGCTTTTAAAAAAATGTAAAAAAAATCAGAGTTACTTTTCAACATCTCTATTACGTTACCAAATAGTTTTTATAATAATAAAATTTTAGGAAGAAAAACCGAATTCCGCCCTTCTTTATTTTGAAGAAACTTGAGAATAAAAGTTTTGCTTGTTGCAAAACAGATCAAATTACAGACGGTTATAATTAAATCTATCTATTTTTACGAATCGCGATCTATTTTTATAATATTCGACAATTTTCAAAACCGACATAAATCAATCTCAGCGGACATCTCGAATATAAATCATAACGCGTGAGTTACACGAAGGTTCTTCACACGTGGAATGACTAATATTACAAATTAGTAAGACAAATACTCCCGCCGGTTCGTGCCAACGACTTCTTCAGAATCTTAAATAATAGTCGACGGGTCTGTGGTATAGCTGCAGCTTTCGTCAAACAACAATTAATATTAAATAATTAGACATGATTCATTAAAATATCCAGGATAATTGTGCACGACGAACGAAAGCGCTTCTACTATTATTTTGTTTAGTCGTCATGGGAGAAGGAAGCAACGCGTCACCAAGGTCGTTATGTTGACGAATCTGTGCCTTCTGCGGGCGCCGGAAGTAACGATGGCGCCTTACACAAATCCCGATAGATGATACTACGGTTTCTCCGACGAAGTTCTTTTTCACGCACGCGAGCGAGTAGAAGGTGGAACATCCTATGTAAAAATAAACGTCGCAAGACACTTGGGATTGTCAAAAATAAGATATTTCTCCTAAACGGATCTTCCCTCTTCAAATAACTTACAATTCTATTCTATAATTGAACACGTAGTTATCGGATTATGCTATTTAACTCCGACATCTCGTATAATAACGTTTGTCTGTATAGAAATTTCATATTATTTGTTAATGTACAAATGTACACATGACATAGCTGTGCCGTGAGATGTTTAGCCCTAAGCTAATGAATCTCCTCTCTTTTCCATGCGCTGTTATATAACATTAAATTTCTCACCGTTGAAAGCTCCGTGCCAGCATGCTTGTGCAAATAGCGCGACACAAATCGTCGAGGTGTACCTCTGCCTCTTTCGTTGTTCGCGCACCAAGCTCGAGTTGTTCCTCTCGGCCCGTGTCTCGGTCGCCTCGGCTTCCCAGTCAAAGAGACTGGCGAGGAGAAGGGCGAAGAGTTCTCTCATCAATCACCGCAGTCCGCGGGCCCGTTTATTTTAAGTCCGCCGCGTTTTTAATACACGCATCATTAACGCGTGCTGGTACCTAAGCGGCGACGACGAGGACAACGAGACGACGAGGACGACGCCGACGTGGCGTACAATTAAGCATGCGATGTTCGTAACGTAAAAAGCGTATAATGTATGTACATTTTGGAGATAGGTTTCTCAAGGTGACGAAACGGCCTTCATTGCACGAATTATGCCCCGATCACGAATGGCGATCTCACGATAGGCGATGCGTAAAATCGAAATGACGATCCTTAAACGTCGCGAAGAATCGCGACAAAAGATGTCATATCATTAGATGCCGTGAGATGAACAGGTGATTTATTACGCGTTCCTTTTCCTTCTCTGTAGGTGAAAGGCATTTATCTTTGAGGAACTTGTATTACACAATAAACAGGAGGATCTCGGATCATCGTAATAATTAAAAAAAATTCAACCGCTTGTCGCAATTTATATCAAGTTGCAAACGAAGTTATTCATCTCTGAAAATGTCATGACATGGATTGCATCGATTAATAAACTACAAAGTGTGCCAATTAAGTCTTTCTAAACGTATGACATTTCGGTCGAACTCGCGCATAATTTTCATTTTAATATCGTCGCCGTGTAGCACTGGTCCGAAATACTCGCCGCGAAGTTTCACGCCGGATATTTATCAAACCGCTGTTAAGCCCGACGCGTCGATACGCATATACGCTCGCCGGTCTCTGTATTTATTCGATGAGTCGCCGAATACGTAACGGCATTAACGCCCGAACTTATGGAGCGAAAGTTTTATCGCCACGGCACTCTGCTCCGTACAGCTGCGCATATACGTTTCGCGTAACATACGGGCGAACTATTTGGCCGGAAAGTCGTTAACTATTAGCATCGACTTGACTTAAGTGCGCGGAAAGACTTACGATCTATTACGACCGTGCTCGATGCATTTATTTTCAGTACTTGCGTAATATTCAGATTAATATTCCGTTCTTCTCACTTGTTCATATGCTTATAGCTCATCGCAAAAAATTTCTAGTTAAAAATAAACTAGCATATTCTTGTCATCATAATTAAACATCTTGGTAGTTAATTAGAATTATAATAGATGCTTAATATTTATGCTATTGTTTTTATCAATGTAAATTAACTTTAATCTTAGTTCAATTTACTCTTCATCTGTTTTTAATTTTTAGAAGTAGAAAAAGATTAAAATTAAACTACATTGATAGAAACTGATATTAACGAGAAAATTCTGATTTGTCATTTTTCTAGAGTTCCAATTAACGCAACTATATTATTTTTCCAGTGTAAACTTAATAGAAACCAAGAGGCACTCCTACAAAGTGATATATTGCATGACGTCGTAGTTTAATAATTATTATTGATAATTTAAAACCTGTACGATTTGTGTCGCAGAGAGAGCACGCAAAGATATCTTCGAGTGACATCTGTTCGGCATTCTGCATTTCCTTTCACTTTATGTCTTGTCACAAAGTTGTGCGACATTTACGATGTCGCGTGCACCCATCGCATACGCCCACATAATTACTCGGCGCACTAAAAGAGAGAAAGAGAGTGAGAGATACCAATTAACACACCCCAAGTTCCTCTCTCCGGATGAATCGTGATCCTCTGCCGGGTGCATCCTGGATCTGACGGAACGGGCTGTGCTCGCTTTCGATTAAAATTCATTAAAGCCACTGAGATTAGTGCGGTTCTGGAAATGGACTTCGAAGGCCGCGCGACGCATATCAATCGAGGCGACGAGGGGCGGAGAAGGATGCATCAGAAAGAGAAAACGGGAGAAGAGAAGAAGACTAAGGAAAGAGAAACGAGAGGGCGGAACAAAAGGAAAGGAGAGAGAAAGAGTGAGAAAGAGACGGACCGAAGAGACCCGAGAAAGAAAGCCTGGGCGAGTCGCTAATGAGAGCGACAATTCAGTGTGTCGGGCGCAGGCAGCGCGCGGAATGCAGTCAGCTTCCAGCATTCAGAAATTTATTCCCACCGCCTTCCGCCAGTTTCGTTTTATCGCCTGACAATATGCCGCTTCGAGAGAGAGACCAGTTCACCAGAGTGCCCGTGTGTACTCGCAAAGTTACAAAATCGACGCTCACCGTTCTCTCGATGTGCGTCAAGCGGTACCCTGTGCGAGATCGCTGAGAGATTGATTTTTCCATCGACGGAATCTGCATGCGGAATTATTGTCGACTGGTTCGCATTTTTACACTTTATCGCATGATCGAGTCTTTTAATGCCGATTGCTGTTACATGCTTTACGTTACAACCTGCTAAAGCAGCATTTATGGCGTACGGTGTACGTCAAGTTAACTAGCTTATTTATGTTCATGCATTTTTACAGTTATATAGTTTGCATGTTGCGTTAGAGTTTTAACAGTTGGATAAAATATAAAAGCGAAAATGAAAAGAAAGCTATAATTTTGTATTAAAGTAAATGGTAAAGAAAAGATGGTAAAAAAATTCTGGGGGCATGTATACAACAAATAATTGTAAAAATTTATATCACATTATGTAGAAGGGAAAAGACAAAATGTATGAGCAGGTTTGTTTATCCCCAAGTAATCTTTTCTACTATGAACGTAGCGTGGAAAGAGTATCCCCCAAGGAGACACTTCACCCTTAGCAGTGCCGAAATCTGGTAACCATTCGCCGACTTAACCAGAGTTTTACGAACGGCTTTGAGCGAGACAATGGCGAGGTTCCGGGTTTACATTATTTAATGCCGCGCAGTCGGTGGTCGGGGCGTTAATTAGGCGGCGCTCATATGCTAATACGGGGACTAAGCTCCGCTTACTCGCATAGTAGCTGCCATGAGCCAAGTACAAGCATACTGCGCTCATTCGGTTACTTGGTTATGGTACGCCAAAGCGTACTAGTCCTACGATGTCGCACCTATTCGAGCACCCACACGCATGCACGCACACATTCACGTTGAAACCTTGTGTTCACACCAATCTCGTCGAGCTATTTGTCTCGCTAATATCTTCTCTTCCCGTTCCCTCCGCAATCGTCTTCCTTCCAGGGGCGTCGACTTAGGATTTTGCCAAGTATGGAGTAACGGGCTGGGACGGACTAAAGCCTTCAATAACACAGGAGCAACAAAAAAATCTCTGATCGGAGGGTGAGATGTACGACATGATTACGTTTAAATATTACTTTCATTTTTGCAATATTTCGATTATATATATTATAGTCTGGTATATATATTTTATATACAGGGTGTCCGTCCATAAATGTCCGAGCAAATATCTCGCAACTGGTTGAAGTTACAAGAAAGTTTAACAAGAGAAAGAACCTTGCATTAATCCTATATGAAATTGGGTCTCGGTAAAATCAAATGGTTTTCACATATGTTATAGCTTATGACCTGCTAAAGAAAACGTAAAAGTTTTAGCGCAAAAAAATTAACAGTTTTTGTATACGATTCACCTATAATATATATCGCTGAAATCTGACCATAAAATACTCAATAACTTCTAAACGGCTAATCTAAAATGGATAAAAGTATAGTAATACAAAATAATAATACACAATGTCACGACGAATTTCTGCATAAGAGAAGTGCTTAAAAAGAACTTAATGCTCATAATTTTTTCTGTAAAAAAAAAAAAGAAAGAGAATCTGAAAATTCTTGTTCTACATAACTTGCAATATGATAATTGGCACTGCAACATTGTTATACGATGCACCTTCACAAGCTGAAAGAATACGTTTACACATAGTTATATTATACGATGGCTGAATTTAACGTCAGATATATGTAATTCTGCGTTTTACTAATATTTGTGATTTTACTGAAGAAGGCCAGATTGTGACCGAAACGTCTAAAAAATGTTTTATTAATGTAATGATATATTAAATATCACAAACAATATTTTGTGCTGTGGTTTTATGCTCTTCTTTTTGTAAGTTTTAAAAGTATAGTGTTTTGAAAAGGACTATAAGAAAATGGAAAAAAGTGGGGGTCTCACTTTAAAAAATCTGAGTTAACTTTATCTACCTTGGCAACGCTACCCAAAGTCAAAATGAAACCAGCGGCTAGATTTTTAAACTCTACAACTTATATCTATAACATTTTTTTTATAAAACTTATAGTTTTCCAGATATTTTGCAGTCTCGGAACATTTATTTATGTTCCTTATATATGATTATATATGGTGCTAATATATAATTATTATCCATTATTATATATAATTATTATGCTATATATAATTACATATTATCATATGTAATGTCCAAGATATGTACACATGTATAAGACGATACTTTGTTACAGAATATGTAGTGTAATTCTCTTAGCTGACCAGCACTTCCGGTCTTATGAAGAAGTAAAAAATTGGATCGATTCGTGGATCGATCAAAAGATGACCAGTTTTTTCGACGCGGGATTCGCTGAAAGATGGGAGAAAATAGTGGCCAGCGATGGACAATACTTTGAATCATAAATGTATAACCAGTTTTTTACAATAAAGCCTCGAATTTCGGAAAAAAATGGAAGCAAAGTTGTACACCTAATACATACATGGAAAAATTTCAAGTGTGGAATACTCCACATCAACCACATTATAGTCGACGCCCTTGTTTCCTTCTACGCTTCTAACAAGGTAACAAAGCTTACCTCTCTCCGCTTCCCTCTTATCCTCATCTTGAATTCGCCTATTCTCGACATTCGACGTGTAAGCATCTATATGAACAAGCTACAGCGTCATTCCGGCTCTTCGAAATAGCCATCACAAAAGTACCTAAAAAGATTAAAATGGCTGTTATTAGAAACTGGCAACAGAAAATGCAATTTAGTAATATGGTTTGCTATAATTTTTAACTCTTAATACCTCATAACGGAAATAATACAGAAATGTTTTATAAAAATAACATATAAAAATATTTTTTTCAATTAAAATGCTATTAAGAAACATGTATCTTCATTAATAAAAAAAAATTATGGCAATGGAAAAACATTGGAAAGAAATCGAATGTGTCGTATCAAAAAGAATTAACAATTTAAGAATTAACAATTATATCTTAAACATGTAAGAAAAACTAAATGCATCCAGCTATTAAAATAAAGCACA
This sequence comes from Acromyrmex echinatior, assembly GCF_024713525.1. NCBI lineage: Eukaryota > Metazoa > Arthropoda > Insecta > Hymenoptera > Formicidae > Acromyrmex > Acromyrmex echinatior. Next base: position 7,393,464 of record NC_141866.1, on the reverse strand, counting down.
TGATTGTTTATGAAACTAAAAGCTATCATAAGCAACCATATAAAAATCATGAAAATAATGTCACCATCATGCTCAGTGTCATCTGATCAAAGTTATATCGCATTGTAAAAGGTTTGACCGGCGCATTACAGAAAGAAGCTGTGATCTCTAATTTTTTACACGTGAATGATGCCCGACGCCTTGAAGGCGTCCAGAGACCGTATCGAGGATCTCCGTCGTCTAAGATTTCTCTGATAGGACTGAATCCGTGGCCTCCATCTAGATTGGTATCTAAATAGCCGACGATCCTCCGAAGGGATTCGTCATTCTAACACACTATTTGAAGGCAGAAGACACGAGAGAAGGACCGCGCTTCCCTTTCGCTTGATTTAATTTATACGTCCTGAAATTGAGGAGTATATAATCGAATCGTTTGGTCACGGTCGATCGCGAATTTTAACATTTTTTTATTTTGCATCATAAATAATTAAGATCATTCGAGTAGTATAATAGTTCTTAATGTTTGTGTTCTCTGTGTTTATTAGTTGAAATAATTTGAATAACTAAGATTTTTGTCATTCCTTCGTTTATCATCGCGTCTGTAGAAAATCAAAGCTGGAGCAGTATACATAAAAGTTTCAAGATGGTTACCACCTCGATAAAAATCTTATCGCTGATTGGAATACTATATTGAACGTCGCCACACCTGTTCGACTAGATGTATGCTAAAAATGGTTCGAGGGTCAGTAGAATCCGCGTGTAGGGAGCCCATAAAGCAAGAAACTCACATACACGGAATTACATCTTAACCCAATATAAACTATTAAAGACATAACATAGCCTATAGCAGAATCCGTAACTCTATATCGTGGCGCGGCGGATTCTTTTGATGCGACGCGTTTCCATCCAATCTTTAGCGCTCTGTTCATCTCCATGGTACAGTACCGCAACCCATCCAAGTAGAACCGGCTACAAGAGTCTCGAATACCTCTTCAGGTACGCTCGGTGCCCGATCATCGCGAATGCCTGAGGAGATAAGAATACATGCTTGTTCCGTGAAAGTATTTTATCTTTGCGCTGCTATATATTCAGAAAGAAGACAAAGTTAATCTTGCTACACTTGTTTTTAATTATCTTCCTTTTCACACTTTCCAAACTTTCAAGTTTTTTTGACCCATTCGTGTAATAATTTTAGCAAATTAAAAGAATCGAAATAAATGTACAAATAGTGAGTAAAACAAACATATACGAATGTACACGAAAAGAATAGTTTTACTAATTTTGAAAATTTAGCTAGATACAAATCTGAAAATAATTTTGTTGGCCCATCTAACTAATTTTGTAGGACTCTCAAACTAATTGCTTTAAAACTTTTTATCTTCATACTTAAGTGTCTTACACAATTATCTTGATAGGACACAATTATTTTTAAATGTACATATCTATAGCTAAATTTTTAAATACTTTAAAAAATCGTTCTATGTCGGCTTAAAACTTTTATTTATTATTAGTAAATTCTAGCGTGTGCAAGACCCAACAGTTTAAGTTTAGCCTCAATCATATATCGGCCCTGAACATATCACGGTACGTAGAATGATCTAACCATACATACCATCGCTACTTATAACAAATGTAAGCAGTATTATAACTTCGGTCACATTCATAGCGTCCGGTTGGGATCCGATTACGTTACGACGAACCATACGCGTGTACAAAGGAGAGTTTATCCTCGGAGGAAAAAGTAGCAGGGTCAGTCGATATAAGAAGGCCGAAATAAAACGAAGCCTGGTTTCGCGGGAAGGCGAACTAACAATAAGACGTGTCAGCAACACCACACATTTGTCGTTCGATAAGAGTAGTATATTATAACCAAAGCATGATATAAATACATTCATAATCACGACCAGACGACGATCGAATTGACAGTGCGTGGCGTCAATGTCTGTTCGACGATGGCAAACGCGTACCGATGTACGCAACGTAGGCAACGTGATAACGAGAACTGTTGTGCATCTCTCCTTCCCATTGGATCTGACGATTATCCGTTGCGATACACTGAGCTGATCATTAAGGAGATGTACACCCTGGACGTTCGTGGAAGACATCGGAGTGTCTTCAAAGTCGAGGATGCATCTGTGCGCGTGCAACATGCGCACCATGTCTCTTCGGTGTCGCGGCTATGTTATCTTGGTCGCCGATTATAACGAACGAAGATACGAGTTGCACGTAATCGGGTTGTGTGTGATATTATCCGCATTGCAGATTTCGCTGCGCCAAACATTGGCTACCGTACGCATGTATATCCATTTATAATTGCATTAAGTAATATTAATTTTCTCGCTTTCCTGAAAGAGATAAAAAATTTCAAATGTCGTAAATAAAATATAACTATGCTACTTCCTTCCTCCTTTTTTCTCTCCGTATATCAGTAGCTTCCGCGATATCTTTTAATCTTCGATGATATCTCACAAAAGCTGCCAAAGCTGCCAAAGATGCCAATAAATCGCAATTTCTTCTATACTTGTTTTTGATTACTGAAGAATTATTTTGATATTATTCGTATCATTAGAATTTTTATTATATTTACTTAATATTATATTTTTAATATTCTGTACTGTATATTTAATACAAAAAAAAAAAAATTGAAACGATAACGGAGCCAAAATCACCAGCAGTCTAGTATTAATCGTGCAAACAAAAGGATTAGACGGATCGTGTCTGTTCTCGATGCAAGTCTTTTCTTCGTCTCGCTGTTCCTCTTTCATCTTGTTCGCCATCGTCATCAAGTAATGAACTATCGAAAGAATTTGAGACAGAATGTGAATTTATAGGTTCGCCATTATTTATAATTTCTATTCTGTCAGTCGTTCGCTGTCGGCGTTGTTGCACCTTCGTGCTTTCGCGCCTTAAAAGAATGATCGAGATAGGAGAGACCTTTTTTTTCGCCACCGGCGCATCTGTTCATTCTGAGGTACAACTACGACGACAACGACGGTGACGATGACGACGGCGAGATGAGAAGACGGAAGACACAAAGTACAAGAGAAAGAAGGGCTTGACCGCCCCCGCAACTCGAAGAGACGTCGAGATGCCCGCCTCGATAATACCTGAGACAATGACCGACCGCCATCATTACCCGCCTAGAAACGCGTATTCGTGCACGACACCGCGTGCCAGGAACGCTCTCTTACACCTGGAATCAATTTATCAAGACCCAAAAGAATATGGTACGAATGTGCTGAATATCGTCTGCGTGAGAGTATCGAGTAGGTATTCTTCACGTGGATTAACCTTATTACGATAAATTGCTAATATAGAAAGTTTCTTTGATGTATTATAATATTGTTTGACATATATTAGTTCCTTTAAGGTAATCTGATTTATGAAAATCCTTCTGATTTCTGTTCATCTCTTCTGTTCATTTAAGGTAATCTGATTTATCAAAATCCTATCGCAATCGAAGTGTAATTAACCGCACACAGAAAAATACTGATGATGTATTTACTGAAAGACCCTCAAGCAGGCTTACAGAATTACAGCACCTCGTGTAACGAGTCGTGTGTTACGTCACGTTAAAATCCCTCTAATGACACACATCTTTGCCGCATGATCTTCGAAGTCGACAGCGCGAGATGCAATTAGCAGGGTCCTTAAGCGCGGTAATCTCGATGAGAATCAGCGGAACAGTTTGGTTGGACGGACCGTACGCACACGCACGTACTATAATAGCAGATTTTTGTCCGATCTCGAGATGCGATGTAGTGATTAAGTCACCCTTTAACAGACGCGCCAGGCGTATATGTCATGTGTGTATTCACGCCACATACGTACGTATACATATGAAGCACCGGATAACGAGAGAAGACCACGGTGAAGAACGTCGGTCGTCCACATCTCGGAGGAGCTCGTTAGACAGCCTACGCCACCACTCGCCCGACTTATCGTCCGCTTGCTTCCGTTCGTTTCTCCTCTTCCTCGTTTTCACCGTCTCTTCGCGTGTCTTTCGTCCGAGACTGTCCGTCCGTTTGTCCGTCAACGAGGAAGACGAAAAGCGCAACGGCGCGGAGCTCGACTTCACGGAGCGGCAATTCACCATTTGCACAAAGCAGAGAAAGAGAGAGACAGAGAGGGAGAGAGAAAGAAAAAGATGATCTTCAAAGCGACGTTAACGACGATCATCTGGCGGTTTCTGAATTCCAAATGATATGGCGCTTCGTGCTCTTTGAGAGTCACGTATTTTTAGACAGTTAATTATATGGCCCGTCCAATCGTCACTGCATGATTAAGCTCACCGATATTTCGCCTTTGTCCTCTGCATGAGACACTCCGGAATTACGTATGTTTCTTCTCCTTCTTATATAGAATAAAAAATAATATGACAAGATATTAAGGAGAGGGGTCTTAAGCTCAATAAACAATTGTAAATATATTTGTAAATTTATATTTACTAATTGACAAATACATTTAGAATGGTTTAAAGAAATTAACATCGTACTCGATAATTCATCACCTAATCATCTATTATTGTTAATACGAGCCAAGTAAAATTAATTTGGTTTTATTTATTAGAATAAAAAAACTTGTAAAAAATTTCGATATATCGATCATTCTTATATTAGATTCCAGATGTATGTCCTCAGATATTATTCATGTTAATTCGCAATATGTTACATATGTCGCAAGATATTGTTATTTTAACATAACATGTAATCGTAACAAAATCGAACAATTATTCCATGTCTGTTGTAAATGAACAACATCAATACAAATTCCTCATACAAGCTCGATCGTAAATAATAAAACGCTACTTACCGGACAACTTTACATCTATGTCGACCGATCAGCAGTAACAAATATTATAGCCACACCGTTAATGTCAGTAACACGTCGTCTTATCGATTTGTTTTATTAATTTACAAGTTCCACAGTGGCAAATAATCGCGGTTTCCAGCTCATGACCATGACGATGACAACAATACTAGTTTTCTAATCGCGTTACGAGCGCGAGACTTCGTTACTGCTTTCCGCAGGCTTCTAAGAGTTCTAAGTGAGATCATTTTTCTGCTTTTTGCAGCTTCGAGACGAACGACACGCGAGAATCGAAGAGCGGGAATCTAGAAGACCAGGTGCCATGGTCGTGACGGAAACTTTATTTAAATAAAACTGGCATAAACCTCGATATTGCCATTCGGGTTTATGTATTCAAGTATAACACGAGCTATTCCACTTTTAGTGATCGCGCGTAAAACATTCGGTCTTGATTAAATGCAACGTCAACAGAGAAAGTGCGACGATGCGAATTGCTACATTTCTCTCAGTACCTGCACAAAGAAACGATGCTTTTTATCCTTTTCCTTTTGCTGCATATTTATGTTGCAGAGTTCTGACGGGACGAGTTTTTTTTTAATCAGTCCTTTTCTTCTAGATAATTCGCTATGTTAATAGAAAAGTGACAATCCAAAATTGACAACTTTTTTTACAGCATTTTAAAAATTCTTTTTAAATCGGAACCACGTTCTAATTAGTATGATGAATATGCATAACTTTACTTTCTTTCCACATGTTATATTTTTATTCATAATCTATTCTTTAAAATTGTTGTTTTATGAGTCATGAATTTTCAAAATTCTCTGCAATCCCCTCTCTTATCATAGTTGTGACTTTTTCCACGTAAATAATATGTTGACAAATATATCGTTTTTCCACAAGAATATATTGATCTTCAAAGAGTGGATTTCCTTTCATTATTTAAAAAAAATGTTAATTTTTTATTTGTATATTATGTTAATTTTTTATTCATTTTTCTATTAACGCAGCTGTTTAAATATTTCCAGCAATTGTACATAAAACGATCGGGTAATAAATTCGACCGATTAATATACTCGTCCAAATCGCATCTCGATCTGATATTCTAATGTGCATGTCACATTGCATTTCGAGACACGAAAAATCACCTGCTTTTCGTCCGCGCGTTAGTGATGTCGTTCGCGTCGTTCTTAAACGGCCGGGCAAAACGACCGAACACGCGTATAAATTGAAATTTACGAAGTAGTCAGTGGAATCGCGTGATAGAACCTCATGGTCGTTTTCTCACCGGGAGCTGTGCTGATCATGGGCAAGGATCTTTCCACTTCTTTCATTCACACTTTCGTGCATCATGCATCGTGATCTCGCTTGAAATTTTATAACTTCGGTTGTCATACTATATCGACATTAATGATTTTCATTTACATTCGTTCTTCTTACCTACAGTTTTTTTATTTTCGAAAATAATATTGTCGAGTAACAAATTAATTATTTTTTTATGGCGGCAGACGTAAAATTGATAAAAAGGCACAATAAATTTAGGTGCCTCCTCTTTTAAAAAATTCACACAGAATACAACACGCATTACGTCAAGATTTCATACCAGTTTGTTAACCGATACGAACTCAGAGAAGTAATAAATTGCGGCTATTGACAGGCAACATGAGACTGCCACGATGGAGGCATCGTCGCGCACAGAGGTCCGTTCGTGCCGAATTTTTTTTGCGTTTCGCCTGGGGTCGCCGCGCCGCGACAGAACGGAAACCGTTTTGCCAAGAGACAAAGACCGAAATTCCATAGAGGCGCAAGGCACAAGGAGCTGGTAGTAGTTGGCGAGGAATGGTGGCTCGTCGTTCCAAGCTAAGCGTGGGCGGCCCCGCATCCGGTCTAAACCCCCAAGATAATATAACGCCGGTTCGTTCGAGACATTTGCACCATCATTAAAATTCGCGATAGCGGATCGAACAGGCACGGTGACATCACCCTCGTTCGCGCGGACCAACTAAGAATCGCGTTGAGAGGAAGGACTCGCCGTGTTAAAACCCGCCCTCCGTGTTCGCCGTGCCGACGACGACATTCTTCCTGTCTTCCTTCACCTTCAGGATCTACTTTAAGGAGAAAGGCGACAACCGGGCTCAATGCACGTAAGCGACACATAAATAACGCATCGATACACGCGTACAGAATGCCTATAATGAGATTAACGATGACCATTTGATAATTAACTATGTATTCTTTGCAGGGAGAGTCGGTTAATCAGAATATTTTTCGACGCACCATTTATATTTCTGTCAATAAAATCAATCTTTGCTTTCGCAAAATATAGCGTATCATAAAATCGTAGTAAATCGTCGGATAATAAAATATTGCTATAAATTGCCTCGATGAGACAGCAATGATGCGTGAGGGATACTATTTTCACGATGACTTCTATAATATATACTTCCATTTACATTAATAGAAAAGAAATAAAATTATCAAGAATCTCATCGCAAACAATTTTTTAATATACATTTATAACAATTTTTTTAATATACATACATACATACATACATACATACATACATACATACATACATATATATATATATATATATATATATATATATATATACAAGTACTTTTTTATTGTAGATATCGTAAATCAAATTAACGGTGTTATCTACGTGAAAATTTCTTACAAAAATCTAATATTGACCAATTTAATAGTGAGAGACAGTAATTATTTATTTAGAGTACCTACTAAAAGCATTGAACAACAGTGTTTTAATATTTAAAATAAGCAATTAATTACTATCTTTCAGTATTAAATTGGCCAGTATTAGATTTTTAAGGGATTTCTCAATCTTCAAAAGTCTCTCTTCCATATTTTGAAAATTTATGGCTGTTGCTTACGTATTCGTATATTAATTATTTTAATATCTTGCAATTAAAAAATCCGCAGTTATCCAACAATAAATAGATCAAAAGAGAACTGTCGAGTTGATTTTCCTGGAAATCAGAGGAGATTGGCGAAATCTAAACGGTATGATATTTCCGGTCGTTTTATTCCCGTCCGCATGCCGCTAATCAGCGCTTAGTCATATCGACACCTGCATATCGGAGTCCGTGACGCCACTCGACCGGGGAGCTCTTAATGCCTCGTCGAGAAGATCGTTCCGACAAGTGGAGAGATCACTGCCTTCCGAGAATCTGTATGCGTGGTACGTCCATTAAAGTATAGCATTAAACGTATTTAATAAAAATTAAACCTCTCGTCGCGGAGGTTGCTACTCGATTTCCTCTTCGTTCCTCGGATGATCCGACTCCACTTCCACCTCCGCGAATATTTATGCAGATGCGATGATTCGCGTTGGAGAATGCGTAACGGTAGCGGAGAATGCAAATGCGTTACGCTTATAAGCGTCACAGACTCCGCATTTCACGTCAAAACCTGATGCACGCATGCATTTCCAGTTTGATGTTCGTATTGCACGCGTGCGTATGCGAAAATTACGCGGCGAACTGGCTGCGTGAGATACGATTGTATTCCGAATACGGCTTTCGGTACTCGCGCGAACCGCGCGTCGGATTTTACACGGTACATAAGGCGTGACGGGAGTAACGAGCTGTATCTAAGGGTTACTGATGCGGCTAATAGCCCAACGACGTTTATTTATACTTTAAGTTGATGACAAGTGATATTTGCATAAATATATATTAGCGAGTGAAAGAAACGAGAAGATTTTCATGTCTTGTAATATTGATAAAGAATTTAAAATATAAGAAAAGTAAAAAGAAGTAAACGTTGTCAGAGACATATAAATCGATGTACAATAACATAAACCGTTTAGTATTAATCTTCCTACGATAAGATGGATTTTCGAGACATCTCATAAAAGTATCACTGAATCTGACCGACACATTACTGTTTTGATAATTTTTCATTTAATTAATTAACAAAATAGATAAAAATAAATAAATAATATAAAAGAAATAAATTAATGGCATAATTCTTCTTTTTCTGTTAAATAGCGTGTAGGATCTACAAAATAGTTACTAGAGTGTCGTGTTCAATCTACTTTACCAAAGAAAAGAATTAACAACATTCCGTTATTCTCGTACTCGCTAAAACGAAACAATTTTATTTCCAAATAAAAGCTCAATATAAAAATTAATAAAATGCATAACAAATCTTATTTCCGACCCCCATTTTGCCGATTTATCAAAATCGATTTAATAGATTGCGATTTCGCAATCAGAAAATAAATCATAATAATCAAATACTACGAACGAATCTCGGGTTTTCCCGCTCCTTTTCTGCTAACATCGAGAGAATGGCGCGCGGTCGCGCTACAAATCCGGCAAAACTCTCGCGGACGGCACCTGCTGAATTATTCAGCGAGAGCAACCATGGTGTCGTACGAGAGCGGCTCTTGATTGCTTCTCTCTTTCTTTTTCTCTCTTCCTTCTCTTAAGGAAAGACCTGAGGTGCGAGATGATAGAGGAAAATTCTTTTGTCGGCCGGACAGGTAACAGAGAAGTCACAGTTCTGAGGATCGCGGCGGAAACTACTACACATCTTTCTCGGTATCTGTCCACAATCGCATTTCCATCGACGTCGATCTGTTTATACACGATGCCGAACACGCCCGACAAATATTTTCTCGGCAAAATTCTTCCTCATAGGATCGAATAGCGATAATGCGCTTCCAACGGGCGCGCGAACAAAGCAGTAGAGCGTTTTAAACAATCAAACCACCACTAGCTCTCGGTGGAAATCAATCTAAATCGGTGTATAACACCGATCGGTATTACACACCTACTTGAAGCATCTCTTTTCTATCCTTGACAGAGATAACGTGCGTCCAAGAACAATTTTTCGTTCCTCCTTTTATCTTTTCTCCCTATAGCTCTTCACATTATATGTTTAAACACACTTTCTCGGGTTTGCGGCAAAATGCTATATTGAAACACATATTCGCGTTTCTAGTATTACTACTTCACGTATCTTTTTAAATCAATGTAGTCGAAGATTTATAATTCTGCTGCAAAGAATGATTTTGCTGAAGTATCTAAAAATTTAGGTAGATATAGATCTGAAAATAACTTTATTAAACTATCAAAATAATTATGTAGAAAATTCAAGCATGATGAGAAAAGCTGCAAAAAGTTATGATATTTTAGCAACCAGCTCAAGCGTCCTATAATTATTTTGATGATTCAAGCAAAATTATTTTCAGATCTTTATCAACTTAAATTTTTAAATATTTTAGCAAAAATGTTCTTTCGTATGCATTGACTTGTATCGGCATTCATATTAATGTCAAGCTAATAGCTACAATTATAAATCTTGGATAGCAGTGTTTTAAATGGCCATCAAAAGATAACATTAACGATTAAATATTTAAAATCATTATCAATTGGATAGGATTAATAAAGCATGGTAAGCGATGTATCATCGGTCCGATTTGTACAAATGGAATGTTGATTGGCTTGATCGCGTTTTGCAAATCGTGATTAACGTGCGTCTTCCGGCTCGGCGGGCATCTTCCTCATCATCCGTGGCTGGGTATCTTCCGGCGTGATTTCGCGTGTTTCTTCTTCTCGCTGCCGCCGCTCTCGTCGCGTCAGCGGGGTTGGTCAGACGCTCGTTAATCTTTTTTACGACGCGCTTCGCGCGGAAGAGTTCCGTTTTCCTCAGGGGTGACGAAGGAGGTGTCCCGCGCTAATAAATAATTTCTCGCGTAGTCCCTGTAGATCTGGCGATGATAACTTGGCTGAAATACGCCGGACACGGGTCTTCGGGGAGGCACGCGAGAACGCGCACATGCGTGCATGGTGGTTACGCACAACGAACACGAATACACAGGCGGTAGAAGAGAAAGATATATACATATACATATACATATACATATACATATACACACATATATATATATATATATATATATATATATATATATACATGCAATACGCTTGGTCGAGATGAAAGATGCTTGTCTCATAAGAGATACGAGAACGTACAGCAGGATAAATGTATCAGGGGAGCAATTATATAAAAATGTTGTGTCTTGCGGTGGTGTGCTAGTTTAACCTACTCAATACGCAGTTTGTCATCGTTATTTTCCTGTAGCTCTTTTTTTTTTATTGAAATGTATTTCTTATCCTGGACTTATAGATTTTAATTTAAAAAAAAATCATTGATATAACTTATATTATTTAAAGATAATTTCTCTCTCTCTTTCTTCTTTCTTTTTCTTAATCTCTATTTGGAATGTTTAACCCAATGAAATTAAATAATTCCGCAAGAAACAAATTGGCATTCTCACAAGCGACATCGTTATGATGATGAGGAAACGGAAAGATGCTTTAAAATATACGATAACATATAACTTATGGTGCTCGAAATACCAAGAATGTTCGCTCAAACAAATCGAGGGATGGAAACCTCAAGGAAGGATCACAGCGACCCTGGAGAGCTCGGTGGTGGCATAAGAGCGCAATTAAAATGCCACGCTAGCGCCACTCAGCAGCAACCGCCGATAAATAAACGCGACAAACGCTGCACAACGAGCAGAATAAGTGTACAGGACTGTTCCGTAACCAGCCAGTCAGGAAGTGGTGGTTGCGAGAGCCTCCTCCGCAGAATTCTCTCCTCTCGCTCTCCCTCTCTTTCTCCTTCTCCTCTCCTCTTTCTCATTCTGCTCCTGTGATTCCTCTATTTTGTCTTTCTCTATCTTATTCTTTCTCAGTTTTGCACGCGTACACACGACATACACAAATATATACATATACGCACGCGCGCGCGCGCGCAATGGACAGACATTTCTGCCTTCTGCCTCTGGCGCTCACAATAAAAAGGTGGAGACGCTTAGCCCGTGCGGCCATGTTCCTCATCCCCCGTCGGTATCATCGGTTAACCCCCTCTGCTTTCCTCCTGGCCATCCTCGCCGCGGAAAAAGCACGTAACGTATAGCCGCGATCTAATTGTTGGAATTATCTGACGCGGCGTTGTAAGAAAATGGCCGTGGAGAATACCGCGGCAGGAACTGCTAAGGCATCGAGTATCTAAGCCGATTCATGAGATATGATTCGCATGCAAGCGAATTCTCAAATCTTTGATCTTTTTAATTAAATTCCACGTTGATCACCACCATTAACTGTTGACTAATCATTTCTTAGAACGTTTAAAATCGTTAAGATTTTGTTTTTTAATTAAGAAATGTATCAGTTGCCAGAAAAGTGAGAGAGAGAGAGAGAGACCATTAATTTAATAAAATGAGACGTCAAATTGTAAATACTACTCGTCCATAGTAAGCGGAAGAAACGTCCGCTTGTCTTTGAGAACGAAGGTAAGATATATATATATAATTGTTAGAGTTATCACATTGGGCCGATAAGAAAATGTTCGACACAGGAACCTCGGCTACGTGCCAGAGATGGAGAATTATCTCAATAGCAAGTGCAAGCTCGAAGCATGGGCCATTGTTCTGCCAAGACGCCTTTCTGGCTTTCTGGCGTCTCTCGCTATCGCTCTATGAAAAAAGTGCGGTAATTGCTGCGCTCGTTACCGTTCCTGCCGATGCGGCGTAATCGGGGACCCTCCTGACAGAAAGATAATAAATGGTTTTCCTTTCAGAGCCTACCGTGTGCTCGCCGCGTGAATGCCGAGCGAATTTTTAATATTACTCCGCTCGGGTTGTGGTGCGTAATCGCGTATAGTATAAATGCATTGGCGAAAATTTAACCTTCGGTGTCGTTAAGTTGGATTATTTGATAAAATAGTCTACTCATCCAAGGGAAAAGTCACGTTAGTGTGTACAGGACTGATACGGTTGAGATCAAGATCGACCTGCGACATGCGTGAGTAGAGAAGAGAAATGTCAGTGGGAATACAATTGGGGACCTTTGCACCCTCGTCGTATAGATAGAAACAGGATCCGCGGTGAGGGCGCGCGGATATTTACGAGGCAATAATTTAACCGCCACTTAGCCGGCTATTAATTTCGGAAATTGCTGAGAAAGCAGGAAATTATGAGAAAGAGAGGAGAGAGAGAGAGAGAGAGAGAGAGAGAGAGAGAGAGAGAGAGAGAGAGAGAACTAACCGACTTCGGAATATCTGTGATTCGTTCGAAAGAAACGAACATCATGTTCTAAGTAGAAAAGGAATCTCTCTTCGACCAAGAACATGTGTGACTCGTTGCGCATACGTTTTAATTCTTTCCGCGAAATCTTTCGCTCACTGGAATGTCTGCCAACGCACGTGGTCGCCATGATCTCGCGAAGACACTCATTTAACTCAGTGATTGATCGTCACTCGTACGCGAGTCCAATGTACTGCTTTCTTTTTTAAGCTTTTTCATAATTTATTTTATGTTAAGACGCATGTCGGATCCACGTCGTGCGATTGTAATTAAAAGAGCCTGAACTTAAACGAAGACGCCTTTTCACACGTTTCTTCGCCTTACGTTCTATTTCTGACAACAATTGCATGTTCCGAAAACTACCGATGACGCCATCGATAAAAGAAAGCGTCGTGGCCGATTGATTGAAGTGCGCCCACGCTATGTTTGCCGGATGGATTCCAATTATGCCCTACTATTTACGAAGCACTCCCACGTCTGACGCGATGATTTCATATCGGCTTGGTGGACGACCCCTATAGGTCTATCATGGCTGTCCGATATGCGATATTAATACGACTGACCTCCGACCCTTATTTTCATCTTTCTCTCTCTCTCCCTCTCTCTCTCTCTTCCTCTCTCTCTCTTTTTCTCTTGCTTTTCTTTCGTCCCTGCGGTCTCATTGTGTACCTGCATTCTCATTGTATAAGCTTGCGCGTATATCCTCCTATGATTAAAAGGACAATGAAAAAGAATAGAAAAACGAGTATTTCTATAGATGCAGCCAGTCGCAGTTAAATTCGATATCTCGTCAGAGCTTAAATAAAAATAACGATTGCACCGAGAATAATATCTGTTTTAAATTAAATTCTTATCTTGGTATGTTATTTCTATTATTGTCATTTCCTATTTGAATAAATATATTTTCCATGATCGATAATATTTCAAATAAACTATTTATGGATATTCTTCGTTGTGATAATCCCATTAGATTATATACAGTATATCTCGTACCGTGTGTAATGTACCGTGTAACTTTGTTGTGCTTGGCAAATTCTTAGTTATTTTGTTACCATGCTTATAATGCGTAACGATGCCGTTTAAGATATACGAGCTTATGTATCAGGTAGCATTAATACTAAACGAAACCTTGCTAAATTCTCCGAAGAGGGAGCATGATAGTATCAAGAAATATCGATGTAGAAGATTAATATGAGCCTGCCTCAAGCTCGTGTTCTCTCTGAAAATATTAGTTAATAGAAGTATATCGCTAAAATTACGCGTTTAATTAAAGATAATTTCACATTATTATTTGCTCCGCAAGTATCTGACAACTATAATTCTTCACACGGTATTTTCGTGTCTCTTTGTGTCTCGTGTATCTTTTACAACATAAGAGACTTTTCACTAAGACGTAAAAACAGTTTAATCGACAAGGCATCTCCCGAACATGCTCGAAAGTTCAACAAGAAACCATGGATTATCACGGTATTGATGGACGTCGTCGAGCGGAGAAACGAAAGACTACATCTACATCGTTGTTTCCAGATGAACCCACGCTGCGAGATGTATGTTCTTACGACAACGACGAAATTTATCTCGTGCTGTCGGTAACAGAGATCGAAGACTTTCACGGTTGTAGCTTCGAAGACCTGCGGCGAAGTTCAACGGCGTGCCACGTCGTTAGGAAACTTTTGGTTGATTGCCAAACGAGGACGAAGATGAAGAGACAGAGAGAGAAAAAACGAGGAAAAGAGGAAGACAAAGAAAGAGCATGGCGCTCTTGGGTCGTGATATTTTGTACTTGTCGACAAATAATAAATGTAACACTCGCAACTGCATGGATGATGCTCTTATGATTTTGTATCCCGTCAAATATTTAAAAGACGCGAGAGAGAAAGTACTAACGCGCTAGATAATTATAGATGATCGATTTGTCATGATATTTCGCGAGGTGATTCATAGGTGAAATAATTAATGATACAAGAGTAACGCTGTGCATATATTGGACATGTTGTTTATCTGTCCAGTATATTTAACACTTGTAAAAGATTCATCATCGATTTGCTAACAGATGTCATTTATTTTTTAATAGTAACATATATATAAATTTTTAATAATAATGTAATATCTTGTGTTAGAATAGAATAAATCATAAATACATTTTGGAAATAAATCTTCTCTTTCTAATTTGCAAAAAGAATTAGCAATAAATCTTTCTTAACATCATATTTAATAATAGATGGTATATTTATAGACCCAATAAATGGAATTCGCAGAAAAATCTCACAATAAAGTATCCCTAGTGAGAAGAACCGTAAGAATTCATCATGAAACAAGAGGATCGCCTTACGTGAGGAAAACTACGTGGTATGTCACGAAGTTCCATGAGGTATGGCGGCAATAGACGTTAACCGACTTATGTGGATAATCGGACTCCCAGAGATATCTCATATCGATGGCCGAATACTATAGATATGCGACGAATGAGTTCAGGTATGCCGGACTCGCGGGTTTGATATGATCGGCCTTCCGTATTTATTGCATGTATCTGCTATATAATACCAATATTCCTGCTGATGCTATCAAATTGGAAGCATGAGCTTTTAGACGTCGGATATGTAGCTGACGTATTTATGTAATATCAGAATTGATTCCTGATGCCAAAAACTAATTAAACAAAATTTGTTATATATCAATTATTCTAAACATTTTGAAAAAATGTTGAGTCTTAAATAATCACAATATAATAAAGAAAGAGAGAGAGAGAGATTCAATCACGTTTTAATTATTTTAGCAAAGTATTTCGCAGTTTGCATTTCTGAACTGTGTATATATCAAATAGAAAAAACATGCTTTATATTGTTTACGTATGATAAAACATTAATAAAATTCAAGTTACACGTATTGCCTAATGCCAACATCGCGTTTAATGCGAAACGGGCCGCGTGTGTCACGTAAGGCGACCATCACGCGTGCAACGCGTCCGAAACCAGTGTCGGTAATAAAACACAGTAACCCCGTGAATAATCATAATGTAATGTCAAACCCATAAAGTGCACAAAGGGCGGGCGAGTCACCCTAGGATATCGATGGTCGTCAACACGGACGCGTCCCCCGAACCCTCATGATCTGTTCACGAATTGCGATACGCGCGTGTCTCCCTCATTACGTCGCATTCGCGACGCTGCGGTCCGTGACTGTTTAATGATCATTCTTCACACGTCGTTGTCAGAACGTGCCAGGACTTTATCTTGATTAAAGTAATTATACTACTGGCATGTGTGATTCAGAATAAATTTCATTTTAAGTTATCTTTATCGTAAGATGATGATTTCTGTCAGCTTGTATTTAAATTGTTTAACATTTGTAATAATCTAAAAGTTTATTTAATATTAACGCATCTGATTATCGTCGCGTGTCAATGAGAGAGACATACGAGGATTTCTGACTACTGCTTACTACATCGAAATGCAAATACTGACAACGTTTCGCAACGCCGTTTCCTGTTTCCTGAGTCTGGCCCCGTGTACTAATGCAGAAACTTGTACTTCCTGTGTAACGCAACTTGATCGTTTTCAAGAACGTCAGCGGATTTCTTGGAACGTGCCACTTCGTCGACACTCCATCAATGAACCATGTTTCACAATTCGTCAAAATTTACGCGTTATTGTTACCATTCATTTAATTTATAGTAACTTCTAAGAAACAAATTTGATGGATTGTCGAAATGTGAGGAAAGTTGCTTACTTTACACACCTAATTTTTGAAGAATATACATATTAGACATGATACTTTAATATATACTTATACTGCTACATTTATCAATATCTTTTCATGAGCTCGGTATGGCAGTTTCTAACAATAATTCAACTTTATATTGCGGAAAATTGTGACATCGCGAACAATAACTGTATGACGTGAAACGATGCGATTTCATGGCTTCACGATACTTGGCGCGTCGTACGCGAAACACTTAATGCAGAATAGCGCGGCTGACCTCGCCAGAGAACGCCGTACCTTTTAATGCTCGGCCAAGGGTCGAATTTATGTGCCGTCCCGTGCAGTTTAATTCGGATTAAACTTATACTGCAAGGAACGAATTAAAGGGATTTGCGATTGGACACGTTGTATATGGACGGTCGCCGTTCTGTCGGGGCAAATGTAGAGGCTTGAAGAGAGAGAGAGAGAGAGAGAGAGAGAGAGAGAGAGAGAGAGAGAGAGAGAGAGAGAGAGAGAGAGAGAGAGAGAGAGAGAGAGAGAGACAGAGGAAGGGCTCGGACTCTGGCTGCGCTCGACGTCGCACCAGTCAATTTGATTTATCGGCACGACGCCTCTGCTTCGCCTCGCCTCGCTCGCGTCGCGACGCCTTCCTCTCGCTCTGTCTCTCGCTGTTGTTTGCTCATCTCGTGCATCCCTTCGTAGTCAGATACAAATATCAAGAAGAAAATACACACCCGTGCGAAATCATCTGCCATTCGACATCGTCTATCGGCGTGGGATCGGTTTTTATCAACAGATAATTTCGTTTAATTTCCACCCTCTGTGCGCGATGCTATCTCTCTCTTCATTTCTCACGGATAATTTTCTACTTTTCATCAGCGATCGACATATCGATCTCTCGCGGAACATAATTTTGCGTTCACAATCTAATCTGCATAGAATTTTCTGCACGTTCAAACATCTTTATGGGTATGGTGAAATCATTCAACGAAGTCTTCGAAGTTACCAAGATCGACCGGCATGGCTCGTTCGCTATTTCAGAAGACTTGCTGCAAAACGCGTACAACGCATTTTAGAGATGACCCAAAACCGTGAAAGCAGGCGTCTTACAGTTGAGCGCGGATGAGCCGGATTAGTCTCTTACCTCCGCGTCCGTGGATGTCTATAATTGCTGATGAATACGGATTAAGGGAGTACTAGCTTTGCACGAAGCACGAAGCTGGTCTTGCGCGACCGAAGGAACTCGATGATTCGTCGTACCGAGGGAGAAAGATAGAGGGAGAAAAGACAGAAACTATCCATCCGTTACGATGGGAATACGTTAATCTCGTTTGCAGGACCAAACACTCCTTACCTCGAGATTAATATTGCCCGAACGGATTTGAGTGTCTCACGAGCGCTCGGTTGCTCGGCTCTCTTTAGAAGGGCACTGATATATCTAGTTAGAAGAAATATCTCCAATGAGATTCTCAAACACAAAACGTGACTGAATTAAAAATTGAACATTGAAAATCATTATCAAAAAAATTCTTGAAATATTAAACACATAAATATAATACCTATATAATAACTTTATATTAATTTTAATGAATATTTAAAATATATTTATAATTTTGTTTGTGCCTTAAAGTTAACAAATTTCTCGTCAAATCAGAAAATTCCTCTTCGTTTCTGTTTTCCTTTCAGATAAAATCCGCAACACAGTCGAGACAAGGAATAAAGTACAGAGATGATGCCGCGCATCCGGTAGCACGTACTTCTCTGGTCCAGCTCAAAACCCCCAATCCGAGAGTCATACCTCCTTCCGCTCTTCACCTTTCCAGCTTTCTTCAAGCTACTGCCTCCGTCTGCCCACCACTTCTGGGCTCTTACCGTCGTAGGGACGAAATGAAACCCTCAATATCGGTGATTGCTGCCGCAAGACGCTTCCTCGCGTCCATCCCTCCTCGAAGCTCTCAAGTTTCGAGCGGAAAAAGGAGTGATCCTACTTCTCTTCCCGACGGCTCCTCGTTTCTTCTCTCTCTCTCTCCCTCCCCTCCCCCCCCTCATGCGAGGGGATGTTGACTCGCTGCTCGGCTCCAACTTTTATAGAGATGCATCCTCTAATATATCCGGGCTCCGCTTGCTCGCGCTTGTGTTTGACGAGCGTACTTCGTGAAGTATATTATCTGACGGGCGAAAGACTTCCTTGCTCTTTTCTTTTCCTTAGCGTTCGATTCCTTCCCACTCCAGTGACTTCGCCACCACTTGCTTTTATATCTTTTCGACTGTTTCCTCTGACTTTTGCCTCTCTATCGATAGCGTACAGTTCCACTTTCAATGCGTCTCATTCGAGTCAAAATCATTCGAATACGATTTCCGGATCCGGTTAGGGTAGAGCTTGAAGAGGTCAGATTATGATCCAACGAGAGATCAGGAAAAAAGATATATATTTCAGAAATACATAGCACGAGTTTCATCGTAGATTAAATAAACATGAAATCTTTAATCTTGTGTTCGCAACTTGGTAAATTAATGTGGATTAATATACTATACGCGAATAACTAAAACAAATTATTCTATTTTGTTATCGCTTGCTTTTTTTAAAAAAGAAACGTAGTTATTTTGTAAGACAAATATCAAGTATTATGAATCCTGATTATAATCGATACGAAATACAATTTTCGTAAATTTTATGAGGAAGTCGAATATCGATATCACCAGTGCAAATCTCTACCGATTCCATTCGACGTAAGCCACAGAAAACTGAAGATACTTTTCGCAGATATCCGACCAACGTAAGAAATAAGTCTCTTTTCATTCTTTTTTTTCATAAAGGTTAGTACGGAGTAAAGTAAGTACGGAGCTTTCGTGCCCCTTTTCTATCCCTGTGAGGATGTTAGCACGAACGAGAGCTTCGCAAGCTCAAGTTTCCATAGTAACACGCGGTAGTACCTCGCGGCCTGTGAATTTTTATAAGATAATCGTGGACGAAGCGCGACCATAGACTTTCATCCACCGTGTGCTGCCTCTCCCCTGCTCGCTCTACCGCGCGTGAAAACCGGGAGATAATCTCTTGCTTTTTTTGTCGGACCCTTTTCCGCTCGCCCGCCTGCCCCCGCCCGCACCAATATGGCAACTTTCCAGTTTCCGCCCTTAGGCAGTTGCGCGGCGGTGAGGAATAGAGCGATTGTGGCGGTATACGCGGATGGAGGAAGAAGAGGAAGGTCGGACTATTCGTTTCCCCCATTTTACCGATATAAATAGCCTTAATTAGCGGACATTCATCGGTTACGGTTAATGGATCGTCAAGCTGCTATACGTTTAACCGCTATAGCGCCTGTCCTTAAATTGAGTATCCGTTTATCACGAACGATACATTGCTACATTATATCAATTATGTACTCAAAGGATCAATCTTCTCAAAATGGGAGATGTATAATCTAATAACAAATTCGGTTGGATGCACTAATGCGCACTAATACATATTAGCTGTTGTACACTGATTTGATCTGAATATAAAATTGACATGCAAATTTTTCGAATTATAAAATATATATTGTATTTACAACAGTAAAATAACCTAACAGTATAATAAAGTGTATTGAAAATTTCGCGATTTAATCTATTTCTATATTTATATTAAACATACAAGTTTATATTAAACATACATTTTTTACGTTAATCTGTGTACGACAGATGCATATTGTACATATGCATCTAGTTAAATTCGTTATAATATTTTTCTTTGTATAAATAACCTAATCGTGTATCAGGAAGACGTAAGCATTTTTCTTTCAAAAAATCAGGAACGCGATAACATTATAAAAATATTTGTGCTAAATATTTTCCAAAAATTATATTTTAGAAAACGCTTTTCTAAAAACAGATTTTATTTTTGTTTAATTCTTTCATTTTTGGAAAAATTAACAATCAAATGTCCACTATTGCAAGGCTTAACATATGAGAACGCGGGAAGAACAAGACTCCAGTTGGAGCCCGGCGAGTCTTGTACGATCGCAACTTTCGACACGATTTATATGACTTGGGGACCAAGCTGGCCGCCGGCGCCAGCAATGGGCGGCCGCTGTTTCAAACCCGCGGATGTTGTACAATAACTCGCATTGTGTACGCGAGGGCACTGCACAGGAATCTAACCCGGCGGGCCAGCGGGTCAAATCAGGAGGAGACAATGAATGTCGCAGGAGAAGATATTGCCTCGGAGAAAATCGGAACATTATGCCGACTTTGATTCTCTGCAGGATTGTAGAGTTACTCTTATGTTCTATAATTGAATCATGTGCGTATAATTTAACTTTCTCTTTGTTCAATCTGATTACGTATGAAAATATATTTGATGTAAATATATTTTTCAAAATAAAATTTTTCTTCAAGCGATGAAGAGACGCAGTAGTATAAAATTTGACTTTTATTTCCTCACTTGAAAATACAAGTTATCTTAAGAAGTAAAAAAAATGGTCATTAATTATAGTTAAAAAATTTTTAAATGTAAATTTAAATATTAACACATAATAATACAATTAGAGTTTAATATAATTATAATTTAAATATTTAAAAAATATGTTTTAAAGAATATTCGAAGTGCATATTTAACAAATTCACATAAATGATTGCATATATTCCAACGCCATTTGCTCCCACAAAAGAATTGAATCTTGTACAATAGCGTCCTGCTGTGTGCAGGCAAATTTTAAAAAGTGATATCATTCTAAAAGAATCCCTCGATCCTTTCTAATCGCATCAGGGCGTACAAAATCCTTCTCGTTCGCGAATGGGCCGGCACAGTGGAATATCGGATACATACCTGTGAGAAATGATATCATATTCGCGCGTGGCCGCCGTGGGTCACAATTGTGAATGAGGCACGATACGGCGATCTAATTCAGTCGGCATCAACATCGGGCTCTCCCATTTTGCCGTGCGCGCAGTGGCATGGTAGCGCTTTATTGTCCGTCCGACGAAAAAGGATTTATCCATCCGGCATCTCATCCTTTCCTCCTTTCCTACCGCATTCCTTCCTCCGCGTTCCTTCGAATTTTCTCTCCACGTTTCGCTCTCCACGAAAGACATTGCTGCTGCTTCTGCTGCTGCTGCTGTTCTGCTGCTGCATAATGTAACAACGGTTCTTCGCCCGGGCTAAACGTCAAAGCCAGTGTGTTTCGCAAAGATTTAGGGGAGGGGGAGGGGAGTTTCTCAGCTTATGAGTTATGAGCTCGACACATCCCACCCTCGTTTCAGTCGTCCTACACTCGTTCCACCCTTTTGCACTATCCGCTTTTCTATCTGTTTCTTTTTCTATCCTCCTTTTTCTCTCCCTCTTTTCTTTTCTCTTTTTTTTTCTTGCGGCCTTTGATCCATCGTGATACGATACTCTCTATTGCTGCTTGCTTCCTTGGTTGATGTGGGACTGTACAACAATAATCAGCTTGCACATATCTGCTCTTTCTCTTTCTCTCATTCTCTCCCGCTCTGCATCTAAATCATTCTCGCGACAAGATCGCTGCGGTTGATGAAGAGGCAAGTGGACGGGAATGGAGGGATTTCGCCCATTGTGCGGCGATAATTCCAGTTACATGCGATACCCTGGAAGGACTCCCAGATGAAATCCTAGAGGCTCTCTCGCCCGTCGGAGAGGCAATGGGTCCCATTCTCTTCACTTGCGACCCTTGGGGTGGTCCTTCGATCCGTTGCGCGAGAAAAAACGCAGCACGGTAGCCGCGCTGGTTCCTGAACTAAGCCTAAGAACGGTCTTATCTGACACGTCATCTGCCTACCGTCTTGACTCTATCTCTCCCGAGTTCTCTCGCCGGGTGCGCATACAAAATCAAACGTTGACTAAGAGCACGAGGAAGCTTGGTAATGGCCCACAGTTTGCGTTCCTAATATCGACTTCAGTTTCGCGAGATATTCATCAGATACGAGGAGAACTGAATGGAATGCCTGTCACTTTATAAACGACGTATCCAAAACGTACATTAATATTGACGTCATTCAATGCGAGATTCGCATTAACGGCTTTCGCGTCTACTTCAAGTTTTTATGAAAAATTTCTTAATTCCATAAAATTAATAACAGACTCAGCGAGACAGAATACCATGATGCTATAAATCCAGAGCAACGGCGACTAATGTCCGTACATACCGAGTAGTTTTGAAGTTGTTATCCGATTGCTCGGCAGTCCAAAAGGATGATTCTTCAAAAGGATCTGATCTTGATTTAGATTTCACCGGTAATCTACCTTTTCCTGCGTTAGTCTTCAAGCGGATCTAGGAATATACATATTCCTCGAAGTTATATGCGCCAGAGTTCACACGCCTTTCCCCATTGGCTCCGGCAGCCCCTCACAACTTACTGTTCCATATAATACGTGCTCATATCTCAGGATTATAAGCCAACCTGAGAGACAGGAATCCTGGGAGAGAACAAACACATCGCGCGGATAGGGAGAGAGAGAGAGAGAGAGAGAGAGAGAGAGAGAGAGAGAGAGAGAAAGAGAGAGAGAGAGAGAGAGAGAGAGAGAGAGAGAGAGAGAGAGAGAGAGAGAGAGAGAGAGAGAGAGAGAGAGAGAGAGAGAGAAAGAGAGGAGGACTAAAAGGAGCGGACAGTGCAGAGGAAAAAGAGGTATACCTCTACGTTTGGAAGAGACTGGACCGTTTCAGCGTGACTCTTGGACGAGAAAGAGCGAGCATGACGTGGCGTTACTTTACAAGATTCGTGCGCAGCAAGTGCCGGGCGACGATACGCTTTAAATCCGACGACACGTGACGCGACGAGTGGCGTGATAAGTCAAAAGAGTTTTGACTTTCGATATCTGCAGTGCGATCATGTGTAATACGGCGCGACAGCCTGAAGAATTTGCTTAATGTCGATAATGGAATGTCGTCTATAGCATTCCGGTTATTATCTTTCTATTTATTTCTAAAAAATACTGTTATTTTCATAACTAAGTGACAGAATATTTAAAATCGATTATACGAGTATAGAATTTTCTACTTTATTGATCATCACAAATTAATACTGAGATTAAATGTTTATCTGGTCGGTTGAAGACGACAACGACGACGAGAATTAATCGGCCAAAGGCTCGGCGATGTACGGCGAAAGTACAGTGTGGACACAGCGTTGAAAGACACAATTTCGGGTTAGAAACACGTACCACTGGGGAAACTCGTGCTGTTTGTCCACTTCGTTCGGTCGTCGTGATCCACGCACACACAATCAGGAAATTACTACTCGAAGTGTATGCCGGTCGGCGCGACGTAGGTACCCGGGCAACACAGCTCGGCGAGTTTAATTAACTTCGGACGGCTGTTTTCTGTCAATATTTTCACTGGCTCCCGAGTAGCAAGCTCTTCCTTACCACCGCAACGAACATGCGATTTGTGGTACACTCAAACGGTCGAATCTAATATCGCTCGCGATTGTGATTTCTTAGATATTAGATTGTTTCAACATTGAAAAGTCCTTCGCGCGTATCGAATCAAGATTATCATTATTACTCATATAAAAGGTATTTATATATTATTCATAGCATATATCAAAGAATATAATTAAAATAGATTTTTATTTTCGTTACTTTATTCTCGATTGACTAAGATTACTCGCCAATGTCTGATTTAAAATTACAGAGATATAAAGTAATGAAAGACATGGATAAAAAAATTTCCTTTTTTGTATATTTTCCACGTACTACAAAGTGTTTCATATCATCAAACAAATATATGTATATATTAGTCAGGCAAGCAAGTCCTATTACCTCTTATTGTACACGTGTGTAGATCGCTACAAAGGTGGCTTACGTGCCCCACGACATGTTTCGTCCCCGAAACCGTATCGGTGGTAAATACACATTGTGAAACACGCGTCACTTTGAATAATAAATCAATTTCGAGGGACAAAGACGGTCCATGATTATGTATGGACATCGCCGGTAGTACGGAGCTAGGCGAGTAGTCCATATAACCAGGGCCGCTGGGTATAAGGTCTTTGATGTATTGAGTTGGCCCCGTGTCGATTTGGTAAGTACCACTCTGCTCCACGAACGGCCACCCTCAACCCCCAAAACTTCCATTCGAAGGGCAAACAGTCAAACCCCCGCCCTGAGCCCCTTCGCCACATCCTATGTAGTCTCTACGTGTATCCTAGGCCGCGAAACTAGTTTCGTATCAACTGCCTTCGTAGTTGGTAGTTTCCTTAACTCTCTCTACCCGACCTCAACCTCCTCTCTCGCTCCGCCGATGTGTTCTTGCGCCATAAGTACTCGAGAGTATAATAAGCTCTGGAGGTGTTAAAGCTCGAGTTCTTAAAATAATGAACTACTTATTTCGTACTCGCGTATACTCTACACGTAAGATTCCCGCGAGTTTTAATAAATTAGCATACAAATTTTCACAACAGATTTTACGAAATAAAAAATCTCTCGTATCATAGACGCGCTTCGGGTGTAAATTCTGTGACCCACGATACATATTTTTCGAAAAGTTCGCGGCGTGGATTGAATGTTTGTCCAAACTTTATCTGCGAAAGACATATTCCGATACAATAAAAACGGACGCCAACATTGACGCGTCTTTTAATACACGCGAAAGCGCGAAGCGGCTTACTTGGTTCGCAACGCTCGCCGTGAAAACGGTCATTTGCATTTAGAAATAATTTCTACGAGCGAACGTCCTCCTGCAGAGGAGAAATAAAATGAAAATGTAACGAACAAGCGAGCTGTACCAAACGGGGAAGTTACAATCACCGAGCGCTTTTGCGTGATAGCATGCACGAGAGAGAGACGACGAGATTGATATTGGTTCCTGAGCGAATCGAGGAAAACGGTATGGGCTTCGAGGGCGGTTCACTGATATTGGGCATTCAATCCTAGGCAACCCCGATTCTCTCACGCGCCCCTAACAACGCATTAACATGCATGAGCCCTGCGTGATTGTTTTACCCTAACCCACCACCATCGACGACCTCCCTCTCCCTTTTCTCCCTCCAGCACTGCTACCCTTTAGTCTCCCTTTAGCCTCAAATCTGAGTAGGCTGCGATCTGCTTATCGCTGTCGAAAATTCGAGAGTTCGCAATACGTGCAACCGATGCAAATTTAATGTTGAATATCAATGGTTATCAATGATCGTTGTTCCGAGAATCAAGGAAACAAACATATACATCACGTTATTACAAAAATCATAATTATAATCTAAAACGTCGAAACGACGCTGCAATTAAATTCATACAATTATATCTATTCATATTTCTATTTAAATTAAGAAATATGAGAATTTCTTTTCAAGTGTTTATATTGGCAGATAAGAAAGCAATTTAAGCTTTCATCTAGTTTTATTTGGTATACGCGATCCGTTCTCTACGAACAGCGACAATGTCATCGCTGTAAAATTATGAGACCACGGTGCCGTCTCACGCGGTATACGGTGTAAGGGTGCCATTTTACCTCGTCCTCACGAAGATGATCGAATCCTCTCGTTTTCGTTTTATAGGCGGTTCCACCTGCGAGCCTATGAATACTAAGCAGTTTATAAAAATGTTGATTTAACGTCTTTGCCAACGATATACACCCTCTGTCATCACTTTTCTCCACATTTTCCTCCATCGTTGTGCATCGCTGTCATGTATATAGATACTTTTACTAGATGATGGAAACGACAAGAGAGGGAACATATTACTTTGCCCGCCATAAAAAAAATCTCTCGTTTGGAAAAAAGGAAGCGCTTTTTCTTTTATTCTCGGCATTCGTATTCGATCTTAATCGATGTAATTGGTGGAGACGATCTCATAATCGAATAAAGTGGAAGAAACGACAGAAGTTAGAGTGACGTTTTGCATTCAAACCCCGCGGTTTTCGTATAATGAAATCAGATAAGACGCCATGTTGGAGCACTTTCGTGTCATCCCGTGCGGCCAATCAGCAGCCAGGCGGGGAAGCCCTTTCGCGCGCCGCTTAAAAGGGGGAATGAGTTTTAAACTCGGCCCGGGCTGATCTGCTGTAATTAGCGTCGGTGATCACTGGTGCGGCTAACTCGTTCGTAAGGATGCCCCTCAAATCAGAAACAAAGGCGAGTTCTGCTCCGACGTCCGTCCTTCTCCGATCTCTGTCCTCTCGCTCGTCGCCGCTCACTCGCTTTCGTCCTAACGAAGGCCTCCTTCGAGCTCGATTATAGGCCGGCGGAATCGATACTCCGCAGGATTTAATCTCTTTAATCGGTAATTATCCTCACCCAGTTGAATTTGTTCACTCGTAGTGGAAACTGGAGGGACATAAAATTGGGTTATAGCCGACTAAATGAAACTCCTCCGCATCACCGGAGTATCCATTCGAAGATCAACCGCAATTAAAAACACAGCACGAGCTCTTAAACTACGATTGTTGCACTTGCGGCATTGTCATGTGACTTTTCATCAGACTCTGCGTGTGTGTGTGTGTGTGTAAAATTTTGCAGATTCGTAATAATAAAAAAAGAATAAACATCTCGTTTCGATTGTTTGCCACTGAATTCTTTTTATTGAGATATTGTGCAAACTTCATCATATTTTCAATGTAAGTCGATTCCAAGATATTATAATTTCGATTATATTTGTAGAAACATGCGTAAAAATTGTCATCGTAAAATCGAGTTTACACTCATGAAAGTGCGTATGACGATCGGCCCCGATTTGTCAGAGTACAATGGAATCGATATGCATATTTCTCAGCCGACTTTTCCGGCGCATCCACGCCGAGTTCGTAACATATCATCTCATGCCATTGTGCTGCGATATATTGACGCGCGCAAGTCAAACCCAACTATAACCCGATACAAGCGATTCCGTCACGCTAGTTCCACACCTGAGAGCTCCCAATTTCGTCCTTTCTCCCTTTCTCTTGGTGAGATGAAGAGCATCGAGACATGAACAGAAATCAGTAGGACATCACGGGATACAGATGTTCTACAAAACAGGCAAGCTAGATCGGGGCTCATAATAGCCGACACTGGGTATATACGAGAACGCTAAGTAGCAATCCCGCAGAATCCATGCCACAATGGCGGACCCTCCGTATATTTTGACTTTTTGACAGATGGCTGGTCCTACCCGGCTTTTCGTTCTACGCGATACTAGTCAGAGAGTAAACCGAGAGAAAAGACGTGCGTTAAACTCGACAGTGGAAACGTTTCGGAACGCAGGTGAAGAAAATAGACATTTTTGTTCGTAGACAAGTTATGCAACACGAACAATACGCCATATAACAAAAGAAACAAAAAACTCATGAAGCTAAAAAAAAACTAAAGAAACTCAAAAGAAATTTAAAAAACTTAGATTTATAAACATGTAGAGTATGTAGCCGTATTGCGTCGTCGCATCAATTTCCCACTTTGTTACACGGAAGATACGAGTGGCAGTAAAATCGAATTTCCCACTTTCAAAATCACAGCGAGCGAGCAGGTAGCAGCAATATTCTCAGCATGAGTGAGTCCCTCCGCGACACGTTTGTGGCAACGTCATTGCTTATGCCCACGGTAGATTCAAGTCACGGCACCGCCGCATTGCAGCGGGAAGAAATAATTGCCCGTAAAAGCCACGTTTCTTTACCGGCTTCGTGACGAAACTGAATGCGATGTGACACAACGGGGGACGATCTGTTGTGACCGTTACCACAATGAGATCTTTTGTTGTCGTGAACAGGACACGGCGTAAACGTTTCCGAGCAGGAGGCTAGGGAACGATGATGATGACTCCTTCTGCCGCGAGATTCTCCCATAACATCAAGGAAGCACTCTAAATTATATGTGTAAAAGAGAACTGAATCACTCTTTGTTGAGGCGCCTCGACGAAGCAGAAAAGATTCTTCTTTCAACAAAGCGTTTTTTACAATATTTTCGTATGGGAACTTTCACGGCGCAATCTTGCAGTTTTTATTTTAACCAAGACCTATAACATTTAATCCAAGGATCTGCAATATATGTAAGATCCATATAGAAAACTTTTCAACTAGAAAATCTATTTTCGAAATTTACGTTTAAACTGTCAGAGCTTTTAAAGGGTTCACGAAATGCTAAACACTTCTTAGGAAATGGCCATTTCAATCCCTCGTTTTCATTGGATCTCGATTCGCGGTTCTGCAAGGTGTTCTCGATGTAATTCGACCATTCTCGTAAATTTAAACTGTTCCAGCGGCCGTTCTGTCCGAAGTGGCTACTACTGTTGTTACGACGATCAGAGATCGATATATATATAATCCTACTTACGTGAATCTGACGATATATATATTTACATATATTGCAACACACATTGTAAAATTTGTTATTCTTTCAGAAAAGCAATGTCTTTATTTTGTCGATTAATTTTTAACTAAATCAATTATTACAATATTTTAAGCTGATGATTTTCAATGTCAGCGCATATATTTAATAAAGTTCATATCTTAAAAAAAAATGCATTTCATAACGTGATAGCGATTCACCGAGCGAGCTCGGAACCGGCCGTGCAACCTGACCACCCTGAGCGCCATGATTTATGGGGGCCCATCGTAATAGCGCGCGATTCAGCGCTCACAGAAAATATTTGTGTCGGAGTCTCCGGTTGTGCACGCCTGGAGATCTGACTGAACATTTTCATTTGTGAACGAGAAGAAGAAAGAAAAGAAGAAGAAAGAAGAGAAAAAGGAAGGAGAGACGCGACCAGGAGAGGGCGCAATAGAGCGCACATAATAATGGATCCAGCGATTGAGAAAAGTGAAATGTCACGACGTGAAGTGCACGAAAGACGACGGATATGTACGTATTTACGAATATATATGTGTATATGTATGTACACACGAGTAAGTCTGGCGGGCCACCTGCTCGTGATGTCTTATTTCGTTCCGCGACGAACGGCCCACGGCGATTACCGTTTAACGATTACAAGTGTGTCTGGGATACCTGTATCACCTTCATTCATTACCATCTACCATACAGACTAGGACATTACGCGTAGCGTCGTACAATTAATTAATCCTACGTTCTCGACCAAAGTGTTAACGAGATTCCCACCACGGACGGTCAAGTCGCAGAAAAGAAAAATGTCTTGTGAACTATTTTAAAAATATTTATGTAGGCGCTACTCTGTAGATCATATTGTAATCACACTAGTAGATAACAGAAGCGAATATAGATTAATGTAAGAAATTTGTATGTTAACATACATTATTTAAATAAAAATAATTTTGTGGCTCCAAGAATAAATTAAATATAAGTAAAATGGTACTGATATAACCCTGCTAAGGTTGTTGGTAGGTAAATAATATTTAGGTGATAAGATATAATTTGCAAACAACTGAAATGTATTTATCAATAAAGTTAACTAAATTTAGGTAGTTTGTATGATTTGACTTCTGCAACTGATTATGAGGAGGACTCAAATCCAGAGTCCCACTGTTTGCAGTTAACTTCATTAGTAAGTACATTTAAATTGTTTGCAAATTATATCTTTTACAATAATTTTAATTTTAATAAATATTATTGTATGAATATAACAACAGAAATTGCGTATAACAGTAAGATTAATTTGACATTAATGTATTAATAAATATTTATTTAAATATATAATATTTCACTAACAACGACATATACTTGCGCGATATATATTGATATGTAATATCAATCGCAGGATTTTTAATAATAGTATGCCGGAAGAAATTATCGCAGTTAAACCCATACGAGAAAATCTGGAAATTCTGTCGCATGCTATCGCCATTCTAAGAAACGTCTCTATTCATTGAATGGTAGGATGAGTTTCCAAGGGTGGCGACAGTGTGGGTGGCATTTTCTCGCTGTGAATATTTCCCTCCCAATCGTTGGAACTCGGTCGACCTTGTGAATAGATCTCTATATTTCTGCTGCCTCCCTCCGTTCTCCTCAAATCGCATTTATTCGCAAGTTACGAGCGGCCCTCTTGTGCTCATTCCACTTTAGTATACCTTTATAGTGGTCCTATAGAGATGTCAATCAGACAGCGCTGCCTTCTTTTCAGAATAATTCTAAAGTCCGTCTCCTCGTCACTGGTCCCAACCTCAACAACCTTTCTTATTCTCGTCATCTCACACGACCTGCATTTCTTCTCTCTCTGCCTTTCTTTTTTTCCTTCGTTCCTCGCATCTCCCGTCACTCCGGAATCCGCAACACGGAAAATGGAAACATCCGCATCTGCATGGATGCGGCGAAAAGCAGAGTGAATCAGTCCTCTCTTGCAAAACGCACATCTGCGAGATTCGCTCTCGATGCTGCCAAGAATAACGGCCATTGCATGTCCGGTCCAGCATGATTTCATCGCCGGAAGATATTCTCGTGCATATTCGATCGCTCGCCGCATAGAGAGGTAAACTTTTACACGAGCCCTCGTATATCAAAATGATCTATCATCGTAATTTCAAAGTACGAACTGCGTACTCTCACATCCGAGTGTATGGCAACAGCGAGAAAGGAAATACGAGATAAAACGAGTGGAAGTGAAAATAAGCGATTATCCTGACAATCGGAATATTGATATTTTCTTGACGTTTATTGAGATATCGAAATACGTCGTATTTATAATACATCACACACGTGTTTTCCTTTAAAAGGTCAAATAGTATCGAACCTCGGATGGACGATGGCAGAGAACGTCTGGCATTTTGCGCGAGTAAAGTTTCGTACTTCGTAAAAATAGAAACGCTTTTGCATCCGTGCTGGCCGTGCGGGCTAGTTTATTTTACTTGCGCTGCCCCGTTTTCATGGGATAGCGCAGTTTTGTTTTTCCTCTTTTTTTTATTGCGCCCTCCGCAGGATCTGTCCCTTTTCGTTTATCGTTATTTCCATAGCAGTCGATGGTGTTTCGATAGTGTTCGGTAGTATTTCAATATCAAGCCGGCTCAGAAGTATTCCAACCGGCCCGAATATACCTTTGAAGCCGGCTTGTACCCCGGGGAATCGATACTCCGCTGCTCTGCCGCGCGAACTGCTGGGCGAACGAAAAAATGCAGCAGCCCCGGGTGCACCGTGCAAGAGCGATTATCGGAGACGAGAGACGAGAGACGTACGGACGGACGTGCGGACGGATGGACGAGAGTGGACGGGCGGACGGTTTGACTTTGCATGAATGCGCAGATGCGGGTGCAACAGCTTGCGTAACGCGGCCGACAAAGAGCAAAAGGGAGCCTTCGCACAGCCATATTGCCTCCTGTCAATCACAACGGCGCGCGCGGCACACCTCGTCCTCTCACCCCGCGTATCACGTCGCATCGCGTCGGCGTTTTCACCCCCGCGAACCCCGCGAAAGTTGCGAGAAAACGAACGACGAAACAACAGCGCGATCATCTCGGTGATCGTTTCTCTGTATCATTGATATCTCGTTTAATACCACGTATCTAAATCTTAAGAGAAGTAATCCTATTTTCGGTCAAAGTGGATCTTGATACTTAAATATTTCGATATAAATTTACATACATATTCATTTCTGCAAACACACGCGCCGAAATTTTTTTCAGTTTTGAAATATAATTATGAACTAAAATAATGAGAATGTTAATATATAATATATTAACTAACAAGTAATTTAACAATATCGACGCTAATAAGCATATTAAAAACTATGAATAATTTATTGCGAAAAATATTACTTAGCTGAGATTCAAATCTTTAATTATACTTCAATTTGCAACGTGTTTGTGTGCCTGCATTGGTGATACAGTTTATCGATATCGTTAAAATTTTATACATACGTCATAACGCAATGCTCGATGCGTTCCTTGAAGTATCCCATGTCCCATGTATAGCACGCATTGAGAAAATCGAGAGAGATCTTAGATATACATATATCTTCAGCGGAATCGTTTGTTTCGGCGGACCGTTTAGCCAATTGCCGCAACAAAAGGCCCTCCTCGCTTCGCAGAGGGGTTGTTTGTAGCTGGAGTAATGGCCGCCGAGGTAACTCTCCCCTACCCTCCTATGGGCCTTCTCCATCGACTGCCTCGTACACCCTTCCGTTCCTCCTCTTCTACAGTGAGACAGAGAGACCAGAAACGAACGAGGGTAGGACAGTCGATCGCTAGTCGTAGGGAAAGAGAGAAATGGAGATAATGTAAATGGCAGATAAAGAGAGAGACCAAGCGGGAGACCGGAGAACTCGATCTACCCTATGCCTGGACATTCCGCGCGCGGGTGCAGGCTTGTAGGTAGATAGGGAGGCGGGTAAATCCGAGCAGGAAAGCAGCGCGGCGCGTTCGAGAATCGGGGATTTATTCGGAAACTATTGCACGAGGGGGTGGTGGATAGGTAGGTGGTGGTCGTGATAGGTGTAGCGTAGAAATAGGTGGAGGCGAGTTTCGGAAGGGTGGCGTAGGGGCGAGAACGAGGATGACGCGGTGGCGGAGGAGGGGCGGAGGTGGCTGCCTGCTCGGAGCTAAATGCTTCCGCCTCCTGTCTCCTCTCTTTGCCGCTGGCACCGTCGTTCGGTACCGTAGATTCCCTCTAAACAGCTCGAAAACGCTCAAACGTAATATATTATCGGACGTATATCGGACCGCCGCCGTATTTATCTGGGCACACGGGGTAGCCGGGTGGCATGGCGGCGCCGGTTGAGAGAGGGAGCCGCCGTAAAGCTGCCAGCGCAAAGTATTGCATAAATAAGTGCGCTGGCGAAATATTCATGGCTGTGCCAAACCATCCTTCCACCGTACCGCAGGTCCTCCCGTTCCCGGCTCGTCTCCTGGCCCGCACTCTAGTACGTCGACCACCGCAGTCCTAGTGTAGTCTCCTTCGATCGTCCCCCATCTCTACGAGCATCAACCTCATCCCGGATATCCCACACGTCGTCGTTTCTATATAACTAACCTTCGAAAAGCGCGGATCTATTCATGAGCATCTCTATCAATACCCGGTGCACCGATAAATTTACCTTTTTCTTCAGCTTGTACTGCTGAGGATACCATCGTGAAAAAGAAGGACGTATTTACGTACAACCAACCTAGCCTGATCTAACTCACATCGCGCGCCCGCAGAAATGGCGAACGTTTTTGGTGACGATCGCGAGCGGACGCGCCATAAATTTCAAGGAGAATATCGTCGAACCTTAACACACGACCCAATGATTTCGTTTGATCGTCCAGCACATGAAAAACCGCCAACGAGCGGTGCATCGCATCCGTTCTTAGACGTTGCTTGGCTCGTAGGATGATGAGAGCAATTTCGACTTCTGGATAGGAAAGAAAATAATTTTGTCATCATCGAATCGATATATCATATACCATATATCGGTCGTTACGAAACATTACGAACGTTCAGGGTATGGCACACAAAAAACTTAGCAATAAAACGTAATCAGTAAGCGAATGTTTACGTTCTATTATCTTAAGATTTTTCTGTGTGCCATGGCTCTTACTATCAATTATATCCATTATATTGCAAGAGTCTTCTTTTCTTGCTTCAAATAGAATATTTTTCAAAGCATGAACTAACACTGAAGAAACTATCGTAAAAGTCGATAATTGAAATTCATGTCGTTAATTATTAACGAATGTATGCGCGAGTTCGATTTCTTCCTTTTCGAGTAAAGCATGAAAAAGGTGGACATCGCCGCATGATTCGAATGGTTCTCGTGTTCCGAAAACACCAGTGTCGCCTTATCCAGAGACCATTACACACTCGAATAAGAATGCGGAGCGACGGATGGAGCAAGAGAATGCACGAACATTGCAGGTTAACAGCGGCAGCGAGAGAGAGGTAGGGACAGGAAGGAGGAGATAGAAAGAGAGAAAGAGGAAGAAGTAACAAAGGGTACGATAAGTCTCATGAGTCGCGACTATGTTCGTTTGAAGAGGGGCACAGAGGGAAGAGGGACGGAAAAGGAGAGGCGCTCCTCCCGATTGTCGTGCGTACGGATATAAACGTAGGCAAGAAAGCGAGAGAAGAAGGGTGATTAATCTTGCGGTCTTCCACGTCTCAAGGCGCGGACGTGCGTTATTGATGGAGACTTCTTTCGACCTCCATCCTCGCCGTTCCTCTCCGAGAAGCACGTTTGCCCCCCTTCATCGTCGTCGTCGTCGTCGTCGCTGCCGCCACCGGCCTTTTTCTCGTTCCACCCTTCCTGCTTGGTTTCCTTCGGGCGACCGTGACAAGCGCGTGGCATGTACACCTAAGTACTCCATGTGGTGGTATTGACCCTGAGATCCGTGGCAGAACCACCCCAAATGAGGACGCATTCACTCAAGGACAAAATCCGCGTTTCTTCACGACGCGGCTATTTTTGCTGTACTAACGATTGCGTTCTAATGGCAGCCATTTGAGCCGCTTTATCGCTTCTAAGTTTGCCACGGAAATAGCAACTGAACGTTTTGCGCCAAAGATAAATAAAGTAGCATAAAACGTGCAATATTCGCGAAACACGTCAATAGCCATAACATGGTCGTATCTGCTATATGAATACTTTGCGAATACATATTGCGATCGTACTTTTGCTACTATTTTACGAGTCTCATTCTATGCGTCCCGCTATTATTGATATCTAACGAGAGACTAGTCGATAGACTTCCAAGACTTCCAAGAATTCATTCCTTATACTTCTCTCTGTCGACATGAACGAATAAGTTGACTTTCAGGAAGGGGTTGACGACCGCATCGTTTCTCTTCATCCGCAGCTGTAAGTCCCAAGAAGGAGAGAGGGCGGTGTGAGTTACGCGCTTTTTCTACCGCGCGTCATTAATATCCGTTGCAACGACGCCTCCTCGCAATTTGTCAACATCTGATATTTAATTTCACGCCCCTTTACTTTAGCACGTATGTACGATACGTGCGTGTACGTGTCGCAGGTGTAAAACGCCTGTCAGCAAAACGTTTACACTTGCGCCACGAAATGCCGCGGCACTACGTATTCCTATATCTCTTTCTAATACATATTCATATTGTATTTTTTTTAGTTTATCACGACTGGTATATTGAACGCGATAAATAAGATTGTCGTGTGAAGTGACGATCAATGGAAACATTACCCGGGTAATAACGGAAATAGTCGCATATTCCCAAAGACAAACAACCAATGTCGTACACTCGACTCCCAATATCCTCTAGTAATGCGCAACATGTGTTTAACTTGAGCCCTACTTGCACCCCGGGGAGAAGTTAGCTGTCGAAGTCAATACCACGAATGTTCATGGATTTAACTACTGCACCAAAGATGACGAAACAATTTATGTAAAATTCGTACATTTATTTTCAGCCTACCACAAAAATTAAGTAGTTTTCTATATAAATTTAATTTGTTCCTTAAAACAAATTCCAATTTTTATCTTAAATTTAGCTTAAATACAACAATTTATTATATTTTTCAATCTATTTATCATTTTAGTCCACTGTCAAAAAAAAATTTATTCTTAATTAATTCGGGCTAAATTTCGCTCATCGATTTCTGTGTGCGATTTACAAAATGTAATATTTCTTTCAAATTAATAAAACTTCGCTATCGGCGAGCGAAGCAGTCAGCAACATCGTTTAAACATAATGTTGATCCTGTGAAACACGAGCGATTTCTTTAGCGAGACGTTTTTCGTTTTTCACAGCATCTTCTCTGGCTTTTTGCTCATCGCTGATATACCGACGCTACTAGTAGCAGCAAGTAGGTATAAACGTACTAGCAACCAGAAGATAATAGACGACCGACGTTCTCCCGAGTGCCGTTAATCATCGGGGATGAGGCCTGTACGTGGTGAGGGGCTCGATGCGAAACCGCAGGGATACGACGATGGTGTGACGTGGGATGAGACATAGGAGGCGTTATAGCATTAGATGGTCAGCTCCTAGCTGAAACGGAAGTGACCGCACGTTGGAGCAATGGATATCCCATGGGATTTGCTGACGGACATTGCCGGTCTCGTAGTCGAAGATGGAAAAAGCTCTAAGCTTTCCGGGGATTCGCGAGTACTAAGAATTTTATAAAGTTCCCAACTATAATAAAAAAAAAAACAATAATTGAAAATTAATTGCCTCTCTAAAAAGACATTATCGACAGCAAGGAATAAAGCATCACGCATTTCATTAAAAAAATGTATGTCCTGTCGTTTCGCAAATGACCGCGATGTATATCATAACGATGGAGTAACCGTAACGCGAAATGCGCAAATAATTCAAGTTTATTACGCAAATACCTGCGTTATGGAGTATCGTATATCAGATAAAGATGTCTTCCATTTTTTATTCTAGTTTATATTATAAATGTATAAACAATATATTTATGAGATTTCGTTTTCGAAGTTTCGAAAGCGGCGCAATTTCTCACCGCTGCACGGAACAACGCCTCTGTCGATCGCAACGAAATTCCACCGAAAATTCGTTCGGTATCGGAAAGAGAAAGAAAGAAGTGATCAAATTGATATTTATCGAGAGAATGCTACTTTCGGGCTTGTAAAATCGCTTGGCGAACGAGGACGAGCCCAGTGATTCGTAGTGGAGTATCAGCACGTGTCAGGCAGGATCGCCGTGTGAAACACAATTGGTATTAATGCGGGACGCACGGCGTGTGCGCGCGCGCGAGCGGGACGAACGCGCAAGGACGAGATAAATGATGACTCGCTTTCAGTCTTTTGCTCCTTTTCCATTCGAATGGAAAATGGATATTAATGGGCCTCAACTAGCCGACGCGTCGGCGATGGTCAGATGCGCGTAGATACACCCGCGGCGAACTTGGGATCCGGGTTTAATGCGCATAAACGTATATACACGACCGTGTCTCAGCAGTTAGCCCACAGTCGGGCTCGAAGCGTCGCGGATAGACTCATCAGCCTGGACATGCCTCGCTGATTATACGACCTAGCGGCTCATTATTGCGAGCTCTAAAAGCATCTGCCGTTTACTCGCCACGTTGAATCGACCGGATTTCATCCAGCATGATTAGCGTTTATGCGAGACAATCCGTGCCGCATTATCCAATTTGTATTACATCTTGCTTCCCTCGCATCAAGATTATGCGTATGATCATTATTTCAGATTTGATTGTATCAAACCTTTCCTTCTTGTATACCAATTAATTTATACAGCCGCTGAATTCATCTGTGTGCATAATGATTGTATGCGTAATGAATCGCTATCTCTTTCAAACTAATTATTTTTATGTCGTACTGCACATTCTTTCGTAATTACGAAACGATATGTGTGATTAAGCAAAATAAGTACATTTCATTTCTAATAATCGCTATCGATGGAATATTTCTTTCTGCTAACCGCAATTAAAACAAATTATCTTTGTGCGTTTTAATAAAGAACAGTGCGAAAGTCAATTGAATATTTCGAAAAATCGAGAGAAAGATTTTGGCATCTTAGGTATTCATATACTCGACAGAATTGACTATGCAAAAAATGCAAAATCATTTCATTGTTTTTAGACAAAACGGACAAATATTTATGTATGGAGAGAATTTTTTTTTAGAATTTACCATGAAAATGATAGTCGTGGAACAACATTGTATTTCCAAGATTTTTAATGTAAATCTCTTTCATTCATTAATAAAACTACAATGAAGTATAAAATAAGTTTTATTAATTTTATTAAAATGCATGGTAAAAATCTTTAAAATATTGTGTTGTCATTACTACAATTATCATTTTTCGGGGTAAATTTTAAAACAAAATTCTCTCTCTAGGAGATTCAAATAAAATGTAATTAAAAAAAATGAAATTAACAATAACGCTCTTAAGACAATCATGACAAATTAAATCACATACATTTAAAGATTACGAACAATGTAAAAGACTTAAAAAAAATAAAATGATACAACAGTAATCTTGAATCAAATGTATTTAAATTGAGATAATATCGAAATGTTAAATCTTGTACTAGTATGGAACCGCATGTAAATCGAAGGGATAGCAGGAAAAATTTTTAGGTGCATATCAGACAGCTACTGGTAAAGTAGGCACCCGGGCATCCACGTTGCGATAAGCTAATGCGTTTCGTGGGTTTTAATGAGGTTGATTGGCGGCTATACGAGACCGCCGGTTTCTTGTATCGTCCGGCCGAGTGTGTTCACCTCTGTTCGAGCTCGCTCAGACAGATTATTACTTACTTAAAAAAACTGTCAGCGATCACGGTATACCTAAACTGTTCCTGGTCGAACAAAAATCGAGCAAGTTTCAACATCATGTGTATATTCTTATGTACTAAAAAGATGTAGGAAAAGATGTAGATGTATAGAAAAGATCGAATATGCATCTATCTGCGATATATCATAATCGATTAGCACCGATCGGACAATAATTACTCAATAGTTCATCTAGGATTTCAAAATCAGCTCTCTATTTCAAGATACGTTAAGATAGTTAATAATATGGAAATCATTTTTACGTGTAGAGATAGTCCGACAAAAATAAATCTGATTGTGATCGACTAAGGAAAGCAAAGGAATCAGAAAAATAAGAGATGTTTCTATTTATCGACGTATAATTATTTCACAGCGAGAATTTATTAGAATTTATACACAACGACACGGATGATTTCTAATTTCTATACATCTTTCCCATCGCGCGCGCGCGAAATAGTGTTTTTATAATTAAGAGCACGCGGAGAACAGAGGGAGGCGACGATTTACGATTATAGCCAGGCATTCGTACACGAATTAGTGTACTAAGCATTATCAGGGCCATTCGTCACGCTCGCGCGACGAACGGCGTATTTCTATTTCGCGTGGGTGAATTCGGTTCGGAAAAAAATAAGCGAACGATA
Source organism: Acromyrmex echinatior (assembly GCF_024713525.1). NCBI lineage: Eukaryota > Metazoa > Arthropoda > Insecta > Hymenoptera > Formicidae > Acromyrmex > Acromyrmex echinatior. Next base: position 7,354,146 of record NC_141866.1, on the reverse strand, counting down.
CCGCGATAAAGAAAAATGAAATGCCGTTTTGCAATCCGCGGCGGTGTCCTGATAGTCTGTTGATTGCATGTTTCACGGGCGTGTTTCATGCCGATGCACAATGATCGAAATGCCTGTCTACCAGTCGTGTCTTATATCACCAGTCATCGACGGGCCTAACAAGCGAACGTTCTTACGAGCGTTCGTTTAAGAGGTAGCTATGATTACTCTCACGAAACAATGAACGAGCATAATTAACCGATGGCTGCAAGCGTGCGCGTTGTAATCACGTCGGCTCTTTGTCGTTGACAGTGTCGACTTTCACCTTGCGCTGATGACGCTCAGCGTGAGAAATAATAGGGGCGCGATAAAAGGCGTAATTATCTTTTCGTCTGGCTACGCTCACATATTTGACGTAACGAACGTTTACGCAAGCGGATGTATAAAAATACTACTGACCTGTGCAATATCCGGCAACTAAAAAAACGTACGTATGTTTATCTGTGTAATTGAACCTGTGTAAATCAGGTGTTACATAAAAATTTCTTGATAATAATCATGCACGTTAATTCTCCATCGCGCATACATTATTTAATTGAATACAAAAAGAAAATAGCAATGATTACGATGATACATTTACAAGTATAAATTCGTAAATTATATATTTATTAATGGTAAGTTATTTTGATAAAATGCGTTGCATAATCCTGAGAATGTTATCGCCGTTCTGCTTTCTTACTAACTTTTGTACACCTGGATAATATCGCAAATGATATTATTGCCGTTATAACGTTATCTAATGTCTGTCGCAATGTTTTAACGGTCATTTAGTTCCTGATCCTGCTATAACGCGATCCCCCTGCTTGAGTATCATTAACTCGGATAAGAATTCCTTTATGCTTCAGCCCACACATGGCCGATCCTGCATGGCTAGTGAGATCAGACTGTATTGGACGCATTTATATCTGATCTGTTTTACTGCCAACTGCTCTTTGTCATAGATACAATTGCCCTCACATCGTTAATTCATAGCCATTATCCAACAGCCTTTTCGGCTATCAAATCTATTTTCGTAATTTGTTAAATGCACGAAGACAGTATCATGTGAGATGACTAGATCCATCTAGTTATCTGAAAATTATTTTCAGCCGCAAGTAATTAAATCTAAATTTAATCAATATTAAGTGAAATTTGACCGAGAAATGTTCAACAAATTAAGCGAAGAATATTTTGTCGAGGCAAGTATTGTTGCCTAAGAATATTTTTGTGTAAATTTTACAATTTTCAGTTCAACCAAATATTGATTATTATTTGTCGGTTTTGGAACACAATCCTAAACTGAAGATGGATTACGTTATGTCAAGCAATTTAATATTTATACTAATGATGATAAGCATCTTAAAAACTATAAAGAATTTATTGCAAAAAATATCACTTAAGCTGGGATTTAAATTTAGATCTACTCGGAGTGCGAATATTTTACCAATTCTTGCTTAAATTGGAAATTGTAAAATTCACAGAAAACTATTATTAGGCACAAAGATTTTGATCAAATATTATCTTTCTCGATTAATTATATTGAATTTAATCAATTATCACAGGCAATACAAAATTACATTAAAAAATACAGAATTATAAAATTTTATATTCTTTTTTATTCACTTCCTCTAATGTTACCTTTTCAAGAAAAATTGTTACCTTTTCAAGGAAAATTGTTCCTTTTTCAAGAAGATTTCGATCTAATTAATTATTCAACAACGCGACATTGCCTGCTTTTAAACGACGCGTTTTTCCTCGATCGTAACCACCACGTTCGCCATCTATTCAACCAGCAATTCCGATTTCAATGAATTAGCATTCGCGCGCGCGCACGAGAGGGGGCGAAACGGAGGCGGATATAAACACAGAAGGACGGGAGAAAAATCTGGAGATACCGAGGGAGAAGTCTGTTACGGGGATGGGAGGAGGAAACGGCCGGTCCCAAGCCAGTCACAGATGGCCAATTACTCCCGACAATAAACACAATTTAATTTTATATTCATTCCACTTAGCGCTTAGGCGCGGTAATCCATCACCGGGGATTATTTCGGCTATCTCCTGGCCGACCAACAACACACCTATGACCCGTGCACACAGACAATCCGCACAGTATGCTGCATCGCGTCGTTGCACGCGCTCACACACACACACACACACACACACACACACACACACACAGTGTTGCAGTGCTTCTGCGAGCTCGCGCGATATATGCAGCCAGCTAATGCGTTCGTGCGCTACATATTTATGCTTGAGATGGTTGATATCCACCACTGTGGATGTGATTACTCCTCTGGTGGCCCTACGTTCTCTCCACATTTATGTTCCGATATTGCTACTAATCGTTTTTCCAGTAACATTCCATCTTTACTCCGCTCGAGGAAAATTAATCGATATCCTAATCGATATTCGTTACGAAATTTTCTTAATATTAGAACCGCGGCTGTGCTATTTTCTTCTCCATCTAATAATTCTTTTTTTTTTCAGTAAATTTGAATTGGTACGTAGAGCTTTAGAGTTTTGTGACTTCATAAATAATCATAATTAATTATAAATAATTTTACTTTTATGATGTCCTCTCTCGTAAAAATCCAGATTTATTTTGAACCGCGATTGGGTTAATTTAGATCCATGGTTCTAGTGTTAACTGATACTTCGTCAATTCAATGTACTTTAATTTAAGGTATCTTTGCTTAAAGTTAACGTAATTAAATGATTATTTTTCCGTTTTAAAGGTAAAAATCAGATATATAGAATTATATAATATAATTTAAAATTAAAATTAAAATTGTGAAAAACGTTTGTAATAAACGTTTGTAAACAGATGTACTTTTAAATTAATGTATCTTTGCTTTAAAATTAATTGAAGATTTTTTTTCATTTTGAAGATCAAAATCTGAGGAATAAAATTATTTAAATTGAAATTAAAATCATGAAAAACATTTTTCATGACACAAACAATTTTTCATAACATAGTTGAAGAAAATTTCCGAGTCCATTGAATTCGTGAATATCGATTAGAGTTAATTGCAAAATCTCATACTGCAAATTATTTTCTGGATACGTGACATAATTAATCAGCTAGTTACAATACAATTATCAAGTGTATCTCGAGACGTTAAATATATCTCGATGGTTCCTTAGACTGTCTTAAATTGTACCGTAAAATGACGACTGTTCTAGAGTCTCCCTTTACGTCGTGAAAGTACTCGCAGGTGGGAAAGCGTGAGGCTGATTCGTGCAATTTGAATGGCGCATAGCTCGAGATCCAGTTAATTTCGCGCCGTCTCCCGTGAGAGTGGAAACGTAGAAATACATAAACACCGTACACGCCTCCATACATGCCTGTGTATATAGGTACTACGTATATATAAGATCCTCGTCGTCGCCGTCATCGTCGTCGTCGGTCGTCGCCATCACCGTCGCCGTTCGTTCGCTTCTTATGCAAATCAGGCGGAAAAACTCGCGTGTTTCCGGCGTGTTTTAATTATTCAAGCGACAACTTTCTGCAATGAAATTAGAACTCGCGCAGTCGTGACTGCCGGCGACAAGTGTTTTGCTTATAGCCGCCGCCGCCCATCCCGGCCGAAGGAGGAGAGCCGTGAGTGAGGTATAAACTACTGGGGTAGGTATATCTAAATCCGCGAGCGAGAAAGGAAAGTCTTGGATGAAAGAAAAGAAAGAACTAAGAAATTAAAAAAAAACATTGTGACAGTATGCTGTGTGTAGTGCTAACTTTTTAAAGGTTCCCGAAAGAATCACGAGAATCTCGAAAGAATTGTGAATCTGGATAAAGGCAATAAATTTTAAATGCAAAATAGGTATTAATATCATATTGTAACTGTTGTCAACGTTTTTTAAATGCAACGTGTACCTTATCTTCGTTATAGTACGAGTTGGATTTGGATAATGCGCCCGCTGAAATTTCTTCTCTACGCCGACGTAGCAACGAGCGTAGTCGCAAATATAGCAAACTCGTATGAGAAGGGTGTACTGAGCTGGTAGTTATTCGGTAGTAACAATAGCAGTCGTGCCACCCGGGGCATACAGAGCGTGTTTGGCGCCGCGTTTGTATGAATGAAATTATTCGCTTCTAGGAATATATAGCCAAACGTTACTGTGTTGCGGAGCGGTCGAGGGAGGGATAGAGGATGCTTTTCTCCTCCTTACATGCTGGTATATAGGTGTTGATTGCACCGCGGCAGCTGTGTTTTATGCTTTCTCGCCTCTTGCGCAAGACCCGCCTTTTCTTATATTATATTATAGCGACATGTTGAACGGCGTCTCGCATCAGTTTCGACAATTCCTGAGTATTATATGCATCGCTACGCAAAACAATGGCGATTGCGACACAGTCACGTTTTACAAGCATCGTAGTAGGGGATGGATCAAAAATTCTCTTACTCTCGGGAAAGATATTTCTTGTGTTTCTCAGAGAAAGAGAAAAAGGTTCGTGGCTAAATCAATTGACGTATTGCGCAAGATATATTTAATATGTTCAGACGAGAATTTATTCATTTTATTCGCGAATAGAAAGTTCGTCCAAAAGTGAGGAAGAGATCGGTTTACGAGACGAAGCGATCTGTATTACAGAAGAGTCTTTTCAAAAGTCAGTGACATCGGGTAGCAGATTCATCGGTTGTGCCTGAATGTTCATTGTGCTGCTCATCACGTGGATCCGCCGCGACGCCGTTGGCAGAAGGAGACGGAAGCACAGAGAGAAGAGTCAGCTCTTATTTATGGCTATATTAATCCTTAAATGGTATCTAATGTCACACCGGCACCAAGGCAGATCTATCTGATAGGAGGGCGCGGTGCCCCGTCGGTCGCTCCAACACCGCCGTGTGGAACTTGCCATTGTCGAACGTATTCATACGTGTTCTTGTACGACCGTGCTGCCGCTGCCAGGCACTCCTACCACAACAGAGTACAAACGACGGTGTCGAGTTACCGGATGGTACACCACGGGGTGTCCGTGACTTATACCCTGTTTGGTTACTCTGGTTCTTCAGCTCCTCCCTGCGGAGCCCTTCTCACCTACTACTCCCTTTCGTCTCCCTCATTCCGCGGGCCTAAATCCTCTCTCTCTTTCTCTTTTATGGTTCGTGCCGTACCGTTGCTCCCGCGACCAAGATGTTTTGCAAAACAAACGTTTGTATCTGCACGCTCGGCCAAGCGAGAAACCCCCATCGTCGGGGGCGACGTTAATAGACGGTGAGTGCTCACCAGCTTTCGCCTAGTGTGCTTCGCGTTATTGTGAAATAAAATTTATTCTCATAGGAAAAGCAGATATTAACTACAATTTAATTATCAACAAATCTAAATAGAAAAATTTGTATAAAAGCCATAAAAGATAAAAATTCTGAAAACTAATTTCAGAAAAATTGTGATTAATTAGCGCAGTTTTCTCACTTTTTTGTAATTTTTTTAAATTTATTAAATCTTTAAATTTTTGTTTAATTGTATAATATGTATGCATATATATATATATATATATATACACAAACAAAAATTTAAAGATTTAATTATATATATATATATATAAATAATAAATTTTTCATTTAACAATATTATCAAATCGATCATGAGGAAAACGATGATATAAGGACAGCAACTCTCATGAATGGAAAAAAAAATAAAAAAAAAAGAAAGGCAGAGAGAAGGAATGAACGCGCAATAGCGCGTCGCGTTGTGGAATAATGCACGACGGGGTGCATGGTGCTGTATTTAATCCAGCAATAACAGAAATATCACTACAGGAGCACAATAGCCGGTTCGCAGATATATCTGTTATATACGAGGATACGCGCGGCGTGCGGGATAAGGACGCGTGTATAGAACGTACATGTAGACAACGTATACCCGATGCGTACCATCGCCACCGTCGGCGGTGCAGCAGGCTGGTTGGTCGGTTATTGAGGTGTCACAGGCAACAGAACCAACAACGTGCGAACCAACCGAGCCGGAGCTAATGAATGGCATCCTCCCTTTTCTTTTCTGCCTATGAAAAATTATTGTTGCTGCCTCTTCTCTCTCGTGCGCAGGGGATCCCCCACCGGATCTTCGTCTCACGGTGTCGACCTACCACCGCGCTCCGGGCGCTCTGACGCGACGTGGCGCGGCCCCGACGATGGCCGCGATACTCTCCACGGCGATGTCGGTGACGGTTGGCTTGCTGGTGTGCTCGATGGCGCCCCGCGGCGAAACCAGCTGGCCCCCGGTCAGGGCCTCGGCCCTGGTTCCCAATGCACCCATCGCGAGCATTGTCGTTGCACACGCGGAGGATATATATGCATTACTAACTGCGCTCGCGCGTTCGACTTAAACGGTCCTGCCTTCGGGACTTGCATGTGTGTGTGTGTGTGTGTGTGTGTGTGTGTGTGTGTGTGTGTGTGTGTGTGTGTGTGTGTGTGTGTGTGTGTGTGTGTGTGTGTATGGTGGCAGAATATCTAGCGGAGAGCTCGACGTGCTTTTGTGTACGTGGGCCATCGTGCTCGCGGCGCACATTTGTCTTGATAAAAGGGACGAGCAAATTAAAAGTAATGATTTGTAGAAATATTTTGGTCCTGGCCCTTCTTTCGCATTGCCCCACGAGGGAAATGGAGCCATTACGGTGCCTAATGCCTCATCTGTTAGCTGTGCGAAATCCTGCTTGCTCCTGTGGGGCATGCTTACAATGCTCCATTTATATAAAACGAAAGGATATTCTGTCCTCTCTTAGGCTTACAATTACGATGAACAGAATGGTGATATGATCCAATGAATGTGGTAAAAGATATTGAGAGATGATCAAAATTATCATAACGAAACGTATTCTATCAATTTAATTATTTTCTTATAGGTAAGACTTCCCATCAGAGACATTAATTACAATTTGATTAGCATAGATCTATCCAGATTTCGTGGGAATTCGTTGCGGTGGGATCAAGATAACTAGCATGCGTGTTTACCGCGAATGGCCGGATAGCCGAATAAAGGCTCGCACCACGACCGGCGGCAGGCATGTAATGCGGATCAATGGTACGGAAAGAAGAATCCACGCTGCGGAATCGTGTATACGAATGCCCTGTAATCAAATAAAGGGGAACAATGTTGGCGAACGATGCGAGTCAGCCAGCTCAGCAGTGCGATTTCGAACCCGCCCGTTCCTTGTCCTGGACACACCCCCACCGTAACCGAGCGAGCGCTGTTATCCGCGTATCCTACGACTCACACTTCGTGGTTCCCTTAACCCGATCCTCCTCTCTTTCTCTTCCCTCTTACTCTCTTTCTTCTGCTCCGTCTATATATATGTATGTATGTATGTATGTATGTATGTATGTATGTATGTATGTATGTATGTATGTATGTATGTATGTATGTATACATACACATATATATATATATATATATGCTGTCATTCGTATTTCTCTCGCAACTCGCAATCGTATCTCATAGTCTATTCGATATGAGACCGAGGAGAATTTGAAACCGCGCTATTCTTCTATACACAGCGCGAAGTGTGTTTTACGATAAAAAAAGGCCAATGGGCGCTGGCCGTCACCTTATTTACGATAGAGAATTTATGACCATGTCGCAATAAGGCGATACAATTGGAAATTTATATCTATAAATGGTTCTCCGATATCGAGTGTCACCGTTAATTTCATGACGATAACTACCGTGACTCGCAATTCTTTGCGAAAGGCGCTATTTACGAGTATCGCACAATCCATAAATGACAATTATCAGAATCCGATAATTCATATAAGACAATTCAGATAATCCTACACTCAGATTCGTCGCGATGTGCAAAAAGAAATGTTTATTTTTCGAAAGACGTCCGAACCGTTGTTCTCGACTTGGAGTCATCTATTCTCGTTCTGATGAATATACTCCTGAGACTACGGACTACTAGAAAGCGACGAAAGGGGAGCGAAGAGTGGGTCGGAAAGCTTCCGATGGTAGATAACGTCGGTCCGTTTGTCTTCGTAATAATATTGGCCCGCGGTCCGTCATCCTGCTTAAACGGGTCTACAAACGCAAACACAGTGGCCGAGCCAGTTAATTAATGTACGAGTTGTAACGTTGTTAACCTACAATCACAGTTACATAGCACCGACGTGGCGATAACTTACTCCAGGCGTCGTGGCATTCGCGCATACGGGCTTACGCTACTTGACACACGAGTACATTCATTAGCACGTAAGGACAGAATAATTCTAATAGTCTAAGATAGATTATATCAAGAAAGACTCGTTCCTTACAAAATTGAGAAGACGCGGTCTCGTCGGAGACGAAGATCAATCTTCGAACGTGATCCTGTTTGACCATGCGTTCTTGTCGTACACATTATTCCGCGAGCAGACACGGGGAGGTCGTTAGCAAGAAGAGAAAACTGTCCAAGAAGTCACTGCTTTGATCAGACGCCGAAGATGTATGCGGTTTAATATCGCTTGACCTGAGAAAGAAAGAAAAAGAGAAAGGAAGAAAGGTCAATTCTTCTCTTCCCCCCCCCCTTTCTTTCTTTCTTTCTTTCTCTCTCTCTCTCTCTCTCTCTCTCTCTCTCTCTCTCTCTTTCCGCGACAGTCTCGGCGGAATACACGTACGGTTCGTGGTACGAGTGGAGATCCGGTCCACTCACCGCTCGTCGTCTCGTTGACAAATGTCTCGAGCATCCCCTGGGCATCTCCGCCTCCTTTTGGCTTAGGTTCACTATCATCCCTTAACTCGCACTATCGAGCCATTCTCGAGCGAGCCTTGTGGAACGTTAATCCGAAGGAACGAGTCATCCCTCGTATGACACACGGAGACCATTCAATTATCCGATGACGAACATTATCGCCTGTCAGTTTGTAAATTACTTGCATTATTGTTGTGAAATAGTTGAGCACTATTTTACAAAAAAAAATGTTCTTTGTCTATTGTTGTGTAAATAAAATATTGTTTATTCGCTATAAACTATTATAAATTCTTTCATACTTTTTTATGCACGTATTTGTACACATAAATTAAAAATTGATTTTCTTTATTTTGTTTATTTTACGTAAATTGTTATTGTTTGCGATGATATTTATCAGCAACTAGGCCATAAAAAAATTATTATTCGCAAGCGTCTCGGTATTCTCCATTTTTCTTATCTGTCACGTATCACGTGTCTCCGATTAATCCATCACTTTGCAAAATACGTGTGCAAAGCGATCGGCTATCTAATTAATTTTCGACGACTCCATTTCTGGTATCGTAATTCTATTTTGCGACATTGGCGTGATATTTCCGTGTATTTATTGTCGGGAGCGTCGTCGAAAATACGTGTCGGATAATTAATTTTTATCCAACCGTGATTGTAAGTGAAGTGATTTAATTATGTTATTAAACGTATGTCAGTTGACTGTAAGTAGGAAAATTGCGGCGAAAATATCGACGCGAATAAATTGGCAAGTGGAGACAATGCGAATAAGATATAAGTAAATAGTCGACATTCCCAATAAAAGTATTTCTATTCTTGATATCCGCGTCAAACGGTAAAATATAATTTCGTAATGACATATCCATTTCTTTTTCAAAGATTATTCAATTACTTAGTAATAACATCGCTTTCTGTAAAATGTCGCCATAAGAGAATTAATTCTTAAATGATCTTATTTCGGTTAAATCTCAATTCTTTAAATGTAATTGGTTCAGAAGTATTTTATCAATTTCTTCTTCAAGTTTAATCAATTACGTCACTCGTACGCGGAGACATTTCCTACCTCAATACTCAAATAGAACCTTCCGCCTGTGTCTCTCACTTTTCATGAACCCAAACCGGAGTTTACGTATTCATGCCCACGCGACATGTCGGGGAAAACGACGTAGAAAGTGTGCGAGCGAGGGAAAAAGGGACATGGATAACGGTAAAGCCATAGAAGGAGGAGAAAAAACGAGAAGGAGAATCTCTTGTAGGGTGAAGGGATGGAAAAGTTTACAGCCCGTGTCCGAGAGATTCGTGCCGGGGCAGTCGATAAAAAATGTTTCTCGCGCTGAGATAATAAAAGTGCGAATAAGCGGCAGGCGGCAGGGAGCGAAGAAAGGAGATGTATGATGCAAGGAGACCAGTGAGGGTGGTGATCGAGAGTGGGTGTAGTGCAGGAGAAGGGTCGACGTGGCGGATGTTTGAAATATTCCCCCGTCCGACTCGAGGCTCGCGATGGGAAATCTTTATTGATTCGTACCCGTCGGCTGTGGCGCGTATATGCTCCGGGTCAATATGATTTCTCTGCTTGGCTCTTCGCGGCGGCTGCTCGCATGTTTTGTATATCTTCGTGAGCACCTATATATACATGTATATATTTCTTATACTACTACGGCTGTGCCGCACGTTTGACATTATTTGTAGAAAATCAAGAATAGAAAATCGTGAGATATTCTTTATAACAAACTTATTCCATGTATAAGCATTATTAATAAATTATAAATCGTGATTTATAAAAATAATACAACTCAAAAAACAAAATTTTTCAGAAAATAAATTTTAATATTTTTTAAATATTAGGTGTTGGAATTAATTCGTAGCGTTTTTTAATGAAAGAATGTTATTTATTTCACATGAGCATTAAAAAATACATTAATGAAAGTACTTCCCATCACTTGTAAAACGCTACGAATTAATTCCAACACCTAATATTTTTAAATATTTGGAATCATTAAAATTTTGTGATATTAATTTTAAAATATAATTTTAATATAATAACTGATTATCGAGGAATAAAAGTATATATTCTTTTTTTTTCTTTAAGTTTCCATTCTTCTTCTGCAAGCAATTATAAAATTTTAATTGTCAATGAATGATATTATATAATTCTTACTTGAAATATAAATAAATAGATATTTGTTAATTTCTTAAGTGACAAAAATTTTTTTATAAAAAAGTTTAACTGTATTGCTTTTTTAATTATATTTTCTTTCCGATTTTGTAAATTGGAATGATTCTTGTTAATGAAATAGAATTATCGATACTACTATATTTCGAGAATAGTCTCTGAATACGAGATGCTTGGGTATAATCAGTCCTGGATGTTACATGTCTCTTACGTGGCACTACAGATAGCAAATGAGCCAAGTGGATCAATCAACCGTTTGTCAAATGATAGCATCAAAGCTCGTTACGGCACCCTCTCGTGTACGTATATGTATGTACATCATCAACGAGCGAAATCTTGGTTCAGGTTTACTGCGGCGGCTAAGGAAGCTTCTCAAATGTTTGCATCCGCCAACGTACGTCGTCAACACGTTACGTTTACGCAACACCGCAGTGTCGGCCGCTTAGGTGTGTATACATCCATCGGTGGTTGGCTAAGCACAGGTGAAGACAAGGGAGATGTGGGTATATTGCTTGGCGCTGGTTATACGACAGCGTTAAGTTACTTGATAGGGAACGTAATAACGGAAAACACACGTGGCAACTGCGGCAACTCTGCGTCCCCTTCTTTAAAGTATCAACGGAAGAAAATCGGCCATCCATCTCAATCTTTTTCACAATCTTCGCGAATACATATGCATTTCCGTTTAGAATTTCATTAATGCATTTCTTGTCCTTCTTATTCCAATCCTGAATTAATAATTAGCGGCCATGTTTACAATAGTAAGTTCTTCGCCTGCTTGATTATTTTCTTAGATATTAGGTAATCAAAAGCGTTGTCTCTATCCCTCTGAAATAAAGTTATCCCTGTGCGACATTATCCCATTTGACGAACTCGGCCATAATGGCAGGGCAACTGGATAAAGTTCGACAATCTGGCAAAGTCGCAAGCGAAGTGGCGAGCATTTAAGGATAACGCGTACAAATCTCACCAGCTCGGTACGGAAGGTGGATTCTGGGCGTGTCTCCATCTGGCGACTCGGCGCCTATTAATTAATCGACGCGCAGCCGAGACTAACTGCAAGTTAATAAGCAAATTGCCACGCAATAAAGTTAGTGCCAAGTAGTGGAGTAAAGGGAATATATAGGGATAGGAAGTGGAAGCGGGCACAAGTCAGCGCGAATCGGCGCCCTCGCCCCGTTATAACAGTTACACCCTCTGCGGAGCCACAGATGCGGCTTGCTATTCGCGCAAACCTCCCTTCGTTTCAACGCCTTACAGCACCCCATATAATTTAACGTCATTCATCCGATTCGCTTATTGAAGCACTCGTATTAAAATTTAGTAAAAAAGCCGCTTGCACCAGTCAAAAGCTATGCGCAAAATTACGTTTCTAAAGTTTAATTATATAACAATTATTGCGAAGGAATAGAATTAAGAAAAATGTCTATCGCTTCACAAGAAATCAGTAATTTTTATGATCTTAAAACATACCGTTAAGTGGAATCGATTCACGCAAACGTTCGCGGAAAACCGATCGCAAATGTCTAAAGGCCGTCGTTTTAGTATCGCTTACAATAGCGCGTAAGTATGCCGGCCGGATGGGGAACACAAATAAATCCATCTGACGACCAATGAGAATATTCTATCAATCAGGCGGTTCTCTCGCAGCCGCGTTTAATTAACACGGAATCGCACTCTCGTTGCCGGCAACGAGACTGACAACGTGTTTGAGCCGAACGAGTGTCGAATAAAATTATCGCTCGACTCGACATCCACACTCTTTGCTCGTCTCGTTGGGGTATGGCTGGCAATAACGATAATAATACTTCATGCAAATCCTTTAATATCCGTTGATGAAGCTACCCCGATGTTCCCCCATTCCGGGCTTCACGACACCCTCGGGGATGTTAGACGCGGCATCGCTCTTCCCTGGACATGCCCACCCGTCCTTCGATTCAGTGCAGTTGACACTCTGAGAAATGACATGCTTCATTATTATAATATCGTCGTCGCGGCACGAGAGACGCGTATGCGTATTGGTGCGCGTCTCAATACGATTTCATTATATTCATGCACACGCACCGGCGCCATTTGTCCCCGGCCGCGAAATGCAAAGTGTCTGAGACAAACTGTGAGGGATCGAATGAGGCCCAAGCATATGTACGTATATCGAAGCGTAATTTATCTGGAATGTCATCCTGCCCGTCCTATCATCCATCATTATGTTACAGCTCAGATGTCATATTAGCAACTTGAAGATCATTTAACCATTACAAGTGGTAAAAGAACATCGTACGTTTGAATATTATACGATATAAAAATCGCAAGATAAATTCGAAATTAGACCTGTTAATGCCAAGCCAAAAAGATTATATAAAAATATTAGAAAATATCGTTGTAAAAGTACCGCGGAGACAAGCTAAAGTTTTTTTTTCCCTCCTGCCGCTTGGTATATTCTTGCTTATAGCCTACCAACGAGGGAATATGAGATCGAAAGAGTGAGGCGAAGCGAGAGGGATGGATAGAGCCTCCCACGAAGTTCCCCTGATTCGCCGGCGTAGACTCTCGTAAAGCTTAAATAAAGATAACCGAGGCTTAGGGTTGATATCATGCTGAGGGGGCGTTACGACTGGTTGAGTCAACGAAATCAATTTATTCTCCCCTCCTCACCCGTGAGCCACCATCCCTTCTCGGCCCTCCTTCGGAATCTCCTGCCTCGGCAAGGCGGTAGAAGACAGGGAAAAAGAGGGTGTGTATCGTACACGCACACGCACACGCACCACGCCATACGCGCAGAACCACCTTCACTACTATACACACGGACATTTGTGAAAACGTAGAACGGGGTTGAAGTGCGATCGTGCGGAGAGACTCATCTGGTTTAATGGTGAGTTTATTTGGGTCGATTCCCCACCTTTTAATCAACAGGATTGCCGCTCAGACCGCCTACCGACACGGCCACGGACGACTACCGTGTAGGCCCACATTCTCTACCTCACCACGTAAAATCATCCCCGTGAAGCCACCCCCTTACCGCGATTCCACTCTCTCTGCCTCTCGAGTGAACGTCTCCCTCTTTCCCGCATGCTCCCGTTTTACCCTCCCGTGTGCTAGAAAAGACGAGCTTGTGGCTGTTGGTTGGCGAGCTTTCGAAACCGCGGGGACGGTTATTACCACCGGCTAATCCCGGAGCTCGTTGCCTTCGTCCATTCTCTCTCGCTTCTCCTTCGTTCCTTCTGTTCTCTCCTACGACGCCTCTCTGTCGAATAAACGTCTGCAGTTAAACGAAATAAAATAACTCTTCGTCGTTCAAGCAACGATCCAATAGGTACTTAAGACAAAGTTAGCTGAAAAAGAAATTATCTAGGGTAACATTATATACAATGTATGTACACTGTATAAAAGCTTTATATACGCGCATTTAGAATACGAATATCATAAATACTATTATCAACAACACAATGATATGCAAAGTCCCAAAAATGCTTCCGGCTCTAAACTCAATCTGTCGGTGGCACGAAAAATAAAATGAGAATTTCATGTTTTTCCACGAACGATCGAAGGTAGTCTGTTCACCGCGGTAATCCCTAGCCATAAAGAGTCAGTGTAGAGAAAGAAGGTAGCGTTACAGGAGAAAGAATCCAATATGGACGTTGGTCAATCCGATTTCACGGACCCTCCACCATCCGTCAAATATGTTATTAGATCCTCTCGTGCGTGATATCAGCGACTATCAAAATCCCGGTTAATGTCCGCAGGTCTATAATCCAAATACGGTGCTCGAACCAAACAGAAAATCCTTGAAGAAAAAAAAATGATCGTCATCGAGACATAGTCTTTCTGACATAGCATCAGCAGACATCGTCAGTGTCGCTAGTGTTATATTTTCATCATGTCTTACATATGAGGGACGTGCTCCATTATTTAAAGCACGAAATGGAAACCGTGATAAGATGTATCGCCGAATAAATGTTGGTGTTGATGTCAACCTTCATGGACTATTTCCTGACCGTCACTTATTTCATCTACTATATCTTCCTTTCGACATGTCCAGCCGACGGCACATTCGCGAGCACAAATCAAATTTTAAATCACAAAGAAATATTTAAAAAAATAAATGCAGATAAAAAGTCCATATCACACTTATATAACAGAAATATTCGTGGAATTCGTAGATATTAACGAAATCGAAGAAAAATGGCAACCGATAGCTACGTTGCAATTGCAGATTCGCAACTCTTCTTTCGTCTCTCATGCTAACTCGATCCTATAAATCGTACGTTCAACGAGCAGTAACGCCCAACTCGTTTCGGTTCGGTCACAATCGGAACAATGACGCGGAGAATGTACCCTACCAGCAAGGCAGAAATATGGCGGTCCTCCTGCTCGATTCAGTTCGTCGGCTAGTCGAGAGATAGAAGAGTAAGAGGAAACGTGGAGGATGATCAGACGTAGAGAGAAAGAAAACAATGTCATACAGTGCGCGGTGAAAAAGAGAGAAACAGTTAGACTTGAGGTGGACGAGGAGGAGGAGGAGGAGGAGAGAAGGTGGAGGAGGAAGTCGCGGACTCCACCTTCTTAATTCAGGGAGAGGCGATAAAAATGACAGAGCCACTGCTCGCCTGCGCTGACTTATATCCATTTACTACACAACGGGTGCCTGACAAAAAATAAGAATGGAATAAATAATAGCTTGCTCCTCATTCAAAGGATAACAAATGCGTCTCTGAAAAGGTTCCGGCTGACAATGGGGTGGAGAGTCGCTTACACACGGTCGCGCCCTGTCTCGCGTGTCGACTCTTCTCGCTCTCTCGTGTCTTCCTCCTAGAGCCGTAAAGAACGCTTGCGGTTGTGTAACGAGAGTGTCCGCGACGTAGAGTTCCCCGCCTTGCTTAATGTTCGGCCTCTGTGCCGGACAAAATGACAAATTATATCACAGAATGTGTTACTTCGAAAGTAGATCAAATTTCGAAAATAACGTTGAAATCGGCATACCACTTTCGGTATTGTAGTATCTATGATCGTGTAAACGAAAATATAAGAGATCGAAATCGCTTAGAAGAAGTTCCGTGCCCCTTTTTGTTCAATAGCAATGAGAAGAAAATGATTTGTCGTCCATTCGTTCCGGCTGTCATCGAGGCCCATGACACATTCCCATCATATACACGCAGGAAACGTGCGGAATATCGGAATACGGGTGCGAAAGAAAAGCAGTTAAGCCAATAGGGGTAACAATGCAGATCCTGACGCGATCCGCGTGCATCGCAGTTCTGATCCTGTATACCGTAGTCTACGAAAGGAACATCGGGACGAACGACAGGAGCAACGCGTCGACTTATATCTCGCTGTGTATAGAGTAGACGTAAAGCGACTAAATCCGCGTCACCGGTCAGGAATAGCGACGTGAATAATGAAAGGGGAACGCGGGCGGGCAACGGGGGATCACGGTGGCACGATTCGACGTGTATAGCGAAATGCACAAGGGCAGAAAAAGGACCCCTTTTCCCATTCTAAAGGGGGGTAAGGTGGGTTCGCGCGGCACAATACGAGCAGCCGCGATCCGTTGTTGCGCGCTGGGCCTAATCCGATTAGAGCATGCACCAAAAAGAGCAAACGCCCAAATCGCATTTATATTAGCTTCGTGAATGAGTCGTAAATATTTATGTTGCAGAGGCCCGTGGAAGTGCGGGCACCGCTAATCGATTCAAGGATGTCGTCAACAATTGAATTGAATTTTTTCGGGCAAGCTTTCGCGAAGTCGCAAGAAGTCTCTTGAAATTCTGGCCTGAAATAGATCGACATAAACATTTTTTTTTCTCGTTAATTTTTGTAGATTTCATTTTCTACGTGGATTTATATTTTGTAAATTTCATAATCTCAGACAATTATAAATCTTCGTTTTGATGACTTTCCGTTAACTGGAAAATTTGTGACGGTGATTAAATTCGCGCAGATGTAACTTATCAGCGTAAAAAAAAATGCCAACACCTCCGGCAAAGTATTGAAGAGCCCCTCTCTAATTATTCGGCGTCGGTGAGTCTTTAGTTCGTGGGGCACATCAATCACTAGCGCCTTGTCAGATGATCGTGCAATTCCTGTCCGAATTGCGCGCGCCGCCGCGCTTGAACGAAGGACAAAATTTCTTCTTTCGTTCCTCGGGTCGCGGCTGCAAATGAGTTTATAAAGGCAATATCTCCGTTCGCGGTATAGTTCGTCGAACCGCCGTCGCTGCTATCGCCATCATTGTCATCGTCGTCGACGTCTACGTCGCCAATTTCTCTTTCCCGCGCGCGCGGCGCTAATAATAAAGTTTCCTCGGGTGGTTCGACAACGCGTAGACAGATTTTTAAATTTCCCGTCACAAGGAAGAACCACCTCCTACCCGCTTGCTCTGCCTTTTTTTCTTCTCACCCTTTCTTTCTCCTTTTACCACTTCTCCTGCTGTCTTCTTCTTTTCGTTTACTATCCCCGGCGGCTAGATTCTCGATATAACCACTGAGGGCGACGAAGTAGCGGGGTGAGTCCTCCCCCAAGACCGAGGGAAAAATTAATAAAGTTGAAGAACAAAGTAAGTTGGATGGCGTAATGCTGCTGCTGCTGCCAGGAGAGAAGTGGGAGAGGGCAAAGAGAGGGCGGAAGGCTTCCAAGGGTGGACTTTATTATAACGGAGTGTCGACTCTTTTATGCTTTCTCCACCACCTCTCGCTTCTTCTTCTTCTACCTCTTCTTCTTCCTCTGCTCTTTCTTCTCTTTTTTACTTCTCGCCTTAGCTGTTACCTCGTCGCGTTGCAAGTACTGATATACACGTGGTAGTTTTACTTAGCTTCGGCAAACCAACACTGTATACTCTCCATTGTAGTTTTCCTTCCTTACTTTCATCGTCATCTTGTATGCTATGGTTTCATGTGTGTTCGTTCAATACGCGGTGAAAAAATTAAAACGTAGAGATGATGTTTATATGTTTTATCTTGAGCATATAATTTCTCTGTTATTAATTTCTAATTAGACGTTTTCAATCTGTAATAATTATTTATAGTGTAATGAATTTGATTTATACTTGATGTAGAAATTAATTGAAGTAAGATGGATGTGAGAAGAGATGAAAAATCAATCGTATCCACAACTCGCAAAGAACTATCGCTTACTCAAAGGTTGCATTAACGCTTCGATGTCCAATGGACGATGTTCAATGCAATTGGAAGAGAAAAAAAAGAAAGACAGAGAAAGATGGAAAAGACAGAAAAGAAAATAATAAAAATGTAAGAAACGAAGGGAGAAGAAAACAATTCGAGGGAGAGAATGTACGAAGGGATGAAGGTAGAAAATAGCAGATGAGGAGGAATAGACACGAGTAGAGCGAGAAAGAGAGAACGATCACTCGCGCAACGGTTGATGGACAGCGGCGCCAATTTGACGGTCGGAGGCTCTGGCCACGTGGGACTCTTTTTTTGGTGGCGATGGCCGACCCTCCCCCACAAACGACTGCCAAGAGCCGCTGAATATTGCATCGGCTGTTTGAAAGGGCTGCTGCAACGCCGAGAGAGCGTACTGTAGAGAGAAAAAGAGAGAGGTAGATATGAGAGGCGGTGGCTACAGGGAGAGGAGAGTAGGATGGGAAATGGGGGAACGAGTAGCTGAGAGAGAAAGAGAAAGAGAGCACAGAATGAGTGAATCGGGCGATGGCTAGAGGGTCAGGGTGTAGCGTTGGGTGGCGTCACACGCTTTACCTATACCACCTTGCACCACCTGCTCACCTCCACGGGCTTTCGTTTCCATCACGGCTCGTCGCTGCATATCACACGTCGGTCAAACGCCACTCTGTGCTAGCAATGAAATCGCTATACGTTCGCGCACGTACGTTAAGTGTATGTGCGCGCGCGCATGTACACGCTCGTGCGCGTGTATTGCGTATGTGTGCGCGAAGTACTGGGGAGCCTCTATATCCACGGCGTGCATACGAATTATTTATTCCGCCAGGGCGTCGCTTACCGCTCCGACGGTTACTGGCCGATCATCCGGCCGATTTTCGGCACGGATAACCGTATATGGACCTTTGTTTTGTGCCAATTTTTCTTTTTCTGTTTTTTTTGCATTTTCCGTTTCTCTCCATTTCTGTCTTTCTCATCCACACTACAGAGAGTCACGACTACGCACGTATTCGGTTGCTCGCAAACATTTCCATTAGAGATATCGGTATTTTAGACACCACATAAAATAAAGCAAGATTGTCGATCGAGAAACTAACGAATTCATTCGGATTTTAGGAACAAATATTTACACTAATGTTAAATCTTTGTCCTTACATTCCTTTGCAGACCTGTAAAGTAATGTTAAAAGCAATGTGAAGTGAGAGATTCTTAAGAATCAAGGAGCACTCGTAGCCATGAAAAGAAGATGAGGCGCGAAAAAATTAAACTCTGTGAGGGTTCGCGTCCCTTCAGAAGGCATCACCGGCGAGATGGCATAATCGTAGTTAGGCTCAATTCATTAAGGAATTTAAAGGGTGGCGGAAAACGACAGAGTGAACCCTTAATGGTTTTCCCAATTACAAGTCGAAGTCACTGGATGGTGCAGGTCTCAAAGC
Organism: Acromyrmex echinatior; assembly: GCF_024713525.1. Taxonomy (NCBI): domain Eukaryota; kingdom Metazoa; phylum Arthropoda; class Insecta; order Hymenoptera; family Formicidae; genus Acromyrmex; species Acromyrmex echinatior. The sequence goes on along the minus strand of NC_141866.1, from coordinate 7,334,721 downwards.
TGGCCTAGTCATCCGTAATAAAATAAATTACGAGAAGAGCGGGACGGAATAGTGCAATTATTGGCTTGCCAAGCTTTGCTCGCAAACTAGATATAATGCTTCATTGCCCCCGTCGTACCCTCGACCACGACCTTTGGCTCAATAGCTGAATTGGCCAATTTGTAATAACGTTCACTATACATTCGTTTTTCATTTTTCGTATCGCGAAAATCCCCTTAATTTTTTTATCAGGCAAACTCACAAAAAATAATAATTTAAAATTAATCATAAATTGACTCTAGTCCCTAAATAAATTACTAACGGAAAAAATAATCATGATAATTTGTTAAAAAATTATTAGAAAAAAAATTACATTACATTCAAAAGTGTGTAATATTTAGGTTACAGTATACACGGAAAGAACGGTTTTACTAAAGTATTTAAAAATTTAGCTAAATAGATCTGAAAATAATTTTATTGGATTACTAATGAAATAATTATGAAGAATGTTTAAACGTTGATGATAATGCTGCAAAAAGTTTTAACATTCTAGAAACCAATTTAAGCGTTCTATTTAAATTATTTTGATGATCCAAAATTATTTTCAAATCTGTATTTATCTAGCTAAACATTTAGATATTTTAGTAAAACTATTTTTTCCGTATCTTCCAATACAGATCTACGTTTTCTATAAGGAATTTTATTTCAAGCGGCATTTTCTTTTCGTCTTACCTAAACTCGATCGTTGAGTAATGCAGACTCGCGTTCTCATCGATAGCCGACAAAAACGCACTAAGCAATCCGGTCGCGTACAATGAACCAATCCCGCGAGGACAACGACGACGAATGAGAAGAGGAGCCATTACTAGCGGAAAAGTAAGATCAGGATGCGGGTGGCGTCGTGACGCCTAATGAACCCATCAGCTTGGCGCGTGCCCTCCGCACAGAGTTGTGATTAGACTGAGCATTCCGAGATCGTGCCGCGTTCGAAACTTATCCCGACTGTGCGAGTTGGAGAACCTCACTCGGGTTTCAATTATACCGAAGATTCTCCCGACAGTGTCGTTACTCCACAAGGATAATAATCGTACGTAAGGTCCGAATAGAGGGGAATGCGACCGGAAGAAAATTACATAAACATATGTAGATTGATGCGCATTTCTATCAATGTAGATTAATTTTAATTTAACTTATTTTTTATTTTTTTTTAGAATTAGAAAAAAAGTGAAGAGTAAATTTAATCGAGATTGAACTTAATCTACAATGATAAAAATGGGCTTGAATTGTAATACAGGGTGCTTAACTTAACGTTGCATTATGTCATGTTCGCAAAAATGTAATCTTTACACTTTACACGTATAATATCTCTACAAAGATATCATTATTCATGCGTCATTATTCGTGATCGATCCCTGACGATTTTACAAGGGATACAATGATTTGACACATTAATGCATGCTATTCAACGTTAGCAATTTGTTTCCAAATATTGACAACTCGAACAACTTTCTTACTGTTTTGTCGAAACGATACATCCAACGTGTGAATGCGTAACACAACCGTCTTTACCTCAGGGAGTGAAGCCATAGGAAACAACAAGAGTCATTCGAAACGTGTTTTCACGAATGACCGTGTAATGACGAATAATGGGACCCTCCTGGACGGCCGGCTTGACATTTCTACGCCACATGATGCACGAGAAAAGCGATGTGGAATGACTGATGATCGTCTTAAGGTTTCTTGAGGCGGGTTAGAGAGAGAGAGAGAGAGAGAGAGAGAGAGAGAGAGAGAGAGAGAGAGAGAGAGATACATAAGGAACAGGTAGCCCCTGGCAAGGTAGCCTGCGGGAGTCACATACTGAGTACTGAATGGAGAGAGTCCTCGTATTCCTGGGATGTGGACGTTTTTCGTCTTTTTTTTTTTCATCTGTCTCGTTCGCCCAGCCGTTCCTCTCTTTCGTCCCTCTCACCGTAGATTGGAAACAGAAAGACAGTGCCAACTAAAAAAAATGCTCGCTCGCCCCTGGTGGCCCGTCCGAGATTCGTGCCTGTATTATGCGCAAGTTCTCTTTCTCTCTTTCCTTCCTTCTCTCTCACTCTTTCTCTTTCTTTTCTTTCGTTCGTGCTTGTAAATACACACGTATAAGGATTATGGATGCTCGCGAGCGACTCGCGCCAGTATCGCTGAATGGCCTTCCAAGCTGCGAGATTGAGTGAGAGAGAAGGAGAAAGAAAGCAAAGAAGGTAATAAGCTTAAGAACGACCGGAAAGGAAGGACTCCCGATTCATCTCGAATCAGTCCCTCTCAGTCACTCTAAAGAACTCGCGCGCGATAAAGACCGGTCACGTTACTAATGCGTGTTTACCCACGCACTGGCTTTTCGTATGTACATGCCATATAATCTTAGGTGCTCCTCTTCTGCTCTCCTTCATTCTATGGGCTTTTTAACACTCGTTCATTGCTTCCGGTTATAACTATAAGACCTACGACTGACGAGCGTATTTTATGAGATAATCGAGACTTAGAGGTGTGTCTCGTACCCTTCTCGTTGGGATTTTGAGGATGTAATAAAATGTATGTATAGAGAAGTAAATATACATATATGTACATAAATGTATAAAGATTAAATAATAAATGTATCAGCCTATGTCAATCATAGCTAGTAATTCTTCACACTCATCGCTTTAATTTATTTTACGAATAATTACGAAATTTATAGAACATCAAGTCACTACGATGGCTAGCTCATTGCAGCCAATAAACGAACGCTTACCCTTATTTAACTTTCATTACTAGCGCGTAAACTAAGCTTTATTGATATTTGCTTAGAAGAAGCAAAGCCACGGATAAGATACTTTGGTCACGCGTACACTATCGGGTTTTATTCGATCTTAAACCAGTGTCAAAATGCTAACTTTTGCAGATTTATATTCCTTATTATTTGTTTATACCAAAAACACATAATTTTTTTAATTTTTTCAAAACAAGACCATTCTCATAATTTTTACTAAATATTCATGATTAAACATAGATATAATAAGATAATTGATACAAATTAAAATATCATTGCCATAAAAAGAACAGGAATTTCTTAATGAAAAGGAAAAATAATAGACTTGTAACGCAATTAATTTTTTCTCCTAGCCAACTGCAGAATTCCTCGAGAGCGCTTTAAGCATCGATCCCGAAGGAGAATTCTCATTCTCTGAACAATTCGACTTTTATAGCTGTAACGATCACTGCGTTAAAAAGAAGTAGTCACTGAAACGAAGAGCAATTTTATAAGGGTTCTTTCAGCTCCGAAGTCTATTACGATGGTTGAATAGCGAGATATCGACGTTAGCTGGACGAAAACGGATCTTTCCACGCTTTTTACGATTTGTTTACGATCTCACCTCCCAGCAAACGTTATTTCCTTAGACAATTGTACAGACGATTCCAAACCCATTTTGATTGTTAGATAAGAAATTTGTAAGATGAACAATCGTTGCAAATTTTCGACTTTTGTCCGCAAAAATCTTTTCTTAGATCGTTTGTGTAATTTTTATTAAATGTATATGTATATTAAACATATTAGGTACAATGAAATAAGATCGTTGACACATATTAAAATGCCATTGCCAGCATTAAAAAGGATAGGATTTTAGATATATAGTATTTGAAAAAAAACTTTGCGAGTTGCAATTAATTTTAAATTTAAGAATTTTAAGCACGACCGTATATACCGTGTAAATACATCAAATACGATAAAGAAAGCCTTGATCGGTCAAAGTTGGATGTTTTAAATAATACATTATATATATTCTTATATTTAATTAATTAATTTTAAATTGTTAGATTAAAAAGCTGGAGATTTTTTTTTGTGGTGTCACTATTGAACGAACGTGGGATGCAAGTTACGGACGCGTGAAGCTTATCTTATCCCAGAAATGGTTAGTGCTCAACAAGGGATGTTCATACTTAATTCCTTATCTTGTAAAGCGCATGCTCTTGAGATTGCACTCCTTTCTTCAGAGTCGATGAACATTGACTTACATCGAATTTGAGCACGGTATATGTCCTAGTTAATGTGATATATGCTGATATATAATACAGCGATTTTGAACAGGTCGCGTGGGCAGCCTAGACAATTGTTTTACGAATTATCGTTGATCAAGACAAGATGGCAGCACCGATCGAAGATCGGATTACAAAGATCGAGTTTTCTAAAAGCTATATACTGCCTTAAAATGCAGTATGATTTAAAAATGGAAAAACAATATTAAAATAACAAAAAATACTATTAGTTATAAATGGATCGGAAACATCAGAAAAAAGTTTTCTTTTTCAGAAACAGCATTGCTAAGTAAAGATACAGAAAAAATAGTACGATATATCTAATCTATATAAATTTTGAGATATCCATGCGCCGTAAGAGACATTTGATATTAATATAAATAATAAAACTAATTTTTTAAAATTTATAAAATAAAAATAGAATTGCTAGTCGATACATTTATGATGAAGAAGCGTGCCGATTACACAATGTGAATAGGGTCTAGACTACCTATCTTGGTCGGAATCTTAGCCCCCCAGCAGGCAAAACCTTTCCTACGGCGTACGACATTTGTTATTCGATCGACTAAGAATATGTCAAATCCACGCAAAAAGAGAATTTCTAAAAATATCCAATAGCGACGACTAACAAATTAGCAAGCTCTTTCCGTTATGTAATACCGTTGCTCACAGTAGGGGTGGAACCGTACCGTCTGCTTGAAAGAGAAAAGTCGTGTTTCCTCGACACACCGTATCTAAAGAGCTGTCGTCTTCGTTTCTTTAAAAGTCACTACGTTTACATTCACTTCGTGAAGCATTAACATGATATTCTCTTCCTTGTCAAGAGAATCATCTTTATAAGCAACATAAAAATGGATAATCAATATGACATCTAGTTTATTGAGAATAAAAAATAAATTGTCAATAAATTGATTTAGATAATCATGTTAATATATATAGTACAGTAAATCTTAAAAGTTTTGTATATTCGATTATTAAATAACATATTACTATACAAAACTTTTTTAAATTATAGATTAAATAAAACTAGCAATTAAAGTCATATAAAAACTAAATTATAAATTACATAAAAAGTTATGAAAATAAATTTCTTTTTTTACTGTTTCAATAGTGAGCGAATCGATGTAAGTACAAATGCGTAAAGCTTCATTATTACAAAATTATTATCACAAAAAATTGTAGTACAATGTAAAATAAATTACTTCAATCATTTGTTATCATAAATAAGCTGAATTTTCGAAGGCACGAAATTATGTTTCGACAAAGAAGCCTTACACGACTGGCGACAGACAATTGTATCTCTTAGCTCAGACTACCGTATACCGAATCGTCGCGACAAATGAAATATATCGTTTCATGGTACATTCGACAGATAGACCAGACGGACAGACATACCGGACCACAATCGACACGGCATGGCGACCCATCGCCGGCGACGTAGAAACCAGAGACAACCGCGGCATACGGACTAAGGCGGCTCGTTAGGTTCAAAATAGTTGGACCACTACTAATTCAAGCTGACATAATTGGGGGTGTTTGTTACCTGCACACCCTCGTACGAGCGCTCCTCGTACAAGATCGTATAACGAAGAAGAACATGGAAAACCTCTTCGGGCGATCCTAGGGATCGATAGGCGATGCTATCGTCGCCCGACAGCTTGTAGCCCAACGTGCCCTCATCCTCCATCTTCTTTCTCCGTCCTCTTTCTTATTTTACCTTACACCGATCTTCTTTCTTTCGATATACTTGCCATCTCTCTCTCCTTATAATGCTATCCTGACCTCTCTTGCCTTCGGTATACACCGCTCTCACCAAGCAGGAACAGCATCCTTTTCTTTTCCTGGTAACTTTTCCTCGTATACTGTCTCACTCCTCTCTTCGACGTCTTTCCTATCGCCTTTGTCGCTCGATATATACGCAGACATATCTATACAGGCACCTCTAGCCGATGACCCTCCGATAGCCGAGAGATAGCCGCCAGATATTCGCGAACTGGAGACAGCGCTCTCGGCTCGCTCCACCGTGAAATTCATGCGTATATACAGGCTTCGCCAAAAGACTTGGCTCGATGTTTTCGATTCCATTCTACATCTTTGTATTGCATATTTATAATATCTTAGAAACGTATTTATAACATCCAATAACCTTTTGTTTTTCTGTGATATTATCAATATGATTTTAAAATAAAGCTTCGTCAAAAAATTGTAAAAAAAATTTGTTTATCTCATGATTAAAATAAAGATTACTTGAATTATTTTATGTATTATTTTATGTATTGAAAGTCAAAATTAAGAAATAAATGTTACTTGTGATGTTTCCTAGAATTATTAATTATATATTTCATTATAAATTTTATTTGCTTATAAAGAAAATTTAATAATAATAAATATACATTTCTGTGAAATATATGTCATGTTTTTTATTAATTGTAAAAATAAAATAGATAATTTATTTGCTAGGAATAAAATTTTATTTTGCCATATTTAGATAAGTATTTATTTCAGTGAGATAAACGTTTATTCTACAAATAAATTTTTAAGTACCTTTTTCTCAGTGTAGAGTTCAAATATGTTCATATAGACTTGTTCTCGGATTACGAGCGATCCGCATGAAAATACACATTTTATGTTTCACTGATCGCGATCTCTCGCCTAGTAACCAGTGCTTGATTTACCGCGTGATTTAACAGTAAAGAAACTTCGTCTCGATATTTAATGAATTATAGGAAAATCATATAATAGTATATTTGTTTTCGAAACATGTATCGCTCCAATAATTAATTTCCGATAGTTCAATAGTAAGTTCTTGATTCTCGCATGAAAAAAAATGCTGGAAGCATTATAAAATTAATCTGTTCATAAAGCTTCTGAATAGAACAACATGCTGTTATTTTTTTGCAAAATCTTCAAAATCCATGGTGGCAGATATAAAAAAATCGGATCGTAAAGTCAAGGTTTGACGTGCTTGCACAACGATAGGATGACACATGAGAGAAAGGAGATAGTGGCGAACCCGATGTGCAAATATCCCGATCCGTCGACAAACAGGCGGTCACACGTATATGCCTGAAAGAAGACCGCCAAAAGTGACTTGAAAAATCCGCGGGCTGTTGTGGGCCTCTCGGAGGCCCAAAGTAGAAGCGTGTTTTATTTGGGTGGGATGTAAGCCTCGTTCATTTTGCCGCCGCGTTCAGGACGAAAATTGACGGATTTAAACCCAAGTCAAGTGTGTGTTGATCGATAAAACCGGAAACATAACACGCACTTCTAAACTGCGCGCGGAATGTGTTTCACCCTCTTAGATTCTCTCCCTTGAGTAGCAACAACTTCGTTTTACAAATGTTCTTACCGACAAAACGTCAAAGTTAAGACGAAAGTTTCGTATAAAAGACTGCATGCAGTTTTGCCTGATTGGATAATCCTCAACTACAAAGTTCCCTTACGCGATAACGTATGTTTAACATAATCATATTATTTTTCGAAAAAACTGTATTCAATTTTGACTGATTAAATTAATCCTCAATTACAAACTGTTTCTTTCATGATAACGTGTGTCTAATATTCTATTTTTCAAAAATATAATAATTCATAATTGCAATAATAATTCGAAGCTCTTTTAATCATTTTATCGGCAATTTCGGTAAAAACCATATTTTTCAAATTCAAGGAAATATCTTTGTCACGGAATTTGGCGATACGCCAATCTCTTAAGTCATGGTGAATGATGTGTTTATAAATATGATAATACGATAAAGTCCAAAAACGCATTTCACAATATCATGTATAGACAGTTAAAGGAAACGTGATCTATTTTCTAAAATACATCGTTTGTTGAATGGGTGAAAAGACCACACACGAAACTACACGTGCTCCGCAAGTTTTTCCGAAAAACGATTCACTGTCGAGACCGAGTAAGTTCCTCGTGGAGTTTCGAAAAGACATGGAAAAAGAAAAAGTCACGGAGTCGATCATTTCATGTTGAAATCTCTTTCTCTTTATCTCGTGATGGAAACGGTTCAGATGACATCGCGTTCGAAACTTGCTCTAAATCCGACCAATCCAAAGGCAAATAAACAAACAGCTCGCTGTTCTTTCCGTCTCGTTGAGGATCCCTTAAGAAACGCACTTGTGAACGGAAGAGCGTGCCGACGGATTATAAGAGAGCCATATAATATAATATGACTCCGTAGTCCCTCTGACCGGGCCTTCTCGGTCGTGTCATGTTTACGGGTCTTCGAGACGAGCGTGTTTCTCTTGGCGGTGCTTAATGGCCATATTTTCGGGACTCGGGGGCCGTAAAAGTGACAAAAAGTGGCGACACTCGTGAGCGCATGTTCAGCGTCTGTCAGCGCTCGTAGGTCCTCACACTCCCTTCGTAGTTTTCACGAGGTGTGTGCTGGCGACACACACTAGTGTGCTAGCATGTTCTCGGGTGACCGCGCGATAAGACGCGTTTTCTTTCATGAAAAGAAAAAAAAACAAAAATCATATATCATATTCGGAACTTGTACACTTCTCTTCGTCTATCGACGGATAAATTCGTTTCTTACGTTATATCCGTTTGTAAAGCAATATTCCTCCATCCAATCAAAGTTATCGAAAAAGCTACTGAATATTTCGTGCGTATTGTAATGTAAATGTTACGATGTCTTGATTAAAGCAAAGTCTTGCAAATATTTCAGATGTCATAATGAAATTATAATTTTCGATAGGGAGAAGATTCGTTCGAGCGATCTATTCGCAGAAAAGATAAGATTGTCCCTTACGTTGCATCCGCGACGCGAGGATTGAATTATTCCATCGGCTACATTGGATTAGCTGATAATTTTATATCGCATTTAAAATTTAGCGACGTGCTAATTGAATTAAGCAGCTGGATTTAAAATGCTCGGCCGGATGGCACAGATACGCGAGTTTCGCCGATGAGATCTCTCACGATCATGCGCTCGCCGACACATACAGAAAAAGAACGGAGGACATTAGCTCGTCCATCTATTTATGAATCTATTCGGGGACATTGGCACGAAAGAAACTTCACGGAAAGCATCGCGAAAACCGGGAATAAACTTACGGTCCGTTGGTATTTATAAGCAACAAATGACAAAGATGACAAGGCGAGAAAATCACTACGTTCCGAATTTATGTTTCGCCGTCAAACGAATAGCCCCGTACACTTCTTGTGGCCGTCAAGAGATGCGTCTCAAAATACTTGCTCCATTAGTATGCACGTATGTATACACTGATACGAGCGCATGCTGCCTCTAAGGTTTATCTCGTCTCATCCTTTTTCTCTCCCTAGGGACGAAGAGGAGGAGAAGAGGGATGGAACCGCGGCTTACCAGGATTATTGACGTTTTATTCCTAGACAATCTTACGACATTATTTATCGCGCCGCCAGTCGAAAACGCATGTATTTTTCACTAAATTATACACATTTAAAAATCAAAAGAAAAAAACAAAAGATTATTTAATGATTATTTTATCATATAATACAGATTTTTCTTAATAATATAATACGTCGAAATAATAGAAATTCAAGGATGATAACGTATCGGAGAAAATATACGTTAGACAGAATCGACGCACGTTACAACGCAGTAAAACATTTTGGACAGAGAGAAGCTCTAATAGCGACATGATCCTTTTGGGATCGCTTGCTTGTGAACAATAACGACTCGAGAGGAGCAGCCTATCACTCGGCAAGGAGAACACGAGCGTCTCCTGGTCTCTCACTCTGGAAGTTATTTATCGGTAAGATAAACCGTTGCGGCTGTTAAACGTGCCGGTTTTAACATAAACACCGATAAGTTGACCGCGAGAGGACCGACGATACTAACCAGACGCGAAAACCAGAACCTCAGAAGAAAGCGAGCACATCTCAGGAAGGACTCCGCATCCTTGTCTTACTTATGACTCGAGAGCTCACATATCTCGCTCTTTCTCTCTCTCTCTTTCTCTCTCTCTCTCTCTCTCTCTCTCTCTCTCTCTCTCTCATTCCATCTAATACCTAGCTCCGTTCATCTTTCTCTTTTAGCAAGGACCGTTGCGTTAACATGCTCGCGTATGAGTACACTACCTACATATGCTTCGCTCGTTCGTCCCGTGAACGGTTTGAGTATGCACACACGCACGCACGCACACACACACACATATTCAAACACATACACACTCCTTTGGTGTTTATGCATGAGACAACTGTACGTGTGCACCTAATATGCCACGGGAACACGCTTGTAGCTGTACCTGAATTGCTTGACACATGCCGGCTTAACACTGTCGACGAGACTCAATGACGCCCGACCAAAGGGTATATCTAGTTTAACCCTCTAACTGAGAAATAGACTTAACACTTGCGATTTGTTTCAGATTGCTCGGTAAATTGATGTGATAGCACCAAAATTTTTACTGATTGTAAAAATTATAATTAACAAACCTCTATTTATTTTTTATCATGCTTGCGATATTTAATGAAAAATTTCTATATCTCGTCATCATTTCAGTAATTACTTAAACATAAAGTAATCTCTCCACGATCAATACTGATCCTACGAGAAGTTAGTAATACGTTCATTTAGTTGATAAATTTCATTAATCGATATATCATTTTGTCACTAAATTTCGATAACAAATATTAACTACATGAAAAAAACGATTTTGCTAAAAAATTTAAAATTTTACTGGATACACAGATCGAAAAATAATTTTATGGGACCATCAAAATAATGTTGAAATAATGAGCAGTGCTACAAAAAATTCTAATATTCTAGCAATTTAAGTTTTCAGCAAAATTATTTTAATGATGCAATAAAATTATTTTCAGATTTGTGATCCAGCAAAATTTTAAATTTTTTACTAGAATCGTTCTTTCCGTGTAATAACCGTTTTACAGTTGTTTTAATAAAATTTTATGTACTGATGAGGAGACGGTATGCGAAAATTCAAAATGTTAAACATCACGTCGTGGTATCGTCATAACTCATGACTTAATAGAAAGAAATATCCGGTACTTTAATGCATAGTCATGTGTGCTCGTAAATTTTCATCACATGTGTGTATATACATATGTCGCATATTTAGTTATGTAGATGTACAAGACATTGTAGACGCAATAATTCACGAGGTATTGGATAAAGCAAATATATGTCAATTGAAGAACGATTATCGACAATTGATAAATTTTCCACAGAAATCTCAGTAAAAATCATGTGAATATGATCTGCTGATTCTCCTTCTTCGGATTTTTGAAAATAAATTGAGTTATTGAGTCAAATTTGAATTATATTAAAGAAATAACTACAAAAATGATTTATTTCGGATGTACCTACACTTTTAATTTACGTTTTCAAACTCTGGTTCATTGTTTAAATTACTTAAAGCAGATTATATAATGAAAGATAACAAATTATTACTTACGTTTTGTAATCGATAATACAATACTTATGTGGTATCCATTGAATTTTACTCATCAATAAAGACAAAGAACATGAGGAATGCATGTCGATTTTGCATCATAAAGCGATCATTCTATGTTTAAAATAATTCAATAAAATAATAAAGCTTAAAAATTTATGTAATAATTTTAATGCAAATATTACTATAATGTACATAAAACTTGTGACATCTTTTCCTGTTGCTCTTGAATTTGACTTGCTAAGAATCTTATGACATTTAGAAACAATGTAGTTCAAATCAGTAGTCAGCACGATTGTGCAATGTAATCGATTAAGGCTGTATAATTAGGCAGTAGCGGAAATTAGATACTTTAAATAACGTTACGTTACTTTTTACGTAATAGACTGAATTTATTGCTATTGTAAATATTCTACATAATTTTTTTTTCTACCATATTTAAACTATTATAATAATGCATTAAAAATTATTTATATTAAGAGAGAAAAGCTTTAATCTATTTTCAAATATAATCTTAAACAAGTTTTTCAACATTTAGTTCGAAATGTACAAAAAAAAATCAAACCTTTTTTTCTTTACAAGCTTTTCTAGTTAGTTGCCTTCTCTAATTTATTTTGTGAAGTACAGTGTAGACGAAAAAAATAGTTTTGCTGAAGTATCTAAAAAGCCAGTTTTGCTAAACAGCTAAAGACACTAAATTTTTTTTCTAGAAAGATGTGACATCGAATAAAATAAAACGCAAGAGTGAAAAGTGAGAGAGAAAGGAAGAGAAGAACATTACTGTCCTGTGTAAAATAAATTTTCTCGAATCTATTTATTTATAAAATACAATGTGACATGGGCGCATAGACTAGCTTAAGCGGCTGCGATTTAGCGTGCGTTAGTCACGTCGTAATATACGGCCGAAGTGATGGTCGTTGATGCTCGTTTGGGTTTGTTTGCTCGCAGCTTAATGGATACATCTCAAGGACTTTTCTCGTGTTTTATAGTCCGTGCGGAACCGCTTGGATTCCGTCCAATGTCCATAGCATTCGCCACTTTTACTTCTAGCATCCCTTTCACTTATCTAGCACTCTTTTCTATCTGAATTTTGCGTAATAATTATCCATCCTCCACATTTTTTGTACATTTACATGAAATGTAATATTATAGATTCCGATCTCATAGTAATGACTACATAAGGAAAAAAATGCTGTCGTATCGACAGCGTTACTTAACAGCAGTTATTTAATTAAAAATAATCTTGTTAATTTTTTCAATGACAGTGTGAATAAAAGAAATACTCTATTTTATTTTTATTTTAATAAAATATTATTTGTTTCATCAATACTGTTATTGAATAAACAAGATTGTTTTCAATTAGACTATTGTTGACTAATGCTGTTAATACAATATCATTTTTTTCCATGTACGATTATATTAACTGTATCAACTTTGTTAGAATATGGTAAACAAGATGATATTAATTGTACTGTTCACTGGAATCTTACATCTTTCAGATTCCTTTATGGCATACGCTATCATCCTGAGGAAGGTTCACTTTCCTCATAATGTCTCTGTTTCGCGATGGAATCATAAAGTAAATCATGCATACAAGGAACGAATATCCCGGCACTCTCAGACGTATGTTATCTCTCCGGATTCATTACTTCGCATCTCAGTCGCGATGATACACGTGATTCCACCTTGTTCGCTTTATTTAATTTTCATATCCGACCGCGAACGCAAAGGAACCTTTGCGTCCCACCATCAACTTATCAAGAAACATAACTATAGCGATGGTGTTCTCGCGTGACATTAATACGTGTGCAGTAACATAATTTGCGCTTATCTATTATGAACGGAGAAACGTCACATCGGCTACCTACCGCTAATTATGCTACTTGTCAAGATTCCTCCTGATCTTCAATTCTCCGCTCCCCTCTCTTATAAAATACACTTAAACGTTGCAGTAGGTGCGGTGGAATGTCTCCTAGCTCTTTATCTGTATGCATTCACTTTTGCTTCCCGTATTACCTGCGATAACGCCGCATTTCTCTTGACGAGCTTCTTTTTATGCGCAATTTTCACGCGCGATTGAATACGTTGAAATATGTATCTACCTCGTAAATTGTCCCGACGTGACGTTAATGCATGATCAAGTGGTAGATCGCTTAACATACTTCCATTTTACTCGGTGCATGAACATTGAGGAAATTGCGTATAGTTCATATCATTACTTAGTCATGTTCACGGCTACCGTTGCTAACACTACATTCGCGATGCTACACTCTTGTGAAATCGTGCAGCAAGCGCTAAAAAACATTTGCAAAACATTCATGTCTTGCACTAAGTAAAATTAATTCATTTACTTAGATTTCGCATATTAATGATAAATTGATCAAAAAAATAGTTTTATGACTCCAAGAATAAATCAAATATAAATTGCCTATATAAGCCTTCGTTTACAGTTAACTTCACTGGTAAGTACATTCTAATTGTTTGCAAATTTTATCTTATATAAATATGTATGTATTTACACATTAACAATCACAGAAGCTCATATAAGCAATTTACTTATATTTAACGAATTATATTCGAGAAGTGTTATCTAATAATTTTATTAATTTTAAACATTATTCCACCATGACTTTCGTGTGCGATGAAGCCTAACCATAGTTCCATTTTATCTCTTTCCTAAAATCAATGTAACTTTACATATCACGTCTTCGGAACACAACGATGCTGCACATGATTCCAACAACTGGTCATCTTTTTTCATTCTTAGCCATGCATGCTTCAAGAGCCTGTTAAATTAAGAGAGTTCCCGAATACTCACAAAATTCGTGCCCAGCTGCTATTGCTCTTCAACGAACATGTAAGGAGATAATAGCTATAAAGTTTCATGATAACGAAAGAGTGACTTTGAACTGGAGCGAAGGGAAAGGCATAGAGAAAGAGAGAAAGAGAAAGATAGAGAGGAAAAGATGAAAGAGACGAAGCGATTAGAGATTGTCATGGCTGCTGAATGAAGTATGTATGAGTTAGGAGACTGAATGAATGGACGCTTTTCTTTCGCAGATTTCCTCTTCCTTTTTTATCAATCTCGAAAGAAGTCCATTAAGTCATACAGGATCGTGGCACGACTAAGCGATTCACGTATATCGAATGAGATATGAGAGCACACATTACGGGCCGACCGCTCAATGCCTGCTCTTGTTTTACGTAATGGTTCTGAAATTGAAATTTATGGCGCAGGTTCCGTAGTATCGCCAATCAACGATAGAGTTGTATATTTGGAGGGAACAGTGAGCCTTTATTCTGGACACGCGCGCGTAGAGAGGAAGGTACATCGATAGCGTGACAAAATTGTGAAAGAAGAAAAGATATAAAGCAGCGTCGCACTAGAACGGAAGTACGATAATTGTTTAATACATGAGATTTAACCTACTTTACATTTTATCATTATTTTATCGTTCTTTAAAAGATCTCCTCTATATTATATCTAAAAGCGCACGTGTATTATAAAGATAATATCTCGGATTTACACATAATACTTATGCATAATCTTTCGGTTGAGAAGACGTATACATGACTGTGTCGAGATGTAGATCAAAACGTTCATATACTATCGCGACGGCAGGCGTTAATTAAGTTTGAGTTAAGAGTTTGTACAGAACGGCGTCCCATCGCCCTCCTTCGCGTTCTACTGCGGGATTTTCCCTTTCTCCCTTTCTCCCTTTCTCCCTTTCCCTTTTTCTCAGGACCATTGCTTTCGAGACGATCCGCAGAACCTCGCTCGCGGTGCGGAGGATTGTTACGAAAGGATTTGCGATAATCCTCGATCTAATTTGCATGCTGATGATAATGGATGTGTATCCTCTCTTATTCCCTGGTTTTGTCGCCGCCTGCTATTCCTTCAAGTCGTGTTTGCGCGGTAGCTTGCTCGAAAAAAATGCAGGTGGCTGCTAATGTTTTATCAGGTCCTGCTACATCTGCACCTGTCTCTTAAGGAAGTCACTATGGCAACAAAATTAAACATTGATAAGAATTCAATAGACGTGCTCCAATATATCGAAACAGATGCCTTGCGGAAATTACATAATTAATATACGAGATCGGGGCCTCTATCGTGCAAAATGATACACTTAAGCCTTCCAGAAATTCGCGCAAGCCATTATAATCTTCCGGGGTACATTTGGATTTCTTTTGACATTACGCAACGTGACGTGACGTTGCAAAGAATATTGAAAGTGACGCAAAGATAGAAATCGATACTTTTTTGTGATACGAATATAGAAGAATACTTGAAATAAAATCTGAAATATCACGTTAAACTCATAAATATTTTGATTTCTAGTTAAGGGAAAATGAGGCCGCATGAAATCTACAGGTCGGACCTCACCTACCTGTAGATTCCTCGAAGAGACATATAAAGGGGTACCAATACTCCCTGTGTACGACATATATCCGTGGCGATCACATGCACTTGGGGAACCAAGAGAGCATCGCTCGAGGCGGAGCAAGTACGAGCGGATAAAATAGGAAGACGAGGAAGAACGCCCACCGTGGTCCCGCAGGCCTATCGGAGCCGACGCCGATGGAAAAAGAACTCGGCTGTTAACAAGATGGTGCTCACTCTCGACATCGCGTTGTGGTCGCATAGCGATCGCTTTCACGGCCTCTCTCGTGCGGTCGAAGACGCGACCGTGCGGCGCCTTCTCTTCTAGCCACCTCTCGCCTCCATCCCACCCCTTCAACATGGCCGACTTCCCTCACCCTTCGCCGATCTCACGCAGCCCTCCTCTCCACATTTTCTCTCTTACTGGCCTGTCTTCTCCGCCACTACCCGCACTCGTAGTCCCAGCTAAGACTTTTCGAGTATTCGTATAATCTACTCACCGGCGACAGCACTTTGTTCGGGCATTATCGAGTACACGCCGCGTGTATAGATAGGTAGTCCTTACGAAACGGTTTCTGTATCGAAGATAGCGTTTCTCGGATTCAACGTAATGCATGATTTGAATTATGAGCCAATGTAAGAAAAAAATATATAAATATAAAATATGAAGCTTCTCATAATTTTTCGATCACGTTGAATAATATTATATATAAATACATGCAATGATCTATATACTGAAAAAAGAGTCAGCATTAATTGACATTCTGATTTGAAATGGACAGATTAAAATTTTTTGGTTGAATCTATTATAGATAATTCTAACGAATCAGAAAATTTTTACCATATGAATCAGAATTCTAGTTGAAATAACCAAAATTCTGATTCATATGATAAAAACTTTCTGGTTCGTTTATTTTGAACCAGAAATTTTTCACACAAATACTGCGTATATTTAGATTTATTCCGATTTCGCAGTCGAAAATAATTTTCGATATACACTAACTGTGCATTGGAGTGATTACAAGCGGCTCTTTAAAGACCTGAAAACACGCCATCTAAGCATTTACAAGTAAGTCAATGAAGTAAAATCAGTAGACGTCACTAATAACTGATAACAAAAGAAATAAATGACCCACACAATCAGTTCTTTATCACGGATCCGTATTTCACAAGAGAGTAACTCTATATCTCTAAAATTCTAAATCAGTTGATATGATTTCCGACATAAGTCAATCATACGTACGAAATAATTGAGAGGCAAGAATTTATGTCTATAGAAATATCTAAGTTTTACAGAAGCAATTTTTCGATTTGAACGTAGACCATTTTTCTTTCGAATATTATCTCCGATATTCGGCCTCCGGTTGATCTCACGCTGTATGACCGTGTAGCTAAATTCAGGATATTTGAACCCCGTATTCTGTAGTCGCACAGCACTTCCTTCACGCAAGCGGTCCTTGTATGTCGGACGATTCTGGATGCTGCTACGGCATGAGGGTGGAAGCACGCGCGCGTCGACCCTCATGTAAATTGCTTCATACCACGAAGACTCCACTCCGTTCGACGAATACGGAAAGGAACGCTCTTACAACTCCGGAGGCGAGGCGAGGTGGAAACTGGAGAGCCTTCTGGTTTACGAGCGCGATATGACCGCGGCTCCCAGACTTTATATTACTTCGCGTCATTCGGGGTCAACTCTGCTCACCTCCGTCGATCAATGCGCACAGTCTAGAGACGTTCGTTTTCACTGAGAGGAACATCTTACGAACCAAGTCAAGCTTGACGATTTGCTCTCCCCCTCGAGCCGTGTGTTAAATCAAAAGGTAGCAAGATGGATTTTCGATATACTTGGTAAACTCCCGAACGATATACTAGCGCACTAAAGACCCTTTCATAATTTGTAAGCTAATCTAATTCTGTCGCTCGTTTAGTTGTTTGATTTATGCGAAAAAGCCAATAGCTTTTAGTTATTGATATTTTATTAAAGATATAAGGAAAAATTCATGTCTTTCTTATGCAAATAAAAATATAGAACGAAGTTTTTTTCACAAACGGGTTTCACATTTTTTTACGAGATAAGATCGAATATATTTGCGTGACGATGCGTCTGGCAATCGATGCAAAATGCATAGGCAACACGCCCTATGCGTAGCATCGATATCGCGAACCAAAGAAGCGACGCCTAAGTTAATATTTCTGCGGGCGAGATATTGCATAAACGGAAAAAAGGATCGACCGCCAATAAAACGAGGCGTTACCCGCCTATTGAAGGTATGTTCCGATGACGTCCACACGGAGCGGCGGCTCGTCCGCTTTGAAGGTCGTCGTCAACGAAACCCATCCCCTGCCTCCACACGCAACAATATACGATGGCGCTAAAGGTTCTCTCGGTGAATGCCGTAGAATTTATTGGCACATCAGCTGTGGCTGGCTAGCTAGCTAGCTCTCTCTCTCTCTCTCTCTCTCTCTCTCTCTCTCTCTCTCTCTCTCTCTCCCTCCCCTCCTTCCCTCTCCCCCTCTTTACCCTTCGGACTTATAAATATAAACGAAAATCTGTAACGTCCGTGGCGTGGTTGATGAGGCGTGCACAGGAACGCAGCTCAGTTCACCTCTAAAAGCGGCGCCTATCCTACCGATGCCGAAGAAGCTGAGGTGAGGAAGGGGTGAGGTGACTGGCGATCGGATTTAAAGGGAGCCGTTGATCGACCAACAAGTGGTGGCGGCTGCTTCAAAGGATCTTTCTACTATACTCTCTCGTTTCTATTAACCTCGACTCTTTCTCTCTCTACCTCCGTTATTACTCTCTCTCTCTCTCTCTCTCTCTCTCTCTCGAGTGACAATCGGTCCGGCCGATGAGGTATTTTCTCCTAAATGCTCACACACCTCTATCCGTCGTGTCTCATCCATTAGATTAGGTGTTCAAGTCCGGCGCGGGATGCCGCGCGGCACGAAAAAGAAGTTTCCGAGGCAGTTTGGTGCAGAAGACGAATCAAGAGGAGGGAGAGAAAAAAGGATGAAGTCGATAGCGCGACACGACCACTCTGCGGCTTAATGATGTGCCGTGCTAGCGATCCAGTTCTGCACTCCGCACCCGAGGATGTATCCGTTGAGAATGCACGAGACTTCTTTTCCACATCGAACTATGCTCGAACTGGTCGGTTTCCTCTTTTCAGCCTACTTCTTTAAACTTCTGAACACTTAGATATGTTATGGATATGTTCGATGACCAAAACCGACATCAACGAAGTACGTTATACTTGCTTCAACAATTTCGAGTGATGGTAAGACGAATATGTAGACTATTACAAATTTCGAATTTTTATGTTATTCTAAGAAATGAACAAGAATTACCTTAACATTTATAACTTTCTCGATCATACTTTATATTAACTATCTTCGAATTTGATAATATTTTTTTGTCAAATGCGAGAACTAAGTACGACAAATATATGTTTGCTTGAAAAATTAAATGCTCGTTGATTCCACGAAGTTAAACGTCGGCAGCCGCCGATCGCGCGGCATAAGGTGCGTACTCGGAACAATTCGCAGGTATCCATAAATTATATGGCCTTGCCATTACCAGGGCATTTTGTGATAACGCAAGCGTACGTAGGGCATCGAAGGCGGAAGGGAGGGCAAGCGGAATAGGAGGGCGTAAAAGGGTACAACGCCAATCGTGGACTGCGCGGGGTCGCAGGTCCGCCTACATCTGTTGGGTCCATATAATCGTTTATACGGGCGAGCCAGCTGATGCCGGCCCCCCTGCCATATAACCAACTTGTATGCAAATTATATTCATGCAATGGGATCTCGTACGATTACGGTACCCGGGCGCGAGTTTACAGCGGCAACACGCGTATAAACCTCCGCCGGATAGATAGCCGTGTTTCCGTATAGAAGTGTAAGTGTGGCGCGGCGCCGCACGCGCAATGTGCGAGAGACCGTCTCGTCGAGCATGTACGTGTGCGTGTGCGTACGCGTGTGCGTGTGTGCGACATGCACGCGAAAGGACGGTCTACGCTGCCTTCGTCTGCGCCGTTATGCACGCACACGCGTTTCGTGCGCGAGAGAACGAGCGAGCACGGAGAGTAGTATCTGGCCGGCGTTCAATTATGTACCGGGGCCTGCCGCTTACCAGTAATTTCCCGAATACAGCGATAATCGCTGTTATTATCATGGCGCGCTCCTTCTAGTTCTCTCTACCGCCTCGTCTATATTGTTGCCGTATACTACACCCTCTTTGCGTCTCGCTTCCTCACTACGTTTCACAACTATATCGAAGCTGAGGATCATCATCTTGTGTGCCGCGAAGCAGACGAGAGCGCGTTCCAGTTTAACTGTTACTGCGTTTAATTTGTGATTCGCCGCGTCGTTTTCGAAGCTATTTGAAGATTTCTAGATCTTGTTCGAGTACGATGATTTTACGTATAGGCATCCGCAGATTCCAATTAACGTCTAATTATCGTGAAATGAAAAGATAAAGCGACATGATACTTTGCAAAAATAAGATAATATAAATAATTATATGTATACGTTTTGCACGATAGTTTCCTCTGTTCAGAATTTACTCGGTGCAATGACTACGTTTTGCACAAAATATTGTTTGATTTATTTTTGGATTAAATTGTGTAAAGGCATCAAGTTGCCGGCCTGCTATGCAACTATGCTCAACAAAATCACCGAGGAAGCACTAATTACGCGTTGCAACAAGGTTGCATCTTCGTCGTTTCAACGCGCTGGTCACGCGAACGTTTTATCTTAATTCACGGAATAATTTTTTTTTCTCAAACGAGACTTCACCCGGCCTGGTAGAAGTCCTTATCGCGCGATGCATTAGGGCACATATAAACTCGTACGGCAAATTAAATCCACTACTTATCGTGCAAAGAACATCGTATCCTTCCACGTACATGCACGCTCCGACGAAGTGTGCGCAACGTGTATAGATACGCCCGTGTAATACGCATTGCATATTACACTGTTACATACTACTACGATGACGACGGATTCCCGTTGCTGCAATTTCTACGATTACAGCCGCACTTAACCACGAATACAAGCCGGTCGCTGATACGCGTCTACCGGTGGAAACGCCAGCAGTCTTGTTAGATCGACGAATCCGCCGTATTATTGCGAGACTATGTCGAGCACGTATACCTTCGCCGTGCGGATTAATACCCGACGTTTCGAAGTGATAACACACCCGTGGAACCTCCATTGTAGGCCATCGTAATTGTAACATCTCTGCGAGCTAAATACGATCCTCACTTGTAATCCATTGTACGTGTGACGTCGTTGAGACTCACTTTCCAACCTAACAGATCTGTATCTCGATATGCGTATTGATTCTCAGTTATATGGCAATATTATTAATAAAATTATTAATAAATAAATATAAATATTAGGTGTTGGAATTAATTCGTAGCGTTTTTTAATGAAAGAATGTTATTTATTTCACATGAGCATTAAAAAATACATTAATGAAAGTACTTCCCATCACTTGTAAAACGCTACGAATTAATTCCAACACCTAATATTATTAATAAAATATTAAAAAATTAAAAGCACTAATCATATGCAAGTAAATAGTTTCAATCAAATTAGCTAAAGCTATAATATTTTGTAGATTATAAGTTGCTCGTCAAAAACACATGTATAAAAAATGGACAACAATTTGCTATAGGACTATTTAAAAGCTATTTTGGATCTAATCAGACCGAAAAGTATTTTTGCAGTACATAGTTTGTTTTTCTAACTGATGTGTACTTATGTATGTATAACTATATATGTGTTCATACACATAATAATGTCAGACATACTAATGGAATCGTCATCGACATAGATACACACATACTGATATACCCATATATATATATAACAATACTCCACGCACTGAGACATGAAGCTATAATAGATACACGTATAATTATACCTATAACTGTTAACTATAGATATGTTTATAAGTTATTATAGTTAAAAAAACAAATTATGTACTATAGATAAATTTTTCAGTACGATTAGACTCAAAATAACAATTTTTAGATGGTGCTGCGACAAAATCTCTCCATTTTATTATTGTATTTATGACTTTTGACCAGCATACTTGTATTATAAATTACAAAATATTATAGTTTTAGTCAATTTGACTGAAACCACTTTTTTCATATGATTAGTAGACAAAATTATTTATAGTCTTTCTTAATTATTTTCATGTTTATTCTTGAATAAGTAGAGTTATATCGTTCTGTGGGATGTAGGGGACTCTAACGAAATCTCTCGATGATGTTGAGCGACGAATTAAGCCGATTTTTGTCGTATCCGTTCTATGGGAGGCGCCACTAATGCGTCTTTGTTTCCGCAGGTATCCGCGGAACTAATTGGATAGAGGTCGCCAACGTAGGAGATAATGGATATTAATTATCACGCCTTACTTTCCGCAGCATTAAACATTTTCTTAAAGGAAAGAGAGGGGCAGGGGAGGTCGACAGGGATCCACCATCCCTCATTGTTAGTCCCTTTAAAAAGACGCCGTCCCCCGTTAAGTATAATAAGTATGAAATCTGCAGGCAGCTCGGCACGCCGTAGTCCTCCTCGTCTTCGTCGTCGTCGTCGTCGTCGTCGTCGTCGTCGTCGTCGTCGTCGTCGTCGTCGTCGTCGTCGTCATCGTCGGAGTCGTCGGAGTCGTCGGAGTCGTTGGAGTCGTCGGAGTCGTCGGAGTCGTCCGTCTCGTTGTCCTCTTCGTTCGCACACCTAGACTATTTTCATCCCTGTGTGTGCATCCTCCTTATAATCCATCTAAATTTTAAGAGCGGATCAGCGAATCCCCCGGAAAACTTTGCCACGGAGTTGCCGCGGTAATCCATTTAAATAATTCCCGTCGAGCCAACAGCGCGAAAGGGGTTTTCTTCCGCGTTGAGAAAGTCGATCGTCTCTTTCCTTCGTTGCGTCACTTCGAGAGTAGCGCGGAGTCTTCTCGCGGAGTTGGTACATTGAAAAGTTACGGCGCTAAGAGCTTTGATGCGGATGCGCTTAAGAATTCGGAGTATTACTAAAAAAAACGTGTCTTGCGAGAGATTTCAAATATATAAATTACTATTACATTTTTTATTTTCAAGATATAATCGTCATATTCATCATTCTGCATATTCATCATTCCTTATTGTAATAATTATTCTATGAGATACATGTCAGAATAATTAGGCGTCTAGATTTTCAGGCCTAAAGAAGCAAGAACAATAAAGAAACTAAATTCATTTGTCTACTGAAATAAAGTAATATATCCGAATCGCAGAGAGATATACGTGTGTTATTTCGCGTTCTCCCCCTAATAGATCGCATTCTTGCACGGTGGACGAAGTTGTTAATAGCGAAGTGCTGACGCGAGAAAGCATTGCTTCAAAGCAAAGACTAGTCTTCTCTATGAGGATATTCTCATGCTACTCTCAGTTCTCTTCATGACCAAGCGTATCGATAATTCACCGAGACCTCTGGCCTTACAACGTGACACAGGCGTGAAGGACGTCCAAGCGTACCGGAATGATTAATGAAAGAGATGCAAAATGCACTTGGACTATCTTCTGTTGATGTGCCAAGCTTGGCTGCTATACGCGAGTTGCAACAAAGATTCCTTCATCAGTCGCAGTATTCATATCTTTTCTAATATCTTTAATGTCAAGGGAAAAATTTTCGTATATATAATATCGAGATTTATATTATTTACAAATTATTTTTTGTCAGATATTTCTAGACAACTTTTCTAAGTGGTTGCGTTTATCAGCAGCTCTGCTCAAAAAAACAGCTCTGCAACTGTTGTAAAATTCTTTAATATAATTGATCTTGCCCTTAGTTTTGCACTGGATTTAAATATAATAAATCAATCATATTAAAAAATCTTACACAGTTTGCTTTTTCTGCTGAACGCAACCATAATTTTCCAATAAAAAATACAAACGTAATTCTAAGAATATTAAAACTTTTCCAAGATGTCCATTTCTTCGATTTTTTGGTCTCACAAATGATAATTCATCGACACGACATGATCTTAATCTAATTTTTAGCAAAGACAATACGATTGGGTTAAAAATCGATTAACTTGACGACAAATAGAAGACATATGCGCATTCGCAATCGATCGAAGGGCGCGAAGCAAGAATACCGACGACGTGCTTTTACGTGCACACACGAGAAAATAAATGTCGCGGGTTAACAGTCGGGGCAGCCGCATTCCGCGTCTGCGACGACGTCAACGGAAGGAAAGAAGATCGCCCGGGGAGGAGTTGTCAACGAAAACAGCTACGTCGACGAAACTATTCCTGTCCATTCGCGCTATGAATCTTCTTCTCGGTGTCTTCCTTCTTAACCTGCCGGACCTCTCTTGGATTCTGTCGATCTCTCCTCCCGAACTGTTTCTTGCTGACACTGTTGGATACTTATACTTGCCTCTAAGATGGCCGTGTCGATGATTTGTTAGCAAGGCGTTTCTCATGAGACGTAAAAATGCGTCGCGTTATTTCGACGCGGATACACGTGATTCACCTCGCCGTCAACCGCGTCTGGCGAGGATGGCACAAAGTGTAAACCAGCCACTGTGTTAGCGACGTGAGACACGTGTTCCGTACTTGCAAAGCAACGTGTCTGCAAGAGAGGCATGAGGGACATTTTTAGAGAAATGGTACGCGATCTCCGCACTTGTGTCATCACTCGAAAAAAAGAAAGAGAGAGAGAAAAGAATCGACACCTCATACGACTTCATAGAAAGAATAATTTTGGAGTATCTAAACATTTAGCTAAATACAGATCTGAAAAATTTTATTGGATCAACTATCAAAATAATTATGTAACACGCTCAAGCTAGTTGTTAAAATGTCATAATTTCTTTTTAACATAGCGCGAAAGTTTATCAACTCGAGTTAGATATAATGTTCCGAAATCTGAATCGTTAGCTCGCCGCAGAAACGTATTTGACAGTAAGCCACGACGGTAACCCGTGTCGTCTGAGGATTTAGTAAGGCCTCCCTTCTCGTTTCGTAGGTGATCATTCAACGATGTCATCGGTACCGACCGAGAGACAAACAAACCTGCTACCTTGTCTTGACCGTAGGGCGAAGGTGGTGTCACCATAAACGAGCTGTCGGAGCTTTGATGAATTCGAGGGGGAAATATCGTCGAAAAAAAAGAAATCGCATCCCACAAACTACTTCGTGTAAGACGAAACGCGGATGGAACTGAACGTACATTAAAGGACATTGTGATAATTCGTAATCGTATAAAACCCGACATTTCTTACTTAGAAAAAATGAAAAGGATGAGAACTCTTGGAATGGGGATAACCGAGTAGCAGCAAAGGAACAGGCGGTCTCTCGAGCGTTGAGAGGACGTCGGGACGTTGTGGGAGGGTTTCCGATACCGCCACTTAATGCCGTGGCTCGAAATTAATTAAACTTTTGCGTTCTTCCTGGAGTGCCACGGCACGGGAATCGTGCGCCATGGAAATAAAACGTTGATGACACGGCAACTCAGGTTCCACAAAGCCCACCCCACTGTCGAGTCGGCGAAAGGCGCGCCCTTAATAGGAAAAAGGTAAACGATTTCTCACGCTGTTCGCTAAAACAAAACAGCTTCCTTCTCCATCTTACATTTAGACAATGCAAGAGAAAGACTAAGATCAAACAGGAGGAAACGTACAATCGCGAAAGAAAAAATAAATAAATAAGAATAAGAAAGAAGGACAAAAGTAATAACCTTTTTTTAACGTAATCCTATTTCTTGTGAAAAATTCATCGCATCAAAATATTCTTCATTGCCAATTGTTGCATTGATGTATATTTAGATCGAGGTCCGCCGCTCATTATCACCTCATATACCTCTATAATTACCGGACAATCTTGTTCAAGTATAAACGGTCGATTTATATCGCGTCTTTGGAGAATCTTTCAGGTTATTCAATCGTGGCGTGCGAGTCACATGAGAGTTTAAAGTAATGTATATTTATAAGTTCGTTAGTCAGAAAAAAGTAACAAAAAACGGCAAAAACTAGTGAATTGGTGTTTCTTTCGTACCCTCTCTTGATTTCTTGCCTGTGTTTGCATTGCTCATTTACGATACGATCACAGAGTGCGAAGATGGATGAATGTTAATTTATCGTTATCTGTGCTCGCAACGATAATGACAAAATTTAAGATGCGATTTAAAATCACACTGCAAATAATAAATCATTTCGTTTGACTTTGCAGATTTAGATATTCTAAATTTTATATATTTGTGAGTTTATTTAAGTTACATATATAATATTAAATTGAACTAAATATGTTAAAATTAATAAAAGTTTGTAATGTGCGAGTTCCTTTATAGGAGGACTTATATTCAAAAGAGTCAAAAAGATATAACAAAGAGATTAGAGTCACATAGTAATATTATATATTTTTTAAGAATTTATCGGATTTTTTTATTTATATGTTGACACTTTTAGGTCTAACTAAAGTATTTATATCATGTTTTGGCAGAATTAATACGCACTCAGTACACTTTAAAGCCGTTGTACACAAATCGACATAAAGATGTACGTTTAATAAAAATATAGAAACAAATTAAACCGCGAAATATTCAATACATTTTATTATGCTATTTGATAAAATACACGTTAAGTGTTTTATCAATTGAGATATCTCACTTTTACATTTAGATTAGAATAGTGTACAACAGCTTTAATGTGCAATGAATGAGCACTAATTCTGCCAATGAAAAACGCTATTAGTTCACTACAGACTTCCACTAATTTCTAATCTATTATAAATGAAGATATTTTGTCGAGTCTTCTCCGCGAGATAAAATAACGTAATCCATCCAATTTATGTCTCGAGATAAATTCGATAACGAGCACAATTTGCAGCAATTTCGTAGAATTTCTCTGTGATTTGACCGATTCCTCTTTTTCATTATTGAAGATCTCCTAAACACGGCATTCACACCGGCACATCCGTATCCTCCGAACCACCGGCGCATCCTTGAAAGACTCGTTGACGCTTATAAATCTCAAACTGCAACAGTAGCGATTCGTAGGAAACGGAAGATGCAGAAAGAAACGATAAACGAAGGGAAAAGAGAAGGAAAAGAAGGTGAGAAAGAGAAGATAGAGGCGAGAAGCATCTCTCACAAAGAGCTTCACCCGCCTTTTTGTGGCCACAAACAACCTCTTTATGGAGTCAGCTCTAAAATCGCTTCGCGAAAGACAGAAAGAAAGGGGGAACCTGAGGAAAGGGGAGAAAGGAGAGGGGGAGGGGGCAGAACCTGTCCTCGGAATTCCTAATTCTTCGAAACCGTCGGAGAATTCCCGAAAGGTTCCATTCAGGAACAGCATCTCGGGCATATCATTAGCACCGTTTCCAGGTACTCCGAGGGCTCGCGAAGCTCGTGTGAATGGTTTGTTCGAGTTTGCTGACTCTCGTCTTCCTCTGCCTCTTCTTCGCTTCTACCCCTCGCTACGTTTCTCGATCTCTCTTCCTCGCGACTCGAGATCTCTCGATTCGTTCATTCTCGTCGCTACCGTATTCGTTTACTCGTCTGCCTTCACACAATTCCCTTCTCTTTTGCCCCTCGACGTATATACCTTTTTTCAAGCTTGCACTGCGATACGATCTTACGTAGACAGCCTTTTACTATTTGACAAACGAGAAAAAAACACGAAAGTGTAGCACGGTGATCGGTTCGGTTTTGTTAAAACGGTGAATGTGCGATCTGTAACACGCATCTATAAGCGAATCCTCAATGGCCTGAGAACACGCAGTTCTCAAGCAAGTCCGCAGGTATATATCGAATCGGCAACAACGACGACAAGAGAGACCAACTGAATGGCCAGACGAAATTCTCGTTAACTACGGCCTTGGCGTCGCCCGAGATGCCCACCTTGATATCACGTTTGACGATTATACCTTGATTGTTGATCATTTTTTAATCTTTCTCACAATTTTAAACTTTGATTTGCGGTTGTATTAGATTTTATCATAAAGTCATGACTGCGAATAGTTTGTAACAATAGCAAAGTTTAACTATCACTAATATCTTGCTGCTATTCTATACTTAATAGTTATAATATTAATGTTAAGCGACATTGGGGGGGGGGGGGCAATGTTGTGTAAGATTATATTTAATAATAGAAAAATCAAGATTCAAGCTGATATTTTTCGTAAGCTCTTTGTTTTGAAATGTTTATTAACATCATTATTAAATCATCATTAACAATTAATTTAATTTTAATTATAATATTATTTCATTTTCAATTTGCAATTACATTTCAAGTACAACAAACGTGCAATTTATTACAACTGAAAGATATATTTAAAATGTACATAGAAACATAATTAAGTATCAAGATTCAGCCTTCATTGCAGTTAATGTTTCTTTATTTATTTGATTTAAGATCATATTCAAACAATAAAAATTCGATCATTAACTTTCAATCATTAATTTTCATTTAGAATATTTGAAAAAAAAAAATTTTTTTTCTAAACTTTTTAAATATTTCATAATTACGCAAATGTCATCTAATATTCAGATGTCTCGATTAAAATTCAGTGGCTGTGCAAACGTGTTTACGTTCGATTTCGCTATATAACCAACACGATGGGTTTCGAAATCGTTGTACAATTCCCTGATACAGATAGCCCGAACATCCGACCGATCGATGTCGTGGGTGGTCAATAACGAGGACAGCTGTGAATGAGTCCAGTGTTCGATGACTCGTTTATGCACGTCGTTATCCGCTTACATGCGAATATCCCAATGACCCAAGGCCGCGCTCGAACAAAAACCATTTATTGTTCTTCGTGACTGCCGGTCCGATTTTGCAATGAGTAGTGATACCGATGATAGAAAATGGACGCGGTACAAACAGAAGCGTGTTTGTGTTTTAATGAAAATAGAAATTCTTTAATCAAGCAAAATACGGCGCAATTTATTACGCTGGATTACTCTTTTTTAGAATCACATGTGCGAAACATTTACAACTATTAGCAAGCTTATTTGAATATCGTCGAAAACCGTAAGCGGAGAATTAAAGAAGCAATTAATATTCTATTAAAGTTACAATGCTATCATGTGTTAATGAAATGAAACCGAAACCTCGCAACAGACGAGAATGTGCTAATTTTACAAATTAAATTTACGTATTGGCAACACAACACTCCCTCGCAATTGTTAATCCTTTCCAACGAGTGTAGCATTAATCAATCTTATTTGCGGAAACATGATTTTTTTAAATACGATATTTGCTCGACGAATTGACTGAACTCGTAAGTATCACGCTGCGCGTCGCGACTTGCTTCGTTACAGCGGATGAAAACATTGACAGAGTTGACGTGCGGGTGACAGGGGAGTAATAAAAAGTAGAGGGAGGTGGGACAACGTGCATGCAGGTTAATAATAATTCGCGACCAGGCCGGCGGTGTCCGGATAAGATAACAGGAAAGGCTGTTCGTAATAGGCGGTAGGTACGGTATGTATTTTGCCCTACGAGAGAGACGACGGCAGTGAGAGGGATGGAAACGGAAACGGGACAGAAGATGAGATAAAGGGAGGAAGAGAATGAGAGCGGGAGAGTGGGAGAGAGTGAGAGAAAGCTAGGCGTGTGCGCGGCGTAGAACATACGCTTCATTAACGGATCATCTCGTGTTAATATCTACTTTATCCCGGGGCTGACCGTATCAGCTCTGGCCAGGCGCGCGGATACCAACGGATACCGACGCGGGTACCAACGGGACACGCGGCGCGGGCCTGCAATCTACCCTATCTCGATGGCGCATCATCGTTCGCTACTACGTACCCAGTGCCGTACCAAACCGCCGCGCGTCTCTTTTCATCTAGGCGAACTTTCCTCGATCACTCGTGTGTTTCTGTCCTCCTTTCCTTGCCGCGCCCTTTCCACCGCACGTTCTTCGTTAACGAACGGACGTATCGTGACACAGAACCCAATACTTTTTTTTCTATAAAAACGTAGATTATGAGTTTCATAGGTTTTTTTAACCATAGTAAAAATCTCGGAACTCTATCGGGTTGGCGTAATATAACGTGCACTCGTTTATATAACTTTCCCTCCTCGTAATTCATGCAATAAGTTGCCACTTAACGATAACGTCATCCCTTTTTTCATATAAAGCTCAATATGATCAATATGATATATCTTTAATTCTTGTAACAAGACGATTAAGCAATGACAATTTTATCGATAATTTTCTCTATCTTTTACTCTCCTTTCTCAATTCGCGAATACGACATTCGTAATCGTGGAGACTAACGTAGGTGAATTACAGATGATACGTGTGGCGAGAGCGACTGTACGGAAAGGGACGACGGGAGTAAGGATAAGTGAGGGAAAAGGTGTTCGGGCAATGGTAGCTCGAGGGTACGAGCACCGCGGGGCCACGCGCGCCCTGCGACTCGTATAACATCGTAATCGCAATGACGGTAATAACGTCTCGTAAAGTCTTTTTACATAATCAACATTATTCACAATTTAGGGGCGAATGGGCCACCGGGAACGCACGCCCGAGAAGACAGGGATGCTGAATGGTGGTGGTGGCGATGATGGTGGTGGCGACGATAGGGGAGAGTAGTGTGCGGCGATGGTAGCGTAGAGAAATGGCTTGTGCGGTCTCTCGAAGCGCAGAATACACCCCTTCCTCTCCCACCCTTCTATTCGTGCGTTTCCTGCCCGATGACGAAGTGGGCATAACCACGTGCTCGTGGAACGCTGCCACGAAGGGTGGAAGGGGTGCTTAGACAAACGAGCCCCTTGTGGGGTGTTCCAAAGGATATTCTACCAACCGACCGTATCGCGGCTGCCCGGGCATTGCTGGCAGGATATGTAATAGTATGTACGTACTCGCGTAATATTAGAGCTCCCTCGTAGTTTGTCTGCTAACGATAGGTAGGGGAATGACGAGCGAGAATTACCTCCATTTACACGTTTGGTTTAGACGAGACTGTCAGTATTCAATCGCCACCTTGCATTAAGATCGCGCGATAAATTTGCCAATTTACACTGAAGTGTTCCGCGAAACTGACATTAAAATTGTGCTGAAGAATTTTTTTTAAATGTTTGTTTTATACATAATATAAGTACAATATGTTTTATCGCTACGACTATCAATTTTTACAAAGCTTAATATATTTTTCACTCGACATGTATCTTCTTCGATTATTATTAAATAATCATGTTAAAATAATGTAATTTTTACTTTATGGTTACATTAGCTTCAACTTTTCATTCCGTCTCTCAATAATTAATGATACCATCTTTCAACGTCTAGTACGACAAAAGTTAGTAAGCGAGAGGACGAGGGATACGTGCATGCCATAAAAGATACAGACGTACTACCGGAATGTTTGTCTTAAGGCCAAAGGCTCTAAGCTGATCAAGAGTGAGATCCAGGAAGTGGAACTGGATGATACGGGAGAGAATAGCTAGAGGTTGTAGATGGAGTAGGTTGGCCGAACTGGTAGTCAGCTGCTGTCAGTCTAGTCCATCCATCCGTCCGTTCGGAGTCCGTTCCAGCCAGACATGAGCCCCACCGCCTTTCGAGGTCGGAGGTGAATACACGCTTTTCTACTTAGCGAAGGGGCACCCCCAAGGGGGTTGAAGGCCGAGACCCACCCTAATTGCGTCCGAGAGACCGGACAAAGCGCGACTCGTGTATGTGTGCGCGCGAGCGCCCGGTCGAAGGAGCACGGAGGTAGAGAAGGAGGAGGAGGTCGAAGGCAGCGAAGGGAGATGAAGGGACGGTTATGTCCGGAGCCAGGCGTTCAGTTCCGGTTCCCACCTCTTGTCCGTCGGGCTACTGCCCTCTGGCAGTCGACACGATGTACTACAAAGTTTGGCGGACTGAATAAACTTGGCGGCCGACCCTCGGACAACTTGGAAAAAGCAGACAACACGATGTGAAAAGGCACAGACCGGAAATAAAGGAGCAGGCGGACAAGGCAGAATGTTCGTGATTATTCCGACGTCTATGTAACGCTTTTGAATAGAAGAGACAGTATTATATACCTACTTGCACATATTATTATAAAGTATAAATGTATATTAAATGCGTATATACATAGCAAGAAATTACAGAATTAACTTTGTCGAATTTTATAAAGCGTGACATACATGTGTTCACAAAAAAAGAAAAAAATTATGGAAATATTAAACGTCTTGTGTCATTCCTTGATGATTGTGAATATTTTGCTAATTTAAGACTGATTTATTCCTTAACAAAAAATTGAATTATAGCTATTAGAAAAAATAGCATAAATATGAAAGCATAAATAAATCTTCAAAAATAGATTTTATATGTTGCTTGCAAGTAACAATTTAACTTAAGATTACAGCGCACCTAAAAAATTTATTATTGAATTATTATATTGTGTTCACCAGTACTTCTAGATAAAAGACAGAAGGAAAACGATAACATTGCAACATATACAATGTATAGCGAAAGGAGATTTACATTTCTTTTCTTGCACAAGCTACTCGAATCATTGTTCCGGCGCTTGAGCCGCATCAAATCCGAAAGACATCAAAGTATGAAAGCAACATCCACGCGTGTATGTCCATCGCAGCCGCTCGTGCCTCGACGGAACTTTGTGGATCATACCGTGGTGAGCACAGCAGCGCCTCCTGCAGCAAGACAAGAACTCGGATGGAGGCGGAGTTCGAGGTACGGCCTTCTCGCGTACGCTCCTCCCATAAGCTCGCAAGCTGCCGGGGCAGGCAACACAGTTGAACGGCATCTATATGGATCTTGGAAGCTTGGACCCGGGCCAACCTAGCGCAATCTGACGGCAAGTGCCGTGAACATGCCACGGCACCTATTTCACTGCCTGAAGTCGAGGCTTGTGGACCTGTCCTGTCGTTCGGGTTGTCTGACACTCTGTCGTTTCGTTCTTTCACGTGTCTTCACGCGCCTTCACGCCATGAAATCAAGGAAAGTATTACGTGAATTCACACCTGTACATATCATGCTTCACGCCTGATTACATCCTTGACGTCTCTTAACATCTTAATAAAGATAACACGATTGTGGTGTTTCGAAACTCACGTAATAGACTCAAGATTAAAAGAAATAATAATAATGATGTATTCCAATTATTACATCGATTTTCGATGTGCAAATTTCACGTAATTCTTTTATATCCATAATTACAAAAATAATTCATGTTAATAATACAAGTTTTTCAAAAAAACCAATAATCGAATAATAAAATCATATAACGTTTTATACGCAAACCAGTCAAGTTTATAGCGTGTATAAATATAAATAGACAATAAATAAAATCTTATTTGAGTTTAAGATCATTTCACTGATTTAAATTGTATCACAGATTGATTATTCGACATCGAATAATCTTATTATTTTTGCTCTTATAAAACAACATGTATCGATATCTGATTAATAAGAAAAAGCAAGTTTCTCATTGCATTGATCCTATCGACGATGAAAAATAAGCTATCTTTTAAATCGTTTTAGAGCCCTGTAGCCGGAGGAAGTGAAGATCAATAAAACAGTGAGAGAAAAAGAACAATTTGAGGGTGGCTCCGGTTTCACAGCGACGGTGCACGTTTGATGGGCAAGGGAGACGCGAAGGGTGCGAGAGGGTAGCGAAAGAAGGGTGGTTGAATGGTGTGGCGCGCAAGGTGGGTAGAGATGGCGCGACATTTCATTCAATTTAAATGAAACTCGTATTAACGATGTGAAATCAGTGAATTCAATTAGGCGAGCTTTATTAATACAACATGATTAATTAAACAATAGAGCGCGATAGAGGAGGGAGACGAAATAAGAACGGGGAATGAGCAAAGGGTTACCCCGAGAGAGCGCGACAGATGTTCGTGGCGTTAATTATTAAATATCGTAAGTTTGCATGTCTGTCGCGAACAAGCTTTTTTAGTAGATCTTTCCACTATCACCGGTCGATTTGCCCTGGCCTTTCGCATATTATATCGAATTAGTTGATGTAAAAAAAAACTCCTACTTTATTTTTAATGATATACTCACATATTTGACGAAAGAAAGCAGATGTAAGGATCGTTATTACACATCAAACCGTTCAAGAAAGAGAATACATCTATTTGCTTGGGATTGTAAAAGGTGTTTATAAGTGAAACGGCGTTTCCTTTTATTCTCGCCGACGATGGAAACGGGTATATATCTCAGTTGCCTAAACTAAACTAAAACGACACGAGTGAATTTAACTGAAAAATCACCATCTGAAAAATGAGCCTCTCCAAATTCGACCGTGACCATAGACCTAAGAGAATAACTCACGGATTCTATTTCATGCTACGAAAGCAGAACTTAAAGGAGCTAAGGACGGTGAGGTTTGCTTATGACGAAATTGAGTCGGATTAAACGCAAGAAAGGGGGACGAATAAGAAAAAAATAAAAAAATCTCGCTTCACTAATTTTTCTTTAACTAACTAGAAGGCTTAAGTCACTTTAATTGCAGCTGACTTGTTAACGCGTTATCGCGACTTTTAGCTAAAATATCTCATTCCCTGTAGCTCTTCATATCGAGTCGGGCATACAAGCTGCAACGTTCTAAGGTTTAGACGAACTTTTTCAATGAAGATTATTCCGAAGTCCGCCAACTACTTAGCACTCTCTTGAGGGTTTGCGCCAACTTTTTTCATTCGCCTAACTTTCCCGAGAGTCTGCGCCGACGAAGAAGAAAGAGTAGATTGGTGAGTACGGAAACAGGAACATGAAGACGGCTACATGTTCCGTTTACTGCCACCTTAAACCTGTTACGATTACGTTGCCTTGGGATCCACAATGCTCGTAAAAAGAGATGTTTTAATAACGATATTTATGCATAGTTAAAACGTCTGCATTTATTATTGAAATAATTTTTTAAATTCAGATCATATATTATTATAGTAATCAAATTTATATTCTAATATTATAAATGTAACATTTAAATACATTTAACTATTTTTAAAACAGTAAACGAGTGGGATTTAAGTCACGAGATAAGTGTGCGTACATATATTGTACTTAATAGACATTATAGAAAATATTACATTATGTATAAAATCAAATATTAAATGAAATACGATTATGGCTGAATAAATAATATCACGCTGTATTAAACGATAAAATTTCCGTTTATAAATTAATCTTCATTTACGTTATTATATTACGGTAGCAGCAATGTGCTTTTCATGTCGTTACAGCTCGGTCGTCTCTCTATCGAGTAGTCGAAGACATGGACTCATCCCAAGAAGGGCCCACGCGATTTATCGCTCGTTAGTCTTCAGAGCAAGACCAGTCGACCGGTCTCACCACCACCACTGCTCGATTCGAGCATAATGACTGTAAGAGGTATGCAGCGTATTCAGGCGTCAAAATCCGCGGCCTTACGTTGCCTCGTAATTGGTCCGTCATTCTTCGACCCGTCAAAATACACAGTGGATATAAAGGAAGAGGGAGCTGCTGCTGTCGATGCTCGGCGAAGGACCTGATTAGCGACCCATGGATCCCTCGGACATCTACGTAAGTCCCCAGTCATGGAGGTGCAAGCTTGGTGGGGGCAAAGAACGAGAGAGAGGAAGAGAGAGAAAGGGAGAATGGAAAGAAGGCAAGGACTCGCCGATGTGAGCACCTGACATTCATGACTCGAAACATCGTTTGACGTTCATTCAGGGCAACTTTTCGAGGCAGCCTGTTTTCAGCGCACGGATCGAATAAGGCCCCCACAATGGCCCGTGATGCAGGCAGCGTAGATAATTGAACGTTTCAGTGGCTGCCTGCCACGAGTAATAACGGTATAAGGTACGTGCATACATCTGATTGCGAGAGATCGACCGTTTGTGGTTGTAGTGTAAGGAGGGAAAACGTGGCTGGCATTAAGGATGCGCTGACTTAAACCTCCGCACGCAAGTCCTCTCATCGAGGAAGTGTCTTCATTATCCGTTGACAAGCTCGTCGACTATGAATAGAGGCGTGGAACACGGACTTTGTCCGTGAACGAGGTACGACAAAGAGCGAAAACGCGATTGTACCAATATTGTTATGCACTCGTCTGTCGGTGTGATGTGAGCTGAGCATAATACTTCTTTGAAAAATATTTTTCCGCTTGTGCGTAACGTTGTAAGAGCGTCGTAAAGAATCGGCAGCTTAAAAATATGCTCCGCGCGTATCCCTCGTACGATGATTAATTACGACCGTGATATTAACCGTCGCATCCGCCAATACTGTCGACGGCACTCGTGCAGCTGGATTTCCGACAGCAATGGCTTCAGTCAGCAAAGGCGCACTAACGCGTAACGCATTTCGAATATTGGCAATCAGGACGTCGCATTTAATTTTGGAATCCCCTCGTCACAAGAAACGACAAACGTTTTGATCAAACATTTGGCAAACACTTGTCGCATGAGCTCGTGCTCGGGCTCTCCCGCGCTCGTCTGAACCGAAACAACTCTGTCGCTTCCACAAACAACCGCTGAAGCAGGACGAACCGGTGATGGAAGGAGATGGACGATCAGTTGTTTTGCTACTGTCTGCGCAGCCAAGTTCGCTGGGCTGCATATCTCGGGGCGTTTGCTTCGTCAACCTCTTCAACTTTCCTACAGCTTCAGCTCTTTTCTCAGACATAATGTATCCCTTTAATATTCACTAATATATATATTATCATTAATATCGTAATTATTTTTTTTAAATACATTTATAATATAAAAAAATTAACAAATCGATTTAAAAACAAAATGTCTATAATTATTACGAGCTCTTATTTTTTTTCTATCAACGTTGCGATTGCAATAAAAAATATTCCCTGCGAGTAATTACGTTGTTCTTGGGCAGTTGCCAATATATATGCGAGTATAATGCATGTTTCAGACGCGATGATGTTAAGAAGAATACACGTTGTCATGACTTGATTCAAGCTGGCAATAAAGCGACATGCCGTTGTTACCGTAACTATTAATTAGCAGCCAGCTACAATGCCGTCGTGCCGTCGCTCACGGGATCTGTTTCAACGTATATAAAGGTCGGAACATATCGCGCAGCCTAAATGGAAACGTCACGATGATCGTGTAAGTGGCTTGTCTAACATTTTGATTAACACGTCGGTTGCCGGCAAAACGAAGGCAGAAAGCTGCAAAACGCAAAAGGGGTCCTCCCCTCGCCTTCCTCGTTCTTTACGGAGCGCGCACAGACGTAGGTTGGTATTAGCTTGTCGAGGAGAAGGCGGCTGCCACTCAGCCAGGCCAGGTATCCCGAAAGACCGTCTGGCTGTGTCAGAAGGTAGATATACGTGAGACTAGGGCATGTGAATCGATCTGTTAAGAACATGTTTACACGCTACCGCCTCTCACTCCTACCAGTTTTCGACCAATCTCACCCTTTCCCTGTATTTTCATCTCTCTCTCGCGCGCGATTCTAATAATTTATCTATTTCCAAATCGAACTGGCAATGATTTTATCTCTGGTATTATTTAGCTTTGCACACATTATAGTCTTTCTTTCGATCATTATTTTGCAATAGACGCTTGTACGTTTCTCACGTATTCTTGAAGATGGTACACAATTTTCTCGGTGGAGTCTACACTAGGGGATCGAGTGACGCACACTCGATAAATGGTCGTTTGCCTATATCCAAAGCTCTTATTCTGGGTGCTGGGCCAAATAAGTACAGTTTACAGTCGAGGGTCGTAGGGTTCATGACGTTACTTATGCAATGTAACTCAACTCGGCTCGGTTCGGTTCGACTCGGCGCGGGAGAAGCCGTGAGGCAGACGGGAGACGAGATGGAGTATGCCCGTCGAATTCATGCCCTCTTAGAATACAACCCTTATGCGGAAGGGTCGCGGGGAACCCTTATATTACTTACGTAGACCGGATCAGGACCACTCGGCCCCTTTTATGTATGAAACCCCTGCGTATAATACTCTCCTCTCACTAGCGAGAGGCATCGCACTCGTCGGGGGTGGATTCGAGTTGGATCATGGTCACCGACAGTCTTCTCAAATTACCCATCGTTTAGAACTCGTTTCTCGCCGGTGAGTGCAAATGCATACAAATATATATGCTGATCGTGCTCTGGTAGGGGCGCCTGTATAAAAGGCTCCGCTCGTTTGACTGCGCATTGAATGATGTTTATCGGATTATATCGAACGCCAATCTGGAGAGATCCGTTTCGTAGTTCATTAATCCTGACGAAATCTCGCGTATTGAAAATTATTTCTAATACATGAAAGGCCACGTTATTGTATAATATATTAGGTGTTGGAATTAATTCGTAGCGTTTTACAAGTGATGGGAAGTACTTTCATTAATGTATTTTTTAATGCTCATGTGAAATAAATAACATTCTTTCATTAAAAACGCTACGAATTAATTCCAACACCTAATATATAATTGCTTCTAAAGAGGATTGCTGCAAGAGGATCTATCGATCAATATTGATTTCAATCTAGAAAATTTTGTATGTATTTCTCTTAGTCTATTATCCGATCACGCGAAGTGTTGATTAAAAAATATATAAATATTACAATTATATATGAAACTTTCTGGTTATATAATATATTTTCACGAATTGCTGATCTAATTATAAACTAATTATTTACACATAGATGTTATAACTTTTGTTGTATTAATTGTTGTCACTTCGAAAAAAAATCAACGAGATTTAGCGAATCAGGTAACACAAGGTCTTGTCGACAGCTGCCTTATTTTTCGGATTCATCTCGTCTGTGTGACAGAAGAGAGCAACTGGGACAAAGCGTTAACGTGAGAGGAAAGAGAGTGACGGCGGCAGGCTACGAAGAAGTAGCGGCAGAAAACGGCTTCTTTGACAAATTCGATTCGCGTGTCACGGCACGCGGAACACGGCGAGAGCCGGAAAACCGGAGGGTGTTCCACTCTCGCA
Source organism: Acromyrmex echinatior (assembly GCF_024713525.1). Taxonomy (NCBI): domain Eukaryota; kingdom Metazoa; phylum Arthropoda; class Insecta; order Hymenoptera; family Formicidae; genus Acromyrmex; species Acromyrmex echinatior. The sequence goes on along the minus strand of NC_141866.1, from coordinate 7,295,990 downwards.
GTCGCTAAATCAGCTAAATGGCTGGCAGAACCAGCGGGGATTGGGAACCTGTGTAACGCGAGGTGTGACAGGCGTGGTTGACGCCATCGGTAAAATCTTGAATATTTGATGCCGCGCGTCTCGCGACTGCCGCTGCCGCTGCGACGACTACGACGACGCCGAGATATTGAGAGCCGCGAGAATTTCAAGCGTCGTGCAGAAAATCAAGTCTCATCGCCCTTCCTCTAAGAGGAATCGAGTGTAGGAATACCGGATTGTCTGGCCCGTCACCTCTTATCTTCGTTACCCGTCATCGCTCTTCGTTCCGCGAGAATTATTCAACGACTTTAATGCTGCGCATACACTGCAAGCGCGGCTGAATTGATACTTGCGCTATTCATTCGGCTAGGTATTAATTATTTCTATTACGTATGCAGAGTACGTAACAATTTAATTATAGAAATTATGTTTAATCCATAGACGTAATATAAGAATAGACTGCACATACTTGTTAAGTTGTTAGTATTAGTATAAAAAGAGAGATATCATATCGCTTGAATCATATCACTCTCCTCCCGTGTATCTCGAGAATCCCATGAAGAGATATGCTGATATGAATCATCAATACTTTCTAACAAAGCACACTGAGAGAAAAATTTTTAGTATGTGTAATACAAGTATATATACTATAATTATGACTATTATTGTTATGTTATTAATTATATGTATAATTTTATCAATAAATATGTATAGTTGAAAAAAATAATAATAGTATTACTATAATATTATTATAGTAATAATAATAGTATAATAATAGTAGTATTACTTTAAAAATGGTTGAAATTACTATAATTTAACTTGAATTTATATAACAATTACATTTTTATGGAATTTATTATTACTGTTTACTAACGTTAACATATTACAATATTATTAATGTTATAGCAGTAATTAGTATTATATAATAATAATTGTGATAACAATGTAATTACAATTACAAATAAAAATTATTAAAAATTACTAAAAAATTTTTCTGCAAATAAAGATCAGAAAATGCGCAATCTATACCTATATCCATCAAGTCAAGTATAACTTATTAAGATTGTCGTTCACTTAAAAAAAAATGTATGCAGGCAGCTTATATCTTTTTTAACACTGATGTCCGAATCTATGCATATCCGATGAAGCTATATCTTCTTCGAGTACATAAATAATTTGCGAAATATCATCGCATATTCCAAGCTTATTTTACTTTTAATGAAGTATAAAATAATATTTGCATACACAAAGAAATTGAATGTTTCTCGTGAACACAATAATTCGCATTGTATCACGAATTCGATATTATATCGTCTCGGACGCGAAACGACCAAGGGTGATAACAATCGCGTTAACGTTTTTTTTTTACGACGTATGTTCAGGCGAATCCAATGGGTACACTGGAGCGCGCTGACAGCGAAAAATGATGATTGAATTAAGCGTCTTAAAACCAGAGACGTTCATTGACGACCGCGCAACGACTGGCGCAAACAGTCTTTAGTACCTCGCGGTAAAGAGAACCTATATTCCAGAACGGACTCATTCCAGGACTCATCCAATTAATCATTTTATGAGCCATCGACTCTTCCCTCGTTTTGCTGTACAGTTCTACGGTCGCGTATCGTTGTTGTTCGTTCTGTTGCAAAAAGAGAAACGCGGAACGCGAACAGTAAAAAAAAAAACAAAGAGAGAATAAAAATACAACGCGGCGTAATTTTTATCGTTGAATGTTCCGACGCTGGCCGTGACACGTCGAGCGAATTAACAAGCTCGGCTCGCGATTTCCGACGGTACATCAACAACGCCGTCCCCTCCTACCCCGTTCCCGATGTTAATGCGTATTAATGTCGAGCGTGTAGATATTCGCTTTACGTGAGTCCACTGTGTGTAGGTAACAAGCGCATTTATTTATGGATAGCTGGAACCCGATGAAACATCAATGTGTCCACGCGAGAGCAGGAACGTGGGAGCGATGTGAGTGCAAGGGAGAAATGTTCATAGACGAACTAGCGAGGTAGTCGGAGAAAGAGGATACCGGAAAAAGAGAGGGAGAGAGAGAACATGCAGGGACGAAAGAGAAAAAGGGATGACCATAGAGAAAGAGGATGAATAGGCGCGGAACGAACGTGTTTGTGAAAAGTACGAAATCGTTGGTTGATAATGGGTGCAGTTTATCAGACCTCCCCCTCGCCCGTCCCTTTCCACCTTTCCGTGTCCACAGCTCCTGTACCGCTCTTCCGTACCAACGACGGCAATAGCGGGTGCTTTCATTGTACACGCGGCCTGCAAACAATAATCATGACACGCGGGATTGCCCGGCAATGACAATGGAATTGATGAAATATCGATTGCGCGCCCGACGACACCGTATAATTGTTTTACAACGATGGTGTGCGCCATTCGGCGCCGCCGATAGGATTGCGGTGGCTACGTAAAATCGTTCCTGTACGCTTTCCAGGCGGGATATATACGCGCCTTCATACCCCTTTCGGTAAACGAACGTTCTCTCTTGTCATGAAAAAGAGAGAGACTAGTCAATGTGTTTTAATGCGGCTCGAATAATTGAAGAGACTATTCCAAAATGAGCCGCATCTACTTTTAATCCACAATGAACTCGACACGCGGCTAGATATGTCGCTTGTGTGTGTGTGTGTGTGTATATATATATATATATATATATATATATATATATTTTTTTTTTTTTTTTAAAGAATGTTATATATTTTCTCTCAGAACTAGTTGTGATTTGGCACAAGGAGAGATAACGAATGTAAATAGGTACTTCAGCGTCGCTTTTCAGATAATTGCGAATAGACGCAACTTTAACATGCACTTAATATCAAATGTTAAAGTGTCACGGAGTACAGTACAATGTTTAATCCTCCCCCTGTCTCTAAGATTCCAATGTAAATTTGACGTGAACATTAATCGCACGCAATTACTCGACGTGTTGTATCGAGGAAACGCGCTTTCCAAGGTATCAGGGTGTCAGCGGACCGACACACGATGCAATAATCTTGAATCTCATAAGCAACCGTATGTCACACACAAGCGTATGTTGCGGGAGCGGGCGGATGTTGGCCCTCTAAGAACAGGTGGTGCCTAAAGGGCGAGGAGATTTGTAGTTTCATTAGACAGCGGCTGCTGCTTATGACGCCTGGGCCTGGTTGTCTACAACCACTTACATCGCTACTTACCTGCGTCGCGTCGTAAGTAACCTCTCTCCAATTCGACGTGGCGTTGAGCCACTTGCAAACCCGGCGAGGAAAACGAGCAAGAACTGTGCGTTCAGTTGAGTAAGTGCCATCAAGAGCGAGTTATACGTAACTTAAGCAAATGCGCGAAAATAAAGCCTCCACGCTACGTAGAAGAGGATGGTTTTGTGCGATGCAGAGAAACATGAAGAAGGTTTAAGTTTACAACGATATTGTCGATCGTAATAATTTTTCCAATTTCTAACTCTTCCGATCCACTTGCCGTAAAATCAATATGGAAAATTAATATAGAAATTTTGACGAAATGGCTCGATAAAAATAAGAGGACTTCTTGGAAGTTTATATTACAAGTAAAACAGATAGAGCGGAGCTTGAAAAAGTAGCAGTTTAGAAGTCGACGGTTTCTCAAAGCCACAAGATTGGCTTTCGAAAGCATCCACATCAAAAAGTTCGCGCAATTGCCTTTCGGAGCCGCGTGGACGCGCAGAGGGAGAAAAGAAGATTCTAAAGAAGTTTCCCAAATTGCGCGACGATTTCGTTGAAACGACGTTCACCAAGCGTGTTCGAACCCACGAGCGGCTCCGTCGAAAACTTTTGACGCCGATGTCACAGTAGGTACGTGTGATGTGTATCCAGCATTCATACATTCGCACGAAAAAGATGCAGATGGTGTTCGCATAATACAAACTCTGAGGCAGCTGCGCGGATATATATATATGACGGATTCTCGCGACTCTCACCGAATAAGTTCCGTCGTTTTATTCTAACGACCAAAAGAGAGAGAAATATTTATGTATGTGTGTGTGTGTTTATATATATATATATATATATATATATATATATATATATATATATATATATTATTAGCCACCAAGCCTGCAAATATGATTTTCTTCATTCATTTGTATTGAAGATTTCTCGGTCCATTTTCACTTTATATATATATATGAAACATTTGACAAGTTAAATTTTATAAAAAAGAAAGCTAAATCCTTTTTTAAAATTCTGCTTTAAACTTTATTTACATGTTAATTATGTCAATTTCTGTAATATGATAAATATTAGAATCGAGGATTATGTGTTGTGATAGATACACGATCTGTTTCAACGGATAAATTTGACCGCAGAAGACTGAAAAACATTCGCTCGGCTTACATGATGTCCAGGCAGATGCTGAAGTAATTTCGACCACGTCACGAGTTTTTCAAAATGGATTATTATGTCCTCCTTTCTCCGTCTCTCCTCTTTTTTTTCCACCGCGAACGTGCTCGAGACTCTGATCCGCGGATCTCACCGAGTAACGTAATCACGACTTTACGAAGATCTGTGGCAAAACAGCCGCTGCCTACCTCAATCCACCCCGCCATCCCGAGGCAACGAGATCGTTGTGACGTATCGACTTCGCAGAAGTGCTGGACGTGTTCCTGCTCGAAAGCGCCGTAATTACGGGTATCTTTTATAGGCAGGAAGAAGATATTTATACAGCCGACGTGCTGGATGATCGAGGAGGCTCTCTCTCGTCCTCCCGACGATGACGCGACCTTTTCCCTATCAACCAGAGGTGGGATGATTCACGGTCGATCCAGCCGGACCACGATTCTAACTTAGCAGTATTTTTCATGTACGGTATGCTCGGTAAATTAAGCGTCCATTCAACGCCATTCGATACCGAGAATGCTTCTTGCGTTCATGACGTTGTTTGCTTAAAGGCACAATGCTGCTGTTGCGCGATGATAAAGCATCGTTAAAAATAACTGACGTGATCGAAACATAGCGGAATAACGAAAGCACCTGTATAGATTGAATATTCAAGTGCAAAGTATAAATCAAGTTTATAACGACCATATCTTAAAATATTAAAATTAGATAATTATAAATATTGAAGTATATTTTTGATAAAAGTTTCTAATCTTTCTAGTTATATAAATTAAACAATATCATAACAGAATACATAATTATTTTAATTTTATTATTTGGTTGTAACACGTGGGATTTTTAGCGCCTATTTTATAAGCGAGAAAAAAGCAAAGTCGGGAAGTGATAGAGAATGCGCGCGGGGGAGAGAGAGTTAATTTCATAGCTGATCACCCCGAGTAATCCAACTGAGGGCGGTGCCGCTGATGCGGAAAACAAAGCTGCAGGGTGCGACGAGTCACCCTACCAAGCTTTTCCGAGTCGTACGTCATAAGTGCTTCCGCGCTAGATTCATCATCTTAGCCGACCGGCTTCCAGCAGGGTTATCCACTTTTTCCACCCTTGTCGACGACGGTAGACGGCACGGTGACGGGGATTATTCTGCTTGAACCGTCCTAAAATCTTCTCTTCTAGAAGAAAAGGATATTTCTCGCGTAAAGAAAAGCTCTACAGAATTTTTCTCTTAAAAACTACCTTGCAACTCTCCGTTAATCGTTTCAGCATCTAATACTACGCAGTCCTCCGTTACTGCATAAAATCCTATGATTCTGACAATAAAAGTGTGCGAGAACCGTGCGTTTATTTTCATAGTTTTGATGTAAAACCTGATTGAATCATATTCGTACACAGACAGAACCTGTGATACTATTTTATTGCACACATCGGTTACATAATGCCTTGACATTGTTCCGCATGTACCAATATTGTCTGTTACACTGCGTCGACGCGATTCAACGTACTCGTATACGGTATACGACCGCCGCGGTAAAAACGCTCGCGTGCTTTACTCAGTCTGGCCGTTTGTTTTTACGAGCGCGTAAACGAATAACGTTAAGCCACGACGTGTGAAAGTTACGAGAAGCTCGACTCTCGTGCGATATTCAAAACGGGCCCGGAGGTAATGCGAATAAATGCCAAAAAGGAAGGATGTACGTATAAGGGTGTAAGTATTGCGTACACACCACAGGACCCTAATGGTGGCTGCTTACGAGTTGATTTATTTATCGGAGTGGCAATACCATGGTGAATCCACCCTAAGAGCATGCCAGATTAGCCTGGAGCCCTCGTGTGTATCTTTCTCGCGGCTCTATGGACGCATAATAGACACGCGTGATAGACGAGAGAACGGAACAGCGTGACACACGGAATAAAGTATACCCGGGGACGTAGAAAAAGCAATCATATACGAATGCATCTTGAACTAATTCTAGAACTAACATAGAAATATCCAATTAAACATCCAATACAAAACAACCAAAATTGTTCTTTAAAATTCATTAAAATTTTTACCAAAATAAATTTCAACTGAAATTATATCTTTTCTACACTGAGAGAAAACTATTCGGTATTTGTGACTGTCGTTAAATAGTAAAATAATTATTGTTAGGAACCCCATATTTATTATTTTATAATGCTAGCAATAATAATTATATTTACGATTCTATGTATCAAAATTTATACTTGATATTGAAGTCATTATATCGTTCGGTATCAATTATATATTTTTCTTGTATATATAAAATTGAAAATATAATTACTATTATTAATATTACGAAGATTAATATATTATAGTAGCAACTATAAAAATGGAGCTCCTGACCATAATTATTTTATAATTATAATCATAAATACCATATATACTTTTCTGACAAGTAACTCTACTTTTGTATTACTCGCTAATTTTATTAAAACTCATGTCAATGCAAATTTTCAGAAAGTATTCGGAAATGATAAATCGCCGATTCAATGAAGGTACATTATGCGCGACATAGTAATCGGTCTTGACAAAGTCACTTGATATCTGGATCACCTTCCCATAATCTCCGATAATCTCATAAATAATGCGCGCAACGTGCGCTCCGCTCGTTCGTCATGTTATGAAAAACAAACTCGTTTACGTGCTCGCGCATTAAATCTTCGGACCTGGTCGAGATTCTCAAGTCTCATTCGCGTACTTCGAACATCCGTGAAAATGCGTGTACGGGCTTTTATCAGCATTACTGACGCGTATCACTTCCACGAAAAGCCTATTCTGCATAGCGGCAATGAGCGATCGTAATCGAAATTCCATTTCTCGCATTGTGAGTTAGAGCCCAGGTGAATCCCGATATGCGTTCAAATAAAATCTAACAATGGCCGGCCGGCCCAACCTATCTCTTTTTTGTTCTCTCCGAAAGAAAAAAAATGGATTTTTTTTTTACCGATTCGAGCGTACACAAAAGCACGTGTACAATCGTACGGGCAATGCAGAGACGCCAGCGCGAATGACCGCGTCATCCATATATTCCCGGCTAGACCTCGATTTTCATCCCCTTCGTCGACGGGACCGCTGAAGAGCGGACGGGGGTGCGCGTGTGTGGACGTGGGGGGGGAGGGGGGAAGTGGGTGCCAGATTCGCAATGCGAGCGAATTGACCTCGCGATTTGACGCTACGCAAACGCTCCGGCCAATTATCCGCAGTCTCCCTCCATTTTTCGGATTTCATGCCCATTGTGCACCCAACCCCTGTGCGGCAGAGAATGCACATCGTGTATTCACCCGACTAAGCGTTCTTGCCCGTTTCGCCGTACACTTTTGGTGTTGCAGCGCGTGTCGTAACAGGCGTTATACAATTGAACGTTGCGTCAGTGTTGTCTGGATCGTTGATTGTCTTTTACGCTTTCAACTCTCTCCCACGATATCTTACTGAAATCACGATATCACATGTGTTCTGCGATCGATCGTAACGACGAGTGAATGAGATGAATTGGATTAAAATTCACATGTCAAAAAAGGAAAAGAAATGACAAAAGATTATATAAATGCGAGAACAGTTATAGCGGAAAGAATAAATTTGCTGAAGTGTCTAATTTAGCTAATTTACAGATCTGAAAGTAATTATGACTATCAAAATTATTATATAAGATATTCAAGTATAATGAGCAATACTGCAAAAAGTTTTGACTTTCTAATATCAGCTTGAGAATTCTATATAATTATTTCGATTGTCTAACAAAATTATTTTTACATTGAGAGAAATGAGTTTGTTATAGAAACAAAAAAGGGATGACAAATGTAATGATTAATAGGAAAATGGATCAGTTGTGAAAATCGATCAGTTTGTGAATAGTTTCTATTATTCATTAATATAACAAATAATATATGATTTACGATTCAAACCAAAATAATCAGTATTGCTAGCAAATAAAAATCAAAAAATAGGTTGAGTTTTACATAAGTTGCTTCTATCACTAATAATTGGTTGGAATAACAGTTAGACTAGCATCAATTATAACAAATATTAAAACAATAATTTGTTATCACTATCTACAAATCATTTGTTAAAGGTATTGGCTTATTAACAAAATCCTTCAGTGTAGATCCGTATTTAGCTAAAGAATTTTTAGATGCTTTATCAAAATCGTTCATGATAAACTGTAAATTAAAATATTAAAATATACAAAGATCTAAATTTGTTTAGAATTTTCGCCATTCAAGATCGAATCTGTCATATCACGTTACGATAAAGGCAGAAAAGTTCGACGCTCTAAATTCGAAGACACGTCATGCTTGGCGACTCTGAAAGTGTCAGTCTACTCTCCCGTTCTGCCATTCAGGACTTAGACGTTTCCCTTTTGCTTGAAAGGATACGCGAGTTCTTGTCCAAATCTTTTCAATACATACATATGTATTATGTACACAAACGAACACGCGGGAACATCTAAGGGGCGTGCAGGATTTCCTTGTCACAAAAGTTATATCTACTTGCGAGAGTAGAAGAGAAAAAAGAAAGAAAGAAACGGGACAAAGCAGCCATTTTATTATGGAATGGCAACACTTAGGCTTACACGAATCTCTATCGTTTTTTTTTTTGCATTGTAATAATATTTTTCCCTTCGTCGTACCGCTTGCTAATTTCTGTTGCTTTGTACCTAATAGAATGCTAAGAATAATTTCTTTTAAAATAGAATTTATATGTTAACAGAAATGTAGACTTATAAGAGTTATACAAATGGCTATCGCGTGTTTTAATATGATACTGTTTTTACGATACTGTTGGTTAATTATCCGAAACATTTAACGGCAGCAAAGTTATAACTAGACGCTTGCTCGCGGCAAAAGTGCAGGTGAAAAAAAATTGAAAATTTACTACGGCTGCGCTATAACAGAGTGTTATAGAAACAAAATTCCGCCACAACCTCCCAGTATGTTCAACATAGTCAGTATTATCATTTTATTCCGCTAATGCTTCATGCTGTATCTACCGTATTCGCGCTTTCATTCATAAAACAAGCGAGGTTTATATACGGAACACATTCTGCATTTGAGGCAAAAACATCGATGTTAATGAACAGCGCATGATGAGAAAAAGTAAATCCTATGAAATCGTTCGCACGCAATAATTAAATATCATTGTAGAGTAACAGAGCGAATCGCGAATCGTATTCCCTTGCGCAACGCGATGCGTTTCCGGTCGAAGGGCAAATCGCGAGAAATGAGAGCTGGAAAAAAAGGCCACTTCCGCTTTTGACAACGCGGATCTCTTCGGGGACCGACGAACCGGCCGTCGCTGTTCGAAGAGCCCAAGTGCAGACAGGTTCGGGTAACGGGGAAGCGGAAAAAACGGGCAAAACATGGACGTGTCGACGTGTCCTGTCGCATATTTTCTCGCCGCGCGCGGGTAATCATAAAACTCAAACCGAGCGCGTTATATATGTATAAAACTGAAGCGGCGCACTTTTCCGACCGGTGTACATTCGAGTCCTCGCTTTGAATACAGCGCCCGGAGGACGGCAATAAAGAGTTTTGACAAACGGGCTAGACGCGCGAGCGAGCGCGACGCTGGGCGTCGCGTCGCCACCCACCACGGTACACAACTCTGCGTCAGTGTGTGCACTGCAGATCGCGTGGCTATGTGCACCGCCTGGCTTTTTCATTCGGCCGGAAAAACGAATGAACGTCGGCCGTGACGACAAACGGCGGGTACACGTCGAGTACATGAATACACGAGCGGCCGTTTATACATTTCGCTCTCTCCGACTATATTGCAGCTGACATATTCCGGCGTGCTTTTGCAAGATCGTCTTTGGGAGGAAAATCGCTGGGAGGGATATCGAGATCGACGGTTTGTTTATTGAAACAATTAACACCGAGTTCTAGTACAATCTATCGTGTCGCTTTCTTTTGTTAATGATTGTCCTTAAAGTCGAAACAGTTTTCATTAATATTTCAAGTGAATGATAAGTGACTTCATATACGTATACGATTTAATTTTAAACATAAAAATAAGCTACTATACTGCGAAGAAAAATAAATTTATACATTTAAACGTATAGTATAGTGTTATTTTTATACGAAAAGTAAATCAAACGCATATCATATATATGAAAGTACTTTTATACTTGGATTTGTTATGTTATAGGATCTCAGATTACAACAAAATGTAAAATCGGGAAATAAGACATCTTTTAGATAGCCCGATTTTGATTCTGTGTTGTCTTTTACACTCTAAATCCAAGTGTGTAATAAGTGCTTTAATTATATACATAAGTCTGTGATTTATTTTTCTACGTAAAAATAACACTAATAAGTGCCTTCATATGTGTATGTATAATTTATTTTTTTCGTGATAAAAATTGGAACATAAAGTGTCTTAAAGACATCTTTAAGATGTCTTTCAGATGTCTTGATTTTGGACTTTCTGTATTCTCTAGGATGCTATACTCCAAATCTAAGTGTATACATAAGTGTAATTTGGTGCGTAAAACTCTCAATTTGGACTTTGTGTTGTTTTGAATTAAAAATAAAAATTCCACAGGATTTAAATTTACAAAATAAACACGGTTCATGCAAAAGCACGATCCACTTTTGGTGTCTAATTCACTCGTTAAATAATTTTTTTTGAGAGAGAAAAAATCGCGCTGCTGACTTTTGTAATTGTTTCCATTCATCGTCGGCACGAGTCATGCCAATGCACTCTCTGTATGCTCTTTTTTCATATTGTTGGAAAAAATAAATGAACGTCGGCGACAAACGGTGGATGCACCGTCGTCTACATGAATACACGCGCGCAAACCTTTACTCTTGCTCCCATTTCATTCTCTGACGCGAATTATGACTATAGCCGAAATAAAATGCTTTTTCTTTTAAATCGTAATGGTAAATTAAAAATAAATTCCTTTCGTCTGATTTTGAATATCTGTGCGAAATTCAAATTCAGACATATCGGCGGCATTCGTCATGTTGGGAAAATCATCAACGCGTACTCGCGTTTTTAATACCCGTCGAATTTCCATCGACGAAACAATTACCACATCTGCGACGAAATTTTTGTCATTCCGGCATCAATATACAGGTTTAGCTGAGTGACGACATGTTGTATCACACGAGTAGACACACGCACGTGTCCATATACGTGTATATATATGCCCGTACCTACACACTCCACCCATTTCCTCTCATCATTCGGCATGGTCGATGGCACTTCACCCCGCACGTCGGAATCATCCAACGATGAAGCACTCGATTACTGCATTAACAATGCTACTAATTCAGCAATGTCCCGCCAAAATCCCTCGCGCGTACTCACCCTTTCCCCTCTCCCCCCCCCCCCTCTCTCTTTCGTTCGATTCAACTGGTTCGAATTGGAATCGATATCATATCGTTACTGTATCCGTCCGGCCTCGCTCACGAGTGTGTGTACACGGCTTTCGGCGTGGCTGCTGACACTCGTTTTCCGCTGGGCCGTTAAAACGGTTAAAACAACCGCACGACCGATACGTCATTCCGCAATGTTCACGACCGGCCGTTGGGCGCGCTGAACATGATCGCCGGCCAATCGTAATCGCTGACTCCCGATTTCCATCCGTAGTAATGAAATCGTATCGCTCGCTACCGCACGTTCAACCATCGCATTTATTCGATACCTACATCGAACGCTTTCACGCTTCGTTCGCTTTTGTATATTGCGCGATATGCACATGTCTTTCATTCAAAGAGATGTATCGCTCAATCCTAATCTTACGCGTTTTGTCGCCAGCGTAGCTAGATATTCAGTTATACGTACGAATAGATAGAGTAAAATTTGTTTCGCTTAATTCGAAATTCTAAACGCTTAAAAATTTTCCTTTCAATTAATAAAATATTTATAAACAAAAGTTGATATTGAAATCTATTGTATAATCATTGAGAACTAATTTTAAGGTAATAATCAACCTCGATGAAATATTTATTTCTTTCTAGCCTTTTGCTAATTTTCGGTTAGCAGCACAGAGAGTAGAAAATTGGATTCCATCTTAAGGAGATCCTAAAGCTTCCTGTTTTATCACGTAAGCACGTATAATTTTTGTATAAAAAATACTTTTTTTCTTTTTAATGTCAGCTATATGTAATTCTGCGTTTTAAGAATATTGTGAATTTAGGATGGTCTGAGGATGGCCAGATTGTGGTCGGAACGTCTAATGTTTTTATTAATGTAATGATAATTAAATATCACAAACTATAGCTTGTGCGGTGGTTTTTTATGCTCTTCTTTTCATACGTTCTGAGTTATAAACCACGTGCGTTTTTATGATGTATACTTTTTTTCTCTTTCACCAATTCGAAAATCCTTTTCTAAGATTAAGGTATACGCATTAATACGTGTTTGGAAAGTGGAGTCTGCGCCGAGAATCATCAAAAATTTCAAAATTGATATATTTCTTAGTGTAACATGGCTGTCAAGTCGTGACAACATTTGCTTGATATGAAAGCTTTGCAATCTGTACGTACGAAATAGTGATTTCCAGGCACGTAGATTACACGAACAAACAACGTCGAACAAACGAGTTCTTAAAATTAGATTTAGATGCTTTATCATGACGAATTTGTTATACGAAAATTACATGGTCGTATTCATACGTGTTTCTGAAATAAATATCATTACTAAACATCGTTACTAGTTACAAGCAAAGTGATCGATCTTTACACCTTACATCACGTCACACATACGTGTGACTGCGTATCATAGATTGCTTGAGATATTGCTGTAATATAAAAAGACATATCGATGTGCAGCGCGACCTCTAATGATTTCGTCGAAGTTCGAGCTTTGCTTTGAGATCCTCTTAAGGGGATGCTGAAGCGACGGCCGAACTTGATCAATGTCGATAAAATAGATTTTTAATTCCAAATAAAATATTACATACATCAAGAAAACATTGCACACATTAATTAAAACATGTACATTAAGAAAAATCATTAAGTAAAACATTACGTACATTTCTTACTCTGCTATATCCTATATATCATATGAATGAGAGATTAGTACATTCAAATCGTACTTCTCAAGTCATTTCTCTTGTAAGCTTCAAAATCATAACTTAAAGATCTCACGATATTCTTATAAATTATTCAAATATGGGAAAGTACTTTTTTTTGGATATATCCTTGCATTCATTTATATATGCTTGTATTCATTTATATGTATATATGTGAAGGAAGCGAATATACATGATAATAGAAAACTATAATTTATAATTTTTTAGGAATTTTTATACTGGTTTTTCTAAAAGTATTTACGTTTTTTTTTATTCTGGAGAAATTTTTTATTCTGTATAAGGAAAATGAAACGATTTGACAAATACGAAATTATGCTCCGTTGGTAACTCCAGCATCAACTTTCAAATATGAAGTACAAGCTAATTATCATTTTATTTGAATTGGAGAACTTACCGATCTCTATTGCTCCTTATGTATTCCACCGAAAAATTCTCCATCCATCTGAAAAAATTAAACGATTTTTTCAGATTTTCTGCAGAAATTCCGACTTAATATTTTTTAAGGTTACAGAATTTCTGAATACTAATTAAGTATCAACTCTTAAATATTATACTACGACAACGATACATTTACATGACATATCCAATTCGATTGCTCATAACTTTCATAAAAATAGACATATTGTAAATAATAGTTTTTCAATAGAAACATGACTTTAAAAAAATATTAAACAAATGTATGTATCTTTATTAATTAAAAAAGTTATAAGTAATAAAAAAAGCATTGAAAAAGCATTAAAAAAAGAGAAGCTTGGTATGCCATATCAAAAAGATGTTTAAGGGTTAAAATATATATAGATTTTATATTAAATTTAATTTAAAAAATTATGCGAATTGTGTGTGTGTTATTCTCTATCGACTCGACGAAATCTTTTTACGCGAATAAATACGGGAATAAAATTGTAATAAAAAGAGTCAACACGCCTTTTTCAGTCACGTCGTAAACCGGAGTATGCATGTATCATATGTGTTATGACCGCGTGATCGAATCAGAGGTACATCAATTACTGCAGGTATCTCTTTAGGTGCAACGACGCGCGTAACGTACACGTGGCGCAAGACTTTACGTCGATATAAACACAGTTGGCGGTAGCCGACAAGAGAAACGCGATCGTATGGCTGCTGTGGGTCGAGCGGCGCGGTGCGGCGCGGCGCCTTCCCCACCGTCGAGGCAATGAATACGAATAGGTTTCGAGATACGATCTCTCTCGGGATACGCGCGGCACGCGGGAGGGGTTAAATTAAATGATTTGCATAAGTAGGTGGGTGTCGACACCGGCAAACATTGACAAACGCGTGTGCCGCAGCACATGCTTTCTCGCTTCTTCGCGCTTCCATCTCACTCGTCTTGCTTTATCCCCCATCAGAAAAGGGGAGACCTCTCTGTACGAAGTTATAAGAATATATTATTACGAGTAATGGAAGCATACCCCCCCGAGCTTCAAACCTACGCTGTAGAGCAGTCGCCAGATAAGAGCATCGAATGCACGAGGCGACACGTGTCGAACGGAGTGTGGGTCACTGATACAGCCATTCGCAATTACACTACACACGTCATTGCAAAAGCCCTTCTATCGGGATGTTACTCTTTCGGATTTCGCTGTAAGAACCCTTTGCTCCGCTTGTTTTAACTTTAGAGAGCAAAAATCTATTTTTTAAATTTTACAGCGTTTTCTTGAGTTAATTCATTATTTGTAAGATTTATTTATTATTTATATTCGTTGGCTCAAAATATGACACCTGTTTCAGTACCACTAGAGTGGCTTTTCCTAAAGATTAAAAGTACATAGATTTGACGTCTATTCATTCGAGTTTAATTCATCAATTTCCACCGAAATCTTAAACGATCTGCAATCGATCCACGACGAAGTGACAGAAAAGACGTATCTTTTAGATTCCCCGAACAATCTCTCAGAGCGTAACCTACGCCTCCCTCGATCACTTCTCAAGCGTGGTATGTTTGCCGTTGTTGCGACAACGGCGTCACGTGTCAATTCGCATTATTACTATTTGTCGAGGAGAGTATATCGCGGACGAAGAAGAATGTACGCAACGACGGGTCGGCACGACCCTTCGTGGGAAAAGCCAACGTAAACAAAATAAAATAGAGATAGATAAAGAATGACGCGCGCGAATATCATAGAAGACCCCTCCTCACAACTTCCCTTGTATCTAATCCCGGATTGACTCGTGTCACTTATTAATATTTTATGCAAACACCATGATTTACGGTTGGGCGCGCGGAGGTATTACCCCACCGTCAACCCTCTTTCCTCTTAGAAAACCGATAACCGCAGACTCGACAATGGCCTTATCTCCCTGCATCGTCGTGACGAATGACATTTGCGTCTTGATTACGCCGGGGTATCCATTTATGAGTTTGTTCGCACAGAATTATTAATTTCCTTGCGGATGTGACGAAACAATGTTTCGCTCTTTACGTATCTACAAACTCATTTTGCCGTTTTCTTAGCGGTTCAACTATGATTTTAACAAATTATTTTCTCTATAAGAAATTAAAATTTTCTTAGAAATTCGATGGTTTTAAATTCCTTCTTTAACGTTGCGAAAAGTAAACATTCTATGGTACGCTACATTTGTGCCTTAAAATCGAAGAATTTTATTCGCTGTTATCGCAATACCAGCAACCATTTTCTGTACGCTTTCGCTCTCGTTTCTGTCCTCAAGAATTCTTACCCCAACTCGCATAGCGGAATCCAGTAGGATGCTGATGGGCACGGGGCGGTTAGAAAAGGCGAAATCTGCAAGCCAAAACGAATCAGAGTAATCCTCCGTGCGTTCTCGAAAAGCACCCTCCCTCCCTCCCTCCCTCTCTCTCGCTTCAGCGGTTCGACTACGGTAAGGGCGGAATATACCCATCCGAAAAAAAGCTCACGACGGTCGATGAGCATTTCGTAAATGGTCTCCCCCCCCCCCTCACTCTTTTTACGCCTTCCACTTGTCGCAGTAGCGGATGGTAACTTCTCAGAACCTAAAGTTAACAATTTTTTCAAGTACCTAGCAAGAGCATGATAGAATAAAAACAAATCAAAGTAAATAAGATGCTTCGTCTGCTTTTTACATGACATATAACATCCCATGTAGAACTTTATAATCGGCTCAGTGCTGAGCCATTATTGATTGTCACAGTTCAGATACTGGCGCAATACTACATACTGGATAATAATTTGAGTCTAGTACTGGCAGATGGTATTAGCTCGGTCATTTTAACCAGTCATTTACCAGTGATGATCCAATACTGATTGACAATACCTTGGCTGTTAGTTGACAATCATATAAGCGTTGATTTTGTTATCTGCTGATGATACCCCATATGGGATAAACAAACGTTTGAAAATTAATTTAAATATTCCTCGATATTAATACAATTCTTTAAAATCGAAATCAAAAGCACGTAAACTATTAATTTTGTACAAAGTTATGCACAATAAATCGATCATATTGAGGAAGTTTTCATATTACAATTAAAACAACATTAAGTTTTGTTAGGCTACACACAAAACCGCCCCTGACTACTCGTAGTCTTTTCTTTTACCCTCCAATCTATTCCTGGCCGCGTGAAGGCAGACGCGTCGCCACGGTGGTAGTGGCGGTTCACCACCGACCGCCCCTTTCGTTCCTTCTGAAGGAGCCATGCAAAAGTATCTTCTCCTCGTCGTTCTTCTCTGACTACCCCCATTGACTATGCTATCCTCCCAACTCGTCCCGTCCAACCTCGTCGCCGTTGTCCTTCGAGAAACCCCCGTCGCTTTAAATTGCTGATGAGCATTTTTAAATTGGTTACGTTAAGTGAATTGGTACATAGACACTCTTGTGTTCTCTCGATAAAAGTCTTTAATGAATCCAGGAGAAAGATGGCCTTGCCACGATAATGATAATATATTACTATCATCATATTATCGCTGCGTACTAATTAGTAATACACATACAAAACATATATGTATATAATAATAATGCCTTCGAGAAATCTTATAAATTTATCGAGATATCCTCTTACAAGTTCGCAAGAAGTTATAAATGTAAAAAATTAATTACTTGAAATGCACACGCAAGGATTCATACCGGAGTACGAATAAATTCAATAAATGAGGTAAAAAATATAATTAATATTCAATGTATGCAAGTTCAGCTTTGTGAGTCGCAGCTCATTATACTTATCACTGTTAGAACATACACTGTATATATTAATTATAGAAATATTATATAAAGTTACTAGCAGGAAACATAGTCATCATGCAATCTCAGTCGTGTTATCGTAATGAGAAGCATATAATTTCAAACATTTAGACGAGAACAAGTCTCAATATGTTAGATATATATTAACATCCTTGGGAAAATCGTCGACTGTCGACGAACATGATTTTTCCTGAGAATATCAAAATGAGGAAACGAATAATTGTCTCGGTTGAAGTCACCGAGCATACATAAATAAAACACAAACACGAACCAGGAAAAAGATAGCGACGAGTTAATTAAAGCCCCTGCCCAGCATTAAGAATCAAATCGAGAGAGATTCTGTTCTTTCCTCTCCTTCTCCGCTTTCCCTTCGTCGTATCCTCGGTCATACAGTTTTTCTTCCTGTATGAATGAACGAAAGGGTGAGAAACAGAGAGAAAATCGCCGCAGGATGGGAGGAGAAGGGAAGGACAAACGGCCGAAGTCTGCCTTCTGGCTTCATCCGATAAAGGGAACGAGTAGTCGGCCGAATCCGTCCGGGTCCCAGCAACAACAATAATATCGTCGTCAGTTCGTTAAGCGCTTCTTTCAGGCGACCTGTTCCTCGCCTCACCTCCGCGAGTCCAAAGAGATAACTAACGTTCCTCCCAACTACAAGGACGACGTCGACGACAACGATGACGGCCACCTACACTCGTCACGTTACATCCTGGCCGTTACGACACGTTCGAGCCAACCGACCGCTTACGTGCGTGACTTTGTCACTTAAGATAATATCGAACCGTGAAATCATTTATCACCTTTCAATTCCCACAAGAACTTTCCAGCAGAGATAATGCAATGGTGATCAACATGACGCATCTCGTTCTCTTCGATGACTTTAAACATCACAAATTTTTATCACAAATTTTTAATAAATTAAACATGAAAAAAAACGGTTTTTTAAAGTAAAATAGGATAATTTTGACCTATATAATATGACCTATATAATTTTGACAATCGAGATAATTTTGGTCCTAAAAAATGCTTAGAATGAAATCAAGACATATAACGTTTTTAAGGTCTTAAAATGTTTTCAAAATGTTTTCAATTCACATTTTATGTCTCAATTTTGACTTGCGTGTTTGGGCATTGTCATTTGAGCCAAAGTTACTCCATTTTACAGAATTTAAAAATTTAGCTAAAAGCAGATCTGAAAATAATTCCGTTAGACAAAAATAATTATATAGGACTTGAGCTAGTTACTAGAATATCAAAACTTTTTGCAGTTCATTATGCTTCAGCATCCTACATATTGTGATGATCTAACAAAATTATATAATATTTTCAAATCTAATATATTTAGCAAAATTATTTTTTCGATAAAAAAAAATAGAATAATGTAGATAATGCAATTTTTATATTAATATAAATATTAATATAAGCGTATCAAATATTTTGTAAAGATAATCAAACATTAAAAAGATTAATATTCATTGCTTAATAGTATGTGATCACGTTTGTCATTATGCCAAACTGGTTACTCCGGTATCGATATATTGGGCGAGGAGCTCTTCGGCATAATCAATACTAATATCAGATCGTAGGGATAATACTTTAACATGACCATGCTAATTCGCCAATTTATTAAAGTCCGTAATTAATAACATTCATTTATGATTCATAGCGAGACAGTTCTCGTTCAGCTGTCGATAAAACCTCTAATAAATGCAATGGATAAGTATCATTATTGGAAATCTGCGACCATCGTTGTCGTGAGTGGCACGTGTGCGGTTTTACTCCGTCAATCTCACGACCGATCGAGCTTAGTTTGATTGATTGCTGACGTATGATGAGTCACTACGATTACCGTACAACTCCGCGAGCCAAGCAAAGCGTCGTCTGGCGGCGATGATAAGGCATATTGCTTGTCGTGCTGGATGACTTTTCGTTAAACCGACGCATCCGATGTCTCTTACTGTCGCCTTCATTTTACGCGTTAACAAGCATTTACGTGACAATCTACATCCCCGCGACATCTGCGTATACTTGCTCGTGGCGCTTTACTGGTAACGGGAGCTATCTCCGTTTCTGCGACGACAATATTCGAGAGATCGCTGTTCCAACTCGAATAATCGTGTCGACAGCATTATACAGGCGATGTATTATTCGGTAACATGGTAAAGCGCAACGCGCGTGTCTCGTTAACAAAGCCGGGACTCTCGATAGGTCCCCGCAACAGATGCGAGGCGATGTCAAACGGAGCATGCACGCGTCGAGGGTCAGACCAAAATGATTGACATATTTTCCATGGCGAAATCCATTCGTGTCCGCTGCGCGTCGTTGCGTCGTTGTGAGGCGAGTGCGATTTCGGATATGTGTCGCTCCTATAAATCTTGATTCTTGATACTATCCTTCGAATCCAGAAGAGCAACTTACTCACTGATTCCGTCATGATCTCGAGATTTCATCCGTACGCGGATAAATTGGAAAGTCGTCCCTCCATTTGGACATAATCCTGCGATCTGACGGGATCACGGCTGATCCGCATAACAGTATTTTACGTCTCGCTCACTGACAAAATGCCGGGCAAGGTGTATACGAACCACGCCGATTTGATCGGCTGCTCTCTCGCCTGACGTGTTGCCGTGAATTTTTGTTCTTTCGAGATTACCCGTACATATCCCCTTTATACACGTGCACAATGCAATCTCTTAGAAATCGACTGCCATAATAAATTTATACGAGTCAGCAGAGTCAGCTTTAAGAAGATAACATACAACCGGGAATAGGGCTCAGCTCGCTCGCTCGCTCGCTCGCTCGCTCACTCGCGCTGACTCGCGAATTCAAACTCACGTCCCTGGACGGATGGCTTTCAGCCTCAGTCAGAGAGGTATTGCCAGGACGTCCCGGGAGGATGGTAGTTGATCATAAATGACAGATGGACCGAGCTGGGCTCGTATATGCGTACGTGTACGTGCGAAGCCATAGATGAAACCTCACATCACGAAAATAAAAACTGTCATGTAACAAGTTAACGCTCGGCTATGACAAAGAGCAACGAGAGAAAAGGGAGAAAGAGAAGAGGGAGAGAGGGATGGAGGGAGGGAGAGAGGGAGGGAGGGAGGGAGGGAGAGAGAGAGAGAGAGAGAGAGAGAGAGAGAGAGAGAGAGAGACATAGCTGTGGAGATATGTAGTTAGACCGAAGGAGTGAGATCGTGTCGTGTGAGTAACGGAGATGATAACGACGTGATGGGCAGTGTCGAGTTTTGTGACATGACAGCAAATATACAACGCTTGGCAGCTGTATACGTGCGCGCTTAAGCGGATCTCTCTGTTGAGATTTGAAACGTAACACCCGTTGCAGAATACAACACTTCGCAATGTAGTACCGTACCGATTCCATTCGCCCCTTTCTCTTACCCCCTTGCGTCGGAAATAGTCAGGTTCCAAACTTAGCATGAGCCTCTCCACCCCCTTTTCCCTTTAACTCCCTTGTCCTTAAATTCTCCTCGGCCCCCGCGACTATCGCACTCCCTTGTACATCTCAGCCTACGAAGCGGAGCGACACGTTTAATTGGTAATCCGTTTAAAGGATTAGTAACTCACGATGGGTATTAGGACGTGTCGCTGGTCCGTCTGCAGCTTGTCCGTTTCGCACGGACAAGCCGAAGGACACGTAACCCAAGCGCGCCAGTAGAGGCTCTTTAGTGTTAGCATTCGATAGCTTTCGTAATCAAGGTCGATGACCTTATCAGAACCATTCTTCTCGCGAATGACAAAAGAAAAAGAAACGAGGTGAAAGATCGATGCTCACTAAATGTAAAGTTCATCGATCGTTTGCTCGAGGTCGTAGGTTTCGTAAGAATCATACAGTACGTTGCTACTAAAGAAATAATTGTTATCGACTACTAAGAGATGTAGATCGTGTTATTAGCCTAAGTAAAAAAAAAACAAAAATAAACCTAGGTATCCGATTGTCGTAAAGATGGATAAATGAGAAAACAAATTGTGAAAATTTCTCCGAGATTGAATTTTCACTCGACACAAAAGATCGATTTAACCTTAGTTGTATTCTACTAAAAAGTAAGACCCGAGGGTATCTTCTTTCTCCGTCCTCATACCCTCCCCCTCCTCATACGTTCGCCTTTTCTCTCTTCTCTAGTGTTCGACATGACCCCACGGGGTATGCTCACTTTTCAAACGAGCTTACTCTTTGCCACGCAAAAGCACATAGCCAGGAGGGGTAGAACGGGTTTGAAATCCGGTCTGATCTAATAGGGATTAACAGAGTGACAAATGTAAGAGTTAACGAAGGCAGAGTTGATGCTCTGTTTCTGCTCTACACTTTCGAGAGTACTGATCTCGTCGAAAAAAATTCAACAAACAACTTCATTAAAGAACTAGCAGGAGGAAAATTAACATTTATACTTTTTCATATTTCTTTAAAATAAAAAACAGGCATTAGATCGACTGTGTAACGGTAAATAATAATTTTTTTTAATGATGACTAAATAACTAACAAATTAAAATAAATTAATACAGGGACCAAAAATAATCAAGAAAAGAAGATGTTAAAAACAGAAAAAGTGAATTAAATAATTACATAATTAAATGTATTTAATAGAGGAATCAATTTCTTATTTAAAAAAAAAATTCAAGTCCCCTTCAGCTGCAAATTTAAATAATTAATATAATTATTTTTAATTATATAATGCAGTCTAATACGAATACATAATTTAAAAAAGAATAAATAATCAATTATCAAATTAAATCACTGAAAAAGTGATCTCGTTACACAATTAAAAACGAAAGATAAAATGTAAACTCACATAGGTTGAATAATCATTAAAATCCAAAAATTAAAAGTCTAATAGAACGTTAATCTCGATAAATCCATTTTGATTTATTTATAGAGAATTGTTCAAATGTTATGTCTACGTATAATTTCAGCATGAGAAAAAAACTTACATGGAATGATTTAATAAGTAATTAAATCAAAAATAATTATCATTTCATTCATTGCATCAAATTATAAGATATAACATATTAACAGGACTGTTATGAAGTTAAAATCATCTCGTTAAAACGCGTTTACGACTGCGGCATCAGACGTTTGATGCAGATATATAGTTTGATCGAAGCATGATAATAAACAACGAGGCATAACAAATTATATAAAGAACGTTTGGCAAGCCGACTCACGTTTACCAGGAAATCGATCCTCTGACCGCTGGCAACGTTCCGAACAGTTTGGCACACGGCTACATTTATATTCTTATGTAAGATCCGGGGTAGATACAGAACACACAAGGGAAGTACTTAAATTGAAGGGAGAACGCGCAGCGAACGTTACAAACTGCCTTTTGCTGGAAGAAAATCGGCCATCGTGCTCAGATAACGACGTAATGTTATTATAGAAAAGAGTGCGACCGCGTATCGACCCTACAAAATATAATTATTGTATGATATTTGTATAAAAATGTTTACATCGTTCAATGCCCAAGTCTTTTGCCAGCGATTAATCGGCACGGTCTTTGGGTGGCCGATAAGTATGTTGATCGAACAGCTTCACATTAAAAAGAATATCAGATCGTTCCGTAATAACGAGGACAGCACCAAGGCTGAAATTATCGGCACTTCCGACGCGTTAAACTCTCCGCATGGATCATCAATCAGCGACGGCGGTCAAGGGATCCACCTGGCCTAATTTTATCGATAATCTCTGTCGGTCCAATCTCGATCAAAAATTCCTCGTAATAATAGACAATCGTAAAACCGCAACGGTCTACCCTCGGGTGAAATATATTGATGCCATGCTTAAAGGAATAGCATGAAAATGATAGAACGTTGAAGCGACGTGTAATTTCTTGATTCAATTTATGATTTATGTAAATCTCGTTTGTTTTTTTGTTATATTAAAATATTAGTAATACTTTCTTAAAGATAAATAATTGATAAATATTTGATAATTATCACAATATTTTAATCATACATATGTGCATTCACATGTTGTATTATAATTATTGTTTCAAGTATTTACAACGTAATAAATTGTTTTTACAAAACAAGATTAATCGCGCAGTTGAATGTTTTAAAACTAACCCTGAAGATACATATGTCGTGTAAAATATTCAGACAAGATTCTACCCATTGCGGAGTATCTCGTACACTTGTCGAGGCATACTTTGCGTTCAAAAAGCAGAAAGGGCGAACGCGCACGACATCGCGCGACGTCGACTATGCGGTTCGTAATAAATCAAATCGTGTTTTTCAAGAGTGCCGCGATTCGTGAGCCTTCCATGCACGAATGGTAATGAAAACCATTGCATGATAGCCTGATAACATTCCCCGCGACCAAAGGGACGAGGAACACGCGTGTCTCGCTTACGAAGACAACGACGATGAATCTCACAAAACCCATTGCTCCTGAGTATAAGTCTCATCTCTCGTATTCTCTCATTGCCCGTACTCTGCACATACCTACATACGTGCATTCGCAATCGTGAAAAAGAAACAGTCAATGTCTTTTCTTCAATTGTGCAGGATACGTTTAACAGTTAACACGCGTACTTTAAAGACGATTTGTAAAAAACAATTTAATATTATGCCGCAACTCTACATATAAATCTCTACATTGTTAAATATCAAAAGGATAATGAAAACCCAATCCCTTGAGTTAAATAATATTTTGTTATTTTTAATTTCTATGTGTCAAAATGTAAATCAATCGTTCTGTTTTAAAGTTTACGTTCATATTAATATTTAATAAACTAAATTAAGTCAAGTTTAATATCTTAATTGCTCATTTTTTCATTTATTCTTTATTTTATATCTCAGGAGCCCAACTTTAATTATTCCTTTTTCAAATTTAATATATTTTCTTGAGTTAAATTGTTCAACTCTATTGTTTTAATTAAATTAATGACATTAAATTAATGACTGAGGAATAATAGCAATCTACAGAAATGATTAAAAATAATTCAAATTGAGTATAATTTAACATTATAAATTCGATGACGTAAATCTTTTATTACTGCACGGAAGGAACAGTTTTGTCTATCTAAAAATATAGCTAGATATAGATTTGAAAATGATTTTATTGGATTGTTAAAATAATTACATAGGACGCTCAAGCATAATGTTGGAAAAAATTTTGACATTTTAGCATTCAACTTATAAGCATCCTACATACTTATTTTAACAGTCCAACAAAATTATTTTCGGTATCTAATTAATTTTTTAGATATTTCAACGAAACTGTTCGTGTGCCTGTATTATAAAATTTTTTCACCCGCTCCTATTATTCAAGTTCTGTTGTATTAAAATATTGCATTTCTCTCAATAGAGTTATATTATTACTATCATTATTATTTCATATTACATCCTTTTACGTTATGTGTCATCTGTTAATAAATGTATGAAGTAGCTAATTTGCTTTATCCGCGACATCCTCCTTCTCACAGTCCATTTAAGCGCTGTCCGCAAGTCCATTTCGCTGCCGCGATCTTTGTCTCTGTCATGCTCCGGGACAACCGCGATGTAATTAATGCGCGGTACAGCGGGCAGAAGAAAAGCCCGATCCTGTACGTCTGTCATGGAGGACTCGTCCGACATGGTAGACGGGCGAACGAACGCGACCGCGATGCTCGAAATGCATGTCCTCGCGTGAGAACCGACTTGTTCTTACAGTCCGCCGCCGGCTTCCGACCGACGTATGAATATTTGCCTGGCAGAATAATCGATCGATATATTACGGCGAATTAAAGCTTCAAGCGCGAGCTATTATCGCGAATTTCTGCATGATACCGCGGATGTTGAATAATATATTGGTTTATTTTGATATTTCCTTGAGATAATTAATTTGAAGAGCCGCGTTGCCGTTTCATGTAAAATTATATTATAGGATTAATATTTCAAAAGAATCACAGAAAAATGAAGACAATGGTCTAAAAGAGAAATTGCATATTGGACACCTTATATCCGTTTGCTTTGCAAATACAATGATATGTTTAATTTGCATTTAATTAATTCATCTATATAAGATAATCATTTCTCAGCTTCGTGCAAATAGACACTAAATATTCATACGAATTGGTCATCTGCTATGATGATCTCTCGTCATCTTGACGTATATAAAATTACTGTGAATAATAGACGTATTTAAAAGAACGAATATAGCGAATATTACATTGCCTAATTTCTCTCGTCGGTTAGTATTTTGATACCGATTTAATCCTATGGCATAATTTCAGAATCGTAATGTGTCGATAAGAATCTAATAACAGTAGCTATCAAAGCTTTCAAGAAATCACACTTTGTCGATATATCTATCGCGTATCTACAGTGCATTATCGTTTCTAAATCAAAATGAGATCTATGTTTGAACACATAATTGATATCCAAAAACTGCCGATTATTTCCAGAGACTCAAAGATTCAAAGAACTGATATGATACCGATTTGAAAATCTCGTCGTGAATAATTCGATTCGAAACTGCTTGCCGGTACTGAATGCGACTACTCATTAACATTCCCGCTTATTTGTTCGGCTGGGAGAAGAAATCATCTGCTTGAGAGTGAAGACGGGATCTTCGGAACGATTACGTGGCTCGCGCATCTCTCGCGAAAGGAACCACTCTCGCTTGCCTTCCTGCTCGCTCGTCTCTACCGTATAACTCGTTCTACCTTCGACCAACCTGCCGCGCTTTCAGTATCCGGATACAACCTGCCGTAGACGACACGCGCGCGATTTGCTCGCATCAGGTCCGAATTTTTGCGCGTCTCATTCGTTCTTTCCCCTTTACTTTTCGTTCGTTCAAATTCGGAAAACGAAAAAGCGAGACAAAAAGAAGGTGACAAAAATCTCTCTCAATGCAAAGTGACATAACACGTCAGGTAAGCGAAGTCATACACTGTTAAACTCAATAATGTCAAGTTATACCTTATTTGAGTTATTTATCATCGTTTCTGTAGATTGCCAGTGCTTTTGTTCAATATGTCGTTAAAATTAAAATAATGAGTTAAACAATTTAACTAAAAAAAAAATGTTTATTATTTACTGAGTATATATCGTCAATATGAATGTTGCTTATTTTGAAATTGACCACAGAAATGGATTGATTTACATTTCAACACGTATATAAAAGTTAAAATAACAAAATTTCTATTCAAGGGATTAAATTATCATTGCACTTTTGATATTTAACAGTGTATGTATAGATTATGATTCCAACATCGGTATTGTATATTTATTGATTTCTAATTCTGCTATCAATATCGTTATTTTTTTTTATTAAAATTTGTCTTCGTATAAAAGAAATAATTGGGGAGCACGAATTATTAAAAATTATAAATAACGTTTCTAAACTCTTAGAGAGTGCTTTATTTGTCTCCGCTATTAAGAAATCGAACAAAATTCTTCTTTCCTCTCTTCGCGAAGGATGAAATCTCAGATACCATTATTCAATCGGTGCGTGTCGTGAATGGAATACTTAAACCGTGCTTAATAATGTGACGACGACAAAAAGAGTGCGTACCATACGAGACCACACTCGGAATCGGCGTTTAGTCGCCGCAAATTAATATAAGCGATGGGGATCTCCATCTCTCTCGAATCGCTTCATCGAGTATGCGTACCGTGCGAGAGCGATCCGATTGCCATCTCGTCTCGTCTCGTCTCGTCTCGTCTCGTGAAATTCCTCGACGGCACATCGCGCCGCATCCTGATGATTAAATTTTCGAACTCACTATTTCAGGAATATTATTCTGTATTTTCAATCTACGAGGCCTTCCACGAAGAATCGTAATGAAATCGCGTACGATACATATAAAGCTGGAATTATCGTCTTCGAAAAAAAAAATTTTTAATATTTCTACATTTATTTTTGAACTAATATTTTATTTTTAATGCTTTTAGAAACCGCATTATGGAAATAATGGTTTCACGATGAAATGATAACATTTCACTGTAACATGTATTCTACGCGCATTCTCTTTCAGTCACGTATTTCGTCTAGGAAAGTGAGACGAAAGCGGGGAAGTTTGAGATGATTGTGCTTTCGACACTTTCTCCAGGAGTGCTTTGTAGCCTGTAAACTTTCTTCGTTCGACAACCCTCGGTCTCGGCCGAGAAATGGAGGAGAATCAAGAAAACGTAGCGACGGTGGCGGCGATGATACGCGAACCGAAAGTTTTTCCGCGGCGGTAGCAGCGCAATCATTTGTTGAACACACTGCCAACAAATCCAATACTCCTAGCAAACAGCGCGAACATGTGAATTTTCTTTTCTTCTCTTTTGCCGCTATGCCTCGCTCGGGTCGAAGGAAAGTATATGTGCGCCGATACATGTGAATGATACAAAGGAAGACACACACAAATATAATCGCGTTCACACTTGCACACGCAGCTTACATATGCATGTACAACGAGTTCATCCATCTTTTGTGTGTGTGCGTGCGTGCGTGCGGATGCGGTGTGTTCAAATGTCTAAGTACGAGAGGTACTTCGATCCTCGTGCTATTGATTGCAGCACACTTCATACACAGGTAATACACTTCGAATGTAATCGTCATCTTAATGATGTTAACGTCAATTTCGACACAGGATGAACCGCTAAAAGTGTCTACATTATTGATGTCATTGCTTCTCTTAACGTGATAGCGATATACGGTCTCAAAACTAATTGTTCAGACAGAGCGTCATTATATTGATAATTTCTTTAAACTACTCAGGTGTTAAAATTGAGATTCCACATATGCATTACAACACTGATAATTTTACAATTAGTTGTTCAAATATAAATATAAACTATGTAAATGCGTAAAAAAATAATTTTTAACAATAGTTTAAAGAAATCATCGACATAATGGAGAACTGTCTGGAAAATTAGTTTCATGGCTGAGGTAAAATAAAAACAAATCTTTTGTATGCATTTTTACTGAGAAAACATCGGTATGTGTGTAAACGTGTATACAAATGTAACATTATTACTTTCCAAATATTGAGAAAATGATTTAGATTACACTCATATACATAGAAAATCAATTTTGCTAAAGTATTTAAAAATTTAACTTAATACAAATTTAAAAATAATTTTATTGGACTATCAAAATAATTATGTAGAATGCTCAACTCGAACATAAGAACCAATGCTGTAAAAAATTGTGAAACTATCCAACTTGAGAGTCCTACATAATTTTGATGAGCTAACAAAATTATTATTTTTGGATCTACAGCTAAATTTTATTTTAACAAAAAGTTCTTTTCGTGTATACAAATGCAATTTCATGATAATCACTATTCTATGCGACTTTCCTCGGCATCGTAGTTTTCTATGTCGAAAGTACTTGTCGCAGATTGATTATATGGCAACATGAAATTTGTTTGTATCAAGAGAAAACGCAAAGAAAATGCGCTTTTCCCTCAGCGATTCAACTGCGAATCCCAAAGCATCCAGAAAAGGGAAACGTGAGAAGACTCTGGATTTATTCGGATACACATTCCCGTTGTGAAAATACCGCGTGTGCGTATACGATGTAACGGCTGCCGCGCGATACCCGAAGGGCGTGGAAAAGGACCGATTTCTTAATATCCCCTCGGGACTCGAGGATCAGATAGATATCGGTTAGGTTCGGCTATCTATTCAATATGCCTCCATTATTTGGTAGGTGATAAGGTGGAACGGCAATCCACCCCTCTCTCGATTTCAGTCCCGTCTGCTTTTGCGTGCAGGGATAACCTGACTCGCACGACCTACAACTACATCTTCACTTCCCTGGGGAGTTTCGCGATGAATGATAGTCCTCACCTCTCTTCTCTCTTTTATCTCATCGTAATACAGTTTTCGTTTTTGATAAACTTGTATCATTTACATCATCCGCGCGAAGTGAAATTATGATCGTTAAATCAAGGTGTTCGTTTATGTCAATTACATTAAAATCATTTTATGAATGAGTCGATAATAATACATTAAGCCTGAAGCCATTAATAATTTCAAAGTAAAACAGAATTTAAGCAGAACGAAGATATTATGTTAGAGAAGAGAGAGTTAAGAGAAGAGAGGAGAGAATGCGTTTGTAGTCTCTTTAGTTAATATCACGTTCATATTAAAAAAGATATACAGAGAATTCGTATACCCATGAATGATAGTATAACCATGAATGAGGTTATTTTAGATGAAAAAATAAATCTAGAAGAGACTAGACATAGAATAAAATTTTTTCATATGAAATTTTATTTTCGAGAAAACCAACTTTAAATATTTACCGGATACAAATTTAATTGAAAAATTAAAGTATCAAACGCGTCAGAAAATGTTCATAGAAATTTACTTCGAAGAGCAGAATTGTACATTCGATAAAATGGGCAACATTTTTAACAATTTATAAAGTAATAGAATTTATCGTGAACATCCTGTTTTTATTGTATATTTTCGAATACAAGAATAAAATACAAACCCAGTACAAGAAAACACAAACATGAGCAGAAATAATAGTTCATAGCGAAATCCATGAAGTCGATACATAGTTAAGTGCACAGGTAATCGAATATTTCAAATCGATTTTCTCAAAAACAAAGCCTCACATGAAAAAATTTTATTCTACGTTTAAAATCGTCCTCTTCCCAATTGTACCATCAATTCACGCGAACATTCTGTATATATAAATAAAATTATATATATATATATATAATTTTTAAGTATTTTATAAATAGATTTTTAATTTAGAATATCTTTGCTTTTTTATCTTTGCAAAGAACACCACGCGTAACAAAGAGCCACGAGATCTTCGAAGAGAAAAACGACTTTTCTTGCTCGTGTTTTAATGCTTCCAAGTCTCGGAGTTCATTTGTGCAAATCTATTTTGTCGCGACTTCCGCGAGACGTCAACATACAATGTTGTCGAATATACACGTGCGCGTTCGCGTCGTGCGCTGAATTGCGACTCGACGGTTTCCAGGTTACCTCGTGCGCACCTTTTCACAGAGAAGAAACATGGTGTAGGGTCCATAAAGGCGGGCGTATCTCGCCTCGTATCTCGACGGCGGCGGTAAAACCGCCGCGCCCGGGGATGTGAGCCCCTAAGGGTACACAATAGGCCCCATATGTTTGCGGGGGTGTATAACGTACCGCGCTCCATCGGGACCTCGATCGACCTCCCGTTCTCCTCATACCCGCCATCTCCTCGTCCTCTTCCATTACTAGTTTCGATGTGTACGCCGTGGTTTCTCTATTTCGCGAAGTGTTACCTTGCAGAATCGTTTCGCGCGAATACACACGTGGCTCAACAATGTAGCCTCGTAGGATATTGAGTCGATGTTATGTAAAACTAATCGAGCCGTCAAGCAAAACAATATATAATAGTTAATAACATAAGGCAATAATTTCTCACAGTTTTTAACTGTTAATACCCAATGATTTCGCCACGATAAAGAACTTTCCATCTTTCGTCTGCAATCATATTTTTACTTCTTCCGTCTTCTAACCCAAGTAGTTTTACTATTCTAGGCTTGCAAAAAAAAAAGGAAAAATTCAGGATTCCTTCTCAACAACCCTGTTACATTAAACAAAATAGTTTATTAAAATTACATTATCAATTAACAAGTTAACAATTTGTTAACAATTTATTTTAGGAGAAGAAAAAACTGTCCTCTTTCTCGGAAAAATTTGACAGAGAAATTTCGCTTGTGTCAAAAGAAACCCAAATTGCAGAGAGTTAATACTAGTCTCGATCCTCTATTAATATAACCCAAATTTTTTTGGTGACTATTTAATTTATTTAACGTGAAATCAACAAATATCAATCTCTAAATACAAATTAATGAAATCTTTTTCAATGATATTTTTTACAAAAATTTTTGAGAACGTTATTAGTTATCAAGGAGACATACCGCAAGATATATATGTCATCTTATGATAAAAAATAAAATAAATCAACAAGATATTGATACATTTGTACATGACTTCAAAGTTCGAACCATAAAAGGATCAAGTACGATCTTAAGATCATAAACATAAATCAATCATAGAGACATATTAGCATCTTAAAACATTACTTAAGATAATCTTGAAATAAAATCGAACTATTAATATTAGTCTAATTTTTTGCTTAATATCATAAGACAAAAACACTTGCACTGCACTATGCTGCGTCGCGGTTGCACGAACGCGAATGAACACGCAACGGTTCAGTGGTACGTACTTACATGTAACGAGATCTCGCCCTTATTGGAAGATTATCTTGAAAATGGCTAGCAGTCTCGTTTGATACGGCATGCAAAAATTTATGATTGACTCAAAGATACGCGCAATCGTTGATGATGTAGACCTTTTCAAGTATCGTGTACCCTGTTGCAACCGCGTTGTAATCGGACTTCCGCGAGATCTATATTGCCATAAATACCCGTATTGTCAGTAAGAAGCATATGCCAATATTACAAGAGCTGGCCTTAATTATGTTTATAGCGAACCGTGAGATCGTATAATACCAACGTAACATTTAGTTTACCGAACTTTCCGTGAGACATGCGAATTATGCAACGATACAAGAGAAAAAGCGGTGGAAATTTTTACAGGAGAGGAGATCAACGGTGCTATAAATAACGTGTTGCGTACTCTATGATTATTTAAATTTTCCACGAATACGTATATGATTCTGTTAAATATATAAGATACGTAATATATGAGACATAATAAAATTTTGATTCATTTTGTATATATCAAAAATTAATTATTTTACAATTAATCTTTACAAGACGAGAAAGCCATTGTAATAGTGTCATATTTTGAAGCAAGGAATACAATAAAATAATAAATTATAATAAAGCTTACTCAAGGAAAAACTGTAAAATTTAAAAAATAAATCTCCGCCTTTTCTAAAGATTAATCACGAGTTTTATCAACTGCATCTTCTAGATAAAGAAACTATTAGATCTGATGAGTTATCGGACCGAAAATCCGGCGTGAAAGCTCAGCGCTGCCTAATTATGGTGTGCGTATATAGACACTAACGAGTTTTAATGAACTCGAATCGAATGCACTCGAAAGCACCGAGCGCCACATTGGCAGGTCGCGTCAATCAGATAGCATCGTCGAAACGTAGTAGAGAGAGGGTCGCTGAAGTGCCGATAACCACGATCCGGCTTCCTGCTTTAATTTAATTGGACGATCGCCAGTCACGCGTGCCGCCTGATAAATAATTAACGCGTCTAGTCTAGATCGATTATCGAGGCGTCGCGTCGCGTCGCGTCGCGAATGAGGGATAAAACGAAGGGTAAACGCGCGAGGGATGCGGGAGAGAGAGAGAGAAAGAGAGAGCTGGACCCGGAGCACATCCGCCGTTGAGAATTATTTTAGTCTCATTTACTTATCATCAGTGCTGCCTTATCGCGATTGGCGATAAGAAATGCAGAATAAAAATGTTACCGGTCACGCGAGTTGCAGAAAGATGTGTTCTCTGGAAGTTACGGCATCTACAGTCGTTGCACTTACAAAATTTATCTACGATCGGCTGTTTGTCACAATGTAACGAAGCATAGTAATATCGCTGAAAATCTTAGACTGTATTTACGTGAAAACAAAATAAGAGCATGCATAAACAACTTGGGAGGGAAATTACCCATATTCCAAGAGCATTATAATTAATAAACTCGATTATACATCTTGAAACTTCATTACATTTTATCCGCTTTATCAAGTACAGTCATTAGGGCAAATGCTTCTTATTAGTAGTAAAATATCCCTTCATTCGCCGCGCTCGCGATCCAGCAATTTGGGTCAAAGCATGTCGCTAATAACGTTTAATGTACCTTCGCAATTGTTTCAATATGACGCACCATTTCCTCACAATCCAGAAATCATAGTTTCCGAATATAGATTGATGCTTCGACCTCGAAAAAATATTTTTTGCGTATAACTGACTTTTTATCAATAAAAGATTGATTGCAAAACTAATGAGAAAAATATGCAGGAAATTGGAACACTCAGAATGTATCGATAAAACCTTTATGTTACATGTGAATGTATTCGCATATAATGTGACTCACATAAACATGAAAGAGATTCGCAAAGGAACGAGTTGGTCCATCTTATTAGTAGGAAAAGAGAAGGGGGAATATTAAATGTATCGCGCTAAATATATGCTTAAGCTGCCTCATGTATTGGCAGTCCGCTTTCGGAATACTTAACGATATCGATTATCTGTCCACAAAATACATCATAAACGAATAGACTAGTAATAAGCCTTTATCGTAAAGTGACACTTGTGATTATAATGCAGTGAATTATCATATGCTGTACGGTATCAATAACACTGTTAAGATATTGACTTAAGGAGCACCTTCGTCGAACGATATAACGTGTGTTAATGTCTTGCATCAGGATGCATTATTTACAAGCTTATTAGTTATTCCAACGATATTCCATAAGATATATATATATATATATATATATATATATATATATTTATATACATATATATAGAGTAGATACATAAAATATAATTATAAAAAACCTAATAAAAGTATATACGTAATTCTTTTGTCCAATACGGGCTGTTTAATTATCGCGATTAAACATTAACTTGGTTCGAACAGGTGCAATGTATAAATGTAAGTGTTCAGCTGTCCATCGAATATAATGTTTGCCTATCACAGGATAAGTCAAATTATTAATTTCGCGAAATATATTCCAACGATATCGCTGATATAAGTAGCCTCATTTTTATTATAATAAATACCTGCCGAAAGTGCTGCGAAACCGATAACAGCTTTATTTACACAACCATCTTGGGGACTTTGTTCAAACGTCGCGAGTTTGAATCATCGAAATAAATCAAATCGCGATAGAACAAAAATGTTCTTGATAATCTTTTTGTGAAACGTACTCGCTCGTTCTGAATAAAATGTAACGAAAAAGGGCACGTTTCATGGAACGCTGACCGCCCTCCTTCGCACGCGGCAGAAGATAAATATCATCGCGAGTGCACTGCACCGGAACTCTGGAGCTGGCGTTCATTATAGCCGCTTAATGGCGCGATTTACCATTGAAAAAACCTGGCGACACCGTCTGAATGAGCCATTACGGGTCGCTCTACAGAAATAATTATCGCAGTATTGACACAAAAGGGCGCGCTGGCTGGCACGGACGCGGGCGAATGCCTCATTGGCGGTACACCGAGATGATGCGAGTGAGAAGAGAATCCCTCGTCTTTTTCCGCGCATCGTTCTCCCAGTTTTCGCGCCTCTTTGTCACCCCTTTTTCTCTACAATTTATTTATGTCGCGAAAAAGAAATGTGAATGAATGAATGAGTGAAAAAGTGTGTGTGTGTGTGTGTGTGTGTGTGTGTGTGTGTGTGTGTGTGTGTGTGTGTGTGTGTGTGTGTGTGTGGTGTGTGTGTGTGTGTGTGTGTGTGTGTGTGTGTGTGTGTGTGTGTGTGTGTGTGTGTGTGTGTGTGTGTGTGTGTGTGTGTGTGTGTGTGTGTGTGTGTGTGTGTGTGTGTGTGTGTGTGTGTGTGTGTGTGTGTGTGTGTGTGTGTGTGTGTGTGTGTGTGTGTGTGTGTGTGTGTGTGTGTGTGTGTGTGTGTGGTGTGGTGTGTGTGTGTGTGTGTGTGTGTGTGTGTGTGTGTGTGTGTGTGTGTGTGTGTGTGTGTGTGTGTGTGTGTGTGTGGTGTGTGTGTGTGTGTGTGTGTGTGTGTGTGTGGTGTGTGTGTGTGTGTGTGTGTGTGTGTGTGTGTGTGTGTGTGTGTGTGTGTGTGTGTGGTGTGTGTGTGTGTGTGTGTGTGTGTGTGTGTGTGTGTGTGTGTGTGTGTGTGTGTGTGTGTGTGTGTGTGTGTGTGTGTGTGTGTGTGTGTGTGTGTGTGTGTGTGTGTGTGTGTGTGTGTGTGTGTGTGTGTGAGTGTGTGTGTGTGTGTGTGTGTGTGTGTGTGTGTGTGTGTGTGTGTGTGTGTGTGTGTGTGTGTGTGTGTGTGTGTGTGTGTGTGTGTGTGTGTGTGTGTGTGTGTGTGTGTGTGTGTGTGTGTGTGTGTGTGTGTGTGTGTGTGTGTGTGGTGTGTGTGTGTGTGTGTGTGTGTGTGTGTGTGTGTGTGTGTGTGTGTGTGTGTGTGTGTGTGTGTGTGTGTGTGTGGTGTGTGTGTGTGTGTGTGTGTGTGTGTGTGTGTGTGTGTGTGTGTGTGTGTGTGTGTGTGTGTGTGTGTGTGTGGTGTGTGTGTGTGTGTGTGTGTGTGTGTGTGTGTGAGAGAGAGAGAGAGAGAGAGAGAGAGAGAGAGAGAGAGAAAGAATAATGAAAACATATGCGGTAGGAACGAAGGACATAGAAGCAGGGAGGGAAAGAAAGACGAGAGACAAATCCATGACAGAATGGAGATGGCGGCTCTTGGAAGGGCAGATTGTTTGTTTGTCGGGAGCTCTCAAGCGCACAAACAAGTGGAAACAAATAATATCCTGGCCGCATTACGACAAGGAGTCGATGGCGAACCGAGAGGACTCGATGTGTGCAGTTAGGGTGGCTCCATCTCTCTCTCTCTTTTCCCCCTCTCTCTCTCTTGCTCTCGACTTGCCACAATTGCCCCAGGGCGACAGTAACGAGACGAACGAGTGCCGCACGTCCCGTCATTAATGCCGGCCTCGGGCCCACTCGTCGTTTTTCCCCGTGCATTCGCTTTCACGATTTAACGCACACATATCTTTACCAATATAACGGTCCCGCTACCGAACTGATCAAAACATTTCAAAAATTGACTCGAAAGTTCAGGAGATAATGATCAAATCGCATCAATATATCTTCGTTTGCATTCAGTCGCACCTTTGCTGAGAAATAAGCATTTGTATTCAAAGAATGATAAGTGTTACTTCGATTTCTACTATATATTCCGTTTATTATATCACATAACATTTAATTTAGTATTATATCATTTAAAAAATGATCGTTATTTTAAATGAAATATCTTATCTCTTCAGAAATAAATTCATTTTATTTTGTTATATAGTTTCATTATTTTAATGATTTTCAAAATTGTTGTACGTGAATAAATAATTATGAACATAAAGAACAATTTTAATTTTTTATTTCGGATTACTATTTTAGGTTAAATTAAAATTATTACTTAATTTCGATTTTTAGAAATATCATTGTCAAAAGTTAACAAATTTAATATTTTCCAATCTTTTGTAAAAATATTGTATAAAGGTAATTTATAAGCATTCAAAATGGAAAAATATATGTTTCTTTGCAATATTAAAAATATATATACATGTATTAAAATTATTTAATTTTTTTTATTCGTTACAATGATCTCAGATAGAGCATTATAAATACTGTTTTGAACTATTCCAATTATAATAGCCTCATCGAGCAATTTTATTAACTAATTCGGCGCGGCCTATATCGCTTTTATGTCGACCACGTAAATAATTTTAATATGGTAATTAATTT
The DNA here is from genome assembly GCF_024713525.1 of Acromyrmex echinatior. Taxonomy (NCBI): domain Eukaryota; kingdom Metazoa; phylum Arthropoda; class Insecta; order Hymenoptera; family Formicidae; genus Acromyrmex; species Acromyrmex echinatior. Next base: position 7,258,941 of record NC_141866.1, on the reverse strand, counting down.
GTATGGGCAAAGAGCGTATATATCGAGAACAGGAACGGTCGGTATATTAAACGGGCATATGTATTTATGAGCGGAGCACGACGTAATCGGTGGACAAAGCAGTTATTCCGCGGTAAAACGCGCTGTGGACGAGGTTGCCTCGAAATTGGCTGAGGATAGTCATAAAGGAATAAACCGCTGGCGCCATAAAAGCGACCGACGTGGATCAGTCAGGAAATTGTCGGTGCGATGGCACGAGGAGGAGGAGATGCTAGAGAATCCGTGCTTTTCGGTTGAACGTACGAGGGGACGTTCATTGATTACCCGAACCGATTCTCGTGATATCGTAAATCCGCGGAAACTCCGGAAATCTAGTAATTGAACCACATCACTCGCTTGTCGGAAAATAATATTGCCCTCAAGCAAGTTTGCTCGATCGATGTAAATTATCGTGCAATTTGTAATTATGCAGAAACTGGACTGTACATACATCGTACGCTTAACGAGTACAAGTTAACATTAATATTTTTTTCGAAAGGAAATTTTTAAGATACTTGTTGATTACTTCGTGACATATTGAATAATTCTTATCGATTATTTTACAAACGAGCAATCGAAGTTGAAAACTGTGCAATGTAAAATTACACAGTATATCAAGTATCATTATCAAGTATTTACATGACTTAATTTAGATGCTTATCTCGTTTGCGCGATCGTGAATACGATAACATCGAGGTCATTAATGGCTTCCTCGCTATTAATGAATTTTGTAGAAGACAGGCAAGAAGAGAGCCGGTTCCTTAGTCGCCGCACACGACGATTTACTGTATATCCGTTATTTATCCTCTGTTCGACCGTGGACCAGCTTAATTGCTCAGCCAACATCGGTAGCGCTACCTCCATTAGCCTACAAGCCGCTTCATTTACACTCACTGTGCGCAAATGTACAGAATGTTTCGGCGTCTTTTGCATTGTTACTTGCGGTCCCTCATTCGAGAATCAGTAAATTGTCGAGGGAAAAATAAAGGTTCTGAACGCACATCGCATACAGCACGCTTATATCTTAACGTTTCTGATCGTCAACATTTTATCAACTTTAATTAATCTTTAATTAATCTAAACTTTACTTATTTATATAAACGAATAACTTCACTCAATCTAATTATATGGAAAAGATGATTTTTTGCTGAAGCATTTAAAAATTTAACTACATACAGATCTGAAAATATTTTTGTTGGCTCGTTAAAATAATTATGTAGAATGCTCAAACTAATTTCTAGATATCATTTTTGCAGCATTGCTCATCATGCTTGCGATTTCTACGTAATTATTTTGATACTTCAACTAAATCATTTTCAGATCCCTAACTAAATTTTTAGATATTTGTTTCAACAAAATCGTTCTTCATGTATATGCACTATAAAAGGGCCTTTTATTTCACTTGAGATTAAATCGAAAATTACAACACGTTATTATTATTTAACAGTAATAACATGTTATTATTTTTTAATGATCAGACGCATGATTACCTACATTAAAGGAGCAAACGAATCGCATGCAGTTAATGTAATCCTTGTAATCTGTAATTTACTCTCAAGCAATCAAATCGCAGGAAACGACAGTTTGCGGAAATCGAAAGAATTTCATTGTCACTTTCACAAAACATTCATCTATGCGGACACATACGCACGCAGATATGTACATGTATTTTCCGCTGACAAATGCTACCCGAGTACAAGTTCGCTCGAGTACATTGCATACACGGTAGCTAATGGTTCGCATTGCACAGGTAATTCCGTCGCATGATCGTCTCTCTCAGTTGCACCTGCTCGACACTCACCATCTCCATAGGACATGTGTAAAGTTATCGTATCTATTCGCTCATGCTCGATGACTGATGAGTGCGTTTACGTATTTATACTTTGGAAAAAAGAAAGAGATTAATAAATTTTCTAATATAAAAAAATTAGTAAATAAGAGGGAAAGATTTAAATGTGAAATGAAATGAAAATATCTCGAATGAAAGGTAACTAACTTGATGTTAATTATTAAATGTTTTTCTTTTAGCAACAAACAGGACTTTGAAACCGAGAATATATCACAAGATTTTTTTTATAAAAAAATATTGCAAAATTAATTTGTTTACAGTTTGTTTCGTAAAAAATCGCTTGCTTATACTCGAGATAAGCCACTTTTGAAATCAGCAGGTGCTCGGGCAAGATTCTGTTGTATAATAATAAGCGGAACTCGTTATTAATCGTGTAATCGATCCATCGCAAATTTTACGGTTTTATATTTATAAATTATAATATTATATTTACCTCTTCCTCCCTAACAAAAAGAGACTAGCAATTATTCGTACATAAATACAGCAATGATATTATACAAGAATAGCAGTTACAACCAAGCCTGCCATAAACAGATTTTCGCGGCTCTTCAGTCATGTGTCATTCTGTTCTCGAGAGTAAGTTCTCTTTCTCGAATGGATCTCTACAAATACAGCTAAGTGTACGATTCCATCGTCGAAGTAAGGATGCGCGATTTCGGCTGGATATATGCTAGCCGAGTTCCTTTGAGACGTATTCTTCGAGACGTACTCTCTCCGTCACTCCCTCTTCCTTCTCCCAGAGCTTTCACAGGCAGACAAAGCCAGCCCTTTCCACGATAGTCTTCGCACCCTCCGAATATCTCTGCCTCGCGTTTCTCGATTCTTCCTCCTCGATCTTCTCCCTCAATCCTCCCGCACTGTCTCTATCTCTCTCTTTCTCTTATATACGCTCTCTTTCCACAGCACGACGACGACGACGACGACGACGACGACGACAGAGCATTGATTGCAGGTTCACGGTCTGGAACCTCAATTGTCGCATCTAAGGCACGCTTCCACGCCTCGAACAATCGCCTCACTGCCGCTTTCGCGTCTCGTCCTCATAATCCGTCGCTTCCATCTCCACCTCCACCTTCCTTCTTCACAACCATCATCCGCCTCCACTTCTCCTCTACTACTGTCGACGAGAAGCTTCTCTCGCTTCTGAATACGAGACTCTTCGTCATCGTCGTCGCACTTTCATCATCTACTGTCCTTTTGCTCCGACAAAGTATTCGTTCAAATTACGATCATTCAAATCACGTGCCCTCGCCTGTTCTATCATAGTTCAAGAAGTCAGGAAAATCGAAGCGAAGAGAGGAATTATATTATTCGAGAAATTTCCTTCGTATTGTAATATAATAATGAAATTTTTTTGTCAGCATAGGAATACAATTATGTTCTATGCAAAGATCGTTGGACGTATTCAAATTGTAACGCTATCGTAGAAGTAGCACTAAAAGTACACTGTATTCGAGAATTAACGATAATGTCTGTAGAGCGCTTTACATAATCAACAATCTCGAACGTCAACGTTAATAGAACCAAAACGGGTTACGGCGTACTCGCTTTCTTTCGCGAGGTGGTTATAGTATCCCTCGTTGTTACCGTAACCCCTCATTATACTCCTATCGCAGCCTGTTATTAAAGCTGTTTCTCACTTTTATGAAACAAAGAAGCGCGAATTAAGCAATAAATACGTCGGTGCCTTCTGTGCAGGTCGACCGGTTCGGCAACGACCGTGACACGGCCAGGTGCAGGTATATCTCTCGGGATCGAGCTCAGATCGTTGATCTAATTGCGATCAGCAATGTAGCCAAACCCGCGATCGTATCAAACGCGATCTCGTCGTTAATATAACAGACTCTTCAATAGCCGTAATAATTACAAATTCGAATGTTATCACTCATCAAAATTATGCCTTCTTCACTTTTTTTGAAAACTCCTATTAATTAAGAGCTATAAATTCAGTCATATTTTTTACGATCGATCTATCATAATCGCAACGAAAGATAACACTAAAAGAACAATTTTGCTAAAATATTTAAAAAATTTAGATACATACAGATATGGAAATAATTTTGTTGATCATCAAAATAATTATACAGGAAACTCATAATACTACAGAAAGTTTTGACAGTCTAATAACCAGTTTGAGTATCTTACATAATTATTTTGATGGTCTAAAAATTAGTTTCAGACCTGTATCTAGCTAAATTTTAGATACTTCAGCAAAATTATTCCTTCCATACAACCAATAATTTTCAAATACAGAATTTCACTAAAATTTCACTAAAAGGCGCGTGCGATGTAGAACGTGCAATTCTAACGTAGAAAACCGCTTCTACATTTACGATGATATACAAGTGCAAGTACGTTAACACGACGCGAGTACAATGGACACGCGTTTCACAAGGGAACAGGGCAGAAGGTCGCGTTGATTGGGAGGAGGGTGGATGGGTGGTTTGTTGCGACAATGGCGCGGTTACTTTGTCCAGGAAGTATAGCACCACCGCCAAACCACCCTTCTGGCTTAAGCCACGAGACGCTAATGCAAGTTCCGGTAACTGCCGGGTGAAGAAGGATGACGATAGATAGATGTAACAACAAACTGAGAGAGAAACGGAGAAGAGGGGCGACGGAGAGGAGTTGGCGGAGAAATAAAAATTGTCGTGATGCCTAGTAAAAATGGAAGTTTATTCCCATGACCTTTTATTATCACTTTGCTCAACGGCGTCGGTACACGCGTACTGAACTAATTCCATTCTATCTACCTCACGCCGCTACAGAGAGAAAAAATTGGTCAGGAGAGAAGAGACTGCGAAGCGGCGTACAATAAGTTACGACAAGTTAAATATAAATTGCACCGACGATATACGATCGCCCAGCGCTTAAACTTATTCATGTAGGTCTTTGACCGCGTTTTGCGAGATGGCCCGCTTATAAAGAGCCGACGATTTATGAAATACGATATATATTTAAAAATCGCATCAAGGATTACTGGTATTACGACGATACGTTTCTTGTTCGCTTTAGAAGAAATAATGATTCTTTTGAAATTCTAGTCTGGATAAACGAATTATCAACGTGGCATGCAACGATAATTCTTTCAAGTATAAAGCTATCATATAACTCTTCGATAATTACAACGGATATCGTTAATTATACTTAATGATGGATCGGTGGAGTAATAAGAAATAAAAATGATTAAATCGGAAGTTACTATCACAGATTGTAATCATCATCATACATGGATTAGCTACTCAAGAAACGGAAAGTTCAAATAGCAAGAAAAAAGTCGCAAGTGTATAACAGGCTGTATGGAACGATGAAGACTAAGAGTAGAAAATCAGGGATAGAGGGGAAACGATTCCATGTTTCCATGTCGGACCGAGTCGTCAGACTTGTTTCAACGAGACTTTGCGATTACGACGAAAATGGCGACAAATGTTAACGCGTACGTATATCATCGGTTGCGCATATCAGCCGTTATAACGGATATTTTCCTGGTAAGAAGCGTTTAAATGTATGACCGGTTACGCGGAGAACGCGACGACGGGAGGGATGAGGGGGAAGAGGGCCAGAAACGAGCTGGAGGGTGTAAGGATGCAGCCGCGCCTAATGCGCGTTTCGTGTCAACGAGGGCGACGTTCGTATAGCGACGGAAAAGGAGTCGCACTATCACCGACAGGAGTCCCTCTCCTTCGGCAAGCTACGCTCCTAGGGGGTTGTTAGCTACCACCCTCGGAAAGGAACGGGGGGATGGATGCTGCGAGGGGGAGGGATGTGGGACACGTGTTTCCAGGGTCCCGATTACCCACCGTCGCCTTCTTACACGCGTACATCGCTATGCTCGCGTAATGTCCCTGTCGATAAAACCCCGAGGCGCGACGTCCTGATTTATACCTGGTATGAATATATCGTGTACGTATAAGCGCTGCGTATCCTCATCTTCGGATTATACTCATGCAAGTGCTGCGAAACGATATACCGGAAATTTCGCCGTGATCATGAAATTTCGCCGTGATCATGAAAGTTCGTCGTACCGCGGATTATTCTTATGATGGAAATCCTCAGAGGCGATATTTTTCTCGCTCTACCTGCATCCTTTTTCTCTCAGAAAATTTCTTTTTATTTCAATATAAATTAAATTCTATCCAACAATTATGTTTATCTCAATTTATCTTTTTTAAGTTTTAACCGAACGTTAAAACGCTCCTAAATCATTTAAATATAAATCACTTTATTTTTGTTTTTATAAAGCAACTTTATACGGAAGATTCTTTATATGGAAAGAATGATTTTACTGAAATATTTAAAAACTTAAGGTGCAGATCTGAAAATAATTTGAACTATCAAAATAATTAAGATGATAATGTAAGATGCTCAAGCTGGTTGCTCGAATATCAAAATTTTTTGCAGAATTGTTCATCATGCTTAAGTTTCCTACACTGAGAGAAATGTTATGAATAATTTTGTTATGTTTTAATTAAAAAATTGTTATTCTAATTAAAATTTTGTTATTCTAATCAAATTTTGATTAGAACGACACAATTTTTTAATTAAAACATAATGAAATTTTCATAATTCACATGTCAACAAAATTATGATTATTATTTATACCAAACATTTCTCTCAATGTATATGTTTAATTTGATGATCCACTAAAATTATTTTCAGATATATTTCAAATAAATTTTTAAATATTTTAGCAAAATCGTTCTTTCCGTATATGCACTTAGCGATAGAGACAAAGCAAGATAATTTATTCAAAATTCCAAGTCCGATGTAAGATGCGACTTCGGGCACTCTCGGCTAAGCGTATAAATGCGAACGTGCGACAGAAGCTGGGACGTGGAAAAGCGCGCTCGAGAAGAAGATAGACTAGGATAGGATGGTGTTCCGTGGAAGAGCAGAGAACGTGAGTTGTATCGCCAACCACGGCTTTAATAAACCCCCTTGGATTCCTGGTGACGCACTATTGTGGCGGAATCACTCTGATCCTTAAGGTGGTAGTCCGCCTATCCTTCGCGCCCCTCCTTCTCCGTCCGGCCTCTTCTTCTACCCTTCTATCTCTCTCCGGGTCTCTCAATATCCCTTTGTTTAGGGTGCTCACGAGTAGTCGGAGCAAGGATGTCATGCGCTAGCGAAAAGGTTCTCGCGCCATCCCTCGGCCCCGACTTTACCGGAATTCTCTTACAAGACTGCATTCGGAAGCTGGGAAATGGATGTTTCTCGTGATCATCTATAGTGTCATTCAGGAATTTTCCGTAAAAATATTAAATTTTAAGATAACTAAAAGAAAGCTAAGCATATCTATCTAAATATTCTCCGCTTTAAATTAAAAAAAAATTGTTAGTTTAAAATATCCGTCAATTGTTATTTTCATATATTTAATGTCAAAATGCAGTTACAAGTTTCCTGATCTGAAATCTTTGAGGGAGCGAAGATATTAATCATGTTGGCACGTACAAAAGCAAAAAAGGAAACTGTGTTAACGTGAACTAGGGTCGATAGCTCGGCGAGATTGTTAGATGCATTTTCTTCGGCACGTGACTACATCCGCCCATGTAATTTAAAGAGCCATCTAAGTTGCGCGTGTATCCCTTATGCGCTGTGATACAGCTCGTTTTATTTCACCGCATTCATTAGAATAGCCTGTAGGCAAAATATTATACGTGCCCAGGTTCTTGAATGGATATGGGCGGACATAGGTTGCGAGATCCCGATATTCGATGATCGATTATACTTTATGTTGAGAAAGAAAGTAGCACGCGCTGTTGAAAACGAGCGGTAATGCTCGAACACACTCAGAAAACAAGGAGAGCATTAAGTTTTAACGAGGATGCAAAACATTCCAATCCACTTAGGTCCAAGGAATAACACGAATATGTTTTGGACATTACATCGCTTAACAGCTAATGTTAATGTCGAGATGTGCGCGTTGCAGAATAGTTTTAAAGAAATACAAATGAAAAGAAACATTTCACTGTCGAGTAAAATTAGCATGGACAATTCGTAAACAAAACTATCAGAGAGACAGAGCGACGACGTGACAAAAATGATATTTCAAATCGAAGATTCGTCGCCGATTTGATAACTCGCCGCGCGCGCGTAATTCGAGGTTTATCCTCTCCCACGAAGTGAAAGACAGCCGCGAGTTGGTTAATGTATCTATCAATAAATTCTGCTCGTACACATATTGACATTCCGCATTTAAGCGACTATAAGCGCCGCGAGTTTTAGTGCTCGGCGAAGAGTTGTCAAGCCTTCTCGTTATATCGACAAAACGTGTCTGCTCATTACGTTGACAGACAACGCCGACAGAAACGAATGCGACGGCCAACGCATATTCCGTGTGATCTGTCAGCTCAGACCCGGGACGGTAACACGAGAGCTGAATGTATATAATATATACACACACACACACACACACACACACACACACACACACACACACACACACACACACACATATATATGTGTATATACATAAATAAAATCGACTAGCGTTTTCCACCGCGAAGCGAGTGATCCAACGTGTTCAGAGAGACAGCCTATTGCGTTACCGCGACGATTGCAGATGAAAATGACTCGCGTTCTCTCCTTTTCTCGATTTATTCATAAAGTGAGTGGAGAACCGTCGAGATACGACAAAAACAGTCGGAAACTCGTGAAATGGAGAGGACGGATCGCGACGATGTGGAAAAGGGAAGAGAACCGACGTTGACAACAAGTCGAGTTCGACGGTGTACGCGTTTGTATTAAAAGCTTGCAAATTCGTCGCGCGGAGCGTCGAGAGAACTGTCCGGAATGCAAAAGAAAGCGATGAGATAAACGCTGAAGGGGTGCAGGCTGATTAAGAGATGGAAAAGCGATGGAAATGCGGATATTCAGCCGCCGCCGGCTGATATTAACGCGAACTACGGCCGGAACTGCGCGAACGAGTATTTTTAATTATTACTTACGAGTGTGCACTCGAGATGGACCAACGGCGGATGAATATAAAATGACGCCGCAGTTTTTTTTAAATTGGATCCCGTTGAACAAAGTGCCGCGGTGCGTTCCTGACTGAATTTTAATTTTGATTACTCGCCGCATTACTGCGTGCCAATTCCATTCTGGTTCTCGTCTGCGGCCGTTATATGAGCATATATATATATATATATATATATATATATATATATATATATATACACGCAACGATACCTGGTTATGTGTAATATTAATTATACGCTTACGGTTTTCTCATAATGGAATTTCTATGGAATTCATGACGGCTACCGCTTTAATTCGCTGCTTTTCAATCGTGCCACGGTCTGGCTTTTGCAAAGTAACGTTGGCTTTCACGTAAATGGAATAAATTAACCGTCTGCAATACTTAATGTGACGTCGAAGTAATATATATTTGTCTGACTAATTTTTAACATATTTGTACTCGGCGTACTACCGTTGGCCGATTTACTATATTCCTTTTTAAGCGAATCGTGTACACGACAGAACAAATGTGCTCACGGTAAACATCTTACGAGCTTCCTGGAAACTTGAACGCGGCTACCTGCAACTTACAAAATACGCGTCTGTAAATGTTGTTTATTATCCGCTTTTTTAAATGTACATTTAGTTTTTGTTGATGTTGAAGATGTTATCAATTGTTCCGCTCCTTAAAATAAATGTCAAGTTGCGCAATTATTACGCCATACTCGAACAATTTGATCGCACGTAAACCGATACCACTCCTGTTCTAACGTGCAATGACCGTCTTGACAAACTGCCCGTGAATGCCGTAGAGTACACGGTAGCAACGCAAGAAACATGGCTGCCGGTAATGGAGTTTACCTGGAACACTTATGCACGTAGGCCACGCACATGAACGAATAGCACAGCGAATTGCTGACGTAGAGAGCCACCGCGAGAAGTACCGCCCTCCGGAAGTACACTCCTGTTGCATCCTCCCCCCTTTTCTGTTCGTAATATACGATGCGCTCTATCGCACCAAGATGGTCGTAAACACAGTTAGTGCGTGAGACTCTACCGAAAATATTTAATAGTTATATACAAGTACGGGTCTCTTAAAATAACTTCCGTCGGATCTGCATTACAACCGGTGGTTGTACAGAGAATAAGCCTACGACTCTTACATCAGTAATTGCAGGATGCTCGGTAATTTACCAGTAAACCTGCGGGCGTTTCTTTAGTCAGCCGAGGGTCTGATCATTATTATCCGAGCAATAAGGGAATCCCTCGATCGCAACGGCGCCTCCGGCGCTACTCGTAACTCTTGATGTAGCCATATACCAAGGGGGAAAGCTGGTTTTACGAATTTTGCCAAGTGCCCGCCGGATTTGAAAGAAAGCAATATTCTGTTGTATCTTTTATTTAATGTAGACGGATATTAGACTATCTATCCCTTTAAGAGTCTTAATTTTGAAATGACCGGTGGGACTTACATGCTTCGCTTGTCGCTTAAAATTCGGTTAAGTACTCCGTCTTTCATTCTTTATTTATTTCGAACGCGGTATCGTGTTTCACAAAATCAGAACGACTTAAAGTCAGGCTTAAAACGGTCCGCATTGCCTGGCAGGTCTCGGGGGGACACGCGACACTTTGGGTGGCCAGTCCCTCATCCGCCGCCCGGATAATGGATTCCGGGGCTACACCTTGGCATCAGTTATTTTAATCCGACGATTAAAAATGTCAGACACATGTTCGTGAAAGGCGCGATTTTGCGCTGCATGGACTCTTGTGCAAGTTCAGAGGATTAGGTCCCTCGTGGCTTCTCGACGCGTCGGATACGACACGACCCAAAGTAGATCTCGGATCGTATGTAGCGTAGGATACGCGATGCCGCTCAATTTCGAGGATCGAGAATCAAGAATCGAAGACCTGCCGGCTCATCCAAAGGATCGACGTTCGTTCGATACTGATTTTATCAGAATTTCATCCACAGAATTTTGTTTCGAATAATCGGATAAATTCCATATTAACAGCAACAAAATCGTACCAAACATTTCAAACAAAATGGTATGCACATTCATTAAGAAAAATATTTTGATTATATTAACCTTTCGTAGGTACAAATTTTATTTATTATAGATACTCTCTCTGAGTCTTTTTTGTTCAGTTCACATTTTTTTACTATTCTAAACTTTCAACAAATCTAAAAAAAATTCAAAATTACTTTTCAACGTTTCTTCGTTACATGTCAAATAATTAATTTAAATATTAAAACTTTTATTTAATAAAAATTGAAATTTGTACCAAAAAATTTGCCCAGATTAAAGAAGACTCAATGTGCCTACGAAGAGTTAATAAAAAGTACAAATAAAATTCATTTTGATGATAACCAGAATTCTAATCAGAATTCTGGTTATCATAAATAATTTCTAATTATATTGAGTAAAATGGTAGATTTTAAATTTAATTATAATTTGGTTGATATCTCTTGGTGGAATCTACCAGATTCCCAATTTATGCAGATTTCTTTTCTCATGTTACAACGCTGTGCTAAAAATTGTTACACGGATCTGAGTCCGCCTTTACGCATGTTGTATAAATTCGCGTTGTGACCAACACATTCAACCCAGTAATTTCGCTTCTCAGAAATTATGGATTCATGTCGTTTACAAAATGACCGAACCCGTCGAGCAGTCGAGTCACGTTTATGCCGAAGAGACACGACCGCACAGGTGTATTACTCCGTGACGCAACGGACCACATAATTCCTAAGGGGCGTTTGCGGGGGCGGAGTCGTGACTGTAAAGGAAATGCACAAAGTGGTAGCCACGCGTTTATACGTGCAAAACGCGAAACGTGCCGCCATCGAAGTCGAAACGATATCGCACGCTGATGAAGTGTGGCCGATAACTGCATGTCAAACGATGCCATTGACAAGTGCTCGTACAACAATGCATTTAACAAAGTAGACAGCTGTCCAATAGATAACGAATGCGACCTGGTTGCCTCGATGTAGCGGAAAATGCATGCGTTTTCGCGTTTCCTCTTTGTCTTTTCCTTTTTTTTTTTACACAGGATCGCAGCATTGAACATGACCGTACGCGTGTAAGCGGAGATAGCGGATACAAATACAAAGATAGTTGTTACAAAGCTCTCGTTCATGTTTAACGTTCAGGTTATCCGTATGTATTAACTTTTGCGAGGAGACAATTTTGGCAAAGGCAGATAGAATGGTCCATAGAAGCCTGAACCGCGGCGAGAAATGATTTGATATCCCGCTGTGTCTGCCGGATTCGCACGTATGTTAACAAGGCCGTTTCACGCATATATACACGATTATACTCGTCTCACACCTGCTTACCACTTTAGATCTCGAGGATACGATGCTGCGAACCCTAATTGGCTTGTCCTCTCAAAATTTCTTACAACTATATTTGCTGCTACTGTCAGCGCAAAGTATATTATGTATTCGATAAACCTTTTGCAATAAATATACCCAAATAGTACAATGAAAAACTTATGACTATTAGAAAAACTTCGTTAAAATTAACTTAATCTCTGTTTGATCCCTTTACGATTAATTAAAATAAACAGAATTTGAGAAAATTAAGTCGTTCGAAATCTTGCAGATGAGCAATCAGACGGATAGACAAATGGACTGATGGCTGGATAGAAGGACCAACACTATTAAATTATAAGATAATTTGCTACGCTACGTTACTTAATAAAAACTTCAGTTAACCACTATTCTCGCGATTAATAAAAATAGCTATTAAATATAATCGTGCTTTGTACTTTTGAAAATAAGTAACGCGATTTATTATACAAAATAGTTGCTCGATATCGAGCCTCTATCGAGGGACTTGCCGACAAAACCGACAACTTGCCACTCTCGGAACCTCAAGAGGCAGGAAGGGATGGGTGTTTTTTCTCGCCGTTTCAGACGCCAGGTTAGTAATTAACGCGGCCGGACTATAAATCTGAAATTGATCGGCCCTTTTTGCAGGAAGGCGATTTGGGGACCCGGCAGGCAAACACATCGAACGCTTCAAAATATTCTAGATTGCCAATGTATATTTCCTGAAGCCATTATGAATACCGAATATATTTATTTCTCACACTGCTTATTGTACAAATTAATTGAATAAATTTTCGATCTTGGTTCACTCTAAAATTAATGTGTTATGGTTTATGATACTATCGCCCCATTATCGTTTTCATAAATTATCCTCGAATTAAAATTAAAAAATGTATCCTCTCAAATTACTGCAGTGCATCTCGCGCGAGGGTAAACCAGATGGCAATGACCTGAGCAATAATCACGCGATAATTTTTACGCGTGCCTGCACACACCTTGCGACGCGATCACGACAAAATGATCCCGTCCACGAAACATAACTTTTTTGTCCGTTAAGTATCCCGATGAGAAATCATCCCCAAGTCAGCTTCATCCCGCCGCTTACCAGGTGCGAGCGTGCGCCCGCGCAACGACCGACCATAATTTATAATTCGCTGGGGTAGTGTGAGTTATGGAGAGTGGGTTGTATTTACCAATCTACTCCTCGTCATAATGTGCCAGCACTCTTTCTCTCTCTCTCTCTCTCTCTCTCTCTCTCTCTCTCTCTCTCTCTCTCTCTCTGCCTCTCCCCCCCTTCTCTATCTATCTACCTAATAACGCACACATATCTCGGTGTAATACTCCGCTCGGTAGTGCTTATGCGTGGCATTATATCATGTGAACGTGCCCACGTGAGCGCTTATCCGGCAGCGATGCAACTTGCTGCAACTGTACGTGACTATATGTCGAATCGCCACCATTCTATCTGAACACGCGTAGAAATGAAGGTCACGCTCGTTTGAGTAATTAAATGTACATGCTAACTGTATGATGTATATATTGAATGCTTTTGAATGCAAGGGATAGTATATATTGAATATGTTCAATGCAAGAGATATTCGACAATTCTGTTACATAACAGATGCGAAGATATATTCAATATTAACAGTTTCGGTTATATGATTGATATTTATTAGATAATCGAAGCTTAAGTTCCAATAAAACCGAGGATATCACGCGTTTGCCAGCTCAAGTAACGAAGTTTTGGCTGTCGTGGACAGTAACTTCGATCACTATCTACCAACCTATGGCATTCCCGAAACCGTACTCGTGGAGTAAAGGAATCCCTCTCAGCGTGGTGGATCGTGCAAGGAAGATCTGACTGTAGGATATTTACTACGCGACAATACAGAAATCGCTGCAGGAGTATAATGGCACTGCCGATGCGACGGTGCGACCTGGCGAATAACATTGGCGCGCTTATCGGCAAATCGCGAGGTGAATTTTTGTGTGAAACACGTGTTAAAAAAGAACATACGACCAAGCTGTGTTTATGTATATGTCAGAGACGAGAAGATAGTGGGCGGGAAGAGGAAAAGAATAAAGAAAACTCGAGAAGAATAGAACTGCGGTACGTTCAGGAATTCAGGGTATATCATTTTATCCTTGTTCGCTGAATGTTAAATAAGGATAAAATGATACCTAAATGCATCCGGGTGAAGTTCCTGAACACAATCCTGTATAGACAAAGATATATATATATATATATATATAGAGAGAGAGAGAGAGAGAGAGAGAGAGAGAGAGAATTACGGATAGACAGAGAGAAAGAGAGAACAGAATGGAACAAATTGGAGATAGAAGGCAGAAAGGAAGAATTGAACGTGGAAAAAGAAGGCGAGGGAAGAAGATGAAAGAGGCAAACTATACACGATAGACGAACTAACCGGTAATGTACTATTTGCACGCTAAAGTTGTCTGTGTACAGATACCGCTATGGGTAGAATAAGGAAAGGCAAAAGCAGGATAGAGAAATGCGAGGAAGATGTGTGGGAAGGGCAGGAAGGAAAACTGTATGGCGGCACGGTACCAGATAGAAACATGAAAGCTCGACTACCATCGCGTAAGTAGTGTGGCTACCAAGAAAAGAGCGGTAACGTGCATGCTATCGGTAGGTTGGCTGATATAAATACCTCGACTTCTGGCGGAAAGAGAAACGAAAGCAAGAGAAAGAAAGACGGAGCCGGTCGCTCCGGTCGCGGTTACCGGCATCGAGTCGTCTTGCAGCCAGCCAGCCAGCCAGCCAAACCAGCCAACCAACCAGCCAGCTAGCCAGCCAGCCGGCCGGTCGCGCGCTCACCGCGGGATTCACAATGCTATCTCATCGGGATCAAATTGTCGAAGAAGGAACGAGCATATTTCGCATGACCCCCGGCAAAAGCGTCCCGGCGAGAGCGCGCGAACTGCAGTTCAATTCCTCGGAAATACCTCGATACATTTGTCGTTGTTCCTGCCGCGTGCACGGCTGGTATATATCCAGAGATAACTCCACACTCCGTTCTCTACCCATCCCCTTTCTGATGCTTCGTTCTTAGATACTCGCGGAGGACACTATCGCGACAGGATTCCACGAGGTATAAATCTCGTCGTTCCACGTGATCTACCTGTACGATGACTCGGCTCCTTTTGCGACCACATGTTCGTAGTCGTAACAATATTCGAACCATTGATCGTAATAATAGCATAAGTTATATCAATATTTTACAAACAGCAACATTTTGTTGCGCCAAAATTATCGTACACGAAAGTTGCTAAATATTTTAATTCGTTTTTAGTGCTTCTCTATAATATCGTTAAATACCTGGCATTAAGAATTTTTATATTGTTCTAGGAAGAGTCGAAATCATAGAGTCATCCTCGAAATTATCTCAAATTTCTACTTTATCTGGTACATGTATTTCTTCTCCACCTCTTCCGAAACAACGTCAATCGTCGACGTATCTGAATATATAATCGAGGACCGTCTTGTGGAAACGGCGGCGATGGTATTCGGCCATCCGCCGGCACCTTTATTACTCCGGAACGCACTTCCCCGAGTAAAACACAATATATACATCGCGATATGCATCTGCCGTAAACCCATACTTAACAGCGTGTCGGCCTGCTCGTTCCTACAAGACGATGTCTACTCCCTCCTTCTCGGGGGCTTCCCGATTTCCTTTATTTCGTTAATTTCTCTCTCCTTCTCTCTCTCTCTTCCAATTCTAATGTTGCCATCTCCCTTCCTTTCCACGATCTTCTTATATACTGACTATCTTAAATACTTGGTGCTGCGTGTAAGAGCATTAAAATACAGCTCGTCTCATGCATTCCGCCATTCGCGCGTCTTCTTTCCCCTAGATGCGGTTGGAATTTCAATTCCGCGCGATCCGCAGCCGCTAAACGGTCGCTTATTTGCATGATAATTGTTGCATAGCCTATGAGATTCGCTACCAGTGTTCGCTAGATATCTTGTATAATGAACTACTCGCGAAGTCGGTAACTCGGATTTTTTTACGAAATTGTATCTATCAGTAGACGATTTTACATATTCAAACTCCATTTGTACAGCTATATCATTGATAAATTATCAATTTAATAAATAAAAATGAAAGCTAGCGCATTTTAATTTCTAATTAAATTATACATATTGTCAATGTATAAAAATATGTAATATATTTTGATATGTATTTGTAATTCATAATATAGCCATCGTTACTTAAAAAGCATGACGCTGATTCATAATCATACACAATAAGCAAAATAATAAGAATTGATAATGTTTCATCTGTCCGTTGACTCGCGCAATCGTAAATCACTGATCTCGTATAATAAATTGTAACCAAATACGGAACAATCGACATTCTGCGGACACATTGAAGATAGTGCAACACCTGCATCATGCCTTCAACATAGCCGCATCAGCAAAAGAACGCATCATGCCACGATGCTCGTTAAGTGCATCGCTTATCCTATACCCGAAATGCTTTACGAAATGCCAATAATTGGCCCAAAAATTCTACCGCTTATCTGCGGTCGCACCTGTCGTCGGAGAAGCGTCTTGTGCATGCAAATGCTATAGACTGCTTCACATACCAAAGATTGATATCTGTAATAAATTGCCATGGTAAACGAGGGTGTAACCTGTTCTACGAATAATGAACTCTATTGGTGCGAAACCTTCGTACAAGCTTGCTAACAAAAAGTACCGGCAATCATCCAACATATAAAATATTCAAAACATTTTAATATACTGAATATCTTCAAAATGATCTACTAATTATATTTCATTTATTTTAACTTAATATTGATCACATAATTTCGCGATTTACGTATTCAAGATTTCGATCAGAGGAATATAAAAATTTATCTGCACACAATATTTATTAAAATACTAAAATTAAAATCAGTCTTTAAAGATTTTCATGAGACATGCATTGACTAATGCATTTAACTTTTCATTGTAAAAATGATTTTCATAATTTAATTGTTTCTGCTTGCTAAAATTTATAGGAGAAAAGCGCCCCTCTGTCTCCTTTTTATGTATGTTAATGCATGCAATTATCTTTGTTTAATATACCGATACACTAACGTTGCGTTTTAGAGCAACATTCTATTTCCTTTTTAAAGCTGTCAATAGATAAAATCATCGATAAGAGAGACATCAATTTTGATAACGGTTTACCAAGGAGCATGGGCAAAGATACGCACCGGATGTTGGGAAAGTGAGGCAATTTTCGAAAGAGTCGTCGTGCTGAGACGTCGGGTAAGCAATTTTCTTATCGGGGCGTCATTTCCGGCCGTTTATCTCATGGCTTGTAGTTAAGAAGGGACATTGATTAAAGGCCCATTTTAACTCCCGGTAAAATACCTTCACTGTCGTCGTCGCTTCGCGCACCGTCCTCTCTCTGAAGTCGTCTCCTCATTTCGCTCCTTTTGATTCAATTTACGAGTAGGATGGCATCGATAAAGGTACCCGATCTCATACTTAGCCTTCTACCCCCATTTTCTTGCCATCTTGCATCGTGGTATCTGTCTCCCTTGCCCGACTTCGAGTACCTGAATTCACCTCCATTTCCTACTGCGACTTGGCCGTGTTTCGCCTTCGTTCCTTTCTCTATTCTCTCGTCCTTCCTCGCCTCAGTTTTATCTCACCAAGATCAAATCATTCGATTCCCTTCCGCGAGTCGAATGGCCATAATCGTCTTGCTGTTACTTCGAAAGAAAAAGAGGGTCGTTTCAACTGCTATTTTCTCTTTCTAGATGGTAGACCGAACGGTCATTTTACTTCACACTGATACGACTGGTCAGTAATAGTCTGCTGTTGACAACGTACGATGTGAAGAAAAGTTCCACGCGATTTTATCTTCAACAAAGAGATAGCGTCAGATAAATGACGTGATAAATGCAGAGATTATACCACGAGTACTTTGTTCAGTTCCGATAGTTTAGTTTAATGTTATTTCAGCTAGTGTTGGAAAAAAGTTTGTAATCCCTGACGTGTTTTAACATGTTTTTTAACGAGAATATGAATCGTAATATAATATTCGTCATACATATAATTTCTATTCAAAAAAATATTAACTAAACTATAACATAATTATAATGTCTGTTGAATATCCACTTCAATCTTGCTCTTGACTTTACATTGCTACGCAATACGATCTTACAGTAATAAGGACAAATTTCAGATATATCGTCACTGGAGACAAATCTCCGGAGAAATTTACATTTTAATAATAACGGCCAACTGTGTCATCGGTGAGCGGAGTTGTGCCAGGACGGGTCGAGGAGCGAAGAGGGAGACTGGCGTCGACAAGACGCGACCGAAGTTTGATATTTCGCCGAAAAGTCCTCGCATTGTCTAAAAGTTGATGGTGTCACCCCAAGGAGGAAGATAACATCTGGTGCTGCCTCCATCAACAGCCTACTCCCCCACGCCCATTCGCGCAACCACCCCTATCCGCGAAGTGAAGGAAACTCGTCTTCAATTATTCTTGTACCCACCCTCCCTTCCACCTCTCTTCGTTCTTTCTTACACGGCTTTCCGCGTTGCCACCATCCGGTTCATCCATCCCCCCCTCTTTCCTCAAAATCTCCCTAGAATTCGACCTCTTTCTTCGCCATTCCATCTGTCACGTAATCCTAATGAACGAGTTTACGAAATTACTAGAAACAAAGCGAGATTCATGTGCATTCTTGAAAAATGTATAGATATACACATATTCTCCAAATTCATTGAAATCTCACTCCAAAGAGTGAAAACTGAGCCCGTCTTGAAAAAGAGTGGCTCCAATTTTTAAGAATACGATTTCATTCTTCAGAGTCAGCTTCATTCTGAAAGTTTTAGAGAATACAAACGTACATCGAGATAAATCAAAATTGTCAACTACTTGTCTTGAAATATCTCATCATTTTGTGAATGATACTTTTAGCAGGAGATTCGCGCGGTTCCTAATGTTCCTTATTCTTCGACCCGACCAAAAGTCCACCCTACGAGAATCGAGGAAGTGCTAATC
This sequence comes from Acromyrmex echinatior, assembly GCF_024713525.1. Classification (NCBI taxonomy): domain Eukaryota; kingdom Metazoa; phylum Arthropoda; class Insecta; order Hymenoptera; family Formicidae; genus Acromyrmex; species Acromyrmex echinatior. The sequence goes on along the minus strand of NC_141866.1, from coordinate 7,239,743 downwards.
CTATCAATCAAAATATATTAAAGCTCGGCCCGCTTTTAGGAGCTCTAGCGCTGCTTACCCTTCTTTTCTTCGACTTCACCCTTTTAATAAATTTTCTCGCCGGGAGCGAAAGGAGCGATTTAAAGAGTTTTCGCGGGAAAGGAGCAAGTTGCGAAGGAGGGTTGCGAGAGCCGAGATTCCGAGTCCGAGCAGCTGGCCTTTGAGGGTGTCGTAACTATTTAATTCTAAAAGACATCGCTGTCTCCCGCTCGCACCGACGCCGGTGTTTCCCGGCCTCTTCTCTTTGCATCACAAAAGAACCGCAGGAAATTCCAATTCCCATCGAACGTCACCTCGGGATCGTCGGCAAGCTGCCGGCGGCTCTTTGTTCGACGTTATTATTTTCCTATTAGCAAGAATCTGTACAATGAACGCGATCCCAAAACTCCTGTATTCGTCGATAAGCTAGATGAAAATTTCATTTGTAGTTATATTTGTACGAAGAAGGTAAAACACGAGATTTTCCAGATATTAAAAAATTTTTCCGAAAATATATAATGCATAGACTGTCTCTCTTCGAGTTTTATATTTTATGACTACACGTATTAACTATTAAGCACCTTTTGTTGGTACGGACGCGAATGAAAATGTCAATAAATCTGTAATCTGCTGGCAGGAGCGCCATTGGTGGCATTCACACGTGTAACGATCAGTAGGAATCGTATAAAGCATACAAATGACACAGATTTTTCATAATTACAGATTGAACGAATCCGAAACGGATGCTGCACGTTTTCCTGCCAGTGTACGGACACGCGCGAGAGCGTTATTACGCCGTTAAATATCATTTGCTAATTAGCTTCATCGCTCGACGTGTAACCATAAATTATTCTGTCTATTTCGATGTATGGAAACTCCGACTACGGGTTCAGTGAAAATGAACCATAACATCGCGTCGACTGTTCGGAATTGTGATTATCCCCCATGCATTTTAAAATAATTAATATTTATTCTGGTTCCGCGCCGTGTACGTAAAATATAGGAAATTTCAATTCTTCAAAGCGTATAAATTATTATGTTCTAAATGGAAGCGCTCTGCTGTGTAATATTTCTCTTTGTCTCTCTGATATTCTCTACGAGATACGCGCGACCGGGTTATTCCACGTATAACATTCTATGTACGAGGATATAAAATATTTAGCTTGTCCTATTTTATTATATTACAACCTATTTCGCGAATAGAATGCTTGTTGCGAAGCAGCGAATAACATGGAGAAAGAAAGATAGGAATTTTTCAGGTGTAACACTTTGCTAAAGTGTCTTCCCCCGTCTCTGTCAGGAAAAAATAGCATCGCATGTTTTCACTCGACACACATTTACGTATTATCCGACTTTGCATCCTAATACTCCAAAAAAACATAATCGGAATATTTATCATTTACAATATTACTGACATCATTGTGTATCACAAAGGACTATATCGAGTTATATTGTTATCGTGACATTGATCGATAAAATATAAAATAATCGTACTTTTGTTCCTACTTTTGCATATCTGAAGGATTTAATGAAAGGGCAATGTATTTTACAAATTGAAAGACATGAATTGAAACAGAATTTGGCAAAGCAAAAGGCAAAGCATAAAATCATAGAACGTCGGAACGACGTTTCAAAGTGTCACCGCTGGGAGGAACATCTTCCGCGTCCATCTCACCATCTTTCTGTCTCTCTCTTCAACTCTGCGGATTGCCCTCCGAAAACTGGTAAGGTGCAAGGTACAATGCTTGGTGGGTACAGTGTGTCCGACGTTCCTCCGGGGAGCGATCAATGATAGGCCGGGGGTACGAGTCACGTGACCTCGCCGCGGGGAGTTCGCGCAATGCATCACCAACCAACCACCCAGACCACCCTTCTCCACCCCCTTTCTGCCTCGGCTCTCCACCGATCCCCTGTATCCTCCGACTGCCTCCGTCATCCTCCTGTGCGCCCCTCGACACCCCGCAACACCATCCTAGCCAGCCGTCTCGTATCCTGGTACCCCACTCTTCACTTTTCATCCACCCTTCGTGCACACCCTCTCTTTGGCACCACCACAGAGCTCGTTCGCCTGCCGCTGCCGCCACCACCACGTTTCTGTACTCTCCACCGCGCAGACACGCTGGGAGTACTAAACGGGATTGTTGCTACGTTGCTCTTGGCGACCAGCAAGTGTCGCCGTCGTCGTCTTCGTCGAAAACGAATACAACGACACGACGGCGATACTTGCTAGTCGCCGTCGAAGACGAAGATGAAGGCGACGTTCGAGCGCTTGCTCGCTCTCATATCTACATCCTCGTCTTTCGTTGCTCGAAACCTCACTTCGTTTTTGGATCAATCGACATTTCGGCAAATGGAAATGCTATGCATCCTTGCCCCCCGCATTCTTTTTACATTTGATGATATTCGATAATTAAATTCGAATCGGAATTATACTCGCGAATTGATGGTTAAATCGATGCTCCCGCTTTCTACATTGACAAATGAGAAGCATTACATCAACGCATTTTACCATGAAATTTCTTTCCCTTCGAGAAAGGAGGAAATTAGAATCGCTTCAAAACGTTGCGTTTATTTAATGATCGTGTGATTTCAGTTGAACTGCGGATTGCAAGACGCTGCATTACTGCGAGTTTTCTTCATCGTACTGCATAGCTCTTTGCTTTCAAGAAAATTAAATTTCTACTCTGATAAATTATCCGGCCTTCCCAACACTTTTCTGTCATCTCTCGCTGCTCGACGTTTCGCTTTCGTGCATTTTCAGATACCAATTACGTTATTGCTTCATATTATTTTATCACTCCGCATTTTGCGAACTGAGTTTATATATACCTATATATTTCCCATTTTCATTACTCCATTATACATTAGCCGTAGCTATTAAAATAAAACCAATTTTCCCACTCATTGTTATTTTTATACGTGTTATATGTATACATGTTATTATACGTGTAATTCCAAAGCGAATGAATGAATATTTTCACAATAATTCGCTTTACTGCGAATGCTTTATCGCGAATAATCTAAAAGCGCGCACACATCCGCCGTTCTCACATAATTGACTCTCCCAAATTGAATTGAAACTATCGCTTCGCGATACCGACGTTAAAGGTCTCGAAATGGTTTCGCCATTAACCTACTTGCCGCAGCAAAACCGATACAAGCGAATCGAGTGTAGCACGTAATCCAATGACCTGCTCCAACGAGAACATAAATATTTCCAAATTCCGTGGACCATCAGTGGATGCATTGTAACATTAAAATATTTATTACAATTTCATCATAATTATTTTATTAATGCCAATTGTATTACGATAATATTACAATTTCAAATGCAATAATTTTAGTTACAATATTCTACAACAGAAAGATAGATGCAGGTTACATATTCGCATAAAAATGTAGTAACTTTGATATACGTGTATACGTGTATGTGTGAGGCTCTTGGGAAATCATGACATCTATTACTCGCGACAGATCGTTTCAAAAAAGAAATGTTTTATGTACCTGTCAGCGACTGTATATTATGCATCACGCTCACTATGTTATCTTTAATCTAGATTTTTTAATTACGTATTTCAAACGAATATACTCTTCGTAAAAATTTTTTTGTCATTTCTTGTTCGTGTTTGATATTGTTATTAGGTAATAAACAGAACATTAGTAATCTCGTTTAGTAGCAACAGCTGACAGAAAGTACAGAGCACTGACGACTTTACAGTGACACTGTCGTCGCCTGACATACGATCGCGTGCGCGTTACAACGCAGGGTAAACAGCCCTTATTGGCCGTAACACCATAGCAGAATGTCAACCTTCGACCAGTAATCTGCGTTCCATGCTCGGTATGCTCGTTACGACCCTGTTCGCCGCACGATAACTTCGAGGTTACTATCACCACTTACATTTCGCCATCAACGGCACTGCCATTTGGATAGCAGTGGCTACTGCCACTGATTTGCAAATGAAACATGCTCGAGTTAGTGGAGGAATAAAAGAAAATGCAGAGATTTATTTCACTTGCCTTACCCGTGCGATAAGGGTGAAATTATTTCTACAAACTGCTTTCGGTTAATTACTTGCATATAGCTCGAGTAATCTAGATTCTAGCACCTACGAGGCGAAATTGTGATAACGGCTGTGTGAAATAACGTTAACGTGATACCATTATTATAGCGCCCTTACGTTGTTGCTTTACACGTAATTAATATCAAGAATCATATAAATCATAATTTAAGTAAAAATATAAAGGTAGTTTGAAGAATGTGCGTTTTGATAAATTTTCTTCTATCAATAAAATATTCAAATGATTTTTTTCTATAAACACAGCATACTTTATATCAATTGCATATGAAATTCTAGACATTGTTACTGTTTTTTTAAATATTAGGTGTTGGAATTAATTCGTAGCGTTTTTTAATGAAAGAATGTTATTTATTTCACATGAGCATTAAAAAATACATTAATGAAAGTACTTCCAATCACTTGTAAAACGCTACGAATTAATTCCAACACCTAATATATATTGACAGAAGTGAATATATTTTTGGTATTTGTGATTATAATTGTATAATAAAATAATTATGATTAAAAGTTCCATTTTTATAAAATTATTACACTTATTACGGCTATAATGTTAACAATAATAATAATTTTTCTATATACCAAAAAATGTATATATAAGTGGCATAAAAAATAACTATTATAACAATAATAACATAAAAATGGAGCTCTTAACCATAATTATTTTAACTAACTATTTTAACTATATATAAAATTATAGTACCAAGCACTTTTCTCTCAATGTACAATCCAAAAGAATTAACAACGATGTATAATCTGTGTACTTATTTGCCTGTAGGCACTTTCTCACGGCGCTTCGAGCGCAAACTACATGACGGATGAAGTCTCTAGAATATCCAATGAAGTCAACGTGCAAACTAAGGCAGAGGTATGAACGCGCGGATGGATTACGGACGGTTGCGATTCGTGGTCCGCGTGCGGCCCCCCCCCCCCCCCCACAAGCGAGCGAGGTTTAGGCGCGTGCGAGCTGGATTTATGACCCCCATTATGACGTTGACGTATCGCCTTCGTGAGGGTGGCCTAAAGCAAACCCAAGGCGAATCTAAGCCCCGTGTATCTAAGCCAACGGCTAGCCACAGGTCACCACGACCGGTACGAGAATACTCTGGACTAATCCTGCGGCTCACCATATCTGCGATAGCTTTAATTAACAATAAGTTTCGTTCTTGCGACATATAGTTCGTATAATACTTTTTCTTATTATTATCTTATTTTCGTCTTACGAAGTAGAGTACATTAACAACTACATCGAAAAAGATATAAATACACAAAAGAAATTATTATAATTATAATGATTATAATAATTTTGCAAAAGTATTCAAAAATTTAGTTAGATACAAACGAGTATCTACAGTTAGATAAGATATCCGAAAATAATTTGCTTTAAACTATCAAAATAATTATGTTAGATGTTCAAGCTAGCTGCTAGAACGTCAAACCTTTTTACACAAAAAATATTTTGCTACTCCAGCTAGAATTATCACTGTTTTTTGTATCCGATGGAAAATTATGTATCATACACATAGAATTTATAGCACAAATCTAAATTCTATCTCTGTCATCTATGTGATTAGATTCAATACAAATCGCAATACTTGTTAAAAATTTATCTATTTTAGCTAATTTGTCATATTTACATTAGATAATTTTCACTATAATTGTAAGATCACTTTTTTTAGTATAAAACATTGTCCATTATGCTTGAATGTTTTGCCATAATTATTTTGACATTTAACAAAATAATTTTCAGGTGTGTATTTGGCTAAATTTTTAGATACTTCAGCAAAATCGTTCCTTCTGAATATTAGATAACGCCTAACATAAATTTGTTTCTTGTATTAATGATTTAATATTTCAAATATATTCGATTATAGTATCAAGGTCGTGTTCCAAATTTACTGCCAACACTGAAAGTGCTATTCAATACTGGCAGTCAATTTTTGAACACACCCCAAGAAAAGAACATTTCATATTTCACGTTAGGGGTGAGGAGTCATTCGAACAAAACAGCAAACACACATCCGAAAGTCAAGAACACCGAATTAACGAACACCGCACTGTCGCCAAGTTGGACAAACGACGTAATCGCGGCGCGCCACGAAAATTATTGGCATCTTCCGTTCCATAATGGTTGTCTAGCGCCGCAATAAAGCGACAGGGGTAGGGAATCGGGGAGACAGTGGCGCATTGACGATTTAAAGGGCGTGCGAACTCGCTTTTACGCGTCGGATGCGAAACCCCGCGATTCAATTTATATCCTCTGACCGCGCGCTTCCTGTCTGCGACGCACACAATCTTTCGAGATTGCACCACTTCGTCCACTTCCGGGGGATTTCGCTCTTCCCCCGTCTATCCTCCTACCCCTCTATGAAATACGACAATGATTCTATCGGCAGCGAGCGTCGCGACGATTCTCAGGAGGGTGGAAGGGTGACGCAAATAAATCGCGTTGCAAAATGGACTGGGCGGCATGTTATAATGGTCGACGTTACGCATCGGCGAGTGTCAAAACACCGTAGAGAAGCTGCAGCTACGATGCATTAAAGGGAATCGAGTTAATGGACAAACGCGATCGTGAAACGGGAATCGGCCATTCGCGAAGGAATTGTCAAAATACATGGTGAAAGTAAATCGAATATTGTAAGCGAAATCCCGACGAGAGTAAAATAGCAGATATCACATCGATATTACAAACACCTCATTTCTTAACCCTTTACTGCACGATGTTGCATATATGCAACATCTTTTTCTCTTTCGTTTTTTGATTCTCAAACTCCACTTTTAAGATTTCTGCATTAAATGCAATAAATTGTTATATGATCCTCAGATACTACTTTAATAACAAGTTAGGTACAGGAATTTTTATTTTACAACTTGAATTGATTGATTATAAATAAATTGAGCGCAAAAAACCCTACTTTAAAAAAATGTGTGTGTATATATATATATAGATACATTTTTTGGCATAGGTTATTAATCAAAATTTTTGAGAGTCGCTGGTTACGAAAATGAAGTCAGATTTTCAAAATTCAGGGTGACGGATCCAACATGGCGGACCAAAAATTAAAAAAAAATTATTTAATAAAACTTAAGGGTTTTATTTGCTTTGAGAATTGATGTATTAGGGTTTTTTGAGTCGATGATTACAATTTTGAAATGAAATTCCCAGAATAAATTACCCACGGCATGTAACGTTACTGAAATGTTGCAAATTTCGATTATGATAAGAGAGAGAATAAGGATATTGCAATCAAAAAGACCTCTATATACCGATTTTTAAGGCAAATAAAGTATTTTTTTTAATTTTGGTCTGTCACATTGGATCCGTCATATTGAATTTTGCTAAATAGATTCGTGATCAGCGACCCAAAAAAACCCTTAGGTACAAAATTTCAAAAAATTTGACTGCAACGAATAATTCGTGCACCAAAGGTTTAGATTGTTTCTTGAGAAATAAAAATTCGATAAAACTCCATTCTCTCTCTGGCATAACGTAATGTATCTGTATTGTAACTTCACTCGATATCGTAAGTCGATTATTCCTTCTCCTTCAAGTGAGATCGAGGTCTTGAATGCACGGTCAGGGGATCGTACAGAGCTTTACATCGCCACGTATATGTAACTATAAGAGTCGAGAGACAAACGGTAGCGGTTATCTACCGAGGTTGGGACAAAGAGGGAGAAAGAGAGAGAGAGAGAGAGAGAGAGAGAGAGAGAGAAATGGAAAGAAACAGGGATAAAAGGAAATATATAGGTAAATTCCGATAACGGAGGCAACGCGAAAGGGAGGAGCGGCAGAACGATGGAGGAAAGGGAGGCGGAAAGAAGAGGAGAGGCCGTAAGAATGTAGCTCGAGTAAGAAAGATGGGACGAAAACATCGATTGCAGGGGCTTGTAACACCGCGGTACGAACAGAGGGATCAAGCCGAGCGATAAACCAAGCAGCCTGGAAAATGCCGGATCAACGGTACGATGTTTCAGCAAAAACTGTCTGGAATCGGAACAGCCAGGCTCAAAGAGAGAGAGAGAGAGAGAGAGAGAGAGAGAGAGAGAGAGAGAGAGAGAGAGAGAGAGAGAGAGAGAGAGAGAGAAAGAGAGAGAGAGAAAGAGAGAGATATGGACGGGAGGGGAAGAGGGAGGGAAAAGCACTCGCCAGGGTGGGATCGAAAACGAGCGTTGGAATCGCGAGGGCTCTCTCTCGTGGTTTCCTGGTCTACGATTCCACCCTCCTCCAACCCTCGTACTTCGGCGAACGCTTTACCGCGATATATACACGTGAGTACATATATGAATTTTACGTTATGCACCACGTTATATCGTCGTCCTGTAGACGCGCACCAAGTCCCGACGGATTTATGAGGGAAGTAACACGAATTAAACTAACGTCTGCGCACGCCGACGATGCGACGTACCGTAAAACGCCGATCTCGCCATGAAATCGAAAATGAGGGTAATTCCCCGTGATAAAATATAACGAAGTCGCATACGAATGTATAACAGCCGCACTGGTACGCACGTTGATATCAAGATAAATTCCACGTTAACTAATTACCCGCCCGTATACTCTATATTTAATATTAATTAAGTTGCACTGTTGTGTTAAATGAGAGACAAGTTTCATCGTATAAAAACAGATGCTTGATATTCCGTCTTGTAGAAATAAACTGCTCGAATAGAAATGGCGAATCTTTAAAAATATATACTCATATCTATAAACAATAGCGCATAAATATAATAATTATTGACTTTTTTCAAATTAAGGGATGTAAATAAAAAATAACCTTTAATTATCCCGTTTTATTTTATTTCAATTTTTCTTCTTTTTGTCGCATTATCTTCATAAAAGATATATGATGTATATATAATGTAGTGTAAATGTATGCGAATATCTATAGAGTATATTGAACTCGAAAAGATTCGCTAAAACTAAACGATTATTCGTCATCATTACGAGGAATCATCAAAATGATAAATGAATATAGGAGATTGCCATCTATACAAGAATACGTAAAACTGATCACACACGCGAGATTAAAATGACTCATCAGAGTTACCTCTGTAGATAACTTATCGAATGACGGTTGCTTATGATAAACTTTAATTACTTGATCAATCTAACAATTTTAACCCGATCAGACTTGGCCTCGCATTTAACGTGGAAAATGAGATAAGTCTGCTGTCTATTGTTAGCTATTCTGTTAATTAATTATCTTTATCAACCGAAGAAGGAGGCGGCAGAAGTCATCGCACACTATTGGAAGATGGCTTTAGAGAATGATGTCAAAGAGTGGCTCCAGATAAAGTGATGAACCCAAGTTACCGATCAGAACATCAATATAACCGCGAGATATCCGCTAGAAGCGTGGTAAACGTCAAAACAGCTGTTTTGGTTGCCTAATTGAGTAGCACGCGTGAATCCCGGTTCAACGGAACGGACAGCTCAGTAGTTTGATTATGTAGTGTATCGAACATGAAGACGATAGAGGGAAAAGTAATAATGCTGGGTTCGCAAGGTAAGCGTTCATCGGTAAACGATCAAGCTACCTAATTATCGTTATGTAATGCCAACGAAAGGACACCTGACGCTGCGATGCAGCGAATCGCGGAACGGCGAGGACGCGTGATCGCAACGGCGATCGCATACCTCGGGAATCGATCATCGCGTCATTGTTCCCCTGGTGCTTCTTTTACAGAGAGGTTAGGTGAACGTTATCCATGAACACAGATATATCAATCTGTATCTAGTAATACACGCTGCTTACGTGCGTGACTAGAAATGTCGCAACACACTGATACATACCTACTCGATCGCGTCGCGTGAGAATAAAATCCGCTTATTGTTAGATTCGAAAAAAGATTTTTTTTCATATATATTGTGATAATTTTAATTAATGAAATCAATTTTTTGTACGCGTATAAATATTTGCTTCAATTTATGTACGATAATTCCTGTATTTGCAGAAATAACAATCGTAAAAATTGCAAACGTTTCGATTCGCTTTCTGGTTTTTCTCGAAGCATTGATTTTGCGATCGTTATCTCTATTATTGTTATAGTTTTATGTTTAATATATGGAAATAAGTAATTATATGTTAACAAACATATTCCGATTTCTTAGTTATCTTTCTTCTATCCAAAATTTGTTATCGGTTTCTTTTTTTTTTCTGAGATTAATTGTATAAAGCAATCTTTAGAATTCCGAGCTCATTATATCTTTGTTTGGTGCAGATGATAATATTTATACTCGCGTTAAAACATATTCGAATCTGGAGGTCAAAATCCGAGGATGACACATTTCTCGAGACAACGCACGCAGAGATAATAGAGAAATGGAATTCCGTATTGAGTATACATATATCTAACGTGTATGTATATATATATATATATATATATATATATATATATATATATATATATGATGTATGTATATATATATATCTTCTTTATCGTAATCATTTCGTAAAAACATATATCTATTTTCGACTGATGTAACGTCTGATAAAAAGTATGATAATTATATGAATGAAAAATATAGCAATATGAAACTCTTAATTATTATGTTTAATATATAGAAATAAATAATTATACAATAATATATTAACAAACATATTCCGATTTCTTGGTCATCTTTTTTCTATCCAAAATTTGTCGGTTTTTTTTTCTGAGATTAATTGTATAAAGCAATTTTTTAAATTCCAAGCTCATTATATCTTTGTTTGGTACAGATGATAATATTTATATTCGCGTTAAAACATATCCGAATCTGGAGGTCAAAATCCGAGCATGACACATTTCTCGAAACAATGCAGAGATAATAGAGAAATGGAATTCCGTATTTTGAGTATACATATATGTGTATATATATATGTATCTTCTTTATCGTAATCATTTCGTAAATACATATATCTACTTTCAGCTAACGTAATGTCTGATAAAAAGTATGATAATTATATGAATGAAAAATATAGCAATATGAAACTCTTAACTATCAAAGTAAAAATTATATAGGCGTGCAGTTAATTTGTACAAATTTTTATTCCCTCCTTTTAAAATTTCATATGCTACGCTCGAATATAAAAAAAATTAAAATGTTAAATAAATAAAATTATATGTGGATTATATATAATTATAAGATACTTTAATAAAGTCGCGTTGGAAAATAATCGAAAATCAAAATTGATAAAATAAAAAATTTTTGCATGGAAAATCTTAATTAATTTTTAAATAATAGTATGTTATCTTAATGTTAATCAATATCGCGTAAAGTTCACATGTTCAAGTCTGTTAATTGCGGTTACGTGTATCGATGTCATTCATATTTCGCACCACGATATTTATTTTTATCGCTTGACTAATTCTTTTTTAATTTTTATCGCACAAATAGTATATACAATAATTAGTCGATGTATAACGAGTTAATTACAAACAGAAATTTCGATTGTCATATACAAATATTCTGCTTCGTATTTTAATAATTACATGCATATTATATTACTATAAAAATTTTATTGATCTACAATACTTTTATCTATAATATTCTTAATTTAAATTTTTAACATTGTATATCCTATTATAATTTTCGCAGATCTATTGCCTCAATTAAAATAAAAGATAATCTGACCGATACGACGCGCAGCAGCGGAGTTATGATTGTATCATAGCTGCATTGATTTGTAAAATACAAATATATCTAAATATATATATATATATCCAAGTCACAGCAACATCCACAAAATAAATAATTAATTATTAACACTGCAAAATATAATTATCGCATGCAATAAATTTGCTTTAAATTTTTTATTGGTCTTTTTCAAGCGGAGATATTTAAGTAATTAAATTTTCGATGAATAATAAATAATAATAAGTAATAAGTGAACAATAAATTACTTACATGCTTACGCCATAATTGCTCTGGTGTTATCCGATGCTGTTATCTTCCCAGACCTCCTCCTCCTCCTCTTCTTCTTTGATTACTGTTCGTCGCACTCACATAACACTCACTCGGAGAAATATAATTAAATAGGGTTGCGCGGCACTTTGCAAAGCACATCAAGTATTAATTCGCTGCACATTTTATTAAATTACGACGAAAAAATAACACGAAAGAAGTACGATCTTGCGAAGCTACGCTCAAGAATCATAAATTGACGAATAAGTTAGATCTGTCTGTCAATTCGACGAACGACTCTCTTCTGTTAATGACTGATACTTTAAAAATGACTTTGGCAATTTTATGTCAATAGCTGCGATGTGATATAATTAATTAAAATTCTAGCTAATTATAACATGTTTAAAAATACACATAGAAAGAACCATTTTATAAAGTATTTAAAAATTTAGCTAGACACATCTAAAAATAAATTTTGTCAGACCAAAATAATTATATAGAACGCTTCAGCTTTAATAACGATGTTGCAAGCGCTTTAACATTCTAACAATTAATTTGTCCTACATAATTATTTTGATAGTCCAAACAAAATTATTTTCAGATCTGTATCCAGATAAAATTTTAAATTTTTCTGCAAAACCATTCTTTCCATGCACAGATCCAGAAACATATATTTGAGAATATCAAAATTCATTAAAGAATTAATTGTCCGTAATACTGAAATTTCCCGGAAATACCGTAATACGAATAATAATAACAATCGTATCTTTTATGTTTCTTATTGCTTTGGTCTTTACAAATCAATCGCATAAAATGTTCACTTTAGCTAATAATCGTTACCTCGATACATTTACAAATCATAAAGATCATCGTATTAATAAAGATAAAGCAATTGCGCGTACACGAGCATGGATGATCAATCAATTAATTATTTAAAAGACTTGATCATGTCTTCTAATACTCGCGATCGTATTTCGATAATAGGAAGGATAATAACAATAGCAGGCTGTCCGTTGGCGAGTTTCGCCGCGTGAATGTCAACATGACCTTACGTATGAACGTATACTTTATCGCAACGGACAGTGAGCATTAAACGTTGTATAACCGTTAAACAATTTATCGCTATCACAAAATATAAAATAAATGGGTTCCGAATCTTTTATTCATGTCATATACGTTTCGTATTGATGATTATTAAATCGCTACGTGCCGTGGATTTCCTTCGAACTTCGTTGATCCAGCAATTACATGTTACTTCGCGAATTCGAAAATAATCGACAAATCAATCGTATAAAATGTCCACTATAACTAATAATCGTTACTTCAATACATTTACGAATCATAAAGATCATCGTATTAATAAAGATTAAGCAATTGTGCGTACGCGAGCGCGAATGATCAATTAATTATTTAAAAGACTCATTATATATCAGTAAAGCGACGCATATCGATTCAAGAATTATTAAAGGGATATTTAGTACACTTAGTAAATGTCGCGAAAAGGTAATTTACAAATCCTATCTCGTGCTGCGCGTTTTGATTCCTATTTCCGATAAATGCGTCGCGCGAAGTATTTTATCTCAATAAATAATTATCGCCTAGAAATTCTTATTCGAATGGAAATTAAGTTTAGTTATACGGATAGATATTTGTACAAAATAATCATAAAGAACAATCGCGTTTTCTTTTAGAAATCGTCGCGATTATTAATCGTCGTCTTGAGGGAATTTAACGCGACGACATGCGGAACAGCTCGCGCCGCTGCCTGTTTGCCCGAACGTCGTCACACGAATTAACCGAAAAGCGACCGCCACGCGGCGCATGGATACAAACGACGCGTTTTACGTCACACAAAAACAATGCCGAACGTTAGAACATGCGTGCCACTCAATCATAATATTCATTAAAGATCTACAAGGTGTTTCAGAATTTGGAATGGAATTCTACTTATATTTTTATATGTTGAGTAATATAAAAGATTTGAAGAATCAGAAATATACATATATAAAGTATATATTAAAATAGATACATCAAAATTCAGCGTAAAATTATAAAAATATAATACACTATTCTGAAATCTGACACTAAAGTGGAAATTATAAATTATATTATTTATAATAAGAATTCACTTAATTGGTACGGTTCAACTCGTGATGTTCTAAAATAAAAATAGACAATGAAATGACCAAAAAGACGAACAAATTGATTGAAAAATTAATATCATATTTTAATAAATTATTATAATTTTTCACCTTCAGTTTGCTCGTCTTTTTGTCCTTCCCATTATCTATTTCCAAATTCGCTTAATATTCTCACTCTTACATTTTGTAATAGTTTTAATGATTAAATTATCATATATATTAAATTTAGCGTTTATTTGAAGAAATATGATTATCTATTTAAAAATAAATAATTAAATATAAGCAATAATAAGTTCATCTATACCATTATATGAATAAATCAAACAATTAAGGAAAAAGGCCCAATATCAATTTTGATCATAATGCTAATAGCAACTTAATATTTGTAAATAACTTATTGCAAAAAATATGCCAAATCCCGACTGAGGTAATATTTTTCACAATAAGTTACTATTAGCATTATCATCAAAATTGATATTGAACTTTATTTGTGAAATCATTTTAGTTTATGATGTTCTTTATAAGTTCGAGTAATCGGCGTGCAATTTAAAGAACTGGAAAGATTATGTAAAATATGTAACGTAAAAATATCATTAGATAGATATTAATATCTATTTGCGACCGTTTATAGAGAGAGAGGCCTTTTTCTTCATTGTTTAATTTTTAATTAAATATAATTGCATGAATGCAATTGATTATGCAAAAATTAATTTATTTGCATTATATCGAATAAAGACTCAATTATAGATAATCTGAAATACTTGGTATTAGACAAGACAATCGATTTTTTTTGTATGTAAAACGGTATTCGATAAATATAACATTATCAAGTGTCTCAACTAATATTAAACAATAATAATATCGTATGAAAGTATAATTAAAATATAATACTCAATACTATTTTCAGGTGTTGGTAAAACGAGCTTAATTGGACGTTACGTTGGAAATGTCGAACATGTAAGTCCTACAATAGCAGCATCTTTCTTCAACTGCAAGATCAATTTGGAAGATGTGAAGATAAAATTGCAAGTAGGATTTTAAAAAATTATATTTTTTTACGTTTTTATATTAATATTCAGCAATTAATTTAATAGATTAAGTACATTGCTTCGATGTTTACGTTTTTTGTTTGTATTATCTTTTCTTGATTTCGATCCACCCTTTTCGCTTTGATTGTCTCAATATCTTTGCACTTTTAATGACATAAAAAAAATGCATGCTTTATCTAGCAACAATACTGATTTTAGCAATGTTTAAAGAGAATTAAATTAATATAAAGAATTAAAGAAGCCCCACTTTTATATAGGTATGGGACACGGCTGGCCAAGAGAGATTTCGCTCCATGGCGCCGATGTACTACAGGACTTGCAACGCAGCTCTGCTAGTGTTCGATCTTACGCAGTATAGCACCTTCGTCGCAATCAAGAGTTGGGTGAAGGAGCTACAACAGAATGTGGAGGAGACGATGGTGCTAGTTTTGATCGGCAACAAATCTGATCTGGTGCAAAAGCGTCAAGTCGACGGTGAGGAGGGTCGGAGGTACGCCACAACAATTGGTGCTACATATCATGAGATTTCAGTGCTATATAACGAGGGTGTAAAAACCGTTTTCCTGGCGATCGCTATGGGTCTACGAAGAATGGCATCAGACAATAACGATAACACTACTCTTAAGATTTCCGACTCTAATAACTTTTTTAGAAACGATGACATGCTGCTGCCCTCGCCCTCCATCGAGGAGAGCCCGCAGAACACCAGTATTGCACACGGCATACACGAGAAGCCATTTACCTGTTGTTAGTTGTAATAGTTCATTAAAAAAAAAGACGGCAATAATTAAGTAAAAATTGCGCCTCGCTTAGGAATCATCGTCAATTACCAAAGAGTTTACTAAACACTGAAATATGCCGCACTTTTGCAGGTAGTTTCGTTAGTAAACCACAAATTTTTGTCTCGTGACGCGCCTTCGTTTTCGAGATACAAAATATACATATGTATAAAACACAAAGCAATTGAACATCTGCTCTTCCAGTCTGGTGTTAGTCAAATCTTTTTTACGACGCTCGCGTGGATTTAACGCGAAAATTAAATCGATGATAATAGACATTATACAGGATGTAACTAAAATAAAGCGACAAACTTCTGGGGCGACAAGCTCCCACATCAAGTAAGAAAAAAGTTCATACAAACATATAAACATGTAAATATATATTCGCAAATTCACTGTTACTGAGATACAATAAATGTTATTAATATAAACGAAAAAGTAATATTATTATTTAATATTATTTATTTTTAATTATCAATATATTTTTAATTGCAATATACATTCAAAGTATCTCATTTTATCTCATTTTTTAATACGTCGAACTAGGCTCTATTAACAAATATTTCATATATGAATTTGAAAAAAAAGTTAAATTCAGTTAATCATATTAATTATTAAGTTCTTCTTATGTGTCTAATAATTAATAGGTTTCTTTACAAATGAGCTTTTTCAAAATTTTTTTTAAGTAATAAAATACTTAGCTAAGTGCATTTATTTCAAATCTGTTTTTTTTTATTAAAAAAAGTGTGAACATTCGATATCTTTTTTATGTACTTGGCGTATAATTTTCTTTTTTAAAAATATTTTTTTCGGCATGTTTATATAAACTTTTTCCGTGTTTTGATGTGAGGAACTCACCTTCGAAGTTTGTTCTCTTATTTTAGTTATCCAGTATGTAAACCGAGTTTTTATTATAAATAAGTATAAAACTGAGCTTGATAAACAAAAAAGATTATATTTTTTGCATATTAAATGTAGATCTCATGATAACGCGGTATAAAAAATATCAAATCGAAATTATAGTTATGACAATACAAATGGGAAATGCATTCTGCATGAAACTCAGTTATCAACTACACATACTTCAAAATTTTCTAATTCGATAAATTTCGACGTATTCTAATTCTACTTCATAATGTGATAATAGAAATACGTGATTTTACGTGTTGTGCAAAAACTGATTAATGTACGCATGACGATTATGCTACTTGCTATTAGAAAGTTAATTTTCGCAAATTACAATAATAATTACTTAATGATTAACTGCTTTTTTTATTTTCATAATTTTATACAAACAACAGTATTCTACGTCGGTGCGTGAATTATTTATGCATGAAATAGCTTAAATGTGGAGACACGGTAGTGACTCAGCGTTAAGAGTAGCAATTTATATTACGTTGTTCGCGAAGACTGCTAAACTTTAAGTTCGAATATTTATCTATGCTATGCAAACGATGAATTTCGATATTTTTAAGAAAAAAACATTTTACTTTTTGCATATATTATATGATAGGCATGATCACGCGCGCATTCTCATTGAACATATTTTCAAAAGGTTTTATAACAAAAAAAAATATATTTATGATAAAAAAATATATAATGCATTTATAAATAATTTTCCTTCGAGCTCCTGTTAAATTGTATGATTAATAACGTACAGGTTTTATTGCTTAAAGTATTCACTCTATGTGATGTCTACCTTATATTTCATAATTAAATATAAAACACTAAATTGAGAGATATAATATTATTTTAAACAAGGTCAAGATAAGATACTCTTGTTCGAAAAGTCCGAAAAGCTGTGCCTCCTCGGGAAATCTGCTCGTCTCGCTACGTCAGAGAGTGATAATCACACAATGACTCATTCTCACTCCAGGCCAGGCCTCGCGGAGCGTGACGTCCCAGCTTTGTCTACGTGTAACTCATCCCATTTTCGTTATGTAAGCGTCCGTTTATTATGCATCTAGGCTCATTAGGACTGTGCGGCGGCGTCTTCAAAACCTACACGCAGCAACAAGACGCGCTCTGTGCTCAGGGTCACTCGCGTGTGCGAGAGTCAAGGAACCCGAAACTCATGTTTTTCTTCACTGGCATAATTTAAACACTGAGATACTTGATATATGTATGTGAAAAAGAGAGACCTTAAGCTCACGCAATGTGAAGAATTTAGAGGAAAAAGAATACATGAGCTCTGATATGAAAAGTATAAGGAAAATTGTTAGAAATGTAGAATCGTGTAGTTAAAATTAATATAAATTAATACATAAATTACAATATAAATTATCAAATATATAAGTTACATTGCGAATAGCTGTATTGCTATCGAACGGTATAAATTCGTTTGAATCAATTACTTGACATCTTTTCGATGAGCATTTATAGATGTACTTAAATAAGGCTGAAGATGAGACTTCAAAACCGGAAAGATACGAGGATGTACCGTTACACACACACAGACTATAATTAACTATCCGTTCATTTCTAAAATGTAGTGTAACTCCGAGATAGATAATTGCAAAGATGCGATTACGCGCGCGGCTTTCGCACGAGTAAAAGCGCTCGCAATTAGTCGAAAGCAAAGCAGCAGCGATAATGCGTTATAAACAAGCAATATTTTTTAACAAACTGAAAGATCGATTAACATACCGTGCGAGCATAATGGAGTTTTATTACCGTTTAAGGACAATAGGCCGTAAAACAGTAGGTACAAGATTGACTAATCGCAATCGTCGCGTTGTAACTGCATCGATTTTACGCAAAGAGAACCGGCGTAATGATGACTTTACACGCCCTTCTTGACACGCCTACTACATAGAGAAAGGCAAGAAAATTGCCTTCCTCGAATCCTGGACACGTGCGCGCGAGACAACTTGAGTTCTGAAGTTTACCAAACACGAAGAATTTCATCTCGTCATGCCGTTGCAACAGGTGCATTTTCACTTTCTTCCTGTTAACGATCGCGCTTCTTTGAATGAGGTAATCGGCCCCTTCCGGTAAATGGAATAGACCGCAAAAAATTCTCAAAAATAAGATTAGGTACTATAAAATAATTGAAGAAGAAAAACACTATAAAAAATTCAGTATGTGTAAAATAATTTGGATGTTAAAACAATAATATTGAAAACTCTACGCAACTTGTATATTAAATTTTGTTGGCATTTCTATGTTAAATTTTTAAATGACAATATTCGTAATATTTATCGTAACCGTACAAAGTTTACAATTATTAATTTTTTTATTGATAATCAATGGTACAAATTTTGATAACGAAGAATCGTAAAGTTTACAACTGAATTGCACGCGTGAGATATCGTGAACAATTTACGCGAACGCGCGAGGAGTACACAATTCGATTTTGCAATCTTACGAACATCACGATTTGCTCCGTTCGCCGGTGCGTTAATTAAATACAGCCGCGAAATCGCAAAGAAAGAGAAGAGAGAGAGAGAGATTCGCATGTGCACAGATCCTTAAAGAAGCGAGTACGAGCTCCTTTGAGCGTGCAAGCGTCACGCAAAGGAGCGAGTAGGAGAAGATGAAGAGAAGAAGCGGAGCAAGCGGAGGAAACAGAAGATCATAATACCGGCTGTGCTGTATAAGACAATGATACAGTTACACGATCCTCTCAGTTGTGAGCCAATCGTAAGAGGCACGACACAAGGGACTCGTACGCGATAAGTATAATGAACCGCAGCAAGAACGACACGCTAGTTACGCTCGGCCCATTAATTAAAGGAACTCGTTAATATTGGCGGAAGAAATCAGAAGATAGATTGTTCGTGCGCATCGACGCGGTCTTCACTTCGTCTCGAGATGTCGATCAAGCCAGTGATCCAGTGAACACGAATCATAGTGATCTATAAATTTATCTTTGTAAAAAGATACAAAATTTTTTTTACAACGAGAATTATTTTTGCAATTGCATAGCGTGTGTACGTCAACGATTTTTCTTGAAATACGACTCGTAATGTCGTTGGGAAGGTTTTGTTGACAATTACCTTCGTAATCGCGGCGATCGCTCATCACATATGCGCATCTCCCGTCGAATGGACACTTTCAGGGACGTCTCGTGTGAATGAACCGTGATTCATAGATCGCAGACAGAATAGAACACCAGATAACGGCTAGAAAGCAATAACTAAAGTTTACATGTGACTTCTGCTAATGAGGATTGGAAGAGTAAATCAGGATTAATTGAAACGTAAATACTCTTCCTGTTACGCGACTCTGTTATAATAACGTAGAATGAGAGTTATTTCTACGAAAAAAAAAAGATAGTTATATACGCTATGTGAAAGTGAAGTAAAGTATCCTTAAAACATGAAGAATTTGTTAACAATGGGTCATCAGGAGGGATTTCTTGTTTTTCTCATTTATCTCCTGCGATTCTGTCAAGTATCGCATTCGATTGGTCTCATGATTGATAATCAACTTGTAATCATCGCGAATGGTAAGTAATAATGAATGGTTGCCAAAGAATATGGACATAACAATTAAATGTGATAATTACATCATGCAGATTGCTACACGAGAATAGCTATCGGATCGAAATTGCCGGACATGGATATCTTCTCCAACGTCGCGGTCGGTAGCATTTCGGAATGCGAGGATGAGTGCTCGAAAAGGAGAAATTCCTGTAACGCGTTCGCTTTCGGGTATATTACGTTATATAAATGCAATAAAAGATTCAAATCACAATAAGAAAAAGAAAAATAAGAAACATAAATGTAAAAATTCTCAAAACAAGATCATATTTTTGTTTCTATATGATGATGTGTTAACTCTCTTTGTGTATACGTGTATATTGATTTAGGATTGGCATGAAAGGTAACGGAACATGTGCTCTGAGTGTAAAAATGCCGAAGCCAGAAGATCTACAAAGTCATGCTGATTATGATGTCTACGTGAGAAGTCAACGTTCTCCACATTGCGAACCAGATCGACTTTACAAGATGGGAAGCGGTAGTATCGGACAAGATAGAAGAAATGAGACGATGCCAACTACGACATTCGGAAGCGGCCTTTTGGGCTCAACAATGCCAAATATCTTGTCATCTCCAAGGTATATATATATATATATACGATTATCCGATTATTAATTTCAGGAAATAACTCCATCATTAGCATCTCCATTGTTTATTCTTATCTTAGTCTTCCGTGAGACAAATATATTTAAAAAAATGAAAATACGTTTATATTCTATGAAAAATACAAGTACATGTGTTCAGGAAAAACAAGTTTTGCTGAAGTACCTAAAAATTTAGATATTTATTATAATAGATACAGTCATTAAAATACAATTATGTAGAACTCGTTAATAACAACGCTACAAAAGTTATTAAACATCCTGAATAATTATTTTGATTGTCCTACAAAATTATTTTCAAATCTATACCTTTATATCTATATATCTATATATCTATATCTATATCTATATTGCTGAGTTTTTATGTATTTCAGTAAAACAAGTTTTTTTTACTAAAATTTAAAAGTTTTTTTTTATGTATTAACATATTCCGTCTGCGTGAGTCATTAGTGATTCAAATACTTACACGCTGGATGACTTTCTTTCAAGCCATTTGATATTTTGATTAAAAAGAAACATAATTATAAATTTTTTATATAATTTTGATATATTTTTCTATATAATTTTGACATGTGAATACGTATTATGATATATGATGCATATTAATACATTAGACCCTTTTCTTCATAATAATTTTTGTAATTTTTTTAACACCATTATGAAATATATGCTATTTAAAAATATAACAAACACAAACAAAAATATCGTGGATGATGGTGCCAATAAATGACTCGATCACCATACGATGTAGTGGTCAAGTCACTTATTGGCCCGGCACAAAACATGTTAATATGCAAAGAGTTTCATCTTCATTAATAGTTGTTTTGTAATAGGTTATCAAAATAAGTATTCACTTATTAGAGAAAAGAAAAGAATTAGAGAAAAGAAATTCTTTAAAATAAATAGTTTGATTGAATACTATCTTTAATCTGATTTTTTAATAATTATTTTATATAAAATAGTCAGATTTAAAAATACAACTATATGTTTTTCACGTTTGAAGAACTATGGGAAATATGATGCCTAACGTTAATGATCCTTCATATCAACGAGGATATACGCCTTCCTTCGACGATGAGCGTCGAATCACTGATATCGTTAGAAACAGAAATCCGATATCACCTACCAGGAACCCTTTTATAACTAATAACGCAAAAGTCGACTATAATGATTTATCAATATATTCAAACCGAAAATCGGCTTTCGGTCAACGAACGCACTCGGATCCAAAGTACAATCGTCCTGATTTTCATGGATCTTTTCAAAATCCTTTCAATGATGTTAATCACCTGAATTTTGGATCAGACCTAGATAATGATCTTCATTCATATAAGTCCCTCTCCGTTCATAACGGACCTTTCGAAGTGTTTTCGAGACCCATCTTTATCTACGATGGAGCCTCTAAAGATAGATCACCAGCGAATTTCGGATTTTCGAACGCTCACGATACAACAAAACACCGCGTTACAAATCATTTTGATCAGCATCGGCATCAAGAATTTCACAATAACGTGTATAAAAATCCAGGGATTATCACAAAATCAAAACAAAACGAATTAGATGCTGGAAATTATGATTTCCGCAAAGTCTCTTCTCGTCCAACTATCAGCAATCTTTACGGTTTCGACAATGAAGCAAGAATCCCGAACAAAGGATTCAAGGATACTTCTGAATTCTGGAATCCAGAACTGATGACGATGTTTCGCGACTTCGGTACGAAGATCACCGAAAAATCAAAATGTAAGTATTTGAATTCATTTTCACTCATGATCAGTCATCTATTTTTTTGTCAATATAGTTTTTGTTGCATGCAATCTGCGCATAATGTGTTAGCTTTCGATGTATAATAATTCTAACACCTCGAGAAACGGAAACGCGAATCTCTATCTTTAACGAGGCGTGTACACGAAAGACCGGAGACACAAATCTTCGGACACTTGTTACTGCAGTTAACATCGCATATGTGAGCTGCAACCTCAATTTTTTTATGCAGCAATCACACGATTGCATGATGTATGCTTGCGCTGCGTTCCACAAGTTGATTATCACTCTCTTACGTAAAACGACATTGTTCTGTTACATTAATGCATCTTTTGGACACCGAATTGAATAAATTAATAATTTCATTTTAAATTAATAATTATAATTTCATATTAAATTATAAATATAACATCACATTTAAATTGACGTGTCTAATTTTTTTAAATCATTTTTATTTATTTGGAAATAAAATAGTTTAGTTATCTATAAATACACTAAAAAGAAAAAATACATATTTTTAATAGATTAATAAACATCTTATCGTGATATTTTAAAACTAGATGTTAGAGATGCGAAAAGCATCAGAAAATTTAGTCACAGTGTTGTACATTAATTGTTAATTCATTATTCCACGCTATCAACTAGCTCAACCTAACAATTGCAACCAACTGCCAGGGTTTATCGAGTCACGTTCATCTGCAAACTGATTGACAAATAGCAATGGCATTGACACGGATTTTAAACTATACGCAAATTAGCTCATTGCATCCATTGACTTCCGGTATTAATCACTTTTATCATATAATTTGCGTGCATCTTTTTGCTTAGCGAGTTACTCACCATAAATAATTGTTACTCGAATTATTAAAAGTAAAAATACAATACAATATGCATTCAGTTAAATAATCATTACAAGAAATGTACGTCTCTAACATTTAGATTAAAAATTTTTTTGTTTGCTAAGTTCGTCGTCCGAGCAACGACCAGTTAAAGGAAACTCGATGACTTTTCGTGATTGTGCCACCACAGTACATGACAAGTTGCACAAGGGAGAAATATAAATGCCGAGACACTACAGCTTGGCTTCCGGTTCGCGTGATCTATGAGCATAAAGCGCTTTTACTTTCGACAGTTAAATCCCTTATTGCTGCCTGTGTTTCGAATTAATTGCGCGTAGCCTGTCCGTCGTTTTGATCAGGAATTGTTGCAATCGATTGGGCACGTCGATTGTGACACGATTTATAAAATTTCATCATTGAATTACTTCTCAAGCAATCTCGAAATTCAACTTATAATAATCGCATAACGGTGGGAATAATTAAATCTAGCTGACTAATTCAAACGCGGAAGTATAGCTTTACTAAAGTTATGGTGTGAGTTATTAAGAGCCAGGCTGGCTGAAATAATTGAAGTAATTGTGACCCTGACGAATATCTCGAAGGACACGCCACAGCATATCCCTTCTAAAATGATGTCACTCCTCTTTGCTGTTCCTTGGCACAAAAATTCTTTTTAACGACGGAAAAATGCAAATGGTTCCGGCAGTTGGTTTCTGAGTAGAGATCTTAATGGTGAACAAATAATAATTTTTTATGTTTCGGGTAGAAATACAAAAAATATATGTCAAAAATCATTAGAAAAGAATTATTAAAATTTGAATGCGAAATAACATCTTTAAAGTACAATAATAAATAAGTTAAATATTGATTAAAATTAATTCGAGGAAATAAATAATGCTAATCTCGATAAAATAAGTCAAACAATGCTACAAAAATATATGCGCCTGCACGGTAATGTCTCAATTAAAGGTTTGCATCCTGTAATTACTTAAAACGACAAGCGACTCGTTAATCCATTCTATGTAATTGCATAAAATACCAAATGACGATGCACGGCAAAAGAATGAAGCACTTGCGTGTCTGTGAGCAAAGAAAAATAATAGTAAGTGGAATCATTAATGATCATGTAACGCTGAAACCCCTCCCCCGACGTGTGAGCAGGTGCCTCCCACTATCCTCACGGAAACGTTCACTTTTCTATAAAACGACGCGAGCCTGTAATTTCTCCGTTACTTTTTGCGTGATTTTCAGTTCGCGCCATTTTTTACGCAAAACGTGCGGGAGCGTGAGGGGTGATTTAAACGTGAAAATTCCCTTGGGTGACAACAAAATGATTACGTTTCACTGCGGTTCGTGATGTATCGCGAGAACAAATCGAAAATTCGAAATGTTGAAGCAAGAATCGTTTTGCATCTTACGTTCGCATCGCCTCTCTCGTGATCTTAATTCGGATGTTACGTTGACTGAGATAAACTGATTCCATCGTACATGAGAATCATGTCGATACGTCAACGATGGTTGTGGACCTTTATGTTAGTCGTAATTGCCCGACGTACTACTTCGAGTTCGATAGTTATAGTGGAGGACGAGTGTTTGCGTAAGTTGTATAGAAAAAATGCTACCTCTGTAAAAAGTGCAAAGTTGAAATTTCTTTTTTTGTTCTTGCTGCAGCGTGCTACAGAAGACTGCTATCCGGCAAGAAAAGCTTGGATCTACACGTTAGACGTGCCATTGAATGTGAAAGACTCGAGGACTGCCATCGCGCTTGCGACTATGAGAAGCGATTCACTTGCGAGGGCTTCAACTATCGGTAATTAAATATTTAATGAATATTTATGGAAAAAAATATGTGGAAAATTAGATTTATACACGGAAACAATAGTTTTGCTGGAATATTTAATTTAGCTAGAAAATAATTTTAGATTATCAAAATAATTATGTAAAACACTCAAGCATGATAATAACGCTGCAAAACCAACATTCAGTTTGAATATTCAATATAATTATTTTGATGGTAAAAAATAAAATTATTTTCAAATCTGTGTAGCTTAATTTTTAGATAATTCAGCAAAACTATTATATTTATTTCGCGTAATTATCAACTCGTTAAATTGTTTTTAAAAATATACGTCGAATTGACGTTGACTCCACAATGCAAATATATTATGTTCCAATGACAGAACTTCCTTGATGAATTCGTTAGCTCTAGACGTTTCCACGAAAAAGTGTTAATTAAATATTTATATTCAGTATCCTTACAAGACAGCCGAAAAATAATTTACGTAACAGTTAAACGCGATTATTTACGCTCGGAATTTTTCAATGATTTTATGCGTTTCTATACACATGCGTATATATCTAGGGTACCTATTATCAGATGCGCACGCAAAATGCAGTACATACGTATGCATGACCGTGCGGTTGCATCACGGACAATTTGATCGCACCACAATCTGTGACACGCTTCTCCGTCGAGGAGAACTATCACGCACGCGCGTCGGGAAAATTACCGCTGTTTTTCAACATTCAATTAACATACGCCGAAGGAAAAACCGCCAAAACTGTTAATAATAAATAATTTAAATTCATAGTGATATGTTTATTAACGAGTAATCACGATTTTGTTAAAAAAGACGCATTGGACATGGAACGAGAGGAATATGCGAGATGACATCGGTGCCTTATTCTCGTATGAATTTTCATCGGGACTTCATATCGGATCCACAATGCAATTATTATGAGAAAGATCCCAATTGCGTGATAAACACGCCTGAGACGCGACCATCCTGGTGGAATCAACCATCCAGACCTGGTCAATCTTATGGCCCACCTTATTATCCTAATGAAAGGCCAAGGTAATTAAAATTTTGCTCATTAATAATATACAAAAATACTAATATCTATCGCTCATTTACAATCTCTCTGTTACAACAATCGTACAAAGTTTTCTAGAATTTAAATGTTTTGAATCATTAAAACTTCGTAATATTAATTATAAAACGCAATTTTTATGTAATAATTGATTGTTTAAGAATAAAAGTATGTCCTATTTTTTCTTTCTTTATATTTCTGTTCTTTTTCTGTAAGCAAAATGACAATTTTTTAATTATGTCGTTATTGTAATAAATGAGCGATATTATATTACAACAAAGTCGATTAGTAGGAATAGTTCTTGAGAAATGAGAATGATTGCCATCGATTTATTTTTACGAAAGAATAGTAATTTACAACAAAGACGAGACGCTTGATTCCTACAAGCAGTTGATCAAATTATTGTCGTTTAACTAATCGCTCAATCGTGAATTCAATGCGCTTCCTTTTTTTATTCATCGTTCAAATAAAATAAGTTTCACTTCTAATCAAACACAAATCTGACTCAAGACCATATGCTCCGGATCGACGACCTTTAAATGAAGTGCCACGACCTCTGGATTACGATCGACGACCCTTGCAGGAAATTCCACGACCGTTCGATTACGATCGGCGTCCTTCAAACGAGATTCCGCGGCCTTTGGATCACAGACTTGCGGAACACGATCGGCAACCACCCATTGTTTACGGGTATCCTCATCACAGACTGCATGATGATACGTTTAGTCGAAGGAATTATCCCGATTCAATAAGGGGTGGATATCCAGCAACGAGACCGGAAGATCGATTTATTTATAGTGTTCGATTTCCATCCAGACGACCAACCGACGATGACTTTTATAACAGGAATCCATGGACACGATATCCGAGTAGAAGAATCGATCACGACATAGGTAATATTTTAAACATGTAAATATAGATATTAACATGCATCATTTTTTTGCAAAGAATTCATGTTACAACACGTAAAATGAAATTTAGCAAGCGGTCATATAATTTTTTTCCCTAAGACGAAAACACGAAAAATGGAAATATTTTTGTCATTCAAGGTAATGGAAAAATTTTTCACTTTTCTATCCTGTATGGAAAGAACAATTTTGCTAAAGTATATAAAAATAAGTAAATACAGATTTGAAAAAAATTTTTGTTGCATTATTAAAATAATTATGTAAAAAAATTCAAGCATGATAAACAGTATTGCAAAAAGTTTTAACATTCTAGCAACCAACTTGAGCTCCTACATAATTATTTTGACAATCCAAAATTGTATTTAAATGTATCTATCTAGCTCAATTTTAGATACTTAGCTGAATATAAATCTAAACATAATTTTGTTAGATTAATGTCTTAAAAAACTATTCTTTTTGTGCATAGGAAAAAAGTTACATGATTACTACAATGTAAACGACCGAACAAACGAACGTAAACAAACACGAATGAACAATTTGCTTCAATGAGTACTCGCAGTGCTATTCGCACTTGTTGAAATAAATTATTCATTAGTGTTTGTATCGCGCTTATTTGTTTGATCCGAATTCCGCTCTATTGTTCATATATGTCGTCATGTCGCAGGCACGAACGAAATCGGCTCGTATTTGCCAGACTATCGAAAGGATCCAACTCGTGACTGGAGTTCTTACGGCTCCGTTTACGGTGGCTCTTATGGCTACGACACGAATTACGTGGGAAATTTTGATATACCGAAATATCATCCAAAATCTCAGCCTAAACCCTACAATAACGATCAATTTTACGGCGAGTTTTATAATTACGGCGGCGCATTCGGATATGGTGACAATTATATACCGGCCAACCAGGATTCGCTTTACGGCGGAACCACAAGTACCGAGGAATGCTCCGTCCGAGCTGGTGCAGGATTCAGGCTCAGTAGAGGAGTCGTACGAAAAACGTATCTGACGTCAAATCTGGATCAGTGCGAGAATCTGTGCATTAGCGAGAAGAGCTACGTCTGCATGAGTTTTAGCTACAGGTACATTTTAATAACTCATAATAGAAAAATTACAATACGATTGTTTTCAGTATGACAAAGGACCTCGCATTAATTACACAGAAAATTAGATACTGATGAAATCAGTTTGTTTTCACATAATATAGCTTACAATATTGTGAACAAAAGATATCATAAATACAAGACTCAATAATGGATTAATTTTTTAGTTATAATATATCAAAAATGCTCTATAAGTATAAATTTTATACATTTAAAAACTATCCATTGTTGAATCTTGTGTCGATCTTTTATTCATCATTATGAACTACATTATATATGAAAACTGATTTCACCGAAATCGAATTTTCCATATAATTAATGTAGGGTCCTTTAATATCAAATTCATATACAATATAATACTAATTTAATTTTTTACATTATAATTGGACAGATACAATGTATTACCCACGGACCCAACGGACAATTGTCTTCTCAGCGATGTTTCATACAAGGATCTGAATTTTTACATTGATCTCGAGCCTGATCGTGATTACGATATTTACGCCATAATCGTCAATTCAAGAACATGCAGCGCGAGAAGAGAACCAAGCTCGCATCCTCCAGATGGTATACGATTTGATTGAAGTAACTTTACTGTGAATTACTTTCAATTATACAAATGCAATTTAATCAAAATAATTTTTAATGTATTATTCCGTTTCCTAAACTACTCAGGGGATAAATAAAATTGTCTTTCCACAAACAATGCAATTTATCGTTTCGAGCGTTACACTACTGCCCTCGATTGCGTTACTATACGTTCCGCTTTGTGTTCCCGGTAACAACTAAAATCGACAACAATGAATTGTCTATCTCTTTCTCTCTTTCCCAGTTTGATATAAAATTCTCGAGTTACAAGGACTTGTTTTTCTTTATGAAATTTTTCTAGAATGTTTTTGGAGAGTCAGAAGTGGATTTGGAATGCCCACGGACGTCGTTAGAAAATCGCTAATAGTCAACGATCTAGGAGAGTGTCAGGCAGAATGTATGACAATGCACGATTTTATGTGTAGAAGTTTCACGTTCAAGTAAGTCTTTCATGTCGAAATCAACAGTAGTTAAATTAAATGGATTGTTTTAATAAAGTATTATATATTGCGAAATATTTCAGATATGGATTGGAACATGGACGATCGGATATTCTAACTAACTGTTACCTAAGTGATTGGCCATCGCAAGATATCAACCCTACCCACATGCCGGATATGGACGGAGCAGAAGTATATGAAAGAGGCAGTTTCGGGAGAGGATGCGAACCTTATGCTGTACCGTTTTTCAATATGGAACGGTTCAATGGCAAACAAATGCAAGGAGACGAAGGCAATATACATCAATCTAATGCACATACATTATATTAACTATTTTACGTTTGAATATAGTTGTAATCAATTAAATTTCTCTGTTAATAAATCTTTTCACAGTATGCTATTCTGGATATGACAAACCGTGCAAATTGACACCTTATGCTGTTCTTTTGGCAACATATGTGAATTCGGAACAAGATTGTCGACAAAAGTGCTCAAAAATGAGAGAAACTGATTCCGTTCCTTGCTTGTCTTACAGTTACAAGTAAAGAATTCTTGAATGTTGTTTTGAATTTAACAAATTATATAACAACATGCACGTTTCTAATAATAATTATAATATGTAATTTCTTATAAATTGAAATTTGTTTTCACTCGTGATTTAAATAAAATCAATAATAAAGCCACTTTTCTATTCTTTTAAAAAATAAAAATTTCAAAATAATATTATTTATCTTTAATTCTTATTAATACACATTAACTTCGTTTGATTTCCCAGGCTCACTACGCATGGCACAGAAGAAAACTGTTTGCTCAGTGATGTACCTATAAGAGACTTGCGACCGGGTCTAGACTATACCTACGACAATGATCATGTTCTTTACACATGGAAAGATCTCGATCCTTATTGTGTGGTCAGCAGTTATTCGCCGAATGATGCTCACGGGCTTGGTGGACCAAATCCGCCGAAACCAGTGCTTTCAGATCATTCGCGACCTGATTTTAATCTCGGAAAATATCCAAGTCTAAGACCCGATGATATTTATATCGATCCAAGACCTTTCTTTACAAAACCGGGCAGTCATGGTGTGAGACCGTTCGATCCTGATAAGCCTGATCCTGTCAGACCGTATCCTTCTGGTAGTTATGGATACGATGGTAACAAATTCGGATACGGAATTTATCTCGGTGGATTCGGATCTCTTTACCGTGAGTGGATTAATTTGACAATTATGAACTTTTTAATTATTCGCAAAATATTGCGTAAAGTAAAACTAATTAATTTATTTTAAATCAGCGGATGAATCCTCGACCTTCCGTTATTACACGGTAAACGGTTATCCGTGTAAAAGAGGTACAAAATGCGAAAAAAATAAACTCGCTGGATTTTGGGCCTGCGAGACTGAAGGAGGCGGATTTGACAGCTGGGACTATTGTTGTGCACCAACTCATCATTGCGGCTTTTCGCAAGGATATCATTATCCATGGTATCTATATTATTACAACCCGATATATCACAACGTAATATACTCTTCTTTTTACATCTTAAATTTCATAATTGATATTTATGTTAGACGCGATAAAGAAAATGTTCCTTTTTTTTATTTTGATAAGAATGATTTTATCCTGCGTTTAAGTACACAAAACTGAACAGCATCATTGATCTACAAGAGGCGTGTCCTGTTACTTCTCATACTGCAGCTTTCTTCGATTCCTTTGTGCTTTGTAAATAGAAGCAGAGAATTAAAAATTAATAAATTGCAGGTGCTACGTGGGATTATCAGAGGATCAATGGCGACCTTGTAGCGAAAAGTACTATCCCTATCTACCAAGCCCACGACCGTTCCGACCGATGATCGGTAGCGAAGATCGCTACGATCGTCCCAATCGTCCGTATGATCCTAATTACTACGGCAGACACTGGCCGATCACGTACCTGCACCGAGAACCACCACCAAATTGCACAGACTCGCTCGCGTCCGCCGACAACAGTGGAAATCGTCGTTTGAACGAAACAATCTCGACCACGATCGAAACGCCGAAGAGTACTACCGCGAGAGTTATAAAGAATGATGAAAATAATACTATGACCACAATTAGAACGCGCCGGCGACGATTACGAGTGCGCACGGCTAACGATATGCGGAATGATCGTAACGCGATTTTCTCGCAGAAAATCAGTTCCCGAATCATTACGAATGATGCAACGCGGACTCGTGAAAATCAGACGAGCTGGGATCGCGCCGGAAAAATCGAGCGAGTCACAAGACCGACAAATACTAAACCATCGCTTATTATGCAAACCGTTACATCGTTCGTGACAACAAACAACGTTGATGACACACAATTCGAAGGTGTGAAAAATAGCGACGGAATGATTAAAGTGCCCCTGATCGCGCCAAATAGATCACTGCCAGTGGTGAGAGCTTAACTATCCATAGTGAACGTAAATATGGTTCTGCCATCAGAAACGATAAATCAGACAACTTGCACATCCAAAAATGGAATATGTAATTCATGTCCCAATTTTGGATTTATGTTGTCTGATTCAACAACTTTCACACAAATTTAAATTTTAATAATTGAACAAGCTGTGAGAGACAGTTCAAAATAAAAAAAAAATGCTAATGATACGATTATTTAAAGAATATGAAAGTTATAATTATAGTTAATTAACGATTAGTTTTGTAAATATACAGAGATATAGATTCAAAATATATAATATAAATATAAGATTGATTTGCGCTAACTTGTTATCTGCATTTAAAATTGGAAATGTCGCTATTTAAACCAATATCACTTTGCAAAACGCGTGATTGTGCTTAATTTTTGGCAAATAAAAATGATAAAGATATAATATGCTTCAACCGTAAAACTGCCCAAATGACAATTTGTCCTATCGCGATGCATAATTACACTCGACTTAATTATTTTATCGTTTGATAATTAGTTGTGAAAATGATTTATAAAATAAAGAATTATATTATGACATTGTTATATATTGGTTATTTACCCAATAACTAAAAATATTTTTAAAATTGAAACGTTCCTAAGATCACTGCAATAGCAATATAATACTAATAATTAAAAACACCGCCAACATGCTAATTAATATACCTGCGTTTTGCGCCATCTAATGAGAGAGTGGAAAAGATAATTTCAATGACGGATTACTACATAGGAGAGATTCTATTTCGAGATTCCAAGCCTCTCACTTGCTCCTGATTGCAATAATTATATTTGTATTATCTATTTTAAAATAATTTTACGGAACATTAAAAATAGTAGATATATAACATTCTTCAATTGTTTCCTTTGATTTAGAATTTTTAATGGCTTGAATAGTAGATTTAAAAATGTCTGACCCATTTATTCCGAGCAATTTCATTCGTCGTTGGGTAATTGTATCACGTGATAATGAAACTATGATGTTATCAGACAAACAGATTACTACATCAAGATAATAATGACGAAGCCGTTTTTTCCCATTTATAAACGTATTGATTCGATGACGCGTTCTATCCATGCGCGTTTTGTACCAGTCGCACTTCGTTTGTGCCATAGATCGGTCATCTATTCTGTTGCTGAGCAGTCGAGTCAGTTGGATACACGGTGCAACATCATGTCGCTCCGGAGTGAGAATTACACTGTTGACATTGGAGGTAAATTAATAAATGACCGCCACACAGAGCTGTCAATTTTGTATAATATTGTGTAATAAACTAATGTTTGCTTTGTGTACGTGGCATATATATATATGTGTGTGTGTGTGTGTGTGTGTGTGTGTGTGTGTGTGTGTGTGTGTGTGTGTGCGCGCGCGCGCGCGCGCGTGTGTTTGTAAAATTGTCGGAAGAATAAATAATTTCAAACATTATTACATACATAATAATGTGATTATATATTTTAATTACGATTTTTTAAATTATATACTTAATTACATGTTCAATTATGATTTTTTAAATTAATTTTTCGACAATAAAACCTCGTGCGTAAAAAATTTTTTGGTACTTTTACTACATACGATGGCCTTTTGTATCTTGGGTTAATTTTCATCACTTTTATAAGTATATAAAAATTATTAAGTATATTAAGTATTAAAATGATCTTATATTTTGATATCTTTAAATTTTAGAAAATATTTATAATTGTATATTTATAAAAAATTGTATATAAATGTTATAATTAATTATAGTCGAAATAAAAAAATGCATTTTTTCATATAAAAATGCAAAACTCTGAAACAAAAATGTTAAAGGAAAAATATACTTTCATATCTTAAACATTGACATTATAAACATCTTGACATTATAAACTATAAAAGAAAAAAATAGTTCCAAGTATCGACTGTTCAAAAAATTTTGTTATCGAGTAATCCGAAAATTACTTTTTTACAGTGCATAAATAGATTTAAATTAAACATTTATTACATTTACATTTTAAATAATGCATTTATCATATTGCATTACAACAATTACAATTAATTAGAAAAAACATTTTTGAATTTTTATTTACATATTTTTGAATTTTATATTTATTAATTAAATATTATTTATATTATTTAATGCAAATCGTTTCATTTTCAATTTGTTTAATAGTTCATGAAATTTTATAATGCAATATAAACAAGAATTGATTAAAAATTAAAAAAATAAAAATTTTTTAATCACAAAAAAATTGCACTCTACAGTCTACACACGATGGGTCTACATATGGTTTAGCCTTCATTCTGTTTGCGAAGAAAGTTTTTAGCTGCCCTCGAGAAAAGCTACATATACCGCTTTCTACATTCTAATAACTCTTTTTATCAATATAGATAAATTTTTATCTTGGTTCAACTACTCTTAGTTCTAAGAATTAAAAAAAGATAAAAAAAACATGTTGAATCAAGAAACCGAGCATTAAAAAAAAATTTTTTTTTATCTTTTTGAGTCAAAACACAAAGCGAAAAAATTCAATATGAGTAAAATTTTAAGGTCTGTAAAATGTTGATAAGCATCGATGATTTTACGTTTTACTTACTTATTCCAGAATTAAAATTAGATTAAATGCCTAATGGTTTAGATCATTAAGGTTCAGTTTCACCAATATAAGATGAACTTTAATTTTGAAACTTTTAACTTACTGTTTATCTTCTTTTAATTCTTAGAATTAAAAAAAGATAAACAGTAAATTTGAACCAAAATTGAAGTTAGTTACATTGATGGAATTGTGCCTAAAAATCCTAAAAACCGTAAAAAATTTCAATTATCTCGAAATTTAGAAAGCAGTGCATATATGACTTCGACAGTACCAAAAACCTTCGAAGAATTAAAAAATAATGTTGTATATACATTTTGCTAATGTGTATTGTAAATAAGGAATAAACATTTATTTTACTTGTTGATTTTTCTTAATAAATATTTATCAATGTCTATGCGGTTTAATCTTCATTAGCCGTATTTTTTTTATCATCGAAATCTATTTTTGCGAGATCTCATTTTCTCGTAATATTGTACGTATATTGAGGAACGCTTTTTACAATTAATAACTAATCATATATCAATGTTTAATTTAATATTATTAATAAAAAATAATCAAAAGGTTACTCAAAAATATTCCAAAATTCAAAAAAAATTTTCGGAAAATTATTAATCTACTTATCTTTAACTTTCATATCATTTTTTTTACAGATATGCGAATAAAATACAAAGATAAACATGAGACCTTTACGGAGGATGATTTAATTAGCAAGGAGCCTATGGGACAGTTCAAAGCATGGTTTGAGGAGGCATGCAATACTCCAGGAATTTTAGAGCCTAATGCGATGCTTCTCGCGACAGCAACAAGGCAACATTTTTTTAATTTAAAAATTATCTCGTAATAAAATTGAATATAAATAAACACATGTTATATATGTTATTGAAAAAGAGAAAATGTTTATATGAATACAATTAGTAGTGTTTTGCAATCTGTTAATTAACAAAAATATTAGTCGCGTAAAAGAAAAATAAGAAAAAGATAAACAAGCTTCATAAAAGGGAGCATAAAAAGATTGTGCAAATAATTATCAACACATTGTCACATCATAATGCAATTATTTCAGAGATGGTATACCGTCCGTGCGTGTATTGTTACTAAAAGGTTTCGGCACAGAAGGTTTCAAGTTTTACACGAATTACGACAGTAGAAAAGGCCACGAATTAGTGAGTTCAGATATTTAATTCAGACTTTTTAAAATATTTAATTGATATTTTCTGATACCAGAAAACAAATAAATTACATATTATTCGATTTACAGGCTGAAAATCCGCATGCTGCATTAACTTTCTACTGGGAATCTCTTAGACGAAGTGTACAGTATTCATTGTTTTTTTTTTACATTATATTTTATCTCATAAATAGCAAAGTTTTCACGAATTAAAATTATTTTTTGCAACAACATTTAATTAATTCTTTCATCATAATCATTTTATTGATTTATTACTACTAATTATTTTAGGTACGTATCGAAGGTATCGCCAAGAAAACTTCAGCAGAAGATTCAGATCATTATTTTCGAAGTCGGCCATATGAGAATCAAATCGGATCTACGGCCAGCAAGCAAAGTAGTGTAATTGCTAGTAGACAGACCCTTATTATTAAAGAAAAGGAACTGCTCGCAAAATTTCCAAAGAATCAAGTTAAAAGACCTGCTTGTTGGTAGGTAACTATAATTAAAAAATAATTAGTTCATCATTACTCAGTAAACACCAACTAACATAACAATGCTGCAATTCCAAGCTCAACAATGTAACTATTATGTACATATGTTATATTACATTTATATTATGTTTAGTATAAAATTATAACATTAATATCTTTCTTTCATGCCACTGTTAATTGGTATTTACTGTAATCACTATCAAATTGGAGAATGTACGCGCGTAAGCATTAATCAGTTTTTCCAATTCCGAATATAAAGATTTCTTACACGAGAAAGATAAAACCAAAGAAGAATAAGTAATCACGTGCGACAGCATATTGCTTCGTTTAAACAACACTAATATATTTGTTGTCGTTGACAGACTCGTAGATTAATAGTATCGTGCATCTGTGTGTGTGTGTGTGTGTGTGTGTGTGTGTGTGTTGTGTTGTGTGTGTGTGTGTGTCACGAGTATAATTTTTAAATTTAGATCGTTTATTTATAAAGATTAAATCATTTACTGTATTAGACATCTTATTTCAGGGGCGGTTATCTCATCGTGCCACACTCCGTAGAATTTTGGCAAGGTCAGAGCGATCGTCTTCATGATAGAATCCGTTTCAGACGCCCAAAAACGAATGAAAAAATAGATAATATTCTCGTGCATGAAGGAAAGGATGGATGGGTATACGAGAGACTCTCGCCGTAAAAAAAAGTCACAATATTTATTGATAATAAACGACAGAGAGAGTTAACGACTTTCGTGTACAAACAAGAAGAAAAAGAAATTCGAGCAAATCTCGTAGAAGTATCTATTGTCATTGCTGATCATCACGACATTCCGAATCGATACCTCATAGTATTATGAAGACAATAATATTATACATTAGATATATTCTTAATGCAGTTTCCTTGTGAATTTCAGAATTTCTCTGTTTACTCCTGCAATGTATACAATTTATATTGTTGAACTAACAAAGATAAAATATATTTACAATTAATCATTAATCACCATGTTGACTTCTCCACACCGGCTCGACGTCAAAGCATCCGTCTTTTAAAATAAGATTCTCAAATTGTCTCATTCCACCTCCCACGCCAAAATAATAGGTTTTTCCAGCGACAAATCTAATAGAAATTTACCCATTTTGAAACTTAAGATTTAATGATAAAAATAAGACATCAGTAATCCAATGTACTCACACGACGCCATCGGCTTTTAGTTTTCTCTTAAAAATTTCATATAATTTTTTGTGATTGTCAGGATTGTAAATCGTTTCGCTCGTAAAGATATAATCGTATTTTTTACTTTCGTCGAGTAATGTCGCGAGAGAAGCCCAATCCCCGGCATAAAATTCGCATTTCGTCAGTACAATCGTACGATCAAAATTCAATATTACGTTCGGTATGGTCACGGATTTTAGCACTTCGGCATTCTACAAAAAAAAATTATTTCGTTAATCACGGCTCACTTTTCAGCGTGACAATTATAAATCATACGAACGTAATCTTGGAAATGGACGGTGGAATTTTTACGAAGAGACAGAAGGCCAATCACTCCAGCGCCACATCCTAAATCCATAACAAATTTATCTTTCAACTCGATTTCCTTTTCCAATATGTACTGGCCCAAATCGAATGTGCATTCCCAGATTTTTAAACCACCTTAATTGCACAATTAATTTTTAAAGCACGTATTAACGAAACTTCAAGGAGATTCGAATAAAATTTAAATTAGCATATTTAAGGAAAACAAAATTCAAAAATAAATTTTTATTTGCAAAAATCACCTTCATATTTTGCTGGAATGAGATCGGAATGTTTCGATTCAGCCTCAATAATATTCTGGCAATTTTGATCAGTTAAATCCTGCATTACTTTATCGGAACGGATTAATTTTAAGTTATAACCAGATAACACTTCGGTCTCTGTATAATAATAAGCCTCATATTTCGCTTCGATTTGTTCGGGAGTTATTTCAAGTTTGGAAGCAGAAATCCATTCTAATTTATCCTTCTGTTCGCTATCTACTAAAATTATTTAGATAAATAATTTCTTTGCACGTACATGCTTCGTAAGAATTGAATGTGAATTGAATATTCGCGGGAAAACAATTTTGTAACACTCTAACCTCAAATTTCGACAGACACGTTCAAGACTTATTACAACAATATAGGACATTTTTTCGTTATCCAACCAGAAGCAAATAAAGCTTATCTTCGTCTTCAGGGATCAGAAGAAGAAAATAGCCATAGCTGGTTGCTTCTGGTTGCATAACGAAAAAATGTCAATGATTAGCCATACCTTCATCAATATCGGCTGCACCTTCTGCAAATCGAAATTTGAACATTGTTCGGTAAGTTTGATTTAAAAAACTAAAAAGTCACACATCTAGGATAAATTAAAGTATCAAATAAAGTATATATCATTACAGAGGAGTGAAAATCCATATTTTAGATAGAACTCATTTATTGAGTCAATGTGCACAAAACGTACATATATGTTGAACTATATAGCTACTGATATTTCCGGCGGATAACACATCCACAATTTTCAATTTTTGTGATTAATTGTTTAGTACTATTCCATGCTATGTTTACAGAATATAATTGTATAATAATTATTGGAACATAAAACCAAGGATTGTGGATGTATTATACTCACTAGAAGTATTAATGCTTATATTATAGTTCAACGTGTACATAAACGACATAGACGCGCTAGTAAACATTTTTCATCTAAAATGCAGATACGTCCTCTCTCAGTCTCTTTCTGCACCAAACAACGTTTCAGTACATACCTACAATGATAAGTCAGAAAACTACTAGATCACTTCTCAAACTTGAACTTGCTTGGAAAATCACGACATCTGGTATAGTTGTGCAATTTCTGTATTCGTATTCCAAGAACAATATTATATAATATTTGAGAGTTTAAAAAATTAAATATCTTATAATGCAATATTCGAGCAAGTTGAATTGATGCGAAATAGATCTAAAAAATTAAATTATTTTAAATCATAATTTGAATTATTTTTATGTAACTACAATAACTGCTATTGAACACTTAATTGTTTATCTTTTATTTTAAAAATTTATTCTGTTGTAACTTAAATGTATATATTTGCAAAATAATATATTTAAGGGATCCTATAAAGTGAAGCTCGAACTTCGATGAGATCGTTGTTTTACCGATAAAATGCGACACATCGACATATTTTTATATACTACTACATCAATATCGCACTCATATATACATACAAATTTTCTAACTAATTAATCTTTTATATTAAGTATCTAAACCTATTTCTAAGTACACTGGTTGTTCATGTAATCTTTAGAGTCCAAAATTATTTTATACGTACAAAATATAAAACTCGTATATAAAGCAAACATTGGGTGTTTTCCATTTGATAACACAAGTCGACACAAGTGTTGTATCTTTATTAATCTTTTAATGTAAAGAACGACGCTTATGTGTCGACTTGTGTCATCAAATGGAAAGCTCATTATTACGAGTCGACGTTAAAAGGTCACAAAACAGTAATTTTCCACTTTTTTTCGTTTTTGGCGACAAAATCCGACCGGTTTGGACTACATTATCGATTATACTTTAACTGAAAAAGAATTTTTTAATCTGTAAAGACAGTTAGAAAAATACGTGCTTGAAAAAAATTCATAAAATAGATTCGCTTTAAAATCCCCTTAAGGCCAACATACTTAGTCAATTTATTTCTACAAGAAAAAGAAAGTTGCGTTCTCCCATTTTCTTACAATAATATAGTGTACGTGATAAAATTTTGTAGTAAAGCTTATCGTTGTCCCATGATCAGACAATTTTTCGAATAAAGTCATTAATCACATCGGTATTATTTCTTCATTGTCAATTTAATTTTCCTGATAACAGCGATTCCCGACAATAATTTTGTCATTCATAAAGAATTAAAAAGGATTTTAAAAATATGCAAAAGAATTTTATTGTTCGTTTGTTTTACATTATTATAAAGCGGTCATCACTCATTCTTATTCATTTTTATACTGCAAAAAAAATATCTTCGTCCACTAATTTTTATTACTTTGACAATATCAACATTGGTCACAACTATACATCAATGATCGCGATTTTATCATGATTATCTAAGTTAATTTCTACTTCGTTTTTTTTTTTACTTTTTTTCTATAGTAATCAGATGCTGCATTAGCTGTCGCCTATTTTTGATAGAATCATCTGCGTATTGTTTAATTTATGGAACATTTATGAAGCTCGAGATAAATTTTGTAGCATATCATATTTTAACGAGTTTATTAATATTATATTTTATAATCTTATCAATATAGGAAGCAGAATTCGTTCTTTCAACAGAAACTCGATACATAGCATATCCTGAGTCGTAAGAATTACGTCAATGACAAACGATTGCAGGAAATAATTAGTCGACAGCTATGACAAGTAAACAAAGATCATTCGACGTCTTTGAATAAAATGTTATCTCTAGATCACGCGCTCACAAACACGATGTACTTCTTCGTTATATGTGACGTTATTATTCCAAGCAGAAACAAAACAAAAATGCTGAATAACATGTAAGGTAACTCCGGTATATACGCCGCACCTATCAAAAACTTAATTTATTAAGTATTATCTACTATGTTTAAAGTAAACGAACTATATCAGTAAAAATTTTATACTGTCTACTATTATGAAAAAAATATTAGAAATCCGAAATATTTATATTTCGTATTAAAAAATGAACTTTTTCAAACTCTTGCATTTTTGCTGCATATCCCATAGGGGTGGGATATATGGCTACTCATAGGGGAGGAGAGAGGTACGTATGGCTCATAAAAAATTTACAAATATATATATATATATATATATATATATATATGTGCATATATATATATATGCATATAAATAAGACACAATAATTTATAAAAATGACACAATAACTTGTAAAATACGTTTATAAAGTTTTATTAAGGGATAAGAATGATAAATATGTATATGAAGTAATTAATAATAATTATGATTTTCCCACATGTATTACAAGTATTATGACATGAGTTACATATGTCATGTAATGCGTTTATTGTATTTAATACACTAAATTTAATCTGCGCACTTTGTATGTTTTGAGCATAAATCCCGCCCGTTAAAAATGCCATATATCCCAAACAGGTGGAATATAAAACAACAAACTAAACAAAGAATACAAGAGCAAAGTACTTGTATTTTGTTATATAACATCCTTTATTCTATTCTTCTACACTCATGTATCACGAAATAACCACTAAGTCTTTTGCACGTCCTACAGTAATCATTTTATGTAGATTAGTAATTTATGATAGTGCTACGTAAAACAGTGACAAACGATTCAACTCAATAATTTCATTGATATTAACAATAAGAAACTGAAATCATTACACAATACTAATATAACATAAAGGCATGTAACAGAGTAAATCCTAGCGCGGCATATTTGCCAGAATTTATGCTACTTTGTCTACTGTAATTCGATGAAGTGATTGTCATTATCGAATGCAAAACACTGTCTTTGTTTATTTCAATTATTTTCACATTATTGCAATTACGATTTCATTTTCGTAAAATTACAGGCAATATAATACTAGAAAAAAAAATATCTCACTGTTTACATTTGAATCATAAATCAGATTACATCAGATTCAATAATAATAATAGAACCAATTTGAGATAGCGTAGTTCCATTTATACGAATTGCATCGATCGTTCGATGCATTCTTATCAGAAAACAAATATGTTATTATGTGGTAGATTATAGATCAAGTATCAAAATGCCCATGAAAATGTCAAGTCATTAATATTATTCATATGTAGAAATGCATAGCCATTTTAATAAAATGTATGCTGATGTTTATTAAAAATTCTAAATTGCTGATCAAGACAATGAAAAAATAATTTAAAATTCACGATTCATTAAATAGATCAATTTTATGTGTTCTGTATAATCAAGATATCAATTAGTTACGTAACTTCTAGATACATTACTTATCAGAAATTCATTATCCATTTGATAAAACCGTGCAAATCGCGTTCATAAAACGTAATCGCTGTGCTTAGAAAAAAAACATAAGAAATTGTATAAATAAGAAAATAAATATAATAAATAGAATCAATATTGTATCAAGACTTCACAACTCTTTTTCTTATCTCTATCATATATTTACAAATAAACCTGACATCAGCACATTCGTGTTTATTTTAATTAACGTAGATTAATTTTAAGCAGTTTCTCTTACTTTTTCTAATTCTAAACATTAGAAAAAGACAAAAGAGTAAATTAAACTGAAATCAAAGTTAATTTGCATTGGTAGAAATAAATATTAATCCATAAATAACCGCATTAGAAATATTAAGCTTAAGTTAAAAAAGATGATCTTTTTTTTTTCTAGACAAGTAATATTTGCTTATTCTTTACATATTTTTTGATTACATATTTTATGAATTTTTTCAGCATTTTTCTATGTTTCGATCTCTTAGAATATATAAACGCATGAATGTTAATAGCATATTAATTATTTTAACATAAAAGCTTTTCAGTTTCATCCCTCTTTTTTATGTAATTATTTTCACAGTATTTTTCGTCGCACCGTTACTCACTCAGTTTGCCATTCTCATTAATTTTAACCTATTGTGTTCGATTTTTTACTGCATAGGCAGCGCAATTCTTTCTTCCGCATTTCGTTAGCAATCAGAATGATGTAGATATTGTACGAATTTTCGAAATATAGGATAGTAGAATAGTCGGAACAAGTCGTAACTCCTTCTCGATGTCGTCGTCATTGTCAATGTTGTAATCACTATGACAAACACGTTGAAGAGGGGACAGGGTTAAGGGACGGGTTGGTTCTCGATTCTTCATTCGAGGGGACTTCCCGGCTGCAGTTCGGAATTTTCGTTTAAAAGCGGACGCGCCATGATGGCTATTCAGTTTTACTTTTGACACGTGCTGTAAAGGTGTCAATTACCATGATGTTATCCTCTTACTTCATTTTGTCGACGTTATACATACTCCTATTTGGTTTCCTTGAGCATGTGGTGCTTGCCATTCCCATTAACAACACGAATTTCATCAATGCAACCAGTAAGCCACTCGAGATTTTATACCGGAATCAAAAATACATCATATTTTCAGAATTAGTTCTTCTGCGTGGCGAAGAAAATATGCGACACTAATAATATCGTAGATCACGCAGTAGATATTTAAGATTCATAATACATATAATAAATTTAAAGATATAATTTAAAGATAAATTTAAATCTTTTTATATTATTTACAATATGTAAGTAGAAGAGACTGTAATATCCTGGAACATAATGTATAATACACTAATACATTAATTATTCTTTTAATAATAATTAATATATTGTACTAATTAATTCTAATAATGGGATTCTTAATGTGTCGATCACTCAGTTATATTTCAACTGAAACAATATAACTGAATTGCTAACATTAAAAATCTCATTATTATTAAAAAATAATTAGTATGTCGTAAGGTACATGTGCTCCTAAGTCATCACAATCTCCCTTATTATCTATAACAAAATAGGTTTTTTAATTATTATTCGTGTTTATATTATTCTTTTCTATTAAGTCCTTAATGGTTCTTTTTCGATCATTCTTGTATACACAAGGAATCTCTCTTAAAAAAATATAAAAAATCAGAAAGGTATCTTACAATTCTTTCAATCTATTCAATAAGAGCTAGCTATATTTCCTACGTATATTTTTTATTTATGTAAATATATAATAAAAAAATATTGTAAATATCTGCAACAAATTAATTTTTATTCGTTTTTAACATTTATTCCGTTATCGAAAGAGATCTGCGAGCTTCCGAATTGAGTTTCAGTAACGTTACACTTAATCGTTGTGAGTCATTTCTGTTTATGCAAACTTTAATCATCATAATAAAGTCCACCTTTAGATATGATAAATATAAGTATAAAAAATACATGGCTCACAACTACGCAACTTTTACAAAGTAGCTACATTTACAACGGAGCTGTTAGAAAACTAGCGTCTAAGTAATGTCTAATTTCTTAATGGTGTTACGACGCTTGATATAAAATTAAAGTGCATCAGTTATTTATATCTAAGTAGTATGATAACATTCTATGATATCAGTTCGTGCAATGCCAAGAAAATTATTCTACAAGGATAATTAACCATACTATAATATTTCGAAACTGTTACAGTATGCTCGTATAGAAGAAAGTGTAATTTTCTTTTTAAAGTTACAATTTTAGTTGTAATTAATAAGTTGATTTGCGCGATTGGACGTATACTCAGAAAAAATAAAATTGTTCGAGATAAAACGTGCGATCCAGTAAACAAACAATTTACATTCCTCGTGACAAAAACGCTTTGATAACTAGTCAGTATTTTTCCAAAGTTTTCCGCCACATTTGCAAGTGTCTGAGCCGAAATTATTGTATTTTACAACTTGGGAATCTGATTGGGCAATCTATCATCGTATTTCAAGGACGAAATAATTTCTGCACGGTATATTTG
Organism: Acromyrmex echinatior; assembly: GCF_024713525.1. Taxonomy (NCBI): domain Eukaryota; kingdom Metazoa; phylum Arthropoda; class Insecta; order Hymenoptera; family Formicidae; genus Acromyrmex; species Acromyrmex echinatior. The sequence goes on along the minus strand of NC_141866.1, from coordinate 7,194,975 downwards.
CAATTGCGCAACTAATTGATGAAAACGTGCTTGTTCGTGCTAACTCGTTAGCTGACTCCAATTTATATCCGCCAAGTTCTATGTTACCTGTTCTACACGATGCAAGAAATTCGTAATTCTTTATATCATTATTATTATTATTATTGTTATTATTATTATCAAGGATCCATAATGCATTTAAATAACAATTGCGTACAGTAGCGTACATACGTTAATCTTTTGTTTGTATTTTAAGACTGTTCAAAACCTACGAAGAATTAATTTAATTCGAAAATAATTTATTAATAATAATTTATCTATAATAGATTCTCGGTGTTCAGAGTGCCTAAGAATTGTCAGCCGAAAGGAATGGAATGCCAGGAAACATCTCAATTTCGAGATCATGCCAATAAAACCAGCACCATACGTAGTGGTCCATCATGGCGGTATACCTAGGTATTGTCGGGATCAGGAGACGTGCTCTGATATCGTTAGAACCTATCAAGATTTGCATCTGGATCAGCGAGGCTGGTGGGACATTGGATATAATTTCGTCATTGGCGAAGACGGTAACGTTTACGAGGGTCGCGGTTGGGATTATACTGGTGCACATGCAGTTGAATATAATACCCAGAGTATTGGCATATGCATCATAGGAGACTTCACCGGTAATTAAAGCATTATAAATATGATTGATGTTTCGTCAGCTATGTAGAGAGAGATATAATACACAGAAAGATTGATTTTACTTAAGCATTTAAAAAATTCGGTTTGACACAGAGTTCTAAAATTAATTTTATTAAACTACTTAAATAATTGTATAAAATACTTAAACGTAATGAGTAATGCTGCAAAAAATTTTGACATTCTAGCAACCAGCCAAAGCATCCTACATAATTATTTTAATAGTCCAATAAAATTATTTTAGATTTGCATTTAGCCAATTTTTTAAATACTTGACCAAAACTTTTTTTTCCGTGTAAATCAAATAACATCCATTCCATCGAACAAAGATTAATAATTTATAAAAAATCGTTGAAAATGATTGTCAAGTTTTTCTTATTGAAAAATGATTCTTGTTTTTATATCAATCTTTTTTGTACTACAGTTCAGAAATATTAAATTACACATATAAATGAAAGATAAATTATCATTTAAAAATCCAAGAGTGTCATTTCAAATTGATTTTACTAAAAAAAATTAATCTTTTATGTAAAAACAATATACAAGATATCTTCCTTGAGATATCGTATCGTCTTCTACGTCAAAGAAATCATTATGACGCACGTAAATGTATGATTTCGCAGACTTTCTTCCGAACGAAGCCGCTCTGAAAGCGTTGAACAAGCTGATAGCTTATGGGGTTTTACTCGGCAAGATAAAGAAGAACTACAACGTGATTGGTCATCGACAAGTGCGAGACACGGAATGCCCAGGCGAAACTTTTTACAAGCTTGTAGTTAATCTTCCCCGTTGGACTGCAAATCCAAAACCTCACATACGTCCGACCACCACAATAAAGTCGATAGATAATATCGTAGAAGAAAACAACAAAGCGAATGTTATTCTATAATGATATTTCTAGATCCTTGTCAAATATATCGTCCTTAATTATAACGAATCTTAATTAACGTAACAAAAGATTGTAAGTATGACAAAATTATTTCATTTTTACACAGAAAGAACGATTTTACTAAAGTATCTAAAAATTTAGGTATAAATACAGATTTAAAAATAATTTTATTGAATTAATTAAAATAGTTATGTATAGAAAACTTAAGCATGATGAAAAATGCTGCAAAAAGTTTTGACATTCTAACTAATTTGAGTTAATTTTTCTTATATATTAGGTGTTGGAATTAATTCGTAGCGTTTTTTAATGAAAGAATGTTATTTATTTCACATGAGCATTAAAAAATACATTAATGAAAGTACTTCCCATCACTTGTAAAACGCTACGAATTAATTCCAACACCTAATAAAAATTATTTTGATGATTCAAATAAAATTATTTTCTGTATTTAGCAAAACCGTTTTTTCCGTATATTAAAAAAAATACTTAGGCCGGTATTCATAATCTGCTCTTATGTATTTTAAGACCTCTTATGTATTGTATCTTAAGTAACATCTTAAAATGCTAATACGACTTTGTGATTGACTTATGACATCTTAAAACTGTACTTAAAATGGTCTTAAATATTAGAATCAACTATAAATACCGGCTTTATAATATTTTATGATGAAATATACTATCACATATATTTCTATTTCTTTTTTTTTCTCATTTATAAAAAGAATCTAATAGATTCGCGTGATTATGTCATTAGCTTTTAGAAATCCGCTTACGCTATTTAGTAAGTAAAGCTCATAATTTTATATTATGTATATATAATAGTATATAATAGTGTTCGATATGCTGTAGATATTGGATATAACCATTGCTACCTCTATTATTATCGTTACGAAATATTCTCGCTGCGGAATAGTCATTAAAAAAAACCGCCTTTTTCTGTCTCGCGAAGGTGATTCCCTGATGTACAAAGTGACCTCGTATAATAGACTCTCCGCATTAATATATGTACATCATAATTAATTAAGATGCCAATTAATTAAGATGCCATCAATAAAATTACCATTAGTCAAAACTCAAGGTTTACGTACACGTTTCAGATTGTTAAGAAATCAAACAAGACATTTTAAAGTATATAACGTAACTATCTCTCACGCAAGTTCGACAAATAAGATCAATGTCACTCTCACCTTGTGTTCGCGTGCGAGCTGTTCTTTTACATAGCTATACTTGTTGCAACAATATATGCTCTAAGGTCATGGTCTTCGGATTTAATTAACGACAATGGTAATCGAAATAGCACGATGCCGTACAATTGTCTTTCGCATAATTTCGTATAGATTACTCTGATAAAATTATCTCAAGTACTCTGTTCCATAATGTATATGTAAATACATATGGAACATGTAAAGTATGATCGCAAATTTCACGGACATTGAAATGATTGAATTAACATTGATTCTACTGTAAACGAGAGAATCGTACATATACAGTGAGAGCGAAAAGTATTCGTACAAGGAAATTTATTACAAAAAAATCTTATTTGAAGAAAATAAACATTAATTAGCAATTTTATACAATGTATACATTCTGTTATAACATAAACAAATGAGCTTCGCATGTATTCCTGATTTTAGAATCTAAATTTCTCGTTTGTATGAATACTTTTTGAGCATCAAACAATACAATTTTTAATTTTCGCTTATTTTTCAAATACATTTTGTATAATTAATACACATCTTTTTAGTATATATAATTTTAAAAAACATACAGTCTATTTTAGTGTTTATGAATAAATTGTTAATTATCCAACAAGAAATGATTGCCAATTAAACGTCGAATCGACGTCAAATTGATGTTGAAATCATCATATTTATATTGATTCAACATCAATTCGACTCATTTTTCACTGGATAATATTTACTTTTTAAAAATAAAGTTTTTTTAAAAAATATTTTCTCTGTATGAATACTTTTTGCACTCACTGTATCTTTCAGAAAAAAGATTTTACGATTGACACATTGACAAAACCACTTTTTGGAATTTGCGTTACACATATATGTATATCTGTTGAACACACTGACCTGTATATTGCATTCTTCACTCTCATTCATCAGCCGAAAATAACGGACGATTTAAATACTTACGAGTAGTAAATCTGCAAAAAAAAAACGTTAATTTACTGTTAGTTTATCACGAAGATTATCTCCTGGGAACGCTCATAAAAATATCATTTTGTCAGACACGTGGAATCAATAAGATAATCGTGTATAGTATAATATTATCGCAACTTCATTATCATATACTGAGTAAAGTTCAGAAAGATCAGATGAGATAAGTGTCCGAATTAGATTTTCATACTGCGTTTCGTTGCATGTGCTAATCAAAAGATTTAATCAAAGCGTAAACAAATTGAAACGTTAGTACGCATTTATCAATAATTTCACGTTATCTTACTAGTAAATTAATTTGTGTAATTAATGATGGTTATCGTTCCTTAAAAAAACCCCAGTCTTTTTTAAGTAACACATGAATGACGTACTATCTCTTATATTTATCATTTTCATTCATACATATTTAAAATATAATTATGTATTGTCTCGTTATTTCGCATTTCTTATTAGCCAATAATACGTAGTTCTGTATATAACAGTATTTGTATATAATGTATATGTATTATATGTATTATAAAATGTAATGTATATGTATTATAAAATCCTTCCCATTTATAGTTAGTTTAAATAATTATACACATATATTAAACACATATATAACTATACTAAATAATTAAGTTTTCCGCAACTGTTACAAGATAATTTGTTAATAAAAAAGTTATCTAATTATTTAATAAATTATTTTAATGACAAAATTCTATGAATTATACAAATTTTGTTGTAAAATATATAAATATATACCTATAAATAAATCAACATTACAATTAAATGATTTAAGCACTATTATCAAATTGCAGCACTAAAATTCCGTTAGTCTTCCCCTCCCCTTTCTCAAGTCATTAGGTTAACAGGAAAATCCCGTTTGGAGATTATTTCAAATGTGTATGTATGTATATGGACATACGTACACATCTGTTATAGGCCATGTGAGAAGTCAAAGATCGTGTCCTGTACAATATCTTGCATTAAAAGTACTTATATGTATATTGGTATAGTGTGTGTTCGGGGAGACGTTATCAACGCTATTCATAGAGCCAACAACTCGATAGTATTAGTAAATTCCATGAACAACAAATGTAGTGTTGGTAGCATTCGTCGAATTAGATTAAAATGGAGTACAGTAACATTTTATTAAAAAAAATAGAATATATTTATAAAATAAATTATATTTATAATAAAATGTCAAATTTTTTCCAACTTATGAAAGAAAAATTATTTTATGTATTACACAGTTTAAATCATATTTTCCTTATAATAGAAATAATTTATTTATGTGCATTATTTTTAGAATTTAAATTGTTATGGTAAAATAATTTATTTCTTATTGTTAGCAAATCGTATCGTAAATGATATCAACAATAATGTAAAATATTAATTGTTGAATCATAAAAAACTAGAAAAAATATTATTTAATGGAGATGCGAGAGAATATGTCATAATTTATGTTACGAAATATTTTGAATAAATCTTTATTATTTACAAAAATATATTCATATCATGTTCAAATAGAGATGATGATACAAAAACAGATCAAAAAATTAATTAAGGATTTATAAATTTTACAATAATTAAATATTTACAATTAAAAAAAATTAAAAATAGTATTTTATATTAGGAAAGTACATCTTAGAATCGACTAAATCTTTTTCGTTTAATATACTTGGAATTATCTCTACAACTTTTTCTCCTTGAATCGCCTCCATGGCCGTCTTTTTTTCTAAAATTTGTTTCCTGTTTTTCTTCAGTGATTTAATTGAATTTGGATATACAGGGAACTATAAACTATAATGGTTCTTGAAACGACGTTTAAGCCTTATATGATATAAGTGCTGCAAAGACTAACGCTGCCCATACACTTAAGAATTACTACATCTATTGTAAATCAAGACTAATACAGAATAACGCGGCAGAGAATTCAAAATAAAAAATTTAGAAGATTTTCCCCGGACGCCTTTGGAAAAAATCTTCTGGACATCCCCGGCTCTAAAAAAAAAAAAGAGGATGGTGTCCGGGGAAAAGAGGATGGATGGTAACCCTACCTCGAAAGGAATAGCGTTGATAGCGCGCAGTTACGACGTAAAACGCTACCATTGGTGATCTTATAATTGTTAATATTATCTATAGTTCCGCGAACAGCTTGTAGCGTTAAATAGCGCATACAGCGTCCCTCCGAACGCATCCTTACTTATTAAGTTGCATATGACATTAGTATCGTTTTGTAAGTCAAAATGTACGTCGCGACGACATCAATTTTCGTGACAGTTTATGTAATACTGATCATCCAGGAGACTGCTGCCAGTAATTCAATTAATATATTATTTATACCGCAAGTTTAAACTATGAATTTCGCTTTGTACCTCCATGAACATCAAAATTTTTAAAGATATTTCTTATAGTGCGTGTTGTTAAAGTTGTTAAAAGAATATTTTGCGTAAGCATAATAAAATTCTTATCCTTGTGATTAGTTTCAAAGATAATTAATTAGAAATTAATTTGTAATAGTAATTGCAAGTAAGTAATAAGATATAAAGTTGTAAAACTAAAAGTTAATTTTCAATAAAAATGAGTTTCTTATCCTGATGTCTTCGTATTTTCTTGATAAATTGAAACTGTTATTATATTTATGATGATTCATGGAGAAACGCTAATTGTTATCGATTGATTACTTAATAATGTATTTGCGCGATAAGTATAGTAGTTAAATATATTTGCATAAAGCAAAATATTTTTCGACGTGATAAATTATTATGGAAATATCCCGTGTGTCAAGATTGATAATTGTTATTACGTCAATACAATGACATTATTTGCATTTCGAATAATTTTTCCTTCAAATCAGAATACGATATTAATTTCAATTTGTGAGTGAGAAATATTTTTACTCTTCACAGTATTTATAAATATTTTTTATATTCTTATTTTTTTGTCAGTAAAAATCAGAGCATGTATGTAATTATCTTATAATAGCATTCATTTAATATTCATAAGGATCTAATTCAAAAAATAATTTTATCCACTAAGCGATAAAGTATTCCGTTCATGTAAAATTTAGAAGATACATATAAAAGCATGCAGGCTCATAAATCTTCGCGTTCAAAGAATTCCTTTAGAAAAAAACAATAATGTAAAATATAGTTTTATCTTTAAAGATTATTAAAATAGTAGCTTTTTTAAACTCAATTAACTAAAGTGGATTTTAGAATTACATTTTAATCAATTAATTTAATTAAAATTTATAATTCATTGTTAATGCTTATGCTTACATAAAGCATAATCATTCATTTTTAATTTTAATTGCTTTTTCAGATAGTCCAAATATCATTTCTAGAACAGAATGGGGCGCTAGAGAACCGAAATCGCAAACTAATCTTAAATTAAAACCAGCACCTTATGTGATCATTCATCATTCGGTTGGCTCCGGTTGCGAAACTCAAGCTGTATGTCAATTAAAAGTGAGACAGTTCCAGGTAATTAATATATCAAAAAACAAATCTTTTTGTGAACGGAAAATCTTTTTGTATTTAAATAAATGAACTTTTTGTATTTGTGTAACTCATTGTACGCAAACAGCCATATAGGTACAACTCAAATAATATTTTACATAAATATTTTACATAAATATTTTACATATATCTATTTTAATAGAATAAAGTTGATTCTTTTTTATTTTACGTTTTAATAAATAATAAATTTATAAATAATAAGTAAATACTGATGTTAATAAATAATAAATACTGGTACTTGCATATCACAACAATTATCAAATTTTGTTTCAAGAATGAGCACATGAATAAAAGAGGCTGGCCCGATATTGGCTATAATTTCCTAGTCGGTGAAGACGGAAACGTGTATGAGGGTCGCGGATGGGGTAAAAAAGGCGCTCATTCTATACCTTTCAATAGCAAGAGTATTGGAATTTGCATCATCGGAGATTACAGAAGTAAGCAACCAAAAATAAGATGGATTTGTAATTAATATCGCATATAGGTAACATGTATTTCTCTAACGTTTTTCTTATTAGACCGAACACCAAATGCAGCAGCGGTACAAACAGTGGCTAATTTGATTGCTTATGGAGTAGAAAGTAACGAAATAAAGAGTAATTACAAGCTTCTTGGACATCGACAAACCTGGTCAACCGAATGTCCCGGAAATAGTCTTTACACAATGATAAAGTCATGGCCTCATTGGTCGGAAAGTCAATGAATAATAATGTATATTGTTTTTAATACGACATGTAATAAAAATCTTTTTTATTGGTCGCTATTAGAACGATCATAAATCATGATTGCGTAATCAACAATTAATGAATATTTACGAAATTCACAATGCATTTAACTCTATAAATGTCAAAATTTACCATAATATCGTAATTTTTCATACTAATGTATATCGCTTTATCAGATTAATTAATATATATAAATATTATAATACATAAATATTTATAAAAATAAATCAAACAATCGTTGTTTATAAGCATAAATGATTTAATTCAATTCCATATATATTATATAACGTAATTATTATAATTATTATAAAATATTAATTTAATAATATTATTAGCAATAATCAAGTATATAATTTCCATGTAATTATTATATATAGATAGTAACAAAATCGTTGAGATATTTATCGTAAGTATCTTCCTCAGTCCTGACGCAAATTTCCAATCTCGAGAAATCGATTAGTTTATTGCTTTCGTAATCACTCTGATCCCTTATCTAAAATAAATTATTTTATTCTTTCTATATTTTCAATACGTGCCATGGAGAAATATCATTACCGAGTCTCATATTTTATAATATAGCAAACATAATATATAATAATTATACACCTGCAGGGGAATTTGTTTCCCGAATTGCTCATTCAATTCTTCTATACATATCTTCGTTCCATATGGAATGCCAGATTTCAAATTACCAGCGACAGTAACATAACGAGCACGACCATCAAGATAATCCTAAAATGAATTCGTATATATTAAAGAGAATGGTATGTAAGTCGTTTTTGCCACATTGCATCTGTCACGCTTATGAACCTGAAGAGTCTTCAATCCATTTCCTTGATCATCTAAATAATTACGTTTATCGTCCGTCTCGAATACAGGATAATATGCGGAAAGAGATACGTTATGAATAGCAAATCCCGCACATTTCAAATCCGTTCTATTCAAACTCTTGTCTAAAATCAATTATACTAAGCGTTAAGTAAATTTAACGAAATTAAACACTTAAAAAATTTAATCATTATAAATATTTTGAGAAAAACATATTTGATATTTATGACTATAATTAGACTATAATAAGATACTTATAATTAGGAGCCTTTTTCTTAATATTATTATTGCTATAATATGTTAGTAATAATAATTACATTTATGGTTTTATAAAATTTTAAAAATATTTAATATTTGTATAAATTATTATTATATTATTAATATTATAGCAGTAATAATTATAAAAATAGAGTTCCTAACCATAATTAATCTACTATGCAATTATAGTACCAAATATCAAACACTTTTCTCTCATTGTAGTAGTTTTTTATTGATATGCTAAATTATTAATAAAACTGCTTACCAGATGCGAAGACTATCGAAAACAGAAGTGCGAAAATTGCGAACATTTTTGTAATTAAATAACACAACTCGTATATCGTATCACGCCAATAATCGTTCTGATTACCAAATGACCAAGTACTTTTTTTAAAGCTGACCACTTTTAAACAATGATGATCGGAATTTGCTAACGCTTGACAATTTATTCAATCGCTTCTGAATACATTCTAAAGTCGGTTCCAAGACAACACACGCCTACACGTCACCATTAGCCAATGTAACATTGTCCTGTCATGTATAAACTCCATTTCCACGAATTATCAATATTGATGTTAAGTGATATTCGTTATAAAAACAATGTAATATTTTTTTCGAACGAAATGACATTGGTGTACAATGTTAACCAATGCGCACATTTGACAGTTATACACATAAAAAAATACATACCATACACAAATAATAATTATTTGTTTCAAACATTTCGAAAGTTTCTATAACTGCAAATCTATCATGAGTTCATTACAAAGGTCAAATTTAAGATATGTTCTGAATCCTAGTAAATTTAATACTTCAATCAAAATTATTAAAGTAAATCGATTTGATTATTATATGTATAAAATTGTTTCTTCGATTAATTTTACACAATATTCTTTAAAAGAAAATTAATTTAAGTTTTGAATACATAATAACAAATGAGTTGTTAAAATTTATAAATATATTTTAAGCATAAAAGAAATAAATATATATTTTAAGATTATCAAAAAAATATTTTAAGAATAAGCGCGTTATTTAAAAGAAAGAAAATTGAATAATAGAATGATATTTTTCTATGTGTTACAATAAAAGAATAATCCAACTTTGCTCACATTCATTAAATATTGTAGTATATATTCATATGCTTAATTATGTATACAATAATACAATGGCTATAGACAACATAGCCGAAATATACCAACTTTGCGCATATTCGCTTGGCCTATATTCATATAATTATGCATGGCATATGTGTGTATATGCTAATATTAATATACATTTACCACGTCCGAAGCCGTTACTAATGTATATCAATCATTATCATAAAGGATATCAATCATACTGTATTTATATATGATCAACATTAGCTCAGTATTGCTGATCTTTTATAAACAAAAGAAATCAAAATCACCATATATTAGGTGTAGTAAAAAGAAATCCATTATTTTTCCAATAGATGGCTTTAGTAATCTGTATTACGCATAGACGAGATACTAAAGCTATCTATTGGAAAAATAATGGATTTCTTTTTACTACACCTAATATATAAACATGGTATATATATATATATATATATATATATATTATTCTCATACCTATGTAAATTGTTCATCTTATAAGGAATCATGTCATTTATAATAATCAGCAATACTTTTTCCTCGATACATAATTATGATATCTATCCTAAATTTCAATAGATTTAAACAGAATCGATCGATTTAAAAATATATTTTTAATGCCATATTAGAAGCAGATTATCATTAAAAATATAATGTTTATTTCATAGCTTTACATAAGTTCTTTCCGGGAAAAAGTTTCACTAATGAGATATCGAGTAAGAGCAGTGACGACATATAAAAACAATCAGAAGTAATCCAAACTGCCTCGGTAAAAAATTTTTTATGCATGGATATGTATAAATATAAGTATGTATAAACAAACATAAATATTCGTAAACATACATAATTTTATATAAAATATATCCACACATGTTCATACATGTGTGGATATATTTTATATAAAATTATGTATGTTTATGAATTCTTCTTCTTTTGTAAAATTACTTTTTAATGTAATAGAGATAACAATAATAATCTAAAAACTTCAAAAATAATTTAAAAAGTAATTTTCACACTATTTATTTTAGAAAAAATCAAGTTCGAAGAAATATAAAAAAATTACTTATGTATAATTATATATAAAATTATACATAATTCTGTATGAGCAATTTTTTTAACATTTTTTCAAACTTTTTTTCTAAAACAAACAATGCGAAAATTATCCCTTTAATTCCTTTTTTAATGTCTTCACATTACTATTGTTATTCCTATTACTACTAAAAATAAAGAAAAAATGATATTTACCATAAAGTTGCTCCGCTGGTGCTTGATACCTCTCCCAGACCTCCTCCTCCTCTCAGAATTGGGTTGACATCCTCTCGCACAGGACACTCGCGTGGAACACTCGCGAATAATATACTATAATCGCGCGCGGACTAATTATTTAAATAAAAGTCTTTCGCGCGATACTGCAGCACTCCACGTTTACAAAATCCATGATAGGATTTCCATTTCGATCGGTGAAATCAATATCACATGTCGACGAGTACTTGCGAAACACACGATGAATGCCAAACAAGAGTTAAGCCCCACACGAAAGAAGACGAAATCGATCGTATCGAGTCCGTCACCTCTGTTTTACGCAAAATCATGTTTAAAATTGACTCAGTCATACGCCCTAACTGCTAGTTCTAGTGGGACACAAGTGGTGCTGTACCTCGAGCGATTTCCAAGAGACTGGTAGACGTGACGAGCTCCTCTAATAAGAGTAAAGTTGGTACCATCACCGATTGTCTAACAATCTAGACAATTCAGGAATGGAATCCAACCCCTCGGCACGAAGCTAGTTTTTTTTAAAAAAACTACTAGAGCTAGGCTCTGACCAAGTCAGATTAAACGCGATTTAGGCTGGTAGATAATGACAGAGAAATGAGCGCCCTGATCCAGAGTTATACAACTCCTTTTTGGACGACTCACCAAGGCGGAATTCTATAACTCGTTATGTAATCGTTATGTATAACGACTGCATAACTCGAGTTATCGAATACAGGCCCAGAGAAGAATCCGAATCGATCGATCACTTCTTAGCGCTAAGGGCCGAACTATTGACCGACAGACAGAGCGCGTCCTCAATTAGCCGACAGCAACAGTAGTTGCTAAACCGCGCGAACACGCACCACGAAGTGCGTGACATTACGCGGCTGGCATCACCTCGTGCCCGGAGTGCACTTGGCGTGAGAGCGTTGCAGTGACCGTAACCACCTCAGCAACGTCTCAATGAGAGTTCCGCTTTCCTGTCGAAACGTCGCAGATATGATTCCATCGCCGAAATAGAATTCCATCAAATGGGTTTTGTTAAAAGTCCATTAGTCCGATAATTTTAACGGCACTCCCGAAGCAAACGCGCGACGCGACGAACCGGCTGCGGTTCGTTCACTTTCAATTAAATCGGCGGACGAGGGTACGTTAGCTTCCCCTTCGTTGGATTTTTACACGAAGAGAATGATTTTACTCAAGTATTTAAAAATTTTCCTAGGTATATCATTCTGATAGATTCGAAAATTTTTAGATACTTGAGAAAAACCATTCTTTTCGTGTATATCCTCCAGGTACTGAGCCCTCACACCACGTCAAGGTGTACCCGTGAGAGGGAAAATATCGTCTGAAAAATGTAATATATTTTCTATGTTACTGTACAATTGTCGGTTAACTTGTAGAAATGAATATCAAACACATGTCACTATTGCGAAATAAACTCAGAACAGATAAAAGGGCTGATTCTCTTTTATTACGATGTCTGTAAAATACAATTAGAGTCAATGAAATGAGCTAGAGATTAATAAAAGAGAAATGTTTCTTTTATTACCGATAAATAATTTCGAAGTTACACTCAACTTTTTTATCGTATCACGGAAAATGCACGAAAAATTAATTAAATTATTAATTACATACATTATATTAATTGTGAAAATAGGAATCGCATAAATTACATTATTTGCATGAAAGTATTTATTAACGTTGCTTTTTTATAACTCGTGCGATACTGTTCGAAGAATAATCGAAAGTTATACTTAAGCGAGACACAAAAATGTTACATTAAACAAAAATAATTGTCCGTAATTATCGCGAAATAGTAATAAATTCTCTTTTTCCATCGCGTTTTGATTTCAAATGAATGAATCGAAATATCTGTTCCGTGATATACGATTGTTCTTCCCGGAAAAAAAAGTTTCATATATAATTATACATATATAAAATTAACATATTTTATATACAATTATATATAATTATATAATACAAAATATGTTCATACATATATAATATCATATATATGTTCATATATGTTCATATATATGTTCATATAACATTTTTTCCCGGTTGAATTTAATGAAAATATTTACGCACGCTTAACGCGTTCAAGTTTTTTCGCTTCTGAATGTGGAACAATAAATATTCAGAATTAACCATTAGGTAGTTGATTGTCGCTTTCATGGCGGCATTACGGCACCAAAGCTATACTTGCTAGCTATATCCCTCATAAATAATATAGAACTTGAGTGAATAGGACACGTGGAAAACGATACATCATCAGTCTTACAAAGTGGCTCGTAGCTTTCGAACGTGTTTTGTTCCATTTCAACACAAAAGGTGCTTTACGTAATACGATGAATCAGAAAGAAGCTTTCGACATAATAGTGGCGAATTAATCGTATTATTAATAATTAACGTACCGATAAGAATCGAAAATGGGGTTTTTCATTAAATAGTACGCGAGACGATATATTCACGATATTGTAAAGGCGACTTCGATAATTATCTTATTTCTTGGTAGAGTTACGATCAAAAAGGTGATTATCGTAGTTTTAAGACTATAGATTTATAGTTTTAGACTATAGATTTATAAACAATACCTACACTTTTATATAATATATTTTTGTTTTTCGTTCAATTACTACAAATTCAATCTAGCTTGTTAAATTAAAATATAAACTATTACTAATTTCATCTGAAATCACAAGCTTTTTAATTTTTAAATTATCTTTGTTACAACGCATTGTATGTTTCAACAAAAGCAAAATTTGTTGAAGAGTTCACGCGACACGGAGGTATCTATAAGCCGTAGTATGATCGATGTGTCATTGCACTGTACCCACTAACATCGATTGCAACACTGTGATATAAGAACAAATATGTGAAAATAGAAAACGCACGTATAAAACGTAACAAATAAAGAGATAGACATACCGAATGAAAGTGCGACAAAATATGATAGTTCGTTTTACTAGTCCATCACTCGATCAGGATTACTGCGACAGTGTCGATGAATGAAAGATAAAAGTCATTCCTGAAAATTTTCTTTCACGAAGATATTGATAAAGTTAATTCCATTTCAAACATTGATCAGAGAAAACACACATTTTGTGATAAATTCGTTTTTGCATCATTTCATCATATTAGACATTGCAATATTAATTACAATTGTACTGTTGAATATTACGAAATTAGTCTCATTTATAATTATAATTATATATTAACGAGTACTTCCATGAAAAGTCCCATTTCAGGGAAATATTTATTTCTTTGACCTTGTCGCTCAATTTTAATAATGTCATTGCGTGTCATTTGTACAATGAAATTACTTTGTTTGATTAGCAGCTTACACTGGGAAAAGAATGAGCTTGATTAAAGCGCATTTCTGTGATATTCCATTTTGATTAATTATTTTATCTTCCTTTAATTATTTTTTTAGTTAGTAATTGTTAGTTGAAGAAAGAAATACTGGTTACTAAAAAAATATAGCACAATGGGAACTTTTGATGTTTTTTTTTAGCAAATTCTCGTAGGCGATGCTTCTATCATTATAACATAATTTATCGTTATTTTGACACGTGGTTATTGACGCAGGCGGAGAAAATAAACATATACTACGTATCTTATTTCATTTTACGATCAAATGTTAGTCTGCCGAATGAAAGAATGCAGTTCCGTCGCAGGAAATCAATGATTGTCAAAGTATCTGTAACATGAATTCTTGATTGATGTTAATTCTTTATTTATTCGCCTAAACTGGACGTGAAGGAAAATTGTCCTCTTTTATGTCTAGTTCAGGCGAATAAATAAAGAATTAACATCAATCAAAAATTTATGCTACAGATACTCCAAAAACCGCAAGCATAGACTTTTCGCTTGTGAAAAACGCAGGTTTGCACAGGTGGCGTCGTGACGCCGAGCGTCAGCTTCATTCGACGCGCGACGCTTCCTCGTGTCGCAGCGTCGCGACGCCTGTGTGTCATATCTTTTTAGAACGCGATACAACGCACATTTTCCGACCCGTATAGTCATTTGATCGACACAGAAATGAAGCGAATCAGACCTATTCAGGTACCACTTTTTCCTTAATGCACTGCCGAATAAAGCACTATTAATTTGATTTATCTTTTAGCCGTATATTTGTTTAACAATTTTTTTGTTAACACAAAAAAAACGTCTCTTTTAGATATGCTTAGTGGAAATATTCATAAGTTTTAATGTTAGCCATTGATAACTTAATATAATATGTCGAATTTATCTTACCGGTGTGTTTTAATTTTTGAATCTATAAAAAAAATGTTAATTTTTAACTAGCGAAAGTTCGCATAATATGCTTTTATTTCCTTATAATATTAGACTTCGTGTAATTACTATAATTACAAAATCATCGATTGCTTTCGTAACATTCGCGATTGAAATCTAAAGCACAATTTAATTTATCTCTTTGTTTAAATTTAAAAAATTTAATTTCTCTCTTTGTTTAGATTTGTTAATTCATATTAACAAATGTTTTTTGCAAAGATATATAAAATTCATTTTAGAAGCTTATACATGAAAAGCTTTATTCATTATTTTACGAATACTAATCAAGCCATATTTTTTAAAACATACAGGATATATTGAAACATTATTAACCTAATAAAATATTATTAACCTAATTTTTATAATCACATTAATATTTGAAATAATATATCACATAATTATATAAAACGAAATTATATGGAACGCTAAACAACTGCACTTATTCATATTTAAGGATACATCGCAATTTCCAAAAAGAATAGAAATTGTTTATTAATGCTTAAAATAATAAAAATACATGTAATTAAAGAATACTTAATAAATAAATGTGCTTTAAAATAGGAAAACACAAATAGGAAACATAAATCACGATGATAGAATCTAAACGATGTGTTTATATTCTATTACAATAATCTATGCGGCATTGAATAAAAAGAAATAGGGAATTCACCGATTGCTTTTCGCAAAAGGAAAAGTTCAAACGCGTATATCAAATTAATGACAAGGTTACAATAATAAATAAATAACCGACGAGATCCAGTGCGATAATGCATAATGAAATCATTCCCACGACGTAATAGCCAAAACCATAGTATGATATGATCTTTTGCAATATAGCGAGAATAGTTAGCATGATTATGCAGTAATTGAAGAAAATCTGTCGGAACGCAAACTCTCGACAAACTACATATTGAAGCTTTCTAACTATGTATTAGAGAATCTCTATGCGCGCTTTCGACTGATATTACTTTTCGCGTGTCATGAATATCGCTGTTACATCCTGACCCGCCAATCATTCATAAAGCACTATGAATATGCAAGCAAAAATATATTTGAATGCTGCAGAACATGCAAATCAATAACAAAGAGAAGCCGGTAATGACGAAATGTCTGCTAATCCTCTATAAAACATAAAATACATTAAAAAGCTCTCATGTGGATTTCAATCAATAACAAATGCAATTACACACTTTATAAAATAGGATAGAGTGTCACTTTAAATAAAAAATTGGTACTCTTGCAAATAAACTGCGTCATGATTATTTTATATTTATAATATTTATCTTTTAAATTTTTGGATTGTCATTCTGTTGCAGGGGCTGAAATGCATTCGGCTGTAAAAAATTGGTTGAATCGTGGCGAACTTGAGAGACTCGAAAATGTTGTATTGGAGGGTCGGGGCATGCGTTTATTAGGTGAACAATCGCAAGATCTTAGAACTCGTGTCTTCTTGAAGGGACTCCCTAACTATTTGGTAAGTAATTAGACAAGATATATTTTAAATAGCCACTAAATTTTATCAATCTGAAAAATTCAAGCTCTCAAGCTGAAAGAGTTTCATTAGAAAAAAAAATATTGATAAAAATCAAATAAATCGTTCGATTTATTTTAGACGAAGATCTCTCAAGTGCACGATGCTGTTGCGCGCGGCTCGTTAGCTGAAACGCAGAAGATAATTTCTGAGGAATCGAAGAAAAAGCTGGCGATCGCGAAGGATTCATGTGGAATACCTTTGATACACAAAGCGGTCTACTATGATCAACCCGAGATAGTGTCTTGGCTCGTAGAAAATTACCCTATTACGCCACAACAGAAAGATAGAGTAAATCTTCTCCAACATTGCTATCCATAAGCCGTAAAAACAAATTACATGCATCATAAAAAATTTTACACTCAAACTTGAACACTCAATCGGTTTCAGTCAAAGCATCTTAAATATAACAATAAAGAGCTTGTTTAATGGTAGCAGTTTTTGTAAAACTAATCCACTGAATTTCTCTCTTTTTAAATTGCTCTATTTAAAAAACAATATCTTAATGGTCTTAATTTACACGAGCTTTAACATAGTAACGCGAGTATTAACTTCGATCGGTTATCTTCTATAATTCACAAAGTTCGCCTATTTTTACGATGGAATCGTGTCGCAAACGCTTGTTAACTTGCTCGAGAAGAAGCTCCTGAATAATCGAAGTACTTCTTCCTAGCAACGTTTGTCACGACCCCGCATCGCGTGACGCTGATAATAACGAAGTGTAAACCACCTGTTCTTTCCTTGCCAGCCATGAGCTTGCACTAACAGATATATACAAATACACAAAAACGAATGAAACAATTTTGATCTAACGCATATCGACTTTACCATACACATTTGTTTGACACCCTCTCATCGAAGACGTAAATCTCGAAAACTTTAAATCTATTTGATTAGACGATTATACTTAATATGTTATTCTTTACGATTTAGGAAGGACGTACAGCCCTACACTATTGTTGTGTGTGTAAAGATCCTGATCCAATCTGGGATATTCTCATAGAAGGCGGATGTGACACTAGTATTTGTGACAAGAAAGGAAATCCGGCTTCTTATTACTTGGAACATTCTTCGGAGATTGAATTACCGGAAGTAGAGATGACAACTCGACGAAGAAAAAGTACCGCAAAGGATAGTGAGTATTGTTATTTCATTTTAAAAGATAAAAATATTAAGCATATTCTTAATTTTATGATAATATTAGGTGTTGGAATTAATTCGTAGCGTTTTTTAATGAAAGAATGTTATTTATTTCACATGAGCATTAAAAAATACATTAATGAAAGTACTTCCCATCACTTGTAAAACGCTACGAATTAATTCCAACACCTAATATAAAAAAAATTATTTTTCTTGATCGAAAATTATATTTTTCTTTTGCTCTACATATCATGTAAGATATTCTTTAAAACTTTTAAATACTCTCTAAAATTTTTAGAATGGAATCTCTTTAAAAATTAAGCTAATCTTGAAAAAGAGTGGCTCAATTTTCATTCTTTTAAGTGAGATTCCACTCCAAAGAATTTAGAGAGCATACATAATATCCCCCTTTTGTAAAAATGAAATAGATAAACTAAGTACTTATAAAATGTTTTATATTGTTAAAATATATGCACATATAAAGCATATCCTGACTTTTTACAATCAATACCAGTGAATAAGCGTGCTTAAACATTAATTTCGTCAGCAAGTCGTTAAGACAATTTCGAGGAAATATCGCGAACGATTCGATAGGCAACCTTGTGACCGACGGAATGCTATAGCATTTTTCGCCTGTTTCCTACTTTCGCGGATATAGATTCTTCGCCTTATGCCCCACATATCCGTTTCTAATGACCGTGAAGAATCGATAGCACATAAATTTGTAAGGCAAGGCTAACTGCGGCGTTCGATACAGAGATACGGTCGAAATGAAGAATCACCTCGTGCGAATTATAAAATCTAAATAAAAAAGCAAAGCTTTAAACTTTTTTAATCGCAATTACACAACTTTATGCTATGCAAAAATTATTTCATTCTTAGTCTTAACATCTCTTATCTTAAATATTCATCTCACTACTGACACAAAAACAAGACTAATTTAAAAAATTGCAATGTAACGTAATTACATGGAACTACAATTATCATTACAACTATCATTATTTTTTCGTTCGTTAAATGACTTCGCAAACAAATATGCCGTGGATCGACCTATCATCCTAACAATGGCTGAGTTCTAATTTCACCAATGATAAGAACTCATCTTCCATTCTTCGATCGCATTGCTATGCTAGCAATTACGCTCAAGGATCGAAGTCAAGCAATTTCCTGTAAATATACATTCCAACAATCGACTTCTTATGCGATTGTACATAAGCAATTCTTGTAAAATTGCTTGCGCACGATACAAATAAATATACTTATATTACTTAAAAAATAAATTAAAAATAATATCTTTCGTTAAAACGCTGCTAATAATATTCTTTCATGTACAAAAATAATTTAATAGATATAATTCTTCTTTTCGCTATAAATTCAAAGATTGGTCTTGCATAATTAGAACTATCCATTAAATCATTATATTTTCATACAATATAGACTTATCGTTTTCGTATTTACACGTTCAATCCTTGAGAAATCTCGCGTGATCGTAAAATTTCACGAACCATTGCGGCAATAATAATTTATTGGAAATACTGAAGCACGACAGGTAAAAAGTTGTAAATAGAGTACAGATAGAGTAAAAACAAGTTCTCTTTATCGTGAAACAAAATGTCTACGTGCGCAACTGGAAACATGTCAGTAATATGACAAACTCTGCTACACTGCTCAACCTTTTAGAAAATTTATTAACTAGCAACTGTACTTGCCATCCGCGTATTCAAGACGTTATAAAATATTAAATGTAGCGTGCATGCAACTATTATAAAAGGCGCGCATCAATAGATCTAACTGAGCCACAATTCATTTTTAACGACAGATATTTCTGAATATAGCGGGCAGAATTATTTCCAATGTAATTACAAAGACACCAACTTTCGCAACTTAAATTATGCAAACAATCTTTGATACAAATATAATGTAACTTTTGAAATTATAAAATTACATTCAGAGAAAACAAATCTATTAAGAATAATAATCATCAACATTTTTACTATGATAAAGATGTGACATTCTAACGGAATTTCCCTGTCATAAAGAACATGTCATAAAGAACACTCTAAACACGGATTGTTCTAACATTTAATATTTATTGAGCCATAAACTTCTTGTGAATTATAAATTTAATGTAATAGTACGTAGCTCAAGGAGTCATACCGTTCACGAATATTTCATAAAAACATCGCTATTTAAATGTCATATTTGTAAAAGCTAGTCAAATCTATCTTATACTATAATGTCCGCGATGATCATGTGAAATTATTTATTTTTATTTCATATTCTTTGTTCATTATTTACCCAAATATAAATTGACTTGATATAGCTACATCTAAATAATTTTTAAAATTTATCGAAAAAATAGTACAGTGGTAACTATTTAAATTTATATTTTGTAGTTGATCTAATATTATCTAAATGATATTCATTCATTTTATGCTCAGATATGGATTTCAAGCCCTCCAATATCAGGATATGGATACACAACAAAGACATCGGAAAATTACAGCAAGTGTTGTGGGAGGGACATGGATCTAAACTTCGATGCGAGACCAGCAATAATCCGCGGATAAGAAGATTCTTAGAAGCCGTGCCCTTTATTATGGTACATCAATAGATGAATTAGTAATTACACGTATTTCTCAATTGTTCAATTAATTATAAAAAAATAAAAATCTCAATATTGCAGTAGCTAAAAAATTATTAAATAAAATTATTATGGTTTCGACAGGGCACAATAAAGGATATTCATGCAACAGTCATTAATAATGATTTGGAGGGTCTCAAGACAAAATTGGAGGAACCTATTTTGCCTATTATTTTATGCGGCAAGGACGCAAATGGCTTAAATGCCCTTCACAAAGTAAGCTTTTATGATGAAAGTCCAATAAATTTTTTCAACTGCTAAAATTCGAAGCAAGAAAAATTTATCCTATCTTTTTTATCGTAAGGCTGCTGGTTTGGGATACACGGACATCGCACGTGAAATCCTTGAAAGATGCCCTGCAACGGTAATGGCTCAAGACAATGAAGGAAAGACTCCACTGCATTATGCAGCTGCACTTAAGGACGACGGCGTCATGTATGATCTTTTAACAGAGCATGGAGCCGATGAAAGTAAACTAGATAACGTGAGTACCAGTCCATTATTTATAATTAAAAGGAAATAATTAATCGATAAGATTCTACCATAATTCTATAAACCTTGTTGTTAATCAGAGACAAAAAGCGCCTGCATTTTACAAGAACCGCCCTTCGGACGTAGACCTGTCGAATTTGTCAATGATACCGGAAGCTCCCCGAGTTTCCGATACTTATCCAAAAAGTTGGGACTGGAGGATCTTGGAGGGAGCCATTATACGAGGCATGAAGAAAGTTAACAGTGATGATAGCGCTTTCGGTAGTGCCGAATCCACAATGAAGGATTCGGATGAGAAGGTACATTTGTCATTGTTATCTAAGTTATATGCACGATATTTTGCCTGCCTAAGTTTGGATTTGATATATTTATTATTGTATAATACACACATCTATATCGATTAATAATTATTTAGTGCACCATCAAATCACTTATAGCCGGACATAGAATGGCATCCCGGTCAAAATGTAGTGTCGTAGTCGGAATGAGTAGTTATATAAACAAAAATTTTTTTCTTTTTTTTTTCTCTTTCGATACGAGGGGGGTTTCCAGTTCATAATTCCAGGTCAATGATATGATGGATTATATATGCGAGATTTGGTAAAACAGAAAGGCGATGATGAGCAAGAAAACGAGGAGGCTGAAACTCCGAATGGAGACGAGGAAGTTGAGAATCCAAATGGAGAAGAGGAAGCACAGAATGAAGAACAAGAAGTACAGAATGAAGAACAAGAAGCACAGAATGAAGAACAAGAAGCACAAAATGAAGAAGAGGAGGAAGCACAGAACGGAGAAGAGGAAGCACAAAATGAAGATGAGGCGAATGACGGAGGAGACGAAAATGAAGCCGAAGCAGAAAATAACGAGGAAGATGCCACCAATGAGAACGAAGAAGAGCAAGAGGAAAAAGCATCATCTGACGATGATGTGGTAACTGGACCTGTCGCGGAACCAACGAAAGACGAGGAGGATGGGCCTGAAGCTGTCCATAATGAGGATAGTATCTACGAGGAATCCCCGAAGATTGAGGAAATCGCTAATGATGAAATCGTCGAACACGAAGAAAGAAACGAGCCTAGTACTGGCGATTCTGGCGTTGACGATCCTGCACAAGATGAAGAGCAGGTATTGTCTTAATCGAATTGTCACGATCACTGCACTGCGCCTTGTATAATACAAAGAAGAAGCCGGGATATTTCAATCTATGTCCGTCCCTGGAATTACGATGTTATATAATATCTATGTATAATATGTAACAGTAATTACGTTCAATAATAACATTTTTTAAATTGAGAAAAAATTTGCAATTCACTTCCTCCAATAAAATGAAGAAAAGAAATTCTCTTACTTTCTAAAACTTTTAGAGTGAATTGTCACTCTGAAGAATGAAATATCACTCTTAAAGATTAAAAATTGAACCACTCTTTTTCAAAACTGGCTCCATTTTCATTCTTTAGAGTGAGAATCATTCCAAAGAATTTAAAAAGTACGATTCCTTAGACAGAAGTCTATTTGTAAGACTCGAGTTACCCACAAGAAGAGTTACCAACAAACTTTTTTTTACGGACACCCTGTGTGCTATACACACGTGCGTAGGCATGGCGAGAGACACACGATCGATTCGCATGTAGGATTAATATCTCCTATCGATCGTGTGTCTCTTAGCCGCGCGCATGATTTTGTACTTAAATATGACAGCAGGTCATCGTCGGCGAACATCAGGAGCCCGCGGAAGTAGAATTGACTGAGGGTAGTATGGGCCGAGATCTAGAAGTAGATAGTTTACTAGAGAATGACAATATGGAACAATTAGCGGTTCTCGTTCTCAATGGTGAAGGCCGACGATTGGTCGGACGACAGTGCGGAAATCCCGAACTCCAAGCTTTCATCGACAATGTTCCGACTTATATGGTATGTTATTGTTATAATAACAGAAAGCAAAAGCGTTTTATATATATATATATATTTATTTATAAAATATATATATATATATTATATAATATTAGGGAAAAATTCATGCTGTGCACATGGCAGCGCGAGAAGGAAATCTTCGAGACCTGCAAAGCGCACTGGATCGCCGTAAATTCGCAGTGGCGCGAGACGAATCGTCACCCCATGGCGCAACGCCATTACATGTGGCCGTTATCTTTGGACATACCATTATCATTAGGTATTGTTAACATATTTTCACAATATAAAATATATATATACACATTTAATTTTATATTCAACATACATTTTATGTTTGCTCTGCGTTTTGATAACAAAATTTTATAATTTCTTCCTTCTAATCAATAACGCTTTTAACCTTTAGAAAATGAAGATCTATATTTAAAATCTTACAACTTTTTCTTGAGTAAGATTTGTTACAATTCATTATTTTATTGTATTTCTTGTTTCAAAATATGACAATGTTCCAGTGCCACTATAGTGGCACTTTTCCGTCCTATAAAGGTTAAAAATCTCGTTATTGATAAAAAGGATATAATGCAAGAGTATTACTTGATAAGTAACTCGTCTATGTAACTGTTAGACAAACCGTCGATAGCTCATAATTTATCTCTGCCATATCGATAGATTTTTATTCGAATGATAGGTTATAAACTAATACTATCAAATCCATTCAGTTGAATATTTTATACTTGATTTAGGTATCTGGCAGGAAGATTTCCAGAAACTACTAACGCGATCGATCTCGACGGACGAACTCCGTTACATTACGCTGCAACGCTCGCAGACAATGGTCATTACTATAATCTTTTGCTACATTTGGGTGCCAATCCCTTAATAGAGGATAATGTGAGTTAACCTACTATTATAATGTCTTATTGCATTCTTTATTATTATCATAATTCGACAATCATGAATAGTGCAATTTTGTTCTCTCAAATGAAATAATAAAATTTAAAAAAAATTTTGAATTCTAGTAGAAATAAAGAATTAATTTATGCTAAGAAAATACTCGCAGAATTTTCACAAATTAACTATTCTGCTAAGCAAGGTATTGATAAAATCTTATCTTTTCACGCAGTTCGGACAAAAGGCAGATTATTACAAGCGAAATCAAAGCGACTTATCGCACAAAAAACTTCTTCGCAGTTTCGGGGCTAGCGAGACATTCGCCGATGAAATGTTGACAGATAAAGGTATTTCTTGATTTGCAACATTTTAAAGCACCATTAGCAATATAAATATTTAAAAAAAAATCGCGACATAAATCCGGGCACTCTCATCTCGCGACGTCACCCTTCGTATTTTGTGTTCAAAAAGATGTTTCTAATCCAAATTAAGATCTCGTAAAGATCCTCGACAATGTCGCACTTGGCACAAATATTCTATGTGTCGCGATTTCGTTAAGTATCTATTAACTGTTTCCCGTTTGCACATAAAAACATTGTTAATTTAATTATTTTAGGATATCTCATTTCGTACACGATCGATTTATTATATTTTTTAGACAAGCGCAATCAGGTCATCCCTCAAATACCGTGTAAGAATCCTAGTCGAAATACTTGTTGAAATGTTTTCCCATTCTAATTTTCTAATTTTGTAGATTGATTAGTGCTTTGCTCAATTATTTTTATAATAGCATGTATCCAAGTCAACACTTAACACTTCAGCGCGTTGATCGAGCTAAGGTGTGAAATATAAATTCGCTACTTATATATATATATATATATATATATATATATATATATACTTTTATTACCCCAATTTAATAATTTACATTAGAACGTTATAATTACTAGACCATTATAATTATTGTAAGATTAAGAAAAAGAAAATTTTGATCGTAAATGATTTAGTCATCACAATTGCATGAAATTCTTGCAATAATTATTCTTTACAAAACTATACAACATCTCAAATATGCAAAAAATCATCATCATAAATTGTAAAAACAACCAATTTCATTTTCTCATATACTTCAAGTGAAGTATTTTATTTGAAGCTTAATTTATTAATATTTATTCTTTGATAATTGCTACTAACATCACCGCAAAATTTGCTTATTCACTTTTCCTCATCAACCAACCATCTCTCAACGCCGCTGCTACTGATTCAACCGAGATCTACAGTACCCGGAGGTGATATCTACTCGGCTCGGCGTGACGTAAGCGAGCCTGAAATCCTGGCAACTCTGGAACGATGTTTCCGATTACTGGCGGGCAATCGGCGATCGTCGTTACCAAAAACTCCGTCGTCGAACGCCGGTACACTAGTCGCTCGTTGCCTAAAACGGCCCGTGTTCGATTTGATCAAGCACCGTGTGACTCGCATGGATCACAATCTTTTTGACGTGATCTGGCCTTCTCTGAAAAGGTACGGTACCGTCACAGGCAACGGCAGCAAGACCAGCAGTGCTCGCTCGAACATCAGCATCGCAGACGAGGATCATGGTTATGGCGTGGTCGCGCCTGATTTTGAAAGTTATGTCGTCTTTACGGAGTTCTTCGATCCCTTCATTCGGGAGCTGCACTGCGTAACTGCAAGTGGCGATCTACCCGATCATTCGCTACCACGTTTCTTCAGCGAAAGCGAAGAGGGCGAGGAGGCTCCGCCGGATGAAACGATTGTCACCGCACTCGAACAATACGATCTAGACCCGACCGCCAAATATATCCAAGCCGGTATTTTAGAGTGTACCCGGAACCTAGTTAATTACAGCCTACCATTGACTTTGACGGTCAATCAGCTGGAAGAGGTCGAAAGGGAAATCACCAATCAACTAATGAGTTCAGAGATAACCGACCTGATGGCAGAAGGAAGCAGTGAGGACGAAGCTGGCACGTACTTCACTCTTAATGAAATTCTCGAACAACCCAGCCAAATACGGGCGCAATTAGCGGCAGCCGGTCTATTGTTACCAATCACGGAATTCGAGCCAAACGACGAACGACGTCTTCACGGCAAGCATTGGCCCTATGGACGTGGTGTGTATGTCACTACCGCCGGCGATCTCGCGGCATGGGTAAACATTCAGGATCACTTGAGGGTCATCTGTCGCACCAATGAGAACCGACCAGGTTTACTGGGTCGCGCTTATGTTAGGGTAGCTAAACTAATGATGATATTCGACCAAAGACTAAAATTCAAACGAGATCAGAAACTAGGTTTTCTGTCCGCCCGTCCACACACCCTCGGCAACACCATCAGATTCTGCCTGATCATACGATTTTCTGAACTTTCGAAAACACCTGACAATTTGCGACATCTATGCGTGGTGCGTGGCTTGAACGTGCGTGACACCGTGAAAAGCGATATGGTGAGGATCGGTAATCAACAATCACTAGCCATTACCGAACTGCAGACCCTCCAGGACTTCTCCAGAGCGGTGCACAATATCATCACGCTGGAGAAGGAATTATCGCTGAACAACTCGATGAAGATCGCCAATCTCATCACCGGCATATTCCGCAAGCGAGCGAACGCGGCGAGGAATCTCGCGAAGACATAAAATTGGTGGTCACAATTTCGAGAAACAATAATATTAGATTTTAAGTTATTAAAAATGATCTATTTAATCACCTTCTGCTCGCTTTAGAGACAAAATTGGCAAGTAACAGTTTGTTAAAAACAAACTGCATAAGGCAAACGAGAATTATCGAAAATAATAATTTCTATAAAATGTATATGTATATATATTACATAACTTATCAAAAAAATTAATTTTAACATGGTTTGAGGAATTTTACATGGCAAAAACTCTTATTCATTGTCAGACATATTTAGATAAGCAAAACGACTGATTTCACTTTTATTCGTTATTTAACAATACTAATGATTTATCTTTGAGAGCCTCCGTTCTTTAAAATTTCTCTCCAGTTTTTCTATAAGAAACACGCTTTCGTGAAAATTTTCTGTGATAATTATCAGCCAATGTTATCAGCCAAAATTAATCGTCAATTACAATTGACAGACTGAACTTTTTAAATAATATTTAGACTATAATGAGCGAGAGGGAGAGAGATAGAGAGAAAGAAGGAGAGAGAAATGCGTTGGAAAGATGTGTGAACGTTATTTTATTTCCTCTCGTGCACCAGCGTCTCTCTTATGAAATTAAACTAAATTACACTCGTAGTCGCTCTATTAATCGGATTAACCGGCGACGAAATCGCAGGATTGCTGATTAGGTTAGTAATAATCAGCATTGGTATATATTATACACGATATATTGTTGCACAATATCTCACAATCATATCTTGTAAATATTTGTTCTCTTGGAGTAATTCGGCAAATTGTAAAAATTTTATATATTTTAACATTACTCATAAGAGCAACGATTTTACATGAATTCTCCTCGATGTATATAACAAAATAAATGTTTATTCAAATCAAATCTAACAAATGCAAACTAGCAGTAACAGTGTTTTATATCAATGTTATAATTTCCCACTCTACAATATAAATGTAATATAATACATATTGCACGTAACAATTATATTATTGAGTGAAAATTATAACATTGATGTGATGTTACTGTTAGTTAACATTTACTGAGAAGATTCGTAATTACAAATGTGAGAATTATAGGAAATATTTAATAATATTTATCGATAGATTGTCGTGTTTATATAAATTCTTGATAAGCATGACACTATTTTCATGTAAAGTCGAATATATAAAAATTTTTTAGGCGATATTGGTGGCACAATAAGCTTGAAATATGTTAAAGTTTTTTCAATAGCTTTCTTTATATGTAATGCACGAGTCGATGTTCACACAAAATAAAAATGGCGAAGCACACGTCTTTCCAACTCAGTGTTATTATTCGTACTAAAATAGACCTATGTACCCTTCTCTTTTATTCTTATTCTAAGCATCGCGATGTAAATTTGTTAATTAAAAAATGAGCCAATAGGCATCTAAGTGTCAAATTGTAATTAATTTTTATAAATATATACGGGTATACATGTATACTTCATACATTTTTATTACTGTTATCCTGTTTTGTGTAATATATTATGCAATAACTATATTTTATCACACAATAAAATATTTACTATAATGGAAGAGCAATAAATAAAAATTGATATTCTACTCAATAGTAGAAAATAACTTTATTATCGATAAATCGATAACAAATTGACATTTATACGTCTATTGATTAAGAATTGCGCGCGATTATAATTATTCATTGTATTATACAGTATAATTTACGAATGTACTTTTTTAGATAAATCAATTGTCTTTATGTTATGCAATTGTGTTTGTTTATGCTTTTGCACATTAAATTTGAGCTTGTGTGTGTGCGTGTGTAGTATCGTAATAATATTAATTCTGTGTTGCTATCACGTTTGCCGAGTTGTTATATTGCACAGAGTTTCTGGTATATCTTTAATATAGCTGAAAACAATTATCGCATGAATATAAAAAATTCTCTTAAATCATAGGAGATAATTAAAATATAAAAAAAAAGAACTTTTTGCTTGGGATTTCACTGAAACTTCATTAAAATTTGCATGTTATATAAAAATGTATTAATCATTTTCAGTAAAAAAATAGCAAAAGTAAATTAAAGCTAAAAACGTGCATGCTAGTTTTTATAACAATAAAATTTTAATTTATGACTTAATTATACGGAAAGAACGCTTTTTTTGTTGAAGTATCTAAAAATTAAGCTAGATGTAAAATTAAAAATAATGTTGCTTATATCATTAAAATAATTATATAAGATGGTAAAACTAATTGCTAGAATATCAAATTTGTTTAAAGCATCGCTCTTCGTGTGTGCTTGAGTTTCCTAATTTCCTACATAATTATTTTGATGATACAACAAAATAATTTTCAGATCTGTATCTAGCTAAAAATATTTAGATACTTCATCAAAATTGTTCTTTCCGTATTTTTTAAAATTAAAATAATATGCGCACAATATTTTTTAAATTATTATTCGACCTAATGGATTTATTTTTACAGATGATAGTGGAGTTGATGTTCCAATATTTCGTACGGAGGAAGGACATTATTTAGCATCATGTAAGCATAGCATACACATAGTCATAGCATACTTTTATAAAAATCTATTATATGTAACAAAATCATTTGTTCTTCAGCGCTGGGTGATCCTTTAATTAAAGGATTAACAGAAGTAGCTAATGCACGTCCAAAGGATCCGATCACATATCTTGCAACATATTTATACAACTTTGCGAGCCAGAATAAAGCCAATGAACAGGTATATGTTCGATTCGATCGATTGAAGAATTGAATGTCATGGAATATTATTATCGTATTAATATTGGACTGTTTCCCGCTGACTTTTTTTCACTCTGCTTTCAGGAATCTGATGTCCTCTTAATATCCGATCACGAAGAAGAAAATTTGGATAATAATATCGAGAATGACACTTTCGACGATGACGCTGGCTATCCTCAAAGCCCAGATTCTGATATACCTGAATCCACATTTAGCAATCCTAATAGGGTATGTGAATAAAAATGTATTTCAACTTTCATAGGATAAAATTTTTTAGAATTTACGCTAAAATTTATTTGCAAGATCCTTTGCAACACACACGGAAAGACACATACTATACGCAAATAATAATTACTTGCTTCAAGTTTTTCAAAAGTTCATATATTTACAAATCTATCATAAATTCATTACAAGTATCAAACTTATTTAAAATATATTTTAAATCCTAGTAAGTTTAAATTAGATTGATATTTTTACTCAATTATTTTAGTCTTTCAATTTTTATATATAAATACTATTATATTATATAGCAATTAGATAACACCAAGGATAACATGAACAAGTCAGTTAAAATTTCATTTTTGTGAGCAAAATATCGAATTTCTTCTTTTGAAAAATTAAATAATCCATTATTTATTCTACATAAAAAGAACTTATTCTTTTAATTTAACATAAAACAACATAAAAAGAATTTATTCTTTTAATTTAACATTTTCGTATATAGAAAGATTTATTAAATCTATCACGTTGACGCAATTAAAATGATTTAAAAAGTTAAGGATCCATTATTTTTAACCCTTAATACACCCCTCTGGATCATTCGTGTCCTATGCATTTTTTTTTCCCCTAATACTAAGAGCACCTGGTCAAATATTGGTCTCTTTTCTATTCCTAAAAAAAGTTTGGCATCTAGAGAACAAGTTTTGTTCTCTATTTTTTTTATATTATGTAAAATAAACTAAAATCCCAGTAGTATTTCGTCGCGGAATTTATAAAATAATTTGTTGCATCGATTTTTTTCAGAAATTAGCAGTTTAGTTTTAGCGACGTGTGTTATTTATTTTATAATTTCAAATATTTCGTTTAAATAAGCAATATATTAAATAAATTATATGTGCACTATTAAAATATATATTTTTTTAATAAAAAGATAAAAGAATTATTTAGAATTTATTATTTTAAATAATTTCTGACCTGTTTCTTAACCCTTATTACACACCTTAAAGTTTTGAGCAACCTTACCTTTACATAATTCGCGTTCATAGATATCTAATTTTTACGAATTAATGCGCCATTCGAAACGATTCGTACCACTGCCATCCCCTTCGAAGGTCGCCGAGCGAATGTCAAAGTGATGACGCAGCAATCGCGCTCCCCCACGCTGTTCGCGCTCCCCCTCTCCTGATATGCCGCGCCGTTGGGATACCCAACTGTCGCGTATGAAAAATATTCAGTTTATTCAAATATTCGTATTTTATATGATTTTGACAAATGAATATTGTACATTTCGCGCTTTGCTTTGTGCTGACACTTGTTTCTATTAGGTCATTTAAAAAGTATCCGCGGTTTTTTGTTCAATTTTTGAATGAAAAAACCGTGGATACTTTTTAAATGACCCAATATATTACTTGCGCAATTCCTTTAAACCTAATTAGTAATTATTTGCGTCAGATATTTTTGATATTTCAACATTATGTCTCATCTCATTATTCTTTTTAATCATTTATATTTAAAGATTGATATTCTATATATTCTTTTTAGATAAAGATACATGCAAATTTTCTTAAATTAATATATTATTTCTAGCGATTTTAAATTATAAATTCCTTTTTTTTTAAACATCAGTTTCGTGATTTCCAAAAACTATAAACGATATTTTTTTAAATAAGCTCAAGTTCCATGTATCTTCTCCAATACAAAATTTGCTAAACCATCGTTGAATTGTGTACTCATTAATATTTCGATCAAAATCATTAAATTAAAACAAATTCGATTCGCTTGTTATATATAAAGTTGCTTTTTCGACAAAATTTTAT
Organism: Acromyrmex echinatior; assembly: GCF_024713525.1. Classification (NCBI taxonomy): domain Eukaryota; kingdom Metazoa; phylum Arthropoda; class Insecta; order Hymenoptera; family Formicidae; genus Acromyrmex; species Acromyrmex echinatior. Next base: position 7,163,228 of record NC_141866.1, on the reverse strand, counting down.
GTTGTTCTTCAAAAGAAAATAAATTCTTGTTTTGAATACATGGTTAACGAATTTTTTTAAATTTCTAATAAGCATATTTTAAGATTATTTTAAGAAAATATTCTTTGTTGAAGATAAGTATTACTTAAAAGAAAGAAAATAAAATGAATAATCAGTGTAATCATTTTTCTTAGCAATAGAATAATATTTTTCTGCATGTAAAAATAAAAGTGACTTTTTGTAAAATGGCAATGAATAAGAATAAAAACGTTTTTTAGGACGAACATGGGCAAAGTATGATCCACTTCGCTGCGGTTCGTTCCTATTCAAAAGATGGCTTGTATCACCTGCTGCTGGAGACGCAAGTCAATGTCGGTTTCAGGGACGAATTGTATCGGACAGCCAGAGACGTTGCTGAACAGGCGAATATCCGGGAGAACATCGAAGAGATCGACCGCTTCGTTGTTTATCTTGCGGCAAGAGGTAAAAAGAGAAAAATGCAGCTTATGTAAAAGTTAGGAGAATTTATTTCAATCCGATCTCAATCTGATACGCAGGAGAGACTGAAAAGTTGGTCGAGCTTCTACTTGAGGGCTACGATCACATTCTAGACGCCGAAGACGACGAAGTAAGCATCATCGAGGTAGCCGCGCAAAGAAAACACGAAGCTACTGTACAATTTCTACAATCAATTCCTAATTACATAGTAAGTTGATGTTCAATAAGTAATAAAAAATATTATTTTGTGAATTATGGCTTAACGTGATCGTCTAATTACTAATATATATTTTAGAATCAACGTGAAGAAGTACATGCTGCTATTCGGGCCAACGACGAGGAACGTGTAAAGGAACTTTTGAGTAAAAATAATGGAGGTGGAAAATTACTGGCGGTTGGAAAGAACTCGATGAGCCGATGCGCTCTGCATATCGCTGTACTTCAAGAAAATGAAGAACTTGTCAAGTTTATCGCAAAAACATATCCAGAAACATTACGCATCGGTGATAATGTATGAATCATTGAATTGAAAAAACACATAACGCCGAAATATTGTCGTATCTCTTGATAAATAACAAAAAAAAATTGAATCAACTTAATTTCGTAAGAATCGCTAAGAATAACCGAGTAATGTAAATCTCTAATGTTGACATGATTACAAATCGTTAGCATTAAGATAATTAATTGATGACAATTATACGATCAATACTAAAAAAACATATTCTAAAAAAATAAGAAATGCTGCAATAAGATATAAGAAATATTAATCCTTCTTATTCTAGTTGGAGAGAACAGCTCTTCATTACGCAATGGGTGTGACGTCCGTGGAGGTCTTGAGTAACATATTGATCAAGGCGGGTGCAAAACGCATCGTCAAAGATCTGGTACGTCGCATATATATGCATTTCTATAATTAGTGACAAAGCAGAGAGCTAATTTTCTTGGCTTTCAGAAATCCCGGCAACCTTCATATTACTTCATGAATAAGTCTGATATCGAGCGACTTCAGGAAGAGGAAAAATCCATGATCGCGTAAATATAATCATACAATGTTAAATATGCATGGTCGCCGTAATAACACGATCATACACTTTGATATGTTCATGTGTTCCATTGAAATGTTATATTGAGAAACAAAAGCTGATGAGAGAAAGGAAAAATCGATATCAATAAAGAACACGAACAGATAAGCCGTTACACGTATCAATTTACAATGTCAAATATAGAATAAATATATAATTTCGAAGATATCTTAAAGATATCTTTATATTTAATATATGTATTCTACGTTACGTTTTATTTGTACATATACTAGACAAAGAATACTTTGTAAAAAAGTTTCGTCATCAGGATAGCGATCTTGTAACTTTTTTCCTTAGGCGAAAATATGAAAAATAAACTATTATTAAAGATAAAATCTTAACTTTTCACGTTTCCATCCTACGGAAAAAGTTATACATAATAGCCCAGGACCTGAATTAATTCTCGGCCCATTAAAAATACAAGTGTTAGTATGTATAGGTACATCAAAAATATATGAAATTATAGATTATATGAATTTTGTCAAACTTTGTCGGCAGTTTAGTGCCTTATAAATAAATGTAATGAGACTACAACACATATATTACTATCATTTCGCTTAATTCTACCAAGAATGTAATCATAAAAAAATTAAGAAATGAAAAAAAAGAGTAGATTCAGGATTTAAAGGTATTAGATGCCTTTGAAATGTAACTTCAAATTTGTTCATTTCGCTATTTATTATAATTTAAATGAATACTTAACAATCTTAAATTAAGTTGTGCTTATCCGACGTATTAATTACCTAAGCTAAATTGAGATCAAAAAAGATTTAGCGCTCCTGAATGAAATTCTTAACGTTGGTCTCGGTGGCATTATTTTGTCGTGTGATCGTAAGGTATTCTTCGGTGATCTCTTCGGGCTGAATTTTATTAAAGTACGTTTCCTGCTCTTTGTGTATATAGTATGTATCATCAAAGTTAAAATGCAATCCCAAAACTATATTTAGCGCAGAAGTGTCATATGCGTGACAACCAGAATATCGATATTGTGGTTTTTTATTGAATCTACAGCCTGCCGATTGCGCACCTACAAATATTTAATTAAAAACTTAACATATATAAAGAATTAGATACTTATTAATACATATAAAATTATTTATGCAAATACATCTACATAAAATTTAGAAATATTTAACATTTAAAAGAAAGATACCTACCAATAGGGGAAATACAATCTCTCGTCAATGCACACTGGACCCAAGGTAGCATTACTTTTTCTCTGATGTCTTTGAAATTGCTGATTATTAAGTGTGATGCTCTAATTAGTGGGAGAAAAAAGAAGCTCTCAGCAGAGGCATGAAAATACTCATACATCTTTGGATGTGTTAATGAACTAATAGCGTGCCTTGTAGGCCAAGTTAAGATTCCATATTTTGGACAAAGATATTTCGCAATGTCTGAAGAATTGAGGCGTACATTGGAATCCATATAAATTATACTACCTAGTGTATTTAAAGCTGTCTGCGGCATAAAAGCATTATTCAATTAGTATCTTCCTTCTGAAAATCTATAGACTTTTTCAATGATTACTTACTTGAATAACTAAAGGTCTATAAACATGTAGCGTGTCATCTTCGACATGAGCAGGAAATGGACTTAGATCAAAGTGAGTTACGTTACATCTTGTAGAATTACAGACAAGTCTAATACTTTGTAAGGAATCTTCATTTAAACCAACGCTATAAATTACAATACTATTATTTGGCAAAAAGTGGCTGATGTTTCTAACGAAGCCATATATATATTGCTCGTTCCCAGGCCTTACGAGCGACACAACCGTTACATTGTGAGATTTGGAACTGATCGGCGTGGTGACTGTCTGTCCATCCAGACCAAGCAATGCAAGGTACTTGGAATCTGTCACTAGACGTTTCTCCTCAACATCTTTTAAATTTTCCTAAAAACAAGATCTTGCACATGAGAGAAACAAGGAAAAATAATCCAAGTAGAATTTACTGAATATTAATAGGTACTTTAGAATAACTTCTTGTACAGTTGATCTTTTTCTCTTCAACGTGAAAAAAAAGAAGAGATAAACCGTATAAAAAGTTCATTTAAAAACAATAAGTTTATTATACTTGCCTGGAAGCTCCGTAATTGCTTGTGAGTCTCCGTCACTATAGTCTGAATGGAAGATCGTTGATTGCTGAAGGCGATAAAAACAATGCTGCTCCCTGCTATGCAGATAAGCAACAATAGCAGGCCTTTGATACGCATCGCTCATCGTTTAATAAGATTTTGTGGCCAATCGGAGACAATAATATACCGACTACGTTACGTCAAGAACGTCCACTTAAGGTTAATTTCTCGTCGTAACTTCATAATACATCACGTTGCGATAGACTGAGCACTGTAGGACCCCATATCTAATGCATGAGTGCAAAATGCGGTTTATCAACCTAATATTTACAAATTTACCGGCGATTAGATCAAGGTCTTTGATAACAAATTATTTCCGCGAGTCTATGGGACCTTTTCCACGTAAGCGATTGCATCTTACATAAAACACGACTGAACGCGATGTGAAAACAGGCAATAATACCAGAACACCAGGGCAGAAGGCCAAAACTAGAATGCGGCTTACCGTGAAACCAAATAGAGGGGATACACATTCACAAAAGAATACACACACACACGCACACGCACACACACGCGCGCACACACGCGCGCGCGCGCGCACACACACACACACACACACACACACACACATACACGTGCGTCCGGAGCTTCGACCATCTTCCGATAATATAGAAAAGGACAAATAGATAATCTATTTTTTCTCGCGCTAAATTTGCATTATTGCCAGCTGGCTTTACAATTCCGATATACACTGTCATTAAAAATCTATACTGCACGTTACTTGTATTACAGATTTTCATTACTGCGCAGTTACATCGGAACACGATCTAAATTATGCGTACTTTACTATGTACTTACAATGTTTTTATATGTGTAATAAGATACGATCAACATAATGTTACAAATGCTTTGAAACATTCCTTGATTGGTCAATTTGTAAAATTCTTTCTTTTGATTGATTAATCAAACGCTTCAGAACATTTGTAGAGACTTCGACCACACCCATAGAAGAACACGAGGTTATAGCCACCACTATTTTATACAATAACTTAATTTTGTTAATATTTAAATTTAAAACTTAATCAATTACATTCGGCAAGTTCAACTCAGACATTTATGCATAAGATGTATAAAAAATATTTTTAAATGTCTTATATCTAAAACATATCTAATTAACATTTTTTAGATATCTTATACAACACATTATCTGGGAATTGATCTTAAATTAGATTCAAAGTTAAATGAAATATTTATTACTTCAGGTTCGTTTATTGAGACGCTGTATTGATTGTATCAAATTAATTGCTACGTACAGTTTTATTACATTTTTTTTTAAATATATTTCATAATCTTGAAATCTGTAAGATATGAGGCATAGTAAAATATCTATTCGATATATCACGTAGAATTGTAAAATAATTCTTAAAATAATGATACATTTCTCAACTATCAAAACCGTATCATTTCATAATTATTTTACCTTTCTATTATGAAATATATCGGACAAATATCTCAGTTTGACGCATATTTTACAAATTTTAGGATTATGAAATAATTATGTTTTTAAGAAAAAAAACTAAAAAATAAAGTTGTATGTAGCAATTAATTTGATATTATACAATATAGCGCCTCAAGGTAGCAGAGTCTTAATATTATTTATTTATAGAAATATAACAACACTTCATAACGAATTGAAGAGAAGTAGAGACAGTAATTAATGTGAGCCCTTTACAAAAATAGATTTAAAAAATTGGTTTTGTTTAAAAAACAGTATTTGATTACAAAAATTATACATTCACAAAAAAAAACAATAAAATATTACAGGATGTATGGAAACATATATACGTACACATAACTTTTGCATACAGCCTGCTTAGTACTAAAAATCTATAGTATCCACATATAGTATGAACTGTAGATTAGCAGTAGAGTTACAATCGATTTATCGAATAATTATTTTTATATATGAAAACCTCGAAAAAGAGACCGTCAGCGATAAGTATGCTCAGGAAGCTACATTAATAAAATGTTAAGCTATTGTTTAAATTATAAGTGCATCGAAATGTTTGTACAGCTAAATAAAATATTAAATAGCGAGCAACACACACAATTATATACAGAGTATTTCTTAAATAGCGGACATTAACTATATAGCGCTATTTCTAATCAAAAATTGAGTTAAAAAGTCCTTTACTATTTTGCAATTTTCGTAATAGTTAATGGTTGGGCAGCCGGATATATGCTTATTCGGCAATCTTTAGAAATTAATATTTCGTCAATCATTTAATTTTTAATCAAGAATAGCGCTACATAAATAATGTCCGCTATTTAAGAAACATTGTATATCGTGATAATGCACAAAAAAGATATACATATTAAAATGAGGAAAGAAAATCGTAAATACTTCATTAAATTATTCATTAGCTATAATAGTTTCTTACAATTAAATGAGATCCATATCAATTTTAATAGTAATGTTTTGAGATAAAAATCCGGATTATCATTTATCTACATCTGTTTATGAAATAACAGAACAAAATAAGATTGCTTTTATATAAAGCTATTTTTTTCTGTTATTTCAAATAGATAATAAAACAGGGAAAAAGAGAGAAGAGAGATGATTCGAAAAGTTAAACTGAAAAAAAAATAGACCTAATATGATCGAATGCAAGAGATCTTACGTCAAAAATAATTTTTTTTACATTATTCAATACCTATATAATTAAAATGATACAATTTTATAAAAAGTTAACAAATTTGAATGTAGAAATATTTCAGAGAAAAGTCGTTTAAAACATTTTAACAGAACTGCAATCTCACAAGACAGATCCGTTCAAAGAATTGATCCCTATCGCCGAAAAGTTAAGTCTAATTATAGCATATTTGTTATAATAAATAACATTATCGCAATATGTTATTTTATTTTAAAATAAGTGCAAAATTGACTATAAAAAATATTATATTATGAAAATTATTTTAATGCTTGGAAATTTCATTAAACGTAGAAAACAGGTTTTGTAAACATTAAACATTTCCGGGATAATCAAAATGTTCTATCTTTTATATGTATAATGCATTACTTATATAATAAAGAATAATTTATGATAATTACAATGGTTACTTTTTTCATTGACAATCCAAGGAAAGCGATTTATAAATCAGAGTTTTCGTCATCTTACACATGTTAATTTTTTATCTTGTATTAAGTGTATAAATAAGAAACACATTTGATCGGTTGTCCAGTATCTCATGTATTAGTGTAAAAGTAAAAGAAACGATAACTCAATTTAGCTACATTGTAGCGATCATCAATATCGCATATGTTCTGGCAGAAGAATTCTACTTCAATCAGTACGACCACATTGACGTCAAGAGTATTCTTCAGAACGATAGATTGCGAGATCAATATTACAATTGTTTGAAATGGCGCCATGCATAACAGCAGATGCGAAATTCTTCAAAGATATACTTTTATGCACAAAATATTTCAATGAATAAATTTTCACAACAGACTCTTTAATCACTTAGAATCAAGTATTTCTCAACAATCTATATGTATTAGTAGTTTTGAAATAATTAATGACCGTATAAGGAACTTCTAACAATAAAAATAAATAAAAAAATTATCAAATATTTTTTACTTAATTTGGGAAAAACATTTTTATTCAAGAGACTAATGCCTAAATTCTAAGTAAATCGTAAGGCTCATAACATATTCTTGTAAGACTGGTAAAAATTTTTAAATGTTTATACTTTATATTTTTACAGACAGCTTCTTACTAGTCACAAAATTTATAAGAAATCATAGATATTTACAAATAATCTTATGATACATACACAGAAAATTAGAATACTAGTCGTTCTTACAAGTTTTACGAGCTTTACGATTCTAATTAGAAATGATCCATTAGACCCCTATTCTATATAACTCTTAATGACGATATCATTACAATATCTTTGGGTAGGTTTCACAAAAAAAGTTGCACAACGACATAACAATATCATTACTGCCATTAAAAAGTACAGAATAGAAGCCTTAATAAAAAATATACATATAACTAAAAAATCGAAAGTTACTAAAATTGAATACATATTCAAATTCTTCCTACAAAATTCTTCCTATTAAATTGCTCGAAGATTGCATTATAAAGTAATGAAGTATGTAATACATATGCAAGATAAATATTACGTATCTTTCAAGACAATCACTGATTTTTGTATTGTTGAGTTTTGAATAAATTTTTTATCTTCTTAAAAATATGACAAAAGAGGTCATCTCGAGAGGAAATTATTATTTTTTATAAAAATCGCATAGATCTCAACTTCAAAAATATTTCTTGCTTCTACTTAATTTTCCAATATTCCATACATGTTAATTAGAAAAAAGATGAAAAAAGAAAAAAAGGAAAAAAAGAAAATTTTATGCAATAAATTAATTAAAACCAATATGTCAAGAATTTTGTAATTTAATTTCAGAGATTGCCAGCGAAGCTCTCCAAGATGAATGTAGGAGATGTAAAACAAAAGGAAACATTGAATTTAATAATGGATTGGTATACAAAAAATAGATCTGAACAATGGAAAGCTTTCATCGCAAAGACTATTGACAATCTAAAAAAGAAAAACGAAGATGCATAATTATTAATAACTGCTGAAATAACTCAAATAATGAGAACATGGAAAAAATAAAAAATGCCAAACCATCTACAAAATTACTGAAGCTACTTTTATATTCAAAAATATTTCTTTAGAAAACAAAAAATGTCTAGATACTATAATTATTATTGGAATCAATTGTATTATAGTGTGTGCGTGCGTGTGTGTGTGCGTGCGTGTGTGTGAGTGTGTGTGTGTGTGTGTATTATGTTATAGATATTGGAAATAAAATGAAGAACAATTGAGACTTCATCTTCTTGAAAATTATAATCATTAATTTGGTCGATACTATTACTTTTGCAGTATCCTTATTTAATAAATACGCATAAAAGAAGATGATAGTTTTTATATAATAACAATATAATAATTATTCTCATGTTTATAAATGTATAATATTAGAGCACATGCATACAAATAATTATGTACTACACTTCATCTGATATTCTTAAAGGAGTGCCAGTGCATCCTTGCTAATAATTAATTGAATATCAGGAAACTAATGACTAGTAATATCAGAAAATAAAAAAAAAATGCAAAATTTTCCGAGATTAAAAGTCTGATTTTAATTTCGGATAATTTTGCATTTTTATACGCCTAATGATTTCAACGATATAACAATTTAAATGTTCGCATGAGCGACGTTTTTTATAAATTTATGAAACTTACAATTTATGAACTTACTCAATAAAATTTCATTAAAATTTTTTTCACGGAAAACTTATCTCATATTTTTATGTGTAGACTAAGAGGTATGTTAGCAAATTTAAAAAAAAATAAAATGATGTTAAAGGTGCCCGGTTTGACGTGGAATATCTCATAAATTATAAGTATTATAAATAAAAACTAATAAAGTCATTTAAAGAGAGAACATGTAAAATATTAACTTATTTTTAATGGTATATATAAATTAATACAAATTCAATCGTGTTAATTTTTGCCCTGTGTTATTTTCTTTACGGTCCTGCCAGCTTAAATATTAAACTATTAAATATTAAATATTAAATATTAAACTACACCGTTACTGTTTTCTTTGAAATGACATATAATATAGAATTGTTTTTGGCAATATAAAATAGTACAAATTCAATCATATTGATCTCTAATATTTTTTCTTTTTTTCTTTTATTTGGAATTGGTCCTGCCAGCTTAATATTAAGTCAACAGTGCCATGATTTTTTTCGAAATCGTATACGATACAAAAGTATCATTAATAGATTTTGTACAATTTAGTACAAAATGAATACTAAAAATTTCGAGAGGTCCGATTTGACTGATTTGGTCCTGCTAGCTTTATAGAGCTCGAAACCATGCAACTTTTATCTGAAACATTTTTTCGTATCTTCTATCGTATCTATTTATATCGTATCTATTTTCCGAGATATAGAATTTGCCTGGAGTAATTAAAATAAAACACGTGGTATATGTATGTATAATATGAGGTTTGTTTTTCCTAGAACATTTGTTAGATATTTTCTTTTATTTGATGCACGAATTGCGTGTTTTACGTTTTACATTGCGTGTTACATTTTTGCACGTTTCGCATTTCGCGATCGAGTCCTTCATTGTTAGAGCGGAATTCTCTCTTCATATTCCATAGGTCCGTTTTTTATTGCTACACTCTGAACCGGTGCAATGAGTTAAAGTGACATAAACATATATTTGTTTCACTTCAACTTATTGCACTAGTGTACTAATTCAGAAAGTGTAGCAAAAAAAAACAGACCTATGGAATATGAAGAAAGAACTATTCCGCTCAAGCAGTGAAGGACTCGATCGCGAAATGCGAAACGTGCAAAATGCAACACGCAATGTAAAACGTAAAACACGCAATTCATGTATCAAATAAAAAAAATATATCTAGCAAATGTTCTAGAAAATAATTACAACATATTTTGTACATTCTTCTTAAAACTCTTTGTAATGCGTAAGACAAAAAATGTGCAAAAAGAAGAGATAATAAAAGATATCTGTTAAATAATTTGATCAATTTTTCCTTAGAAATTGCATTTAGACATTTTTTTTATTATATATAATGGAGTTTTAATAAATAAATAATGTTAAAAACATTTGCTAAACTTTGACATAATGTATATTTTCTATTCAATTTTGTTCTACTTACAGAATATTTAAAATTATTCAATAATCATAATATAAGCCATTATAAATTTTTTTAAAGTAATAAAGAATGACAAAAATATAGAGGGAAAAAAAGGAAAGATAAATAGTGCAAGAATTATTAAAAAAAAAAAACAGATCTAATGTAAGATTGAATATAATATAATCAAGTTCGTAAGATTTCTTGTGTCAAAAATAATTTATGTTTTTGTCTAGTACATAATCAAATAATTCTAGAAACATTTTAAGACCAAAACTGGTCAATTAATGTACTTTACTCTTGTGTGCGAGCTAGCACCGCCACACTATATAAGTTGATTTTTTTAAACAATGAGCAATAAATTCAGAATCGGGATATTCTTAAAACTAATAATTCTATAAACATTTTTATTTGCTCTAAATAATAATCATTGAAAATAATAATCATTGCAAATAGAATGAAAAAGATTTTATTTTTTAATATATGTGTATAAAATATCTGTATCTAATCCTTGTTTCTTTACCTGATTCAAATAATATTTGAAATTGTTTGGGTGTGGACATATTTTAAAGAAAAGATAGTCATTTAAAATATTTTAAGAAAGCTACAATCTTAGAGACATTCGATAAATTTAAAATTTGAATAGAAATTATTCTATTGCCAAAAAGTTCAATTCTAATTTTAGCATATTTGTTACAATAAATAAAATTTCTCTCTCTCTCTCTCTCTCTCTCTCTCTCTCTCTCTGTCTCTCTCTCTCATCATAACATATTATTTTATATTAAAACAAATGCAAAGTTGACTCCAAGAAATATTATACTACATGTATAAGAATTATTAATATATGGAAATTTCTAGAAACTAACGAGTTAGGGAAAACATTTATATAATGCATGATCAATAAAAAATAAGTTGGTTAAGATAATTAACACAGTAAATTTTTTTATTAGCAATCAGAGACATGCAATTCATATTACTACCAGGTATATACTATAATTCATCATCTTACACGTGATACTTTTTTTATCTCGTGTCAAATGTATAAAAAGATAAGCACATTTAAACGATCGCTCAGTCTCATAAGTTAATATGAAACTAGAAGAAACGATGGCTCGATTTAGCTACTTTATGACGATCATCAGTATTGCACTGTTGTGCGTTTCGGCGGAAGAACTCTACTCTGATCGATACGACCAAATTGACGCTGAGGATATACTTCAGAATGATAAATTGCGAGATCAATACTACAATTGTTTTATGGAAACAGCACCATGTGTAACAGCAGATGCGAAGTTCTTCAAAGGTATACTAATTCACAAAATATTTCAATAAATAAATTTTCACGACAGATTCTTTAAACACTTAAAAATCCATTATTTCTCAACAATCTATATGTATTAATAGTTTTAAAATAATTAATGACTGTATAAATAAAGTACTTTTAACGGTAAGGATAGACATAAAAACTACCAAATAAATATTTGTTATTTAATTTGAGAAGAATATATTTTCATTCGGAAGACTTAATCAAAAAGATATACACATAATAAAAAATTTTTAAAGTTGCAATAAGTGAAATAATGACATATTTTAAATTTTTCCTAAAAATTGACACAAAGTTGTTCAAAGATTGCATTATTTAAATAATTAAATGTAATGAAATAATAATATAAGCAAACATTTAATATATATATATATGAGAATATTACGATATTACGTACCTATCTTCTCATTCGGATCATAGATTTTTTATAATATACATCGTAGTTTTTTGACTAAATTTTTCTGATTTCTTAAAAATATAGAAAGTTCTGGATCTTATTTTTTGTAAAAATTGCATACATATCAATTTGTCAAATATTTTTTGTTTCTAACTTAATTTTTCAATATTCTACATACATTATACGTGTTAATTAGAAAAAAGATGAAGAAAGAAAGAGAGGAAAGAGAATTTTTATGCTTACTATGAATTAAAATCAATATGTCAAGAGCTTTGTTTGGTTTGATTTTAGAGATTGCCAGCGAAGCTCTCCAAACTAAATGTAAGAGATGTACTGAAAGACAAAAGGAAATAATGAACTCAATAGTGGATTGGTACACAAAAAATAAACCTAAACAATGGGAAGCTTTTATCGCAAAGACTATTGAAAATCTAAAAAAGAAGAACCAGAATGCATAATTGCTAACAACTGCTGAAATAACTCAAACGAGGAAAGCACAGAAAAAAAATAGAAAATGAATTAATTATTTATAAAATCACTAAAGCTTTTATATTCGGAAACATCTCTTTAGAAAACAAAGAAATTTCTAAATTCTATAATTATTAATACAATTAATGTTTGTATTGTAGTATTATGTAGTATTATGTTATAAATATTAATAATAAAATAAAAGTGTAATTAATTTCACTTGTGTTGCTTGAAAACAGTAACCGTTACTTTTATCAAATACAAATTAGGATATTTATTTGCAACATCCTTGTTTGACAAACACACTTAAGAAAGAAAACATAATTTTTATATAAAATCAGAATATATATTATTATTCTCTCACAATTAATAGCACATAGTCACCTTAATATACACATGCATATTTAATTTAATATTTCACGTGAATTTTCACTGTCAATTTTTGACTGTTAACTTAATTTTTCATGAAACATTATCTCTTTGTCTAATCAACTGAAATTTTTTCCAAAACAAAAAACGATTCGATTTCGCAAAATAGGTAATGTAATGCATACAAATATGCAATAATGAATAAAAATATTTAAATAACGTGATGTATTAGGTGTTGGAATTAATTCGTAGCGTTTTACAAGTGATGGGAAGTACTTTCATTAATGTATTTTTTAATGCTCATGTGAAATAAATAACATTCTTTCATTAAAAACGCTACGAATTAATTCCAACACCTAATATAATATATAACATAATTTATGAATATAAGTATGTGTGTAAATATTTTGTGAGCGTTTTAACTTATTTTTCTTTATCATTAATGTTTTTGTACATATTTATCAATGATTAATATTAAGACGTATCCTTAGCAAACGTATCCTTAACAGGTAATCATATTTCTCCCGGAACAATAATACCATGTTATATCAAGAATATCTACTTTAGATTAGTTTCTCATCGCAGGACCACATCTTATAAGTTAGCATAATTTGTTGCTCTTAAAATATATAAGTTTCGAATTTGTTATTTGCAAAATATGTGAAAAACAGCGATACTAAAGTGCCAGCAAAAAATTACTTAAAATTGATATTGAGATATTGTCTGAATTTATTGCTCTCAACGTATCCAGAGATTAAGACCTTAATATCAAAGAGAGAAACAAATTTTTTCTGGTATTTTACTGTTTCAATCGTCTGCACGCTGAGACGTTTTTCGTTGTTACATTTATTTCACAATCAACAAAATTTAAATGTTTCGACAAAAACAACAATTAGCAACAACATTCCTTAACATTATTATTAAGTACAATTTCGTTATTATACATATATATTATGTTCCGCTAACTTAATGTTCCTTTAGAGGAACATTATTTTTTAAGAAAACTTACAGAGCAATAAATTTATTTCCTTGGAATTTTTTACAAATAAAAACAATAATTAGAATTAATTCTGTTAATTTTATTCCGCTTATAAGCATTAAAAATTATTACCTGGAATAGAAACTTCATGAAAACATTTACGTTATTTACGTAACATTGCTATTAACCACATATACTCAAATTTATTATCTGTATGACTGAGAAGATAATTTAAGACACTATCGCAGTTGATTTTTTCTTATTATGCAATAAGACAAGCTACTTTAATACTACAAGGTATTCGTCATTCTTACACGTCAATGTTTTTATCTCGAGTGTATAAATAAGATGCACATTTGAGCAATTGTTCAGTTTCTTAAAAGTTAGTGCAAAAATAGGAGAAATGATGGCTCGATTAAGCTACATCGTGCTTATCGGAATTGCACTGATGTGCGTTCTGGCGGAAGAACTTTACTCCGATCGATTCGACAATATTGACGTCTCAAGTATCCTTTAAAATAACAAATTGCGAGAAGAATATTACAATTGTTATATGGAAAAGAGCCCATGCCCGACAGAAGACGCGAAATTCTTTCAAGGTATACTTACACTTAGAGTGTTTCAACGAATAAATTTTTATAATAAATTCTTTAATCTCTCTCAAGAAATTAGAAATCAAGTTGCCAAGTTTATACATATATATCAGTAGTTTCAGAATAATTAATGTTGTATAAGAAATTTTTAATGATAAGCTTAAACAAAGAAAATAACCGAATAAATAAATATTTTTCATTTAATTTGGGAAAAATATATTTTCTATCAGAAGTATATTAATCAAAAATATACACATATAATAAAAAAAAATTTGAAAGTTGCAAGAAAATTTGAAATAATAACATATAATATTTCAAATTTTTTTCTAAAAACTGGTACTAAATTGCGCAAAAATTACGTTATTCAAACGCAATTTAAAAATAAACATCCCATATATACTCATGCATAAGAAATATTAAGTTTTATTTAAGACAATCAAAAGTTATTGTAACGTTAATTTTTGGATAAATTTTCTAATTATCTTAAAATATGACGAAAGAGAATTATATTTTAATTTTATATATTTTTGTAAAAACTGCATAAATATCGGTTTTTTTATTTCAAATGTAATTTTTCAATATTCCATACATATTTGTTAATTATAATGAAGGAAAAAATAGAGAAAGAAGAGAGAATTTTACGTTTGCTATAAAAACCAATATATTAGGAGCTTTCTTTATTTAATTTCAGGAGTTATGAGTGAAATTATCCAAACTAATTGTAAAAAATGTACTGAAAAACAAAAAGAAATGTTTACTGAGACGAAGAATTGGTTTACACAAAATAAACCTGAACAATGGGAAGCTCTTGTCGCAAAATCTGCTGAGGATATGAAAAAGAAGAATGCTGGTTTATAATTGCTGAAATACGATAATAAAGAAGAGTGCTGGTTTATAATTGCAGAAAGAATTAAAAATGTTAATCATATAAAGTTATTGAATGTTTTATATTTAGAAACTCTCTTTAGACAACATAGAAATTTCAAGATGGTATAATTATTAGTGTAATCCATGCTTCTATTGTAGTTTTATGCTATAAAATGTATAGAAATCATGAAATAAAATGTATAAGTATATTTAATTTACACTTTTTTCGTGAAAACCATTAATCTTTTTGACTGAGATTGAAAATAATTCGTTATTTGTAATGCCATTACTATTATAGTTAGTTTCTTTTGATAACAGATTGGTACTTTTTTTTTATAACTGTAACAGTAATACAGTAATTTAAGTCTTTAAGATGCCAAAACGGCTTTGTGATTGGTTTATAATATTTTAAGGTATCATTAATCAATCACAGGACTGTATTATAAAAACAAACTTTATGAATATCAATCTTTAAATTTGACGAAAATAATGCATGTATAAAATTTATTGTAAAAAATAATTCAAATATCAAATTAACCATGTTATTGTTTTGCTTGCTGTGTTCTATAATGTATTCTATAATGTGTTCATACTATTTTAAAATAAATAAGAATATTAAAATCAATAAAATTATGTTATTATCAGTTAAATCAAAATAAAATCAATAATTTATTAAACAACTTGAATTTAAATTGTATTAATTGAATAGTTAAATAAAGTATCCCTAAAGCATATTTTATATAAAGCCTATTCTACAAGTGCGTAAGCATAGTTGTAAGTGATTGTGTAGTTATAAAAATTCACCAGCCAAAAATACGAGAAGAATATTTAATCGTGATTGATCAATTTTTATAACTACAATCACTGACAATTATGCTTACACAATTGTATAATAGTTTTAATGTTTGCTTTATAATGTTTGCGATATGAACAATACAATTTTTACGATATGTATATATCACAAATAAAAAATGAACTAAATGGCATATGTTATGCGCTACTTCATTGTTTCAGTTATCGTAAATTTCACAACATGATAAAAGAAATATTGTCGAGAGAACACGCAAAAAAATCTGTACCACTGATATACATATATTACATAGACTGCTGATTAATATTGCCAAGGCGTTTGTTTTGCAAGGACAGTTGCTACGTGTGCATCAATAATAATTTGATATTAAAACGTGACATATAGTGCCTTTATAAAAATATTATTAAAAAATTGTGAAATTAAAAATGGAATATTGTTGTTTATGTAATATTATAATAAATAAAGTATCAAAATGACAATAGTGTGCTTATAAAACGGCAAATGTTCAATTGACATTTAGTAACATTAATCAACAATTCATCTAATACACATCAGTGAACAATTATAACAAGGATTTGGACCAATAAAAATAAATTTAATTAAATAAATGAAATCCTATATTCGGTCAAAGCGGATCTTAGTGATTAATATTTCTATGTAAATTTATATATATATATATATATATATATATATATATATATATATCTGATTTTGTAAATCGCACGTTAAAATATTTTTCGATTTTAAAATGTAATCATGAACGGAAATAAAGTAGTATTATTAAATTGATTTATTAAATTGATAAGCAGTTTTTATGCTAATAAGCATCTTTATAAGAATATTAATAATCTAATTAATCTGATGTTAATGAGAACCTTAAATCTGCGAATAATTTGTTGAAAAATACTTGCCTCAGTTGGCAATGGTTTATTTATCGACACGTTCGAATAGAAGAATTGACTGCGTTCAGCAGAAAAAGGAACTTTGCAACTATTGTAATTCTTCAATATGATTAGTTTATACATTTAGATGATCCAATGATGATTTAAGGGCAAGACCAATCGTATTAAAGAATTTTACAACAGTTGCAAAACTGCTTTTTCTGCTGAACGCAACCATTTATAGAACAGTAATATATGTTGTGTTATAAAAAAAAAACTAACTGTTTTATATAATACATAATTGCATAAAGTATATTTTCCTTATTTCCGATGTACAATGTGATTCATGATATAATCGCTTGATTATCTCGATTTAATGAATGGAAAAGATTAATGCTTGCAACACATGAACAATATAATTTTTATTCGCAATCAGAGGTGTAATCGCATATTTATATATCCGGACTATATATACATTTTTCCATTTAAGGATGTTTTATACATATTTTCAAAATAATAAAATTATTTTAAAAATTATGAAAAAATTACAGATTACTCTAAATTAGATTATTTAAAAATAAAATGACAAATTTAATGACAGTTTACTATCTGGGTCATAAGTTATTTTAATAATTAATATTTTTTTTAATTTGTGCTCTAATATAGTTTATTTAAAGTGTAAATATTAAACACATTTTCCAAATTTAATTTTCTTTGCAAGGGTTATACGTGTGATATATCCTTGAGACTTGTATAATAAAAATAATTAAACAAATTGCAGAAAAATAGATATTCTTTTATTTCAAATAAAACAAGTAACGAACTCTCGAGAATGTTCATCGTTTGTGTCAATCGAATACATATACATTTCAGAAAAAAAAAAATTATTTTAAACATTGTTTTAGAGAAAACTAGTCCAAGGCTAATACAATATTTCATGCGTATGATTGCAGACAGAGAGATTCTCGAATCTCTCTATCTTATAATTAATCAATAAGCTTGAAAAATTTATCGTATGACAAAAACGTATAAATATCTCACCCTTAAGCTATGTCCAACAATCTAAGATTCGAAAAGAAATGGTTCTATTGCTACTAAATATTTGTTACAATAAATAACATCTTTGCAACAATTGTTATTTTATATTATCAAGTGTACAAATAAGTTTCCGCCATTTGACAAAAGACGGCGCCACTAGCAAGCTATGGTTAAAATTGTCTGATGTAAAACATTATATTATAAGGTTGGACATCTGTCAATAACATAACCTTGAAGTACTAGCGATTTTGTATCAGCATCATATATTTTTTTTTGTGCGAAAATGCCGAGTTTTGAGCCGAATAAGCGTCATTTGCGGGAACTTTCGATTTACTACTTTAATTTGAAGAAATCTGCAGCTGAGGCTCATCGATTGCTTGTAGAAGCATATGGTGAGGCTGCCTTAAGTAAGAGAAGTTGTCGTGAATGATTTCAAAAATTTAAGAACGGTGAATTTGATGTCGAAGACAAAGAACGTAGCGGAAGGCCGAAAGTGTACGAAGACGCGGAATTGAAAGCATTATTGAATGAAGATCGTGCCAAACGCAAAAAGAACTTGCACTTACATTTTGACTTACATCAATAAAACATTATCGTTCTTTCACAATAAATGCTTAATTTAAAACGGCGGAAACTTATTTGTACACCTAATAAATAAATAAAAGATAAAGTTATTATATACAGGAAACACTATATTATATTTATGAGAATTATTAATGCCAGAAAATTACTTGGAATTACTTGGACATTTTATGAGACTATTTTCGTTATTTGCATTGTTATTAGCTACAGAATATATATTGTATAATATCGTATAATATATATTCAAATTTCATCTAAATTTATATTATCATTTCAAATTGAAAGAATAATTTAAATATATATAACTGTCGACTTTTTCCCATTGCATTAATGAGGCAAGCTATCTTATATTATAACATTCATCTTCTGTAAATGTCAATTTTTTTATTTTATGCTAGGTATAAATAATATACGCATTTGATTGACCATTCAGTTTCTCTCACGAGTTAGTGTGAAAATAACAGAAGATATGGTTCAATTAAGCTACGTTGTGACGATTATCAGTATAACACTGTTGTGCGTTTTAGCGGAAGAATTATATTCAGATAAATATGACAACATTGATCTCACAAGTATCCTTCAAAACGATAAATTACGAATTGAATATTTCAATTGTTATTTGCAAAAGGAGTTATGTCTGACAGAAGATGCGAAGTTCTTTCGAGGTACACTTATACTCGGAGTATTCCAACGAATAAATTTTTACGACAAACTTTAATTAATTAGCAATTAAGTTGTCAACAATTTATACATATCAATAGCTTTAAACTAATTAATACTTGTATAAGAAATTTCTGGCAATAAGCATAAATAAAAATATTAAAATAAATAATGTTTTTCAATTAATTTCGAGAAAACATTTTTTCATTTGAAAAATATAAGAAAATATAAAAATTAAAAAATCAAAAAGATAAATAATTAAAGAACTAAAAAATTGCGAAAATTATAATAATAACATATTTTGAACTTTTTCTATTCTAAACTCTGACATTAAATTGCGCGAAGATTGTGTCATTCGAACGCAATTTAGATGTAGACATCCCCTATCATAGGACATTGCTTTTCATTAGAGACGAGTTCAAAGATTATTGTAACGTTTAATTTTTGGGGATAAGTTTTCTAATTTCTTAAAAATATAAAGAAAAAGGCTTATTTTTTAATTTTACTTTTGTAAAATTTGCATAAATATCGGCTTATTAAATTTTTATTGCTTCAAACTTAATTTTTCAAAATTTCACATATATACTTGTTAATTAAAACAAAGGAAAAATTAGAGAAAGAAGAAAGGAAAGAGAATTTTATGCTTACTATGAATTAAAACCAAAATATGGCAATTTGATTTTAGGAATTGCGAATGAATCTATCCAAACCAAATGTAAGAAATGTACTGAAAAACAAAAGGAACTACTACTTATGCTGCAGAATTGGTTTGTAGAAAATGAACCTGAACAATGGGAAATGATACTTGCAAAGGCTAGTGAGGATACGAAAAAAAAGAATGCTAGTAGATAATTGCTCAACAAGGACAGCACGGCAAGAATAGAAAATGTTAATCATTTATAAAATTACTTAATATTTGAAATTACTAAATATTTGAAAACACCTTTTTAAAAAAGATAGAATATTTTTAGATACTATAATTATTGATATAATTTGTACTTATGTTATTATGCAATAAAATAAAATGTAAAAGTGCATTTAAATCAATTTTTTTCTTAAAAATCATAACTATTAATCTTTTCGATACAAATTAAATCGTTTATGCGATTGTGAAATAATATATGTAGACTGTGCGCTGTCTATTTTAAATAATCTTAATATTTATATTCGCTCAGAAAGAGAACGCGATATTGAAAAGTAATAGCCTTTTTAACTCGTTTTGTGTTAAGAGGCAGGACTATTTAATATTATCATATTATTATCCCCATTACTAATATTTTAAAGAAAGGTCAATACACACCAAGCTCTTTCTCTCTTTCTAAATCAACACAGACAATTTTATTGGAATGCTCGGTCCACATATCTATTGCGTCCGCATTTTTATTTAATCTAATGATATGTATAATGCTAATATTTTTATTTAATAAATGTGAATGTGAACCGCTTACTGATTTCTTTAATATGATTGATTCTTGTTTTTAGTTCTTCACTCTAACAGTAGGTATAGAAACTAAATACAATATAATAAAGAATAATTGAGCGCTTATTGAACAGCTGTTTCTGCTAAATTCTCTCACAATCAGTCATATTAAAATATACTCAAATATATTCAAATGATATTCTATTTCTTATTGTTATATAAAAAGAAATTATTATTTAAATTTATTTATATGTCGTATCAATCGTATTGCTATTTCATTTTGAAAACCATTAGATATTTAAAACCCACCCTGTACATAACAGTTTATTATATTAATGTAATATTTATAATTTAGATTGTTTGTACTTTTATTTAATTTATGTGTACTGCTAAATTTAAAGAAATTAATCATTTGTCTAAAACTCGAGCTAGAGTACATAATACCTAATTAATAAATAATACAGCTTGCACGTGCCGTAAAGAAACTGCAACAGAAATATTAAATAATTAACGAAGAATTAAAGAAGATTATCAAAAAGAAAGAAATTAAGATAGCCCAGACAGAAAAAATGCGGTAAGAAGCCTCCAAACGTAACGTGTGAAGGAAAAATTGAGAAAAATCTTCGAAAATGTTTAAAATGCACGATCGTTAAAAATAAATAATCATTCCAACGTTATTCTTTTTCCTATTCTATAGGCGTTAAGAACTAGCTTTTGATTTCCCTATTATAACTTTCTTCTTCAATTTTCCTCCTGTAGTAAATTTTTCGCATCTTCATCTCTTCGGATAAATCTTATCATCTCGTGAATCACTGCATCTTCTTTATGGCACATGCAAGAGACAGTGCATATTGCGCGAAGTGATAATTTACTACATCAACGCGACTGATAATGAGATCGTTGCGAATACGACCGGCTTCTCGTATCACGTTTAACGCGTGTCTAACGTCGACGAAACCTTTATAACCACAATACTCTGCGAACCACAATAGTTTGTGTCACACCAAGTGCGTAAATCACATGGCTGATAGACGTAACGCGAGACAATCCATTTTCTGGGGCGGTATATATTTGCTCGCATCTCTCGTGCGTTAACCGTGATTAATCGGCGTTAATCGACTTATCGGCTTGCTAGATGCTAATCTCACGAGACAAGCTCGATGGTAAACGTGGCAAGAATTGGGCACGTATTGCAATGATCTCACATATCGGACCATATCCCGCGCATATGTAAGTAAATTTCAATTCAAACCCAAGAAAAAATTCCGAAAAAAATGCAATGTCCTTTGCACGTGCCGTAAAGAAGTTGCAACAGAAATATTAAATGATTAGCGAAAAATTAAAAAAGATTATCAAAAGGAAAGGAATTAAGATAACCGAGACGGAAAAAATGCTATAGAAGGGAGACGCTTTATACATAAAACGTGTAAAGGAGAAATAGAGAAGATTAAGAAGAGTCCTTCAAAGAGTCCTGACTTTTCCCAGTTTCCTTGATCAATTTTTATTTCCCTAACTTTTCCCGGTTTTCTGTGGCAATCCTGATAAGTGCAAAATTGTCTCCAGGAAATTAATATTATACTTTTTTCATTTATGTAATCAGAAAAAATGTTATGCTATAGGTATATTTCATTTATTATACTAGCTCATTTATGAGAATTACGAGTGCTTGGAAAATTTTATGTAGAAACTTTATGAAAACATATACATACTGTATTGTTAATTAGCCATATGTATTCGAATGCAAATGTTTGTATTCCGGATCGGTATGACAAAGTTGTCGCAGAAGATATCCTTCAAAATAATAGATTGCGAGATCAGTGCATTGATTACTTAGAAATAACCACAGCTCATTTTTTTATTTATAATCAGATACATTCTGTTTATAATACCATGTGTATTCATTATCTTACATATGATAATTTTTTATCTAGTGCTAAATGTATAAATAAAATGCACATTCAATCAGTATCTCATAAGTTAATGTGAAAACAGAAGAAACGATGGCTCGATTAAACTACGTCGTGACGATCATTGTTATTACACTGATTTGTGTTTTAGCGCAAGAATTGTACTCCGATCGGTATGACAAAGTTAACGCAGAAAATATTCTTCAAAATAATAGATTGCGAGATCAATACTATAATTGTTTTATGGAAAAGGCGCCATGCATAACGGCAGATGCAAAATTCTTTAAAGGTATACATACATGATTTCAACGAACAAATTTTCACGAGACTCTTTAACTCATAGACTCTTTAACCCTTCGTAGTCACATCTCTTGAAAATTTTACGTTGGTCACACAGAGGGCAAAATAATCCCAATATTTTAATTGATTGCCATATTTACAGCTTTATTTCTTTAAAATCACATAAATTACTGAACATACTTTAAACATTATAGAATATGGAATGCAGGATTTTTAAAGTTTTTATTTTAACATATTTAAAAAAATCGCAAAGGCTGACATCCAAGGAACAACACGCGGTTGAAAGTGCAAAAAGAATATTTTAAATTTTGGACAGTTTAAATCCCATTTTTAAAAAAAGACTTTAGGAATATAAAGTCTCATACCTTTTTGGGATCTTCTAGATGATCAATCCGTCATGATCACCTCCAGGTGAAAGAGTAATCAATTAGAAATTAAATATTCCTCAACAATATACATGTAGTTACAGAATAATTTATGATTGTATAAGTAAGAAACTTCTGGCAAAAAAATAACCAAAATAGTATTTCGCAGTTAATTTCGAAAGAACATATTTTCACTTGGGAAAATATACTCAATCAAAAAGATATGTAATTAAGAAATTTGAAAATTGCGAGAATTGAAATATTAACATACTTTAAGTTTTTCTTAATAACTGACACTAAAAGTGCATCAGAGAGACGCTATTTAGTGCTATTTGTGTCACTTTACTTTTAATTTTCATTCCATATAAAACGAGGATAGAATACAAATAATGCTAATAACATCCCCCCCGAACCCTAAATATTGTTCAAAGATTGTATTATTTAAATGTAACGTATATTAGATGTAGAAATAGATTAATAGATATGCAAAAGGAATATTATATATAATATAATTTGAAACCATCAAAATATTTTGTATCATTGATTTCATAATAAATATTCTCATTTCTTAAAAATATGATGGAGAAAATGTTCAATATTATTTTTTGTAAAATCATTTTTTGCAATTGATTCACTAAATATTCTTTGCTTCAATTTCAATTTTATATTCATACTTATTAATTGTAAAAAAGTTTGTTATAAAAAAGAAAGAAAGAAAGAAGAAAAGACGGAAGGAAAGGGGAAAAAGAGAATTTTATGTTTATTATAAATTAACCTTTTCTCCCCTTTATTTTTTCTCCACTTGTCATTATGGGATCATTCGTTTTTTACACTTCTATTAAAGAATTACATTGTAATGAGATGGTTTTCAATCATAATTTTACTTAGTTTCAACTTCTAGTTAATTCTACGATTAAAAAGTGAAATAACAGTAACAATTGAAACGACAGGCGCATGCAGCATGTATTTTACCGATATATGTGACGCGCAAAATTTTGCTAACAGAAGCGAGAATAAGAGAATCTAAAGGTTAAAATCTCTATAGCAAAAAAAGTTACAATATTACAATAAAATATTACAAAATTACAATAAAGTAGTGACGTGCGAATGTTCAATCAAGCAAAACAACAAATCATCTTGACATTAAACTGATGTTATAATAAATCGTAAATGATTGAAAAGTGACTTTTAATTATTATTTTGGTATCATTTTGATGTCATAATGACTGATGTTCTACTTGAGGATTTTGCTAAGTATGATATCATTATGATATTGTTATACAAATATAATAAAAATTGCATCTCATTGTAATTTTTTTTGCATCTCATTGCTATTTATGACATATACTGCTCAAAATAATAATGTGTATCACTCTGATATTTTAACAATCTGACAGTGACTTTTTTAATATGACATGTCAAGAATTCGGTTAAAAATTTTTTTTTTATTGATTTCAGAGATTATTGTAGAAGCTTTTCGATCTAAATGTGAGAAATGTACCGAAAGACAAAAAGAAATGATGAATTTAATACAGGATTGGTATAAAAAAAATAAACCTGAACAATGGAAGGCTTTTGTCACAAAGTATCAACAAGAAAAACGCTGAAATAACTAACAAGGAAAGTACGGAAAGAACCAAAAATATTAATTGTTTAAATAAAATATTATTGTTTACAACATTATTAATTTTTTTATATTTCGAAAGATCTCTTCAAAAAAGAGAAAAATTTCCGAATACTATCATTATATAGCATAATCAATTTTTGTATTACGTTATGAAATAAAATGTAAAAGTACAATGGTTTCAGCTTCATTTCATAAAAATTGTAACCATTAATATTTTCTGATATAAATTATGCTAGATTTTCTAATAAATGTAATAGATGTGGACTGCGTTCTCTGTCTTAATTGGTCTTAGTATCTTCAATCTGTTAGAAAGAGATCGCAATTAAATCTTATTAGTATCTCTCTTTAATTCGCTTTGAGTGGGAAGCGCAATAAAGAAAGCAATAAAAAGAGCAATTTAATTTTTATGTAATTATCGCCATATTTGAGTGAGAGAGAGAGAGAGAGAGAGAGAGAGAGAGCGCAATATGTATCTAATTACCTCTCTCTCTTTCTAAATTATATAACAACTTAGTAAGAATGCACAATCTAGATATTACGTCAATGTTTATAATATTCTTATCTGATAAATACATAAAAAAAGAATGACATAGTAGTTTTATATAATCAGAATGCAATAATTGTTCTTGCATGTTTATAAATATATGGTGCTAGAGCACATGTACACAATTATATAATAGTTTACTACGTTGATATATTTGTATTTTTAATTAATTTACGTTTACATGCATTGTTAAATAATTGTTAAGAAATCAACAATCTATCTAACAACACCATATATACTCGGGAAAAATGTTTCATATACAATTATATATAATTATATATAAAATTGACATATTTTATATATAATATAATTATATATAAATATATAATCTATCCGTCATATAACATTTTTTCCGGATCTACAATCTGAAATACAAAAATATCTATTAGGTGTTGGAATTAATTCGTAGCGTTTTACAAGTGATGGGAAGTACTTTCATTAATGTATTTTTTAATGCTCATGTGAAATAAATAACATTCTTTCATTAAAAAACGCTACGAATTAATTCCAACACCTAATAATTAACAAATAATATGCGCACTTTCTGCGATAAATATTTTTATGCTTGTACAAGTATTATAGATTTCTATTCTCAAAACCCCCCTATTGCATTATTCTATCATATTCGCTTTTCTATTATCACTATTTTAAAATGTCATAACTTTTTGAACATTATTTTACCGTTTTAATTTATCTATTATTATATATATATAATCTATTATATAGATATATAGATATATAGATATTTATATCTATAAAATTATTAAATTTTACTTAAATATCCTAAATCACCATAAATTACCATTAGGCGAAAGCAAAATATCCACCAGCTAATATATTAAACTACAATGTGAGAAAGACTTATAATGTCTAAATTCTAAAGTTCGTAACATATTCTCTAAAACTTGTAAGAATTTACAAATGCTTATAACTTTATACAATATCTTTGCAGATAGCTTCTTGCTAGCCGTAAGATTTACGAGAAATCATTGGATATTTACGAATTATCGTACATGGTACATATACACATAAAATTAGAAACATCAATCATAAGTTCTTATAAATCTTATGAGATCAAATTACGAGCCTTACGATTCTACTTAGAATTGATCCATTAGTTTCAAAGAGTGCTGATAATACACGCAATTATTAATTTCAGTAAATTGTAGAATACCTGCTTACTCATATTATTAGATAATAAGGAAAACAATATAATTTTTTCCTTTGAGAAGATTTTGCTTTATTATATCGGACAACGTCTACATTTAATTACAAAAATTATTATTAATTATACATTTATTATATAAGTAATCACAATCATCATATATTTAATACGACTATCAATTTTTAATTCAATTTTCCAAAAAATATTATTTCTCGTTATCTACCCGAGAAAAAATGTTTTATACATAATTATATAAAATATAATTATATATATAGTATTTTTTAATCAATTCAAATTTCTTCCCAAACAAAATGCAAACTAGAAAATAATAAATTTAAAAATAATAAATTTTTAATTTTGCAAACTAGAAAATAATAAAAATAATGTATAAAAATATATATATGTAGTATAAAACGTGATATAGCATAATTTGTGTAAATATCTTTATATGACGCGTTTTATTCGAGTAATAGTAAAAAGTCTTTACCATTAATGTTTTTCATATTTACCGACGATTAATATTTATCGACATATCTTCGACAGATAACCATATATGTATCTTCCAGTTACCATCTATTACTTTGATTCGATAGATTCTACTTTTCACCATATTGGCGAGGGTATTTCATCGTTGATCATACATCTGCGTTCAGTTTGATCACACGCTTTAAACTTTTATGCCCATTTCCACCAATATAGATTAACTTTAATCTCAGTTCAACTTACTCTTCATCCTTTTCTAGTTCTAAAAATTAAAAAAAGATGAAGAGTAAGTTGAACCGAAATTAAAGTTAATCTACATTGGTGGAAACAAGCATTAGTGAATTCGATTACTGAATCAGGACATATATTAAAAGCTGCTTTATATATTAGGTGTTGGAATTAATTCGTAGCGTTTTACAAGTGATGGGAAGTACTTTCATTAATGTATTTTTTAATGCTCATGTGAAATAAATAACATTCTTTCATTAAAAACGCTACGAATTAATTCCAACACCTAATAAAATATCTTAATATACAGTAATTATACAATATAATCAACTTCGACAATTAATTGATACATATATATTTTGTTAAATAATGTAATAATATCATTAGTAGATAGTCAATCATTTAAAATATTTATATACTTTTACATTTGAATTTTGCCAATTTCATGCATACAGGATGGTCCACTTAAATCGATTCTGAAATATCAAATATCTCACTTATTTTTGATGATGTAAAAAATGTTTAAACCAAAGTGGAACGATTTCGAGAGGGATGTATTTTAGTCAATTTGCTTTTATTCTAGGTGGAGACATCAAAAAAATATGGAGATCACCTCCACTTTTTTAAATAGAATTGTACAATTTTTTTACACAATATGATTCCTTTTACTATTCTGCATATAAAAAAGGATTAGACTAATTCTATAATGTGCTTTTTGTTTTCTGTTTCTTGCTGTTTGTTTCTTGTCTTATTGATCAAAAAGGCAAGAGACAGAGACAAACAGCAAGAAACAAAGAATACATTATAGAATTAGCCTTTAGATAGGTAGAGGTATCAAAAAACCAATAATTTTGAGATATTTTATACTTTATTCCGATACATATTGACATAAATAAAAATATTAAATAATTCATAAACTATTAATTTTTTTATAATCGTAATTTTCATTAATACTTTAATGAAAAGAATAAAAGATGAATAAATTGGTGTAAAGAAAACAAATTGCTTTAAACAAATTTTATGCAAAATCGATAATTTTTTAAATAAGCATTTATGTGTTTCCTTTCCATCAACTGATTCATTTCATTATTCTTTTCATTAAAGTATTAAGGGTCTATAGGTCATGGAATCTTAAGTCGTAAGAAACCAACCAATCACAATCGAATATAAGAAGAATACTCGATTAGAATTGGTCAGTTTTCTACGACTTAAGACTCCACGACCGTCTACGACTTCTATGTAGAGGACCCTTTGACAATTATTAAAAAATTAATAGTTTACGAATTATTTAATATTTTATGTCAATATGTGCCGGAATAAAGTATAAAATATCTCGTAAACTATTGGTTTTCTTGATATCTCTATCTTAATTATTTTTATATGCAGATTAATTAAAGGAATCATAGTATATAAAAAAATTATACAATTCCATTTTAAAAAGTGGAGGTGACCTTCATATCTTTTGGCGCCTCCACTTAGAATAAAAGCAAATTGACCAAAATATGTCCCCCTTGAAACCGTTCATTCATTTGAAACATTTTTTTATATCAAAAATAAGTGAGATATTTTTGTTCGATTTAATGGATCATCCTGTATAACACCTTTTAGTATGCACTGATCTAGTGTGCAGCAAGTAACCGAATTCACTATTAATTCTATCTTTATTACATATGGAAGAAAAAAATGATAAAATGAAGCCGACAGCGCGTGAGCAGCCAAAAGTCTTTTCATGCTGACGCTCATTTTCAGCGTCAAAATAGATGTAATCAAAATTGATGCTTGATATTCGTCAATTTCTATTACATGACTTATTTTGACGCCGAAAAAGAACATCGAGCATCAGCATGAAAAGGTACCTAAATGAAAGCAGCCATATAATAAATTTTTAGCGCGCCAACACTGTACAATTCATCAGAGACATGGATGACAATCATCAACAACGCAGCCAATTTTACAGATTATATACATGTACCTGGTAATACTCGAGTTTTCATCGTGCTGTCGATGTACCTGGTCGAGAAAGTGATGAGAATAAGCGTAGAGAACAATCCAGATTCCCAACCCACCAAAAACTGCTTCTCCGAGATCCTCGCCATTAGCTCGGTATTATTAGCACACAACAGCAATCGCAATCAATGTTTTATACATCACGACGATCGAACGACGTTTTACAAAACACTCGCGATCACTATTTGCGTCTACGAGTCCCCTTTTTTCGGACAATAATTACCACGAGAAATACGAAATGTCCTCCCGCCTTCCGACTTCGATGTATCCCGCAACAAACAACTGAATAACAAGTTCGAGAATCGCAATATCGCAGTTCAAAATTTCGATAATCGAAGGAATTCAACATGGCCGAAGCAGCGAACCAATCAGCGTCCAGCAACTCCGAGCTGCACGCCTAGCATCACTTCAGGTGTGTTCGGGGAGACGCTATTAGCGCTATTAGCGCTATTGTGTCATTCTATCCTTGTTTTACGTCTAATAAACAACGAAGATAGAATAATAGAATAGCACTAATAGTCTCCTCGAACACACCATTCACTTGCCGCGGCCACAAATATGCATTTCTCTCAAGGTGCAGAAGGCGCAGATTATTGAAATAACGGACGAAATAAATAACATATTGCTCTGAATTCATTACTAAAGCAGATTAATATATTTTTCTAATCAGTGTCCTATCGGAAAAGGGAAAAATGTATGTTTTCCGTTTTTCAAGTTTCTCGGTTTACATCTCTTTTCTCGCTGTCTCTCTCTTTCTCCTTCTACTCACCGATCTACTGCGCGCGTTCGATCGGCGAGAGTTCAGTCCTCTTCGTACTTTTCCCCTTCTCCAATTGTTCCAGTGCAAAGTCTCGATCGCCAAAATCTTGCTGCTCTGTAATGTTCTGAGAAAACACGTCACGATAACGCTGAGTGTCACAACAAGGACGGAACGGACGAAAGCGACGAGGAAATACCGAGGTGGTTCCGTTGATCGTTGTTTTTACGCGACTCGCGAGCGAAACGGCACCGACAGAATTAGCTGACTAACGTCATCAAACTTCACGCGATGAGATTTCTTTTTGACGATCGTACGCCAACTTCAGATTCTGAACGCTCAATCGCAGCTATCTTCTTGTCCTTCTTGTCTTTGAACAATTTATTCTACATAATACGAGATTAAAATCTTTGCAATTGCCTATCTATGCTTTACGCGTATGATACATTGACTTCTGTCTACAGCTTTCTATGATTTTACATTAAATTTTGTGCATCTAAAATATTTATCTCTTTGATTCAATTTTTAGATAAAAACACGTTTCATATGTTCAATATTTCTTGCATTTTACCATTTTTTACCTTTTACCTTTTACCTTTTCTCTTATTCTGTTTCTTCGTTTTCCGTCAAGATAAAAGTGAATTTCGAAAGAAACAAGAAACATATGATGTAACAAGAAATATGATTGTTATTAAAACAGTCGCAAAAAGAGAATATGACAAGAGATAAAAAGCAATAAGCAAAGAGCACTGTAGATTAGGCTTTAGTATCTATTATTGAACTCATATACTTAATATTTAATGTAAATAATATAGCAGATGTCTATATAAAAATATATAAGAAAATAAAATAGAAAATTTTTTCAATACAGGAATCCAATAACAATATAAAACGATGGCATTTCGTGAATTAGTAGAAGGAGATTGTGGAGGTTCCAGCTCTCTGATACATTTGGCATCACATTATGTGCGAGATCATGGCTTCAAGGAAGAAGGAATTCATCGACCGTTTAGTTCGTCAGAAACGTTCCAAACACCGGACGCAGATCAATTGGTCCAACAATTTTTAGAGGAACCTGCCTGCCCACAGACATTTCGAATGGATAATCTATTACAAGAAATGAGGGAAATAGATCAGAGTATTCATCCTCCCAAAACTGGACCTGAGATCATAAGGGAATTAAAGAATGACTTGGACAAAGCTTGGGGACCTTATCTTACATCTCTTACATCAGACGTAATTTTATTAAATTTATCTCTGTACAATTATACTTATTTCTAATATTGTAAAATATTTCATTATTGCAAATTAATTATCCTACAATTCTTGGAGAAATCTGCTTGCCTGCAGATGTTTTGAATGAATAATCTATTACAGAAAATAAGGGATCAGATTCATTCAGGTCTTCATTCAGAAACTGGACCTGAGAACATAACGGAATTACAGAATGATTTAAATGCAGCTTGGGGAAATCCTTATCTTACATCTCTTACATCAGACGTAATTTTATTAAATTTATCTCTATACAATTATACTTATTTCTAATATTGTAAAATATTTCATTATTGCAAATTAATTATCCTACAATTCTTGGAGAAATCTGCTTGCCTGCAGATGTTTTGAATGAATAATCTATTACAGGAAATAAGGGATCAGATTCATTCAGATCTTCATTCAGAAACTGGACCTGAAAGCATAACGGAATTACAGAATGATTTAAATGCAGCTTGGGGAAATCCTTATCTTACTAAATCTCTAGATGTAATTTTATTATTTAATTTATCTGTGTAGAATTGTACTTATTTTTAGATTTAATACAAGATAATTATTGCAAATGAATTCAATTAGGAACTTCATGCAGACGATATATGGAGTGCATCTATTTTGCCTGTTCAAGAGGAAGAAGGTACAAATTATGAGATAAATGAATTTGGATTAGATCCAAAATGGGCAGAAGATTTTCTGGAATATAAGACGGATGCTGTACAGAACATTACTAATAAAAATGATATTGCTCAAATTAAAGAAGATGAAGAGCCAAAATTGGCATACTCAAGGTTTATGAAATTCATGGAACGAGAAGGTGATATTCCTATAGAAAGCAATCAAGCAGCAATCAACTTGGATGGTACAAGCGAGGAATGGATAGAACAATTTATAGAAAATGATGCAACTAATCTCAATGACAATACAGTTTTGAATAAAGTAGAAGAAGAATTAGAATTTGCAGGTACATGGATAGACGAATTTGTAAAGGAAAATCCTGTTGCAGGTAATATTTTAATTTCTTTTTTTGGAACTAAGCATGTGTGTCTTTAATTACAATGACTCTGATTAATATAAGAATAATTAACATTTTAGGAAATAATATGGAATCATTATGGAAACGATTTCAAGAAGAATGGGACAAGATCTCTGCAGATGGAAACTCCTATACGCACCCGTGGGTATCAGAATTCGACACATATTATGATCCATTTAATAAGGAATATGATTTCTCTGAGACAAATCCTATGAAAGATTTGCCAAATGCTTTGGCAGAAGGCAAGAAACGACTAGAGGCAGGTGATTTACCAAGTGCTGTACTATGTTTTGAAGCTGCCGTTCAACAGGATGAAAATAACATTGAAGCCTGGCTACTTCTTGGCAAAACACAAGCTGAAAATGAGCAGGATCCTTTGGCCATCTCTGCTTTAAATCGTTGTCTGTGTTTGGATCCATCGAACAGCGTTGCTCTCATGACATTAGCAGCTTCCTATGCAAACGAGTCTTATCAAAAGCAAGCCTGCCTAACACTAAAGGAATGGTTATTAAAGAATGAAAAATACAAACATCTTGCAAGTTCAGAATCTAATATTAAAAAAGATGAACATCCGAATTTCAATGTGTCTACTTTATTATACGAGTAAGTCAAAAGTCATTTTAATTTTAGAACATTTTTTTACATGTTATTTCATTGTAGCAAAATATATGATGAAGTCAAAGATCTATATATTCAAGCCGCAAGAATGAATCCTCGAGATGAAATTGATGCGGACGTACAGTGTGGATTAGGTATATTGTTCAATTTATCGAATGATTACAACAAAGCTGTGGATTGTTTTCAAACAGCGTTGCACGTGCGTCCCGATGTAAGTAAAATTTATTTCTGTTGTGATAAATGAAACTAATACGCATATTTGAATATTCCCGAAAGGATTCCAGATTGTGGAATAGATTGGGAGCTACTCTAGCTAATGGTCAACGATCAGAAGAAGCTGTAAATGCGTATCATCGTGCCTTAGAATTATCACCTGGATTTATTAGAGCACGTTACAATCTCGGCATATCTTGCGTTAATCTTGCAGCGTATCAGTAAGTATAGATAAATATAAATAATTCTCAAGTTACAAAAAAATAATGTATCAATGAAATTATTATATTAAAATTATATACTATGTTAAAGGGAGGCAGGTGAGCACCTTTTGACAGCATTGAACCAACAAGCTGCTGGAAGAGGTCCACAAGCTAATAGTGTACCTCCTAAAGCAATGTCGAATACAATATGGTCAACGTTAAGATTAGTTATATCATTGATGCGTAAATATGATTTAATGGAAGCCGTAGAAAGCAGGTAACATTTTACACAGAAAAAAATTCTTTGTTCAATTTTGCTTTGCATGTATTTAAATACAAGCAATTATTTATATTTTTCTTTTAATACGATTTTACACAATATTTTGTAGCTATATATTAGGTGTTGGAATTAATTCGTAGCGTTTTTAATGAAAGAATGTTATTTATTTCACATGAGCATTAAAAAATACATTAATGAAAGTACTTCCCATCACTTGTAAAACGCTACGAATTAATTCCAACACCTAATATATAGATATATATATAGATTGCGCCTATAAAAGCATTATAACAATTACTCACGTATTTAAAATATCCATAATATATTCTTCTAGAGATTTACCAAGACTAAACAAGGAATTTGGAATAATGTAAACGGACGCAAATACTATCAGGGTTTATACAATAGTTCATTTTTATATGGACTATTTAGAAATACATTCGGAATTACATAGGTATTCAACAAATAATAGAATGTCTTCGATATACTCTAGCATTTAATTAAATTCTAAGATATTCTAATTAAACAAAAAAATGTACATACAAATAGATGACATTTAAGATATTGTTGAGTTATTGCATTTTTATATGTACTGGCTCTCTAACTTTGATATTCTGTATATACATATATAAGAAATATAAAACTGGGACAAATAATTCATTTATTGTTAACGTTAAATAAGATTTATGAATAACAAATGAATAATATTTCAGGGTAATCTATTATACTAACTGTAAGGACTTGTCAATATCTTACACTTCTAATATCTATTTTTGTTTTTATAAAAAGTAGATGTAAGTGTATATTTTAAATTGATTTCTATTGAAAATATTCCAATTACTCAAATTTAAATCTTGCTATTCTATTCCAATTTTGAAATCTAATTTTAAACTCTCTCTTGATTTTGATACTTATAAAATTGTTATTTAAAATTTTATGTACACTCATGGACTGAAAAGTTTTAACTTCTTTTTTAATAGATTAATTTCAAAAGGCAATCTATTCACCAACCGATTGATTCTTATGGATCTATTAAGTGGTGAGTAGGTTGCATTCTGAAACCCATCAAAAAGAAAGTTGCAACCTTTTAGTATTATTCTATGAGTATATATACTGAAACTATATTTTATGAGTTATTATTACAACATTAATAAAAATATAGAATTTTATATTTCTTCTTTTATTAATAGTTCTAATAGTTATTATTGATTACTTTGTCAGGAATAGAAAATCATGGATAAGATATATAAGATAAAAATGCAACTGAGAGGTTATTATGTATTTATTTTTTATGATGAATTATAAATATTATTAATCATTCTAACATAATTAGATTTATAATAAAGAGAAATCATTGCTAAAGGCACATCAAAGTTACATATTTTGTAACACTCAAAAATTGATTACGTAAAACTACTCGTTAGTATCAACAGATTTGATAAAAACTATTTTAGTAAAATTCATTTCACTAAAGACATACCTTCTGTTCCAGAGCAGAACGAATTCGATTGATAATTAAACACTAAAAAAATCTTGGTATGATCTATGTAGAGCATTCAAACATTGTATAATTATTTGTAAATACAATCATTAATTAATTATACTTAAATATTTTTATGGATGTAATGCACTCCAAATTTCTAATTTCGTATACATTCGTTATTTTAGATAAAGCTTTATGTAAGCTTAAGTATTATTACTTTTGCTCTGGGACAGACTTTACATTTTTAGTTATAATATAATATATCTATATAGAACGATTCAACAGTTAATTATAGATGAATTCTATTTATAATATCTCTTTTCGAATTTCATTTAATAATTGATGAAAGTTATTGATTGTTAAAAATGCGTGCATCGGCACAACTATTAACTAACGAACATCAGTTTACATGACTGCATTAATCAGGAACATATGTCTGAAATGTTTGTAGAAATGGTTAATCTGCGAGTATAAGTGCACACAAAGTAATTTTCTGCAATATTGTTAAAACGTGATATATCAGAATTTATATTCGTAATTCCTTAGTATTATCACTTCCTTGTCTAGAAATTAGCTAATAAATGATATTTAATGGAACCTTATATTCACAACTTTAGAGTTGTCAAAAGTTGTTGTCCAGTTTCCATTATCAACGATTTTACGTGATCCGCATGCATAATTTGATTGCACATTTCGGTGCATCTTTGAAATGCTGCCATGTCATCTCTTGGCAATATGCGATGTAGACTTTTCATAGGCAATGCATGCGGCAAATAATTTAGGATTTCTATAAATTTAGAAAAAATCGTTGTGTTATATATTGTCTATTGCATATTCTGTTTAAAGTATTGTTCATATTATGTTCGACTTACCTTTCATAATTTGTGTGTACAAGAGATGTAACTCCTGTTCCATCGTTGAAGTGGCAATTTTGTCCCGCGTTAATTCAATAAGAAACTTCCACTCAGTATCCTTCGTATATTTATCCTGAAACATGGCAAAAAGATTTAAATTATCTTATAGCAAAACGTTTACATAAAAATTCGATATCTCATGTTACTATGTTAAAAATACCTTCGCATATTGTACTACAGTTTGTGGACAGCTGTCCATCAGAATTATCGTTACTTCTTCCGTATTCTGAATGCATAATGTCTTGAGAGATAAATTTCCGTCGATATTTTGCGTTTCGAGAAACTGCTTGACTTCGTGCAAACATTCAATCGGCAGAAATTCGCATGACAATACGGATTGCAACTTAAACAATTCCTTAGGTATAGTTTTTTCGTTTTCGGATGTGTTGCTAAAATTCGTTATATCCTTAAAATCGTTCATGCTTAAAATTTTTTGATAATCTTTGGCATACGGTGGCATTTTGTTCAAATAACTCGGTCGATATTTCGCGAACATAAAGTATTCTTTATCATTTTCTTCCTGATCCTCTTTGGGATCCGTTTTATACACTCTTGTTTGAGTTAATTTCCCTAAATATGATCGCACTAATAGCTTGAATGCCTCAATAAGAGCAAAGTCTGATCGTATCTGATTTTTATTTACAGTTGGCCATTCCATCATGAATTTCGAACTGAAATAATTATGTAAATACTTCTCGAGAAAAACTTGCAAAGTGGTGGCTGCGTTGTGTCCATCTCTTCCAACTCGTGATGGCAAATACTCCAGGAACACCTGTATGATTTGATGTAATGACAACGTACCTTCTTCTTCTATTATCTGTATCAGAATATCGGCGAAAGTAGTGTTCTTTATGAGCATCAAAGTACCAGCAAAATCCGAGAAAGTAGCGATCATAGGACTCCTCTTTTTTATTACAGTTACATCGAACAGCAGTTCCCAGCGTTCCAAAACAATCTGCTTGATACATCGCACGGAAACTGGTTCCAACGCCTTCTCCGCTTGTTCTTGTTTGTCTGCTTGAATATATAAAAGCGTCAAGGCGAGTTGAACGATATCGCTGGTTTCATGTGTTAGCAGAAGATTTATCAATTTCTCGGTAGCGTACTCCCTTAACACAGAACTGCCGAAGATCAATTTCAACAAATCCTCTGTCTCCAACTTACAGATGATTTCTATTATATTTTGTCCTTGGAAAAGCGCGTCCGCCTCGGATCCGCTTTTCATTGTGAGAAGCGCATCCGTCAAGAACGTCAAAAGTCCTGCTGCGTCCTGACAGCATTTTCTGGATAATACTTCTGAAGGCTTTAACCCAGACATTTTGTAGTAAGAAATACATAAATCCCAATCCGATTCATTCTCCGATCGTATGTAGTAATCCGCGAGCAACGCGCACGATTGATTGTAGAGATTTTTTAACTTGAGATCGTTCTTGCGTGTCATATCGTCGAATTCCTCGTTATTCATATCATAGAAAACATCCTTTGCTAAGCGTATCAAGGCGTGTGCTTCTCCCAATAAATGTCGATAAGTGCTTGGACTAGAGGATTTATGATTCCTTGCTGCATTCAATATATCGAAATATACGTTCTCGAATTTAGGTAAATTCAAAGAGTACATTGTCCATGAATTGTCGGCTTTAGCCAACAGAATTATATAATTCCTTGTATGCAACAATTTCTGTATTCCTAAGAACGGTCTTAAACCAATCAAACTTATCGGTTCGATCATACTGGGACAAGTCACTCTCGTACCATCTGTATTATTTGACAATTTCACGATATGATGAGAAAGACGTAATGTGTAGGACTCGAGACCAGCCTCGGTCAATGCATGAAGTACTGTGTGCTCCAGCGCCACATGATGAACAGGTGCGGTGAATGGATAAGTGGTCAGGCACGTCGCATCCACAGAACTACTGCTTGCCGCGGCAAAGTGATACAAATATCCTTCTTGCGTAGTACAAATAAAGCAACTTATACCTTGCAAGTATCTATACTTGTCAGATCGCAACATAGACTTCTTAACACCAGTGGTGTTACATTCCTTCTTCATATACAATGGCTTCAACACCATGCATTTGAAGATTTCTAAAATTCCGTTTACCTTGGCATTATTATTTCCAGCATTGATTTTTAGACATAATAAATTTTTTATCATATAATTTTCAGACCAGCCTACATCAGGTGAAGTTGTTTTAATAAAAATCCTTATGTCCGCTGGATTTAATATAAAAGGACTGAAAGCATGACCTGGACCAACTCTTTCTAAACTTATCAACGGCAGATTCACCGTCAATGGTTGTGAAGAGGGATCAATAATTCCTTGCGTAATTAGCCTTTGCATCTCATCTTTTTCATTGTATATTAGATGTTCCCAGTCTATGTAATTCTTATTATTACTTGCCTTTTTATTGAAATCACCTGTTTCTGACTTATACCATGTACTTCCTGTGCCCTTGTATTTTTTATCCTTAGATTTTACATTGGATATTACCGTCTCATTATTTTCAGATGTCACGTATTGACAATCTTGATCTACAGTTTTGTGCTTTATATTTGTTCCCTGCAGTGATGCATCGTCATTTCCAAGACTACTGCTATTTTCTACAAGAGATGAATCTGTGGATATAGACGTTTTGTCGACGGAAGAAGAAGTGGAAGTTAAAGAGCTAAGTTGGTCAATATCTTCGTACATTGAGTTTGTAAGACGAAAAACGGATAAAGTTGTATTATCCATGATTGCTATAAAATCCTCTATGATTTCCATGCGCGTAGGTATAAACGTGAATCCTAATGACCATGGTCTAGGCTCAAAATCTATAAACTTTATCTTTGATACTTGTTGCGTCTCAATCTTGAACTCGTGCAGAATGGCACTATTTCCCGAGGCTATCAGTAAGTTTCCTGTGCACTGGCAGCAAGCAATCAATGTAGGCTGCACGCTCAGAGGTAACTCTATCATTTCTAAGCTGTTCAAGGGTCGATTTAAACTCGGCGTGACCCGACCGGCAATCCTGGCTCGCATTGGCTGACTCTGATCCTTCGCTATAGCCCAATTTACATAAATCCTTACAAAATTAGAAGTAGCTCTATTTGCATGATTATTGCTCGCAGTATCTCTGAGATATTTTGATTCCAGCGTCACGACATAATCTCCCTTAGTGCAATGTACCATTTGATTGATCATATCCACTGTGGGGAAAATAGTATGCAGTTTAACGTCCGAATTCATCAGCTCCCATACCTCCACGCAATGTGTGGGCAATGCCAGTAGGAGCATCTCTTGTCCCTGGTTGATTGCTGTGCACATCGCCGTGGGCTCCTCGATTTGGGCGACATTCTGCCCTAGGAAATTGTGTACCGTTATCACACGTACCATCTCTGCACTCCGTTCTTATCGTTTATCTAAATGAATAGAATAGAAATTTATTACTTCAACTTCGTCTATCTAATTGTTAAAAATATGTTTTCAGAAACAAATTATTATACAAGTTAAAGATAGTAAAATGAATAACTAGAGAATCAGATATGTATATGTATTCTCCCTTTACATACCTAATTTATCTAGGACTCTACAACTTTGGGAATTACATGCAATGTAACACAGGCATTATAATTATACTTCTGTCTTCGTTGAAGTTTCTGCTTCGTTGACAATTGATGTGTGAGCGTCGTAACGAATGAGCATTCGGTTGATGTTTGCTTAGTAAGTGCCAATGGAATATGACTCAACGCACGGAGTTACGATTTGTGGAGAAGCGACATGCTGCCAAGTATCTCGTTATGGAGCAATGGGCCGGTGAAGTCGTGAGTACGTTTATTGGCATTATGTCGTTTGTGAGTTAATCTCACGGAAATCACGATGCAATGCGACACACACGGTGGAGGATTCACAAAAGAGAGTTGTAGCAAATCGCATCAACAAGCGCGATCGCACGGCGTATTCTCCTCGGCCGGCGTCATGCTTGGCGTCATGCTTGAGATGCGTTTCATTCGACGAAAATGATTATCTAACGCACAGTAGGAGGGAGAAAGAGAGAAAGAAAAGAGTTGGTCTGTTTGACATTTCCTGGCAAATTGCGCTTGCGCGTGAAGAGCTTGACAGCGCGATGTATGCATCCTTGCAGCCCCTGCATTGCATTATGCTTACAGTCTGACTTAAAAAGAAACCGATACATAGGATTAGATATGCAGAAAAAAGAGAAAATAGATGAAAAATATAGTTTGACTGCAAAGAACAAGTTGGAGTACACCACCGTTGAAGTCAAGTTATGTCGACAATAAAATCTATATATCGATGGACAGTCGACTTTTGACGGATGCATGACATGCGTACTGCAGGGATAGTTTCGGGTGAATGTACTCACAAAAGAGGCGTCCTGTATGTTACCCATTTTGATAGGCTTTAAATATATTGTCAAGCATCAAAAAGATTAGATATTTTTTTCTATATTTTTATAGTCTAAAATTGTACTAATTGTAAGTTAAAGACAGTATATTCATATGCGATTTTGCATTCAATATCATCTTAAAGTCTGATTTCAAGTGTAATCTCAAAAGCTCATCCCATGAAATAATATTGTGCGGTATATATCTCGAGGTCAAAAGATATTTGTGACCTGATTAAGAGCGTTTTAAATCTATTCTTGCATCTATTATTTTAATCTAAAATGAATTGCATTTTAAAAGAAATTCTCATACCACATATTAATAATATAATCGATGAAATGATTATATGTCTTATTATGATAATATTTAAAACGATATTAAACACACAGCGCTTACAAAGCGTTAAAAAAGTGCATATAATCGTTTTTTAGTGCTTTACACAAGCGTTGCTGTAAGCGTTGCTGTTTTACTTGGGTAAAATATTCATAATCAATTGATTATATTATTAATAATATGTATGATAATTTATTTTAAAATGCACCTTTATATCTTAATCTATTAACTTGAAAAAAAAATTTTAAAAACGTTATTTCAGTAATTATGTGAAAATATATTCTTGTATTTAAATATGTAGTTAAATGATACATATATGCATAAAAATATTTAAACAACGTTTTATGTAAAATATACTAGTAATGATAATTATCAATGTAATTACAATATTACAATGGTTGCATTTTTCATTTTTCGAAGCAGAATAACATATGTTATAATTATTTCACTCTGATATCTTATTCTGATGACTTTTTTTTTATTCTTCTTATGATTAAACGAAACTTTTATTTATGAAATATTACTTATAGACCAAAATAAATTAATGTATAATACGTCAAACAGAAAGAGTTACGCGAGAAAAGTAAAATTGAAAAAATATATATGGACGTTCTACGCCAATGTTCTGTATTTCACAGTCACATGATAGTAGAGATAATACGCGACATGTTTATTTGACATTAATATTGGATAGATAACGCTGAATAATTAACCATAACTTTTAACTGTTTATAAAAACGTAAAATGCAAGATACACGCTACAATATTACGTTTCTATGAATTTCTGTATAAAATATTTTGATTGGTCATATTCGAATCATGAATGATTAGATATTATTATGTGCCAATATTTCTTATACATTTGTGTCAGAGAAGTGTTACGTTATTGTTGAGTTCGCAAGACGTTCTCTAGAGAAAAAAAGAGAGAAAGGGAGGGAGAGGGAGAGAGAGAGAGAGAGAGAGAGAGAGAGAGAGAGAGAGATGGAGGGGGCAGGGAGGACGATCACGATAAGAGTACTTGGCCATTGATGTATCAGTTGTGCCTGAGTCACAGTTGGCAGTCGCATTAGTTTCAGTTTGTACTGTGTATGATCTGCATTTGAATTATTACCATGGCGTTACCAATAGAATTGACAACTTTGTTTCAGTACGTTTCGTTTTATTCTTTAAAATATTTCCAATTTGAGAACAAAAGCAAATGTATTCGAAGAGATTTTTAAAATTCAATATACACGTATATACACGTTCGTGTGTTCTCAAGCAGAACAAATCATTATGATATCAAAATGACTCCAAAATGATCACTAAACATCATTTTTCAATCATTTTTCAATCCATTTTCGATTCATTTTGATGTCATTTTAACGTTATCGTGACTTGTTCTACTTGGGTACATTTTATTTCTAATTGTCGTTAATCTTTCACTTTTTTATACTTCTAGCTATATAGATGAACAAAAAGAGAGATATATAAATAACTTGAAAAAGGCAGTAGCTATTAAATCTGTGTCAGCATGGCCGGACCACAGAGACGAAGTGATTAAAATGATGAAATGGGCAGAAACGAGATTGCAGGATCTTAAAGCAATTACGGAATTGGTTGATATAGGAAAACAGACTCTTCCTGATGGCAGTGAAATCCCACTTCCTCCTGTGTTACTTGGAAATCTTGGCTCAGATCCGAAGAAAAAAACCGTACTTTTATATGGGC
This sequence comes from Acromyrmex echinatior, assembly GCF_024713525.1. NCBI lineage: Eukaryota > Metazoa > Arthropoda > Insecta > Hymenoptera > Formicidae > Acromyrmex > Acromyrmex echinatior. The sequence continues at coordinate 7,120,622 of NC_141866.1, read as the reverse complement.
ATTTGGATGTACAACCCGCATTAATGAAAGATGGCTGGGATACTGAGCCGTTTACTCTTATCGAGAAGGATGGAAAACTCTATGGTCGAGGCAGTACAGATGACAAAGGACCTGTTCTTTGTTGGATACATGCATTGCAAGCTTATAAAGCAACTGGAATCGAGATTCCTGTCAATCTCAAGGTACGTTCTCACGAAATTAAGAATATTTAATTCGGTATTGTTAATCAATATTTATTTTATAATACATTCATCTCAACTTACCTTTGGAATCTTTGCTTAGTTTGTCTTTGAAGGAATGGAAGAAAGTGGTAGTGAAGGTTTGGATGAACTTCTTTGGGCAAAGAAAGATAGCTTTTTAAAGAACGTAGATTATGTCTGCATATCCGACAATTATTGGCTGGGCACCAAAAAACCATGTGTCACTTATGGTCTACGAGGTATTTGCTATTATCTAATAGAAGTCACTTGCGCCACTAAGGACTTACATAGCGGTACTTTTGGTGGATGTGTATACGAAGCTATGGCAGATTTAATTTATTTAATGAATACTCTGGTCGATGTTAACGGTCGCATCTTGATAGATGGCATTTATGATAATGTCGCAGAATTGACGAAAGCCGAATTAGAGAGTTATAAGGATATAGATTTTGATGTACATGAATTTAGGAATACAGTTGGAACTAAAGAACTAGCACATAAGGAAGATAAAGTATGTACATATTTAGTTTCTTTTTTCTACTAAAAAAATTCTGAAATCTACATTAAATATAAGTCTCTATTTATATCAATTTTTACAGACTAAACTCTTAATACATCGTTGGAGGCAACCTAGTTTGTCTCTTCATGGAATAGAGGGTGCTTTCAGTGAATCAGGAGCAAAAACAGTAATTCCGAGTAAAGTTACTGGCAAATTTTCGCTTAGAATAGTGCCTGACATGACTCCAGACGAGACGACTGACAAGGTGATCAAGTATATAAATAAAAAATGGCAAGAGAGAGGCAGTCCAAATATTATGAACGTGAGCTTGTTCCACGGTGGCAAACCATGGTCCGAGAATCCCGATCATCCGAATTACGTAGCTGGTCGAAAAGCTACTCAACATGTTTACAACGTAGAACCTGATCTCTCTCGCGAAGGTGGATCGATACCAGTTACTTTGACCTTCCAGGAAGTTACTGGTAAAAATGTATTGCTTTTACCAGTCGGTCAGGGTGATGATGGTGCACATTCTCAAAATGAAAAGTTAAATGTACATAACTACATCCAAGGGGTAAGTATAACTATTGAAATTAGCAGTCGTCTAAACATTCACTGACTTTTTATTATAATCATTATATTAAATAATTTATTTTCTCACTGTTTCCAGACGAAACTTCTTGCAGCTTATCTATATGAAGTAGCTCACGTGTAATATTTTGCTGTGACAATAGCTTATCCTGAGGTGCTTGGAATTTTTTTTATTATTAATTTACTTTGAAGCGTTACACAAAATCTTAACTTAGTTAAGATATATAAAATTTTGCATTTACAACATTGTATATGCCTTTTTTAAAAATTTGACAAAAATTCTATAAAAATGTTTTTTAAGATTTATACAGATTTTTAAAATTAATGTACAATATAAAATACATTCTCAGTAAATAATATGTACATTTTAAAGAGTTCCAATCCTTAGTACCCAAGCTGGCTCACCTCTGTGTGCGTTAGCTGGTAAAGTTATTACTAGCTTATTATCGGATTGTTTCCACTGAAATGAATATTCAAAATTACTGTCATTTACTATTTACTATCATTTTCATAATATATACTTAAATAAATAAAAGCAACATATATTTAACATATATTTAATTAAATAAAAGTAACAATACACTTACTGGAATTATCGATGAATAACCAAGTAGATGTATCTGAGAATTCTTCGAAAGTTTGAGCGAGCCTAACAATAAGATATTATCATCTGGCCATTCTAAAATTGAGGCATACAATTGTTTTTCATTTTTGCTTAATGTGTACCAGACACTTCCTGTTAAAGTATCATTTTGTACTGTCCAAGGCTTAGTATCATAAATAGCTTCGCCGTTAACTGCTAGCCATGCACCTAAACGATAAATTTGTGGATCATTAAGATCATTAGAAAATTGATATTCGAATTAATCGAGATAATAAAAAACTAATAAAAAAACATGAAAAATATAAAAGATATACCCATTCCGCGTAGTCTTTCTTCAAATATTGGCGTAATGATGCCATCTTTTGTTGGCCCAACGTTCATCAGTAAATTTCCACCGCAGCTTACAGTAATTACTAACTCCTTCACTAATCCCACCAATGTATAATATTCGGATAAAACAGCGTTTCTGCGGTATCCCCAGGATTTTTTATCAATAGTCATGCAGTTTTCCCACTTGTGTGGGAGAAGTACGCCTAACAAATAAAATTTTATTAATTGTAAATTCACCTATGTACAATATATATCTTCATTTAATGATATTATTCTACACATAATTTATATTGTTATATTATAATTTTTGTGCTATTTACCAGGATTAAAACGATCTGTACATGTAAAGAAATCACCATGATGGCACGGTATATTACTACCCCATCTATCATTCACCACAACCGTATCTTTTACAGGACTTTTATTATATAACCATGCTAGAAATTCCTTCGATTTCCAATAAGAATCCGATGCTTCCCAATCTCCATCTGACCAAACTACTTCTGGCTTGTATGTTTCTATCAACTCATACAATTCTGGTATTATTTTATGAATCACGAATCTATCTGTTGTAAAATTGTTTTGTTTGTCTGTTACATAAAGGGGATTATACCATTCATACATAGAATGATATAAGCCAAACTTTAAATCTGTCTTGCTACGAATAGCTTCTGCTAGTTCACCTATTTTATAGAAAAAGAAATACATATGAGAATTGTGTACTTAATACGAAATCTTATTGTTAGATATATATTTTTATTACCAACAAGATCCTTTTGAGGTCCAACATCCATAGAATTCCAGCTGAATGAATACTTCGATGGCCACAATGTATATCCTTCATGATGTTTGCTTGTCAGTACAACATACTTTGCACCTGATGCCTTGAATAACTCAGCCCATTCAGAAGCATTGAAGAACTCGACAGTAAAATCACGTGCAAAGTCTTGATAAGTAAAATTCGGAGGATATCTTTGTTTCATAAAGTCGGAATATTTCGTAGTTTCAGTTTCCTCTATAACATCACACAAATACATAACATTATATAAATATTATAGGTACTATAAATACTCATTTATAAATATAAATAGTATGACACTTTACTTTTCCAATTGTTCCAAAACCATTCAGAGCCAAAACTAGGCACACTGAATACACCCCAGTGAATAAAGATTCCAAATTTTGCAACATCATACCAAACTGGTAACGGCCGACTGTCTAAACTGGGCCAAGTTGGAACATATTTGGGCGTTTTTGTTAAAATTGACACAAAATTTTCTTCTTCCGTTCTCACTATCACGGTATAATCCGCCTTTACTGATACGCAAAAAATTAACACAATGCATACAATTATGTGTACAAATAGCATCATTCTGATCCGAGGCTTGACATAAATGAAAGCAACAGATGTCAAGTCGATCTTTTATTCCTCGGTTGTATGAAATCTCGACGAAGATTCTATTTCTGTGTGCTGTTTTGTATCGTATCGTATTTCGAGATTAGATTAGATCATTACTGTGAATTGTTCCACAGAAAACATTTTATATTTATGTTAGAAACGATTCAAGAACGATTCAAGTTAAAATTTTGCATTACATTTTTAATATACTCGAGTATTAATTTAATCCAATGTGATTATGTTATTAAAAAATTTTGTATTAATTATTTTGTGAAAAATATTTAATATTTTTCAGTACGAAAATAACACAACCTGTATAAATAACCTAAATAAACAAAAATAATGTATTGTATAATATTCTAAAACGTAAATTCTAACATAAATGAATAAAATATACGTTAACTTAACATATAAATATTAATTTTACTAAAAAAATGTAAACGTGTGTTTATCATCTGTATTAGCTTTGAGAATTGACTACATAATTATGTTCGCATTTTGTTCCAATCGTCATAATTAAAAAATATAAAACTAAAATATACTAATATATTCGATATACAATTTATGTTATAAAAGAAAAGAAAGCGATACAGTGAAGGAAATAAATGTAAATATAAGAAATTGCTTAAAAGTGAAAAATGATACACTAAGATTCTATAAAATTTTCTTTTTTTTTTTTATGAATATCTTTTTGTATAGAAAGTATTATTTGTGCCAATTTTAAGGAACGATCACTATATGTTAATGGCTAGTTTGATGTGTATAATACATATATGATTTACTACCAATTGTATGGTTATCACTATGACCAATCGCACAAATATTTCAAGAATATTATATCGCACAATTCGAGAACGAGAATCTCGATTTGTGCTTTTCATGAAAATAAGATCGCAGGAATTTAAAATAAAAGGAAAGAAAGAAGAGTTTGCTATGTGGACAACACCTCATATTAGTATCCATAAGATAAAATCTATTTTTAATACATATATTTTATATACATATGTACATATTACATACATACATATTGTGTGTGTGACAATCTATATATTTTATATATAAAATAAAACTAATTATTAGGTGTTGGAATTAATTCGTAGCGTTTTACAAGTGATGGGAAGTACTTTCATTAATGTATTTTTTACTCATGTGATATAAATAACATTGCTCATGTGAAATAAATAACATTCTTTCATTAAAAACGCTACGAATTAATTCCAACACCTAATATATTTAATCAATATTTTTCTTAATCCTTAATACCCAAGCTGGTTCACCTCTGTGTGCGTTAGCTGGTAAACTTATTTCTAGTTTATTATCGAATTGTTTCCACTGAAATGTGAATATTCTAAATTATTTTATTATCACTTTCATAACATATACATACGTAACACTTACGGGAATTATTGATGAATAACCAAGTAGACGTATCTGAGAACTCTTCGAAAGTTTGAGTGAGCCTAACAATAAGATATTATCATCTGGCCATTCTAAAATTGAGGCATACAATTGTTTTTCATTTTTGCTTAATGTGTACCAGACACTTCCTGTTAAGATATCATTTTGTACTGTCCAAGGCTTAGTATTATAAATTGCTTCACCATTAACTGCTAGCCAAGCGCCTAAAATGACAAATTTACTTGTATATCATTAAGATTAAAAAATTGATATCTGAATTAATCAAGATACTAATAAAAGAACATGATAAGATATAAAAGATGTATACCCATTCCTCGTAATCTTTCTTCATATATTGGTGTAATGATACCATCTTTTGTTGGTCCAACATTCATCAGTAAATTTCCACCGCAGCTTACAGTAATTATTAACTCCTTTACTAATCCCGCCAATGTATAGTAATCGGATAAAACAGCGTTTCTGCGGTATCCCCAGGATTTTTTATCAATAGTCATGCAGTTTTCCCACTTATGTGGGAGAAGTATACCTAAAAAACAAATTTTGTTAATAGTAATGTAATAACAGTTATTGATATCTATTAATGCCTATCTATTAATATCTATTAATTTGATAATTATAATTATACTTAATTGTAGACAAGAGGAAAAATATGATAATAAATTACCAGGATTAAAACGATCAGCACATGTATAGAACCCACCATGGTGGCATGATATATTAATGCCCCATCTATCATTTACCACTACTGTATCTCTCACAGGACTTTCATTGTATAGCCAGGCTAAAAATTCTTTTGATTTCCAATAAGAATCTGTTGCTTCTGCCTCTCCATCTGACCAAATTATATCTGGCTTGTATGTTTCTATTAACTCATATAATTCTGGTATTACCTTCTGAGTTACAAATTTATCTGTTGTAAAATTGTTGTTTTTGTCTGCTACATAGAGAGGATTATACCATTCAAATAAAGAATGATACAAGCCAAACTTTATGTCTGTCTTATGAATAGCTTTTGCCAGTTCCCCTATTTTATATAAAAAAAGAAATATTTACAAAAATCATTATATTTAATGCAAAATCTTATTAGAATTACATCTTTATTACCGACAAGATCCTTTTGAGGCCCCACATCCATAGAATTCCAGCTGTACGAATACTTCGACGGCCACATTGTATATCCTTCATGATGCTTGCTTGTCAATACAATATACTTTGCACCTGATGCTTGGAATAACTCTGCCCAGTCGGAAGCATTAAAGAATTCAGCAGTGAAATCTCGTGCAAAGTCTTGATAGGTAAAATTTGGAGGATATCTTTGTTTCATAAAATCGATTACAGTCTTCAATCCTCCTGCAATATTATTTATAATTATAAGATATTACATTAATCTTCATAATATTTTTTCATAATATTTATTATAGAAGTAGAGCATATGAATATCTTTCAGCAAAAAAACACAGATAACATGGCACAGATAACACAGTGAATCAATATCTTTGTTTGCCAATGTTTAACAAAAATGAAATAAACACTGTGTTATAATACTATGTCTCTTACTGGAAAGTATCATATCATATATTCAACCTTTCCAATAGCTCCAAAACCATTCAGAGCTAAAGCTGGGTACGCTGAATACACCCCAGTGAATAAAGATTCCAAACTTTGCCTCATCGTACCAGGATGGTAGCGGTCGACTGTCTAGACTAGACCACGTTGGAACATACTTTGCTTTTGTTGAAAATGATACAAAATCCTCATCTCTTTTCGTTATCACATTAATATACGTCTCTGACAATGATACACAGAGGATCAAAATGACACACGAAATATGTACAAGCAGCATCGTCCTGCTAGGAAACTTATTATATAATGAAAGCAATGATATTGTTGGACGACGCATTTATTTCTATCGTCTGCCTTAAACATCATCGAGAATTCTATTGCTATATATTGTTTTGTATATTCTGAGATTAGATTAGATCGAATCTCTTGGTCTATCTAATTTTTAAGACAAAGATTACATTACTATTGATCTCGATGCATCTAATATCTTTATACGTTAAATATAATTTAACATTTATTGATCGGAATTATTACGCTGTAATTCCACAAAAATAAAAGCACTAGAACATCTTATAAATGATATTTAAATTAAAAATAATGTATATATGTACAAAAATTTTTATTATAAGATATAATTAATTTAATTAATCTTTATTAATTAAGATGGATTAGGTATTATCATAACAGAAATCTATAAAAATCTCAAAAAAATAGTATGTATTTAGAAAATTGACAATTGCAGATTTATAAACTTAAATTTATTGATATTTTTTTACAAATAATGCTGAATAAACAATTTCGTATTTACAATATTATTAATCATATAAGTGATAAGTGTAAATACTATTACTTTCTCCTACCATTGGAGTATATTATATTATCTTTGACCAATACATGATCATGTGTGTATCTTAGGTCCACTTTGATCTCACAGAGATTGTTTACAAGTAATTACATCATCCAAGATGCGATTTATAAAGTAGATGCTCGTGCAATCTATGTTGCACTTGCATAAAAAGAGATATATTGGGTCATCTAAAAAGTATCCGCGGTACTTTGTCATTAGATATATGACCATCAACACACATCTAGTGACAAAAAACCGCGGATACTTTTTAGATGACCCAATACAATAATTTCATACATTTTTGTATGCGACATTTTTCAAGAATACAGCCCCAAGTAGTCGCCCGCGTTCTGGAATATTTTCATACGCGTCCAATTGCAAGTGAAATCGCACAATTTGAAAACGAAACGTAGCGTGATTTGTCGTTTTTACACTTTCATGGAAACAAGGCTGCAAGAATTTGAATCGACTTTGTGAACAAGGACGTGAAACGAAACGTGAGAAGATCAGCTCGTTAAAGGATAAACCGGATAAATAGCATTTACCGGCGTTTTGGAACAGAATTTCTTGTGGGAGATATCACGAGATATTCAACATGGCTTGGGTGCCCTTGGAGTCGAATCCAGAGGTAATTGACTCTTCTATCGAATTGCGATACGTTGTTCGTACAGCAATTGAATAAGCGTGTTTTCTGTTTTAGGTTATGACGAAGGTAAGCAATTGCAACGTTCAGTCAGTTAATTTCATTATTTCCTCAATTTGAACACGATACTTCGTCGATCAATAACACACTTCTGGTGAAAAAACAGGGGAACCAGTCTTCCAGATTTCTCCGGCATGATTTTTGAATGTACAGAAATTCAATGTACGATTTTTGTTTTTATAGTTCCTCCACAAGTTGGGTGTACCAAAGAAGTGGTCGATCTTAGATGTATATGGCTTAGATTCGGAATTGTTGGCGATCATCCCTAGGCCTGTCCTTGCCATCATTTTGCTTTATCCGATATCTTCAAAGGTACATACATGACGTATGACAATATACTGGATATCTCATAACAACATGCATTGAACATAATAACGAAGTTCTCATTTTTAAACAATGAAGTTCAAGACACAATTTAATATTATAATTATAAGTCTGGTTTTGATGATTAATCTGATATATACTTTTGGAACTTAAAATGAGATAGATATATGTTTGATAAAATGAGATAGATATATGTTTGAAAAAAGCAAATAAGAAAGTTACATACTCATATTCATAGGTCTTATATTTAAGACTTCCTTAAATTTATCAAATGCTGTACGAATTATTAGCTGTAAAGTATCTAAAGATGAACTTAAGGAAAAGTGAATGAATACAGGCACTAATACAGTCTAATACAAAAATAAAAAACAGATCTTATATAAAACTGTATTCAGGACTCTATTCGCAGAGCTGTGCAGGCTGCAATTCCACTCATGCTTACATATGTCTGACACATATGAAAGAGTTTTATTTTACTGTATACTTCACAACCTGTTAGAAGTCCAGTACTTTATCACATTTGATTTACATGGCATTTTGACTTCGAGTAGAAAACCATTGGGCAAAGAAAAAGGGAAGATTTTGTGCGTTAATTCAAGGTCATTCATTATGAGGTTCCAATGTATAATTAAACATTTCGAAATTTGACTGGTGTGTTTTTACAAACAAGATTTGTTTTATTATCATCCCTTAGATTGAAAAGACTAAAGAAGAGCAAGTAGAAACTAAGGATAGCAAGAATGATGCTGCAGAATCTGTTTATCATATAAAGCAATCTATTTCGAATGCGTGTGGAACCATTGCATTACTTCACAGCGTGGCGAATAATTTGGATGTGTGAGCATCTACGATCATACATAATTCAATCTATTATAATGATAAACAATAAAAATATCCTTTTTTCGTTACAGAATACAGTTGGAGGATGGCTTTTTCAAAAAGTTTTTAGAGGATACCAAAGGACTTTCGTATATTGAACGTGGCGAACGTTTAGAAAAAGCGCAAGACATCATTGATACTCACATGGAATCTGCCCAGGAAGGACAGACTGAGGTACTTTCTATTTCATAACTGAAAATGATTTTCTTTTAAACCATAAATTTCAACCATTTAAACAATAAATTTAAACAATAGATTTTATATTACTATATATTTCACTATATATTTCTTTTTTATTTTAGGCACCGGCTGAAGATGTGGAAGTGTACCATCACTTTGTCGCGTTTGTCCATAAAGACGGTTCCCTGTATGAACTGGGTATGTATTCGATCCACATTGACTTTACAACACAGTTAAATTAATAGCGAATTTGGATTATTAGATTAGTGTATATCTATTAAAGCTGCTATACATGAAATTAACGAAGTTTAATAAAAATTTATACAAGTATTTTAAAGATTAAATTTTGTTTTATTTAAATATCTAATAATGATATTGTTACGTTATTTAATAGAATATACATGTATTATTTTATTATTTATGTATTGTTTTATTATTTCAAAATTATATTATGCCGTTGCATTTAAATACTTTATATAAAACAGCATACTAATTTAATGTACTAGAAGTGATTATCTACCGAATTTATAGTAACCTGCACTAAAAAACATTGTTTTGCCAGACGGTCGAAAATCTGTCCCTATCAATCACGGTTCAACTACACCGGAGACACTTCTCGATGATGCCGCTCGCGTGTGCAAGGAATACATGGAACATGATCCTAATGAAGTGCGTTTTACGGTGGTCGCACTCGCTGCTAATGAGTGAATGGCGCCTCATCCTCAAGTGCATTCGCCTTTAAGCTAATTTAAGCCCAAATAATTTATCTTATACGTTATATATATATTATATAATGTTACATATATTTTACTTTAGCAACACATTTGTTTTGTCAATTTTCTTAATTGCCAGCTTTTTTAATACTGTGTAACTATGTATGTTGAATGAAAAAATTTATATACGCAGTTGTATATGGCACTGTTTCGTTTTTATTGCAAACAATAAGTTCTTATTACAGTACATTGACTTTCCATGCACAGTTATATTGAGTTTGTCACAAGTTTAATAATATTGAGAGTGATATTGAACGTAGATATTTTTGACTCAAAAAGACGATAAAAATATGCGACGTGAGTTGCTACAGAAGAAGCATTTAAAACAAACTCCTACTGCGCGTCGGTCAAGGTCTAAGCTTTACGCAACAAGACGAACGACTGCCAGAGCAAATTCTGGTTTGCAAGTTGGAATTGATGATAAATTAGGACTAATAATTCTCACATTTGGCATAGACTTGACGCATTGATTTGGTGATATTCGCTTTTAATCATCAACTTTTTAGTCATATATCTCGCGTCCGTTTTAATTTTCATTGAAAGTGTCGACCATTTATTTTTTATGGTATTTAATGCTCTTATAGTAATTATGCATTACATCAGAACAAGATAAATATTAATGTTATTATAAAAGATAATAACGAAGCTTTTTGGAAATTGATCAATTGTCGCAAAAATGGTACGGGACATTATTTTTATGAAATTGTATTACATTACATAATTGCTTTGTTTCTTAATTTTGTGTAAAAATTCAGAGTGTACTTACAAAGATAATAATCATTTTTACAGATTTTATTTGATTAAAATATTTTATAAATAATAAAAAATTTACCTATTATAACGGGTAGTTTAATGATTGAGGGAAACATTTAAATAAATAAATGAGAATCGATATGTTTTATAAATTTTATATTTTGTTAGAATATAAACCGATTTTTAAAAGATTTATTTTTTTCTTTCTTAACATTTATGAGGATTTGTTATACATAGAGGCTTTGTTTAATTTGATGTTTAATTCTTATGTTATTAGGAATTACGAAATGGGTCGGTCACTGACCAGCCTCCGAAAGCGTCTGCTATTTTGGATACCTCTTCCACGTATCTTGGCACTGATTCTCTAAATAGTGTGTGCAAAATATAAAATAGATTTACCTTCCAGTAACGCGATCTGCCTATATTATATAACGCTGCTTCGTTCCAAATCGCGATTTAGAAACTTGCCTATGACGAACTGCAATTTTAATTACAAAACATAAAACTTAAGACAATATGGCAGGATGTCATTAGTATAAATTTTGAATTGTTACTATTTTGTACTTTATGGATTATTTTATAGTATTTATAAACAGTACAGAATTTAATCGAAAAATAAACATAGAAAACGATTTTTTCTTTCAAGTACACGCATGGAATTTTTTCATAGGCAAATGTGTTATCTCGGGATTAATAACATAAATGCACGATGATCTTTTTAAAGTTTGTTTACAGTAAGTATATTCTTATAGTTATCAAAGACCTCTTGAAGTGCTGCGTCATCCTAATGGAAAATTTTACACTCTCTTGTAATTTGCCGCGAGGACTGAACCAGTTAGTATCAATTATCTTGGACCGGTCACATTCTAATTAATATGTGATAAATAGCCACAGATCATACATAACTTTTACGCTATTAATATTATAGTAGAAATATCGCTACCTCGTACAGATTTCTTAAAGTTCGAAGAAAATATTGATCGAATAAACGCAATTGAATAGCACAAAATTCCATTACGTCACAATCTAATCAGTATATTTGTCTTCAAAATTATCATATTTGATATAATCATGATAATTTGTTTAGCGATCTTTATTTCTTATCATTAGATTTCAATAACGTGATTGAATGATAAGATGAAATTATTAAATGTATCTAATATCTCTAATAAAAATAATTTTAAGAATTCGAATATTTTTGAAAAATAAAAAAGAATGTGTACTTTTTAGAGCTAAACTCAACGAGAAATGACCGTCAATTCAACATCAGTTGCTGAGTTATTTTTTGTTGGGAAGGTATTAGTGAAGGTTTATTCGTTCTATCATATTATTTATTGAGTTCACGTATCAGCCCTCCAAGATGAAATCCACGATTGCGAATATTATGTACTCTTGATATTTTGTACGCTTCTCAATAGAGAAACTGTTAGCTGATAAACGGGGAGCCTAAAGCAAATTTACTAATCGCACGACGAGTATTACTTAAATTGATGAAATCACTTATGATGGCAATAACGCGAAGCTTTGCGATTAACCGATGATATCTGTGTTTCGCCAGAGATTCACAGATTTCGCAATGCAGGAGAAACAGCACTTACGCAATTACATATAAGAGAATAAGTCGCCAAAATAAGAGCCATCTGTTCTTGATTAATTCTAATTGTAAATGTAGATCCTTACATATATATTTTTGTGAAGGAAGTGCAATGCTGAATTAATTAATTAAAATATTTTTCTCAATTTCTAGACTACTCGAATATTTATAAATTTTCTGAAAAAACATTAATGAAATATAAAAATATTATGGATTTATACAAATTTATATTTTTAAAGTTTTTGATCAAACAATGTATAAAAGAGGAATTACCATCTTTTTAATTATCCGAAATATGTATTTTTATGTGAAATTAAGAAAGGCAATTTAATTTCATCAAAGTGATCATTCAATCAAATGATCATTTTGATGAAATTGAAAATGAAGAAAATTTCTATTCTCTTCATATCGACCATTATATGGCTTCCGAAATAACAAAATATCTTATGAAATAGGAATAAAAAAATTCTGTTCCGGTATTCGAGTATACATTTGCACATAAGTGCGTGCGTATTCATCATTGCACAATGGTTTAAGGTCAACTTACGTCTATAAAATCATATGCATGGCCTCGTTTCTGTTTCTAAACAGCGTACTTTTACGCGAGTCGTTCGTTTTCGTTAAAGTCGAGACGTTTGCTGAAGTAACAGATTGACGCGTGTAAATTTTTCAATATATTATCCACCATATGCACTTCTTATCTTGCTCCTTTACCACGACTCTTATCGCTTTTCTGATCGCATCGGTTTTAGTTGCGGTTTGTGCATATGCATGTGCGCGAAGGCCTTGGGTGTCTCAAACTTTTACTTTCAAATAAGGAACCAAGAGGAAACCTTCCTCGTGCCGAAGTCGAGGACGCGTGTCAATAGCAAGGTTGGATTTCTATCGAAACCATTGTTTTAAACTCTCGCGACGCGTATCCTTCGTTATTAAGGAAGTAGAGTTGATATTTAGATTATTAAATGCGATGTCACGTCATCTGCTGAGTTTAATATTCCCTTCCCGTCGCGATTACATGCGAACTTTCGGGTCAGAAAACATTTCTCTCTTTTTCTAGCTTTTATTGGCTTATAGTGTCTGCGAAGTTCGACCTTTGGTGTGAAAGCGAGTGCATTGACCGGTATAATATATCAATCTTTGCACGTTAATGCCGCGCGCTATTGAAGTCATTTATGCTAATGAATGACAATATTCACGCAAGTTATTTCGACTTGTTAATCTTTAATTGCAATCACGAGAAAGTGTAAGGCGATCACAATCATATACGACGCGACGCTTTGATACGACAGTTAATTTGGTCAATTATGATCTTTCTTTGGCCTCGCCAAGGTCATTTTTAACTTGCGATTTATTAAATTTCTTTTTTTAGTATCCTTTATTTGAAATTACTCTGAGTAATCTGTTAATAATCAATTTCCTAAATACGCTAAATAATTAAATCATCTATTATTCTATTAAGTAATATTTAAATGATTATTCTTTGCCATTTTATCGCTGTGTTACGACAAGTTTTACTTATGATTTTGCTTTTTTCTTTCGCAAGAAAAAATTTTATTATTTCGTTAACGGCCCTATTAAATCCCACAATCAGTAAATGAGATCCGTAAATGAGGTACATTCCTAAGTGAAGTTATGGCCTTCCTCCGGATTGAAGTATTAGATTTTCGGTCCGTGCACTCGATGATGAAACCGACACGGTCTCTGCCTCGGACTGCAACAAGTCTGATGCCAAGAATAAAGGGACACGGCATTTCGGCACCAACAGCAGCAAGCGAATAGTCAGAAGGACGTAGACAGCCTTCGAGTGATTGTTGCGCCGAGTATTCTTCGACGGTTTCATACCGACATCATTTCAGTCGCGAGTAAGCAGCCGATCGTTGAACGTTGCGTCGATTGACGGCATCGATGGGTTATCAGCATTCGTGTCCTTTTATTATTTGGATATAATCAAACCGAACAGCCAAATCGAAAGAAAGGTACATACTTATGTTAATTGTTGTTAGATTTTGACATGTTTAATTCTTCATCGGTCTGTTGTTGACTTTTTCTAATTTCTGGCGTGCCACAGGCTTTATTTACTGTGCGATTTTGAATAGCGAATGATCTCTTCTCGCGCGCATTCTTCCTTGGAACTAATGAGAATAATTTATTTTCGAGATTTAAATATTGCGAATGGATCAACATAAAATTTTAACATGTGTACTAATCATCGCATGAATAAAACAAATAAAATTTCTTGATTGAAGAAATAAGCATATGAAATTGCATTTATAATTATCCTATTGTTGTTCACAACAACAACAATACACAATTAACAATTGACAGTTGATAATTAGACTAATATTGCTCTAATATTTGAATTCTGATTAAAAAAACAAAATTTTTCAATGATTTTAAAAATATTTTATCATAACAGAGAAATCACACATATAAAAGATACGACAGTAAAGATTCGATAGGTATAAAAAATATGACACGCATAATGTCATATAAAATTTTAAATTTATTACCGCAATTATAAAAGTACACCAAATAATAATGCATTGCAAAAAAATTGTTGCATTGGCATTGGCATAATATCATAATTATTAATAACTTTCTTAATAACAGTCCTTATGGAAATCAAGGCAATTTATTTTTCTAAAATAGAAAGCTGAGAACTTTTAAAAGTATACATAATTTTTATCTTGTTATAAAGATATGAAACATCTTTCGCACAAATTAAAATAAAAATCCAATTTGAAATAAATACGTAGAATTAAGTGATTTACAGATCTAAACTAGATATTTTTTTTGTCAATTCTTCTGATTATGAGTATTGCATGCTTTTAAAATTTTCGATCTTTTTGCTAGATCATCTGTAACAAATATTGTACATAAATGTGCAAGTGTAAAAAAGTTTAAAATTTTAAATATCATTTGATAATTGAACTAATTAATTCAATTATCAAATGATAATTCAAGATTTATTATCTTTTTCGTCTGTGTGTAGGTAATGAAAGATTAAACTTGAATTACATGTTATCTTGAAAATTTGTGAATTGAATTATATAACAGTAAGGATTCATTCTATTTTGAAGATTGGGTACCTTTGTTTTGTGTTTATAAACTTTGTCAGAATTATGAATTTTCCCAAACGGAACAACAAGTCGTTATGATATCAAAATGATGTCAAAATGACTCTAAATAATCAATAAAAGTCATTTTTTAATAATTTCCGATTTATTTTAATGTCATTGTGACGTTATAATGACTTATTGTTCTCTTTGAGTTAGTATGAATGATGTCACTTGCATTTACTTACTTTTTTTTGCTTTTGTTTTGCTTGATTCTTAATATTATCGATTTATACTCGAATTTTCTTTTTTAATAGCCAAATAGTAAAAATTATTTCAGTCATGAATATTGTCATTTCGAGCATCATCTTAAAATATCTTCGTAACATCTTTGAACACTTATACGACATGCGACAGTTTCATCATGTTGTTTTCAGATAAGTTTTACTTAGACAGTTAGCTTTAACTGCAAGTACATTCGTTTATCTTTTTTTACGGCATCGTTTTTACGTCAAGACTGTGACATTAATTTTCTTGTAAGTGCCGAAATTGTATTTAATGACGCACTATATATATATAGGCTTAGCTCCGAAATATAGATACGATTCGATCAATATAAACACGTGATGTGGCAATATGTTTCACGTATAAAGATGCAAATTTCTCAGAAGCCAAATGATCAATCGCACTTTCAGTGTATTTCGTACATAATTTTAAAATACCGACACGTGCATAAATATATATATATATATATATCCCCGGGAAAAAAAATGTTTTATATATAATTATATATAATTATATAAAATTATATAGTTATATAGTTATATATATAAAATTGATATATTTTATATACAATACATATACTTATATATATATATATACAATATGTCTACATAGTATATAGCTTTTTCCTGGGTCTCTACTCTTTGTTTCACGAAATTAAACAGTTTGCTTCTGCGAGGCTCGTTTATATTAATGTAGCAAGGTGAAATAAAAATTTATGGTAATAGCAACTTGTACTATCGAATGTATTTTAAAAATTGCACCTATATGTTATGTTACACCTAGGATATATCATGTGCACATCACATGATGCAATTATGTATTGCATCATGTAATATGCTTCACTGCACCTTCGTAAATGTTAATACACCTAGAAAAAAAAATTTATCCCGGTAACGTACTTCAAGGATATCAAGTGCAACAATTTAAATTAATGATTGCAATGAATTGCAGTTATGTATTAAAAAATTTGCAGGAAATAATAAAAATCAAGAATAGCAGAAACAATTTTTACTGAATGGAAATTTAAATATTCTGTTTTTATCTGTAATTTTTGTCATGATTTCACTATTATGTATTATCCATGTTACATAAATTAAATGAACGATACCTTCACCTACTTTAACTGCTAGGGAAGTGCAAGTGAAAGTACGCTTTATTTCTTGTATTGCGCGATCGAATTTTTTATAGACAAGGAATATACGTTATACGTGAATTATCGCAAAATGATGTCAGCTTATCGTATGATGACATTCCGTTGTGATTGCGGTTTCATATTGTTGCTTGCTCGCGAATTGCCGAGAGCGATAACTACACACATTTATATACATATATGTATATAGGTATATATACATATACATATATACATATATACCGCGTGTTCCGGAACTTATGCCATATCTCTGAAATATTAGATATTAAAACTGAAATGAACATCTATCGTTCCATATTTGAGACATATGTTTATAAAGATAACTAAGTCTTCAGAGCAGAAATTGTCAAAATCTGTAATATAATTACTGTTGTTATCTGTAAGACCCATTCAATTGATGTTGATTGATGAAGACACTAATTAATTTTAAAAAATCAAAATGACATAACTGATACAAAAAAGAATGGATACTAAGTTTGTTTTAATAACATAATAATTCAAATTTGCAAATGTAACATAAAGAATATATTTAATTGAGTGAGTCTAATAGACCGTCAGCTTTGAAGGATTAAAGATAATTATTTCCTGTAAGTTTCTCTTCTTAAGTCATCTCTATTCTTTTAAGTTATCGGGGGCACTTCAATTTAATTTTAGAGATGTTTATCTTCCGAAAACTGTTTCATTCTTATAAATTCTCCGAAAGATCGACGCATCAATTCCTCGCGCAATGTTTATCAGTCGTGCTAAATAATAATCTAATCACACTTGACAGTTTAAACAGATCGCATCTTAATCGCGACTCAAATGTCATAATCATAATTTATATAGCGACATCTGATAAAATCTTGCAATCGCCGATATCCCACTCGGGTGGTCAAAATCAATCTATGAGCTTTTCTTTCAAAAATTTATTTCAGAGATAGAATTTAGTGCATTTCAATGCAATCGCGGCTCGTGTTTGATAAAAGGTGCACGTGATCGAGAACCAAAAGAGCGCTGATGAACGCTTCTATTTCGGTAATATCGTCGCCGGCAGCGGTAACATTGCCAAAAAGTGAATTCGCGTCAGTCAGAGTAGATCAAGCTGCAGTTTCCTCGAGTGAGACACGTGAGACAGAGATTTAGGTCGACCAAACTTCAATGGTTGCTCGCACCGTATACCGTGGGATCGTGAAATTGCAAACGTGATCGTGATTGACTCATATATGATTGACGCGAATCTAATAATACCGTGGGTGATTCCGAATGTAATTACCTCTTGTCATGTGGATTATGAAATATAAAAATATTTAATACCCTCACAATGCTGCTTCACCTCTCTCCGATTAAAACAATCTTGTGGAGCCTGTTGAAAAAAGCCTTCTGACAAATTACGACAGCAGTTATGGTGATTACATTAAGTTAGTTAACTGGATAAGTACGTTGTTAGTATTTGCCATATGGTCGTGTGATTAACTTACAATGAAAAGGTAGAATACAAATTTTTGACGAATGACATATCATTTCCTTTCGTTCCTGTATCATTATAGATAATAAAGACGTGTTTGTCACTGATTTACTGATTTAATATTATCGTTTTGTTTTTTTATCACATGTCTGGATAAAACATATTTATCTAGTTTATTTAACATGTACCTTCATAACTGATTTAAATTTTGATTGATTATTTGAATATTTGTGAAAATCTCCAATCGAACTTATCTAATCAAATTTTAATTTAAAAGATTTGAAGAAATCATAACGTGAGCTTATCTCAACGTATATAACTCTTTTTCTGCAATTATATTTTTACTCCCTCCATCAGAAATCTAGATCTTTTTTGTCCAACTCATTTTTTTTACTGTTTTAAAGATATTTTTTTTTAAATGTGGAAAAATTCCAGTAATTTTCCAAAATCTCTATTACATTAAAATAGATATATAAGATATTTTAAGAGGGGGAACGCCCCTCTTCTTTATTTCGAAGACATTTGAGAATGAAATCTCGCTCGTGTTAAAAAAGATCCAAATTGTAGATGGAGAGTTAATCGTGTTTAAGTTTTCTCAATGTTTATTATAAAAGTTATTATAAATTTTAATCTTTAAAGAAGTATGAGATAAAAATTCTATTTTTATAGTTATAAGTTTTTAATAGTATGTATATATAGATAAAATTTACATTATTTATATTTTTATGAGCTATAAAAAAGTAAAAATGATGAATTTTAAGATTTTTACACAATATTTTTTTTCAGGTTTTTAAGATAATTATGCGTGCTGTAACTACTTATTTACTTATTTACTTAATGTGAGCAGAATTTGCTCAATACACATGCGTTTATTTTCATATAAATGCTTAATCAAACGAAAGTAGTTTAGAAAAGCGATACACAAAATAACAGTAATCAAATTAACAGTAATGATCTAATAACTAGCTAATTAACTAAAATAAAATTTTTGCTAATAACTAGCTCAAGTATGTAATATATCTATGAGATTAAACGGATTATTATCTTTCAGAAATATCATATTGTTCTTGCTGCTAAATCGTAAAGCTCATTTGTCTGTGTGCTGCAATCGTTTAGTGATAAATTACATATCATTCCAATAAATCATATATTTATTATAAATGAAATACAGTATCAATGATTCAATACGGTACATTTTAAGAGGAAAATACAAAATAAAAAAATGTGATATGTAAATAGAGATATAAATATGCTATTATTATTTATCATACGCATACATGCATAAAACATGTAGTTATTACGTATTAAATGTAAATAAATAAAACAATAGAAATATGAATAATACCAAAATTCGACCTTGCACATGCGATCATATTTTATCTTTGCTGCGTTCAAATCAAATATTTGTAGCGTAAATTCGAGCCTGCATTAATTTAATTGTCTTATTTATATCTCCCTGGAATTTGAATTTCTTTCTGACTATAATATTTTATATCTCTAAACTTGGAAACAGTGAAAAACATCATTTAGCGTAATTATTTGCCGAATCTATGCAAATATGCATAAGCAATGCATCTATCGTAGTTCTGCGCGAGAGATCAGATTTAGATCTGATTAAAGATCATGATTCATAATCTATTAGTATAACACATTACATTTAGAGGATATTATCTAATACAGACAATAATCTGACATCTCCTCCTATATTTAATTCGTACATTTTTACTCAAACATTTTACATTCCATTATGACTAATGCAAGTTTCTATGTAAATTAATTTTAATCTCGGTTCATCTTACTCTTCATCTTTTTCTAACATTTAGAAAAAGATAAAGAAATAGATATTTTAAGCAGATAAAATTTTTTAATGATGCATAGATATTTCAAGCAGATAATTAATACGGTAATCGTTGTTTTCCATTGTTTCCGAGCTTAGAGATACGGAATATTAACAGAAATGGGCACAAATGTTTTTTTCTGATATGTAAGCTACAAAAAGTATTGGCGATGTTTACATTTCTCTGCATGCGTTTATCTATTTTTGGTGTTATCTATTCTTCTACATTGGCATACTGTCGATGTCATGCACGAAGCTACATAAAATAATCGCATAAGTACGGTGTAATTATCTATTGTTTGTCTACATTATCATTGACTGTCTGGTATTTTTGCAAAGTTACAGTTTTTTTAGAATATTATGCATATAAAGATATATATCTTGCATCAGCTAAGCTATCGTCTTACATTAGCTGTAAATATCTCATGTTGTTCCACTTGCGCCGGGTGACAATTCGGCACTTCCACGTGGCGTTAAATTTACTACACGTTGGGTTTACTACATTAAGTATATAATAGCTTTTCGGGTTGTAACCTGAAGAATATCTCGATTAAGATCGTTTATGTTATTAAAGGTAAGTGGCACAGGAAATGATTACAGGCGCGTTTTACATGATAATTAATATATAAGGTCA
This sequence comes from Acromyrmex echinatior, assembly GCF_024713525.1. Classification (NCBI taxonomy): domain Eukaryota; kingdom Metazoa; phylum Arthropoda; class Insecta; order Hymenoptera; family Formicidae; genus Acromyrmex; species Acromyrmex echinatior. Next base: position 7,099,555 of record NC_141866.1, on the reverse strand, counting down.
TTCCTTTTTATTTCGTTTGAAGAAATGCTTGATAATGATTATACTTTTTACGTTACAAAGTTCTCTTCGTTAAAGACACATCATCCGTTCTTCATATTTACTACGTAACAATAACTAGATATCACCGATAAATCTTTTATCTTTCTCAGAAATTTTATTTTTAAATTCCATTATATCTACCAGATAAAATGGAAAATTTATACCCAATTTGTAGATCAATGATTCATTGCAAACAACAATGAACTTAGTAAATCGCGCGCGATTAAGCATAACATCAATCACTATTATAATTTCACATTCAACTCAATGTAATTGTTACATACATATATTACATATTATATTACATTTATGAATGTGAAATATTGATGTTATATTACTTTTTTAATGTTTACTGGAAGATGTATATTTATTTAATCTCGTCAGAGACAAATTAACAGAAGAATTGATTACAAACAGAACTAAATTGTTTGTTCTTAGTCGTATGTAATTTATGAGCAAACGTTGCGATTAAAGAGCAATATTCAAAGTAAATATTTTGATTATGAGATTGATCAATCTATTTATCTGATGTATCGATTAATCTTCATTAAGTGAAGAAAAAAGTTAAAGATTTTTATTATTGTTTAAAAAGTTAACGACTGTAACGATTTATATAACATATGATCACAACTATTTGCAAGCTAGACTTATCACGTTTCTCACACGTGTTCGCACATGAGCGTTTTTCCTCTTTTTCTTTTTTCTCAATCTTTCAACATTATATTGATCTCTGACGTAATATTAAATGCTGTACACGCTATACGGATTAATTAAAAAGCCAATCAATATACGGAGTCGTGCAAGGCGCGTTCAATTGAACAATATGTTGTTAATAATGGAATAATACCGAAGAAATCACTTTTGATCTATCTCAATTTGTCACGTTTTCAGTGAGACAAAAACAATACACGGCAAAAGGATGTAATTCGAGTAAAAATATATACTCGAGCCAACACTTGATGCCAATGACAGTTTAAGTATTTGGCGTTTGATTGATCGCATATATACATACGCGTTTCATTCACCACGTTGTCGTAATACGTCTAGACGGTTGAACAAAGGATTTTTGACGTATTTCTGACGTATTTGTTACGAAAAGTGCGAGTTCGGAGTTTCGGACTTGCAAATAGAGTCGCGTGCGAGAATATTAATTCTTTAGGTATACATTATTCTATACGTATAAACATTTAATATAATATATAATATATTATATATTATACAAAATAATATGTACATAATAGGATATTATACATACCTTATACTATATATGTTTTTTGAACATATTCGAAAATGTGTTTTCACTGTTTTATACCTCTAATTATCTTACAGATGGAAATGAACAACAGTCCGATTTCTGTGATCTCGTCGAAGAAGAACTCTGTTCACGACGATGAAACAACTTTTAAGCAGCCACTTGGGTAAGTTTATCTTAACGTAAACAATCGAGAGTGTAGAAACTCTATTAAGAGAGTTTCTCTCTCTTTCTCTTTCTCTCTCTCTCTCTCTCTCTCTCTCTCTCTTCTGTCTCTCTATTCTTCTATTAATATATAATCTATTAATATTGTGTTTCACTTAATATTCCAATAAACTTAATATTCTAATAAACTTAATATTCTAATAATAGTCATTTAATCATAAGTTCATTCTACTAAAGATGTTTATTAATGAGCTTTGTTCAAGGAAAAACATTTGTTATCTAATAATCGAAAAGTTGATTATTATAAGACACTGTGACAAGCAATATGAACCGCTGTGACGGATAGTAATTGCATGAAGATTAGTACAATCGCAAATGTATGACACTGTAGCTAATTCTGATTATACGTGCCACATGAGAAATGTGATTTAATTACTTCGATCTAACTTAATCACTTGCTGAGTTGCATAATTACAACGGACGGTCATTAAATGATGATTTGGTGTTACGCGACTTGTGATAAGCGGATTAAAAAAATTTTTTTTTTATGTTACAACTATTGAACATGGATAATCAATTGTTATCAGTATCTTTTGTACTATCATGATTATTTCTCTTGTCTAATTGCTTTTTATAAATATTTGTATGCTTACTAATAGTGATAAAAAAATATCATAATTTATAGCATTGAGATAAGATACATTGAAATAAGAACAATACGGAAACAATTAATAAACGTCGAAACAAACCTTTGCCTTAAATTTATAGACATGCTATTTCAGGTATCAAATCGTTGCCAAGAATGTCGTATTGTTCCACTGGCACGATCATGTCTATTGAACTCGTTAAGAAAATATTTTTCAACTATATATTTTTCTATCTGTGTCACTCTCAAGTTGTTATTAATGTTAGTTGTGAACACTTAAAAATTACAGTATTCATCATATATATATATATATATATATATATATATATATATATATATATCTCCGATAATTAATACCATTGTCTAAGGAAAATTCTGTGAAATATCAAGGTTATGGATGTACATATTCAGAGAGCAAAGTCGTCTAAAAAATGACTAAAAGATGACTAAACTGTTATAAAGATATCTTTTATGGAAAGAAGATAGTCGACGAAAAGATAACTAAAAGACGACAGATGTCGCACCGTTAATCATCTTGTAGTCTTATTCATATAACTAAAGAATGATGACTTCTTTGAATATCTTTTGGTCGTCTTTAAGACAATGCTTAGTTTTTATATTGGCACATATAACGTTTAATAACATCGAATTCCTAAATTAATTTTTACACAAAGCGAAATGAAATTGCATGACTGATAAATATATACATCCCATTTCTATTTTACAATGTTTGTCGGTGGCTTAAGAACTATTATCTTGGATCACAGATCTCCTTTGGGAACTCGATTATAAAAAATAATTTATTAGTGTTTATTAGAATACGCATATAAAATTGCATCTTTTATTCTATCCTGCATGGTTTTCAAACACAAGAAACTAATTTCCATCATGTCCGTCTGGTGGCAATCCCGCATACTACTCGCGGATGATAAAAAATACTAAAATAACAGAAAAATATCTTTTTCATATTGTCTTTTTAGCAATACGAAAAGATATCTTTTAGTCAACTTTCTGCTTTGCGAAAATGACAACCATAGAAAGATGACGAAAATTTTTTTTAAGTTGTCTTTTCGACGAAACTAAAAGATGTCTTATTATATAGACATCTTTTCATCTTGCTGAAAAGACAATTTAAAAACGATATCTTTTCGTCATCTTTTAGACTTTTCGCTTTGTCAGAAAGACAACTTTAAAAACATCTTTTTTCATTATCTTTTAGTATTATTTTGTGCTATCTGGATAGCGACAATTAATATAATTGCAACTAATTTCTTCACCCTGATAATTAAATAGAATTTTTTTAGAAAAATTTTTTTACTTAAAAATAGGTCTGTCATTCGTGATGATTAATAATTTATTATATTATAACGTATATAGTATAATCTCCAATTTTTACAAATTCTTGTTTTATTACAGAAATAGTGGAACTTATGGAGCATTCCAGTCGAAGGATCCTATTCTAGCGATAGAGAAGAATAGCGATACCACAAAGAATGGAAGTAATGAGCATGGTATCTCTGTAAACCATCCTACCTCGTAAGTTTGATTTGCGTTAACATAACATCATTTACAACCACATAGATAGATTTATAGCAAAGCGTGTTAGATAAACATCGCGTTAACAAAAACAGAAGATCATTCAGTGTACGTCATATACGAACGATAAAAATAATATTACATCTTAACAGTAAATGTATCTAGAGAATCAAACAAACATTGCAATGTGATTAGATACGGCGAAAAAAATGACACATGATTGCAAAGTATGTGATTTGAAAAAACGGAAGCGAGTATTTTATTATCTCGTTACTCGTTTACGATAGTCCGATAAAATACCTGTACTTCCGTATGAATGGTAATTACTTTTTTCCGGGAAGAATCACGTTTTGTTGGAATATGACTTTGTTTTGACATTGACTTGTTACAATTTTCTAGCATTTTCAGCTGTGCAAAATACATTTGCAGATGCATTGGTATGGTCGAATCGCAAGAGAAAATTCGTCTTTTAATCGTGTTAGGGAATTGACAGACGAGATGTCCAAAATAAACATTTTTGGCACAATGATACACATAAATGTGCATCAATTTACATTAATAATAGGATTTAGCTTGTAATTTATTAAGGATCCCGAATTATCGAGCTTTTATGTTCTAAATATAATTTTTTAAATTTATTGATATTTATTTGAATTATATTTAAAAATAAATTTTAATTATATTTCCAAATTATAATTTCTTTAATAAAAAATTTAAAAATTATGTACGTACGATTATTTCATAATTATACGTATATAATTATGAAATAATCGTACGTACGCAGATAGCAAAGTTGTTCATATTTATTAAAAATATTGATAAATCATGAGAATTTATTAATTGATTAACCACGAATTACAGCCGTAAAATTTTTGAAAAGTTAATTGTTTTTTAATATTTATTTTGATATTTAAACCGAAAGATAATTACATGCTAAAATTGATTCATATAATTAAGTAATATAAAAAAATGAATTTAATAAATTAAGTAAGCAAAATTGAACAAAGTTAATGACTAGCAAAATTCAAAGATTTCCAAAATCTGTGCTATATATGTATATTTCTTTCTTAGTATATTTTAAAATATATTGTATATTAAATATTCATACTCACTTTTCGTGATGTATAGTCATAATCTTTATAATGATTGGAATTTCGTTTTCGACACATTGCATAAAGTTGAGAATAAATTAAATGCATTAACTAAAGTGAAATGGATAACTGCAGGTATCTGGAAACGATGATGCATCTATTCAGAGGTAATGTCGGTTCGGGAATCTTTGCATTGGGAGATGCTTTCAAGAACGCTGGATTGCTGTTGGCACCACCACTAACGATCTTCCTTGGTATCATTTGCGTGCACGCTCAACACATTCTCGTACGATTAATTAATAATAATAATAATAATAAATTATATAAGCAAAATGGGAAATAATGACTCTATTATAGGAGAACAATTAAATATAACAAATTAATAATATCTTTTATAAATACTTATGAATTTACAAAAGTATACTCTTAATTCTTATGATACTTAATATTTCTTGCAGATTAAATGCAATAAAGAGGTGACGCGTCGTGTTGGTCATGATACTAACACAACTGGATTCGCCGGAACAGTAGAGATGTGCTTCGCTACTGGTCCCATTAGATTTCGTAAATATTCGACTTTTATCAGGTGCGTGATAGACAAAATAGCGAAGCCAAAGGATCGATTGCGTATCTTGAAACGAGGTAAAAATTATGAAAGTGAGCAAAATTCACGATTGTGTTGACCAATGAAATTATAAATATTTTAGTAAATTTGCTCATTTTTGTAATTTTCATCTTGTTTTAAGATATACAATCGACTCTCAGAAAGCAAAATAACAAGATATACAAGCTCACGCAAATCACGTTTTTGTTTCTACTTATACTTTTCAGATTTTTTTCATCTGGATTTTTCATCTGGATTGCGCCTTCTTTTCAGTTTACTCTTTACGCACTCTTTTATATATAACACAATTTTTTAATTTAATTATTTTCTATAATTTTTTATTAGTCTTTATCAAAAGCGCATGTTGTTTATGTTGCTCTCTCGTAATTTTGTTGCAGAAAGTTGGTTAATGTATTTTTGTGTGTCACGCAATTTGGATTCTGCTGTGTTTATTTCGTTTTCATTTCCACAAACATGAAACAGGTAAGGGATCTTCCATTGATTCCATCTTAACTTTTCTTAATTTTAATATATTTCGTTCGCTACGTGTCCGTTCTTTTCTGTCGCAAAAATATAAAATTGCCCAAGAATTGCTTACAGATAACATTATCTTCACCGTATACATTAAGTAATAATTTATTAGGAAACCCAGAAAACTGTACTTTTAATTTAATCTTTATATTTAACAGTAAATAAAGATTTTTTAAATAAATATTACAATCTGTTTTATTTTGCGTGGTAGGTACTTGACGCGCATGGAATTGAGATGGATGTTCATGAGCATATGGCCGTAGTATTGATTCCCATAATGCTTAGTACTTGGATCAGGAATCTCAAATATCTAGTACCTGTGACCTCGATAGCGAATTTCCTAATGATCGCTGGTTACATCGCCACCATATACATCATGAGCTACGATCTGCCATCCATTCACGAGAGAAGATTCGTCGCGGATTGGAACAATTTACCTCTGTTCTTCGGCACTGTGATATATTCTTTCGAGGGTATTACTTTAGTGAGTAAAATACCTTTTGTTAATGTAACTCGCAGATAAAAATAAGAGGAAAAATGATTTTGCTGAAGTATCTCAAAATTTAGCTAAATACAGATCTGAAAATTGATATTGTTGAACCATTAAAATATATAGTTATATGTAGAAAACTCAAGTGCAAAATGAGCAATATTGCAAAAAGTTTTAATATATTCTAGCAACTAATTTGAATATCCTACGTATACAATTATTTTGATACTCTAATAAAATTATTTTTAGAACTATATATAGCTGTATACTTTTAAATATTTCAGTAAAACCGTCTTTTCCGCCAGAATTGTAAGAATCGGCATTATAACATATTTTTTATGTTGATAACGTACTTTCTATGTTCTGACAATGTACAGGTACTGCCATTAATGAATGAAATGAAGAAACCTAGCAATTTTAATAAAGCATTTGGTGTTCTCAATGTCGGTATGGTGATAGTCGGAGTTATGTTCGTCACAATGGGTTTCTTATCTTATTTGAAATATGGTGATGATGTCGCCGGTTCGGTCACACTCAATCTTGCACCACAGGAAATGTAAGTAAGCTAATTATATTTCGTGAAACTATTCTTTGTGACTTATCTTATGTCAGCTTAATCGTTGGCCGACTACATATTATAACATTTTCTTTTCTGTATTCAAAGGGTGGACGGAAAAGTCATCTATAATCAATTAAGGTTTATACCTAAACATTTGCTGTGATAAATATTAGCCAAAATAGCTTCATAATTTCGCAAGAACTTAACACAAATAATGTGTGCTTCGTGCATGTTTTAATTATTAATCATAAAGCTTGAATCATATTTCAGTTTTTTAATTTTTATTAAGTAAGATATAACAGACTATCTTTCCTCGACTAACAAACTGATTTTCTGTACAGTTTACCGCAATGCATCAAGATTGCCATCTCTTTGAGCATATTACTTACCTACGCATTGCAATTTTATGTCCCGATTGCAATAATGTGGCCTGGCATCGTTGACAGATTTGGTCCATTTAGATGGCCAGTGTTCACGGAAATCCTATTCCGTTCTACCATGTGTTTTATTACATGTAAGTACAAACTAAAGTATTGTATTAAACTAGATTATTTAAATCACAAACTTATAACTTATAACATATAATACTTTTTTTACCAAACTTGTCTCTCAAATTGTAATTTTATATCTTTTTTAAAAGGTATTTTATTATAAATATAAATGCAGAGAATAAAAAATTTTGATGTTTATCTGGAGTGTATCTAAAGTTATAAATTTATTAATATTATTTGGGATGGAATTAAATACTTTGCAGCTTGTTTATGTACATTATGATCTAAAATTGAGTGTTTCTCTAGTTATTTTGGCAGAGGCAATACCAAAATTGGGTCTCTTCATATCGCTGGTCGGAGCTGTTAGTAGCACCGCCCTGGCTCTCATGTTTCCGCCGATGATCGAGATGATCGTCTGTTGGCATAACACCAATTTCGGTTTCTTCACAATCACAAAGGACATGATCATAATACTAATCGGCGTGTTGGGTTTCATCACTGGAACGTATGAGAGCGTGACGTCGATCGTTAAGTCGTTCAGCAATTAAATTAAATTATGCACTTCAGACACTCTGTACAAATTATTCTTAATTTATCTCTCGTAAAGACGTACGCGCGCAAGTTTAAATGGACCATGACACCTACGGTATTTCCGTGCGTGGATAGTGAAGTTCACGCACTTCAAAATTTTGCATGCTCGTATAGATGTCGGCCGCGTCTCATGCACTGACATTAGCCATTTTAACGTGACGGTAATAATTTATGTGTGATATATCAATAGATAGCTAATAAGGTGTAACGTAGGTTGCGCACACCAATGATTGTTAATAATAGTCAAACAACGCACTCCTTTGAGTTTGTCTTGTTTGACTTGTGCTTTATTTATGCGTTTAATAAATTCATATGGATTAATTTGGACTTTAATAGAAAGAGTAAAAGCCATAGTGATATAAGTCAATTAATTATGACTTTGAGAAACAAAAGATTTTATTGATTTGATCTATCCATAGTTAAAAATCCGTGAAAAGAATGAATTGAATGTTAATACTAGATTATGATTTATTTTATTTTTTCTTTCAACATATTTGCTTCAGTAGACTAAAAAAGTGACTTACACTGTTATGACTTTTACCCTTTCAATTCATAATAATCCATATAGCACAGCAGGGGTGTGCAACGTTTGTACATATGCAGCCAGAAGTTATTGAGAGAGATGAACTGTACCGAGATTCGTTGAACTGTACTTGAACGTATTATAAATGAAACGCAATTGCAACTTCCTGAATGTTGACAGCGTCTTCATTAAAATTGTCTTTTTTTATTGTTCATTTTTATCAATACAGAGAACTTCGATTTCAATTTAACTTATAAAATCTTATAGCGAATTTGGTTGGACGCACTAGTGAGTATACAGTAAAACCATTGTACATAAAATAACGTAAAAAATGTGTTTAAATATACTTGCAAATATAAAATCAGATAAAATCTTCAATATACTTTATTGTATTTATTGTGTTGTTTAATAAAATATGTACCCGAGAAAAAATATTTTATATATAATTATATATAATTACATAAAATTATTAGGTGTTGGAATTAATTCGTAGCGTTTTACAAGTGATGGGAAGTACTTTCATTAATGTATTTTTTAATGCTCATGTGAAATAAATAACATTCTTTCATTAAAAAACGCTACGAATTAATTCCAACACCTAATATATAAAAATTACATATATAATTATATATAATTATATATAAAATATGTCCATATATATAACATTTTTCCTCGATGGATATTTTATAATTCGAAATTTATTTATTATTTACATTTCGCTTTTACATTTAGATCAATATGACAACTTTAATATGCACCAATGCGAATTAATGCATCCAATCAAACTTGCTATTAGACACAATTGAAAAATATAGGCAATAAGAATGTTTCTGATGGGTTGGAATCTATTATTTATTTTTGTTGGTTTTCAATTGTATCTAAGATTTATCTATATCTTTTTCTACTTAGAATTAGAAAAAGATAAAGCACAATTTATATATAGCATACTTTTTTGTCTCCTTTTTTAATCGATTTCTATATATAAATAATATATACACATTTTTGAAACGGAAAATTATTTTTGGCGGCTGGCGACCAACTCTCTTTGCATACCTCTGTAGCACAGACCTTCAAAAAACGATTTAAAGACGTTCAGAGAATGTTCTATGTTCTATGAATGTTCTATAAAGACGTTTCCCGATGGTCTCTCGTACAAAGTGCTGTGTGAAAATGAATTGAAGTACAACAATGTACAGTAATTTATATAACGTAAAACGAAAATGTAAATAAAAATACATGATCCCTTCCGCAATTATATGCAGATCTTGCAGCAGCGATGCAGATAAATAAAATACTCCTCAGTCTCGATTAGTGCTTGTTATTTTTTTTATATTGAAGGATTCGTTACAATTAGCGAATTATAGATATTTGCTTTAATACCCTATAAATAGAACATGGATTGTTAAGTAATGAGACTAGTCGATTGTAATATCTAATTGAAACGATCATTGTGGATTAAGAAAAAAGTATTCATTTGCTAATTACCGTTAAATTTTCTACAAAAACAGAAATCTTGTTTTAGAAAAATATTAATTAATTAATATTTACAATAAATAAATTAAGAATCATAAGATTGCAATTTATATTAAATTAATTAATTCTAAAAGTAATGTAAAATTATACTGCATGTTACTGCAAAGAAAACTGCATGTCTCGAATATAAAGAAATTGTATTATTTTTTAGTTGAAAAAAAATCAGTTAAAAGTATTCGTGACGAGGATATACATTGCCTAAATGACTTTGTTTGTAATTTCAACATTATAACAGCGACGTAACTGTACGTTATATTTATTTATATATGCTTCAGAGTTAGTTTCACCAACATTATTGAACGTTATATTTAACGCTCTGTGAATCATATGGGATGTGATATACTCTAGCAAAATAAATTTTTATAACTTTTTAAAAAGAACCGAGCGCATGTTTTTTCGTGCAACTGGAGAATGTGTTGTTATCAATCATATTGAATTATAATTATATTTATAATGAAGTATAGCATAGAGTATGAAATACACCCACATATGATCCATGTTGATTTTCTATCTGGTTCGTGAAGAATTAACGTTATTAAACGTTATTATACTTAAAATTTATTTTTTCTGTATTTGCTATAAATGTGAAGAAAAAAGAGAGAAGCAAAAAAGATCGGTTAATATAGGTGAAACTAATTCTCCACAGAAATCGGTATTTTTAAGAGACACAATATGTGAACTAAAAGAGCCAATAGTATATGATGTTATAGACTTACTTTATTGTTAAACTTTTTATATTCGTAGTGACGAAACATAATGAACTGCAAACACAGTATCTTAAAAAATGAATCATCGACTATGTACAATTTCGATACCTTATATCAATTGATATAATTAATTTCCCCATACTATTCGGAGGTTCAGCGAAGATCCTTCGTAAATTTCCAAATCCTGTTAATATATATTATATTATACATACACAGTTAATTTATTTTAAATTAACTGTATTAACAAAAAAAAAGACACAATATTAATCGTTAACATCGCAAAACTTTTCTTATAGGAAAACTCAAATCTCTCTCAATCGAGATTGAAACGATTTTCCATCTCTACGTAAATAGTGTATGTTTAAACAGTATTAATGAAAATTGAAGGGAAATACTCATTAACGATAAGACGGTGTAAATATCAATAGACAATATGAGCGATACAATAATATTATCGTGTCTTTTTACTAAAGTATGTTGTATTATCAAAGTACAAAACTCACTCAGGGAAATTTATATTAAAAAATACGTATATGCTTTCTTTCTTTATATATTTAATAGCAGTGTGTAAGATGGCCCTCTTAGCTGAGGTTGATGGAAGAGAAAGAGATATCAATAAACATGTGGCACAACGAATTGTCTATTCATGTACCATGTGTTTCCACGTCGAACTATCTCGCAGATTTCTCATTGCTTCTCTGTGAAAATTGATGCAATTATCTTCAACGTAAACGAGTTTCGAAATAATACAGTAACAGCTGCTCAATGTTTAAGAAAAGTGTTATAAACGTAAATTATAGAGCTATTTTTGATAGCAAGATCGTGTTTCAAGGTTGGGCTCTATATATAATATAGTAAAAAAGATAATTTCTTTTAAAGATAATAAAGCAATTGTCGATTACAATGGTAAGAGCAGATTAAAAATTTTTTTTCAATTCAAGTAAGTAGAATATTAATTTGTAACACACACACACACACACACACACACCACACCACACAATACACACATGTATAATTATATATAAAACATATCCATACATATTCATACATTCCTCTTTCTTTTATTAAATTACTCTTTAGTGTAACATAGTTATGTGAAAACACAAAAATAATTAAAGGGATAATTTTAATATTGTTCGTTTAAAAAAAAAACAAATTTGGAAAAATATTTAAAAAATTGTCGCAAGCAATATTAACAATCAATATAAAAAAAAATCAACATCCATCAAATACAAATTCAATTTAAAAAACATTCATATTTATAAAAATTTATACACAAAATAATTTTATATATAATTATACATAAGTGATTTTTTTACATTTCTTCAAACTTGATTTTTTTCTAAAATAAATAGTGTAAAAATAACCCTTTTTATTATTTTTAACATTTTTACATTACTTGTTATTTCTATTACATTAAAAAATAATTTTACAAAAGAAAGAAGAATATATGAATATGTATGGACACATTTCATTTAAAATTATATATGTTTATGAATATTTATGTATGTTTATACATATTTATACGTATTTATTCATGAAAATTTTTTACCGAGATATTTACATTCTGGTTAGGTTTGGATTACCAAAAATTATAAAATTTCATAAGCTGAATCAGACGTAAAATAAACTTTGATATTAAGATATTAAGCAATTTATAAACACATAAATAACGCTAAAAAGAAATAGTTTGCAAGGTCTCAAAGTTCCGATCAAAAAACTGAAGAAGCGGATTCTCTCAGAATTACGTAAGAAAGTTGTCGCTTGTTTTCACAGTGCATGCTTGTAATTTAACAGTATATGACATGCGATGTAGTTAATCATCATTCCATTGTATATCTTCTCAGCAGGTTGAAATTAGACGTTCTCATTCCTTCTAAGAGAATACGCTCGAATCATGAATGGGTGTAAGGAAACTAAAATGCATTTTCAGCATATTTACCTTCACATGATAACATTATCATATATTATACATCTAATAAATAAGAAACATCAGTATTTAAAAATATCGAAGCATTGATTTTGTATGATTTTTATCAACGTGTATTTTTATACATATATTTTAGAAATGTCATTAAAACTATCAACTATTTTTATAAATATCACTATGATTCAATGTTGATATGTTAAAATGTGAATATTTTTTAAATTGAATCTGTTTGATTAATGTTGATTTTTTTTATATTAAATGTTAATATTGCTACAACAATATTGAATAAATTAATATTAAAGTCGCTCACTCGAAGATAGTATGTGATATTGTTCTTAATAGACGCAGCGGAGTAATTTTCTCGTAACTAAAAACTATATTGGATAAAATAAAAATAGTGCTATAAGATTTTTTATCCGGATTTTAATGAAATAATTTTTAGAAGCTGATCCGAAGACTCTAAGATAAAAGTAATATATTTTGGATTTAATTTTATTTAATTTTAGGTAAAAATTAATTTCGGAATCTAATATTCTTAGAATTTATATGATATTAGAAAAATATTGAATTGCAACGTCTGCAAGATATTACTTCAATGGACATTTCAATAAATGTTTCTGGAATAATATATTTTTACAATTCAATGTTTCTGAGATGTTGACTCAATATTATCACAATATTGTTTGTAACGATCGATATTTCTGGATCGATATATCAGCACTAATTATGAAATCATGATTTTTTTTTTGTTGATTAGACATTATAAAAAAATTGATATGGATTTAACATCATGTTTATGTTCATTAATTCTTATATTAATACCAACATGAGAATTATGTTAAATTATTATAATTAAAAGTAAATATATCTTGAAATTATGTGAAATAATGTTAAAGAGAGAAGGGAGAAGGGAGAGGGAAGAAGGGGGAGAGTGAGGGAGGGAAGGAGGGAGGGAAGGAGGGAAGGAGAGAGAGAGAGAGAGAGAGTCATGATTATTAAGCAATTCAATCTTTCGTCTTATGCATTATTACTATAATGTTGTTTTTTAAATTCTAACAAATTATATAAACATCGTATAATGTCATATCTATATTCCTTAGAGCGTACATTTGTAATTTTAAACCGTTTACGAAATTTTATTAAAACACCAGAATGCGGTAATTAATAGAAGATGAAAGCGATCTATCAGCGATATTAAAACTTGAGGAGAAAAAGAAAAATAAATGCGTGAAATGAGAAGGATCAAGAAAAGCATTCGAGTGCGTTATTATCGCAAAAAAATGCTATTTTTGCTAAGCAATTATCGTTAAGCGATACTAAGTTGCAGACAGGTAAAAGTTTATTACGTTATATAATAAGCAAATATCAAATCTAATGTTATTTATAATATAATCTATACCAGAAAAAGAAGGATGATAGTAAATGTCGCAGCATATTTTAGAACATTCGTGCCGCACGAAACATTCGCGTCAAATCGTCGGAATTGTCAACATCCGCTCACGTCATAACTCAATTTTCTTACGTATATATTATTCGTTTGTAATACTTACAGCCTTATATAACTAATAATTATTTGCTTTACTAGTACATGTAATCTTTACTGATCCGTACGTATTATAATTACGTTGTGAATTGATATTTTATAATATGTATACGTTCAAGAAGTATATTAAAACTAAAATAATAATTATCTTTCTAAGAAAAAAAAGGAATTGTATATGAAACTGGAAAAACTAAGATGGAATTGGAACCGAGAAGCGGCAAAGATAATCGAGAAATGTCACGCGATGTAACAAGCTACTCGCAAGGCTTTCAATTTAATAGTAAATGAAAAACGGAAAAAACATATTGATAATATTTATAATGTATAATATTTATTAATGTATGTATAAAAGATACCTATGTATGTATAAAATAAAATAAGATAATAATTAAATTTGCAAAAGCTGTCAAGATTAATGAGGAATCCCAGCAACTGAAATTAACTAACTAAATAAAAAAATGAAGACGTTCAAAGAAAAATTTTTTTATAAAATATTTTTAACTCAGGTCCATTTAACATCATTGTTATTATGCAAACTGAATTTTACAAACTTGAAAGAAAATGAAATTTTTTATGTTACAGCTAAAAGAAGAATTGCCGTTTATGAAGATAAAATAGAAAAAGAAGTGGAACATCGAAATATCGCCATTTGACGAGAACGCGAGAAAAGGAAGAACTTTATGAAAAACAATCAAATGAAGATTCATACTTTTGTATCCTACCATGACCAACTTTTTATTTAAACATGATGTTTAATTAACAATGTTAGATAATTTATCTATAAATAGAATTATAACAATCTTTTCCTTTGTTCAATCGTATCTGTGTTATCCTCTGCATCATTGACATTGCTCAATTTTGAACACTTTTCTTACTAAAGAGCTTTTTTAATCTAATATTAATTTCTCTGAAGATAATTTCCAATGGATATCCATTTTCAAGAAGCAACTTTATATATAATTCTAAATTCTCTTTATAAAATGTAGGATGAGATAATAAAATCATTCTCCACAAGATTGTAAATCATTCCAATCTTGAGACATAATGGATGGTTAGAAAGAGACGACAGAAATCTGAAAAGATTTTCTTTTGAAACCGATTTATAATTATTATGTCATCCTTTACAATTAACAAGATATCTAAAAAGCTTAAAGAACGATTACATTCCATTTCAAAAGTAAATTGCAATCTCTTATAAAGACTATTGAACACATCAACAATATTTTGAATCTGATGTGAAGGTGCAATTAAAACAATATCATCCACGTATCGATAATAAAAAAATAATTCTAAATTAAGACTATTTAATGCTTTTTCTTCTAAATCTTGCAATATCATGTCAATTATTATAGATGACAATGGGAACCTCATTGAGATATCAAAGATCTGTTTGTATATCTTGTTATTAAATAAGTAGTTAATATGAATTCATTAATGGAGATGAAGTCCTCATATGGAATATTAGTATTACATTCGATTTGTCTCCACCTTTTTTTCTATATTTCACAAGATCCCGGGGAATGTTCGTGAACATTGACTACATCTAAAGAAACCAAGACATTCATCAATACTATTATTTATTTTCTTACTCGACAGAGACTTATATACCTCAAAACTATTCTTAACGTGTCCATTATTAAAAATTACATACTATTTGTAATGATATAATGTATAAATTTAGCAAGAAGATACAAAACCGTATTAATTGATGATACAATTATTCTATATAATAATTCTGATTTATGTATTAGGTGTTGGAATTAATTCGTAGCGTTTTACAAGAGATGGCACAAGCAGTACACTATTTCGTTGTTACCTATAGTTCTGTATACATTGTAAACATCTATCATAGGACGTCATTTGCCGTACATAACCTTTCTTGAAATCATAAATAACAATACTGTATAATTCATTGAATATGTCAAAATTTGTGCCAGATAAAGTGTTTTTGCGGGGAGTTTTGCTTCATTACTTTAATATGAACAAAAGTGCAGCTGAAGCTCATCGTATTTTAGTGGATGTGTATAGTGAACATGCTCTGGCTGAGCAAACGTGTAGGAAGTGGTTTGCACGTTTTAAAGCTGGTGATTTCGACTTGGATGACAAGGAGCGACCTGGTCAGCCGAAAAAATTTGAAGATAACGATTTGCAGGCACTGCTCAATGAAAACTCATGTCAAACACTTAAAGAATTATCTACGTCATTGGAAGTTGACTTCTCAACAATAGGAAAACGTCTTAAAAGTTTGGGCATGATCCAGAAGGAAGGACATTGGGTCCCATATGAATTGAAACCAAGGGATATTGAGAGACGTTTTCTCACGTGCGAACTGCTGCTTCAACGGCAGAAAAGAAAAGGTTTTTTGCATCGGATTGTTACCGGTGACGAAAAGTGGATCCATTATGACAATCCAAAGCGCAGAAAGTCATGGGTTAAGCCCGGCGAACCATCAACATCAGTGGCAAAGCCCAATATCCATGGCTCAAAGCTCCTGCTCTGTATTTGGTGGGATCAGAAGGGTGTCATATACTACGAACTGCTAAAACCGCATGAAACCGTTACTGGAGATCTCTACCGACGGCAACTGATGCGCTTGAGCCGTGCATTGAAGCAAAAACGGTCGGAATACTTCGAAAGACACGATAAAGTCATCTTGCTGCACGACAATGCTCGCCCACACGTTGCAAAACCGGTAAAAACATACCTGGAAACACTTAAATGGGAAGTGCTACCGCACCCGCCGTATTCTCCTGATATTGCACCTAGCGACTACCACTTGTTTCGATCATTAGCTCATAGCTTGTGCGAGCAGAAGTTCACATCTTACGAAGATTGTACAAAATGGTTCGATTCCTGGATTTCATCTAAAGATGAACAGTTCTTCCGACGCGGTATTCATTCACTGCCCGAAAGATGGTCAAAAGTAGTAGAAAGTGATGGGAAGTACTTTCATTAATGTATTTTTTAATGCTCATGTGAAATAAATAACATTCTTTCATTTAAAAAACGCTACGAATTAATTCCAACACCTAATATTTTAGGTAAATCAGATATTTTTGGAAGAATCAAATCACTAAAATATAAATAAAAATACGTCTTTTTAGATATAAAGTTCCTTAGGAGCCATTTTTTTATAATACTTCGATTTTCGCTCAATTGTTTTAATAGGATTTTTATTAACCATAATATAAATAATGTCATCTTATATCTTTAAACAAAGATGAATATATAAATAAAATAGATTTCTTCTATTTTATTTATATATTCATCTTTGTTGTCATGTTGGAAAAACATTATATACCGAGTGTCTCAGATCACCCGTACATCTCTTTTATCTCGGAAACAGAGTATTTAAAAAAAAATGTTTTAGACAAAAGTTTGAGATTCTAAATGATCTATTTAATGATCTAATCAGTCTTGAGTGGCGTCACCAAGGTCAGAGCAATGTCACTTTGAATTTTTTAAATGGAACTTTTTATTTTTCATTACACATTTTTCGTATTAACACACCTCGAGATGTAAAGTTTCCAAAATACTATAATAATAAAAATTTATATCGTCGATTTTTAAATTGATAATTGTTTCGGTTTCCTTGCAAGTTATAATTTTATATAGTCGATTTGTATGTTAGTATTTATTATATTTAATATTTAGACTTATAAACAATGTGAATACGAAACGTTCTCTCATACGCTCTCAAGACATAATTATAAATACATCGCGTTTATAACAGATCATCGTTATGCTGAGTATAATGTAAGGTTATCTAACTGATATAATTAATTTTAATACTGCGATTATGAATAGTATTTCAAAATTTCACTTATTAATTTGATTTTAGCTAAATGACTGAATTAATGTTTGGGTATCCAGCTAAATACAACAAACGATTATGAAGTTCTTAATTTTGGACAAAACAGCCTAACGATGATTCATTATTGTATGCGCCTATATCATTACAACGAATTAAATTGACTCCGAAAATGTTTTTGACAAACTGAAGAGGACCGAATCTTATGGTCGAAACGTTTGTAATTGATGATTAACATATATATTATATTTGATTACATGTACAACTGTGTTATTGGCTCTCATTGGCATTATACACCTTTATTGTTTTAATCTTTGGAAACTTTTTTAATTTTTATTTGTTACTGAAAAAAGTCTTCATAAAAACGAATTATGAAAGAGAAAATATCAGTCTTTTTATAATTTTGAAATATATAAAGATTATGGGTTTTTTGTCTAGATCCATTCTTGGAATGCCAACGTTTCGTGAATCTTGCAATCCACTTTATCAAGGCGAGGAGCAGTCTGATATTGTTACTGATCAGGCTGATAAAACGTTGACATTCCAAAAATGGATCTGGACACGGAGGAAACCCACAAAACACATAATCTTTATATAGAAAGCACCCAAGGAAGTCTCAAGAATATTATTAAATTCTGAAATATATTTATATTTCTTTTATTAATTTTTTAAATAAAGATTATGTGTTCGTATATAATAAAATGTAAAATGAAGTATTTTTTCTGCGTATATGCTTCTTAAATGATAGCAATTTAAATTTTATCGAATCATCATATTATATAAAGCATATCGCATGCGTGATCAAATTGTGACGGTAAAAAATTGTCAGAAAAATATAGTTCCTCCAAATTATATAAGTAGTATAGATGTTAGTAAAAGAATGAGACATTTACTCTCAAGATAATATATAATTTGTTACATCTTTAAATGATATATTCTGACTTGATTATCTATAGATTAATAAAGATTATCAAGGTCAGTTAAATCTTCACTCTACAACTCAAAGTTCATAAATTAAATAGTAAACCTTCTTTCTTTATATCTAATACTAAATATAGGTAGCAATTTATGATAATATTGGCCTTGATACATAGCATTGACTTGATACATAACATTGACAAACAACATTTCTGTCTGATTTCTTTCTTTTCTTTTTACTATAAATTTTACATAATTTATAATATACTTCGAATTAATTATTCTTAATTAATTTTAACATTTCAAACATTTATTTCTCTACGATTATTAATATTTACATACATAGTTTTTATTAATTTCGCAATCTCACATAAAACTTCTATAGTATTCCGAGAATGCATTCAGAGTGAAGATTTAACTGACCTTGATAATCTTTATTAATCTATAGATAATCAAGTCAGAATATATCATTTAAAGATGTAACAAATTATATATTATCTTGAGAGTAAATGTCTCATTCTTTTACTAACATCTATACTACTTATATAATTTGGAGGAACTATATTTTTCTGACAATTTTTTACCGTCACAATTTGATTGCGAACTAACTAATTATTGCGTCTAACTAATTATTTTTAATAATATTAATTGATATAATAAAGTTTGACATTAACATTTCAGATCTTTGACAATCAAACAAATTTATTTAACGAATTAATGATCTTATGGACGGTTTATGTCATTGAAATGCCTCTATATTTCATTCATGATAGCTCTTCGCAGTGTATGTATAGTAGATATCTAGAGAAAATTGCATTAACATCATGAAATTCAAAAAACAAAAATATTTTTTCTTTATTAGACACGAATGATATTCTCGATTATATTTTATATCTTGACTTCCTATGACTACAAAATAATTAAAATTTTTTTTATCATTATCTTTGATCTGTTAATTCTTTTATATTAGAACTTAATTTCTTAAGTTATAAAAAAATAGCCTATATAAATCTCTAACGAAATTTTAAAGAATTATACTTTAGAAATATATAACTTGATATTTATTATATTTTTAACAGACACCAATCAATTTTTAATTGCATAGCATTTTATGTGAATTATACTTTGTTCAATAATTTACGTCATACTTAAGTTAATATTAGGAAACATCAAGTGACCAGTATTACGTTGTATTAAGAACAATGGCTCCACAAAATTTATGATTTGCACAGTTGTATAGTGCACATGTCAATTGTACAGTTTTTAGAGAGAGGGATATCTAGAACTATATATGGCAGACCTGTAATAGGTAGACAGTAAATAACAGTCGACTTTTATTCACGTTCATATGTGTTTCGTTCTGTACTTGCCTATTGTAAGTTTCTCATAAAGAATAATCTTTACGTAGTGGAAAAGCTGTTTCCGGATATGGAATCTTTTCTTTAATGCAATTAGTTATATTGATTTTTATAATAATCGATTTTATCGATTTTTATTCAAGTTCAAATGGATATACCAGTTGCATCGACTTAGTAGCAACTAAAGACGTTCTGTTCAAATTTTTTTACAAACATGTCATCTATCTGTATTATTTTTGAATTGTTGTTTAGAATAATTTATTTCTTCTAATAAGCAATTGTTTTTTAAGCATATTATTAGTTTTATAACATATAATGACAATTGTTCAAAATATTTTAGTATTTTTCTTCTTATTCAGATATATTATACTCAAAAAAAATATTCTGCCGATAAGCGAGGAATTCCTCTTAGCATTTTCTCTAATTGTAAGCAAAAAATCTTACATAAATCAGGTGCATATATTTATAATACGTATTCATCTATAAAAATGAGGAAATGTGAGTTACGTCTCATCATTTTTTAAGAAGGAATATGCCAAAATTTTTAATTCACTTCGTTTTCTCCATATGCAAATCTTTTTTGTCGCTTTTAATAAGTTCGAATAATAATTTTCTTCATTACAAATAATAATCTCTGAATGTAAGTAACAATCTCTGATTAGTGCATTCTTTTATTAATGTGAAATAAAGTTTAGAGCAATTTCAAACAGAAAGTGATCTTGAGTATTATGAGAGTATTATAATAATATGAATCAGTATTGTATACAACTATCTAATCAGCAGACAATATTTTGAAATATATAATATAAATTTCACGATACTCAAAATCAAGATCACTTTCCTTTCGAATTTTTTCTCTACTAAAGTTTTATTTGTTTATCGTAATATAAACAAATAAAATACTTTTTGAAAAGTTTTATTGCTATATGATAATTAAGATAAGATTTCTTTTAATAATTCTCTATTTAAACATTAAATACAATAGAGAATGCTAACACAGTCAAAGTTAGATGTTTTGACTAATACAATATATTTTTTTAAATCAATTTATTTCAGATTGCGCATAGTTTTTGGACTTTCACAATTAGTCTGAAACTAATAATTTCCTCTAAATTAAATTAGAAAAACTGTAAAAAACTTATTGCGAAAAATATTATCTCAGCCAGGATTCAAATACAGGACCTCTCAATTTTTTGTTCTTTATTTATAATTCGATTTATAATTAATTCTATTAATCTCATTATTTTTTAAACCGATTTCAATTTATTTTGTGCATGACCATACATAGAATTTGTTTATGATGCAGTGAATCTAAACTCAGTGATATTGATCAACCGCGTTCAGGGTTTCTCCGATTTGCAAAACCCGAATATTTTTGGCAAAATGGATGTAAAGGTAAATATAAAAACGTTCTTTTACTTATTAGGTGTTGGAATTAATTCGTAGCGTTTTTTAATGAAAGAATGTTATTTATTTCACATGAGCATTAAAAAATACATTAATGAAAGTACTTCCCATCACTTGTAAAACGCTACGAATTAATTCCAACACCTAATACTTATTCTAGCTATAGATATAACCCTAGCTGTACACACTGAAGTCCCAAAAACCTTAGTACAATTTGCTAGGTCAAGATTTTTTCATGTTTCTGAACGTTTCTTTTCCTTTAAATCTATATATCTCAAAGCTTCTTAATTCTATCGACACATTACAGACTTGTTCCTTAATCAATTCTCCATCGATAAAAATTAATTCAAATATGTCCATTTTTATGGAAGTTACGGTAACAAACATAGATGGTATCTCAGGGATCTGAGTATGTTTTTATCAAGGATAGAAAGAAAGAGTATAACATAGCTAGAGTTAATATTCATTGTCAAAATCTTTAGATACAAAGTAAATTTTCATCAATATATTCGAAATTTTTTAAAATTATATATAATGGAAAGTAATATTTAATGCTTAGCAGTTGTTATAACAATCAATCTTCACAGTGCTATGAAGTATTTTTCTATCAAGGCAGTAGATTGAGTATATATTCAGTGCATTGATGAAAACGCGAGAAAATACATATTAATTAAAGTCAAAGTTATCGTCAATGTATGGATTAACGTGAAACATATAGCTTAATTACAAAGAGTAAAACAAGCAATTGAAATAATTTAACTATATGCTGTTAACAGAATTTTATTGTGGAAAATGGCGTTTATAAAGGAGAAGAGACGCATCAGTCGACTAAGTATAAGAGCCTTGGAGAATTAATGTGGGTTAGCATTACAAGTCATGAGGACAAAATTGCACATGTGAGTCAACGTTTACATGTAATATTAATTTTTATATCTGCAGGAAGATATAACTTTTAAAACTTATAATGTTTTACTAAAAATGAAAAAAGTTTAAAAGTTTTAGAACAATAAAGAGCAAATTAAAACTATATTTTTAATTTTAACATTTTCAAAAATATTTGAAAACGTTATTAAAATTTAAAACATAGTATTAATATGCTTTATAGTAGTAATAGTATACTACTATACATATAACAAAAAAAGCAGACTAAAACTAGCTATTTCTTTATAGAAAAAAAGGAAATAAAAAGTGTCACTTAAAAGCCAACACGGTTAATGGTACGCAAAGAAATTTTTATTAATATTTAACAAATATGCATACGTACATTTCGATCAATTATTTAGGTCCTTAGCAATGCAAATTACAAATATAAGCTATTGATAATACATAAATATACCAAATGACAGCGAATGTCTTATAATTACGTGTGGACAGCGCATGATGTCTTGCCTAATGGTCATCTAATTATTGCAGAAGTCAGAGTTGCGAACAAGAAAAAGTCCATAAATTAGGAGTATTATAACAGTGGTTGATTATTAGATAAATCAATGTATAAACGCCAGTGATATATAATTAAAATGCCTTCCAAACAATGTATTGTCATCTGATATAACTATTCAAACAATATGAAAAACAAGTGCTGATAGTACTCAGTATAAAATAGCGTTGTGTTAAATATATATAATTTAATATACAAGATACAAAAAGATGATATAAAAAATTTTTGAAAAATATATTATAATATGAAAGATATAAAAAATAGCATTCTGTTGAATTTACATAATGTAATATACAAGAGATGAAATATATAATAGCTGAATATAATGTCCAAATTAAAATTAAATGATGTGAAATATAAAATTATATAGAATTGAATATAGAATTGAATTATGTCAAAAATAATACAATAGAGTAATGATGTTATATTATATAATATCTTAACTTATATAAGAATGATACGGAGAAATTTTTTAATGCTGCTGTGACAAATGAAAATGATATTAAAGCGAAATAAAATTTCTTAACTATATTGTTAACAGTTAAGGCAATAATGACGGAAAATATATAAACAATATATAAACAAATATACAAATAATATATAAATAAATATTCTTATATTTATAATGTTCTTATAATAATAGGTCAAGAAGCAACATGATTTTTCTGAAAAAAATTTTTTTATTTGAAAATTTTTCTGAAAAATAATTAAAAGGGTAATTTTCATTGTTTTTTTTAGAAAAAAATCAAGTTTAAAGAAATTTAAAAGAACTACTTATCTATAATTATATATAATTGTGTATGAACAATTTTTTATACATTTTCCTAAATTTGTTTTTTTTTTAAACAAACAATGCGAAAATTATTCTTTTAATTATTATTATTTTCAATGTTTTCACATTATTATTATTATTTCTGTTACGCTAAAATATAATTTTACAAATGAAAAAGGAATACGTGAACATGTATGGACATATTTTACATATGATTATACATGTTTATGAATATTTATGTATGTTTATACATATTTATACATATTCATGCATACAAAATTTTTTAGAGATTTAAATTTAAAGGTTTTTTAAATCAAACGGAATACGAATCCGATGCCAAAATTGATAAATTCAAAATCATGATACTTCTATACAATAATTTTTGCAAAAATCTGAATATTTTTCAAATTTTAACATCCGCTATGTTAATTTTCGTTTATTAATTAATTCTTTAATTTAAAATTTTACATAATAATAATATTATATAGTTGGATGCACATACTGATGAAACATTTACATATGCGGAGTTGCAAGATAAAGCTGTGAGATGCGCTTTATGGTTACAAAAGCAAGGAATCAAATGTGGCGACGTTATTAGTGTGTGTACGAGTAATCAACCCAACTCCATAGTGCCTTGTATTGCAGCGGCATATGTTAACGCAATCTTTAATCCATGGAACGAAGATATGGACTTATGTAAGATTTCTCGATAATCGTGTATATCAAATATTATATGTTATCTTAAACATTTTTATATATTATATTAGATTACACAAGTGTATTTTTAATAACAATGAGCACGAATAAAATTTTCTACCTTGCGATAATTAAACATAATTTTTTCTTATTTATTTATTGATTATACAGTAATATTTAACATAATACTTCTTTATTAATTATAAATTTGTTACCAGCAACTGCATTGCACGTTTTACAACTGACTACGCCGAAGGTAATCTTCTGCAGCGAGAAATCTGTGGGTGTTATTTTGAATGCAATGAAAGAGAAAAATTGCAATCCTATGGTGGTGGTTTTCGGTAATCATGACAGCACGATTTCGTTGTCCGATATCCTAAGGAATTGTAACAATGCGGAAGCTGCAAATTTCCGCTATGTTGAGCTTGACGACGTCAAAAAGACGGCATGCATCATACATTCATCGGGCACGACGGGAATGCCGAAGGGCGTCGAATTGTCTAATCACACTATGATATTCATGAAGGACAACGGTACCTTGGATATGACAAATGTACCAACACTTTGGTTCTCATCTCTTTATTGGATCAGCGGAGTAATACTGAATGTGAAAGCGATTTCGCATGGTGGCACAGTGATCCTTTATTCGCAATTCGACGAGGACATGACTTGCCAATTAATTGAAAAATATAAAGTAATGTTATTTGTCAACATTTAATTTTTTTAAACTTAATTTATTGCATAATTAAAATTTAAGTACAATTCCTAATCTTTAAGATTTTCCGATTTAAAAAATAATGGAAAAAGAAATTGATCTAAATAACTGCCATATTTTAGTCTGCTGATATAGATTTTTTGCAAAATAATTTTTGTAAGTGATATCAATTATTATAGTTTTTTCGCGAAATTGTATAACAAAATTGAATCAATTCCTTTTAAACAAATTGTAATATTTTTAATGTATAGTTAAAATAATTCATAATATATAAAAACCTTTTGTTATAATAATAATGTTACAAATTTCCTGTCAAAATTGTTCATCATTCGATGAGACCAATTTATAGGAATGTATCTTTAATATAAGGAGTGTATCTTTGTAATATTATTTTGATTTTATTGTTAAGATAAATGTAAATTGCTACTGTAAGGAAATATATTATATTCATAATCTTTATATCTATTTGTTACATTGCATAATTATATTTAAAAATACACAAAGTATTAAAATTTAAAAACGTAACATTTTTATCTATTCAGGTAGCAGTTTTGTTTCTTAGCTCGAGTATGATAAACCGATTTGTCAGAGCAGGTTACGTAAAGAATTATTCATTACCATCTTTAAAAGTTATACTAGGTGGTGGTGCAATAATTAAACCAAAAATACAGGAAGAACTAAGACGTTGTTTACCATACGTTCAGATATTACAAGGTTATGGTAAATATCGTTAGAATGCGATAAAATATTAGTACACTTAAATTTATGTTATGTATATTGAAAAAATTTGTTTTCTTGTGTTATTAGGAATGACAGAAGTCGGTGGTCTTGTAACATGTCAATTACCAAATCACAAAGACGGATCTTGTGGAATAGTAGCTAAGAATATGCAAATAAAAATTGTGAATCCTGAAAGCAGGAAAGTACTTGATCCGAATCAATCGGGAGAAATATGGATAAAATGTGCAAACATGATGAACGGTTATTATAGGAATCCCGAGGCGACAAAAAGTACAATTGATGAAGAAGGTAAACAGATTATATGCATTATTAATTAACAATAGAAATAAAATTTACGTTCGACTGCCAAATGAACCATTTGTCTATCTTGGGAATATTTTTTTATAACTATTTTAAAAAGTTAATTTTTATTTACAATTTAAAAAATTAATATTCATTTAAATCATAACATTTAAAGAATCATTTGCAGAATATTAATAATAAGCAAATAATTAATGCTGTAAAGTATTGTATAAGAGAGAACTACAGTACAGACAATCCAAGAACTATAATAATTGTTTCTTTAAATAGAACATTTTTTGAGATCAATCGTTCGTTCTTGAAAACTTATATTTGAGAAATAAAATTAGCATGAGAGTCGGAGGATTAAAAAGAATTAATTATAAGTTAATTAATTGACTAATGCAAACCGAATAAATTCTGTACCATAAAATCTAAAAGTATGTAACTAGTAATAGAAATCTAATACCACGAAAATAAACGTAGAACTCTTTCAGGATGGCTGCACACAGGCGATATCGGTTATATTGATGAAGATGGAGAATTGTTTATTATTGATAGGATAAAGGAACTCATAAAGTATAGAGGATATCAGATCTCACCCGGAGAAATCGAGGGTGTCTTAATATCACATCCAGCAGTGCTAGAAGTTGCAGTAATATCGATACCTCATGCAACAGATGACGAACATCCTCTTGCATATATTACCAAAAAGCCCGGCGCCAAGGTACAATTTTTTATTACGATATGATAAAGTCATAGAATAAAAATTTATAAAATTAAATGTATTAGTTATATCTACATTTGTTTGTGCTAACTAATACAAAATGCATCTATTATATACAGTCTAAATAAGAATAATTGCAAACCCATTTTAAGTATTCTAAAAAACATTGTTTAAAAAATATAGTGAATACAAACTTATTTATAATGATAAAAACTTGTCTTTGCTAACGTTTTTCACTGTTGCATATAGCTCTTAGGAAAAAGTGTTTTAATATATTGATTAACTATTCACCAGCAACTAATGAAATCATCAGTTGCCGAGTAGTTAATCAGTAAATTGAAACACTTTCCTTAAAAGAGTAATAATGATATAATATTAGATGCTTTGAAATGAGTCATTAATATTAATTTTTTTTCTTATAATATAAATCCTTTAATATTTTTATATTATAAAATAATATACAATTTTATATTTTCTTAATTACATTTAATATTCTCTTAATTACATTATCAAGATTTTTTTATATTCTAACTAAAGATTCAAGTACGTAACTTTCTTGTTTCAGATAAATAAAGTTATAAATATTAATGTAGATATGTCAGACAAATATCATTATTTATACGTGTATATTATAATATATATTTTTTAACTCTTTCGCTCCGAACGCCGGATATATCCGGCATGCACGATGTGACTCACAGCGTCGTGGCTAAAGCTGGCAACAATCGCGATATTTTTTGGATAGCCATTTTTATACCCATTAAATTTTTATCTTTATACCCATTAAATAAGTTTATATCTTTTATGTAAAAATTATGAGTACATTGTTTTAAAGAAAAATCTCTTTTCTTCCAAGATACACTGTCCACGCGTAATGTGTATACTTTCGGCGCGGGGTCCCGTTCAGTGGCGCTACGGCAGACCGAACCGCCGTAGCGAAAGGGTTAATGCAGAATAAAAAATATTTATTTTTTATATTTAAGTATTCTTTATTGTAATGATTAAATTGTGTTTTTGCAGGAAACGGAGCAAGACTTGATAGACTTTGTAGCAAAAAATATGATGGATCACTACAAACTTCGTGCTGGAATTATATTTTTAGATGCCTTTCCGTATACAGGTTCAGGGAAAATTGCAAGGAAAGATTTAAAAGAAATGACTAAAAAATTATTTAAACGCACTAGTTAATTATACGTCTTAAATATATAATATATATGTATATATAATTGCACTACACTCTGTCGGATTGTAGACATTATAAATGAAGCAAATTGACATTTGTTTGCTTTTATAAAAAATTATCAGAAAAAAAATAAATTTTCTTAAAAATTAAAACTAAATCCTACACATATATATATATATATATATATATATATATATATATAAAATATATATATTGGGAGTGTGAATAAGTTCTCGCCGTTTTTTTGTGAAAATAAATCTTTTATAAAAAAAAATAATAAAAGAACAAGTCAATTAAAGTATTGCCCATCGCTGGAGACAACTTTGTCCCATCTTTCTGGCAGCATTTGAATTCCACGTCGAAAAAACGACACTTCTTTTGCGGCTATCCACGAATCGATCCAATTCTTGGTATTTTCGTATGATGGGAACTGCTGCTCAGACAGGCCGTGCGTCATCGATCGAAATAGATGGTAATCAGAAGGCGCAATGTCTGGTGAATACGGCGGGTGGGGTAGGACCTCCCACTTCAGCGTTTCCAGGTATGTTTTGACCGGTGCCGCGACATGCGGTCGAGCGTTATCATGCAGCAAAATAACCTTATCGTGTCTTTGCTCATATTGTGGCCGTTTTTCTTTTAATGCTCGGCTCAAACGCATCAATTGTCGTCGATAGAGATCTCCTGTGATGGTTTGGTTGGGTTGGAACAGCTCGTAGTACACTACCCCCAGCTGATCCCACCAAATGCAGAGCATGAGCTTGGAACCGTGTATATTCCGCTTTGGCGTTGATGCTACTGCTTCGCCGGGCTTAACCCACGATTTTTTATGCTTCGGATTACTGTAGTGTATCCACTTTTCATCACCAGTGACAATACGATGTAAAAAACCTTTCCTTTTTTGTCGTTGAAGCAGCTGTTCACACGTGACAATACGCCGTTCGATGTCTCTCGACTTCAGTTCGTACACACCCAAGATCTTTCCTCTTGTATCATTCCTAATGCTGACAGACGTTTTGAAACTATTGTTCGATCAACTCCTAATAATTTTGCAATCGGATTGCGTCTGACATGGATCTTCATCAAGTAATGTTTCCAGTTCTTCGTCTCGAAACTTTTTTGATGCACCACTGCATTCTCTATCTTGAAGATTAAAATCACCATTTTTAAATTGGTTAAACCAATCTCTGCATGTTCTTTCCGACAAAGCATGATCACCATAGGTTTCTACAAGAATTCTGTGCACTTCAGCTGCAGATTTCTTCTGAATAAAATAGTGCAGTAAAATTCCCCGCAAAAACGGTTTATTTGGTACGAAAAAAAAATGTTCTTTATAGATTAAAGGAAAGACACGCACTGATTTTAAACATAGGTTATAGAACTTCAATATAGAGGCGTCATCATCTTTATACACACAAACTTTTTATACCGCCATCTGATGGTGAAACGGTGAGAACTTATTCACACTCCCAATATATATATATTGGGAGTGTGAATAAGTTCTCACCGTTTAAAAATAAGTTAAACATCTGCAATCTCTCTCTCTCTCTCTCTCTCTCTCTCTCTCTCTCTCTCTCTCTCTCTCTCTCACACACACACACGCACGCGCACGCGCACGCACACACACACACACACACACACACACACACACACACACACACACACACACACACACACACACCATACATATGTACATACATAATATAATAGCAGAGTATTATGACGTATGAATATTTATATAGTGAATATTCCAAGAAAACTAAGCATGATTTAGAAGATTAGATAAACTAATGTACTGCACGAGTCAGTGACGTAGCCAAGGAGGGGGGGAAGAAGCTGCAGCCCCCCCGAAATTCTGAATAATTTTAATAATTTCATAATGTGTAAAAAATTGTTGAGTCGTAAATATAAGCCGGAAATTAAATCCTGTTGGGATTTTCATATTTCTCATATTTTATTTAGTTACAAAAATATCGTTTATTATGTAAATATATTTGTTAATTTTCGTTTGTGTTTGGCACGTAAACAAAAATTTGATAAATTACATGGAAAAAATGTTGCTACTATTATATAATGTTGCTAATCGCAAAAAGTAGCGGGAGAACGGCAGCATTTCAACTCGCGAAATCTCAGCCGGATATTAATATTTATTATTCAAATTTTTACATTATAATCTTTGACATATTCTGCGACTTGTAGAGCTATTCCGAAATTTTCGAAGCACTTTAATAACAAAATAACGGATTTTTAATATTTTGTCGAGTTTTTAAATTTTTTGTTCAAATGTTAAAATTATGTAACAAATTTTTAAATTAAAAATTTCGGGATATTATAAAAGCACGCTTTTATCTCTGAAATTAAATACTAGGTGGGGTGAAAAGCCTCCCTGGGAATGAAAAAAATTTTTTTCTTATGCAGAATCTCGCCCAAAATATGGCGTGTTCGCTCAGTACTAATCTTTGTAGCATCTGCTAGCTCGCGCACCTTCACTTTCCGGTCAGCCAACACCATTTCATGTATTTTTTTGACATTTTCCTCGGTAACCGCATCGGAGGGCCTGCCGCTGCGGACTTCATCGGTAGTGGAGTTGCGGCCACCACGAAACTCTCGAAACCAATATTTGACGGTGTAATCTGACGGAGTATTAGCCACATAATATTTATCCAACTTTTCTTTTGTTTCCTTCGCCGTTTTGCCTCTCAAAAAATAATGTTTTATGAGAGAACGAAAATCGTTTTCGCAAACACGTCAACAACAATCAGCTCTCAAAACAAAACTAAGGGCAGTATCGCACTGCCACTTGGCATGTCTGCCTAAATATGAACGGACTACAAGGCACCATAAACTTTTTTGCAGTAGTGGCGCATTCTGGCGGTCAAGGAGGTTACCTTTCACCCCATCTAGTAGTATGTGTAACACATTAATTATAGCATGTTAATGCACTAAAACATAATAACCACATTCTGAATATGACGAACTTTGATCTATGAAAATTGTAAGCGAGATCTTAATCAATATTATATTTATTGAGCATATCAATAAAATTTTAATTTCAGTATTTGTTAAAAAATAAATTAAATACAATAATAAATTGAAAATATAATAATCAGGTTTTAATATTAATGAGGCGTATTCATGGCTTGAAACGTAAACAAGGTTGTTCTTATTTCACTTTTAAAGCTCAGTTTTACAACTCATGTTTGATTCTTTATCAAGATTCAACTTATTCATTATCTCTTTTCATTTGGAAAGAGATGAGATATAGATTGAATCTCAATTATGTAACGAACCGTGAGTTGTGAAACTGAATCTAAAATTCAAGATCTTAGTGAAGGCCGAGAACATTATTCTCACTCACGCAGCACATATGGAGGCGATTTTTCAACTTATTCTAATTTAAAATTCGCTATTATTCCAATGAATTTTAAAAATCTGTTAAATGCAGAATGTTATGTAATTAAGTTTCGCTTTGTAATTCTGACATAGAAAATACATTAAGTAATATTAAAAATAAACACAACGATGATTATCTATTTTAAGAATATATATTTTAAGATAATTATTAAGAAATATTGAATAGTTAAGAAATCTTACAATTAATTTAATAATGATTCAACAAAGGTTATAGTTTGCTTTACGTGGTGGGCGCGCGCGCGCGTGTGTGTGTGTGTGTGTGCGCGTGTGACTAGACTTACGTGATTTATGAGAGATTATAGGTAAAGCTGGCTGTACATGATGCATGATTTTCATGTTTACTCTGTTGCATGTTGATCAATACATGTTACTTTGCTTGGCTTACATAAAAGTCATCATACGAAGATAGCAACCGTGGTGACCCTAACTTACATCTCACATATGCATGACACCAATCAATCATGTGAGTGATTTTTAACTTTTGATTGATGCGTGCAAGAAAACAAGACAGCAACATGAAATAATGCCCCATATCAAATACAAAAATTAAGGATGGTAATATATTTCGCTCAATGCACCAAGATGTTTAGCACGCATCAGAACAGGCACAGCAGTATGTAAGTCCATTATGTAGGAAATCATGCACCGTGTGCGGCCAGCTTAAATATCTAATGGGAGGGATATCACAGATATATCTGTACATGAGATGACAGCGAATGCTTTTAGTAGTATAGTTTAGGCCTTACAACCATATGGCTTACGTCCATAAGTGTATCATTTATTTGTTTTATTTGTTCAGTGAATATTTATTTATTCAGTGGATATTTATTTGAGAAAATAATCTTTGAGTAGTGAAAACATTTTTCTATTCATTATTTACGGAATCTTCTTCGTTATAATTGACATCGATTTCAAATTTCAACATTCTTTCTCATTATACAACATACCTTAACATTTACAATAAAAAATATAGTGCATCTTATATGTATAAATATGTATATTTAAATCTTTTTTTATACATAAACAAAATATTCTATTGTGGCTCTATCTAATTATTATATATTGTTTATAATATTTTACTAAATTAATTGGTAGTCGCGTGTAGTAGTAGTTTTTTAGTAGTTACATTTCAAGAGGAATTGAATACTAAAATAATATTGCTAGTTATTATGTGTGTACCGGTATCATATATATATCTACTTTTTTTATAATATCGATATTTCAAAAACCTTTAATAAATACCGGTATTGAAGATCAAATATACGGATTTATAATCAAAATTCTCATAATAGCAGTATGCACATAATTTTTCAATAATATCAGTAATACGAATAAATTATTGATATATATATTATTATTATTATATGTAAGATATTTTTTTAACTTAAAAAATAACTAAACTTTTACAAAAATTTATTTATGATTACCTCAAAAAATGACTTGCAAATATTATTCGTAAGTACATAGGGTATGAAAACCTAAAACTATTAGTTGTGAAACTAATTCTTTTAAAAGAATTCATATTTTTTTATTCAAAACAATATTAAACAATTAAAAAAAAAATTAATAAAATAAATTAATAAAATGATTGAAATAGTTATGATAAAATAATTATGATTAATCATAAAGATTTAAAAAATTATAAATTTAAAAGTGGCTTACTAAATATAAACAATAAATAAAAGGAGCCATATTCAGCCACAGAATGTTTTTTGCGAATGTCATATATTTTAAAATTATACATTAAAAATATAAATTCATAAACGTTTCGGCTATTATCAGGCCATTTTTTTTATTATTATTATTAGGTATTATTGTTTAATTTATAATTGATTTTGTTATATAACATACTGAAGATAACCTGATAATATAGCCGAAACGTTTATAAGTTTACAGATTTTAACGTACAATTTTAAAATATATGACATTTACAAAAGTATCCTGCGTGTAATTGAATGCTCTTTTTATTGTTTATAAAGATTATGGATGATTTTATTTTATTTTATTTTATTATTGTTTTATATGTTTTAATTGAAATTAAATAAAATAATGACAATTATCCATAATTAAACTCCACGTACTAAATGCGGATCAATTCACCAAATTCTTTATTCTTTGGGCATTATTACATCCCACAAGAATAATAAAAATGATTTGCACATGCATATCGTAATATGTATAACGAAATTATAATTGACGATTCACATCTAGTTCTAGGGTCTAACTGTGGATCATGATGCAATTTTAACACATTCAAGTTTATTTAAAATTAGGAACAATTAAAAATCAGTGATAATTAAAATTACAATAAAAATTAATAAAAATTAAACGTTTAGCAAAAAACAATTAAATTATAAATAGTAACACTTTTTGCATATAGATGTTGCATAATCTCATAATTATTCATAAAATTTTAACGATAATTTTTATATAATTTTGTATTAATAATAGAAAGATTAATATTAATAATTTAGTATACCAATATTTTTTTTATGATATGTAATAAGTGTCTAATTTAATAAATATATATACGTGTATATATATATATATATATATATATATATATATATATATACACACACACACATATATAACGGTATAACCGGTCATTCTGGTTATACCAGTTACAAGTACTTAAATTGCTAGATGTGAATACTGATATAACTGGTCATACCGATATTCATACCAATAAATAATTTATTTTAGTTATTACATAATATAAAGGGGAAACCGAGGCACCATGGGTCATTAATTGACATAATCTAGAATGTTTAAATTAATACTACTGATACAATTAATACTATTACTTCGTTGCTCATACTTTTTATTTCGATGGCAGTGATTAAATTCTATTATATCGATCATTAATGGTTTTCATGGTGCAATAGTAACTTTTCAACTGCATAAAAATGTTTTAATATTATTTTTGTAATAATAATAGAAGATACATGTAGATAAGGTGCAATTTTCTGCGCATCTTTTCTCAATTTATTACGTTACAAGTAATAATCTAATATTTATTTTTTATTAAATGTACAATTAAATGTATAATTGTGGTATTATGGGATCTGCATTAAATATTCATAATGAAACTGGTAATATAGAAATGTATGTACTAAAAGGGCAGTTTATACTTCTAAGCAAATAATTTTATTTTATCGTAATAAATTTTTTATCTTATATTAATGGTTATTTCTCATTTGTTTTCTTATAATTTTCTAATGTTATTTATTTATATGTTATTTTTTAATAATTAGTTGTAATTATATTTTATAGTATTAGTGACTATGCTAAGAATGTGGAAGTTAATTGAAAATACTTTTCAACCGTTATTTATTGCATAATATGTACTACTATTTTATATGTGACTTGGTATGATACTCCGAGTATGAGATACCCTGGGCACCATTTCTTAAAAAAATATATTTTAATTTTTTCTTAAAAACTAAGTCTTTTGACTGAATATCCTTATTAAATTTTAAAAAATTTTATGCATTATAAAATTTTTATATTAGGTGTTGGAATTAATTCGTAGCGTTTTACAAGTGATGGGAAGTACTTTCATTAATGTATTTTTTAATGCTCATGTGAAATAAATAACATTCTTTCATTAAAAAACGCTACGAATTAATTCCAACACCTAATATTTAAATACTTTTAAGAGTATAAATTTTTGATTCACAATGCCTCGGTTTCCTTTATATGATTGCTATTTTTATATCGAATGGGAATTAAGAACGGTATAACTGGTTATATCGATTATATTGTTTTTCAGTTCATGTTCAAAAGATTATGTTGTTTTATTAATATTGTAATTCAATTCTAGGTTCCAGCGACTTGCAATAGCTCTTCAGATCAATTGCTAGTGTTATTGCAAGTATTTTGTTACATGTGTCTGTTCTATACTTTTCTGTAAATATATACATCATACAATAAATGCATATAATAAAATCAACATTTATACAATTTAAACAAAGATAAAGATTATAGAATAAAACTTAATTAATGTTGTAATAAAATTCAATAAGTAATATGCAGATATAATTATATTAATTGTTAAAAAACTAATCTTTTTAATCACTTTTATTACTGTTTTGTATAATAACTAATATGCTGTGATTATAGTAAATATCTTTTTTATAAATTTTGAAGTAAAAAATTAAATCAAAGAATCAAAAAATCCTCTACAATTTTGCAATTTTAATGATTGATAAAATATTGATTAATTCTAAAAATTGTCGAATAAGCCGCCCAATCATTAACTATTACGAAAGTCGCAAAATAGTAGAGGATTTTTCGACTCAGTTTTTGATCATAGGATTATGTGAATAACATTATGTGATTCGGCAATCGCTTATTCGGTAATGTTTAGAAATTAATATTTCGTTAACAAATAGAAAATGAATAGAAAAATGTATTCTAAAAGTTAAGCACTAGATTAAACATATATAAGTTCGTGATCAAATGTTTGTAAAACTTATTAATGAAATGCAAAAAATTAGACTCATGGTATCAAAATCCAAGTTTGGAGTTTAAATTTAAAGAAATTAAAGATTAAGAAAAAATAAGGTCTTTTTTTCTATAATAATTTTAGTGAAAGTATGTAATAATAAGTTAAGAAACATAATTCATTCATATTTTATTCTTTATATTACAGAATTTCTATAAATGGAGAGTGTGCAGAAAATTATAAATGTTTATTACATTTACAAAATAACAACACATAATGTCACGACAAAATTCTAATTGTGTAAAAGAAATACTCGAGATTCATCGTTTGGTTTTTTTACTGTAAAACAGAATGTGGAAATTCTTGTTCTACACTTTTCTTGATATGACAATTGGCGTTGTAACATTACTGTATGAAGCATCTTCACATATAAAAGAACATGTTTATTCAATTACAACTCTCGACTGTTGAATTTAATGTCAACTAGATGTAACTCTGCGTTTTAAGAATATTATTGAATTACTGAAGATGGCCAGATTGTGGCCGAAACGTTTAATGTTTTAATTAATGTAATAATAATTAAATATCACAAACTATAACTTGTGCTATGGTTTTTTATACTCTTATTTTTTATATGTGTTTATTACATTTTTCCAACACACACATTTCACACAATTTGATAGTTCAATTTAGTTCGCTCATTTAGAATAACTAAAATGTTCTATTTATGATCCAGCATTGTAAAGTGATATTATTGGAGCACATTCAGAATCTTATATTTACGATAAAAGATCCAGATATTTCTAATAAAATGGTTAATGAATCAATGGTAAGTATAAAATTACATAGTAATCATCTATTGATGTAGCTAATTTTTTCATGTTATATTCCATAAAAAAACCATGATTGTATAATGTTAAATATGTATATTAAAAATACGTAATTTAAAAGTATTGTGTTCAAAAGTATAAACAATTAAAACAATCTAATTTATTATTTACAGATTTTCACTGTGGAAAATGGCATTTATAAGGGGCAAGTAACATATGATGATATGAATAAATACAAGTGTTTCGGAAATGTGATGTGGCACAGCATTAGAAGAAATGGAGAAAAAATTGCACACGTGAGTCAATTTCATATACAGGATGTCTCGTGAGACTTTTTCAAGCACTTTTTTGTAGATAGAGCGGCCTAAACTGAGTCGAAAAATCCTCTATCATTTCGCAATTTTCGCAATGGTTAACGAAATATTAATTATTAAAAATTACCGAATATTAGTCTTCAATAATTTTTTACTCAAATATTATCAATTTCGTAGAAAAACAACATGAAGCAAAAATTTATATTTTCCTCATAGAGCTCTAAGGATTTTTTCAGAAATTTTGATCAACTTTTTAGTACTGCATTTTCTTATTGACAACTATTTTTACCAACATGAGAAAATATTAAAAAGATGGTATTAAAACATTCCATTGAGAAAATTACAAAATGATAAAGAATTTTTTGACTCAGTTTAGACTACTCTATCTACAAAAAGCGTTTGGCAAAAGTGGCTCGCAGAACATCTTGTATAATATAATATTAATATGTAGAACTTACTAGAAAAAAATGTAAACTTTAAAATTTATGTATCTATAATAAGTAGGTAATAAGAGAAAAGATTTATAAAAAATAGATATTTAATATTAAAGATGATAAGTATATAAGTTACGATAAATTAAAATGTTTACACAGTGATAAACTGATAAGCTGTTAAGCTCTACTAGATTAAATCTTCAATCAAGTCTTTGATTAAGATATTTAAAGAATTCACCAACAGAATGTCAAAAGTTTGGATTCTGTTATTAAAACAGTTTAATGTACTTTACAAATATAAATTGTCAAAGATTATAAACTAGCTTATTCAATTTTTGTTTTTATTCGAATGAAATAAAATATTATTAGGTGTTGGAATTAATTCGTAGCGTTTTACAAGTGATGGGAAGTACTTTCATTAATGTATTTTTTAATGCTCATGTGAAATAAATAACATTCTTTCATTAAAAAACGCTACGAATTAATTCCAACACCTAATATTTCAGATTAATTAAAATAAGACATGGAAGATTTTCAAAATACTATTCAAAACAATTAGAAAACTAAGCAAGTGTAAGAGAAAAATTATAAAACAATTGAAATATAAATTTAACAGATGAACATCAAAGATTGCGATAACAAAATCAGATCTATATGATAGATGTGTTCCGAAATATGCATGAAATGCATGATGCGTCATTTGTCCTTATTGTTCACCAAATAATAAAGAAGAATAAAATGTCATGTATTTCATGTGGAACGCACCCGATATTTGCCGATAATCGCTGATTAGTGAAGTCGCGATATAGCTGATATCAAAGTTTTACGACGTATAAAATGGAAAACATTTTAATTATAATTTTAAAATAATTGCAGAATTAATCATAACACTAACAAAATTATTATAAATAAAACTCTTATTATAACATTATTAAAATCGTTTTTAAACAATAAATGAAAACGGGCAATTAAGAGCCTAAATTCGCAGTAATTGAAATAATTATATCAACATATATTTCTTAGTACTACATATATATATATACTAGGTGGGGTGAAAAGTAACCTCCTTGGGAATGAAAAAAATTTTTTTCTTATGCAGAATCTCGCCCAAAATATGGCGTGTTCGCTCAGTACTAATCTTTGTAGCATCTGCTAGCTCGCGCACCTTCACTTTCCGGTCAGCCAACACCATTTCATGTATTTTTTTGACATTTTCCTCGGTAACCGCATCGGAGGGCCTGCCGCTGCGGACTTCATCGGTAGTGGAGTTGCGGCCACCACGAAACTCTCGAAACCAATATTTGACGGTGTAATCTGACGGAGTATTAGCCACATAATATTTATCCAACTTTTCTTTTGTTTCCTTCGCCGTTTTGCCTCTCAAAAAATAATGTTTTATGAGAGAACGAAAATCGTTTTCGCAAACACGTCAACAACAATCAGCTCTCAAAACAAAACTAAGGGCAGTATCGCACTGCCACTTGGCATGTCTGCCTAAATATGAACGGACTACAAGGCACCATAAACTTTTTTGCAGTAGTGGCGCATTCTGGCGGTCAAGGAGGTTACTTTTCACCCCACCTAGTATATATATATATATATATATATATATATATATATATATAAAACAAATATTGGTTAAACCTATTTTGTTTTAAACTTAATAACGGACGGAAATGATTAGTAATAAATATCTTGGGACTATCATTTCGGAAATTTTTTATGATACAATTCAATAGGTATTAAAAAAAGTTCATAGTAAATAAAATACATAAATAAATAAAACGAGAATTCAAATGAAATTCTTTAAAAACTGATTGAACATTTTTACAATTATATGTATAGTTTTTGTAAAATTTAATTTCTTCTTTTAATCAATAAAAAATGTTTTGGAATTTATAGATGATTCTTTCAATAGCAAGCTAATAACTCTGCAATATAACTAATTCCTTATTGTTTTGAAACATTTTTTATAATAATACTATGCAGTTAGACGCATGCACTGAAAAGTCAGTCACATACGCAGAGTTACAAGATAAAGTTGTGAGATGCGCCTTGTGGCTACAAAAACAAGGAATCAAATCTGACGATGTCATCAGTGTGTGTACAGGGAATCATTACAACGCCATCGTGCCCTGTCTTTCAGCAGCTTATATCAACGTGATTTTCAATCCATGGGACGAGAACATGAATCTAAGTAAGTTCTTTTGCGACTGTTAAATGTTACAATATTCCATGTTATGTACAATAAAATTAAAAATAATTAATATATTTCCAGTAAAATACGCGCAAATATAATTTTATTTATTTTAAAATATCTTTATATTATAATTAAGGCAATGTTTATTTTTTTAATTATATATCAGTTTATTTATTATTAGAAACTACGCTGTACGTTTTGCGAATGATGATGCCGAAGATAATCTTCTGCAGCGAGAAATCGATAGATGTCATCTTGAGCGCGATAAAGGAACAGAATTGCAGTCCCGTGATAGTAGTTTTTGGCGAGCATGTTGACGCGATTTCGTTCTCCGATATTCTGAGTAATTGCAGCGATGTAGAAGTAGCAAATTTCCATCACATCGACCACGTTGACATCACAAAGACGGCATGTATTTTATGTTCATCAGGCACTTCAGGAATGCCAAAAGGCGTTGAATTGTCTAATTCTGTTCTATTACGTATCAGTCAGAATAAAAGTGTTAACTCGGTTGACATGGTACTTCTTTGGTTTTCTTCTCTTTATTGGATTAGTGGGCTATTCCTGAACTTGATTACGATCGAGCAAGGCGGCAAAGTGATCATCTATCCTGAATTTAATGAGGAGATGACTTGTCGACTGATCGAGAAATACCAAGTAATATTATGTTATATATAAAAAGTTTTATTTTTAGTTTCATTGAATAATTAAAGTGGAATTATTTTAATTTTTTATATTTTCTAAAAATAATATAACTAAATTGTTTCACACTAATGTAAATAGTAGCAAATAATTTTCTGCTATAAGTAAATTTTTACTCCAATTTAATTTTTACTGTTTCGCGAGTTCTATAATGAAGTTGATAAATTGATTTTTTTTAAATATAGTCTAATGTTTTTAAATTAAATTAATAACTGATGTGATTTCTATGTAATGTAACTTATCTTTTATTAAAATAATTATATTAATTTTTGTATCAATTTCTCGTTTAATGCATCTGTAAATACCAGATTGTATTTTGATGAATTAATAGCATATATAACATCTTACCAATTAACATAAGTGCAAATTGTAACGACTAAGAAAAAATATATTATAACAATGTTTTATAATGATATCTATCTACTTCTTTACATTATAAATTAGATACCTGATTAGTTTTATATTTATAAGTTTGCGCATGATATGTAACAGAATTCAAAATATGATATTGTTTTATTATCTAGATAGAAGTTATTTTTTTAAGCACAAGTTTACTGAGTCGATTTCTCAAATCGAGTTGTATAAAGAAATATCCTTTATCATCTCTGAAAGTTATATTGTATGGTGGTGCAGTTATGAATAAAAAAGTGCAGGAAGAACTGAAATATATTTCAAACATCCAAATATTGCAAGGTTACGGTAAATACAAAAAAGGCAATAAGATATTAACATATATTATAGTGATATAATTTTAATTATATTTTTTATGTTTCTAGGAATGACAGAAACCGGTGGTCCTGTAACATC
Organism: Acromyrmex echinatior; assembly: GCF_024713525.1. Taxonomy (NCBI): domain Eukaryota; kingdom Metazoa; phylum Arthropoda; class Insecta; order Hymenoptera; family Formicidae; genus Acromyrmex; species Acromyrmex echinatior. The sequence goes on along the minus strand of NC_141866.1, from coordinate 7,058,131 downwards.
GCCGCAATCACATGATAAGAATGGATCTAATGGAGTCGTAGCCAAGAATGTGCAAATAAAAATCGTGGATCCTGAAAGCGGGAAAATATTTGAATCAAATCAACCGGGGGAAATATTGATAAAATCTGCAACTATTATGACTGGTTATTATAATAATCCTGAAGCGACAAAAAGTATAATTGATGAGGAAGGTAAATCTTATTTGTCGTAATAATAAGTAATAATATAATTATATTTTTAAAAAATTAATTATAATTTAACATATGCAAAAACTAAATCAATTATATTCCATTAGATCCCAAAAATATATATAATAATATAAATATAATTATAAAAATATAATGGCATAAAAATAAATTTAAAAAATAGGATGGTTGCATTCGGGTGATATCGGTTATATAGACGAAGATGGAGAATTGTTCATTATCGACAGAATAAAGGAACTCATAAAGTACAAAGGTCAGCAAATCTCTCCCGCAGAAATCGAGAATACGTTAATATCACATCCAGCAGTGCTAGAAGTTGCAATAATAGGGGTGCCTCATGCATTAGACAATGAACATCCTCTTGCTTACGTTATCAAGAAGCCTGGCATCGAGGTACAATCATTTGTTAGAAATATATAATAAAGTCATAAAATAAAGGTTGACAAAATAAAATCAGAATATTTCTAATAGCGAGCCGATTTTGAGTATTCTGTCAAATATTTTCTTAAAATATTTAATAGATGTCTATTAGAAAGAGAATTACATTTATAGAAATAAAGATCTTGATGTGATTAAAATAATTAAAAAACAAATTGAAAATATTTGCATATTAATTCGATCAAAATTAAATGAATAAATGCAATGAATAAATCAGTTTAAGAATTTAAAGAAATAAAGATTTGATAAGAATGAATCGTGAAGGAAGAAATAGCTTCAAGATTATTGTTATGTTTATATATTACGTTTTTTAGTATAAAACAGGAAATATTTTATGTACTGGATTAATGTTTTTCAATTTCTTTGTACAGGTGACAGAACAGGAACTGATAGACTTTGTGGCGGAGAACATGGAAGATCGATGTAAACTACGTGCAGGAGTTATATTTCTGGATAGTTTTCCATATACAGGTTCAGGGAAAATTTCAAGAAAAGATTTGAAAGAAATGACTAAGAAACTAGTAAACTATGATGATTAGTTATATAATATAATTATATTCTATTGTAATAACTTTAATTTATAAATGTGTAACTCTTATTACTTCAGAATACAAGCTATAAATATAGATTGTTTTTTTATTATTAAATAAAGAATTATTTTATTAACACATATACAAAATAAGAGCATAAAAAACCACAGCACAAGTTATAGTTTGTGATATTTAATTATTATTACATTAATTAAAACATTAAACGTTTCGGCCACAATCTGGCCATCTTCAGTAATTCAATAATATTCTTAAAACGCAGGGTTACATCTAGTTGACATTAATTATTTTATTGTAAATGATAGAAGTATGTAATATTTAGATTTAAATCATTCCTAAAAAATGTGTTTCTGCTATGACAGCTGCACAATTATTTTTTTTTTAAATTTGTATGCTTTATAATATTAATATTTGTTTTGTTTAATATTAAAATATATAAAGAGAACAGAAGAGTAATTAAAATAAATTATATGTAGAAAGTATATGTTAAATAATATATCTAATATTAAAAATTATTATAATTCGATAGTTATAATCATTTAAAGGCATTTAAAGCCATAACAACTAGTGAAAAATAACTTATTAAATTATTAGCAAGTTAACATCGATACAATGATTTCGATTCGATATCTAATTGATAATCATTTCTCACTAAAAATCACATCATGCATTTTCGAAATTATTAAAGATATGCAAGAATTTGTCCTCGCAATTGATCTTTGATTAGGCGCATTTGATTTTCAATCAGCTAAAATCATATATGAATTGATTGACGATTTACAGCTTTATCGAATTTTGCAATAAAGACAACTACTTATACTTATTTAATTGCTTAATCGCCCCGAAGTCAATAAAAATCAGTAAACACAGTCAGTAGTCAAAAAATAATAGCATCGTCAGTAAGAATCAGTGAATAACATCAGAAATAATAATAAAACTATTAAGAACTAGTAAAAAATAATTGAGAAAAATGAGTCATTGTATTATTTTATTATAAATAAATTGATTCTATCGCTTTGGTGCAAATCGTTTTAGTTAAACTTTGAGTATAGATAATTGTTAGTAATTTACGTTTAAATGAGTTTGTGAGATAAGATTCGACTCATTGTTTATAACTTCTAATAAGCTCATATCGAATGTTCCCCAAGGCGAAACAGTTTCATAATATTTTATTTGCATCGAAAGATTGAAGTACAAGGTTACAACGACATTCATTTATAAATAGGTCATATAGGCCTATTTAAGTCAAGAATATTTTTTTTAAGATAAATATCATAAAACGTGAAAAAGAAATTAATTGATCTAATAATAATAATGATGATGCAAATGTTTATAATTTACGCAATTATGGAAACTAAACGTGATTTTTTATTATGTATATATATATATATATATATATATATATATATATATATATATATATATCATAATATATATATCATAATATAATAAATCACGTTCAGTTTTCATAATTGCGTAAATTATAAACATTTGCATCGTCATTGTAATTATTAGATCAATTAATTTCTTTTTCATATATATATATATATATATATATATATATATATATATATATATATATATATATATATATATATATACAATAGATATATAAAAGAGAGATATATTATAAATAATTTACATATGTGACGAATAATCAGTAAATACTTATGTATAATCTACTACTAAATACTTAATAACGTTCATAATCGCTTTATTGCTCACTTGTTTGCTGAATGTCCGTGTAGAATGATCTTCGCGTAGTGAAAATCTTCCGTCCACCAGACACGAAATCTTCTTCGTTATAATCGACGCTACCAATTTTTTTTTTAATTTCAACATTTTTTCTCTACATCGGATACCTTAACGATCTATATAATCAAAGGTATTGATTTAAATATATTTAAATCTTTTTTGTATGTAAATGGATTTTGTATATAATGGATTCTATTGTGTCTCTATTTTATTTTTAATTGTTTATAGTAATTTATCAATTTGACTGCAAATAGTGATGGTTTTTTAGAAGTTATTTTTTAGTGTTTATTTTTAACGAGTATTTTAGTACTTCTTCTTTTATATAAATAGATAATACTTATATAAGGTCATAGGTAATCATCAGATAAAATATATAAAGATATTAAAACATTTCCTACTATTTCATTTCTTATTATTTAAGAGGAAAAATTAAAAATTGTAATTTTATTATAGCTCTTAAATTTACGGAATTTGCGATCGCTCTCAAGGCCAACTGCTAATTATAAATGTTGTGTTACATGTATCTGTTTTGTGTTTTGTAATAAGTATTACATAATAAATTCTTACAATAAAATTAGTATTTATATGATTCAAAGTAAAGGATTATGCAACAAAACCGTCATAGTTTTAATGATATGATAAAAATCAATAAGTACACAACAAATATTCATACACTTCATATATTTTGATAATCAATTTTAGTTTACTTATTTAGAATAACTAAAATGTTTTATTTATGACACATTACTGTAGAGTAAACATTGTTGGAACGCATTCAGAATCTCATATTTACGATGGAAGATCTAAATATTTCTGACAAAACTGTTGAACATCATCAAAAGGTAAATGTAAAATCACATAGTGATCTATTACTGCGTCTAATTTTTATGTTACATTTTAAGAAAAAAGTTATAAATGTAGTGTTTCACGTGTGTGTGTATGTGTGTGTGTGAGTGTGTTCGCGATCTTTTAAATTAAAGACATATAATGCAAAGTAATAAAAACAATCTGATTTGTATGTTACATACAGAATTTTACTGTAGAAAATGGTATTTACAAGGGACCAGTAAATAACATGAATAAATACAAGAGTCTCGGAGAAATGTTATGGATCAGAATTAAAAGTTACGGAAACAAAATTGCATATGTAAGTCATGTTTATAAGCATATAACGTTAATATAGTATAATAAAATAAGAATTTATTAGAAAAATAGATTTCAACTTTTAAAATTTATGTCTATCTAAATAAGAAAGAAGATTTATTAAAAATATACTCTGGAATAAAAAAGATTCATATTAATAATAATATAAATATAAATTGCCCTATTACTTCTACCAATTCTAGTTTATTTTGTACGATACAATTAAATTAAAATTTGTCAAAATATAAGATAAACAAGTATACTAAAGAAAGAATTCATATATCGTACATATGATATATATAAAAGATTATACTAATATTTCGATATTAAAACTTCAAACGAATGTTTCATGCGAATATTTAATTGAATCAGTTCTGCTTTCCTCCAGCACTCTTTGCAGAGTTGTTTATAACGTAATTATAGAAGCAAATGCAAAAAAAGAAACATTAAAATTACCATTATTTTAATGTTATAAAATATACTTTTATATGTAAAAATTTATTTAATAATTTATTAATTTTGTAAATTAATATTTTATTTTTGTATGATAATTTCAAAATATCTAAAGATATTTTACATATATAAATTGTTACAAGTTAAATACCCATTGATTAAAAATATATTATTTTAAATTAATTAAAATAAGACATAAAAGATCACAAAAAATTTGTCTAAAATAATTTAATTGTAAAGTGCTAAGACAAATACAAATATATGAAAGAAACAACAAAACAATTAAAATGTGGATTTAACTACAGACAACCGTACAAGCGATGATGAATCATGTTTTCATTATATTAGATAATAATCTCTAGCTAGCAAAGTCACGTAATAACGACGTCAAAGTGCAGGATAAAACAATAAAAAACATTATTGAATAAATCGTTAAAATTTAATATTGACGTCATTTATAAAGATACTAATATGTATTCTTTTATCACATGTTTTATAATACTGTTCAATAAATTTAATATCAAAATAATTTCTTATTTAATGTTATGTAACACGTATACATATATTAGCAAATATTCACAAAAAAATTTAGAAACAACATATAAAAAATTTAAACTATAATTTTAAAATAATCGCGGAATTAATCATAATTCCGTGATTATTTTATCACTAACAACAATATTATAAATAAAATTGTAATAAAATTTATAATTTAATATTATCAAAAATTCTTTTGTTTTAGACCTAATCATGAACAGTAATTATTAATAATAAATGCCTTAAGACTAATTTTTTCCGTACGTGATACGATTCAATAAATGTTTCTAAAAAGAACAAATCCGAAAAAGAATTCTGAAAGCAAATCAAAATAAAATTCTTTAAAAATTGATTGAAAGTCTTTACGATTGTACATAGTTTTTGTAAATTTTAATTTTGATTATTAATTAGTAAAAGATATACATTTTAGAATTGTGAATAGTTCTCTCTCTCTCTCTTTTAATCGCGAACTAATGATTCTGCAACATAATAAATTTTGTGGTGTTTTGAAACATCTTTTGTAATAATATACAGTTGGACGCATGCACCGAAGAAACAATTACATACGCGGAACTGCAAGAAAAAGTTGTGAGATGTGCCTTGTGGTTTCAAAAACAAGGAATTAAATCCGGAGACGTTATTAGTATGTGCACAGGCAATCATCTCGACTCCATCGTGCCTTGTCTTTCGGCAGCTTATATCAATGCAATTTTCAATCCGTGGAATGAGAACATGGATTTGCGTAAGTTCTTCCTTAATTATCAAATATTCCATATTTTTTTTGTATTCGATTAAATTATTAAATTTGAAATAATGCATTAATAACAGTGCAAGTAAGTCCAATTTTACCTTCTATTTAATGCATCTTAATACTTAGCACATAATATTTATTTTTTTATTATTTATAAATAATTTGCCATCAGAAACTGCGCTGCACGTTTTACAATTGACTACGCCAAAAGTGATCTTCTGCAGTGAGAAAGCAGTGGATGTTATTTTGAGCGCGATAAAGAAACAGAAGTGCAATCCCACGATAGTGATTTTTGGCAAGCATGTCGATGCGATTTCGTTCTTCGATATTCTGAGAAATTGCAATGATGTAGAAGTAGCAAATTTCCGTTACGTTGAGCTCGACGATATAAAAAAGACGGCATGCATTTTGCATTCGTCGGGCACTACGGGGATGCCGAAAGGTGTCGAACTATCCAATTATGCACTATTAGTCATTATCCAGAAAAATATTTTGGATGTGGCTAATACACCATTACTTTGGTTTTCTTCTCTTTATTGGCTGAGTGGGACAGTGCTGAACTTGAATATGATCGCGCAAGGCAACTTAGCGATCCTTTATCCAGAATTTAACGAGGAGATGACTTGTCGATTAATTGAAAAATATAAAGTAATAATATGTTATAAATATTCTATAAATATTCTAATAAAAATATAATGTTTCACGATAATATAAATAAGTAAAAATAAAAAATAGCTTCTTACTATAAATAAATTATCGCAGTAGTTTATAAAGTTTCTTGCTTTTGTAAAATCTATAACAAAGTTGAACTGAATTGGTTTTTTTCAAGCATACTTTAACATTTTAAATTAAGCAAACAATTGACACAATAACTTATTATTATTAGAATAGTATTATTAATTTTTGTATCTAAACTTCTTGTTCAAGTCTCGTGTGAGTAATAAATTGCATTTTTATAATTGATAATGAATTAAACATGATACAATCAAGTGCAACGTAACTATATGATTGTAAGAAAGAATATATTAAAATCGTGATTTAATGATATCTACTTATATGTATATATTATTAGCATTATATAATATTTAGAAGTAGTTTGCGCACGATATGATATAATTCAGAAGTATAAATTATTTTGTTATCTAGGTAGCATTTATTTTTCTTAGCACAAGCATGATCAATCGGTTTCTCAAAGCGGGTTATGTAAAGAAATATTCTTTACCATCTTTAAAAATTATAATGAGCACTGGTGCAATAATTAAGCCGAAAGTACAGGAAGAATTGAAATGTATTTTACCACATGTCGACATATTGCAAGGCTATGGTAAATATCGATGTAATGCAATATATTAATATATATTATTAATGTGTGTTATAAAATTTTAATTATTTTTATTTCTTTATTTTAAAATTTTTATTTCCTTTATTTTGAGGAATGACGGAAACCAGTGGTTTTATAACAAGTCAATTATCGAACCACAAATACGGATCTTGCGGTGTAGTAGTCGAGAATGTGCAAATGAAGATCATAGATCCTGAAAACGAAAAAATTCTTGGTCCGAATCAATCGGGAGAAATATGGGTAAAATCTGTAACTATGATGAATGATTATTATAGAAATCCTGAGGCAACAAAAAGTACGATTGATGAAGAAGGTAAAGATTTCTGTCATAACAATAATCATAAACATAACTATATTAAAAAAAAATTAATTATAATTAAAAAATTAATTATATATTCAAAAACTAAATAAATTACATTTCATTAAATTAAAAAAATATATAATAAAATTATGAAAAAATCTAATCTATTATATTATGTATCTGTAAATTTTTAAAAAATAGGATGGTTGCACACGGGTGATATCGGTTATGTAGATGAAGATGGAGAATTGTTCATTATCGACAGAATAAAAGAACTTATAAAGTATAGAGGATATCAGATCTCTCCTACAGAAATTGAGAATGTGTTAATGTTACATCCAGCAGTGCTAGAGACTGCAATTGTAGGAGTACCTCATGCATTAGACGATGAGCATCCTCTTGCTTATGTTACCAAGAGACCTGGTGCCGAGGTATAATCTTTATAAATATGATAAACTCGTAGAATAAAGATTTACAAAATAATTTGAATATTATTAATAATAGTAGAGAAATGTCGCCGATAATGACATAGATTTCATAAAACGACACCTCCTTATAAACTACAGCTTCTCATAAACTATTGCACTTACGTATTAATACTAATAAAATCATAATCTGTTTAGCTAATTAAAGAAGTACAAACTAATAATTCGCATATTTGTGGTTTGTTTTTATACCTGTATTATTTTATAAATAAGCTAAAATCGAATTCTACGAATGTGAAAATAAAATTCTTACGATTTTCTTTGCAAATTGCATAGTAGTATTTAAATAATAGTGATTATATTATTGATAATATTACGTTGTTTTAAATGCTTGTAATTTCTTAAATTAGTTTTATTTAAATTATTTTTTCTCATAGTTTTTTCATAATATGATTTTAAATTAAAAATTGGAGTGCAGCGTAAACCGCCACATTTGTTTGTAAACCATGAGAACTAACTTAATTTTTGTAATGTTGCTTTATAATATCAAATATTCTATTGGAGCTGAAGACAATTGTGTATATATGGAAAAACTCTTGGAAAATTATCATCGTATTACATATTTGCATCTTGCAGAAAAAACAAAAAGTAAATATGCATATAATTCAATAAAAATGTTTTGTAACGAAGTGAAAAGATTCTGGAAAATCTTATATTCATTCACTTGTAGATACTTTATACAGATAATTCCTGTAAAAAAAAAAGGAATACGTGGACATTACTACCTACTGTTTGGACTCCATTTTCAGACGCTCATTTTTGCTCATCTTATGAAAAAATTAATTATTGCAAACAGTATTATAAAAACTGCATATCATCTAATAGAAGACACCTTTTTAATTTGTACTTATGTTTTTAAAGTTTTATTTTTAAGAAATATTTGTTTAAGAAATATTGTTTACAAACAAAGTGGTATCGGTGATTTTCCTCTAAAATGATCTTGAACATTCCGCTAGATAAATTTTCTTAAAATATTCAATAGATAGAGAGAATCACACTTATATTATAAAAACAAAGATATTGATGTGTTAAAAAAAAAATAGAAATAAAAAACGAATTAAAATATATGTACACTAATTCGGTCAAAATTATGATTTCAGTTTCTTACTGTTAATATTAATAAAATTATTGTGAGTTGAATCGATATCATTGTAAGTAAAATACAAGTGCTTTCGTATTCTTTGTTTAATGTCTTGTATATCCCACTTTGGGATATACGGCATTTTTAACGAGCGGGATTTATGCCCAAAGTGCGCAGATTGAATTCAGTGCACTAAATGCAATGAACGCATTATATGAAATATGTACCTTATGTTATAATATTTGTAATATATGTAGGAAGATTGTAATTATTATTTATTATTTCATATACATATTTATCATTCTTATTCTTTAATAAAACTTTATAAATATTATAAACATATTTTATAAGTTATTGTGCCATTTTACGTCTTATTCATATGCATTATTTGTAAATTTTTCATGAGCCGTACATACCCTCCCTCCCCTTATGAATAGCTATATATCTCACCCCTATAGGATATACGACAAAAATGCAAGAATTTCAAAAAGTTTATTTTTTAATATGAAAAATAAATATTTCGGATTTCTAATATTTTTTTCATAGTAATAGATAGTACAAAATTTTTACTGATATAGTTCGTTTACTTTAAACATAATAAATAATACTTAATAAATTAAGTTTTTGAGTTAAGAATAAATTAAATTATTAAATTAAGTTAGGTGTATATATCGGAATTATCCTAGGACCATCGTGTAAATTTCATATTTTTACTTTGTAATAAATGAAACATTATTTGATTATTAGATTGAAAAAGTATATCATTAAATTTATATGACTATTATTTTTTAATAAAAAATAGGAAATATTTTTATGCATTAGAATAATCTTTCTTCACACTGATTTAATTTTTTTTTGTACAGGTGACAGAACAGGAATTGATAGATTTTGTGGCGAGGAACATGATGGATCACTACAAACTACGTGCAGGAGTTATATTTCTAGACAATTTTCCATATACGGGTTCAGGAAAAATTTCAAGAAAAGATTTGAAAGTAATGACTAAAGAATTGGTAAAGAACTATATTGATTAATAACGTAATTATCTTTTTCTGCATACAATAATGTATAAATATATTTATAAATATATATAATCTTATTACTTCAGAATGAAAGATATTAAAATGTGTATCTTCGTGCTCAAATCCATTACTAGAATATTAACATTTCATGAACATTGCAATTTACGTCATCAAGGCGAGGAGCAGTCTAATATTGATTATATCTAGGCTGTCCTCGCCTTGATGAAGTAAACTGCAATATTCATGAAACGTTGGCATTATAGAAATGGATTTGGACGTGGAGATAATTCACGAAACGCATAGCTTTTATGAAAAATTCCCGTAGAAGTCTTACAAATATTATTATATATTATATTATTATATTAAAAATATAGATTATATTGTTTTGTTAACAAATAAAAATTATTTTATTTAATCAATAGAGGTACATTCTTTAGATATAAATCCTATCCGAGAAAAATGAATTCTAAGTTCATGGATTAAAAATTATTATTTTAAATATTTATGGTTTTTTAATATTTAAATATAGAAGAGATCGGGGCTAAATGGACAATGAAGCTAAGCATTTGAATTTTGAATGGCAAAAATATATTTTATGAATTTCCAATTTATATCATAGATAGATCTCGTGTGTGTCTTCTTTACCAACGAAGTTTGGTTAGTTTAAGTGCCGCGTTATTATGTTTAGGTAGTCAAACGTGTTTTCGATCAAAAGCAATTTTAGAGATTTCATTTTTCGAATCACATCATTTTTTATGTATATGAATAAAATGAAGTTGCAAACACTAAAATTTTTTGCCATCTTGTAGTCTTATAATCACTCTATAAAACGCTATAATAATAATTATTTGACTAAAATCGGTTACTTTGTTATTGAAAACTGCAATTGAAAAAAAGATGCCCACTTAGCTTTTCTTATATAAAAAGAAAGGTAAATAAAATAACATTATATGTATCTGATAAATCCGATAAAAATCGTAAAATGAAGATTCTCTGTCTCATCTCTTAAGTATATATTATATTATGTCAAATATGAATGAGATTTAAAAAATATTTAATATAACTTTATTTTATCTCAATAACAATTATTTTGTTAAAAATTATATAATAAAGCTGTGAATTCAAGAATTATAATAAAAGAATATATGGGAAATTCCACGCTAAATCAGACAAAAAAATGTGTATTTTTTTATCTCTCTGAAAAGTTTTATTCTTATACATAATATTATAAAAAAATTTTTTAATTTACGCAAATTCCAAAGCCACGACTGTTTTCTACAGAACTCGATCATTATATAATTATTATCTGTAAGAATCATTCAGAAAGAACAAAAAACGCTCATTTTTTCTAATTTGTATACTGAGAAAAATGTCTAATGCTTTTGATCGGAAATAACCGTTCTAATGCTTTCTTCGATCAATTTTGATTAAATTCAGGATTATCCGATGAAGTGACAAACACTTTTATCCGATGAAATGTAATTTCTGATTACATATGAACGAAATATGTGCCATCATATGCCTATCCGTTAAAATTTCACCGGAAACTTACAGCTTGATCAGACATTAGACTTGAATCAAAAGAAAGTATTTTATTCGCGATCAAGTTTAATATCCGATTAATTGAAAGGCGCTAGTCAATCGTAGAATAGTTGATCATATGATCAGCGACTGTTTCCGTAGACTCTTTAGGCTGATGGCATTACTTTCATGTTGTAATCGAACTAGCATGTATCTCTGGTGCGAATATCTATTTGATTTTTATTATGTGTCTCTATTTGATTTTTATTATGTGTCTCTATTTGATTTTTATTACGCATTTGTTCTTATTCTTGACTGCATAAATTGCAATATCATTGCAGTATCGAAAAAAAGTGTGTGTGACAATGAAGGATATAAAAACAGTGCTCGAAATTATAAAAGTTGAGAAAAAAATAATCCACATTTTTATAAATAAATCTTTTTCTTGTATAAAAATTTTCATGTTAAATAATCAATGCTTGTTAGCTATGTATAATTTGATCAGTTAACGTCCGATCAAAAATATATGCAGACTTGATCGAACACAATGTAATCGAATAATCCATTCAAAAGGTAACGAACGGATATTTCTCATCGGATATTCCGATGAATTTATTTCCGACTAAATGATCGGATTTTTTGTCCGATCAAAATAATCAGATTACTTTTTGAAATGATAATCCGATCATTATAATCGGAAAAAGTCTAGATATTTTTTTCAGTATAATTATGACCGTAAAATCACCTACATGTCTCATGAAAATCAAGTATGTATGAGTATACAGGGTATAACTGAAATAACGCTCACTAATCATACATTATATTCCTAATAAAAAACAATATAAAGAAGTATAGGACATATTAAGGTTGTGAATTTGTTTTATCTGAAGATGGCTCAATCCAAGAGCTGAAACATGTAATGTAATGTTTTACAATGTGTTATTTAAAGACTTTTTATTTATACATTTTTATATATCGTATTACAGTTTTTGCATTTATAATTAATTACGTTGACTCTTATACTTTTTTATATTGTCTTTTAAAAAATTAAGAGTCCTGTACTATTTTTTATTTGACTTAATAAAAAATTAAATCGAAAATTCTTCTACCATTTTGCAATTTTTGCAATAGATAATGAGATATTAATTTCTAAATATTGGCTAAACGGATAAAATCGGATGAGATAAGATAATTTAAAAATATTTTTCCGTGTTCCTTGTGAAATATTTTGAAGATTCTTCTTAAAGAAACAGAAGGATAACAATTTGTGTGAAACCTCTTCAATATTTAAAAGTAATAATAGCTAATTACATTGCTATAAAACTTATAAAAGATTTCCATTATCATAACACATTATTCTAAATAAAACATACATAGTATGTACGATAGTTTTTAGTGTTAGTATTTGTTTAAAAAATATACAAATTAAATATTATAAAAACTGAAATAAAGAATGATATATAATTAACTCTAGGTGTACACACTGGGGTTCCCAGCATCCTTTATAAATTTAATTTAATTTAATTTAATTTAATTTAATTTAGTTTATTGCAAAGCCATATGAAAAAAGATTACATATTAACAGAATAATAGACATAAAATATGATACAATAGACTATAGTTAACATAAACATAAATACAATAGACAATAATAGCTTGCAAATGTTAGGCGTGAACAAAATTGCTGTTACAAAGCCTACCAGTAACAAACCAGAATAAAACAACAATGCAATAAGAGACAAACCAATAGCTGAAATCATATACACACGCGCACATACTCGCAACACATCAATTACATCAGTCTCGTTTAAATACTGTGAGTGACGCGATGAAAAACGCGAGATATGCGGAACGAAAGAGAGGGAGAAATATAATTCCTTTTATTGAAAGGAAGGGAATTAAAATATTTGACAGAAGTATAGGAGAAAGCGACACAGAACTTAGTAGACCGATATATGTGGAAAGATAAGTAATCTTGGTATCTAGTGACAAGAAGATTAAAAGAGGAATGATATTCAAACGTTTAATTGAAGGAGATATCGCAGATATAGAGGAGTATTGGAGTGAAGGAGAGAAAATACAAGATAGCACAAATGGAGAATAAAACGTTGCCAAATCATAAATCGAGATTTTTTTGCGTTTCTAAATTTTTCTTTTTTTTCGAACCTATATATCTCGAAGTTTCTTAATTTTATCGACTTTTACACATAACTAAGTACAAATTTGAGTATCTGTAGGTACATAGCAAAAAACATTTTATATTTGTGTTAGAAATAGTCCACTCAAATTCTTGTTAAAATTTTGTTTTGATTTTTGTAATATATCCGATATTTTAATTTAACATAACATGATTATGTTGTTTAATAAATATTTTGTGTTAAATTAAAATTCAACATTTCTGTTAAAATAACATAATTTATAGTTAAATAAACAAATAACAATAAAACAAATAAAAATTATCAGATTAACTGTGACAAATTATTAAATATCAAATTGAACAGACATATAATAAATAATTAGATGATAAATAATGACTAATAAAATATTAAACTTATGACATACAGGCACAAAGCTGGATTATTCGTAAAAATGATCAATTCTATTGTTCGCATATATATGACCAAGCGCAAACGAGACTAAGCAATATACGGCAAGAAATGACACGGATTCTCTAGACGCTATTATAATAACTTATTTACAAGGAAGTAACGTGCTTCCCTCTTCTTACTGTCATTGTCAACATTATACAGGGTGTTAGTTAAGTATGTTGCCATATAGAGTGGTTTATTTTAAGTAAAAAAGTCACTATAAACATGTGTCTTAAACATACTTAACTAACACCCTGTATAATGTTGACAATGACAGTAAGAAAAGGGAAACACATCACTTCTTTGTAAATAAGTTATTATAAATAGAGAATCCGTGTCGTTTCTTGCCGTATATTGCTTAGTCTCATTTGCGTTATTTTAGATGAACAAGAATTTTTACATAAAAGGCTAATGTCAAAAATAATTTATATAAAGAAACAAATTAATGGTTTAAATATCAACGACATGGATTCTCTAGATGCTATTTATAATAACTTATTTACAAGGATGTGATTTCCCTCTTTTTACTGTCGTTGTCAACATTATATAATATATAATATTTGGTGTTTAATAATTTGTCATAGTTAACCTGGTAATTATAACAAGGCAAATTCGAGGATCATAATAATGTATCTGCAATTGACACATGTAAGTCCAATATTTTAAAAGCTATTACATATGTTTATCTAATGCGATATTTAATATTTTGTCACAGTTAATTCGTTAATTCGTTATAATGAAAATATGCTAGGACAACAAAACATTTATAACACATCTATAACACAAGATTCGCATAATTTGATTAATATGTTAGTATGACTTAAGATTTCTAAGTTCATTTAAATTTAATTAGCGATATTAAGAAGGATCTGATGTGCACATTTCGTGTAGGATTAGAGTTATTTGATGGAGAGATATCATAGATATTTAGAGATATGCGCAATAAATAATCAGTAAATACTTGCAATCAACTTTTAACGTTTATAAGTTTTTATTAATCATTTGTCTATTGAATGTACATCAGAAAGAATAAGTTTTGCATAGTGGAAAAAATTTTCTATTCACCAAACACAGGATCCTCTTCTTCTTCATTACAATCAAATAATTTTATTCAAAATTTAATACAGTTTTGACTAAGGTTACGAATTCGAACAAAATTTACTCAGGTTACAATATTAACATCACTCCGGACATATTTAACGAGTCGTTTGATATACGTAACATTAACGAACATTGGCTAATAAATTTAAGCAATATTAGCATCTCTGATAAAGCCATAATAATATTACAGCTAGGTCAGCAATTTAATTTACCTAACAATTTGGTGAATAAGGAGGTTATTACATGTAAGTTTATCAAACATGTGGAAGGTAACCTTTTCAAAGCTGATGATGACACAAGCAAAAATATTAGAAATGAAACGATTCAGATTTTAAAATCTATTAATAAATGTAATATCAAATCGTTTGAAAATACTGTCTTGAGTGAAGGTGTAGCGGAAGTGAAGAGACTGATCTCAGATAATACAGATATCTTAATCACTAGAGCTGATAAAGGCAATATCATTGTGGTTTTGAGCCGTGATAGTTACAAGGAAAAAATGTATGACGTTCTCAATGATCATTCCATATACATTTTAATAAAAAAAGATCCTACTAATAAAATTACCGCAGAAATCGGAAATTTATTGAAATATTGGAAAAGCAAAGGTTATATTGACTCAAATGTATATAAAAAATTGTATGTTTCTGACGGCGAACTTCCCAGGATATATGGACTGCCAAAAATTCATAAGGAAGGTCACCCTCTAAAAATTATTGTTAGTTGCATTAACAGCGCTTTTTATCCTTTACCGACCTTTCAAAAACCCAATTGGAGAAGAATATAGTTAATAATTTCGGTTATGTAAAGAACAGCTTAGACTTAGTCTATAAACTTAATGGCAAAGCTATGGATATGGATTTTAGTATTGTATCCTTTGATGTTATTTCCATGTACACAAATATTCCGACTGAATTAGTTATAAGTAGTATTGAACGTAGATGGAATGACAGTGGTAATGTGGCTTCAATTCCTTTGCACGAATTTATCAAAACGGTTACGACCATAATTGACTCCACATTTTTCGCGTTTGACAATAAAATATTTAAACAGATTTTCGGCTTGCCAATGGATTCTCCGATACTCGCTAATATGGTTTTACAAGATTTGGAAGAAGAAATTATTACCAAGAATAATATTGTTTTATCTTTTTATTTTCGTTATGTGGATGACATCTTATTAGCCGTGCATAAAGAAAGCGTTGATGAATTTCTGGAATTGTTTAACACATATCACGAAAGACTAAAATTTACTGTTGATTATAGTGACGAAAATGGTATAAATTTCTTAGACGTTAAATTAATGAAACAAGAAGGAAAGATAATCTTTGATATCTATAAAAAAATAAATATCATAAAGTGTTATCGATCAACTTGATAGAATTATATTTTTGTCTCATCCTAAATTCCAGGAAAAAAACATTGTTGAACTAATTAATGTATTCTTGTGTAATGGTTATCCGTTGAAATTTGTTTTCTCCACCATAAACAACAGAATTAAAACATTAGCGAATAGAATTAACTTGGAAGAGAACCGTGTAGAAAACAATTCGAACTTTATTTCAAAAAAATTTTTCACGATACTATATCTTGGTATATCTGAAAAATTCAAAAAACTTTCACATATTCATGGGTTTAATATAGCCTATAAACCTATGAATACAATGAATAAGTTTATTAAGACGGGAAAAGATTCTCTTTCCAAGTATGAAAAAAGCGGATTAGTCTACAAAATAAACTGTCAAAACTGCGGATCATCATACGTGGGCCAAAACGAAAATTAAAAACTCGGATAAAGGAACATAAAGCGCATGTAAGGAAACCGTCTTCTGAGATCTCCGTTGTTTCGCGTCATCGTCTTAGCGGGATGCATGACTTGGATTGGGAGAATATAGAAATTTTAGACACGGAATCTTTGATTAAAAAAAGAATTTCGGAAATGATACATATAAAAAAACAAACAAGAGATATCAACAAGTAAAGTGACACGGAAGGTTTGCCTGATATTTATCTTCCTTTTCTTAGGTAGGTTCTCCTTTTCTTTCAATAATTGTTTTGGAACTTTCGAGAGTTTTGACTCGGTATATAAATAGTGGTAAAATACATGTTATTACTAGTAACAACACACAATGTCACGACTAAATTTTAAGTGTGCAAAGTGATATTTGAGATCCACCGCTTAGTTTTTTGGCTGTAAAACAAGTAACGTGTCTATGCTTTATATTTCGAGTATAAGAGATTAACGATATACAATTTTATTCTGATTAGAATCTGGAAATTCTTGTTCTACATTGTCCGGATATGAAAACTGGCATTGTAAGATTATTGTACGATGCATCTTCACACAAATAAGAACACTTTTATTTTATTTTAACAACCGACTGTTGTATTTAACTCAACTAAATGTAAATTTGCGCCTTAAGAAGATTTTTAATTACTGAAGATGGCTAGATTGTGGCCGAAACGTTTAATTGTTTATTGATTGATATGTTGTATTGATAAACGCTTAAAAAAAAAATTTTTTATTGTTGAAAATTTGATTATCACAACCGACAACCTGTGCTGTGGTTTTTTATGTTCTTTGTTTTCTAATTTTTAAAATTATAACCACGTTTATTTAAGATATATTTTAATTTTATTCAATTTTGAGAATTCTATTCCATTATATACGGATACTTTTACATTTGCCGATGGTACTGTGTATTCTTTACAAGTTTAAATCTCTTTTATATGTATATAAATATGATCCATCATGTCTCTATGATTATTATATTTAAAAAGTCGTAAATATACAAATCAATGTCGTCAATGTTACAAATCAAAAGATTGTTGTAAAATACCTGAAAAAAATATATAATTATATAAAATTAAATATAATTATATAAAAAATTGACATATAAATAATTATAAACAATTATATGTAATTATATATATATATATATATATATATATATATAAAATATGCCCATATATGTATATATAACATTTTGTTCTCGGGCATATAGATCTTTAGACATGTAAGATAAAAACATTGTGATGAGCAATTGATATTGCTTATCACAACATTTTTCATACACTTTTAGTTATTAAAGAAGCAACGATAAACTACGTTCACATTAATGTTATTGCAACAGTACATTAATGTGAACATAGTTTACCGTTGCTCATTTAATATCTAACAGTGAATAACAATTAAATCAAATAAAAATTAAGATAATAAACTAAATTTGAGTCAAATTTAATACATTGCTTTAAGTTATATTATTTAACTTTATTGTATTTTTGTTAAATTATACATTGAGTAGAATCAGCCATAAATAAAAATAGTTCAAATTGGGTATAATTTGTTGCATCCAGATTTTCACCATGGAAAACGTTTACAAAGAGCAAGCGCAGCATAAGTTGAGTAATTATAAAAGTTTAGGAGAATTAATGTGGATTACCATTAAAAGCCATGAGGATAAAATCGCACAAGTAAGTAAAAATATATAATTTGGAATAATTGTGGAATTAATCCTAACTAGCAACAATTTGTTTTATTTGTCTTTAATATATCACTAAAGAGAAAAATTATCTTAAAGTTTTAAAAAGTAGTTCTCACAATTAGATAAATACGTTGAATAAATACGTTATTATTTCAGTACATTATCTAACGTCTCAAACATGATTTAACATACGTTTTTAAAAGAAGAATTTATTTATAGGACATTAAAGTTTAAATAAAATTACTTAAAAACTAAGTACAAATATTTGCAGAAAAGTAATGCTTAAATTTTGTTTTATATATATATATATATATATATATACAATTGATAAAAAATTGATACTCCAAAACTAAAAATTGTTCTTTTAATCATAAGTCTAATAACTCTACAACATAATTAATTTCTTGTAATTTTGATACATTTTTATAATAATACTATGCAGTTGGACGCTTGCACTGAAGAAACGGTCACATACGCGGAGCTGCAAAATAAAGTTGTGAGATGCGCATTGTGGCTACAAAAAAAAGGAATCAAATCTGGCGATGTTATCAGTATATGTACAGGCAATCATCTTAATTCTATCGTGCCCTGTCTTTCAACAACTTATATCAACGCGATTTTCAATCCATGGAATGAAAACATGGACTTGCGTAAGTTATTTTGCGCGATAATTATTATCAAATGTTCTCACGTATCACACCCAATTAAATTAGAGGGCATTAAAAATAATGCCTTCCTTATAATAACAATTTTATTTATTTTGTGTTAATTAAATATAATTTAATCATATTATTTAGCGTTTATTTTTTATTATTTATGAGCTATTTGTTATATCAGAAACTGCATTGTACTTTTTGCAACTGATGATGCCAAAGATGATCTTCTGTAGCGAGAAATCTGTTAATATCATTTTAAGTGCGATAAAGAAGCAGAATTACAATGCTACGGTAGTGGTTTTTGGTAAGCATGTCGACGCAGTTTCATTCTCCGATATCCTGAAAAATTGTAACGATGTGGAAGTGACTAATTTCCGTTACATCGAACTCGATAACATTAAAAAGACAGCGTGCATTATGCATTCGTCGGGCACTACAGGAATACCAAAGGGTGTCGAACTGTCTAACTACGCTATGTTATTTATCAGCCTTCAATATGAAATAAACTTGACCAATGTGCCATCACTTTGGTTTTCTACTATTTATTGGATTACTGGGGTAATAATGAGCTTCAGCGGAATCATACAAAGTACCAAAGCAATTATTTATCCAGAATTTGACGAGGAGATGACTTGCCGATTAATCCAGAAATATAAAGTAATATTATTTTATCTGAAAAGTTTTTTTATCGAATAATTGAAATAAAAGAATTTTAATTTTTTAATTTTTTATTTTTAAAGAAGTAATTACTAAAAACGAGATACGTTATTACGCTTATCTGAACTATATATAGGTTTTATAAACAATTACAATGTTTGCTTTAATTACTCGTAATTTCTGTGATAAAATTGAGGCAATTTATTTCATAATAATAATTATAATAGAGTTATTATAATAAAATTTAAAATTTATTATAATAAGATGCTTAATTTTCTGCTAGTATTTATCGTACAATTAAGAATTACAAGCATTTTAATGAATAATGAAATAGATATTAAAATGTTCCAATCAAAATAAATGCTAACTATAAAACTAAAAAGAATGTATCATAATCTATTAGTCTTATATTTACTGTTGTAAGTAATAAATTATTTTTTTATTTATTTCTACATTTAATTAATGATAGATATTAAATAATTAAATAAAAATAATATTTATTTATTAATATTGTTAATTTTATAAATAATTTTATATTTAAATGCAATTAAATTTTATATCATATCTCGACATAATATAGTAAAAGCATAAATTATTATTTTACTATTTAGATAGAAACTGTGTTCCTCAGTACAAACATGATGAATCGTTTACACCAATCAAATTGCATACAGAAATATCCATTATCATTTTTGAAAACTGTAATGTTCGGTGGTACATCAATTAGGCCAAAAGTGCAAGAAGAACTGGAGCATCTTTTGCCACATGTTCAAATATTGCAATGTTACGGTAAACATTATTAATGCAATAAGATATTAAATAATAAGCTGAAACATGTAAAATATCCTTTTCGGTTAATAATGTATATTTATTTATTGTAAAAAATTTCGTCCGTATACTTTATGTTCCTAGGAATGACGGAACTCGGTATTATAACAATGCAACTACCGAATCACAAAAACGGATCTTGTGGGACAATAGTCAAAACTGGGCAAATTAAAGTCGTAGATCCAGAAACCGGAAAAGTACTTAATCCGAATCAGTCAGGAGAAATATGGCTGAAACTACCATCCATAATGAATGGTTATTACAAAAATCCCGAGGCAACAAAAAATACAATTGATAAGGATGGTAAACAGATTCTTTCTGTCATAATAATTATTAAATAATATTGTATAATTATATTAATTATAATATGTTAATATAATTATATTAATTATTTTTAGGTTGGATACATTCGGGTGACATTGGTTATATAGATGAAGATGGGGAAATATTTATTGTAGACAGAATAAAGGATCTCATAAAGTACAGAGGATATCAAATCTCTCCCACAGAAATCGAGAATGTTTTGATATCACATCCAGCAGTGTCAGAAGTTGTAGTAATAGGAATACCTCATGCTATAGATGACGAACATCCACTTGCTTTTATAATAAAGCAACCTGGCGCTAAGGTTGCTTTATTATAAATTTAAATAAAATTTCTTTAAATAAAAATATAATATGGAATAGTAAAACAATAATTTACTAAATGAAATCTATTTGATAATTGCAAACTGGTTTAGCATATTCATCCTGATATTTCTTTAAAAATTTAATGAATAGAATGTCTTGTATAGAAGTAAAGATATTGTTTTAGAGACTCAATGAAATAATTCAATTAAAAACAAATTAAAGATAATGGTAAAATTATCACATTAATGTGTTTTTTAATATTTTAAATATATAATTAATATAGAAATTTCTATTTCCTTTATTAAATAGTAAATTGAATTAAACATTATTGCGTATATTGAGAGAATATCATTACGTCTATATATTACATTTTAATGTAACGAAATAATTTTTTTATATTAGAATGATCTTTCTGTCATTGATTTAATTTTCTTTGTACAGGTGATGGAACAAGAATTAATAGACTTTGTAGCAAACAATATGATGGATGATTGTAAACTACGTGGAGGAGTGATATTCCTGAGTAAGTTTCCATATACAAGTTCAGGAAAAATTTTGAAAAAAGAGTTGAAAGTAATGGCAATGAAGTTGATAAAGCACAGTGATGAAATAATTTAAAATAATAAATAATATATACATATATAACAAAAATAAATAATTTTATAGTAATATAAAATTTATAGTAATATAAAATTTCTATGTATGCATGATCGTGCATTATTTCAAAATGATATGTATTATAAATGTGAATTATTAGTAGTTTCATAAATAAGCAGAAAATATCTTTTCTTTTTATATATAAAAATAATTTTATTTTAATTAACAAACATATATAATCTTTTTATTGTGTATATTGTGTATACTTAAATCTTTTCTAATTAAAAAACGAATATTAAAAATTAACGCAACAAAATTATTTATTTAGATATTTGCAATCTATTATAAATAATATTTAAAAATGTATAAAGAAAGAAAATAAAAAAATAAAGATATAATCAGATCTTATTATGTATACAGCCTATCTGAATTTTGGGATCTTTTTTATATAAATATTTTATTAAATATTTTGCTGAAATTGAAAACTAATGAGCAGATTCAAAATAAAAAATATTTCTCAACATTAAAAAAATATATGAAATGTTTTCAAATATTTAGATGGGTGCAATAAAAATTAAAAAAAAAAAGTAGCAGTTAGAATTTCGATCATATTTAATGTACATATAAATTGAAACCGAGTGATATAGCATTAAAAATGATTACAACTATTTAAAAGCATCGAGTCTGCATAGTAACAGTCACGCTATGTTTTCTCAAAACTATTAAAATGCAAGAGTACAGAATTTTTCACTTGAACTTTGACTGTGCACACTTGATTTATAATCAGCTAAATACGTCAAAGTATCTAATTAACGTTGATCTAATTTTTATTTTTCTTTTTTTTTTTACGAATAAGTTATATTTAAAAATTAATAAACTTATCAGTACGTTCTAGTATCAATGTGCTTACTCTGAAATGAACAACAAGGTTTACAAAACGTTGAATCATTAACCTTGAATCATGATACAACGATAACCCTTAAACTTTTTGACATCTCTGAAGAAAATATTCGTGAAAGCTTCAAAAGTATTATTAATAGTAATTACAGTTTTTTTTTTACTTAGTAACAATGACAAAGAATTATTTTTAAAAAGTAATTTTCCAAATTTTGAAGCATATATTATACTGAATTAAGACTGAATTAAGAGCTTAAAAATCCCATCAAATTCTACAATAAAGAAGGTATACGTACATATGATTGCCTAATTGCAGGAATCAGTAAAAATCAGTATGGTAAACTAGGATTTATTAGCACAAGAGACAAGTTTGCATTGCGTTTATGTATTTATGGCAAAAGAAATAATGGAAAAGTTATCACAATAAAATATCTTTCTTAGATAATAGATACTTTTTTTTCTAAGTTTTACTTAGATCATACGAGTATTACGATAAAAAAAGATAAAATTTACAGAAGACAAATCATTTTTCGACTCCTGTTTGAATTATTCTTAGCAACAATCATTGGTCAGACGTTCAGACGATACTAAGGCATGAGAATTATATCAAATTAATAAATCAAATAAAGAATATCTTTGTACACACTAAATTACTTAATGCTTATATTTTTGTCCTTTACGTTTTATATCTAATAAATAGATAAACTGAATACAATATAAGTTCAAGTTCCACTTATTATAAAGAAACTATACAATATATGTATATAGAATATAGTATTATTTCTGGCACAAGAATGTAGAGCAAGTTTTTCTATCACATTAATACAATTTTATTTATTATAACAATCAATTATTTAAAAAGTTGAATATTAAGAATGAAATTCTTGAATTTATATTAAAGATATAAAATATATACAATCTGATTTATCTTAAATAGAGAATCAATAAGAAATATTTAAAAGTTAATAAGAATCAGTGAACGAAGTTAGTTAAAAATAATAACAAAACAGGTCAGTTGAAAATAATTTGGAAGTAATCGCACACTTGTTAAATAATTCTATTGCACCATTGCAAGTGCAAATCATTTCAGTTAATCTTTAGGTATAAAATCCGTATTTTATGTTATGAGATAAGAGAGAGACACTTTCGTCATATCTAATATATAACTTCTTCTAATCAGCACTCCCATTCCAAAGTGCAACTCCTAAGCCGAAACAAACTCACAATATTTAATTTATTGTATCAAAAAATATAACAAAGTAGACACATTTCGTTTTGAATATTAAGAATATTTTAAAAATATTTTTCCCAAGATAAGTATTAGAGAATATTGAATAAGGAATATTATTGATTGATCTAATAATGATGCAGCAAGTTTGCCATCACTAACATAAGTGATTCATATATATTTTTATTGACATAAAGGCATAAATTATTATTTCAATAATCAAAGCTTTCATGTCAATAAAAATATACATAAATTAATCACTTATATTAGTGACAGCCCGTAATATAGATTTTAATTGTATCAACAGCATTTTTTTCTCAGTGTAGATAAAGATTAATATTTCCGATGTAATACTTAATGATCGTGATTTGATTTAAAACATATAGTAGATTATCAATAAAATTCTAAGCCTTTCTTCAGTTTTTACATACAAAGATAGTATTATGTATAACTTTATTTAGAAACATCGACATTTATTCTTTAAAATACAGATTATTATGTTTAGTTCGCCATCATTTTACTAAATATCGGAATTGATTTTAAGACCTTCCCCAATTTATAATAATATTATGACAAATTATTGCAACTGAAATATTTTAAATAACAATAAGAATTTTAGATAAGATTTATAGTAATAAAATATTTAAAACATTAATATTTATACATTGTGTAATATTTAGAGTTAGTAAAAATTTCTATATTAACTTGTTTGTATACTTACTTAAAAACTACAAGTCATTCAAGAATACTAAAATAATAATAATGATGCAGCAATGTTCAAGATTATGCGTTGTATCATTTGTGATAGAAGGAAAATGTTTTATAGATAGCTAGAAATAAATACGTATGCGATAAATACTTACAGTTAGTTTCTAACAACGTTCCTAAGTGCTTCCTTGTCTGAATGTTCATTCATCAGAAAAAATAATCTTTGTGTACTTAAAAAGTTTTTTTATTCACTTCATTAATATCGATTTTTAATTAATGAAATCTTCATTAATATCGATTTTTATTTAATTGTTGAGCTTTCTATTTATTATATACGGATACTTTGATATTTACCGTAGGTACTGTGCATTTTCTATAAATTTAAATCTGTTTTATAAATAAATATGATAATCTAACCATATGTTTTATTTATGTATCGATGTATTTATGGATTGATTTACAATAATTTACTAATTGTAAGACAGCTGCGTATAATAATTTCTTAGTGTTAGTAGCTACTTTTTACCTATTATTGATCACAAGTATTTTATAAGTTATATTAACAATAATAAATGATTTTATTAAGACCGTAATATGTGAATACACAATAAATAAAAATATTAAAGCCTATAACGGTCGAAATTGGAAGTCTTTAATGAGTTACACAAGCTTTTTGTTAAATTCATATTATAAATAACAATACATGTTGATAATTATTATATATACATATCTGTTTCAAAAAGATGAACGCTCAAAATAGTATTATATTTTGTTTCATCATAATTCAATCCTTACTCTTAAGTGACTGGCAGTTATTCTCAAGATTATTGATGCTATTATGTTTTTTTCCGTATTATTATAAGTGTTCCATACGACTAAGTTTTACAATGAAATCAGCAGTCATATAATTGTAAAGATAAAAGATTACATAAAAATGTAGTAAAACTTTCATTTTTTTGTAATAAAATTTATTGGTAAAACAATTTGCAAATTTAATTTCTATCAATAAATAATGCTTTTAGAGAATTCTACTACTAAGAAAAATTAGTGAATAATAAAAATGATTGATAGTAATCAGTATATTGTCTTATTTTAATTAAAATTTATTTCGGAAGAAAAATCTATTTTTTCATATGTGCATTTCACCGCATCTTCTCCAACATACATAAACACATACATATCTTCTGTACATATAGTACATATATACATATATGTATACATATATATGTGTACATATATGTGTACATATAATAAATATATATAGTATATATAAATATGTACATATAATAAATATGTATAGTAGTTGCTCTTTCCATTAGTTTATTTAGAACAGTTATAAAACAAAATTTTTTCCTGTATTATAAAGTACATCTTTTAATTATATTCAAGAATCTACGCTTACGATCTGACATCTGAATATTTCTAATGAAATGATTGAGAATAATTTAAAGATAAGTGCTAAGCAAGCGTGATGAATTTTGATGTGATTAATTTTTTCATGTTACTTTTAAAAACTCGTAAACATATGAGTGGTATAAACCGTATAAATTAAAGACACAAGCACAAAGGCATTGTGGTATACAATTAAAATAATCATACTTATATCTGTTACATCTAGATTTTTACCATGGAAAATAGCATTTGCAAAGGACAGATAAAGCATAATTTGAATAATTACAAAAGTTTAGGAGAATTGATTTGGATTACCATTAAAAGCAATGGAGACAAAATTGCGCGCGTGAGTAAAAAATTAAAATTAAAAATAACTGTGAAGTTAGTTCTATACCAACAATCTGTTTCTATTGAAACTATATTGTTCTAAATTTTATCTTATAAAAAAGATGATAATAAATAAATAAATAAATATCTTAAAATTATTTCAGCAGATATTAATAATGATTTTCTAAGAGAGAAATTAACTTGTAGAAAAATAAAATTTGAACAAAAGTTACTTAAGTACAAATAATTGTAGATACATAAATTTTATACTTAAATTTTATATTTAAATTTTATATAATTTTGTTATATATATAGTTTTGATAAAAAATATATTTCTGAATTATGAATTATTTTTTCAATTGTGAAACTAATATCTCTACAATATAGTTTTTATCATTTTTTGTTATCATTTTTTGTGGTTTTTGAAAATTTTGTATAATACTACTATGCAGTTGGATGCACGTACTGAAGAAACAGTCACATACGCGGAGATGCAAAATAAAGCTGTGAGATGCGCTTTATGGTTGCAAAAACAAGGAATCAAATCTGGCGACGTTATTAGTGTATGCACTGGTAATCATCTTAACACTTTTGTGCCCTGTCTTTCGGCAGCTTATATCAATGCGATCTTCAATCCATGGAACGAGAACATGAGTTTACGTAAGTTCTTCTGATGTGATTATCAAGTATGTTCTCACATATTACATTTTATTAGATTAATGAGTTGTAAATAACGTTTTCAATAACAACAATTCAATTTTACCTATTTTGTTAATTGAACATATTTAACTGTACAATTATTTAACGTAGCGCGTTTATCTTTTTATTATGTATGAATAATATACTATTTGTTGTATTTGTTATTAGAAACTACACTGTACTTTTTGCAACTAACGATGCCGAAGATGATTTTTTGTAGCGAGAAATCTATAAATGTCATTTTGAACGCAATAAAGAAGCAGAATTGCAATCCCATGATAGTAATTTTCGGCAAACACGTCGATGCGGTTTCATTTTCTGATATCTTGAAAAATTGTAACGATGCAGAAATAACAAATTTTCATTACATTGAGCTCGATGACATCAAAAAGACAGCGTGTATTTTGCATTCATCGGGCACTACGGGAATGCCGAAGGGAGTCGAATTGTCTAACTATACTATGTTAATTTTAATGCAACATCATTGGATACACATAACCAACGTGTCATCACTTTGGTTCTCTCCTCTTTTTTGGTTGAGTGGAATAATGATGAACCTCAATGGAATCATGCAAAGCACCAAAGCAATTATCTATCCAGAATTTGATGAGGAGATGACTTGTCGATTAATCGAAAAATACAAAGTAATATTATTTATTTTATATTTGGATAGCCTTTTTATCAAATAATTAAAGTAAACAAATTAAACAAGTTAAATTTTTTTCTATATTATATTTTTAAAATGTGATAACTAAAATATGTTATCGCACTGATAATTACAGATTTTTTTGTGACAGCTAAATTTTACAAGTAATCATAATGATAACATTTACTCTTCCTATGATAACATTGAATCAATTTCTTTAAAACAAATTATAATGTTTTATTTTAAGGTAATAATTTATTGTATTAACTTGTGGTAAAAATTATTATACTAATAATTATAATATCAGCAATGTGCTATTAATTTGTTATTAATACTTTTCGTACATTTAAGAGTTACAAATTGCATTTTAAAGCAAGTTAATAACAAGTTGTACAATATATTAATTAATATCTTGCAAGATAAATGCAAATTGTAACTAAAAAAAAGGTATTACAATTGTTTACCTACTCATTAAATATGTATGTAATTAATTTTATGGACATAATACGACGATAAAGTAAAAATTATGTTATTATTTATCTAGGTACAAGTTCTTTTCCTTGGCACGAATTTGTTGAATCGATTTCTCAGATCCGAATACATACAAAAATATCCATTATCATCTTTGAAAGTTATAAAATGCGGTGGTTCATTACTTAAGTCAAAAGTGCAGGAAAATCTAAGGCACGTTTTACCGCATGTTCAAATATTGCAATGTTACGGTAAATAATGTTATAATGCCATAAAATATAAATATATATTAATATGTGTTATATAATTTTGATTATATTTCTTATGTTTCTAGGAATGACGGAAACCGGTGGTATTATAACGATACAGCAACCACATCATAAAAATGGATCTTGCGGAGTGCTAATCGAGAATGTGAAAATAAAAATCGTTGATCCAGAAAGCGGGAAAGTACTTGGTTCGAATCAATCAGGAGAAGTATGGATAAAAGTTCCAAGCTTAATGAATGGTTATTATAGAAATCCCGAGGCAACAAAGAATATCATTGATAATGAAGGTAAAGATATTTTTTCTGTCAAAATAATTATTATTTAGGATTATTACTTAGTACGCAAAATGTCTTAAAACAATTTACATTTATCTTAAAAGATAAATTAATTTTATCTTTAAATTAATTTATCTTTAATTTTATCTTTAAAAGTAAATTTACTTTGTAAATTTTGTGTTTTATATTAAATTCAAAAGCTTATATTTAATAATATCTTTATCAAATTATATAAAAATAAATTCTTGCATATTTGTAGGATGGCTGCATTCGGGTGATATCGGTTATGTAGATGAAGATGGAGAATTGTTCATTATCGACAGAATAAAAGAACTTATAAAGTATAAAGGTTATCACATCTCTCCCGGAGAAATCGAAAATACATTACTATCACATCCAGCAGTGTTAGAAGCTGCAATAATAGGAGTCCCTCATATATTAGACGATGAACACCCTCTTGCTTATATCAACAAGAGGCCTGGCGTCAAGGTTCAATTTGTTTGTTGGAAATATAATGGAATCATAAATTTACAAAATAAATTTTCTTTGATCAAAAAACTAATTGTGCATATTCCAGAATATCTCTTTAAAAATCAAATAAATAGAAAACAATTTTAATAAAAATATTTGTTTGAGATATAATTTAAAAAAACATAAAAAAATTTTTCACATTATTATATTAAAATTTTTTAATATTTTTAGTATAAAATAAATATATAAAATTTTATTTCTTTTATTTTAATAAATCAAATTAACTGTTATTGTGTATATTGAGTGAATGTCATTATTATTTATACATTATTTTTTAATTCAAAATAAGAAATCGTTATATATTAAAACAACCTTTCTTATATTAATTTAATTTTCTTTATATAGGTGACAGAACAGGAATTGATTGACTTTGTGGCGAAGAACATGGAAGATCGATGCAAACTACGTGGAGGCGTTATATTTTTAAATAGTTTTCCATGTACCGATTCAGGGAAGATTTCGAAAAAAGATTTAAAAGCAATGGCAAGGAAATTGGCACAGCAAAATTAACTAAGATAATTTTATAATTTTTGTATAAAATAATTTTTAGAATAAAATAAAGTTGATGAAATTGTTAAATTATAAGACGCATTTATAAAAAGCATGTTTAAATTTATACTTGTACATAATAATAATTATTAATTATTAATTATTATACAATCACGTTAATTATATATAAGTAATTAAATATGTAGAAATATTTGAATATACAAATTGTAATAATAAAAACTATTACATTGTGTATACAGTAATTTATTATTAATGATATATGTTTCCGTATATCTTACATATGCTAATGATAATGCATAGATAATAGGCTATATAACTGTTATATTATTTTTAGAAATTTTTTTTTATTATTAATATTTTTTGAAGTATATGTCTTTTCTAATATTCTAATTTCTTATCAAAGCTTCATTATCAAGATACTCTTTTGTGTAATTGTAAGTAGATATATCAAAAGTTGCGAATAAGTATAAAAATGAGTTGTACGTATAAAATTTGTTAAAAACAGATTTGATATACTCGAACATGTTCTTCGTTTCTATCTTAGAAAACACCTTACTTTCTGTGCAATAATATTCCGAGAGCATCCATTACACAGGTTGTGTTCTTAATGTATATTCAACTTCCCCGTCTCCATTGATAGATATGAAAAAACTCCTTTATAACTTGCACGACTATATTACAAAAACTTATAGAGGTTTCCTCTCCATCATCCTCGCCGATCTTAATCGGTGGCCTTTTTTTCTTTATATACATGTTTTTTATTATTCATTATTTTATTTATCGTACAATTTTTTATAATAAATACTACAATCTACAAAGTAAAAAAATTTGTGTATTTGTGTGGAAACACTCACGTTTGTGTTAACAGTTTGTGTTGAATTTTTTAACATATTCGAATGTTAATTTAACATAATGTGATTATATTATTTAAAAATTTTTTGTGAAATTGATATTCAATGTTTTTTACTGTCAAAATAACACAATTTATGAATAAATGAACAAGTAATATAAAAATAATGTATTTTAAAACGTAAATTCTTGAATAAAATCCGTGTTAATATAATATATCAATGTTATATTAACACGGATTTTTAAAAATGTTAATTTTCTGATAAAAAAATATGCTTTTACGGTTTGTTTACAAACTGTGTCAATGTTATCTTTCTTTGTATTTATTCTCTTACATAATATTTGTGTTACCTTCTAATATATTCTTGTGTAAAATTAACTGAAAAATTTGAGTGGACCGTTTGGGACATGCAATTTATTTAAATTCAACATATTTTTTCCACCTGTGTATTTACATTTCATTTATAATATGTTGCAATTTATTTTACGTAAATAGAATCGTACGGTTTTTTCATTTAATAATACATGACATAAATTTGTAATTATTGCCAAAAATATTGATGATCTAGCAATAATTTTTTGTCAGAAGAATATACAATCAATCATTTTATGAGATTGTTCTTCGGATGTAAAATCAAATAACAAATCAATGATGTATTAAATAAGAATAAATTTTACAAATGATACTTAGCAGCCAATATTGTATTATTTAGAATTTAATAACTGATAAAATTATAATTGATTAAATATATTATAATTATAAATCATTAATTTTTAATTCTCAAAACATCATGTATCATTAAAAACAAAAATAACCAAGACATTATTGTATTATAGATTACAGATATTGAAAAAGAATTAGCAAATCGTCGAACATAAAAATATGCCATCAATAATAATATTTATATGAAATTTAGTTAGCTTTAATTTTTTTAATTAGCTTTAGTTTTTCTGGGATATCCATGTGCGTTTGCTTCTTTAAACATGGCCACAAGAGAATCCATAATCTCTTCTCCAGTCGGAATAATTTGATCAGCTGGCAACAAAAAACCATAACGACCCGTATCACGTAACTCATAAGTGTAGGTGATAGGTGTACCATAAGTGCCTTTAACCCAATCCATAGAACCTCCGGATGCCACATCTGAAAACAATTTTTTACAAAAAGAGTAAGCTTAAAGAACCATATTTTTATATACAATTATCTTAATTTAAGACTGCAATAATTATATCAATTTTACGACGTTTTAAGTATAATACAGGGTGGGCCATCTATTGGTACGTTTTTGAATTTCGTCGTATGGCAACACCGAACGAGCTAAAGACCCAAAATTTTGACAGTTTATTAGTCATACCGTCCGCGGCACGAAACAACATGTTTTCTCTTGAAGAGCGTTTTGAAATTTTAAAAACTTATTTTCAAAGTCAGTGCTGTGTCGCCGAAACTGTACGAATTTTGAAAAGAAATATGGGTCGTGATAGAGCACCCACCGAAGGAGCTATACGCAAATTGGTGAGGAAAGTTCGTGAGAAAGGGATGTTAGTGGATGACATTATATTACGACTGTTTTGAGTGAAATTGGCGCCGAGATAGTCCAAAATGTCATTAATAATTGGGGTGACCGAATGGCATACTGTAAGGCCAGTAGAGGGAGCCACATGAACGAAATCGTTTTTCATTCTTGACGCGGATACTTTTAGCTTCACAACAAAAAAAAAATTAATAAAAAATATCAATGTATGCTCATTTGATCGCATTTTTAAAAACGTACCAATAGATGGCCCACCCTGTAGAATTAAAAAATTGTCAACAATAAACCGTTCGAGAAACTAAAATGTATTTAGATATAACAAGACAAATTGATAAGTAGATAGATAGATGGATAGAAGATGAGAAAAAGAAAGAGAAGACAAATTTAACGAAATTTTTTACATACATATTGTCTCTGCAATATTTCCAACCGTATAATGAGTTCCATATTTCTTTTCAAGAGCTGTAGCTGTTTTCACGCCAATATCATACTAAAAATCATAGAAATAAAATAATACAAATACAATATATATAAATAATAACATATAAACATATAAATTTTATGTTCTACAATATTATTTCTACAAATATGTGCATTGAAATTTTTTGAAATAATACATAATATTTTAAATACTTGTTATAAATAATTATATTTTTATCTAAAATAATTTATACAACAATAATAAATAATGTACATGTCGATAAAACTAATATTCTTACGCAAAAGCACTGTCTCGATGGACTGTGACCTCGAAATCGGAAATTCACCCGAAAACACTGTGCTACCAACGGATTACAAAGTGATAATTATATATTGTATATACAATTATTTGCATTTACTTATAATTCAGTTGATACTGTCTCACTAATAAATATAGTACTGATTGTTCTATCTAACTAATTACAGAAAAACTGATTGTTCTATCAGTTTAATACTGTTCTATGATACATAATTATTTTATTATGAATTTTTCTATTATAAATTTTATATAATAAATTTCAAAATTATATTTATTTTACTTGGAGCGCTCAAATTAAAATTATAATTGACAAATGTTTCAACTCTTTCGATTGGTCTTCCTTAGTGTAAAAATAAAAATATTCAATAATTATATAAAAAATAAAAGAAACACAGTAATTTAAGTCATACTAATTTTTAACATTATCTGTTTGATATGTATTTTTAATACACTAGAGTTCCTATATATTTTCTTCCTTTTATATATTTAACGAGAAAAAAATTTTGGGCTGTAGGTTAACCCACTCTCAAATATTTGCAATGATCTCTGCACTAAAAATAAACTTTTATCGGTTTTCTTTAGAAACTTTATTCCATGTAAATATACTAATATGCGATAATATTGGTTTCTTTTATTTTTTTTACTAATTATTGAATATTTTTATTTTTACACTAAGGAAGACCCAATCGAAAGAGTTGAAACATTTGTCAATTTTTCTCAAGAATAAAGTATACGATTTCACACACGCCTAACCTGTGTTGGCTCGTTTGACTTTTAAGTATTACATAATATAATAAATAATTTAATAAATTTATAGAGATAAAATTGGTTTTATAAATTTTATAAATTTGTGTATATTACTATTTTTTTGAAGTTTATTTTTTGAATTTTATAACTAATCAAGTATTACAAATTTTTTAAAAAAGGCAAATTTGACTGATTTACATCTATACTTGGACTAATTATTGAATTATAATTTACATTTGACTACTCTATAATTAAAATTATAATACTTACCAAGTCGTCATAATTATCAAGATGAGCCGTTGTGTGACCATATGGGATCAACAACAGTTGCGAGTAACTATGGAACGCGATATAAGCGTACAATTTATCGGAAATAGAATCAATATATTTGGACAAGGTCTTTGTCTCAATTTCGGAGAATGGTGCACTTCCAGCGTAGGTTTCGGAACATGCAGAATTGCTAGCGCCTCCAGCTGATAATATCAAATTACATATAAATATATGTTTATAAATAATACTAAAAATCATCGTGTTAATTTCCAAAGTCTATAGATTAATTTCAATTTTTTATTAGATAATATTTAATTTTTTTATTATTACATGGAACAGTTTTCTAACATAATATAAATTCTTACTATTCCATTTGTAACCCCAGTTTCTGTTGGGATCGCTGCCATAACAGAAGAAACTATACTGTTTACGTGTTTTTCTCCATAATCGGTTCTAAAATAAATTAAAAATATTCGTATAATTAATGTATAATTAGCAAAGAATGTTCTATGTTATTATAAAATGTAATTTACTTTGGTGTGTGTGTACACGTATCCGTCCGGATTGAACGATGGGAAGATATACCAATCGTAGCTCTCAGCCAGAGCTCTGATCTCTGGATTGTCACTTTTCAACAATTTATGTAGGATGTACATGACAGTTGCTGTCGAGATCCATTCTCTAGCGTGAATACCACCCTCAATAAAGACTCCAGGATTATTAGCTTTAAAGGAAACCTTGACGCCTTTGATTTGACGTCCCTCATACGTCTGGCCGCCCACAACAGTTTGCACAAATTTGGAATATTGCTTCGCTGTGTCATCTAGATTTTTATTAATTACGTCTAATGTGTGATAGTTTTTAAAATCAAATGTCGATGATGCACTCGCAGGAGCTGCCCGATTGATTAATGTCTGAACATTCTCAATAAAAACTGTATAGGGTATTTGCATCTGCTTCATCATTTCATAGAATTCAGGCAACTTGTGCGGGGCTATCATAAGTTCCGCTTGTTTATTCGCAAACGGTGCAATCCAGTAGGAAAACTGTAAATGAAGTTTAATACTATTTATTTAATAGTAACAATAATTTTAGTTTAAAAAATTATTTACAAATTTGTCAATTTTTTTATAACTTTTAAGTATTACATAATATAATAAATAATTTAATAAATTTATAGAGATAAAATTGGTTTTATAAATTTTATAAATTTGTGTATATTACTATTTTTTTGAAGTTTATTTTTTGAATTTTATAACTAATCAAGTATTACAAATTTTTTAAAAAAGGCAAATTTTCGGAAATTATTGGAAAAAGTCTGATTATGTTAATTAAAATTCTTAGTATAACAAATCAAAGATTAACCAAGACTCCTTAATCAAAGAACTGGAAAGGATACGGGCAGTAGGAGTCAAGCGCAGAAGACGTCGCGCAAATTATATATCTATAAAGTGTGAAATTTCTTTATTCATTAAAGCGTAGTAAATAAAAAAATTTCATACTTCATAGATATATTATTTGCGCGACGTCTTCTGCGCTTGACTCTTACTGTTCGTATCCTTTCCAGTTCTTTAAAATTCTTGGTTAAAAATGAACCAGAATAATTCTTGAAATAACCAGAATTTAAATGGTGATATGAGCAAAATCTTCTGAATCGTTCATTTTTAAGTAGAATTTTTTTATACATACTAATATAATACAATGGTAATGTTATACAAAGTATATTAATTTATTTTTACTTGTCTTTCTACTTGAAAAATCTACTTACTCCATCATGATTTTTTGTTAACTCGTAAAACAATTTCGCCTGTCTCAGTGTAGTCGCATTAAATCTGATGACCTTATAATTGTTAAAAGTAGCCTGCTCGGCAGCCACAAGGCCCACGATCATGTAGAATATTAATAACTTCCACATAATAATCAGTTCCCTTTAATTTTAATGCGCAAATATCAATTTCAGTTAATATTTTAGAGTACAATTATAATCAAAATTTATTTTATATTATTTTATATAATTATAAATTAAATTAATATTGAATTAATATGTATTACTGTATATAAATATTATTTCATTATATACAGACATAATGTAACTTAAATCCACTTACGAGCAAATATCAATTGTGATTTAAGCAACAAAACATATAATTCTTGTAATATATGAACAATTTATATTCCAAGAAGAGAACTTACTTTTCTATAAAACGGAGCACTGGTAATTACCGATATTATGAGGTTCATTAATTTAAATACCCTGTTGCACACGGCACTAAACTTTCATTATCGCACTAATTTACTTGGGGTTTTGACGTAGAATGTTATACAGGGTGAGTCAAAAATAAAAAACCTCTAAATATCTCGGAAAATATAAGTTTTACAGAAAAGTGTTTTAGACAAAAGTTATAAGATTTAAAAAGATCTTTTTACTGATCTTATCAGTTTGACCTTAGTGGCGTCGCAAAGATTCAAGATCAAATCGATTTTTTAAAACGGAAATCCTCATTTTTCATATTGTATATTCTTGTAGTTTATTTTGAAAACTTTTCAAAATACTATAATAAAACATTTTTCTATTAACTACTTTTTGAATTATAAGGCATGAAAGTTACACTGTCGCTAGCATTATCTATGGTATCCAACTGACAATTAAAATCTTTCAAGTATTATTTCAAATATTGTTTCAAGAATTATGACCTTGATAACATTTGTTAAAATCATGGCTTTTTAAGATTGTTCTTATTCTTACGCTAAAAATTTCCTAACAAGTTCTTTTACTCTCATCCTGTACATTAAACATACATTTATGTGCATCTTTTACAAGTCTTTTATATCGACACTTGTATTAGCCATCTGTATACATATTTACTTGCACACTTATTAATCTTAAGATGATCATTTTCTCGCACAATGGAAATATTGCTACACAGAAAAAAAATGATATTGTTTCAACAAGCATTATTTTAATTGAAAATAATCTTGTTTATTTGACAATATCAATGAAACAAACAAAATTTTATTAAAATAAAAGCATAAGTATTTATTTTATTAATGATGTTATTAAATTAACAAAATTATTTTCAATTAAAATAATGCTGTTGATACAATATCATTTTTTTCAGTGTAAGAGCATAAAATTATTAAATTATTTATTAAATTATTTAATTTATGCAGTAATATTTAAATGAATTTTTTTAATTCCTATATATTAATTATTGTTTTCATATGTAGGATGATCCATTTTAATTAATCCATTAGAATATCTCAAAATCCTTAAAGTTAATAACCAATTTTTTTATCACTGACTTTATTCATGAGTTATGTCCTATACATCATGAATAAATGGGATATCTGGAAGATATCTCATAAATAAAGTTATTGGCAATTTATCTAGAGGTGAAGAAATTGGCAATAAGACAAAAATATTTCAAACAAAAGTTGCTTTACTAAGGGGAAAGAATATACAAGGGATAGATGATAACATTGATTGATCTTGAGAAGATGTTCTTAAAGCCAGATTAATATTACTTAAAATTTTTTTAATAAAAATTATTTTTTTATTTCATGTTTATGTAGATTCTTCAAAATCTTTTTAAAACACTATAATAAAATATTTTTTCATTAGTACCATTTTTTATTATTTTTTTCAAAATATTTTTCAAATTATGGTGCCTAAAAGTTGACAAGTCAACGCTTAATTAATCCATTGATTAAAAATTTGAGATGAAGAGAAGACAATGACCTTAGTTGACAAGTTATTCTCGGGTTGAGATCATCTTGAATATTTTAAATATATTCTTTATAATTTTATATTATATCTTTATAGTATATCATTATTCTTGAGCGCTAAAATAGTATCTTCAGGTGCCTTACGGCGTTGTCCGACCTCTTCTCCGGAGAAACTAGAATATATTTAATTTCATAGACTCTATAATTTTTTTTGTCTTGAAATCCAGCCACATTAATATATATGATAAAAATATAATTTTTTTTACGTTTTGTATTATCAGTTTTATTGACTTATTATGAAACAAATTAAATGTTACAACTAAAAACATCAACAATTTTTTAATTGCTTCATTAAGATACGAGAAAAATCGATCTAAAATCTAAATAAGTGAGATGATTGAAATAGACAATAAAATACAATAAATAAAGTTTTGGGAAATTAAAAGAATAAAACATGGATCTGAAACATCTCTTAGATGTGCCATCTAAATGACACATCTAATATAAGTTTGTCGAGCACAAGAATATCAAAACATTGTAACATAATTCAGATTAAATTAAAATTTATATCATAAACAGTCATAACACATAATATATAACAACTTATATCTATAAACTCAAGAAAAACTGGACTAAAACACTAATAATTATAAAAAGTTAGATAAATAAAAATTTCATCGATATAATATTACTTATTGTTAGCAACATCAAATTTTACAAATCATTTCTGACATATTTTTGGTACATTGGTATCTCCTTAAATATGGTTACAAGAGAATCTACAGTCTCTACTCCAGTTGGAATAATTTGATCAGGAGGTAACAAGAAACCGTAATCTCCGCGATCGCGCAACTCGTATACATAAACGATATGCTTATTATAAGTACCTTTGATATAATCTGTAGTAGTTCCGGAAGCCAAATCTAAAATGAAAAGTGTAAATTAAAAAAAATAGCACTTTGATTTTTTTGCAACTATTTTTATCTCCAAAATATTTGAAATTAGTTTACATTTCTCATTTACAAGAATAAAGAATAAAAAAAATTTTCTTATAAACCTATCTATTTTATACTTTATATAATTAAGCATTACTCAATCACATGTACGCAGAAATAACATTATAAATAAGATAAGATAAAATTGTTTTACTTACATATTGTCTCAGCAATATTTCCAATTCGATACTCGGTGCTGTATTTTTTTTTAAGAGCTACAATTGCTTTTAAACCAATGGCATACTAAAAATACGAATATATGTAGAATAATTCAATCTGAATTATTCTATTGATCTTGTCAATATCATATTAATATAATAAAAATCAGATTAATTAAAAAACAAATTTCAAACTAATTAAAAAATGTCACAAACATGTTGATAATAATAATAATAATAGATAATAAAATAGATATATAAAATTAGATAATTTATTATAATTTCTTTTTTATACTGAATATTTCTAACAATTACAATATCTTCATAATAAAATATCATACCAATTCGTCATAATTGTCGAGATGGGCTTTTGTATGGCCATAAGGGAACATTAAAAGTTGCTTAAAACTATGAAATGAGATATACGCATAAAATTTATTAGAAATAGATTGAATATACTTCGATAAGCTCTCTGTTTCTATTTCAGAGAAAGGTTTAGTTCCAGGATAAGAATTGAAGCACGGATTTTTGCTGACACCAGTAGCTGAAAGTGTCAGTTTATAGCATTAGTTAATTACTAAGGAGCTGTATTCACAGAACGTATGAGCACTTACTATTCCATTTGTAGTTCCAATTTCTATTGAGATCTGTACCAACGCAAAAAAGATTTTGCGGTTTACGATTCTTTCTCCATAAACGATCCTGGAAGCATATAACATTTATTTTATGTATATTCATGTATATCATTAACTTAATTTGCATAAATTAGTACATGATTCTATGTAACGCTAGAAAATAAGATTTACCACTTTGTGCGTGTATACATATCCATCAGGATTGAACAAAGGGAATATGTACCAATCGTGGCTATCAGCCAGATTTCTGATGTCCGAGTTATTGCTGGTTAGTAACTGATGCAGAATGTACATGACAGTCGCCGGCGATATCCATTCCCTGGCGTGAATGCCACCCTCAAGGAAGATTCCGGGATTATTGGCTTTAAAAGAAACTTGGACGCCTTTGATCTGACGTTTCTCGTACGTCTTGCCGCCTACAATAACCTTCACTTTGTTAGGATACCGTTTGGCCAAGTCGTCCATGTTATTGTAGATTATTTCAAGACTGTGGTAACTCTTAAAATCAAACGTTGATTTATAATGAGGCATTGTTTGGTCAATTAACGTTTGGACATTTTCAATGTTAATATAATAGGGTGCACCGATTTCAGTTATCACTTCATAAAATTGCGGCAGATAGTTTGGGACTATCATAAGATTTAATGTCATGTTTACCCAGACTGGTGCTTCCCAAAATATAAACTGTAAATGAGATTTAATTGCGTAATTAATTTTAATGTTAATATAAGAATTTGTAAACCTAATTTTATATAATTATATATAATACAAATCTAATTTATTATGTATATATATAAAATTGAATTTACACGTTGGATAAATTATTTGAATGTTACAAAACTAATTTTTCAAAATTATAACAATGAATTTATATGACATTGATTTTTCTGAAGAAAAAATGTCTTTACACTCTGTAGTGCTTATGTTTACAATGTTCATATCTTACTCTATCATGAAATTTTGTTAATTTGCGAAGTAATGTGATATGTTTCTGCGTGGTTGGAGTAATCCTAAAGACTTTATAATTATCATATGTTGCCTTCTGAGCAGTAATTATAATTACAATCGTAGATAACACTGTTAACTTCCACATAATATCTCTGTACAAAAAGATTTTTAATAATTGTTGTAGTAAAAATCTACTTTCTTATCATATTGCAATATATCATTCTTATAAAAAAATTTAATTGTTGAAATGTGTCTGTTATTGTCAGATAAATTCTTAAGTTCTAAATAATTTAGAATACTTCTTGTTGATTAAGAAACATTGACATACATGTCTGCATTGTAGTCATTATAAACGCATATATGATTAATGATATAATATAAATATCTAACATTATTTGAAAAACAATTGAATATTATGATATAATTGTAAGTAAAAAGTTATATTGGGAAAATTATCCAATAAATGTAAGTTAAAGATTTATTATATTAATATAATTATGATCAAACCTGCTAGGTTAAGGTAAATATTCACATAATCCGTAATATCAGGAGTGTTTAGTGGATAAAAGTAAGAGCCAGCCACATAAATAGTAATGCAAAGACAAAATATGATGAAAAGAATCTACTAATATTGTCTTTTAAAAAATCGATATCAATTTCCAGCAATTGGACTCAAATCAGTAACAGATGTATCATTTAGAATAAAATATTCAAAACAACAACGTATATGTTGATAACTTGTTCGCGTTCAAAATATGACCTCTTTGCGAAGTCTTTAAATATATTCAATAATTGATCAAAAAAGATAAAAATTAATAATATACTAATTGTTTATCCCTTTAAATATAGAGAAATGTACATTATTTAAAGAAAAAAAAATTTTTTTTGATTCTCTTTTATTGATCAATATTTTATTACACTCTCTACAAAGAATGCTTAAAAAAAGGTATTTAGAAACAGAACTTCAATAAAGACGATGAATTATCAAATGATATAATTTCCTTACATTTATTACATTACATTTATTACCACATATAATGCTACATATTTTTAATAAAGATTGTTTCTGTATTATATATATATATATATAATTCTTTATATTTGTAGATAATGTATCTTTTATTATTTCATAAATAGATCGTTAAATGTCTGTTTAGTTATTTGTTATTAACATATGCATTTCTGCAATATTTTATACAACTATTTTAATATCTTCTATAAATAATAATTATACAGCAGTATATATATATATATATATATATATATATATATATATATATATATATCAAAATTTATTATCAGTGCTAAAAATTTCTAGTTACGTGTACTATAGGTTTTCAGCACTAGCAGTGAATTTTAGAACACAGTTTACGTATCGTTATCTTATCTAAATAATTATTATCTAAATAATTATTTTTAGTTTACTGCAAACAGAAATAATTGAAATTAATTTAAATTACTATTTTAAGTATTGTACTGTTTGTATTGGGAGTGCTAAAATAAATAAATAAATTAAGAATTATGTTTAATATTACATTTTGATAAATGTCAAAAAGTGATATTCTAAAATATAAATCGATTATTTTCAAAAATATACAGGTAATTCCGCTGATAACAATAACAAAAGCATAAAAAATCCAAAATTTCAATATATACTTAATATACGTAATATCGAAATTATATATTTAATAAACGTAATATCGAAATTTATTTGTCATTATTCAGCTGTAGATTACATAGAAATATAATACGTTCGTCATTTTCATTAAATAAAAATACGTAATCAATACACAACAATAAATTATTTAAAAACATTATTTATAACATATTAATGTATCATTAATTATAGTTATAAAAGAATCTAAAGTTTCTTCTCCAGTTAGAATGATTTGATCAGGTGGTAACAGCCAATCGTAACTCTATACTATTTCTATACATACTGATATACGACAGGTCTGTTCTTTTTAACTAAACTTTTGCTCTTTTTCATCTTTCTTCCTTTTTTCTTTAATAAGAGAAATGTAGGAGGATATACATGTATATTAGAAAAATACTTAAAAAATGCTTAAAAAATGAAAATGCAATAAAATTGATAAATTATCAGATAAATATTATATTTTCGATTGCAGTCATAAAAATTAGTGTAATAATAACTTTCGAAAAGATGATTTTATAATTTGTTTTTTGAAGATATTAAATACTTGTTTTTACTGAAAATAATTTAATTTGTATTATCCACAAGAAATAATTCTAAAAACTTAACAATTTTTGTAGTTCATGATTAGTAACCATGATTATAATCATAAAACAATACTATTCTTCTATGTAATAATATTGCATAAAAAGTTATTAATATTACATAATATTCATTATAAACATTCTTTAAAAGAATTTCATGACGTAACAATTTTAAGGACCAATTCAATTATTGATAGCTTTCGTTACCAGTTAAATTTAATATATTTATGTTTATTGTAATTAAATACAAATGCAAACGATATTAACATTAATATATATATATATATATATATATATCGACATTAAAAAATTATATATGTCTAAAAATATCAAATAAAATCTTTTTAGAAATGTCATAAATCGGGATATAAAGCATCTCAAAGATCTATATCCTTCTGATAACTTCATAAAATATTTTGAAATTTTAAGGAATTTTTTATATTTTTATTTCTACGTAGTTGAAATTTATTTATTTTTTTTTTAAATATACATATATAAGTAATGTCGATAATATAAACAACAAAAACACAGAAAATTTAAAAACATCTTACATAATTAAAAAAATATCGAAACTTATTTAGTGGATTACTTGGAAATGTAATATTAATTGTCATGTATCAAATAAGAATATATAACAAAGAAACAATAAATTATAAAAATTTAACGTTTCAAGAATGAGTTATATGAGTTATCAAATCATAATAATGTGACAATGTCTCATTACACATAGCTATAAAAAAGTCCAAAGTTTTTTTTCCAGTCGGAATAATCTGCTTAGGTGGTAACAAGAAGCCATATTCA
Organism: Acromyrmex echinatior; assembly: GCF_024713525.1. Lineage (NCBI taxonomy): Eukaryota > Metazoa > Arthropoda > Insecta > Hymenoptera > Formicidae > Acromyrmex > Acromyrmex echinatior. The sequence continues at coordinate 7,014,417 of NC_141866.1, read as the reverse complement.
CTTTTATCGTACAATTTGTAGAGGTATACAATGGGTGTGCGGACAACATTTGCGACGTAATTTGTGCTAAGACCACTCAACTCTAGAAATTATTTTACACTAGTTATATTATAAGAAGCAGCGTATTTTTTAATTTAATGAAAAATTAAAATAAAATTCTGTTTCAAATGTATCTAAATATACATATGTATATTTAAAAAGAAAAAAGAATTAAACATTATACTGATTTTTATAAATATTTTATTATGAATTAAAAAACTTATGAATTAAATAAATAAATTATTATGAATTAAAATTAAAAATTTTATTATTATGAGAAAAAGTCTTATTGCATGATAAATTATACTAAACAATTAAGTGTTCTTACGTTGGAATTTGCTAATACATCCGGTCTCATATTGAGTATTATATTTCTTTTGAAGAGTTTCAATTGCTATGAAGTTGATCTGGTACTGAAATCATAAATATTTTATATATTAATTTCTATTGTAATATTTAATTATATTATTAAATATGCAAATAATATAACACTATGAATTATTAGAAAACGAACAACTTTTTAAACTTAATATGAGTTACGTAAACCCATGAAAATGTATTGCTTTTATAATTTTATTTCCTTTTTACAGCGATATTTCGAGGATAAATATTCTTTTTTAATAAAGTTTATTACCAATATTACATAGTGGGGGATATTTAAATAACTGCAAGAATACAGTAATTGCTGCCCATAGCTGTGGAACGAGATGTACGCGTAAAAATGGCTAGATCTCATATATTGAGACATGGATTCTGTTTCTATTTCTGAGAATGCCTTGCTTCCAGGATAATCTTCACTGCAAGGATCGTTGCTGACGCCAGTAGCTGAGAATATCAAATTGCAATATAATACATTAGATAAATTTTAATTTTACAAACTCTTTGAAGCTCCTAAAAAAAGGATAATATCTCAAAAATCGTTCACTTCCGATTTCGATAAAGTTTTGTAAAAATTTTCGATTAAAATCAAAGCTCTTAAAAGGTTTTCAAACGACTCCTAAGACAAAGCCATTTTTTTAAAGATAAAACAATAAAAACAATGTATATTTATATTAATAAAATCACCGATTTCAACGACCTTGAAATATATTAGGGGAAGAAAGGTCCATGGATTCCAATTTTTCACGTAAAGCGACATCCACTCCACATCACTCCCTGCTTATAGTGCGAAGTGAGGCCTATAATATAATTGTTCAGTTCCACATAGGTTTCTATCTTTTTATGCAAATCCATTTCCGATTAGAAATTAAAATTTGGTTTCAGATTAAATTACATACATCTTTCAAATACAACCTCTACGTAGGAAAGAGAATGAAATAATCTATTTTCGCACATACTTTCCACGAGAAACGAAATTTGTCCCATATCACGTCTTGCTTACAATATGAAATGAGATCTATATATATAGGTGACTATAGGGATTCACATTTTATCTTAATTTGAAAATGTTCAATGTTATTTCTTTTAACATATTTTAAAATTTTGTCATTATTGTAAACACTTACTAATTTTATATCATTTTATCTTAAAAATAACTGGCATAAAAATCGCCAAAAATCCCTTTAAGAACTTTTATTTTAATTCGAAATAAAGCTTTTTTTACAAAGTTTCATCAAAATCGGAGGTAAACGATTTTCAGAACATTGTCTCAAAGTATGAACTTTAGATATAACACTTTTTATTATTTATTGTTCTCTTCTATTTGCTGAATATTTACTATTCCATTGAAAATCCCAGTTTCTATTAAGATTCGATCCAATACAGAAAGAACTAGACGATTTGCGATTTTTCGTCCATAATCGATCCTGAAAATTATTAAAAAAGATCCACTTATGTAAAGTTTTAATGTATAATTAAAATTAAATATATATTAGATAACGCTGTGTGAAATAAATTTTACCTTAGTAAACGAGTACACATATCCGTCAGGATTGAATATTGGGAAAATAAACCAATTATGATTGTCAGCTACATATCTTACATCCGTATCATTACTAAATAATAATTGATGCAAAATGTACATAACAGTTGCCGGCGAAATCCATTCCCTGGCATGTATGCCGCCCTCGATGAAAATTCCGGGTCTCGTTTCATTAGATATTGACACTTTTACGCCTTTAATCTTACGTCCTTCGTATGTTGTGCCACCCACGATAACCTGCACTTGATCGGGATATTTCTTGGCCAGTTCGTCTAGATTATCGTAAATTTTTTCAAGAGCATGATAACTATTAAAATCAAAGTTCTGTGATTGACTCTGGGATATTGTATTGTTGATTAGTTCTTGAACATTACGAATTTGGAGTCTATGGAACATCTTATAATTGCTCACAATTTCATAGAAATGCGTGAATTTGTGCGGAGGTATCATAATATCTACTTCTTTATTTATCTCAGTTGGTTCTTGCCAATAGCTGAACTGTAAATAAAGTTCAATTTCACAATTTCGCTTAACTGAAATTTAATCTTAAACTTATTGAGAAAATATATATATATTTAAATATATATTAATATATTTAATTTATGTTTTATATATATATATATATATATATATATATATATATATATTTCTTAATCCTATTCTTGATTTCGTAACATTTTATTTATAAGTTATTTGAATATGTATGAAACTAATTTCATTATTTCGAATAAATGTATAGAATATATGAAGAGAAAAGTCAGTAACGCCTTTTTTTTGGCTTGGATCAGAATTTTCAAAAAACAACTTCTTTTGTATTGTATAATCATTGAGAATGTAAAAAATAACTATTAGATGAGAAATAAATGATCCATGTAAAGTTATAATTAATTATTAATTTATAAGATATATCATCATGATATCTAAGTTTTAAAACCATCGAATTCAGAGCAATTATCATCAGAAGATGTTTAAAAGTCACGTTCGTAGTATTTAACATAGTAAAAAATTTAAAAATAAAAAGCAAAATGAAAAAATAAAACAAAAGAATATTAAAACCTCTACAAACAATCATCTTGATAATGTAAGCTGTATAGATGTGTAAGCAACTAAAAGTAATCATCTATTTGTTATGAGTACACATAAATAACAAAAAATTAATTCTTTTTACTATGAGACATATTAATCTTTATTTTGAGCATAATAAATATTCTAGTCTAAAATAACATTAATATAATTATTAAAGTGTCTATTTATTAATATAATTATTAAAGTATCAATATAACGAATAAAAATGTTTTATTAGAACATTCATTAAAAAGAGCTTATCATAGTGACATCTATATCTAGACTATTTATTATTAATGGTTTTATGGATCAAGTTTTTTTCACTTAATAGTTATTTTTTATATTCCTGATACCCATACAATACAAAATATAATCATTTTTTGAAAATTCTAAGCTGGCCTAAAAACGATTGATTCTCTTCCTTTATATTTTGAATATTGACTACTGATTTGAATATTAACAAAATCAATTAATGCGAAACTAATTTTCTAAAAGAAAAAATTTACATACAAATTATTCATATTTTTCTTTCATATTATCTTTATTTTTATTTAAATAGTCTATTTACTTCGTTCGAGTTTTTCAAATCTTGAAGTACTTCCAACTGCATGTATGTTCGCGGGTGAATCCTAAAGACTTTGTAATTCTCGTAAGAAGCCTTAACGTTAGTAATATTATCGGCAGCTAGACCCGTGATCGTAATACACAACGCTATTATCTCCCACATGACTATATACGAACAGATTTCTCATAATTGATGATTACTTTTTTAGATTATAACATTATATATCATGTTTTTGAGATATGATTAATCACAATTATTTTTATTAAATATTCATATAATGTCTACATTTAACTCTTTTTAAAAAAAAAATCGATACACTTGTATATGCACAAAAAACATTTCTGTCTTACGATTCTTTTCATTCATAATAATTATTATTATTAAAACATTACATCAATACAAAAATCACATCTACAATAGCATATCTGAGAAAATATTAGCTTTGTCTTGAAGTAAAGATATAATAAAATAATTGTTAAATTGATTTGTGAATATGCATCATCATTTGTTTGATATATATATTTTAAGAAAATTATATTATTTCTTAATAAATTTAGTATACATATATACATATATTTAATATTAGGCAACAATAATTTTAATAATATATAACAGAATACATTATTAAAATTTGCATGTATTATAATTATTTAATAAAAATAATATAATATTTATAATATTGTCGATGTAATCGCGATGCACAACAATGTCAAACATATCTATATTTAACTCTCTCAAAAGAATATTTAGAATATTTATTAGAGAAAAAAAAATAAATCAAACCTGCTTAATCTATTGCATTAGGCTTGAAATAACTTATGCCTATAAGTTAAAATCTAGCCGGACACAAATCAGAAGACAATCAAATGAATAGGGTCAATCAACTGTTCCGCACTTCAACTGATCATACAAATATATAAACCGAACAGAAGACATGTCAATAATAAATAATGTTAAATAAATAAAAGTATATGTATGTAAATACTATTTGTGTTTAAAATAATCTTATTTTTTCCGAAATCCTTAGTATTAATATGTTCAACAATTAAATAATGTATAACGAATTAAAAAAATATTCTTTGTCAATATCAAAAGATGTAAATTTAATTATGTAGATTATGCAATTTACATGAAATCTTATGCAAGTTTAAATATTCTTTTTCGCTGCTCAATTGGCTCTTTATTATGAATACAAAAAAATACTTATAACACGAATAAATATCTAAATAAAAAAATGCAATAAAATTGATGAGTTATCAATCAGAGATTTTAAATTTTCAATTTTATTCGTAAAAAATAGGAAAATAGTAACTTTCGAGAAAATAGATTTATAATATTTCGTTCTCGTTTTTTGACATCGTGTAAGTCAGATGCTTGTTACCTTTGCGAATTTGCTTATAATAACTTATTAAATAAAAAGACTATTTTATTGTACCACGAAGTGGACCACATTTTACATTTTTTTTTCTCGTTGTGTATTATTAGACTCTTAACAGATTTACTAAGAATTTTCTTATGACTTTGTTAATTCTTGATAAAAATGACTCGCAGTACATTACACGGAAAGAAAAAATTTTATATTAAGGAATTGTAAGAATATTGTAAGATTATGTACGAATTTTTAATTTAGAACAATGTTTATATTATTGTAAGATTGCATTGAAAATGATTCGATTGGAGTTGAAACGTTTGTTTTATTTTATTTTAATTGTTTTGTATTAATTTTGTTTATTTAAATTAAAATTCTTTTATACGTTATTGGCTCTTTGCCCTTCTTTTATACTATCTTTTATTTATAATATTTATTGCGCATTAAGAATGTTGTGCTTTTCAGAGTATAACCTGTAATTGAATTGTGTATTTTGATTAATTATAATGTAATTATAATATTATTAAAAAATCATATAAACATAATTTTAATTTTATTTATAGTTTTATACATTTTAATTTATAATTTATTGTCTATATAATATATAAAATTGATAAATGAATCTAATCGTTAAATCTAGTATTATTTGTTATTATTAATAACAAGCTTATTTTTATATAATCAAACTATTCTATTCTTCCTTCTTAAACATAATAAATACACATCATTATATCTATTTAAATAATTTGCAAATTATTATACAAAGAAGACATTCCTAATTTATTGCAAACAGAAACAGTTTATGTATATGTTGATTTAAACAAAAATTATTATTGCAAATATTGTATTATTGAAAATATTAAAATAAATAAATTAAGAATTATGTACAATAAATAATTCTAATGAAAAATGTCAAGAATTAATATTATAAAAAATAGATTAAAAATAGATAAAACTTTTATAAGATTCGATCTATTTTACTAATAATGACAAAAGCATAGAAAATTGTAAATTAGTAGAAGTACAACTATTAATCGAAATCTATTTATCATTATTCATGAAAATATAATATTCTTGTATTCTTTATTTATCAAATAAAAATATAATCGATGATAATTAATTATAAAAATTTAATTATCTTGAATATTGTTAAGATATAATTCAATAAACATAGCTACAAGAGAATCTAGAGTCTCCTCTCCAGTCGGAATGATTTGCTCAGGTGGTAACAAGAAGCCGTATTCATTCTTATCGCGCAAGTTGTAGAGATAGACGACGGATTTTTTTAAAACACCTGCCATGTAGTCTACACTAAGACCGCTCGGCAAATCTAGGAACGATTATATTTTATATTAGTTGTACTTTATAACAAAGAAGCAATATATTTTAATGTAATTTAATAAAACAAAATAACAAATATATGTTAATTTTATATATATATATATACATACATACATACGCGCGCTGTGTGTGTGTGTGTGTGTGTGTGTGTGTGTGTGTGTGTGTGTGTGTAAGGTGTTTCAGAATCTCAAACACAATTTCAAGAAATGATAAATTTCAATCAAAAGAATCAGCTTTTGTTAAGGAGTCCAGATTCTCCGACATACATTTTTAAGAAACTATTCATCTGATCGTATATGACATCTGATAAGTTTATATTCTTTGATTTTGTTTTTGCAAAAGACAAATAAAGTAAAAACTTGAATTATAATATTGTCAGACGACACGCACAATGCTGTCACGCGATCGATTCCATATCTCATAACAGTCATAGCCATTTCAAATGAGGACAAATAACTTCTTAAAAATACGTCGGAGAACATAAGCACTTTAACAAAAGCTTTTTTTTATGAAATCTACCATTATCTTGTGAAGTTTGTCTGAGGTTCTGAAATACCTGAAATATTGTATTCAAAAAACAATTAAAACATTATTATAAAAATCATCTTATAATCGTTTCTTCATAAAATTATTTTTGTTAATACTTTTATGAAGAAACGATTATAAGATGATTTTTAACGCGACAAATTATTCTTTAGATATAAATTAAAGTATTTACATACTGGTAAAAAACTCGCCAATACATCCGGTTTTGTACACAGTGTTATATTTCTGTTGAAGAGCTTTGATTCCTATCGAACTGATTTTATGCTGAAATTGCAAACATTACATTGATCTCTATTATAGAATTTAATTATCATATTAAATATGGAAATATAAGCACAGACATAGCACTACAAGTTAAAAAATGAATAACTTGAATATGTGTTTAATGCAAAAAGTTATATATAACCATGAAAATCTTTTCAAACAATATTTCCCTTTTATCTTATTTTATAAATATATATATTTCAAAGACAATATTTCTTTATTAATAAAATTGTTTACCAAATGATCATAGTTGAAGATATGTGCATTTGTATAACCATAAGGAGTCATTAATAGTTGACCGTAACTATGAAACGCGATATATGCGTACAATTGGTTTTTCACGGATTTTATATATTCGGACATAGTTTTCGTCTCTATTTCTGAGAATGCTCTATTCCCGGGGTAAGTATCACTGCAAGCATTGTTGTTGATACCAGAAGCTGAGAACGTAAAGTTACAATAACGTACATCGAATGAATCTCAATAAGAGAGCTTTTCAAGCTCCCAAAATAATCTTAATTTTCGATAACTCTTTTCTATTATTTATTATAATCTTCTCTATTCAGACTGAATACTTACTATTCCATTGAAAATCCCAATTCCTATTAAGATTTGCTCCAATGCAGTTAGGACTGAACGGTTTGCGAGATTTTCTCCATAATCGATCCTGAAAATCATTAAAGAAGACTCACTTGTATAGATAATCTTAATTTGTAATTAAAATAACAATATTAAATATATATTAAAAAATCTTACCCCATGAGTCTTATTAAATGTAAATGCATATCCGTCGGGATTAAATATTGGAAAAATAAACCAATTATAATGATCAGCTACAAATTTCACTTTCACATTTGTACTAGTCAATAACTGATGCAAAATGTACATGGCAGTTGCCGGAGAAATCCATTCCTTGGCATGTATGCCACCTTCGATGAAGATTCCAGGATTGTTTTCATGATTAATTATCTTAACGCCCTTAATTTGGCGTCCTTCGTATGTTTTGCCGCCAACAACGACCTGTACTTTGTTGGGATACTTTTTAGCCAGCTCTTCCAGATACTCGTAGATTTCTTCAAGAGTATGATAGCTTTGAAAATCAAAACCCTGCGATTGATTCTCAGGTATCGTATGGTTAATTAGTTTTTGGACATTTTTAATTTGAAGTTTAAAAGTTGATTTCGTAATATGCATAATTTCATAAAAAGTCTGGAGCTGATTCGGAGGTATCATAACTTGAACTTCTCCGTCTAGCTTACTTGGTTCTTTCCAGAACCAGGAGCCATACTGTAAAATAAGATTTAATTCGCAATTTCGTTTGACTAAAATTTAATCTTAATCTAATTGAATCTACGTATTTTTTTGTTCTATTCTTAATTTCATGACATTTTATTTATAAGTTATTTTAAATATCTAACAAATTAATTTTATTTATCTCGAATAACATAAAATGTACTAAAATTTGTGCTATTTTGAACATTAATAAAATCAATTAGTTTTGATATTGATTTATTAGATAAAAAATTTGCATATAAATTGTTCGTATTTTTATTTTTATCTAAATGATCTATTTACTTGTTTTATGGACAATTGAAGTAATTCCAAATGCCTATCAGTGGACGGGTAAACGCTGAAGACTTTGTAACCCTCATAGCTAACCATGTCACTGGTAGATAAACCCATGATCACGGTCCACAACACTATTATCCTCCACATGATGACTATATACAAACAGATCTCTCATAATATGAATTGCTAATTTTCTCTTATAGATAATAATGTTATACATATCCTTTTTTCAGATATATATAATAAAAATTAATAATTAAAATTATCCATATCCATTAAATATTCAAATTCTATATTTCAGATCCTTTTGAAATATATATATTATATAACGCGCGCGCGCGCGCGTGTGAGTGTGTACATGTGTGTGTGGATAACTATAATATATACACAAAATAAGAATATACCAACAGTATAACTCTCTTTAATAATTGCCGTTACACTTAATGTATTCAAACATTATATAAGAACCATATTAACAATAACATAATATTTTAAAAATAATTATTTTTTATAAAACAAATAAATAATTATTTCATAAATAAGCATTGTCATTAATCTGATATACACATATATGTATACACATATACTTGGAAAGAATAATGTTATTTTTAATATTAATTCTATTATGCACAAATATATAGTATTAAACAACAATGTAAATAAATTTTAATAATAAGTATATAACAGTATATAAGATTTGGATATATATTAAAATTATTTATTAAAAATATAAATATAGAGACACTTAATTGTTGTTATAATCATAATACAAGACTAGTACCAAATACATAGACATAATAAATATAGATTGCGTATTTCTATATATGAATTATGTTGATTTAGAATTCGAAAAACGAGATAGCTTGATTCATAATTCTCTCTCTCCCTCTTTCTCTCTAAAGTCAGATAAAAAAAGATTCTGATATGATTCAATACAAATATTATGGATTTCTTTTTAATGAAGCATAAATATTAATTATAAGATCATCAGGAATACGCGATATATATATATATATATATATATATGTATCTATAATTAAACTATATATTCTCAAAATTCTCAAAAGATTTCAAATTAAAATTATTCATTAAAAGAGAAGAATAAACCAAACCTGCTTAATCCAAATAATGCGTTATGCCAGAAATGACTAATGCCTAAAAGTCAAAATTTAGCAATATTAATAGGACAAGAAAGTGTTATTTTCTCCACGAAACTCTCTCAACGATAGTCTCCAACAAACTGATCCACACTGATTATAAGTATGAAAGTCGTCGGGCATAATAAGATACATCCGTCACGTGGACAACGACTCTAAACAAAAATAATTACGAGAATAACTTGTCCACGTTCTCAAAATATTTATATTTTTCTGAATCTTTAATTTGAATATGTGTCCAACGATTAAATATAACAATTGAACGGATAATATTTTTTGTTTTCTTGCCAACATAGAAAAATATAGATTTATGTGAATTATATCAAATTTTATATCAGATTTTGCATAGTAATATTTTTCAAGAAGATTGTACTATAATACAATTTATTTTTACAGATAACAAATATATACTCTTTTTGTTATTTTCTATTAAAAAATCATCTAAAATTTACACTTGAGATAACTATAAAAATTTTATAATTGAATCTTATAGATATCTGGGAAAAAGTGTTTCATATATAATTACATAAAAATTTGATATATTTTATATACAATTATATGTAATTATATATAAAATACGTTCACTTATATAACATTTTCTCCCGAGTATCTCGTAGAGATAGTCTTTTGAGCAGTATAATCAGTAAAATACTGTAATTCTTCAATATAATAATCTTTAATCGCAATATACATATATTATATACCAATTTTACTGTGCAATTTTATCGTCAATAACTTTTGTTTTCGTTTGTATTTATAATTATTAAATTTTAATTGATTTAATTCAGTAGCTTTTTAAAAAAATTAGATGTGTGCGGCTCTCATCGAATCTATAGACAAGAGTAGGTATGTGTAACTGCATTATCGTTTTATTCATTGTAATTGAATACAAATAAAACATGACATAAAGATTAATATATATAAATTGACATTTAAATATTGCATACATATATTTAAAAGAAATCTGAAAAAACGTTTTAAATTCAGATGTAAAGCAACTCAAAATGTCTTATAGATATCTTTCTAATAATTTCGTAAAATGTTTTCAAAATTTTAAGGAGTCTTTTATTTCTATCAATCTAACAACAATAATGTATTATAACTTTAATTTTGATTTAATATAATATTTATTTTCTCTGATTCTCCTTACATAAAAAATAAAATTTAAAAAAATAAAAACAAATTAAATACCGAGAATAATGTAATTTACATTGATTGAAACAGATATTAGTCGATTCCAAAAATATTACAGTTCTGTTTTGTAAGTGAAAATTAATATTTTAATTATTGATATTTTAAATAGAGATTTATGTTCTTAAAATTAATAAAATATGAGGCGAATATAGTCATACTAATTGTTCAAAATTTCTAAAAACCAATTTCAAAAAATTCCAAGGAAAGATTTAATTAATATAAACTTTTTTAAATATATTTTATCAATTAACGATAAAATCTCAACTTTTCTTTAAATATTTAATGAACAAAAATATCTCTAGATGGCACCTTATGTAATAAAAACAATATAACCTAACTCTAATCTATTTTAATTCTATTCTTAAGAACCTGTGCATTTACATTTAAAAGGTATAAATAAGAGCTAAACAATTAATAACATGAGATTCTTACTATTTTTTACAATTTTTCAATAATTTCAAGACAATTTATATTGGACTTGGATGTGTTAATTCAGTAACACATGCACTTAACCTCAAATTGTTAAAGTGATACGTTTTACGAGTACAGTGGACCATTTCTTAGAAATCATTTTTGTCTTTAACGAACATGCCTGCTCCATGCGAGGAAATTATCGAGGACATCGAGGATTTAATTGCGTCCCAGGACATAACGCCTAAGGAGAGATATAATTCGCGGAAACATATCACGATACGACCAAAGCGAAGGAAGCAATTGCAAGAGGAAGTATCGCAGCCGTCTATCTTGTCGAGCATAATACCCGGCACGCAAACGATTTATGTAAAAACATGGGGATGCACGCACAACAGTTCGGACACCGAATATATGACCGGTCAATTAGCGTCGTATGATTATAATTTGACCGAGGATAAACTGAAAGCGGATTTGTGGCTTCTAAACTCTTGCACTGTGAAGAGTCCTGCAGAAGATCAATTTAGGAATGAAATAGAGTATGGAAAGAAAATTGGCAAGCACGTTGTAGTTGCTGGGTATGTAATTATGCACCTGCAATGGTGGAACAAGAATTTGATAATGCATTATCTATAATGTAATATCATTATTTGTAAATTCTGTTATCTGATACTTGTATTTAATCGAACATTAGTATAGAATTTTAATAGTACAATGAACTTTCTAATTTAAAAAATTATTTAGAGCTATCTTAAGATTCTAAACATTTTATTTGTATCTTATAGATGTGTACCACAAGGTGCTCCAAAATCTTCCTTCCTTCAAGGATTGAGTGTAATTGGAGTACAACAAATTGATCGAGTAGTAGAAGTTGTGGAAGAAACTTTGAAAGGAAATACAGTCAGATTCTTACAGCAGAAGAAGGACCTTGGTAAGAAGACAGGCGGAGCTTCACTGAATCTTCCAAAGGTACGCCGGAATCCGCTTATCGAGATTATAGCCATTAACACAGGCTGCTTGAATCAATGCACCTACTGCAAGACAAAACATGCACGAGGTGAACTAGGTAGTTATCCTCCAGAAGAGATAGTCGAACGAGCCAAGCAAGCTTTTGAGGAGGGTGTATGTGAGTTGTGGCTCACATCGGAAGATACAGGCGCCTATGGTAGGGACATTGGCACTAATTTGCCAAAACTACTGTGGCAATTGATAGATGTGATTCCTGACGGTTGCATGATGCGCATCGGTATGACCAATCCACCATATATCTTGGAACATCTGGATGAAATGACCAAGATTCTAAGGCATTCTAAGGTCTATAGCTTCCTACATATTCCGGTACAGTCTGGTAGTGATCATGTACTAGCTGACATGAAGCGGGAGTATACATGTGCCGAATTCGAGCATGTAGTAAACTTTCTAAGCGAGCGAGTGCCTGGTTTGACTATCGCCACAGACATTATTTGCGGTTTCCCAACGGAAACGGAGATGGATTTCGAAGAGACGATGACACTCTGTCAAAAATACAAGTTCCCAAGCCTCTTTATCAATCAGTTCTTCTCTCGACCCGGCACGCCTGCCGCTAGGATGCCGAAGGTACCTGCGCAAAAGGTAAAAACTAGAACCAAGAGATTGTCGGAATTCTTCCAGTCCTACGAACCATACGGACACAAAGTGGGGCTGATACAGAAGGTGTTAGTAACAGAGGTATCGCATGATAAGCAGCATTACGTGGGTCATAACAAATTCTACGAACAAGTGTTGATTCCGCTGAAGCAGGGGTACATGGGAAAAATGATTGACGTAAGGATTATAGAAGCGACGAAGTTCTCTATGAAGGGAGACCCGATCGGTAAAGGTATGTCTCCGGCACTGAGGTCTCCTCTACCACAAGGCGTTGTTTCCAAATTACCCTATGAAAAGCCATCGAAATATGGAATAGTGACATTTACGATGCTGTTATTAGCTGTGATCCTTAGAATATTATGGAAATTTTTGATTTAGATACACGATTTAGATACAAAATTCTGCAACTAATTATGTAAATACACTGCTCATATAACGCTATAAATTATAATTTTATATTTGCATGGAATAAATATCTCAAAATATTTATTTTCAGAAATAAAATCTCTAAACATTTATATTAGTAACTTTTAGTATAAGTTATTTAGTTTTGGATAAAGTGAGAGAAAGAATACATAAGATACGCGAAAAAATACTATATTTAATTGACAATACAGGAACCTACCCTGAAAGGGCTTACAACATTCAATTAGCTTAATATACATTTGCTACAATAATTCTTCGGCACTTCTAGACGCATTTCTGAAATCGTTTCTAACGTATAAATTCGAAATAGTCTCCAACTACAAAAATATAATAATATAATAATAATAATAATATAATAATAATATATAATATGAGAAGAGTATTGAGCATTCTCGCATTTTGTTGAAGTATATCTTCGAGCAAATGTATTATAAAACTTATATACTAAACACGAAAATATGTTTGCTTTTATAAAAATATCAAATATTTTTCTTATTACCTTATGGAGGCACTTTATTTGGTATCACTTTTTCGTGTGTGTGTGTTTGTGTGTGTGTGTGCGTGTGTGCGTGTGCGCGCGCGCGCGTGTGTATTGCTTATATTGGGGCATTGAAACTAATGACTCAAGTTTTACTTGCTAAATTTATGCAAAGCATAATTGTAGCGAAAGAAAAATGCGTTTTCTTTTATAAAAATGTTATAACTTAGTGATGCAGGCGGGCTGTAAACCGATATAAATTCAGATATTATATATCAGTAAAATTTGAAATTATGTAAAATAATTGTATTAGAGTCTTCCAATTAAAATAATATTTAAATAACACTTTTGATTCAGATAATTAATGAAAAACTTAAAAAATATCCAATAAGTAATTTAAAAAATTCTAATGAATACCTGTGTGCATAAAAAATCGAGATATTATTATTAAAACTTTTTCACTTGAATTATCTTGTGGATATCGTGGTAACGAATAACTTCTACATCTATTTTCTTTTCTAGAGAGCATAAGAGAGCAATAATTCGTACAAAAATTTAAATGCAAAAAAAAATAATAAAATTTGTTTCCTTTGCCAATGTTATAAAAAAAATTTCACTAAAATCATTAAAAATCATCGGCTAAATCTTTTTTGTAAAGACTACACAGTAATCTGTGAAAAGAAACATCGTTAATTATATAATACAGTGATGCGCAACCTTTTTTAAGGATCATTTTCAGAGAATTATTTTCAGAAATGGGGTAAAATCTTGCGGGTCGCATAATAAATATTTAATTCGTTTATATAAAATAGAAAATATGATTTTATATTTTCAGTAATGAAGCAGGCAGGCCACAAAAATCTATAGGTGAGCTGCATGCGTGCCACAAGTTGCGCATTACTAATATAATAAACGTATTTTTATTCGTTTTAAATAAAAATATAGCGCAAATAAAATATCGATCACGAGATTTTATTTCGCGCTTACACGAATTATAAAATATATTACTATCACGCTCCGTTATTTACATGCAGTCTTTTTTTCGCATATATGTCGGTGTAAATAAGAGTATAAACATGAAAACTAATGCTACTTTTAAAATATCAAAATGTTAGATAGACTTGAATTAAAAAATGCGAACGAAAAAAAAAGAAAACGAAACAATATAATATGACACCCCATCGAAGATTTTACTTGAGGATAAAAGATGCCGAAACGCAAGCTCGTTTCTTTCTCCCTCATAATTATGTCCGTGTTTAAAATATGGCAATTATTATGGCGCGAACTTAATCATGGCACAAGTGCAGAATTCTTTGTACCGACCTCTAACATCAGGAAATGTGAAGCAAAGAGAATATTTTCTTTTCAAGTTCCTCGCTCTCGCGTAAAACTTTTTCTTTTCTTAGTCTATCGAATAACATAAAACGAGATTATTAAAAGTGCTCATATTATTGCGGGATAATAATTTTCTTGCCAATTGTATTGACTATTCATTTTTTCTGTTCTCACTTCCTATTCTGGCACTCATTATTTCTCGCACACTTGCATCCATCTATTACTATGCAATTTCGATAATACTTATTGAACGAATTAAGCGAGAGTATGATATTTACAGATTCGCGTCGGAAAAAAGAGAATGTGGACTCTTATAAAATTTTAACAATGTCTACTCGACATACAAAAGAGAGAAAATTACATGCTACAAATTGGGAATTTAAAGGCATACATCTGTTTTCTCATCCTAAATCTTTCTCATTTGTTATCGTTGAATATCATGTGTTGAATATCATATCAAATAATTTAAATCATATCTCGAGATAGTTACTAGATTTTATCATAATCCATCCCATTCTCACCCTTTTCTCTTTTTGCGAATTCAGTATTAAATATTCTGTTAAGAATAAAGGATTATTTAAACTGTTCGTGTCTTGTTGCGTAAGGTTAAAATAGAAACAAAATATTCGCCAGAAAAGATAGAAACTCAGTATGTTTCTAATATTTATGAAAAAATGATAAATAGAATCAAGCCATTAGACGAATGAGAATTCGTCTTGCTCGCGTCTTGACAGACATCGTGACGGAATTCGTGATCGTTCCGACGGTTACCGTGTTTTATGATTCCTGTGAGAGAAAGAGTGGTTTCTGCGGACAGGCCCCAGCCACAAGAAACGCACGCGGGCCCCTGGCCAACTCTCTCCCCGTTTTCATTAGGGAGCTAAGAGCGCCCGGTAAAAAGCGGAATATCCGGGCGACGCAAAGTGTTTCGCCGGTACCTTACGTGGTTTTACGATCGTTACCTTTATGGCTTCTCATTTCTCCCTTCCCTCCCATTTTCGCATTTTTTTCTTTTCTTTTAGTGTCCCAGGATACTCTCCCCCTTGACTCTCGTTCTCTCTCCTTCTTTCTCGCTCGTACTTTTGTCCGCTGCCGAGTTGCATCGCTCAGGGCGGAATTTACTCTGAGGATCGACGAGGAGGAGGACTGGAGAAGGATTCGATTACGTATCCGTCGATGTCGTTCGAGAGATTTAAGTTATACTTCAGTATCCAGCCCCTTCAACTAATGTCGACAGAACGGGGCGAATTAGAGTGTTCGTGGATTTTATGACATTTAAAAATTATTCACGAGCGGCATTTACGGCAGTTAAATACGCTTATACCACCTCGTAGGCTAATATCGTCTATACGAAAACACCCTTAAGGCGTTTTTCAAACTATACACTTTTAAGGCGTTTTTCAAACTATACACTCTTAAGGCGTTTTTCAAACTATAAAGATGTGTCGTATCGCTGCGATGTGCAATCAAATTCATTTCTATACGCAACAAGCACGTCGCATCCATTCCATTTAAATGTTCGCCATAAACTAGCCGGGAAAATTAATCACTAGAATATTAATTTATCTTTCAAATTAGACTATAAAATCGCTCTTGACGCTGTCGACGTTTATAATATACACATTTTATCTATAATGTACGTTTGCTTTTCCACTCGATAGAGTGCCGACGCAATTCTGTAACTAGACTAGTTCTTCTCTCCTCGACCAAAGGAAAAGGAATCGATTTACAATCGACGCAAATTCCGTTTGCTCTGTCTCGAGCCGGCGATCAGGCGTTTGTTGTTGCGTTTCGTCGGGGTGGCCAGTAAGGGCGTCTTACACGGACCAATGTGTGGTTTCGACGAGCATGAGATGCAAAACTCGATGGAACAACCCTGCCTCGAACAGGCACCCACGTTCTTCTCGCTATCCACATGACAAGGAAAGCTGCACCTCGGACATGGCAACAGATATTCACCACTAGCAAGCGTACGACTAGCCTAAAACAAAAAAGAAAGAGAAAGTTATTATTAATGTTGGAACAATGGAATGGATGATATAGATTCTTTTATTAAATTCATTACTTAATAATAAGTAAATGGAACGAATGTTTTTCTTGTGAATAAATGTCGCTTATTATATTCTTAAATGTTTTTTTATTAATTTTTAATTTCTCTACGTAAAGCTAATTTAAATTTTTACATAAAATTAAAAGTCTTAAAAACAACGATTCGATTTAAAATGATGTAAAAGCTATAATCTATTAGGATCCTTTGAAGATTTCCGACTAATCTTCTGTTAACGTTTATAGAAACATACTGACTTATATAATATAAGCTACGCTTACAAGTAATAAGATGCCTTCTCGCCTGTTGAGAAATAATTAATGAGATTAGTTGTGCCGATATATATATATATGTACCTGCTCGTGACTTAGATTGCGTTGACGCGAGATGAAGGTGACGCGACGCAGTCCTAATACACGGATTAAGAGAATTAAGTTACACACGTAACGTCTTTTGGAAAGAAATGAGACATAAAGATTGGAATACGATATAAGAATGAAAAACAAAAAAAAAATAAAACTTTGCAAAAAGAAGTTTATCTTTTAATTCCTCATTAAAATTTCCTCATTATCATGTGTTCTAACAACCATTAATATTTTGTAAATATTCTATAAATTTCAAGAATATATAAATGATTTTATTAGTATTAATACTGTATTTAAATTTAAAATAAATAAAAAAATGTTCTTCTATAAATATGAAGCAAAAAAGAAAAGTATACTCATCAAATTTATTTTAAAATTATCTTAAAAATTTAATATCATTTTACCAAAGGATTTATCAAAAAATACTGACTTTGATATACGTTTCATTCTCTTAAATTTTCATACCTTATTCTCTTAAAAGAATTGCAAAAAGAATTGCAAATTTTATTGTTATAATTTATTAGATTATTACTGAACGATATATACGCGTGATAAAACGCAGAGTGTACAAAGTATGATCGTTGTATAAAGTTGACGAAGCTGAGAGCACGAATTGTCCGGCGGCAGTCGATACTTTCTCAGAACTTTGATAAGAACTATCGCGTAACTTCCATAACGGAGAGTTGCATGAAAGTAGATGACGAAAGAAACGCGAGCATGCGTTTCTTGCTCCTCTCGACTCACTGAAGTGCGTTTCAGCTTGTAACTTTGATAGAAATAGAGATAGAAATAGTGGTAAGGATTAATAAGGAATATAAGATAAGAGAGAGAGAGAAAAAAAAGAGAGAGAGAGAAGCATTAATATAAATTTGTCATTCGATTTATGTATTTAATATCAAGTTCACTAGAATTCAATACTAAATGTAAACATTGTTATACAATTTATAAATTTTCATTGTGAAATAAAACAAGAACATTATCAAGAAGAGAAAAAGTATCATCATTCTCTATACATTTTTCTTATCCTGCAACCTTACGATAATCTTTTCATGCATCGTTAATAAATTGACGCATGACAAAATGCACATAAGACATACTTGAGATGAATATCGATTATAAATATTTGTCTATTATAAATAACATAAACGTGTTTTTTTTTAATAACTTATTAAAAAAACGAAAATGTTTTCTTCAAATGTTATGTTCAATATATATCAAAATATTAATCGAATATACATACATGTATAAGATATACATAAAAGATGGGAAGTTATTCTTTGCTCTTACTCTCGATCGCAACTGGAGAAATATGCAATACAAGATTAGGGCAACAATGTTGAGAAGTGTGTGTGCATATGAATGTGATGGAAGCAAATTTTTAACGACAAAAATAATTACAAAGGAAACGCAATTTTCCGTTTGTTTAATAAAATACTGTTTGTTATATAATTATACCATAACAATGGCTTCTTTCATATTTGTAGTAATTTGTATAATATAATATGTCTTTATATTAAAAAATAAATTATTTTATTTATTAGAGTAACGTACCTAATTAGTATTGATGTTTAAATTTAGCTATCTTGGACGTGATAAATTTTGTAATTTAATAGCATGTATGCATTAGGCAGTGTCTCGCGCCATGATGTTTCGCTTGTCTTAGCGCCGAGACACTACCGTGTCTCCAGACCTTAAAAAAATTAACTTGAAAAATAAAGGTTGTCAAAATAGCGTAAATATGTTAGTTATTGTGTGTGTTTGTGTGTGTGTGTGTGTTTTTTTAATAAAATAATTTTAATTAAAATAAAAAAATTTCTGATCCATTTCAAATAAATGAAATTACATTCAAAATATAAAAAATTTTTTTCCATCACTTTTCCTTCGTCATATCTAAATGCAGTCGGGTTGCTGAGAAGGTTGGGATCCTAAGCACACAATGTAAAAACTGGTCTGACACAAGCCCTAAACCATCTGGTTTTTCCGAGAATTATTACTAACACAACTACCTTTAGAAAAGCTACACACAGTGGCATCTTTTTAATATTAATGTAACCCCACCAATATTTTAAATTTCAGATGAATGGTCGACCAAATGTATAGAATGACAGGAAATTGATTGCAACATCCTGCCTTCAATAATGCACTTTTCTAATTTTTCATAATTCTATGAAACAGGTACACAAAGCAGAAATTTTTCGAAATCTCAATTTGTTTCTTTTGCATTAATATTTATATTTCATTAATTGTCTATTTTATTTTAGACTGATTTATTACGGCTACAAAAGATTGTAATTGTTAAAAATAATAATATAAAAAGTATAATTAATGTTATTTAACAATAAACGATCTTTCGCTTAAAAGCAAAACTAAAAAAATATGAGCAGAAGAAATGAACTTTTTTAAAACTGAATATTACTGATGGTTCCTCTTGCTTTGAGATATCAATATCATTCCTATAAGACGACATTCCTATAACGTACGATTTCCGAAGGGACTTCGTATGGCGAACATCCGATTGATGCAACAATGTGATATATTAAAAATATTTCTCTATCACGATTTATTTATCTCTTAATCACAACTGATATAATATATTTATTTTTTATAAGAAAACACATACTATGTTTAATTTTTAATATATAATTTAATTTAAAGAATATTTATAATAACTATAGGATAAATTTATTTTTAGTAAATTTATTTTTAAAGTATTGCCTTTCTCATATCTCCTGTTTTCCATTTAAATTTTATTTTATTACGAATTTAATGCAACTTTGTGTAAAGATTATTATTAAAAAGAGTATTTCTGTTCAATAGAAGACTATTATTCAGAAAATAATCAATCTTGTCAGATTGTCATGAAATATTATGTCGAGTATTCGTTATTTCGTCAAAGCCGCTTTTATTAATGGCTGTAAACCGATATCAGCATCATAGTTGCGTCCATAGCAATTTAATGAGAAAATGTAGAAACGGACTGAACGGCAGGGTCCCTAGTGGCCCGAACTGCCACAATGTAGTAGATGGCCTGAGCAACTTTGTATCTCCCGCATGTGAAGGGTTCACCGATCCTCATGAAGAAAACCACTTGTCTGTGTTCCATAACGACCATACACACACTACTATTCTTGTGGGTAGCGTTTACCCGGCACTTTGTAGCACGGAGAGAAAAATTCTCACGAATCGAAAGGGACGGTCCGACAAGATTTTAAAGCTGGATACACGAACATGTTCACTTCACAGAATTCATTTGTAACAAAGTAGTAATTTAACTTTAAAAATTCATATAAATTCGTGAAAATAATAAAAACAAAATTTTTATGTCAGCGATAAAGAAGATTTTTGAATTAATAAAATACATAATTAAATAAAATTTTATAACTTTAAAAAAAATAAGAAACAAAATTTTTTTATTTAGAAAGGAAATGTACTGAGAAAAAAAATAGTTGTGACAACTATAAAGTACAACTCTAAAATTTAAATACTCGTAACTAGTTTTAAAAAATAATAAAAACTAAAGTAGTATCGAATATTATAAAAATATAGTTTTCAGTATTATTTTAATTCTTATTACTTTGTAAAACTAGTTGCAGGTACTTAATTATTAGAGTTATTAATTTAATAGTTGTCAAAACTATATTTTTCTCTGAGTGTAGAATATCACCGTATTATCTGTGAATGTGTCGTTGCAAGAAAGTGTCGCGCGTGTGTTGTATATATCATAACAAAGCAGTCTTTGATATTTTGTCTCTTTCCCTTTGCTACCCGGCAACCGGATATAGAGGCGTATCCGAAAATGAATTGATAATAGTTGTTGAATGTTGATCTCTCTTTTGGTTGAAAATTTCGAGGAAGCTATGAGCGACTTATATATGTAAAAAAAGAAATTATAAAGCAATAATTTATAATTACACAGTAAAGAATTTTTAAAAGTTATCACCACTAACTGCTTTTCATTTTTTAGCTTTTCTCATTCAATTCACTATCCAGTAATATTTATTCGTTCGACAAATCATTTTTTATGAAAATAATATGATCGAAAGATCACAAAATTCATAAAAATTGGATGATAAAATACTGCTGCTATATGTAAATCTTTTTTATAAAGTAATTTTTTATAAATTCGGATAAGTAAAAAAATAATTAAAATATGATTTATTTGAGCCAAGCTCAAAGTTTGCAAATAATATTTTGGGAATCGATGATTATGATGCTAATATAATGATTTCTGTTCAACGAAATAGAGATGTCAAATTAAATAAATTATTATTAATCGATCAATTTTAGATTAAATACAAGACCAGTGTTAAAACCAGAAACTCCATTTAAATCTCTAAAGAATTAATTTACGTGAGAATAATGGTATGAAGATGTTTTTAGAAAATGGCAAGAATCACTAATATTAATGTTAATTAAATAATCGATTTCAAAACTGATAAGTAACAATAGCTCTATAAGATAAATCGGCATCGCGACATTCTGTAGAAGTTTATCGAATTAATATGTTTCGCAGAAACATTCTGTGGTCAACGCCGAGACTTTTAGCAACTGGGGCCGATTATGATGCTAATTTCTTTGATCGAGCGATCACGCGGATTTTTGCAGCCGAACATTTTGACAAATTCGGACCATTTATCCACGTCCCTTCGTCCATCGGATCGAATTAAGGTGTGTCCGTAATTTGATATCTTCATTAAGCATACTGCGTATTGAATTACGGACTCCGATTCCGCCGAATTATCTTTCGGCCGACTAGATCTTTTCAAAATACATTCCAGTTTCCCCGTTTACACTCGATTAAATTTAAACTTCTGCTCTCGAGCTTTTTTTCCTTCCCTTTCCAAAAATTTTAATAGATTTCGACATAAACTTACGTTACTTACGTTAGGTTTCGTAATAAAGTTTGTCAATATAAAAAAACATTATCGTCGCTAATCGTTGCTATAGTTTTTAACAAGAAGAGAACAATGATAAAAATATTAAATGAAAGTATTATGTAATGTTACACATAAAAATTTATTAGTAATTCGTAATAGTTCATAGAAATGCACATTAAAAGATATAATATAACAATTAAAAGATATAATAATAAAACAATTATTATATATAATTGGCGATTTATCGCCAATGAAATTGAAATAAATATGTTGTCACAATGATGCGATAGTTACTGTGTCCGAAATTCTCGACGAACCACAATTGATTATGAATAACAAATCGATAATTGAGAAATTCCTGAAGTATTATAACGAAATGGCTATAACCGATAACAAACATAATCTCGTGATATATTATATCGATACATATGATTATACCGATCATAAACTGCATGGTGCAATGGTATTAATCGAAGAACATAAGCGTTATTGGTAATGCATATAATTATTTTCATATAATTATTTTTCTTATATTAATATTATAAAATGTGCTAACTTCACATTTTCCCCAATTTGGGATTTGTGAAGTCAGCATGACATTCTACAGTTATACAAAAAAAAAATTTCCATATAGTAGCACTTTTCTCTATAGTTCTACAGTTCCTTATGAAAATGAAAAAAAGTTTCGCATTATCTATTTTACAACTGTAAAATAGATTCTAAAGGAACTCGAAATTTGTTCTCAAGAGTAATTCTTTTCGTTGTCATCGAAATCGTACATTTGAAGAAGAAACGCGCTGGATCACGTTACAAGACGCTACTTCGGGTTTTCGTATGGTAATCTCGATTCAGTCAAATATTAGATCATGTTCTTTCATTTAGACAAGAAATCAAATTGACAAGATTGTCTGTTCGTAATTATATTCATTAATATGCCTTTAAAATTTTTTAATGCAAAATCTCTCATATCATAAAAATTATAAAGTAATTTAATTCCAAATCCAATTAATCTTCTATGATTTTATTTGCTATCTTTCTTTCTTTATGAATATTATATCAAATTGTTATATGCATTCTATATAGAAAAACTTTTATAAAATTCAATAAATCATGCATCAATTAATTTAACTGATCTATAATACTACATTGTTCCACGTAATAAAAATGGACGATTCAAACATCTCGTAACAAAATTAGCCTTTCTCAGATTTGATCGAACATTGTAAAATATGATTTAATTAAAAATTATTCTTTTCGCGGATTCTTTTTATTTTTTTATAAACCTGTTTTCATGCCTGCCACGTAAATTCATTGGGAAAAGCCGCAAGCTGAATCATTTTCACGGACTAGACATATAGACCGATTTCTCAATGTCTTTAAACACCTCACTGAGAAGACGGCCTTTCGAGGTCACTTTCAATCTGAATTTATGACGTAATAGAGTAATTGGGCAATCACAAAGGCGGCATGTCACAAGGTCGGAAATACCTGTGTCACACTACGCTTTATTGGCAATTTTTGCGCCCAATGGTGCGTAACGAGATTTGCTTTATCAAGTAATGGCTATCGAAACGAAGAGATGCGTGCGACTCGACGAGACGAGAATGTGAGCTCGCTCGCGAGAAGAAAAGAAGCTAGGCTACGAGACCTTATACGATGAGAAGAGAATACGTGAATGTATTCGCGGGTAAAAAAGAGTTTAACGTTTCTCTTACAGGATTTAACGTTTCTCTTAAAGGGTATCCCCTTTAACGTATGTATCTCCTTTTACGTCCAATGATCCTCGTGTATGAAGTTGGCATTTCATCTTTTTGCACTCAAATTTTCAAATGTTATTCCAAATTAAAAGAACCATGAAGTTAGCACATTATATTATAATAACATTTACAAAATGACAGTTCCAGTAGCACTTTTCATAGTTCTACAGTTTTTTATCAAAATAAAGATGCGTTTTTTATACTAAAAAACCAAAATTAACACACCATATTTTCAATTTTAGATTTATAATATAAAAAATGCGGAAATACTTTTTATTTTTATAAGGAACTGTAAAACAATGAAAAAAATGTTACTGAAACTGTCATTATTTTTTTAATAACAGAATGTCGTTAATAACTAACTTCACAGTTCCTCCAAATTTGGAATCTGTGAAGTTAGCATGACATTCTATTTTATTAATATATAAAGATATACTTTGTCTTAGAAAATATCTAATGTAATCACATAATTTAATAATTTTAATATGCAATTTTCTTATAACTAATAAATTTTTGCAGTCGCAAAATTTGCTGTCGCTATATTTAAAATCGAAATAAAATCGTTCCTTTCCCATATATATCTCCCATATATTGCTACGTATCCTTCGTATACAAGGCCGTAATAAATATGTAGAAAGATATTTTACTTCGACGTACTTCGACGAAGGGCCGAAGCGAGACTTCTCGATGGAGGTTCAATTCGGAGAGACGTCGGGCGGACACAGCATCACTCTTCGTGAAACTTCGCGCATATCCGCACACATATGCAGGCAGCACTCTTGAGAGCGCTGTCGTATGTACACACACGAATGCATGCTGCGTGTATACACATCGGAGCGGGGTCGTTCGATTTTGAAGTGGGCCAGAGGCCCGCCGGCAACGCGCGTCGGATGTATCATTATCTCGGCCTCACTCTGTTGCTATGCAATTAGAGTCCGTTAATCGGGATCCCCACCTCACTCGAAACAGAGAGCGCGCCTTTCGTGACGCCAATCCGCAAAAGGGAGGGAGAAGTATCCGCAAACTACAGAGGAAAGTTGCCAGAGGAAGAAAGAGAAGACCAGCGCGGGACGACTGAAGGCAAGAATGAAGCGAGAAAAGAAGACGAAGAACATAAAGAAAAATAGAGACAGGCACTATGGTGCTAAACAAGGTTAACAGGATAAAGAGAGAAAAGGAGAGGTAACTCTAAAGAGAGAGGACTCAAGAGGAAATCCACAGCCAGTTCGCAGACGAAGATGGCAATAACAACAATAACAACGGCAGCACGTGGACGTTGGAAGGTCCATCTCAAACGTTCTCCACAGACTCCGAACTCTCTTTCTCTTTTCCCATTTCTCTCTTTCCTCTCTTTCGTCCCTGTTTCCTGGCACTTATTTTCACGATTCTTTTATTATGTTCGTTGCTCTCTCGCCCGTTGCGAAACTCCATTTTTCGCACGCCGGAACTTCGTTTCGGCACACGAATTCCTTGATCTGACGAGATGCTTTTTACAACGCTTGAGATTTCGGGCAATCAAAATTAACGTCTCTACGCATTTTTTGCTATAATCAACGCCAGAGCGACATCAGCTATCGGAATTATTCCAACAGTCTGAAAAGATTTTTACATGTAGAAATTTACGTGTAGAAATTTTATAATTCTTAAATAATTAATTCAAATTGTTTATATTTAAATATGTACCTTTCACTTTAAAGATCTAAACAAAAGTTTATGCACTGTACATTGTTACATGCAATAAAATACATATAAGAATAGACCGAGAATTCGAAATCATTGATTTTTTACAAACGATGTTTCCATCTTAATAATTATGATTTAGCAGCATTGATTTCTGGAGTAATTTTTTAATTCTGGTACATATATCTCCATGGATGAAAAAGACGAGATTGTGCCGGACAGGCTTCCTTCGCATTCATTAAGATCTTGCCCGACCTTGGGGGGATGTTGCGCACGCAGCATCCAACTTGCGCGGGAGATGCGTTGTCGCGGCCGTCGACCACGAGGCACTCTCGTTCATTTAATGTGGTCTTTCGATGTTTTTCTTTGTCTCTCGATCATCTGACATTCTTATTATAATTTGCCTTCAAACTGTGATTATCTTTTATGGATAAGACTACGCTTAACATTTTATTTCTCGAAAGAATTTTGAATTTATCGATATTTGCGTTAATGTATCATATACTTTCTCTATTTATATATATATACAATATGTATATAATATTTATTTATATTTTCTTAGCTTTACAGATATAAAAATATGACCTTTCAGATTAAAACTGCTATTAAAGATATCCCCAAAATTACAAACGGCGGAAAAAGAATAATTCATAAACGACATTATATATTCCTTTCTTATTTTCATTATTATTTAACATTTTTCATGTTGCTCAGATAGAATTATTTATCCTGTTTTCCAAATATAGTTATAGATTATTTACTCTGTTGAACGTTCAAATAAATATTTATTTAGTGAGTTTTTATAAATTTCATTTACGTCATTGACTGATGCATTATTTTAATTATTATTTTAAACTGACGTTAATGATTTCGCAAAGTAATGATGATCAATTTATTTTAAGCGGTTTCGTAATAAATTGAGGATTAACTAACCTGTACATTACTTAAATCATGACTACATAACTAATCTGGGAATTTCTTACCGCGTCATTTTTCTTAGAAATGATTGGTCTTAACTAAAGATCTAGGCTCTACATTTCACAAGACACGTTCTTATATTATTTTCGGATAATCGATTCTCATATTATTCCCTCCAAATATATTAAAACTTTGTTAAACGAACTTGTACTAATTAAGTAACGCGCACGTAAAAAATATATTTCAAGACTCTTATTGTCGCGATGCAACTCGCGAAATGTCCTTTGACGCCGTGAGATGCAAATTCTAATTATGATATTTCACACTTTAAAAGTTTGCTAACTACGCGTCTGTTTGACATTTAAAGCACTCTCCAGACGCATACAAATTTTCAATTTCGTTAAAAGCAATAATCGACAGTCTTAAAAGTTTTTCTTTTCATAATTTCAACTATAAAAAACAATTATTCATTTACTTTATAAATAATATTTACAAATTTTTATTTACAGAAACAAAAGTTACAGTTGCTAAATTTATCTTATTAAAAAAAGATATTACATATCAAAATCAAGAGTGTAAAATTGCATTAATATTATATTTAAGAAATACAAAGCGATTAAAGAATTTCTCATTATTCTCTCAACAAGCAGGATATATATAAAAGAGGCTTCCATTAAAATTTCTATTATCATTCATTATAGTTTTATCTCAATTCTTCATTTATCTTCGTTAAACGCGAAATTTGTTCGTCCTCCCACCATCGATAACAGATTTCGTGTCAGTACCGTTCAGGATTCAGGATATCTCGCCGATGACGCGTCCAAGGACGCGCGTTTCGTCCTGCGTAAAATGCGCAGCAGCTTTCTTGCCCCCTGCTCTCTCCGCGTCTTTCTTCATTCCGCCGCGCTAATCAGACCTCCCTCTCCGCCACCGTCATAAAAATTTCGCGGCCCTGGGCCACGCGTGCCTCTATTACACATACATTATTCAACGCAATCGTCCAAAAACTCTCGTTGCGAATTCAGCACGATGCACCGTAACCGGGTAGCAACAGGGACCCGGCAACAGGACCTGTCTCCGTTCTGTTCTCCCCCACTTCCAGCATCTGCGGCCACCACGTCCTCTGCAGCCGCGACCGTCTCTCTTTTTCCTCTCCTCTCCGCGATCGTCGCTTTCTCGTTAACAACGTCGGCTGTTCGCCTTTGGTCCGGCGCAGTCTCCCGCTTTTTCGGCGTGTTTCGACAGCGAAACGTCGCGTTTCCAATGGCGGAATTCGCTAATTGGAAATTCAGAAACGTAGTCTCAAAGACGTGGTTTTCATAAAATCAATTTTTGACAAGTACGAAAGAGACAGAAAGAAACGAAAAAGAATTAACATAAATTTCTCTCGAGCACAAATAATATTCTATACTGAATTTTAAATTAATTAAATGTAAATACAGGATTTATGATGCTTAATACATCCTGGTATTTACATTTAATAAATTTATTAGAAAAAAATATAACGCTTCAATATTGTACGGCGCGATAGGGCCGTATCAAATTAAAAATAACAGCATGTGTACAATAAGAAAGACCGGATATTAGATACGAATTATTCAAAGAAGGGAGACTAACACAAACGTACAATATCCGCCGACTGGTCTATTTGCTTATTATTTGTATTCCTATGCGTTTGTGGTGCTACGTGCCTGAAAGTATTGGAAGCACGTATGGGCGCGTGAAGACGATGACCTCTGTAAAACAAATCGATGATAATAGGGCCAGCCGACTAAGGCGTGTGCGAACCGAGTGGGCCAATTTAAATATTAATCGGCTCGCGCGCGAAATTGATATTGCGACAGGAGGAAGGCGTTACCCCGCGAGACTGTTGTACGAAATCGATCTTCTGTGCTCCGTTGCAGAAGAATAATGCGGCTGCATATCTGTCTTGCCTTGGTGGTCCATTACAGCGCCCACGCACTTCCGTGAGCGCGAACGCGTGAGAATACGTCCGTGAAGCCCAACACACATTTTATTAGCTCACGTAAATAATTGCATTATGACAGTTAATTACGAAGCTGAGTGGAGTTTATTCACTTCAATATGTATATTTTATGTAAATGATTGTTATGAGAACAAAAAAAAATTATTAGTAATAAAAATAATTTAACAATTCGTTCGATTAGAAATTCACGAATACAGATAAATTATAAAATTGAGATTATTATTTATTACGTAAATTCTGGACATTTTTTTATAAGATCACTTATTTGTGTCGAGCAATTTTCTATGAGCCCTCTATTCCGTTTTAATTCTATTCTTTTATCGAGAATCATTAAATCAATGTCACAAGATCACCGTACTTATCTTGGATACAATTAGTGATACGTTGGACGAGCGTCTCTTCGGGGTAGGTAGCGAAAGGGTGGCCCCTTAGAGGTACGCGATCAGGTACGACCGGGATCAAAGGTCAATGCTAACGACGGCTCGATAATGAGACATAGATAAACGTAAGATGGGTGTTCTACGGGATCAGCATAGAATTTCGACTTCATCTTTCTTTACAAGAAATCATTAGCACGATCTAAATTCAACCGATTATTAATAAGCAAAAAAAAATAAATTTTCTTCTTAATTTCTTTTTTACTTAACCTAAGAATTATCTAATGAGTCATAAAATAATGATATATAATTAGAATTATAAATCAATTTTTCTCGCCCAATAAAAATTTCCAAATCATGAACAGAAATGCGTTTTCAAAAAATTTAACGTTCTCTTCCAATATGTGCATATTTTATATATTTTATATATTCATATGTATCCATAAAAAATAAAGTTTAAAATTCTTCGTGTGCTATTTCATTTCATTTCGCAATATTATTTGTGTTAATTGATGAAAAGTCTTTCTCGTCTTAGAAAAAATGTTTCCTTGCCTTCTACTACTTTTGACTGGGATAATTTTGATAGTATAGATAAACTAAGAAAACTCTCAATCTCTTGAGACATGCTTGCTGCGTAAGGCGATGACGCCTACGGGAATCTGTTGACCGACTTATTGAACGCATTCAGGAGGTTAGATGTTTCATTCAGTAATGCTGAAAGTGACTTCATGAATGAACGAAGCAACCGGACGTTGTCGAAGGACGTCACTCAGGTAAAGGTTATCGAGAGCGTTGGACGCGATTACGAGCTCAAACGCCAGTTTTATTTCGCAACAAAGCGCCGGCTCCTAACATTACTTATGGCTTACGTGCGATGTGAGCAATGTACTTATCTAACAGTTTCCAATTACGACTATTAACGCCCTGATACGTAACGCTGTATGTCTTTACAAATCGATAGTACCCGCTTACGAAAGTGTTAAGTGAACGAATAATTTCTAAAATCGTTACCGGAGAATTATTTATTAACTTTAAAGTTAATAAAGTTAGTAAAGTTTTTATTTATCAACTTCAAAATTTTTCTGCCTCTCATGTGTCTAAAATTTAAGTAATAAAAATATTTAGATTCCCAATAACTTATTTATTAAATATTATTTTTACTTAATACTAATTATTCATGTATGTGTCGTATTAACACCACATGTATGTAATTATCAAAATAATGCAAGCGTAAAAATCATATGCGAGACAAAAATCAAAAAGACATATGTATATTAATACATATGTATATTATACTGTACTCTAAAAAGTATTCTTGTAATAATTGTTTCACATCTCAATTGCTTGTAAAAAGTATGTTCCTCCCCTGAACAATAAACCTTTTCTTCTGCTGTTTCTCTCGCAAATTGTTTTATTTACGCATCATTGACCAATTATATACGTTACATGAGCCTTTGATTATTCGCAGATTATGCAGTATGAATGTAGCATCCGGTGGATTCCAATTACATCTAACGGGAGCGCGAGTATATACTTGCGTGTATATTCTGACGAGCATTCCGCGCAAGGCCGTTCATCGCCCAGTAAAACCGCTAAAATGCCGTCTTCTATGTCGCGATTCTATTGGCTTATATAATCCGTATCAGATGTCATTATCTAAATAACTCTTCCTTAAGAATATTATCATCCAATCCGGTTTTGCGTCGTGCATGAATGCATATTATGATACGTGCAATATTTTACAATAAAATGATTCAAACTGTATTCAGTGAGAGTTATTACAAATCAAATTCGATTGAGTGATCTCACGTGTCTCGGAGAAATTATGCTACATAATACACAGAGATGAAATTTAAGAAAATGGTAACCAGGAAAATATGCGTAAATTTATAAAGCTAAGAGATTAATTACAAAATTTGTAACAAATTCTATAAAAAGAAGATAAAATTTTATGTTTTTGTTAAAAAATTTAAGATTTCTAAACAAAATTTAAAAAATTGTATTAGCAATTTATGCTGTTTTTATTTACAGCTCTTTAAATTTAAGTAATCTGCAAGTATCTATTTTACTATACATATTTTTTAACATCGCAAAAGGATTCTAAAGTTATAATGATTAACATTTTTGATTTGCTATCTACCGTTATGCTCATTTTTTTAATAATTATTTCTTAATTGTTACATTTTTCTCCTTTATTTTAAAGCAAATTCTGAATTACATTTCATCTATATTTTTTTACATTGCATTTTATATTCTTAACTTCCAAATTTAAATAATTAAAACATAAAAGACACAGGTTCAGTTATATTTATGATATATTATGAAAATGCATTTCCACAAAATAATAAATTCATATCTCCTTTGAAATAAATACATATGTTACCGTCGCGATGGAAAATGAACGCGTTTCAATCCTCATTAGTACACAGAGTATCCCTCTTGTAGCAACAAGAATGAACAATTCCTCTATTCATACGTATTCATACGTGACCATTATCTACGAATTGCGTCCCGCGATGGATTGCCGGACGGCAAAGCGCGCTTCGTAATTCTTTTATGACGATTCGTGAAGCGAATATACAAGTGAATTTAGTCGACCGATACGAGATTCGAGCGTATTGTGACGCTCATCAACGCGTCCAATTAATCGCGCGGTCGGCAAATCTATAAAACGATTAAGGTAATTACAAGTGGATGTAAAACCGACGAGAGTCTAAATGTCAACTGGTATAGAAACTAATCGTTCTCAATTGTATGTAATAAAATATCGTTAAACTGACTGACGTGCACATATATAACATAAGAAATGAAATGTCCTTTGCGCGCGATAATTTCGATCGTCGCTTTAGTGATACCAATTAAGCAATATAAATAATTTTAGCTTTTATTTATAAGAGATTTTTATTATAAAATCTTTATAATAAATTAATAATTATTTCTTCTTTGTTGAAAAAAAGATTTATTATAAAAAAAGCTCTTTCTAAAAAATCTGAGTATTATATTAAATAAACAATAAATACATCTATATTAAATGAATTTAAGAAAACGAATGTGCGTAAGAAATTCCAACAAGTTATATTTCAACAGAGCTAAAAAATGAAAAGCTCCATGCTGCGAGAGCACATTTCCTATCTTTTGCGACCCCACGTATTATCTAGATCGTGTTAAACGGAGGGCGTAGATGAGGGAGATTTGGAATTCGAGGGAAACGAAACAGAAAAGAGTATTTCACGAAGAGACACTTGATTTAGAAGTCTGTACGAAGAAGGAAGAGACGTTCGATGAAAGACGCGAATCTTTATTACAACTATTACGCACTGATGATAATAAAAGCGATAATAAAATAAAATTACAAATCTCTATATATATATCATATCATATTATAATTATAATTTAAAAAAAAAACACAAAATAAAATAATAAAATCATATCTTATGTCGGCTTTTAACATTATTATTTATTGATTTACTTCGTCAGAGTCTGCAGTTTCTTTATATGATTTTAATAAAATAAAATAAACATACATTGAAAAAAAAATGAATTCTCATAATTAAAATAAGCTAAAGTAAAATAAATATAAGAGAAATAATCGTGTGTATGTGTTAATAATAATTTACAAAATTGAGGAAAATATGAATTAGATTAGATAAAAATAAAATCTATTATTAGTTTTAAAGACTTGCGGTAGGTTAGAGATTTATCAGATGCTATTCAAAAATAAATGCTTCATTCTAATGTGTACAATTTTAATGTGTTGCTAAAAGAACCGCGTGCCTGCTCACACTGTTATGTGCAAATAAATAACACGTTGGAATGTCCTTTGACCGTGACACAGTATAGCAAAATTTTAAATCTTAAACATATTGGTTCTACTTGTTGGTTCAGAATTTTTTTATAATAGACACTCCCACGAGCTTTCACTTTCGGATAGTCACATATCGTTTTTCGATACGTCGAAATTTATATAACAAATTAAAAAATGTAAATGCAATCGCAATGTTAAAAATACTTTCATAAAATAAAAAAATGATAAAAACATCTCAAGATAAAAAGAATTTAACATATATTTAACATATATTTAAACATATAAATTTACTAATTATTAATAAAATGTTGATGTTTCACTTATAATATATCAATGCAAAAACATTTAATCATAAAAAAATCATAAATAATTAATCGCAAAAAAGAATCATTCTCAACATTATTTTTTTAATAAAAATATTAAAAAATAAAATTTGACTGATGCAATAATTGGATATCTTGTAGAAATACGACAGAAATTTGAAAAAATAAAGAAAAAAAAAGGGAAAGATAGAAATTAAGCGCGAAACTTTGGAGACCTTGTAAATCTTAACTGAAAGATTCAGGTTGTACCTCTCTCTTTCTCTTATCTTTTTATTTCTCTCTCTCTCTCTCTCTCTCTCTCTCTTCCTCTGCCTCCCTTTCTCTCTTCAGATCGCCGTCCTCTAGCGCTGGAACCGCGGAAGACGACCTGTTGCCAAGGGAAGCCTTAAAAGTAAACAACGTTACGTCATGAGGGTCCCTGGTATCCAGAGATCTACTGTATGGTGCCGGTTGAACGCCAGTCCCTGTTCCCTGTCGTATCTCTCTCTTTCTTCCAATACCGATGATCTTATTTCGGTCACATTTATGTATATAGGGTGGTCGCTTTATCTTGATCCTCTCCGGTGGCGCACTCATTTTTTTATGTCGCGAAAGAAAATTATATCTTTTTCTGGCGAGATGAATAATTATAATAGATCTATCTGAATTATCTATATTTGATAAGCCACTTTTTACTCACTTATCAATTTATATTTATTATATATAATCTGTTCATGCTAAAATATATTCAATTGTTAAAAGAAAAATTTAAATATAATAAAAAAATACGAAGCAATAAGTAATAAAAACAAATTCTTCCTTTAAATTCTTTCTTCTTTTAACAGTATTCGCGAAAACCATTTTGCGTTTCATAATTATACATGGCACGATCACATATTTGATAGAAATATAATATTCGCGCTACAATACTTTTACAAAGGATCTGAAGCGAACAACATCAGTATGTGTCAGTTGCATACGTTCATACGTCGCGACAAAACAACATTATAGACCCAGAGTATACAACCGCGTGCATACACGTACGGAACTACGAGGAGTAGGAGAAAGTGGTGCGATGGTGGTGGAGGTAATAAAAATAAAGGTGATTGAGCAGCAACGGCGGAACACGCGGTCTCTTCGCCGGCGGGCCGCACTGGTTATTCGGTCCGCGAATAATAATCATAGCGGTCGCTCTCCTTCTGTTCGTTTCGGCGCGACTACCTCTTTCTCACTCTTTCTCTTTCACTCCTCTCGTGGATCTCCGCAGCGGTCGCTGCATAGCAACAAGGATCGACCTCTCGCTCTATCCCGTGGGCCATGAGGAGGCCAGTCAGCCACGAGCACGGCATGATCGGGCCGTCCGGCCCGAGGACGGAAGGCACGCCGAGGACAGAAAAAGACAGAAAGTGAAGTGCGAG
Organism: Acromyrmex echinatior; assembly: GCF_024713525.1. Classification (NCBI taxonomy): domain Eukaryota; kingdom Metazoa; phylum Arthropoda; class Insecta; order Hymenoptera; family Formicidae; genus Acromyrmex; species Acromyrmex echinatior. The sequence continues at coordinate 6,979,578 of NC_141866.1, read as the reverse complement.
GAAGATGTAGTCACGAAACGCGGCACAGAGGATGCCGGAGAGCAAAGGAGACGTACGCGAAACGACAGATGCGACGAAAAGAGGAACAGAGAAAGAAGCGAGAGGGAAGTCTGAAGAACGCACTTAAGAGAACAGAGAACGATAGAAAATATAAAGCAGGACGGAGAGAGAGAGGCGACGTCACAATGTACCTACTCCCTTTCCTCTCCTCTTTCTCTCGTCTAGACAGCGTAAGATGCAATAGAGTGTGGGGTCCACTCACCATAGCCTCTGTCTTTGGGATCTTCACGCTCCTTTCGACTTCTTTTTTCATCCTGTGAGTCTTCTATTTCGCGTACCGACGAACCCTTAATTTTAAAATTCGTTGCAATCACTGACAGCTGTCGGACGGCAACGTGGGAGGATCACATCGCATCCTTCTCGTTGCTGTTCTCAGCACGGGACCCCCCTCGATGATTGTACTCGTTACTAAAATATACCTTTTGTACGTCGACGAACACGTAATTCACTGAATTTGGCGCCAACTAACTGCGTCAACTAACTGGTGTGTCGACACGTGTCCGTGTTGTTAATGTTTGGCGCCAAACAGCTAACATCCCTTAATAAACACGATGGACCTCCTCCAGCGCCTTAAGAACGCTAAGGCTAAAGTTCAATACATAAATTAGCATATATTCGCGCCTCTTTATGTCGGTCGCAAAACTTTTGCTACTTTACTTTTAAACCACAATTAATTTATTCTCTCGATTTCTTATAGACAAAGAATTTCCTTCTTTCTTCAAAGGCGAACAATTTCGTTTATATCTAGAGTTAACATTATTATAACATAAATGGCAATAATTCTCGTACAGTAAATTTCTCAGTAAAAATTTGAATCTATATATAATTTTATAATAAAAAAAAACTGACATGTTTTTGAAGTTTTCTACGTATCGATTATATATATGTAATTTCATATCTATCAATTTTAATCCTTCTATTAATGCAGGATTACCTAGATATTTATTATACATTGAATTTTAAACAAAAAAATTGTTTTATTTTTGTGCGAATCTTGTTAGTCATTTTTACATTTTTAGCGAAAATATTGCGAAACACGATAATGAAAAGTTTAAAAATTATGTATTGACAGAAAGGTTGAAAATGCGCGAAATTTTCGCAGATCAATTCATGGTTTGTACGTTTTGTCGGTGTTGCAGCTGGCGGTAGAAATTTACGCTAAATGAATGCAGCTGCGCGAAATCAATGAGGGTATGACAGCTCTTTCTATATGAATAATCTACGAGATCCTTTGGATTTCCGGCGGCTCGTAGGTCTTATCAAAACGGCAGGCAAAGAAATTATTCAGGTATAAACAAATCTACAAAATATTCTATGATCAAATGATATTCACTTTCGTCATGATCGTATGTGGCATTTCTCGTAATTAAGCACTTAATTTAATTGATTTATACGGCCATTTGATGTCGCCGATCGTTATGGGAACTTCAATCAATTTGCATGTGTTTAAATTTTCTAACTACACCTATTTACCATCAAATTTTATTTTTTATAAAAAATTAATGAAAACAGACAATATTTAATAATTTAAGGAATTATAGTTCAAACTTGCTCTGTTTTCTGCGATAAATGTAGAATTTATAATACGAAATAAATAGAAATAATCGATATATGATCCAGGAAAACAGAAATACAACATTTTTGACAACAAGATACGTTATTCTTGATACGTAATACAAATAAATAACTGAATTAAATCTTGGGAGGAGATTCCAAGAAGAGTATCACGAGTCACGTGGATGGGCCAGTCATATGGATGATGACGTCGCGAATTCGGCCAACTAGCAACAGCGGATATCGATCCGTTCTAGCGCGAGTTCCTTTACCTGCGTCTTTCTCTCTCTATCTCTCCTTTTACTCTTGACCGGATAGAAATTTTTGTGTCCCATCGACGGACTTCTGCCTCCGTTTCTGAGAAAAAGAGATGTGAGATTTACAAACGGTTAAAGCGGCGCGGCTGACAAAAGGCGCCAAAGGGACCTTCTACCTTCGCCTATGAATAATTCTCGCGATATCTGTGCGTAGTTAACAAGTCGAGGTCGAAGAAACTCGACATCAAAAGCGAAATTAGCGATAGGTTCGGCAACTTATGGAAATGAGCGTTAAGGTGTTCGAAAAAGATCCCCTTTAACATTTCTATGGATCGTTTCACGGTGAATCGGGAGCTGAATTTATACCAAATCGTGTATCTTAGATCGCCACTGGGGAATATTACACAGTTTCTTTCTCAATTCTATTTTTCGCTGCTTCGCTGCACTATGCATCATACGGTTAAAGAAATGAAAACAGAAACAAAACTCAAGTTTTTTTCTTTTCTTCTTATTTCAAGAGTTTATCGTAAAAGACGAGACCATTTTTAAATTATAATACATTTATTTTATTTCGAGAGATTCGAAGCAGAAAAAAGCATACAGGGATTAAACCCAAGGGATCGGCTTAAATTAACTTTCGCGACGCGTATATGCCAGACGCTCTCCAAATAGTACAGCAAATAATCACGCGCGTAGATAAGCTACGTGATACAACGTCAAATAGTATGTATTGCGGTCCAGCCGTTAGAATATATGTTATAATACCGCACGATGGTAGACGTCGTTTGAAACCGTGACTCGTCATTCTGAGTATTTCCGCTGTATAACAGAGTGATGTTTACAAGTGCGTATGTACATGTACATGCTCATGCGTGCGAAACGAAAGAGAGAGCGCATGTCCTATTATGATACTGCGATATGCGTTCCGATATGCGGAGATGCATCATCAAGCAATCTACATTGCAGCGTGATGCAGCAGTGTTGCGAACGATGTGCAGTGTCGTTTAACGTTTAGGTATATAAAGATCGTTCTACATTAGTCGCAAGTCGATTGCAGGCTTGTTGCAAATTAATCAGACTGATACCATTGATGATTTTATTGTCGTAAAAACGATCTTTAAACACAATGTTGCATGCATTATCGATACAGCTAATAATCAAGATGCTTTAAATTAGTTCGAATATATCATGAAAAATTCGAATTAATTCGAATATGATTCGAAATCATACAATCTTAAATGTCTTTAGAAGTCTTGAATGTCTTGAAAAGTCTAAGGGATTCAAGACAAACTAAGGGACTCAAAAAAGAAAAATTATGTTTAAATTGAAAAAATTATTTTTTTTTAATTAAAGTAAAAATACATTTGACGAAAAATCTACTTGATTTCAAGAAATCAAAGAAACCAAAGAAATATTTTTTTGATTTCAAGAAATGGCGTTCAAATCAAAGATTTTCTTTAACCTTTAACAACACTCAAATTTATTTAATTCAAACAAATTTTTTTAGTCGAAAAAATCGAGAATTATCAACTTTCAAGATCTATAAAAATCTATCAAGACTTTCAAGAGTATACAACTTCGAATAATATTCGAAATATTTCGAAACAAAGCAATGATTAAATTGATTGAAAATTCGTAAGAGAGAGATGATTGAGTACCTATTATTATATATAAATATAGCATTCTTACAATGATAAATATATCATATGACTCATCAGTTTTTTAAATGTTTTGTCATATTATCTATAAAACAATCGATTCTTCGCATGTAGAAAATCTATTATCGATTGTTTGTATTATTTTATTATTACTATCGAAATTATCGCAAGTAAATTTTTCTTCGGGAATCAAGGGTTCATTTCTTCAGTTATAATCCATCCCATCAAGAATAAATAAGAAATAAATCATCCTAGGTCATGGATAAGAGACACGTGTGAGACTAGAACATCGGCGAAACATAAAGGAAAAAAGGAAAAGATAACGAGAGGAATAAAAATTATAGGGAAGAAAGAGAGAGAAAGAGCTAAAACTACCTTGACAAAAAGTTTCTACACAGCTGTCGCTCTACCAGCAAGTTTTATCATTCCAAGCAGGGGAGGTTCTCCCTCTCCCTCCTGCCGCGTCTTTCGGTTTTCGACCGTTCCCTTTCTCTAAGTTTGCCTTAGACGTCTCTATTTCTCTTTTCCTCTTGTTGTCGATCTCCCTTCCTCTCCTATAGAATTAATACCTCTCGCTAAACGCGCCAGGGTTTCAAAAACGAATCCACAGTAAAGGGCAGCTGTTGTACATTCCGTCGTCCCTATCTTCCTTCGGAACCATCTTCCTTCACTCTCTTCATCTCGCATATCTCGCTCTTTCCACCCCCATTTTCGTTCTTTTCTTTTTATCCGCCACAGGCATACGTAGTGCTCGCCTTTGCTTGGTAATCTTACCTTTCTTGGGTTCACTCGTGATCTGCCCGCACCAAACATAATTGAATCTGAGTTGAAAGAAAATCCCGAGGAAATTGTAAGACACATTTCTCTTCGCAAAGAGGTCGTTGCAAATTTTCTTAAGGTTTTTAATATCGCACCGAATTTTTTAAAATCATTCTTTGTTATTATAAATTTAGTATACGTAAAATAAATAAGAAAAAAGTTTTAAATGAATGTGGGATGTAAATGTGTAAAAGATAAATGACACATTTCTTGTAAAATGTATATATGTATTTCACACACACACACCACACGCGCGCGCGCGCGCACATTCATGAAACTTATAATCTTGAAATTTTCTATTGGATAGATAAAACCGTTCATAAATTTTTATCTTTTTAATAAAGAATAATATTTTAAGCAATCTCCGAATTTTTATATATTTTGCTATTTATAATTTATAATTATATTTATAATTATATTTCATATTTTTTCTTCACTGTCTATATTTTCCAGGTTTTTTTAAAGAGAGAGCTAAGCAATTTTTTGGGGATATATAAAAAAAATTAATTATTAGAAGAAGCACTTTTATTAAACTCCATCTCTTGAGTTTTATTTGTTATGTTTAACTTCCATATTGATGTAGGTAAATCAATCTATTTCTGGGATTTCAAAATAAACAACATCTATATTAATGTATGCACTTAATAAATAATAGTAAATAAACTAAATTTAAGTCAAATTTAATAAATTTTGAGTTAAATTATTTAACTTCATAAATTTATTTTAGTTTAATTAATGATATGTTGAACAAGAGCAATGGTGACCTAGAGATGATTAAAAATAACTCTAATTAAATATAATTTAACATTATAAATTTAACAGTATAAAGTGCAGAATGTTCCCAAATATTTAAGTAATTTCAACTTGACAGTTTTCAGAAATTGAGACAGTCCAAACAGGAAACAATGAGTTACTTTTATTCACTACACAGTGCAATAAATTTTTGTAGCTTTAAGATTACAGTTACTATGACATGTTATCTGTCCGGAAGGTTTAAAGGGGTAACGGAAGGGTTAAAGAGTTTCGGTGACAACAAGCACATGCGGTTCAGTTGTTACTATGTGAGATAAAATTCTGAAGAGATTAAAACGTTTCTTTCAATTCATATCTCCACCGGAAGCAACAGAACGATGAGATTTGCCGCTGCAACACTTTTTCCATTCAGAAATTGTCTCCTTAGTTTCATAACCATGTTTTTTTTATCGATCAACACATTAGAAATGTGTCGACTGCTTTCGTAATCATGCTTCGAGGAATTAAACGAAGAGGAAATTAGTTGTCTACTAGTTCTGTATGCTTGTTTTGACGAGCGTATCTATAAATCAGAACAATAAATATCGAAATATAATAAAATATGATTTAATTCTGGAAAATTATAGAAAAAATTTTTTTTTCATTTGAAAATTGTCTACCAGTTATGTAATTAACGATCTTAGAGCTGTTTTTTAATTACAACGAAAATAAAGATATGGAATGGAAATTTTGTTAATAGAAGAAAAATTATGCTATATAACAATTTGAATAATTTAATCGAAAAATACGACTGTGATATATATTATTCTTTTTTATTGCATTTTTTGAGATGATCTGCTTTTAAATCAAATAAAAATATAAGAAGAAGAACGTTCGAAAAGAACTTGTTAGTAACGACATTCGAGCAGTTTCTGCGAAAGTCCTTTTTGCTTGATCAGGTATACGAGAAGAAAGAGAATTTTTACAAGATACGTATTTTACAATTTTAATAAATTCATGAAACAAGTTTCCTTGTACGGACATAGTAAAAATACATTATAAATGTATCGGTAAATATGAATAAGAAATTGTTCTCTAATCAATACATGTGAAGAAATATTTTCTCTATTTTGAAAAATTTTAAAACGCCAATCCCTACAAATATGTATTTATAAATTTATTATCAATATTATTTCCCTTAAAATATAATATTGTCCGTGAGACAATATTAAATAAAAAACATAATTAGAAAAAAATTAGACTATGGATTACTCTTATTTTCCATGAACTACTAAATATATTTTACGAGAGTTGTAAAATTATTATTTATCTGAAATCTCTATATAGACACGTATTTCACAATTTATTAACGTTTTTATGTATTTATACTAGATATATCGATAAATTAAATTTAAATGTTAGAATTTATATATCGATAAATTAAATGTTAAAATTTATCAAAAAATTGTATTAACATTATCGTAAATTATAATTATGCAATACTTATCAAAGATTGCAATTATGTAATACTTATCGAAGATCGATCTTCATTCGTATCAAACTTTGTTTGAACAATTCTTCGTCACTTTGCATATTAACACACTGCAGTAAACAGTGCGTATGCATAAGAATGCACTTAAAAGAATAAAATGTGTCGTGTTATTTATATTTCAGGATGAATTTGAGAAGAACAGGAAAGAATTTGAAGTTAAGAAGGGATATTGAAATGTGAAAAGATATTGTAAGAAGAAGTCCTGATTAATTACTTGTTCGAACAATATTATATTCCAAAGAAATGCCTCTTCGTTTTGAAAAAATGCAAAGGGAAAAGAAAGCTGGAATAAAAAAAACCATGAAATTGAATACTATTCGTTACTTTTAATTAAAGAATTTATAAAGAAACTCGAAAAAATCAGAGATTTAATAAACAAAAATATTATCCACTGCAAATTTATTAGTGATAATTTAACATCCAATACTCAACACTCAATTTAATTAAAGATGCTGCATTACTGAGAGTTCCACACAATTTCAATATCGATTTCAAGCGACAAATATCACAGTCGGATTCATACAGACTAAAAAGACGATAATTCTTCGTGTAATACAAAGCCCACACGCACAATGGACGGTGCTCGTTTGTGCAAGACGGATGACGAATCGAGTAAGTGACAATGAAATTCGACATGTAAAAAATGAGACGCGTTCATGTAGTCTGCTTTGTATTCACGCACGCGAATGCCGCCGCCTTGCAGTACAATTGTATTCTGACATGCGTATATCGATTCGTTACATTCGCCGAATGAACGATCATATCGGAACGACTGATATAATAAATGACAAAGTCTCTGCTAACATATGCACAATAAAAGATTAAAATTAAACATAATGAATAACGCAACGTGATGTATTAATTTTTATCACCATTATTAGTGTTCTAAAATTATCTGTAATTAATTTGTTTCATCCAAACTTTTATCAATATATGTGCTATATATTTTAATTTCGAAATATCTATATTAATAGAACATATAAATTATTTACTAACAAGAATCGCAAATCTTGGTCTTTTTTATATTTTTGTTTTACGATCTTTTTGCAAAATCAAAAATATTTTTCTATAAATTTTCTTCAATTTTTCTTTTTGCATTAGCAGTGATTTATTATGACTAGTCCCAATCTTTCTTCTACATTGCCTCACCTATCGTCTTGTCACGTATCGAGCAGTCTGTGCCACGCATCGAGCAAACAATTCAGTAAACCATATGTTACAAAAACGTGACCGAGCACAATCGTAGTACATGTGCAAGAGAAAGAATGGACACGATGAAGAGAATTCGCTTGTTGTAATCCTTCTTTCACAAAAATTCGAAATTTTCTTTTTCTCTCGTCAGCTTGACTACTTGACACGTAGGTATATTCCTACGAAAAGTTATAGCTACCCCATGCACGTCTACCACATTCTTGCTGACTACGAATTATGTATAAGATATCCAGGTTTTTTCGAAACTATAATATATACGTATCTTCGCCAGCTGTTCAATATCCCTCGATCCAAACACATTGAGATTTTCTCTAGCCGATTTTATACAACAGAAATACGAATGAAATGTTTCCCGATTTAATTCTGTAAAAATCTTGCAGCTGCGTTTTAAGCAACTTCGATTTTTCATTTTCATTTTTTAAAGTCCTTATTTTATTTTGACAAATGATAGTCTTCCATAAATTTTTCGAATCATCCTCTCGTTTTTTTGTCTATTTACTTCTCCAAACTACTTATGTGCGGAATCAGTTAATATTTGCGCCATTGTCCTCCTAGACGTTAATAATCGGTTGTTTTCTTCCTCAAAGGAAAAAGAGTTACGGGACGATATGCACCTTACCTTCTTATGAAGGGTCGCATGCTGAGACATTTTAACGTCACTACCTGCATATCCGTGCAGATTAATGATCTGAAGAAAAGGATTACGTCAGCAACAGCTGTGTATGCAAAGTTCCGACACATAATCTATCTATCTTTATATCGAAAAACTTATCTAGAACTAATAGACTAAGTTCTAAATGCTCTAATTGTTAATATCCATTAAAATTATTTCAATGCTTTAGTTTATTAATTTATTTTACATAACAGCACAACTTTTGCTAATGAAAAAACAAGTCTGTTATCGATCATGCAGCACAGATTAAAATGTCGATGCTTCGGAATTAAAGTAGATATTAATATATTCAACAGATATCATTGATTCGCATCCGTATAATATATAGCGAGTTATTCTTTACAAAATTTTTTGCATGCAAGACATGTAGATATGTAGCGGTATGATCCAACGTGCAATTTAAAGCGTTTATCGAGGAATCGAATCATGAGCTCATTCTTTCTACTACGAGCACGGCTTCGAGAAGATTGCAGGACCAAGAGTTCGTGTAATAATAAGTTTGCTCTCGTCTTTGGGAGGATATACGATACCCTTCGCGTTTTTTTTTTCTTGTTATATTAAAACACGGAAAATAAGCACTTATGCGAACCAAGCAATTTTACCACGACGCACAATCTTCATCATTAAAAATCTGATAAGAATATTTATCAAATTGTAATCATTGTAAATTATTGCAATCTTTAATTTATAAATTTGGCAATCTAGAACATTGTTATATTTTATAGCAGTTTTTTTTATTTTATTCTTAATAAAATTATTATATTTGCATAAATATTATTATAAACAGATTTTAAATAAAATTAAAATATAATCCTATTTTAAAAAATTAAAATAATTATAATATACAATATACTTTATACATTTTTACTTTAATGCAAATTGATCAATAAAAATATACTGAATATTTTATTAAATTTATTCGAACGTTTTCTCAAATGGTTGTTAATGTTTAAAATAAGTAGAAGTTTCTTGGAATATATATGCACTCTACAATTTGCAAAAGTTAGATGGCACCCTTAAGAGAGATTATTAGAGGATCGAAAAGTAGAGGATTGAGATGGGCATTCGATTAATGCATTTATCGGGGGCTATCGAGACATTCCTGGTCTTTTTACCAAGACGACGAGCGAACCATCGTGGGATCGCAAGGTTCGCTGCTGCCTGCAACTCGTTACACACATGCAGTCTTTCGATACCATATATATGGTTTGTAAATATGTATGCGAGAGAGAGAGAGAGAAAGAGAGAGAGAGAGAATTGGAAGGGTGAAAAGAGGAGAAATCGCAATACTGATAACTATCGATCGACCCCGAGTTCGTATCGAAACACAAAGATGCATGGCGAACCCGTGTTCTCGGGAGATATCCTTCAGATTCTACAAAGAATATTCTACGAACAGAGTTTAACACTCCACAAAATTTAAATTTTTTTATTGTCTTATGCAATTTAAACAAAATATTATTTATTTTTAATAATTTATATTTAATAATTTAATTCATGTTAAATTAATTTTATTATATTTTTAAAAGCAGAGTGTCTAAGAATTAATATAAAATATAGATTTCATATATAGGATTATGTAATATTTCTCTACAGTCATACATTATCCTTTCTCAATTTTTCAGATGGAGAGAAACAGGATAAGATCTGTTAAAAATATGAAAAGAATTTAATAATTAATCTTAAAATGAATTATAGGTCGTCGATTCCGAAATATTAATTTTCTCACAATAAAGTGTTACCAAAATTAGCTTGAAATTAACAATGCAAATGAGTCGGGAATTGTCGTGTGCCATGCATATTTCACGCAGTGACGGCACGCGTGGTTTACTCGCTCGTACTATTTTACTTCATGTAAAAACGGTTTCTCTGCTGTCCGTTGTATCGGACTGCTTTACGCTTCAAGAAGCACGCAGTGAGAAGGAAAGAGAGCTCCTGATCGAGACCTGATGCACCTGGCCAGGTGCTACATAGCAATGGGTCAATATGAACATATGACGATACTAGCACGGAGACCGTTGAGTAGGAAAATAAAACGCAAAATAATAATAAACGAGCTGACGGAATGTTCTTCCTTTTTCGCACTCGCAACTTTATCTCGCTTATATACAAGTTTGCTACTTCAATATTGAATGAATTAATTATTTGAGAAACGAGACAATCAATAAAGCTAAGTATGAAAACAGTATTATAAGTATTGTTGGTTATTTGTAAAAAAACATCGTCAATAATTTACAACGTCCTATCTTATGGATATAATACATGGTAATATCTTACAGAAAATTTTGCTTGTTCTTGAGAGAAAAAATTATTACCGAGTACTTTTGAAATTATTTTTTTATATTTTTAATGTGTTTTTTAAAATTCCATGAAAACCTCTGTGTAAAGACTAATATACCGATTTTTTCGGTGGTGAGATAAAAAATTACACGAAACTTAAAAACAAATCCTCGTGTAAATTCGTCTTTTTCTAAACCCGAGACGAAAGACTCGCTCGACCGGATTCTAGTGCGTCCCCTGTGAAATTGTCAAGGTACCCACCGGAAAAAGGGACTGCACAAGGAGTCTTCCTTTTCACAGGAAACACCCGCACCCCAGACCTGCGCTCGACAACGTTAGACGGCCACTCAACGGACTCCGTGCAGCCGTTGCTAATTATAAGGAACAATTTCTTCCTTCCTCTTTACAGGAATATCTTCGTCCGGTTTGTCGTGAAATTAATTTCCACAATCATGATAAAAAAACGGGCGTTATTATAAAATCGGAAGCACAGCGTTATCTTTTTGCTCAAGAGGGTTAAAAATTTCGACAACTCAATTTCAGATACTTTTAAAAAGATATAGAGTATTAATAACATTGAGAACGTAATCACTTGTTAAGAAGACAGGCAACTTCTTTTAACGATGTTTGTGCTTTTGTTATTTTCCGATTGGATAGAAGATATTCTTTGTTAATGTATTATTTATATATTTGCTGAAAATGGCTAAAACCGATAACCGAAACGTTTAAACTAACATCTTTTAATACACATTGTACTATTAATGATTATATAAATGTAGATTACGCACTTCTTACCGCGCTGACTCGAAAGTAGCCCCCTTCAATCTGTATTATATTTTTACAATATAGAGCATTTTTTATTAAAAATAAAGAGTGACATTTATAATTCATAGCATTCATTAAATATAAATTAAAAGAAAGTATTTAAATTTCCAAAGATAAATGTTTTTGTTTTAACGAGATTGAATGAGTAACTGTCGACTTTACCATGGTTTTAGTCATGCGTGCATGCGTTACATGTAGTAATGCATCGCTGACAGAAACGATCAAGGGAAGGATGTTCGCACATTCATTCTCATGAACGATCGTACTGTATCTCACCAAGAACTTTCTATGGCATCCCGCAAGGCTATCTGAGAAGCTAAGAGCGCCAAAATCATCAGAGAAACGTGAGAGATCGATCAGATTTCCTTACTCGCAAATCTACTGGAAACCTAATATCATAACAATACAATTTCCTTTAAAAAAATTCATCGTATTATTTAAAAAAAAAATTTAAAGATACGACATTTAAATGAAACAAAAGATTAGCCGTTAAAATATAATCTATAGATATAGCATTCTATATAAAATTCCAAATTTAACGGCACTGTATGCAAGTGATAGTTAATATTTTTCTTTCTGCATAGCAGAATAATTCTTTAATAATTCTTTTGCGGTTCAGACGTCTCGTCATTTTTTTTTTATTCGCACTGCACACTTGTGGTTTGGCATTCTCGTACAATTGTCGTAAAAGACTAAAGGGCTCTGCCCGCCCTTTGTTTTAGTGTGTCAGGTACCACAATATATTCGCATTGTTCTCTCTGTGGCCGGTTTTTGCCGCAGGCCGATTCGCGATCCAAAGAAGAAACGAGCGCTGGCGCGATTCTCTCTGGATGTGCACAAGGAGAGACGGGGACCTCGCTCTGATATATTATCTGCCAGACTCGATTTTGGTAGAGAGCATTAAAACACAACATTGCATTCGTTTGCGAACGTTAACGTCGATTTTTCTTTGCAACGCGTCGCGATCCGAATTTATTTACGATCCAACTATACCTTTTAAATCGCCATTTCTTTTGTCATCTTCCCACGCGATTTCTTAAAAACTCAATCATTGATGTTTTCTTCTTTGATATGACATATTACTTAACTAATAGTGAGCCGGAAAAATAAAATAAAAAATTTATGGTTTCAGCCATTTACAATCTAATATTATATATGAAAAAGATTTCAAATGCAAATCCGATGATGCATTTATATTACTTTTAACGATAGTTCATTGATGAAATTTTAGAACTTAATTTTTTGACGATTTAAATATCATATTTATGATGTTTTAAGGTGATTATTTTAAAGCTATACATTCATTTTAATATTTGTTCGGTAACGAGCTTTCGTAATCTATTATCTCACGAGTTAGATGCAATATACATGCGACAATACGCGTTTCATCGTTATCGTGTATTTCACAGTGATAAAGAATAGCAATACGAATGTATAGTCGGCATTGGCTTTGACATGAGCGCGAACACATGCCTCGCTATCGTTTCGCGCGGGCAACAAAAGAGCTTGAGGTATGCCACTTGCATCCGCTATTACAATCTAACGCGAGGAGGAATGCATCGCTCGTTCGACAAGAGAAAGAAAGAGAGAGTAGTGTCGGGGAACGGCAGGTAACCCCGTCGACGACGAGAACGAGAAAGCACGTACATCACTGTCACAGATTCTTCACGCCATCGTCTGACTGATTTCCGCGAGTAAATCATCGCGTTTGCTTCACCGCTTTGCTTGAAGTTCGCGTTCAAGTTTATGGACGTCCAACGGAACCGCGGCAATGTAATAGAAGCTATTTGTGCGGAAATGACACAATATACCGTAAAATATTTATAAACGTTACATAAAGTTAGAGCGCATGTCGTAATTCCTTGGAGAATCATTCATGTTTTACGAGAAAATTCTTAGATCTAGAATATGAAGTAAACGTTTATATCATCACTCTGGTAACCTATATATTTTATGATTTCTTCAATATATTAATGCGTAATATATATACATAAAAAATATAAATTGATTTTTTTTTCATGATTTGTTTAGAAAAGGGAATTTTTTATTGTCCATTATATCAAGTTTAAGAATTAGATATTGTGTTATTTAGTTTGTTAGCACAATTACATAAAAAAATAATTACATTTTTACATAACCTTTTTTTTAAAATGGCATCCAATTATCTATGTTGTAAATTAACTAGTTCAACACGAGATTTATACTGGCTATGATTAATTGCTATATAGCAAAAAAACACACTTATATGTAATACATATGTCTTGTGTGTATAGAAATTAACGATGAAAGTAATATTTATTCGCTGTCGTTACTCAAGAATCTAACTGCATCACCATTACAAATGTAACCTCGTTACTCAAAAAAACCCTTGTTACTAAAAAAAAAAAAGAAAATAATTATATCTAATAATAACAATGTTACAAGTGTACGTTATCAATAGTGTCCCAATATATAGTATAGTGTCCCGATTCTGAATTATATAAAATACATGACTAATTAAATACAACAATTTCTGATTGCACTGAAACGTAACTGCGAATATCGAGATGGATTTCAATTGCTATGTACGAGATAAAATTATGCAAAACACATAGAATCTCATCATTGAGAAACATCCGTCAAATTTTGCACACCGTCGACGGGTCTCTCGCTTATCTCGAGCCTTAACGACCCACGAAGCAATTATCCTTCGCGGCGGCTCAAAGCCAAAACGACAATAAATCAACGTCAAAGTAATGATCTCACAATCGAAACAATTACCCGACCGCGATTCGATTTTGTGCGCGCGAACTATGCGAATGCCAATTTAGTCGAAGAAATCTTGAGACTACCGGGCTATCGATTATCGCCTGGTAATTAGCCGTCGTGTTTCTGTTCTCGTGAGAATTACGAGCGCCAAAACGACGAAGAACAATCTACGAACAAAGAGAAACGAGCCAGCATCCTTAATTATGGGTTTCGACATACCTGACGTAATGTGCAAGGGCAAAAGCACACAATAAACAAAGTGTTAGTCGACTGTTATGTAGTTTAGTCTTGAAACATAACAGGTGTAAGGTTTAAGCCGTAAGATATTAGCCAATCACAGTCAAATATGAGAAGAATAATCAACTATAATTGGGTGACTTTTTACGGTTTCAAGCTCACTACACCTATTGTGATTTATAGTCGTTTATGGAAAGTCCTTGCCAATATGTGTAACCGCGCACATAAGTATAACAATTTTAATTGATTTTCATAAACAACTCAATTGACTCAACAATCGACCGACTTTGTCTATCATCTTACCCTGAGGCCACATTTAAATCACGATGCTGTGTGCTCTTAGCAGTGTAACAGACTTTAACAGTACGATCGATTGTGTGTGGAAAGGTCGATTATTATAATTATATGCATATTATGAAAATAATGAATAATATTTACAAAATAATGAATAATAAATTGTATTGGCTGCCGCAACTAAATATCGCGCATTGCCTGCTTGATTTTGAATGCATCGTGTATAGCAATGAAACATCAATAGTTTGTAAAAACATAATGTGAAATCAAATTAAATTATAAGGAACTGTTTAAATGTTTAAGATAATAATTACATCGTAATTATAGTTTAATGCACAATATTATCATACATTGAATTAGCTTTAAAAATGCTGCACATATATTTTCATTAGTTTTCATAATATTGCATTAAAGATCGATGTATGTAAAATATATTCAATGAAATCTATTCAATGAAATATATTCAGTCTATTAAAAAAATTGATAATATTTTTAATATTTTTCCTCTCATATTTTTCTATACTTCAGCAAAAAGCTATGTGTAGATAAAAGAGTAAGGATAAACATGTTAATCTCTCAAAAAAATGTAAATGTTAAAAGTGCTGTGTTCACTTTCGATAAATAGAGATAATCGCATTCAAATTGGCAAATTATAATTCTCGGTATGTTATATCTAGATCAAAAACTGCTAAACGTAATGTCAAAATTGGCTGAATGCGATTCTCAACGAAACATAATCATTTTTCTGTTTGCATATTATAGGCCATTGTAGATTATCATTATTCAATTAGGGTGAAAGATATATAAGTATCGCATCAAAGAAATGCCCGTGTCTTGTTAGACACCGACATACCGAATTATCTGACTGTTATGAGATAAACGAGATGAATACGACTCTCGGCGAAATGCAACATGCATTATTACAGATTCTCGCGGGTGTCGAATACGAGAACCCTGAGAAATGTAGCGTACGCAAATTCTTCGAAAGCTGCAACATTTCGCATCAGTCATTGACTTTGTTGTGAGTTTTCTCACGAATGCATTTTTACCGATAAATTTCGATCATTTGATTCCTTCAAAGTTAACATCGTAATTTTAATATTCAAATATATACATAGATATTCAAATATATATGAATCGCTATATAATTCTTCGAAAATAAAATAACATTCTTATTAAACCCCCGAAGCTGACGCTAAACTCTGTAAGACAGACACTTACTAACGCTAGATTTGTAAGATCCCTATATAATTTTTATTAATTAATTCTACGTCTGCAACCTGCGTAATTTTTAGTACAAGCAAAATTTTATTCTCAAATTTTCTAATTTTCTTTCTCCTAAAATTCTTGTTAAAAAACTACTTGTAATAGAAATGTTGAAAAGTAACTGAATATTTTTATATTTTTTGAAAACCTAGAAGAATAAAAAAATGGAACTAAACGAAGAGAGTATAAATATGATTGCAGAGGGTTAAAGGCATTAATTAATTTCAAGGAACCACACAAACTAGTATAAAATATAATTCATAAAAAAATGTAAAAGTAATCCAATTTGCAGATGTAAAGAAAATTGAATCGTTAGACATTTGTGACAAAGAGATTTACATTATAATTGAGTGGATCCAACAGATAAAATCCACCATCAGCTCCGGGTGTTAAGACATGACTTGGACATGAAGTACTACAGTAAAAAAATTAGTCATGATTTGTCTCATTTCATTTTATAATATACTCAAGTATATGGTATAAGAAATTAATTGAAATGATTTACCTTGACGAAGGAATGAAATTTAATTTTGCTCGGTGATACAGGTGGACTATTTGGCTGTACTGGAACCTGCAGCAAATTCTGTACATCCAGCAAGTATCCTTTCCGAACATAACGTCTGCTCTTAGGGCTCGTCTGTATATCCTCTTCACGCTTCGCCTTCTTCGCCATTGCGAACAGCCACAAGTTCTCCTTGATGGTGTTCTTACGCATGATAAAACTCATTTTTCGTTTATTGGCACACGAATCACTTTTGCAGATCTTCCTCCACACTCTGGATACCATACTGACCGAGCACAGATCTTGAGACGTGAGAAAAGATAAGATTTTCGACACTAGATTCAAATGGTTGCTTTCTTCTCCAAGAAGAGATAGGAAATCCACTTTCTCTCTTCCCGTATAGTCAAAAGTAAATCTTCGGCTATTCCGCAGCGACACACATAGACCGCGATGGCTGAAGTCCAGCTTCTTGGGCTTAATCTCGGATGAGGCAGCCAAATCCGTGATACGCAGTTCGCGCAACTTACGATTATCCGCTGACGTTATGATGGGACTGTTTCTCATATGAATCGGTGAGATCACAACTCGCGGGATCAAAACTTTGAGTTTCGGCGGCGTCCTGACCTGTTGCGATTTACCATGTGGCGTATAGACTAGCTTCATTTCCGCATCCTCCAGGATGGGCTCCGAGGCTACGTCAGATGAAGAGGGTACCGCCGGTGACGGGGGTGGAGAGAGGATTTGGAAATCCGTGGACGCGGGGGTGACAGGCACCGTGGTCCTCCAATTCCTCCTGTTCCTGAGCGGCCTGTCGAATTCATTGTTTGCACAGCTTGGGGTAGAATGCACCAAACTGAGATTCTGGTTATCGTGCGTGCACGACGGTTCCAATACAGAGTCCTGTTCGACGGACTTCTCAGATACGAGATAATCCAGAGTATTGTGGAACTCGGAGGTGTTTAGACGATAATTGAATTTGGAGCGATGCCTCAGTACCTTTTCGCACAAGAAGGGATCCGGACGATATCTATGCTTCTTGGTGGAGAACAATGCGCCGGTAGACGAACGCGTGCGATAACCAGCTATCTTTGGGGTACAGCCGCTGGTTTGAGGTGTTATAATGGACAGATAGCCGCTGTCGGCACTGTCATGAGAGATGCTGTTGATGGAGATGCATGGCGTCTTGACGACGTGCATGCTGTCGATGTCCTCCATCATGCTAAGGACGTCGTTCATTTAACTGACTTTAAAGACTTCTTCTGGCAAATTTGGACTCTTGGATTTCCGGTACGGACTATCTCGCCTTCTACTGAATGTCACATGAACGGTACATTCAAAGTGACATATTGAACAATACTCAAACCACCATCGAATAGCAAAATTGTAGGCTTCTGTATAAATTAAACAAACATTATATTACATTAAATTACCCTCTAAAGTTTTTAGAATAAAATCTTACTCTCAAAGATTGAAAACTAAGCCACTCTTTTTCAAGACTAACTCAATTTTCATTTTTAAGGATGAGATTCTACTCCAAAAAAATGTAGAGTACATATTACATTTAAACTTTATTTGTACAAACCTATTAGCAAATAAACAGCTATTATCCTGGTCTATTAACTTCGGTAATCTTTTCTAAATGGATCACTTCACTTTCGCCTTCCGTTTACCGTATAGATAAGATAATCACGCTTCTGCTAATGTCCACTGAGGCAGGTATATAAACACGTATTTACGGACTCTTTTAAGGTCTAACACATTAAATCTCGATCGTGTGAAACGATGTACTTTAACGCGATAAGTAAATCACTGATAAATCAACGAACAACGACCGGCACATATTTAATGACACACGAAACGGAGCTGTTTTAAATTTTCAGCTCATCACAACACTCGCGAATCTGTTTACGCCACGCGGGATAAGGGAACGAAGAGTGCGTCCTCGTAACGCGTCATCGTCTCGCTCGAAGATCTTTCATCAGGTCGAATCGCACGAATGTCATTCCGCTATAGTCGCCGTTTTTCCGAAATCGCGTCGACGTATATACCGATATACGTCGTGAAGTGCGGCGAACGCAGTTTCGTCGCGCGGCACTTGACGTTTCCCCGTTCGTGTTGTCACTCGCCTCACTTCGTACTGTACTCACGTGCATCGCGCGGGAAACGCGCGCGCCTCATGTCCGCCTGGCGCTACTTTCCTTTCCCCCTCTTCTCAGCCACTCACCCTTTTGCCGCTTTCAACAGCGGCGACGATCGCGGATGCATGAAAGAAAGTCTACCCCTCCAGCGTTCACAACAAAAGGCACTTCACAAAGAAGAGGCCAGCTCGTTCCGAGTCCTTTCACCGCGGTCGATTTTCTCGAGAGGAAATTCACGATTTTGACAACGTTTCGCACGATTTACACGAACATACACCTCGTCCTCTCGACACCGTACGCATAGTACACCCTCGACCAATTGTCACTAAGCGGTGTTTGGGGGTGCGCGCAGAAACGTGCGCACGCACCCGCTTGCCAGGGCTCTCCCTCTAACTTACCCACACGCTTCAACGTCCTACCGACACATTGAACGTCGCGCGTTCGTAAAGTCTGTTCTCACCGTCTATCTTTGCTTCCCCCACCGATCGATGCCTAACGAATCACGTGTGACGCCTCGTCCCGCCATTCGTTGCCAAGCAGCGTCATTGGCCGAGCTCCGTCGAACAGCTCTGTCGAGCAGCTCCGCGCCGGATGCTGGAGCTTTTGTTGCCGAGGAGATTTTCTCTCGCTCGCCCTCCCAACTTCTGATTATTTCCATTTTACATCAGACAAATAAGATATAATTTTAAAAAATTAATTAAATTTCAATCAATTTCAATTTTGAAACTTTAGTGGATATAGAGAATTATCTACTCGTTCGTTTATAAAAAGCGCGATAATATATATTATATTTAATTTTGATATATATATATATATATATATATATATATATATATATATATATAGTGTATATATATATATATTATCTATATTATTTTAATTGTAATCGTGATTAATTGCCTTTTCTAAAAAATGATGCGATTCAACGACTATTAGGCCTGTTATTTTTAAATAAACTTATTGTACGGTTCATATTTACTCTTTTTTCCTTTCTGAAAAAAGAATTGGAAGAAAAAAAAGAAAAATAAAGAAATTCAGCCAAAAAGAACAAACTTGTTGTAACTACTAACGTCATCTATCGATACCACAGAGAAACCTGAGAGAGAATATGAAAACTTTTTTCTTGTAACCGCGAATGCCACCGCACATTTCTGCCCTCTGAAGAAGTGGATGCAAACTATACAATAATATCCATTCTTTTTTCGGTGCTTCCGATGAAATTATATCGCTAAAATCGTTTAAATCTCTTAATTAATTTGACAGATTTATTTCAGCGATTTATTAATTATTTCCATCAGGAGCACTGCAAGAAGTGAATATTGTTGAAAATTATATATTTAAATTCACAATTCAATATGCGAAATTTGTTGAATTCTAACCACTAAGTTAAAATATGATACTAATTAAAATACAGTAATTTATAATTCTTGTATATATATATATATATATATATATATATATATATATATATATATATATATATGGATGCGTTCCAAATTACGCATGAAGCGTATGATGTATCGTTTTATCGTTCTTTATTATTTGATGAACAACAAGGACAAATGATGCATCATATGCGTAACGCACCTTGTGTCTACGATTCTGACGTACATATTTTAATTATTTCTAATTATATTGGGTCATCTAAAAAGTATCCGCGATTTTTAGATGACCCAATATAATGAAGTAATAATGCGGATTAAAAATGCGGAATAAGATGTAAATGATTGCAGAATTAAACGATTCAAAAGTAATAAAAGGCCACAATATGTCAATCTTTTGTTAAAAATATTGCGTACATTGCGCGGATTTTGTGTAACAAAAAGTTATTACAAACTAATTATTGCGTATTGTAATTTATTTCCTGAAGCTTCTAGGTATTGATCATGTAATCTTTTTCTCTAGGGCGGAAACGTGAAAAGTAAAAATTTTTTTTATGTGTACTTATGTATAGTTTTTATATTTTGTATATGTATTTTTATGTATGCATTTGTGTATGTGTACATACATACATGCATAAAAATTTTCATTTTTCACGTTTCCACTCTAGAGAGAAAGTTACATGATCGAGCGGTGCTTCAAATGGAAATAAATTGCTGAAATAAATAACTACTAAATAAATAACTAAAATCTATCAAATTAATATTCAAATTAATATTTCTCTCTGCCTGTATTTACAGTGAGATCTTATATTTAAGATCGTCTTAAATACAGTCTTAAGATGTTATGAATCAGATGTTAGAAAGCCGTATTTTAGTATCTTAGGATATTACTTAAGGTTTTAAAATAAAAATTGATTATGAATATCGGCCTTAATTGCATATTGGACACGATGAGAGATAAGCGAGCAATATCCAATAAAAACTTTGCTTTGTATCATCACGTGCAAAAAAGAAGAGCTTTCATGCAATTCAAAGCTAATATATAATAGATGCGTTCAGGGAGACACTATAGGGCTATTTATATCATTCTATCCTTGTTTTACATAATAACAATGAAGATAAAATGACAAAAGTAGCGCTAATAGCGGCTTCTTAAGCGCACCAAATGTAAGAAATTTATTTGTTAATACCTTTAAAATATCTAATTTTAAAACAAACTAACAAAGTCGTAGCTTATTTTGAGCTTGTAATTAGACTGACTTTAAATTAATACAATTAACATAACAATGTAAATACTATATAATTATCTAAATACAATTAATAAAATAATTTAAAAAAATATAAAATTACAAATGTGTCTTCTTATTTTTTGTAATCTGTGTTAAAACATTTGGACATTCGAATCTTACATGAATTGACACATTACCACTGATGGTTTATAAACATTTCATTATATGCGCTAATTGGTTCGTTAATTTAATAATGTATTTTTGCTTTACACAAGAAGGCTTTGTAAGCCGAAACGTGTAATTTTATATTTTTTAAATATTATTTTATTATAATTGTATTTAGATAATTATATAGTATTTACATTGTTAATTGTATTAATTTAAAGTCAGTCTAATTATAAGCTCGAAATAAGCCACGACTTTGTTAATTTGTTTTGAAAATGTACGAGCATTTTCACTTTAATATCTATTTTTAATTAGATTGTTGACATTTAAAAAAGTAACACATATATAGGTATTTAAATATGGGAATTCCTGAAACATGGACCAATCAATGCGCTACTTTATCATACTGCAATTTGCAATTTGGATAAAGTTGAAACTCTTCTAATTGTAAGCAAACCACATTTAATTTAAAATTGTAAAGAATATTTAAATGAATCAAAATGAATCAACCTCTGTAGAGGCTCTCCACCACCTCCGCCGATTTTATTGGCGGTCCTCTTTTCTTTGCAAGTATACTCACCCGTAAAAATGGCCTACTAATAAATTTAGTAGTCCGTTTTTACAGGTAAGTATATATTTTTAATTTAATTTTTATTTTTATGTCAAATTATTTTATCGTATTTTTCGCTAATTACATTATGATTAGCGAAATACGATAAAATAATTAGCAATCATATTGCATAACTTTTTTAATATTATCTTTTATTGTAATTCTTTATTCAATAATGCAATAATAATTGTTTACAGTACAATGTACAATTATAAATGCTGTTCGAAATATAATAAAAATTATATTATAGGAGCATAATTAACAAAATTAGTAATGCGAGATTGTAAACGTTGAAAATACATACAATAACACAAATTTTTCTAAACCAATATTTAATGAAATATTGAAAAAAGCGGAATGATATATTAACAACAATTAGATCATATTTACTATTAATTATTAACTTGCAATTATAAATGTTAATAATGTTTAAAATCATAATATAAAAAGTCATTAATATATTTATAACAACATTTTCATCGCGTTCAAGATCTCAATAATTTCATCATACCAAAGTCCCTCCGGTACGCTGATTAATATCCGATACAAAGAAGAACAATCTTCATAGTGAAGAGCAAACTTAATGTGTTCTGATTCTACGTCAAATTCACAAGATCCATTTACAAAGAAAAGTTAAACAATCCGTCAAATACCAATGATCTTGTTACAGGAAGATGTGAATCCCAAATCTTTCAGACTACTTACGATAGTAATAATTTTGGTAGCATGTCAATTACAATTACCATTTTTATTGCATCTTTAATATAATATTAAAATTCGCAAGAAAATATGTTCTGCCACACATTATTAAAAATCATCACTTAAAAATAAATGGATAGAATGATTTCCTTAAATAGTGGTTACGAAGGAATATATTTAATAATAATAAAATACACGCGTTATTATAATTTTTTATATGTGTGGGTACAAAAGTTTCTTGGGTACTAACTGTTCAAGATAAATCGATCTTGATAATAACGGGATTTTAAAGAACTATACTTTTATATCGACAAATTTATTATATAAAATTTAACAATTTTTATTTTACTGTATTATATAAAAATTTTAATTATTATTATCCCGTTAATATTAGGATATCCATTCGACTTATCTCGAATTTTTTGTACCCATACATTTTTAACTAAATTCATAATTACATCAAAAATCAAAATCTGTTAAATGTAATCTTATAATATCTGCATGTATTTTATCATAGAAAAGTATGTATATGTAAAAATTAATAATTAATAATGTTCTGGAAAGGCGGGATGTCCAATACCTAAAAATAATTTTAAAATAACAGTTAGAAAATTAAATATATACATTCGTAACCATATTTTTGTTAGGGGAAAAATTGAGTAAACTATTTGTATAAAATTTAAATTTATTTACTTAATAATTTGGAAATTTTTTTTAAACATAAATAATCATTATATCCATATTAATTACATAATACTAAATTTCTATTGTTATTAAGACAATACTAGTGGGAGAACATTTAATAAAATTAAGAAAGCGATAAAAATGTATACTAAAATATGCCACATTAACTTCGCGACTTGACTTCAAAATATAACAATATATAACAATTGTCACTGATTCACTGACAAAATTATTACTTCCAGTAACTACAAACAAGAAAACCCGGGATTAATTCCAATTCTATACAAGAATCTCTAACTAGACTTTGCGAATGAGAAGCGATGAGGAATAACTCTCCATGAGAGAAATAATTACGACTTTCCATCGCTACAAACTATATTCACTGGCATCTGACGCGAGGGACAATGATGAGGTCTTTGCATATAATAAATCAATCACTAAGATATACTTGTAATTCTAATCATGTTAAAAATATAAATGTCAAAAAGCAAACAAGAAGTTAACATTTAACCATTGCCTCGGTCAAAGCTCCAATCTATACTGACTTATTTAATAAATTTGTATATTAAATACAAAGAAAAATTGAAGATCATTCTAAACGCGAAATTTTTAATTAAAAGTCACTCAAAATTATTAATGACTTCTTTACGATATTTACGATAAAATCCAAATTTAAAGAAAGTTTTAAAATTAAATATTTATCAAATTCGTTAAATTAGTAACAATTTTTGTTGTCATATGTTTCGTCGATTCCATGTAATTTACATAAAGCAACAATAAATTTGATTTACTACGACAAGATAAATGCTACATGTATTGAATAGATATATAATAATATAACAATAAACGTTCCAATAAATTTTATGATTTATTAGTAATTATTGCGCAAATTACAAAAGTAAACATAATGGCATTTATCTGGACATAGTTTACATAAATTTTATATTATGTACCTAATACTATTATATATACATTTATTTATAACAAAATTAATTACAATGTTAACGCGTTACACGCTTTGTATATGTATAGAATTTTATAAGAAATTAAGTTTAATTTCAGGGGAGCTGAAAATTCAATGAAATTCAAAATTATATGTAATTTGGCTTTATTTTTATATTTGATAATTGGAACGGGATGCTGATAATTAAATAAAATTTAAAATTAATTAAAAATATTATTTAATTTTTAATCCCTTCTTTCCATTTATCAAGTATATACATATGATATCTATGTATTCCTACCTACATGTTACATAATTTATTAGTAAAATTTATTATGTAATATCTTTTAGTTTCATTATACTTATTTTTTATTTTTAAAATAAAATTTAATCACCCGACCGCGAAATTTATTGAAGTGTCATTTTATTTGTAATAATTTAATTTTTTAATTTAAAATGATTGTGTTTATTCCTACCTATCTATACTTATTGTCTCTACCCATCCATATTTTTATTGTCCTGCCTACCCGTATCTTCATTTATTCGTGTCTATTTGCGTATACCTATCTCCATCCGTGTATTCCTACCTACATTACTTCATAAATGTGCACTGTTATAATACATTAATGGTTGCGTTCAGAGAAAGTAGCTCTCAAATTTGCAAAATTCTTCAATTCGATTGGTTCTTGCTTTTGGTTCCTTATGGATTTAAATGTATGAACTAATCACATTGAAGAATATTATAATACAACAGTTGCAAAGCTGATTTCTCTGCTGAACACAACCAACGTTTTATCGCGTACTGATAAACTCAGCGGAAGTTGAGTAACTTAATCGCGATCATATTAATAATAAAGAAGCAATAAATAATTAAAGACTTTCAATCTTTAAAATACAAACAAATAAACAAACAGGGCTAATGAGAATTAGTGCGGATAATCAAGCGCAAGTTTTGTAGATTTCTTTAATCTATCAAACTTAAGCTTGATTATCCACGCTATCTCTCATTAGCCCTGTTGTTTGTTGATTTGTTTGTATTCTAAATAGTTCTCAAAAAATATAAAAACTCGCAATTTGCGAGCAAATTACCCTCCCGAATATTCAATTTACCTTTTACAAATTGAAATTGGTGTCACACACCAACGTACCTCTCAATGAGTAGAATATCTAAAATCGATACATAAAGACAACTTTACGATATCTTTAAGAATTCTTTTAGAATCATCTTTAAAATATTTCATAAAGAATTCTAAAAGATATTTTAAAATTATCTTATGCGTCGATTTTAGACATTCTGCTCATTGGGCTCGTAGAGATTCTCTTCTTTCTTCTGATCAGATTGGACTCACCTTTCGTTACTGACCAATATTCTGGCTTTATAAGCCAGATATCGGCAACAAGGAGAGACATACTCCTTTTTGCTGCCGACTACTGCCGACTGTATCGTCGGCAATAAGCGTAAGACTTTACGCTTCTGCATGATGCGCGAAACACGAACGCGTCGCGAAAAGGCCATCATATTAATAAAATTGATAAAATATTGATATAAACAATTATCATTAATAATAATAATAATTCTATTAACATACGAATAAACTTTGCGTTTATTTTCTATTCGCATTTATTCAAAATCAAAAATATAAATATGCGACTAAAAATAAATCTAAATTAAAAAATCTTCATGTCAATAACGTATTTATTTCAAAAGTCTCTAATATTACGAAACTACATTAAATTTCTTAATGTAAATTTTATAATGTATTCAATGGAACTTAATTTAAAAATAAATAACTAAAAATTATTAAATCGATTATCATCCGAGAAAATTCAAGGCCCATGTACGTATTTTTAACGATTCGAACGATTCGTTGCTGAATCTCATCTCAAAACATGCAGAGATGAAAAATTCAGATGAATGATGTAAGATCCGAAAGGGATATTTTTCCCACATATCAATAAATTCCTATCGTATTTTGTATATTATTAGAATTATTTTTGACTAATTTATTACTTCAAAATTAAGTCATGCAAAATTCTGAACGCCATTTTAAAATAGTTATAAAATAATATTCTTATATTTCTTGATAAAATGTATATTGGATCTTTCATCATGTTACTACTTTAATTGGTATAAAATCCAATTACTACATATGGATAAGTTACAAAATATTAGGCTGAAGTAAGTGCATTGAGATAAATAATAATAATTAATAAACGTAAAATGTCTTTTACAAAAAAGCGAGATTAAAATTATATGCTCTATATTAAAAAATTTTTGTTGTCATTTCATTAGTAAGTTGTATACAAAGAAGTATGAAACAATAGACGGAATTCCTTAGAAAACAGTTCATATTATACGTAAATATATAGGCATTGCTTTTTTGCACGAACTTCTATAAAACTTAATCCTGAATAAATATTTGAGGATAGGATAGATCGAAGATAGGAAAAATAATAAAATAACATTTATTAAACTGTAATAATCACTATAAAATGATATCCATAGACAATAATTTCATATTTTAATTATTATTTTATACAATCTTTATATTTTTTAAATTTCATATATTTCGGTATTTCATATATTTCAAAATTAAGAACATTTTATTCTTTTTCGTTTTAACTTCCAAGATGTTAATTATTTTATAATAATATAAAAAATGATAATCGAAAAATTCTATTTTTTACTGTACTTTTGAGATTAAATTACTTAATAAGCGTTCACGTTAACGCGTATGAATTTACAATTAGTACAAACAATTTGAGCTAAATTTAATAATAATTAGAAATAATTGAAAGTGAACAATAATCAATAAATATAACAAACGGCTCTCGATGGAAATAACAATACAAATATTCAAAATAAATAAGGACTATTAAGAGCCAAACACGACTCTAATTAATTAAGAGCTAAAGCGTTATTCAACGTTAATAGTTTCCTACTGAAGATGATCACATTAAAGATCGAAACGTATGGTTATTTTCAAATTTTTAATGTTTAATCTTTTAATTTTTAATGTCTTTAATGAAATTATACTGTTTCGGCAATAAGAATATCCAGTTCGTTTGGCTTTTTTCTCTTAACTTACAATCCTTATTTATTTTGAATATTTGTATTGTTAATTCAAAGTAAAAATTTTTTATGTGTTGATTATGCATAATTATGTATAAATATGTATGAAAAATATCCATAAATATGCATAATCATATATGAAATATATCCGTACATGTTCATATATCCCTCTTTCTTTTGTAAAATTACTTTTTAGTGTGATTGAAATAATAATAGTAATGTGAAAACATTAGAAATCAATAAAAGAATAATTTTTATACTATTTCTTTTAGAAAAAAAAAAATCAAATCTGAGGAAATGTATTTTTAATGTTTTCACATTACTATTATTATTTTTATTACACTAAAAAGTAATTTTATAAAAGGAAAAGAGATGTATGAACATGTATGGACGTATTTCGTATATGTATTTCCATACATGTTCGTACATCACTTTTTCTTTCGTAAAATTACTTTTTATTGTAATAGAAATAATAATAGTAATGTGAAAACATTAAAAATAATTAAGGGGTTAATTTTCGCATTGCTCGTTTCAGAAAAAAAAGTTTGGAAAAATGTAAAAAAAATTACTCATACACAATTATGCATAATTTTAATATATAATTATACACAAGTAATTTTTTTACATTTCTTCAAACTTGATTTTTTTCTAAAACAAAGAGTATAAAAATTTCCCTTTTAATTAATTTTAAAATGATTTCACATTACTATTATTATTTCAATCACACTAAAAAATTTTACAAAAGAAAGAGGGATGTATGAACATGTACGGACATATTTCATATATGATTATACATGTTTATGGATACTTATTCATATATATTTATACGTGCATATTTATACATTTATATATATTTATTCATGCATAAAGCATTTTTTACTGAGTACGTGTAACATGACATTATAAATTTCATAGTGCATGCACAATAAATTTCATATAATAAAAAGGTATTCAGGATTAAGTTTATCCTAATGTGTCATTACTTATCCATTTTAAGGCAACGGATGTATGGAATGCTATACATACAATTATCAGTATATTTTTAATAAATTGCATATGCATCTATAGGTACATAGTAATTAATAAAATTACCACACATCCGTTACCCCAATAAAAACATTAATTTATCACTCACCAATCCGATGAGCAACAGCGGAGTTATATCAGCAACGTCGCTACGATGATTCTGTAACAAAAAAGTATGAAATCCAAATTAAAACAAAGTAAAAAAATCAACTAATATTTCAAAAAATATTATTAAATACAAAGTTCTCTTGAAAATAAAATCATATAATATTCAAAATGTATAATTTTTATAAGCATCGATTTTTTTATATTATTCACCATTCAGTTATATTTATAAATATAATTATACATTTTCTTAAAATATGCATTTACAAAATTTCAAAATAATTTTAAAATAATCCTTTTTTTCAATCATTTTTTTAATCATTTTTTTAAATTATTAAAATAAAACAACTCAAAATTAAACAGAAGAAAGATTCTAATAAGCAAAAAAATGATATTTACCGCAAGGTTGCTCCGCCGGTGCCTGATGTCTCTCCCAGACCTCCTCCTCCTCTCAGAATCGGGTTGACATCCTCTCGCACAGGACACTCGCGTGAAACACTCGCGAATAATATACTACAAACGCGCGCGGACTAATCATTTATAAAAGTCTTTCGCGCGACACTGCGGCACTCCACGTTTACAAAACCCATGATAAGATTTCTATTTCGATCGGTGGAATCAACACCACACGTCGACGAGTACTTGCAAAACACACGATGAATGCCGAACAAGAATTAAGCCCCACACGAAAGAAGACGAAATCGATCGTATCGAGTCCGTCACCTCTGTTTTACGCAAAATCATGTTTAAAATTGACTCAGTCATACGCCCTAACTGCTAGTTCTAGTGGGACACAAGTGGTGCTGTACCTCGAGCGATTTCCAAGAGACTGGTAGACGTGACGAGCTCCTCTAATAAGAGTAAAGTTGGTACCATCACCGATTGTCTAACAATCTAGACAATTCAGGAATGGGATTCAACCCCTCGGCACGAAGCTAGTTTTTTTTAAAAAAACTACTAGAGCTAGGCTCTGACCAAGTCAGATTAAACGCGATTTAGGCTGGTAGATAATGACAGAGAAATGAGCGCCCTGATCCAGAGTTATACAACTCCTTTTTGGACGACTCACCAAGGCGGAATTCTATAACTCGTTATGTAATCGTTATGTATAACGACTGCATAACTCGAGTTATCGAATACAGGCCCAGAGAAGAATCCGAGTCGATCGATCGCTTCTTATAGCTAAGGGCCGAACTGTTGACCGACAGACAGAGCGCGTCCTCAATTAACCGACAGCAACAGTAGTTGCTAAACCGCGCGAACACGCACCACGAAGTGCGTGACATTACGCGGCCGGCATCACCTCGTGCCCGGAGCACTTGGCGTGAGAGCGTTGCAGTGACCGTAACCACCTCAGCAACGTCTCAATGAGAGTTCCGCTTTCCTGTCAAAACGTCGTAGATATGATTTCATCGCCAAAATAGAATTCTATCAAATGGGTTTTGTTGAATGTCCATTAGTCCGATAACTTTAACGCACTCCCGAAGCAAACGCGCGACGCGACGAACCGGCTGCGGTTCGTTCACTCTCAATTAAATCGGCGGACGAGGGTACGTTAGCTTTCCCATCGTTGGATTTTTATACGAAGAGAACGATTTTACTCAATATCTCAATAAAAATTTATCTAGACATATCATTCAGATAGATCCAAAAATTTTTACATAGATTTGAGAAAAACCGTTTTTTTCGTATAAATCCTCCGGGTACTGAGCCCTCTCACCACGTCAAGGTGTACCCATGAGAGGGAAGATATCATCTGAAAAATATAATATACAGCTATTATCAATATTACTATGCAATTGTAAGTTGACTTTTAGAAATGAATATTAAACACACGTCAATTCGTCACTATTGCGAAATAATTAAAAGGATAATTTTCACACTATTTGTCTTAGAAAAAATAAAGTTTTGTATCGGGAAGTAATTGTTAATTTGTAATAACATTATGTTACACAAAATCCGCGCAGTGTACACAACAAAAGAAAGATTGACGCCTTGTGACTTTTTGTTACTATTGAATATTATTAATCTTTATTTAATTGTAAATCATCAGAGAGAGCAATAAAAATTGAGATATATATATTGGGATGTCAGAAAAACTTTACGTGAGCAATTTTGTTAAAAATAAAACCACACCAATTTTTACTTCTTGCGCATTAGTTGATAGGAAACACTTGAAATTTAAACCCAAGTAACACAATTAAGTCAGGATAACGTCAAAATGACGTCAAAATGATGTCGTTTTGATGTCATTTTGAGGCGCACAAAAAATTTCACAAAATTAGAACTGATTTTTGGGTGTCAGAGATGGAGTCCCCCCTTAAAAAATTAATAAAAAATATATAGAAACCGAATATCTGTATAAAATGAAGAGCATAGAAATACTGCTAGAATTACCGAAAATTGTCGCTAAAACTGCTACAAGTAATCAACAAGACAATTTTTGACAAGTGTCATGCTAGACCAAATATTAAGATATTAATTGAAATTAATTAATTCTCTGAATAAAGCTCATGGGCGAGTAGACTAAATTGACAATGAGTCGAAAAGTTCTTTATCGTTACCAGATATCCTATATATTTCCTTGACAATTTAATTTGCGATATCGATAATACTTTCCTAGTTTGCTGAAAAATAATCGTACAATTATGAAAATATAATTTTTGTAAGCATTAAATTTTGAACCCATTATTTAATTAAAGATATAAGACAATTATGTATTTTCTAATATAATTATACTTTTTTTTACGAAATACATAATTCTAAAATAATTCTAAAATATATAATTCTAAAATAATTATGTATATTCTCTAAAGATCTTAATAAAAATTAATTTGTTGAAAAATAAATTGAAAAATAAATTGAAAAATAATCGTACAATTATGAAAATATAATTTTTGTAAGCATTGAATTTTGAACCCATTATTTAATTAAAGATATAAGACAATTATGTAAAATTGACAATTATCTAAAATAATTATACATTTTTTTATAAAATACATAATTCTAAAATAATTCTAAAATAATTATGTATATTCTCTAAAGATCTCAGTAAAAATAAATTTGTATAAAATTTTAAAGTATTGTTTAAATTTCAAAATTCAATGCTTACAAAAATTATATTTTCATAATTGTATGATTATTTTTCAGCAAACTGCATGCGTTCATATAGCAACTATTTTCTTAGTCAAAATAAATTTGTATAAAATTTTAAAGTATTATTTAAATTTTATACAAATTTATTTTTGCTAACATCTTTAGAGAAAATATATAATTATTTTAGAAAAAATATATAATTATTTTATCTCTCTAAATTTTAAATAACTCTCCTTTTATCTAAATTATGTAAAAGGAGAATTATTTAAAAATTATTTCTGTAACAAATAAATTAAAATCCAAATTAAAATTGAGTAAAAAAATAACTCATAATCATTACTTTAAAAAATAATTGCTATACGAACGCATGCAGTTTGCTGCAAAATAATCGTACAATTATGAAAATATAATTTATGTAAGCATTAAATTTTGAACCCATTATTTAATTATAGATATATGACAATTATATATTTTCTAATATAATTATACATTTTTTTACAAAATACATAATTCTAAAATAATTCTAAAATATATAATTCTAAAATAATTATGTATATCCTCTAAAGATCTTAATAAAAATTAATTTGTTGAAAAATAAATTGAAAAATAAATTGAAAAATAATCGTACAATTATGAAAATATAATTTTTGTAAGCATTGAATCCATTATTTAATTAAAGACATAAGACAATTATGTAAAATTGACAATTATCTAAAATAATTAAACATTTTTTTATAAAATACATAATTCTAAAATAATTCTAAAATAATTATGTATATTCTCTAAAGATCTCAGTAAAAATAAATTTATATAAAATTTTAAAGTATTGTTTAAATTTCAAAATTCAATGATTACAAAAATTATATTTTCATAATTGTATGATTATTTTTCAGCAAACTGCATGCGTTCATATAGCAACTATTTTCTTAGTCAAAATAAATTTGTATAAAATTTTAAAGTATTATTTAAATTTTATACAAATTTATTTTTGCTAACATCTTTAGAAAAAATATATAATTATTTTAGAAAAAATATATAATTATTTTATCTCTCTAAATTTTAAATAACTCTCCTTTTATCTAAATTATGTAAAAGGAGAATTATTTAAAAATTATTTCTGTAACAAATAAATTAAAATTCAAATTAAAATTGAGTAAAAAAATAACTCATAATCATTGCTTTAAAAAATAATTGCTATACGAACGCATGCAATTTGCTGCAAAATAATCGTACAATTATGAAAATATAATTTATGTAAGCATTGAATTTTGAACTCATCATTTAATTAGATATAACACAATTATGTATTATCTAAAATAATTATACATTTTTTATAAAAAAAATATATAATTATATAAAATAATTCTAAAATAATTATATATATTCTCTAAAGATCTTAGTAAAAATAAATTTGTATAAAATTTTAAAGTATTATTTAAATTTTATACAAATTTATTTTTTCTAAAATTTTCTTTAGAGAATATATATAATTGTTTTAGAAAAAATATATTACTTTATCTAAAAATTTTTAATAACTCTCCTTTTATCTAAAATCTAAATTATCTAAAAAGAGAGTTACTTAAAAATTTTATACAAATTTATTTTAACTAAGATCTTCTTTAAAATATATATAATTATTTTAGAGAATACATATAATTACCTTAGAGAATGTATAATTATTTTATATATATACAGAATTACTTTATATAATTATTTTATAGAATATAGAATTATTTAAATCATTTTATTTAACAATGATTTAAAAATAATCATTTTTAAATCATTGTCAAATAAAAAACTATAAATTTAAAATCTAGCGAAAAAAGATTAATTTTACACAAATAAAAAATAATATTTACCGCCAGGTTGCTCCACCACAGTGCCCGATGTCTCTCCCAGACCTCCACCTCCTCTCAGAATGTGCACAAGACACTCGCGTAAAACACTCGCGGATACATTGTAATCGCGCGCGGACTATAACTTGAGTCCAATAACTAGAACGGCATTCTCGAAACGCGCGACGCGACGAACCGGCTGCGGTTCGTTCATTTTCAAGTAAATCGGCGACGTTAGCTTCCCCGTTGGATTTTTACACGAAGAGAACGATTTTACTCAATATCTAAAAATTTATCTAGATACATACATTCAGACATATCCGAAAATTTTTAGATATTTGAGAAAAATCATTCTTTTCGTGTAAAATATCCTCTGGGTATTGAGCCCCCTCGCCACGTCACGGTGTACCCGTGAGTGGGAAGATAATCTGAAAAATGTAATAAATAGCTATATTACTATGCTATTACTATGCAATCGGTTAACTTTTAGAAACGAATATCACGTCTGCAATTCGTTATTATTGCGAAATAAAGTCAAAGTAGATAAAAGGGCTGAATCTTTTATTTATACATAGATAATGTCTGTAAGATATGATTAGAATCTATAAAATAGGCTAGAGATTAATAAAAGGGAGAAATGTTTCTTTTATTAATTGTTTCAAAGTTACGGTAAATTTTTTAACGGATCGTAACGAAAGATGCACAAAAACAAAAATTAATTAAATTATTAAACTGTATTAATTGTATTGAAAGCAGGAATTGCGACTTTTTTGCATGAGAGTATTCATATCAACGTTGCTTTTCTATGACTCGTGTGATACCGTTCGTGCAAACAAGTAACCGTGTCGCATACTGCTCCTTTTCACATTTCTTTTTGAAACATATAATAATCGCAAAAAGTGCTATGTATAATACGAAATGTTGTATTTTATGAATATTCACATAATACGATTACTAGTATGAATAATTATTCATACTAGTATAATACAACGTTTCGTATTGTATTAGACATTTTTCGCGAAAAAGATTTCAAAAAGTAATGTGAAAAGAAGCCGCGACACAGCTACGTTGTTTGTACGAGTTTCGGTAAGGGAATAATAACTGCGCGATAACTAGGCGTAAACATGACGCGCCGTTCCGTGCCACCTCGTACCATCCCCAACCGAAGGTCACGCGCCAACCGTCTAACCGTCGAAATACTAACATTAACGCCTCTTACAAAATCTGTAAAATAATCTATTCGTTACGTTTTAATATTCTTCGATGAATATTACGCGATGCTTTATTATACGATTTACGTTTTATTTTTTGAATTCGTTACGCGCACAACTCTATATCTTAGGCCGGTATTCACAGTCAAAGTATTCATTTTCAAGTAGTCATTTTCAAGACCATCTTAAGTATAATTTTAAGAAGTCACGAATCAGAGGGCCGTATTAATGTCTTAAGACATTACTTAAGACAGTCTCGAAATAAGAACGGACTGTGAATATCGTCCTTGGATATCTAATTTATATATCTGTAAATGTATAATACGAATTATATTTATAACATTATTATATTTAGTCCTGTTTCATAATTTAAAAAATGTTTGCGTTTATCTTTACTTAAAGAATGTATATTATTAATCTTATTATTAGAGTCTTTATTTGAACGTAAATTATCAAAGAGAATAATAAAGATTGAGATATAATTCTGAGTACACACCTTAGTTTCGAGCAATATTACTATTTGAGCATCCTTATGTAATTAATTATCAGTTCGCGTTCGTGAATATCTAATTTTCGTAGATAGTAGAATGCGGAGCGACTCACGCCACACGTCCATCTCGCCGCGAAGTCGCCGAGCGAATGCCGAAGTGATGACGATCGACCACCGCACCTTGCCCCCCTACGCCTTCGCTCCGCGTCCTACCGCTTTTCGTCGCCAGTGACCCCCTTCCCCTACCGAGCTTTTCGCCAGATGTTTTTAGATTACACCCAACTATCGCGTATTCAAACGACGAAAAATATTCAACGATTTATATAATTATATTTTTCATATTTTACATGATTTTGACAAACGGATATCGCCGTACATTTCGCGTTTTGCTTTGTGGCATCTCGGGCACAATCCTATATTATTTGCATGGTTCTCTTAAACGAATTAGTAATTATTCGCGTGAGATGTTTTTGATATATTTAATAATTCTCAATTTTCATAATTCTTTTTAATGATCCATACTTCAATAAAGATTGATAAAATATTCTATATATGTTCTTTATATAAAGATAAATGCAAATTTTCTTAATATCGTGAAACAATTTGTTGCCGAATACAGCTTTAGCTAAGAGTACTAAACATCTTGTTAATCATTATTTAATTTTTCAGTTAATAAATTAATTTAAGACACTACTGTAACGCCGATCATGGCTCGATAAAATAACGTACGAATTATTTAAAATAAAAAATAGAAAATAAGTTTCAGAAACTTATTTAAAATATAAAATCGAATATGTGCAAAAAGAAGGTGCAAAAAGCTTGTTTAAAGTAAAAGATATAAAACAGTTTCCGGAAACTTATATAAAATATTAAATAAGAATTAAGTCTGAAGTGTAGTTATTTAAAATAATGAATTAATACTAAATAACGCTTTTAATTTCTTTATTTAAATTACATACTTTAATTTTCGTCGCTTTTGCAAGTAAATAAAAATTATTAAACGGTTCTTACGGACATTTTGACATCTTTAGAAAGTATTTGTAAAGTTGTACATGTATAACAAATTGTACATAAATTGTTATAACTAACAGTTACAGTAGCGTTACAGTAGTGTCTTAAATTAATTTATTAACTGAAAAATTAAATAATGATTAACAAGATGTTTAGTACTCTTAGCTAAAGCTGTACTGTTCGGCACAAATTGTTTCACGATATTAAGAAAATTTGCATTTATCTTTATATAAAGAACATATATAGAATATTTTATCAATCTTTATTGAAGTATGGATCATTAAAAAGAATTATGAAAATTGAGAATTATTAAATATATCAAAAATATCTCACGCGAATAGTTACTAATTCATTTAAGAGAACCATGCAAATAATATAGGATTGTGCCCGAGATGCCACAAAGCAAAACGCGAAATGTACGGCGATATCCGTTTGTCAAAATCATGTAAAATATGAAAAATATAATTATATAAATCGTTGAATATTTTTCGTCGTTTGAATACGCGATAGTTGAGTGTAATCTAAAAACATCTGGCGAAAAGCTCGGTAGGGGAAGGGGGTCACTGGCGACGAAAAGCGGTAGGACGCGGAGCGAAGGCGTAGGGGGGCAAGGTGCGGTGGTCGATCGTCATCACTTCGGCATTCGCTCGGCGACTTCGCGGCGAGATGGACGTGTGGCGTGAATCGCTCCGCATTAATCTACTTAGATATTCACGAACGCGAACTGATAATTAATTACATAAGGATGCTCAAATAGTAATATTGCTCGAAATTAAGGTGTGTACTCAGAATTATATCTCAATCTTTATTATTCTCTTTGATAATTTACGTTCAAATAAAGACTAATAATAAGATTAATAATATACATTCTTTAAGTAAAGATAAACGCAAACATTTTTTAAATTATGAAACAGGACTAAATATAATAATGTTATAAATATAATTCGTATTATACATTTACAGATATATAAATTAGATATCCAAGGACGATATTCACAGTCCGTTCTTATTTCGAGACTGTCTTAAGTAATGTCTTAAGACATTAATACGGCCCTCTGATTCGTGACTTCTTAAAATTATACTTAAGATGGTCTTGAAAATGACTACTTGAAAATGAATACTTTGACTGTGAATATCGGCCTAAGATATAGAGTTGTGCGCGTAACGAATCCAAAAAATAAAACGTAAATCGTATAATAAAGCATCGCGTAATATTCATCGAAGAATATTAAAACGTAACGAATAGATTATTTTACAGATTTTGTAAGAGGCGTTAATGTTAGTATTTCGACGGTTAGACGGTTGGCGCGTGACCTTCGGTTGGGGATGGTACGAGGTGGCACGGAACGGCGCGTCATGTTTACGCCTAGTTATCGCGCAGTTATTATTCCCTTACCGAAACTCGTACAAACAACGTAGCTGTGTCGCGGCTTCTTTTCACATTACTTTTTGAAATCTTTTTCGCGAAAAATGTCTAATACAATACGAAACGTTGTATTATACTAGTATGAATAATTATTCATACTAGTAATCGTATTATGTGAATATTCATAAAATACAACATTTCGTATTATACATAGCACTTTTTGCGATTATTATATGTTTCAAAAAGAAATGTGAAAAGGAGCAGTATGCGACACGGTTACTTGTTTGCACGAACGGTATCACACGAGTCATAGAAAAGCAACGTTGATATAAATACTCTCATACAAAAAAGTCGCAATTCCTACTTTCAATACAATTAATACAGTTTAATAATTTAATTAATTTTTGTTTTTGTGCATCTTTCGTTACGATCCGTTAAAAAATTTACCGTAACTTTGAAACAATTAATAAAAGAAACATTTCTCCCTTTTATTAATCTCTAGCCTATTTTATAGATTCTAATCATATCTTACAGACATTATCTATGTATAAATAAAAGATTCAGCCCTTTTATCTACTTTGACTTTATTTCGCAATAATAACGAATTGCAGACGTGATATTCGTTTCTAAAAGTTAACCGATTGCATAGTAATAGCATAGTAATAGCTATTTATTACATTTTTCAGATTATCTTCCCACTCACGGGTACACCTTGACGTAGTGAGGGGGCTCAGTACCCAGACGATATTTTACACGAAAAGAATGATTTTTCTCAAATATCTAAAAATTTTCGGATATGTCTGAATGTATATATCTAGATAAATTTTTAGATATTGAGTAAAATCGTTCTCTTCGTGTAAAAATCCAATGGGGAAGCTAACGTCGCCGATTTATTTGAAAATGAACGAACCGCAGTCGGTTCGTCGCGTCGCGCGTTTCGGAAGTGCCGTTCTAGTTATTGGACTCAAGTTACAGTCCGCGCGCGATTACATTGTATTCGCGAGTGTTTTACGCGAGTGTCCTGTGCACATTCTGAGAGGAGGTGGAGGTCTGGGAGAGACATCGGGCACTGGTGGAGCAACCTGGCGGTAAATATTATTTTTTACTTGTGTAAAAATTAACCTTTTTTCGCTAGTTTTTAAATCATTTTATTTGACAATAATTTAAAAATAATTATTTTTAAACCATTGTTAAATAAAATGATTTAAATAATTCTATATTCTATAAAATAATTATATAAAGTAATTCTATATATATATAAAATAATTATACATTCTCTAAGGTAATTATATGTATTCTCTAAAATAATTATATATATTTTTTAAAGAAGGTCTTAGCGAAAATAAATTTGTATAAAATTTAAATAATACTTTAAAATTTTATACAAATTTATTTTTACTAACATCTTTAAAGAATATATATAATTATTTTAGAATTATATATTCTAGAATTATTTTAGAATTATATATTTTATAAAAATATGTATAATTAACAAAAATTATATTTTCGTAATTGCATGATTATATTTCATGAATTATTTTTCGTGAATTGTGTGATTATTTTGCATAAACGCATGCAAACTGCATGTAAAATTTAAATAATACTTCAAAATTTTATACAAATTTATTTTTACTAAGAAAATAATTACTCTATGAACACATGCTGTTTGCTGAAAAATAATCATACAATTATGAAAATATATTTGTATAAAATTTTTAAGTATTATTTAAATTATATACAAATTTATTTTTACTAAGGTCTTTAGGGAATATATATAATTATTTTAGAATTATATATTTTAGAATTATTTTAGAATTATATTTTATAAAAAAATGTACAATTATTTTACATAATACATAATTGTTTTATATCTATAATTAAATAATGGGTTCAAAATTCAATGCTTACAAAAATTATATTTTTATAATTGTATGATTATATTTCAACAAACTGCATATTTTTACTAAGATCATTAGAGAATATATATAATTATTTTAGAATTATATATTTTATAAAAAAATGTATAATTATTTTAGATAATACATAATAGTCTTATATCTATAATTAAATAATGGGTTCAAAATTCAATGCTTACAAAAATTATATTTTCATAATTGTATGATTATTTTTCAGCAAACTGCATACGTTCATATAGCAATTATTTTTTAAAGTAATGATTATAAGATATTTTTTTACTTAGTTTTAATTTGAATTTTAATTTATTTGTTACAGAAGTGATTTTTAAGTAATTCTTTTTTTACAGAATTTAGATAAAAGGAGAGTTACTTAATATTTAGAGATAAAATAATTATATATTTTTTCTAAAATAATTATATATATTCTCTAAAGATCTTAGCAAAAATAAATTAGTATAAAATTTAAATAATACTTTAAAATTTTATACAAATTTATTTTTACTAAGAAATTAATTGCTATATGAGCGCATGCAGTTTGTTGAAAAATAATCATACAATTATGAAAATATAATTTTTGTAAGCATTGAATTTTGAACCCATTATTTAATTATAGATGTAAGATGATTATGTATTATCTAAAATAATTATACATTTTTTTATAAAATATATAATTCTAAAATAATTATGTATATTCTCTAAAGATCTTAGTAAAAATAAATTTGTATAAAATTTTAAAGTAATTTTTAAGTAACTCTCCTTTTATTTAAATTAGATAAAAGATGAGTTATTTAAAATTAGGTGAAATGATTTTACATGTTCTCTAGAATTATTATATATATTCTCTAAATATCTTA
Source organism: Acromyrmex echinatior (assembly GCF_024713525.1). Lineage (NCBI taxonomy): Eukaryota > Metazoa > Arthropoda > Insecta > Hymenoptera > Formicidae > Acromyrmex > Acromyrmex echinatior. Next base: position 6,939,076 of record NC_141866.1, on the reverse strand, counting down.
GCAAAAATAAATTTGTATAAAATTTTGAAGTGATTTTCTAAATTAAATAAAAGGAGAGTACTTAAAATTTGGAGAGAGAGAGAGAGAGAGAGATAGAATAATTATACATATTCTCTAAAATAATTATATATATTCTCTAAAGAAGATCTTAGCAAAAACAAATTTGTATAAAATATTTTAAAATGATTTTTAATTTGTTAAAAGTAGACAAAAGAAGAGTTACTTAAAAATTATTTTGAAATTTAAAAAAAAATGACTTTAAAATTTTGTGTGAATTTATTTTTGCTAAGGTCTTTTTTAGAGAATATATATAATTATTTGAAAGAATATATGTAATTATTTTAGAAATAATTTTGGATATGTATAATTTTTTTATATCTAATTAAATAATGAGTACAAAATTTGATGATTACAAAAATTATATTTTCAAAATTACATTATTATTTTTCAGCTAATTGCATGCGTTTATGTAGCAATTATTTTTTAAAGTAATGATTACTTCTTTACTATATGTTCTAATTTGAATTTTAATTTATTTGTTACAGAATCAACATAGCGACGTTGCAGGTGTAACTCCACTGTGCGCATCAGGTCGGTGAGTGATAAATCAACATTTTTATTGGGGTAACGGATGTATAACGGATAATTTTAGTGATATTATGCACATACCTGAATACATGTATGCATGGATTTAATAATATACGGATAAATATGTATAGCATTGCATACATCCGTTTCCTTAAAATCAAAAAGTTAAAACTGATTAGGATAAATTTATGTCTGATTCTCTGGCGAATTTTATAAATCCATCGAATTTTCAAAGATTAGCGGTAGGAAATAGAGAAATTTTAAAAAACTAAACTTGAAGGGGAAATTAAGCAGGATAATGTGACAAAGTGTAAACTTATAACAAGAACATTGATTTCTTTATTCGCACAATTGTAAACTTATGCTACAACATGTTACTTTATTAAAAATTAAATAATCCTTATATGTGTATGTGTGTGTGTGTGTGCATGTGTGAAATAAATATTTTAACAAATGTAAAGAAAATAACGCTCTCCTCCGTTCGCCGTTCATATACTTATCGTGTATCGAATACAACTGAAAGCAAGATTATGGAATACGATTAAGAAAAATTTATAGAAATTCGATTTTGCTTGATTATATTTAAAAAATGTCAATTGTATTAAGTCGAAAACATAAAAAAACATAGCCTTTTTGTACGCTTCTTGTACATGATTCTATATCCACATTCTCTGCATCGAGTTGCATCTTTGGCACGAATCTCGTTATCGTGATGACATTCTAAAATAATGAGTGAAAAACTTGATTAACGATGTAAATAAGGTAAAAAAACGAAAATAGTTTTTCGTTACAATTTATCTTAATAATTACTATATATATCATGTTCGACAAAATTTCTCTACTTAGAAAGCGCTTTAAAATGCAATTTATCGATTTTCATAAACAATTGATATAAGATGTTAAAGTCTTAAAACTTTTTAAATAAACATATAAATGTGAATAATTTAATGAAAATTGACAAGCAACGATATTAAAAATTATTTATTAAAATGTGAGATTAGAAATAGTTGTCAACATGCGTGTCCTTACCTCCACAAATGTATACCATAGCTTGTTTCGGGATAGATTCAGATTTACCAGACTCCATTTTAACACTGTTGTGACATAATAAACAAATTGATTTTTTGATTTCAATAAATCTTCGTTATCGTAAAATACACAACATATTATTGTCAATGAAATTGCAGTACAAATATGATGCAGTTAGAAGACTTTAACCGACTAAGACCGACTTACCGACTATCGATTGGGAACTTTTATTGTAGTATCGCGCGCTCACGACAGAGAGAAACCTGAGAAAGCGAGGACATGAGTCTTTAGCATTGTTCATGTTGTCTCTCGGGAGCTGCTCGGATTGCTCCGAATGAAATCAGTGTATTTGAAATGTAAGATTCATGCGATATTCGTCATACACCTGACATTTATGATGAATGCAGAATGTCGTATCCGTGCGACCGTGCAGCTCTCGAGAGACAAACCAACAATACTATTTAAATTTATACGAGCGCGCTGTTACAATAAAAATTACAATAATCGATAGTCGGTAAGTCAGTCCTAGTCGGTCAAAGTCGTTCTTGCAATTGCATCGTATCGTTTAGTCGTATTGCAATTTCGTTGACAACAGGACGGTGTGCATTCTGCGATAAGGAAGATTTATTGTAACCAAAAAATCACTTTTTATATCAGTTTATATACATCAGTTTATTATATATCACATCAGTATTAAAATGGAGTCTGGTAAATCTGAATCTACTCCAAAACAAGCTATGGTATACATTTGTGGAGGTAAGAACACGCATGTGACTTTTCTAACCTCACAATTTAGTAAATAATCTCTTAATATCATTGCTTGCAATTTTTATTAAATTATTCACATTTGTATGTTTATTTAAAAAGTTTTAAGCCTTTAACATTTTATAAAATATAATATATAATTATATCAATTGTTTATGGAAATTGATAAATTGCATTTTAAAGCGCTTTCTAAGTAGAGAAATTTTGTCGAATATATATATTTTTTGATATATATAGTAATTATTAAATTGTAACGAAAAACTATTTTCGTTCTTTTATTTTATTTACATCGTTAATCAAGTTTTAACTCATTATTTCAGAATGTCATCACGATAACGAGATTCGTGCCAAAGATGCAATTCGATGCAGAGAATGTGGATATAGAATCATGTACAAGAAGCGTACAAAAAGGCGTATGTTTTTTTATGTTTTCGATTTAATACAATTGACACTTTTTAAATATAATCAAGCAAAATCGAATTTCTAGAAATTTTTCTTAATTATATTCCATAATCTTGTTTTCAGTTGTTGTATTCGATGCACGATAAGTACATGAGCAGCAAACGATGGAGAGCAGCATTATTTTTTCTTTACATCTGTTAAAATATTTATTTCGCATATAAGGATTATTTAATTTTTAATAAAGCAATATGCAGCATTTTACCGGAAATTAACTTTATTCCTATCCTACATTATTTCCCGCGCCCAAAGTTGTACTATCGTTCCTGCAAGATCATCATACAAAGACGCATTCGCGTATTATCACTCTTCGTACAATTTGCATTAGAATCCCTGGATCCGATGGATATTCCATCTAATAGAATTTGTTTCATGCGTATCGATTCAGTCTATATAATATACAAAATGCTTTAAGCAATGTTCCTTTTATTTACAATAAATAAAAATTACATTCTCATCATAATATAATTTAACAGAATTCACAGAGGAAGAGAAATGACGGTGACACTGGCAAAACAAGTTGGCGTTATTACCATAAATCCCGTTGTCACTTTCTCAAGTATACGCTTATAAAATTTTCACTCCGGTCCCATTGTCTGATATATACATGTATACGAGCGTAAACGCTCGATATACAGTATGGTTTTAATCGAAAAGTCATTCTTGAACTAGAGATGGTTTGTCAACGCAACTGGAGCTCGTAGAAGCACACAACATATTTGCGCGAGCACAAAGAGACGGGATATATTCTTTACCCGTCTCTCTTTCTCTCTTTCTCTCTCTCCCATGAAAAAACATTTATAAAATCTTAAAGATCCTATAATACATATAAAATACTATACCGCCAGGTGTTTGTAAGTGTCACCGTTCGCACGCTGCGCGTATACAAAATTTAAATTATCCATAAAAATATGGAGCGGAGCCGAGTCTTTATTTTCTACGGAAACACCGCAAAAATTCGGGCGACCAGGTAGTCGACTTTTGTCTCCGTAAAATGTAAATCGGTGTAAAACCATCTAGAAACTCGTACAAGCTCGATCTTTTCTTTTTATTTCCATTCATTGTCCGCAAAATCTAATACTGAGTCTGGAAGAAGCCAAGCCAAGCCAACTGTTTTTTGTGAAAATCGTAGACGCGCGGCTGTCAACAAAATAAATATGTCTCTGCTTCTTTCTTTTTTTTTATTAGATACGCTTGTACTTTTATTTTAGGATATTAGTCAGGATATTCGCCATATGGTTCTTTTCGCACTTATCACAATACAGATTACTTAACCGAATGTCGTAAATATTGTAAAAGTATGTCGAGTCGTCTTAACAAACATGTAACCGAATTATTAGACTGTACAGTATATATATGTATATATATATATATATGTGTATGTATATATATATATATATATATATATAATAATAATATGCGAGAGTAAAGGAAGATACAATTAAAACGGATTAATCGCACGCTCATGAAAAATTGCACAAATCTGTCCGAAATGGGAAGATAATGATAGAATATTATCGATCGTTCAATGCGAAAAATCGATTTTTATCTCAAAATAGAAGAAACACCGACAGCACATTTAGACATGAAAATTATTGTTAATCATATGTATTGTATCCGGTAATCGCTTTTCCATAATTTAAATTGTGCATACGTCTAACAATCATAATTAGAATTGTTCTTCTAAGTGGGCTCCTTAAATTAGACGAGCAATGTATGTATCTATATGTATATATCTATAATCAAATGCATCTCATTATATTTTTCCGCTAGTTATTTAGAAAAGTTCATGAATTTATCGCTTCGTTATCGAAGCAGCTCTCTCGTTTTTCAACAAAATTCGATGTTTGAAACAAAAATAACTGTCAAAAGACCGTTTCAATACGAAATTACCCAAGCAGAACAAGTCACAATAATGTCATTTTAATGTTAAAATGCATCGAAAATTCTAAAAATGTTCCCAGAACATCTCTTGGATAAGGATGTTATGTAGAATAAATGATTTTTAATAATTTTGGAGCCATTTTGATGTCACTATGACTTTAGATTTGTTCGAGTTGCTTGAAATCTTTAAAAATGTTTGCATTTAAAACGAAGCAAATATTATTTAATGCTTTTTTACAAATATAGTTTAATTTTAATCTTGATTCAATTAACTTTCATCTTTTTCTAATTCTTAGAAAAGAATTAGAAAAAGATGAAGAGTAAGTTGAATCGAGATTAAAGTTAATCCACATTGGTGGAAACGGGCATTAAATTTTTAGAGTGAATTTCAATGTAGAAAATATATTCGGATGTTGGAGAGAGACAGAAAAAGAAGATATTAAGTGCAAGCAACGCGAACAGACCTTTTATGTTCTACCTGGATATGTTCAAACTTCAAACTGATCAACTTCAATCTCCCCTGCATTTAGTAACTATGTTTCAAAATCATTTCGTGATATTCTCTTTCAACGTATATTCAAATTTGATCATGCAACAGCGATTGTTCGTAACGAATGAAGAAGTTTTTTCAATTTTTCGCGAATTATACGTTTCGAAATCAAAGCGCGAGGCCATTTAAACGAAACATTTTATCCACTTTTGCCAATGATAATTAACTTTAATCTCGATTTAACTTACGCTTGATCCTTTTTTAGAACTAGAAAAAGATAAAAAGTGAGTTAAAACAAAATTAAAGTTAAACTATACATTGGTCAAAACGGGCATTATAGGGGCATTAACGGGCATTATATTTTGAAACGCTCGTTAACGCTCGAAGATTTGAATCGCGACTACCTTCAGTGTGCATTCGCGCCGCATCCGTTACGGCCGTAACTCTCGCGAGCGCGAAGTTTCCCGCGTCGCAAAACGAGTTTCCCGCGTATAATCGTGTCTTCGGCGGTGGACGGGGTACACGAACGTGATTCTTATCATCCGCAGTTACCAACGCGCACTTCCGAGACTGCTCGGAGTCGTCGAAGTGTCCATCATCGTCGCGGGCGTAGCACAAAGACCCGGTGAGTAAACCTAACTTGTACTGCGTCATATTTGGATTTCAAACGACGAGAGACGCACGGTCGTCCACCGTTTCCCGATTAATATATCGGGAATACGGCGAATCTGATATGTATTTTACGACACGCTCGCTACGTGCACGCCGGGAAAATATACCGAAGTGATATACTTCTACGGACGACAACGTTTCGAAAATATATATGTGTATGTATATATCGCAATATGACTCTACAATTTGGAAAAAGTACATTCCTTCGAAATCACATATAAGTACGCATGCAAATAGTCGAGAGAAAGAGAAAGAGTATATAATATGTATATACGTAGATGTACGTTACACGTGTAAAATTTTGGAAAATATCGCGTTTCGCGCGTGGAAGGATCGTCATCCGGGAAAAAATGTTTCATATATGTATATAATTATATATAAAAATTGACATATTTGATACACAATTATATATAAAATGTGTCCATGTATATATATATATATATATATACATATAAAACATTTTTTTCCCGGACATTTCCGAAGTTGACTTCGAAAAGCGTATCGTTTCTCTCAACAAATCCTGTCAAACGCAAATTGTGTTGGCTTGGCATTTCGGGGTGCTGTGTACACATCCTGGAAGCTCATACGTAGTTAACGCGCGTTGGAGTCGACAGAATTACAGACAGTAGATATATATCCAAAAAAATGCTATGTTAAACTACGCTACACTGATATCATTTAGTGTGAACATCACTCGGACTGGACCTCATTGTATATACCTGGGCGGTCGTCTCGTTCTACGTTTACCGTATTATTCTTTTTATCCTGGCTCAAGCACACCTATTAGGTACAAACCGTGATAACCGGAGTCTGATTATGCGGAATAGGAAAGACATTCTCGTGCTTGAGTGAGATATTAAAACTGCGCGTAGAATAGATAGACAGTTAATTATGAGATACGGTAGCTGTCGCTTGTGGAAGGTGTATGGCCTCTTCAAGTTGCTCACTGCAGTTATATTATAAGGCCATCAGCGAGAAATCATGTAAAGCTATTTTTCGTATAAAAATTAATTTTTTTGGAGGCTTTTATTTGCTTGATAAAAAATGTAGATTGTGACAAAGACATTTCAATAACGCGAGAAAAATTTATATGATTTTTTTCGTCTTGGACAATTTTCGCTGTGGATAATTCAATAGAACTGCAGCGAGAAAACAGGAGGCATAATTATATCTTAAACAGAATCAGTGAATCGGTCCCTCAGACCATAACAAATATGCTCAATTATAATAAGATTTAAAAAATAACTAGTAATATCAAAATATCGAAGTAATTAATTATTCAACAATGTTTGAGATAAAATCAAACTTATTAAGATGCTCATCACTTGATTCTTGCTTACAAGAAAATCTTTTAAGACAGAAAAATTAAAGAATCTACTGTGTGAATTAAAAATAAATTTATAAGTAATCTGAGCAACCGACACAGTTTCTTGATTTTTTTCTTAAAACTATTATAGAAACTAACATGATTTTTCGTTATATTTTACATAAATATATACAAACACATTTTCTCTTATGTCAACAATAATTCTCATAATTGTTATACTCTAATATTGAACAAATATACATATATACACATATATGTATATACATATGTATATATGTATTTATATGCATATATGTATTTATGTATAAGTTTTATATACCAATTTAAAGTATAATAATTTGTAATATTAGAATACTCTTCAATATGTCGAAAGTAACGCATTTGTGCTTTAAATATAGAATCACATACCAGTCCATTGCACCTCATTTACTACAAGAAACACTATCGTGTATATAAATATTATAATCATATCAGATACTCGAATTACGTTTCTTTTCTTTTGCATTTTATGCGTTATACGTACTAATTTCGAAAGAAAAGATTTAAAAGCTTTTAAAGAGGATTAAATCAAATTATATCTGTTTGTAATATAAACAGGCAATGTTAGAAATGATGTGATAAAAGAAACATGCTCGAAATCACCGTATTTATCGCCGTCGTGATGAACTTAATATATGTGTATTTCATTACATACATATTCATGCGATAATATATTCCAGGTTCATATTTTTTATGTTAGTCCTCAGAAATTTGCGAAATATTTCAACAATGTAAAATTATTTTATATTTGCAGCTTTTTAAGAACGCTTCATTTAAATTTTTGCAATATTATAATTTTCAAGAAACGTTTTTTCAAATGTAAACATCATTAATGGTATAACCTATTGAAATAGTTTTTTAAGACGACCGAGACTTTTTCATTAGGATATCTCTGTGATGCATTCCATATATGATACATTATAACCACGATTTCTCTAAGTAGTATGGCAACCACTCGAAAAATTCTTTTCGCACGCTATATTGTTTTGGCACTATGTATCCTCTATCCTTTGTCTTTTGTGATCTTCCTTCACTACGGATTCGTCCATAATTCTTTTTTGAGTATTCTCTTTTTCCCTACATTTACCCGCACTTCTATCTCCATGAATATTTGTACTAGAATCCGTCTCAATATTATGTTCAACAAAACAGTGTACCTGTAATTCATTTACAGTACGCATAGATACGGGGCAAACTTGGCACTTGTACGATTGTAAACTGTCTTCCGGTCTTGCGTCTTCCGGAACGACCACCGGAATTGATCGCTGCTCTTTAACAGAGTAATCACGTCTATGCTGATTGAACTGAGGACTGCGGAGGCGAACGTCGTTAATGGCTTTCGGTTTCTCGGGGACGATTGACATGTGATATGGTCGAGAAATGTCTGCGTCTGTTGTCGCTTTCACGTATGTTGCATGAAGTGCGTGCTGCGGTATAGGCTCACCCTCATCTGACGAAGTCTCACTGCCACTCACGACCGGTCCGGGCAGAGTTTCCGAGTCCCACTGCGCGATTTTCGCTGGATCCTTTTCGCCTAATCTTTGAGCCAACATCTGTCGAGGATAAAAAAAAGTTCATTTTATCGTGATGTTTTTTCTTTGTTAAATTTAAAAACCGCGCGTAATTATGATTTCATTATTACGAACCTGCAGACTATTAAGACTATTATCACAGTCTGTAGTATCGATATCATTCAAGTTGATGCCAGACCTTTCCATCTCTGCATATGTTCCAAAAGGCAGTTTGCCCAAGCATTCTAATTTCATGATATGCATCTTGCTGCGAAGATGCTTGGCCAAATGTCCATGTATTCTGAATGCTACCTTACAATCTGTACACTTGAAAGGTCTGGGATTGCTAGTAGTCGCTGCACCAAACGTAGAAGTCATACTGACCTAATAATACAATAACACTACTCGTACATTCGTGCTAAAAGATATAACGTTGCTCGATGGAAATAAAGTTGATTCGTCGTTTACCTTATTGTGATGGGAAACGGATCTTTCATGTTTCGTCAAGTGGCCTTTAGTCCGGAAGGAAACTGCACAGTTTTCGCATTTGTATGGCCGCTCAAAATAATGAATGTTGAGGTGCAACCGTAACTGACTAGGCTTACTGAACACCTTATTACAAATCCCACATACACTCCTACCATCTTCTGTGACACTGTAATCATATTTCATAATTTCAGTTTTTACAATTAAAATTATTTTGATAATTCTAACGAATAAAATTTGAATATTATTATAATATATATTATATACATTTCGATTTGTGAATTGAGAATATTTATAAACACAAATATGAGTAGCAATAACATAGACGTTCAACCCTTGAATCAAGACTCTTGAGTCAAGACACAGTTAAGTGCACACGTACCCGGTAAATATATTTAGTCGATTTTCTCAAAAACAAAGCATTATATGGAAAAATTTTATTCTATATTTTCAGTTTATTTTTTCATGTATCATTCTATGTTGCGTTAGAGATATATATTAAATTAGTATACTTTAATATGTATTTCTAACGCAACATTAAATAATATTATTAAATAATTTATGTGTCAACAAATAGTAAGAGAAAATAATTAAAAATATTTTCCTACCTGACATAGTTAGGCGCGGGTCCACTCGACGGTTGTAGAAATTCCGCTTGCGGTTTCGCGTTTACTGTGTTTGGTGAAGGCGATTGAAAATCTGACCCACCGACGACTATCTTTCCGGCTACCGCATGTTTCATGCTATCTAATGCATTCTGTTTAATTATGTCTGCAGTGTGTTTCGTATCATAATAAAGAATTCGTACTTTTTGCGGTGACGTGCTTCTCACGTCTACGTTCTGCGACTTGGATGGTTCGTGTATAGACTGTAATATTTCGTAATTGGCACGTGGATCTTGCGCATGCGTTCTGTATTCCGCGAGAGCTCTCATATCACGGCTCGGCGGTCTATTATCTGGATTTGCTTGCCGGATTTCCATGTTTGCCGATGGCATAAGCTCCTGAATAACTTGCATATCGTGAACGAACGATGGTTTGTACTCACGGCTAGGCGGTCTCATTTCTTGACCGCGTATCTTGTACTCCTGTTGACTCGGTAGCCTCAATTCCTGATTCTGTGTTCTGTACTCTTGACCGGGCGTTCTGATCTCTCTACTAGGCGGCCTTAGATCGAGATTTCGTGGACTATGATTCTGCATTCGAATATCATTAGTCGCGGTTCTCATCTCGTGATTAGCAGATCTTACTTCCTGACCAACAGGATGGCATTCCCTAGGTCTTTCTATTTCACTCACCATCTTCATCGCGTTGAACATGGAATTTCTGTCAATGTCGTTGTTCGTATGTTGCATCAATTGTGGTCGATTATTGACGTCCATATTTAAAGATTTCGGTGAATGACAATCAATACTGGATGTGTTGCGAACAGGTACAATAGAACAGTTCGATCTCTCGATCGAACTATTGTTCCTGGTCATGGCTAGACCATACTCAATACTTGGTCTTGTGCTAGCGGGACCGTTAGTAAGACCAAGCTCAAAATTTTCACGATCAGAAACCATACGATTAGTCTGTTCTTTATTCTTGTGAATAGCCTCGTAATCGAATGTTCGTCTTTCCATTGCCATATTGTTCTGATAAATCTTCTCCCTAATTTCCATCTTAATGTCGTCACTGGTATGCTTCGTCATTGGTTTAATCCTAGATTCCATAACGATATGCTGCATTTTGCTAGGATCAGTATACGTCACCGTCGGAATACCGTTGGAATCTATATGCCTGGACCTATTTTGATCCTGATGACGCAGGTAAATATCTCTTTCCTGTATCTGCTTATTGTCCTTGGTATTTCCCACGCGATACTGTTGCTTAATTTTGCTGTCCATCACATGTCTCTCCGTGAGGTAGGCCTGCAACATGTGGCCCTCCGCATCCGGTTTCCATTCTCTACCCTGTATAGGCAGCCGTTCCATTGTTTGGACTATCGTCTGCAATAAGACCGGCTCCGAAACGGGTGTCAGAATGTCCGCGTGTCTAACTCTTCGCGGGACCGGCGAGGGCAACACCTGAGTGGTCTGCTTCGTCGTGAGATCCATGGGCTGCGACAGCTGATGACGTGACTCCGTGACTTCGGTGATTTCCTCGATCTCAAAGTCAGAATCATCTTTCTTTGACGATTGGATGACACTGATCCTCGTTTCTTCCGTCGTATTTCGGTTTGATGGGAAGTAATAACGATGCGATAATTCATTTTGGATCAAAGTTGTTTCTTGCGTGGTGACACTTTGACTGATGGTAGACGTAGCCGCGGTAGTGGACACGATGCTCATCGTGGAAGTCGTAGGTAAAGTTAGCGTGTATGGATACGTTGTGGGTCTACCAGACGGCAACAAGCCGGGCAATCTATTCGACGTGTTACGTTGTGAAAGACTGAGTAGACTTTGTGCTGCTTCTTGCTCCTCGCTGCCCGATTCTTCGCTTTCTTCTCCGTCACTTTCTTCCTCCTCCTCTGAAGATTCTTCCGTGTTACCGCCACCAGCAGCTAATCGCGCGATAGCCTCCTTGTCGATATTTTCGTCGCAGACAGTTGTAGGAACTGGTACTACGCCCAATTCCACACACTTTTTGTAGTGAGCTTTGGACTTCATGTGTTTCGTAAGATTACCCTTTGTTTTGAAACTATTGCAAAAAAATTATAATTCCGTAAGTAGGTTATCAATGTTACAAATAAAGTTAGAAATATAAATGATTGCTCTCTTGCTGTAATATTTGCATCAACTTACCTAAAGGTACAATGCTTGCAAGTATACGGTCTAACATCCGTATGTGTTCTGATATGTTTCTTCAACATAGATGGTTTTTTACAACGAATACCACATTCTTCGCAGACATAACGTCCTCGTCCTTAAGTAATATATGAAATAATTGAAGATTTATTTTTACAATATTAAGATTATAGCTGTAAAGTCTTAGTAATAAAAATTGAAATAAATTAGATTAATAGTTATGAAAAGAAGAGCATAAAAATCACCGCACAAGATATTGTTTGTGATATTTAATTATCATTACACGTTTATACATAGTTATATTACATGACGGTTGAATTTAATGTTAGATATATGTAATTTTGCGTTTTAAGAATATTGTGAATTTACTGAAGATGGCCAGATTGTGACCGAAACGTCTAATGTTTTATTAATGTAATGATAATTAAATATCACAAACAATATCTTGTGCGGTGGTTTTTATGCTCTTCTTTTCATAAGTTTTGATTTATAAATGTTTGTTTTTATTATGTATTTAGATTAATAGATAAAAATATAAATTATTAAATTATATTTCATAATAAAATAAAATAAAATAAAATAATATTTTAATTTTAGAATAAGAACGTTAAGCAAATTTGGAGATTGTACAAATTTTGTTTTATTTTGAAAAATAACATTTAAACATTCCTCACCTCTTCCGCGCACATAGGTGTAATCTTCGTTACTCTCAAAACCTCCGTCAAATATCTTCACTCTTTTCGTCTTCTCCTGCATGTCACTCTCCAATCCACTGTCCGGACTGGTGGGAGTGGTTGGTCTTTGCGAAGAGTGAGTTAAAATAGCTTCTTGTTTCTTCCAAGCGGTCGTGTAATTGAGAGGTCTATGTCGAGAGTCGTAGTGTGCCATGTCCACATCTAGTGGTGCCTCCTTGCATATCTTCCAATTGGAGTACATCGACAGACCGTGCTGCTGTGTGACATACATTGGCTGCGGTCGATTCAAGGTACAATAAAACACCCTGGTGGAACACTTAAGACCTAGATATGTGTAAGCATGCCCATTTAGATATAATTGTCCATACGACTTCTTGGGTCGCGGAGTCTCCGGACTGATGAGAGGAAGCGTGTTCGCCGTAGGCGTGATCCCGTGATGCTTCTTCGGCGTAAACGTGCCGGGTTTCAACGGTAGAGACGTGGGTCTCAAGAACTTATTAGCATTAATTGTTTCTTTAACGACGTCGCCGCTCTTCGGCGATTTGGCCTCGGGTTGTTTGTCCTTAACAATTAATTCTACGGAAGTTTTCGTTGGCACTTCTGTCTTGGAAGAATCTAAGTTTACAAGTATTACCGATGACGCGTTGTCGGCCTTTATCTTAGCGCCATTGAATGCGCCGTATCCGTCCGCGACTTTAATCCATCCACGTGTATCCGAAGGGACACTATTTTTTAATCGACCATTCTCGTGAACAGGTAAGTCTAACTTAGAGATTGCAGTGTGCGTATCTATTGGGAGTGCTCTACCAGCATCAACTTCACTGACACCCCAATTCGATGATCTCTTCTTGTTTTCCGAAATGGTCTTGGGCGAGTATCTCATCTTGTTGTAAGAGTTCGAAGAAATTGTGGGATCTACGCCATTTGGATAACTAAAAGTCTTGTCCAACTTTGGACTCTTGTCGTATGTAAAATCCTTTCTCTCTCGCGGACTCTCTATACTCCTGTATTTTACGGCCGTATTATTTTTGATATGACGATCGAGCTCTGCTTTGCCGGTCTCTCCACCGGTGAGAGTTGACGGCATCCTCGTGCGATACTTGTCTGTCGAAGTTTCGACCTTGACGTTAGGAACTTTGGGACTGGTCAAACCGCTCTTCAGACCATCGCCATTAGGTGTCTTGAAACTGATCTTCATCGACTCCTTTGCCGGACTAGCCAAATCCAGAGGCTGGTCTAGCAAGGAAGGAACATGTCCAGACAATGGACTGGGCATACCAGGCACCGTACTGGGTTGTATCTTCACTGAACTAGCCAGGTCGAGTGGCTGAGGTATCATGTGTAGGCCCGGTAGGCCCGGTATCACTTTATAACCGGCTTCGCCAGCCGTTATACTCGGAGATATGTCTATAGTCGGCGTACCAGTCAGAGTATGTGGTCCGGGCATACCAGGTACATAAGGTATCACCTTTCCGCCATGGAGGATACTTGTGATACCAGCTTGCGGCAAAGTCAACGGATTGTAGGCAGTGATGCTCGTCAGCGGGTTGAGGTGCGACTCCAAGTAGTCATAACAGGACATAGTAGGCGCTATATTCGGGGTTGATATGTTTGGTATAATGGGCGCCAATATCTTCGGTGCGTTGGGCAGAGATATGGAGGAATTGGACGTGTTAGCCGATATTTCCGGCGGTTTATGCATCATGGTACCACCAGAATGAAGTCCCGATTTTACCACTATCGATGCCGTCTCCGAGTTGATGCACTTGCTATTGACAACGTGCTCGTTCGTGGGCGAATTTGTCTGTCGTGGCTCGATCCTCATCGTTTTCGTTACTTCGCCCGTGTTGTCGAGAATCCTCACTTCACCACCGAACATCTGTAGTGAGTTTGGACGCGGATACTTGCTGAGCTCCTCTAGCGATCTTAAACTGGTCGGCACAGTTTCCGTTCTTTGCTTCTTGGCAGGTGGAGCGTACGCGTCGACTAGTCTGGTGTTACCTAGTAGAGGACCCGGCGAGGGTAACGGTTGCAAGGTGCTATAATAATCGGCAGATTTTACATCGAAATCAGAATCTCGTTTTTCTAAGTCCGCGTGATAATCGGTTCCTTTTCTAGAATTGTCAATACCTTTACAGTAATATCTGCGGTGAGCCTCTAAATTGTCTATACTAGTATAGGGGATGTTACAAGTGGGACAGACAAAATTTTCTACAGCAGTCTCCAGTACTGGTCCGTTCATAGAACCGCGAGTTTTTAAAAGAAGATCCTTAATGATTGAGCTATCCGGAAGCTCATCTTTCGCTTCCTGAGCACAACTATCGCTATAACAACGCTTTCTGTTGTTCAAGATCTCCTCCGCGGAAGACAAGTTTAACGGCTGCTGTTCAAATGACTGTTTTGTCTCGACTAGGCTGTGTTGGCGATGCATTAGTTTGTGCAGACATGGATCCACTGCATCGACGATTGCCTGATTGTCTGTAATAATCTTGTCGATATGCTCCTGTAGCTGCTCCGCCTTAGGTTTAACAGAATTGGAAGTGGAAGTATTTGTGGAGGAAGACAAGCAGGAACTGTTAGAAGAACTGGGCGATAAGGAAGACGTTTCGGTGTCACTGTTCACGCACTGTAATGCTGTTCGGGCTTGAAACTTTGGCTTATAGATCTTGCCGGTTTTCACGGTCTTTACTACAGCAGTGGATACTGTCGTCGTTGCCGTTGTGGACGTCGAAGCTGGCGGCGGCGGTGGTGTACCAGTACCATTACTGGCGCTATCCGATAGACTTATGTCGGAATCCTCAGATACCTGCGAAAAAAATGTTATAGATTGTCGCATATTAATTAAATATCAAAACTTATAATACTGAATTGCCTAATGAATGAACTAAATGATATTTATTTAACATAAGAAAGTTACAAATGCCTATTAAATATTAAACGTCTGTATTAATCGGCAACTACCTTATTAGTTCTTTTATGTAATATCAAGATTTTATCAAAGGCCATTAAATTATTTAGACTAATTTAATCAATAGAGTACCTTCTCTCCTTTCTCCATCTTGTGTGCATGAGAGCGCGACCTACAGTGCTTGTACAGATTTGATTTGGTCTTGAAGGAAATTCCGCATGGTACGCATGGATACGGTCGTTCGTTTGTGTGCGCCCTGATGTGCTTTTGAAGGACACTCGGCTTGGTCCACGTCATCGGGCAGAAAGGACACGCGTAGCTGCCGCTCTTTCGAGACTCAGCGATGGGCTCGACTCCCCCTGTCGGCTCCGGCGAAGGTTCGAGTTTGTTGCCGAGTTCCTTCGATGACTCCTTGCCATCCTTATTGTCGTCCTTTCGTTTTGGTGCCTCGTCAAAAATGACGTTGTTTGCCGTGCCCTCCTTCTCGACGACTTTCGGCGTAACTTCGGTCGTCGCCATCTTCTTGAATTTCTTGTGTAGGTACTTTGGCTCGCCATCGTTGTTGTTGTTGTTGTTATTGTTGTTATTATTATTGGTCAGCTGTGGGTCTGTCATCGCCACAGTATGGGTCTCTGCAAACAGTGCAGCACCAGGTATTATTAATCACTGCCGACTGTCAAAGTCGGAAGAAAAAGAAAAGGCGAGATCATGCGCGGCGAACGGGTGGGTTCTCAGGTGACTCAGATGCGAGAATGAATGTCGTCGTACACGATGTTCCGTGTTGAGAGGGGAGGGTGATTCACGAAAGATTCTCAATATTCTGCGCGAATCGTTGAGACTATTCCATGAAGAGAACGCGCATGGCGTCGATTAATCCGATTTTAATTGTTGATTATCTCTATTGTAACAGGATGCTATAGTGTGACTGTTGATGTTGGGAAAAAACAAGCGTAAAAAATCCCGAGGTAATAGACACAGAGTAAATTTTTGATTACGTGCAAAGTGACCTTACGTAACGACACTAATAATGCATCGAATTTACGATGACGACGGAATCGTGTGACACGCGTGCGACGACGATCGTACATAAGGAAAGGTGTTCGAGGTCGCCCCAAGTAAAGTATCACGATGACGCCGATTGGAAAATTCTAGTCCACTGTGTCAATTGCCTTATGACGTTTTCATAAATACAAAGGCGTTAATGCACTCTTGGTGAGATGAGAAAATACTGACAGTCGTTTGGTATGCGTTATATTATTCCATCGATTACGTGAGCACTAACAATTACGTGACGCACAAAAGTTGTAAGAATTAATTTGCTGAATAATTGCGTCGAATCACGACCGAGACATCAAATGTAATAGAACGTTAAAGTTACCTATCTCGATTTTTTATCGAGATATTGCCCATCATTATCATAATTAACCGTAATTGCACAAAATTGTATATATGTATGTAAAAAATATAATATATTGGAGATATATTTATATCCAGGAGTGGTGTATTCTATTTTCACGTCTATGTAGATGACAGCGCATTTAGTTTCGTATTAATTAATTTTATCGTATAAGATAAAAATGTAAAATTTTTGTTCAGATTATATGTATATCGAGGAGCGGTATAAAAATATAACAAATATACATATATTTATTTTATATATATATATATATATATATCAATTTTATATACATACATATAATTAAATTAAATTAAAATGAAGTCTATATGTATATGTATATAAGTTTATCATACATATATTCTGCACAAGGAAAGTAACTGGCAGATATTTCGCAGTACACTTTCGCGATTGAGAAAATACTTGGCCGTGAATAATCGCTAATAATAATCAATAGATATTTTTCTTCGCAGCGAAAAAATAGTTAATCTAAAATGATACATACAGGGAAAATATCGGCGGTCACATAAGAACTCCGCAAATAATTCAATTAGGAAATTCGATTACGCATCTTGCGGTACGCCAATTCTATTAGATTCCGCTCTAATGGTGTAGACACGCTTTTAACTACGCGTTATTTTAAGGCATCCTTTGTGAGATTAACTTTTCTTTTAGCACGTAGTATATACACATCACAGGATACATTGTAGTTTCAACGCCCGCTAACTAGATAATCATAATATTTTTTATAAGTAGCGCTTTTTAATTCTGATAAAATTCTAACAAATATTTCTGATGTATAAATTAAATTTTATATCGTTAAATAAGTTCAACAATATTTATATATTAACATCATTTAATAAAATCTGCAACGTTTTAAGCGGAAATAGATTCCAACGCAATTATCTGCATGTTCAATATTCAAAGCGCGACAGGTCATCTCCGCGAAATTATACAGCAATGTGACGATGCAGAAACGGAAGTTTAGAACGGGTTTAACAGTTCACACACATACACATACACAACAGTTCATTTACGTGAACGAGCGAGGAGACTTCTCTGCGCTTGCATTTTCGTTTATAAGCTGAGTTTTCCCTTCCGTATTTACTCACCGGCGCGACTGATCGACGACGAATTATTTAGCGTATTATATAGAAGGTATTATATAGAATCATAGTCTCTCGGCATATTTATCTCTTCTTCTCGATGCAATAATTATGCGATCGATCGTATGTAGGTCGATAATCTAAATGTCGCATTCAGTTGACACTTCATTACAATTTGAATTTGATACAGTCATTAGTCTGATATCATTAGCATTTCGTAGTTATATCGTAGTTATATAAAGATATTTTGAAATTAATTTATATTCATTCTATGAAATATTCAAATTAGTACATATAATGTAATGTAATTGAAATGTAATTACTAAAATAATTAATTAGCTTGATATCTACTCAAGACATTAAATATTATTATTAAAGATTTGATTTTTTTTCTTTGTAAATTTTCTCATTAATAATTTTTTAAGTGTATTGCGACACACATTTTAATTTTTAAAAAATTTACAATGTATCGTCATTATGTAAATTATTCGAATATATATATATATCTTCTCTCTCCTCTGTATATACCTATGTTTTAAATTTTTGATTAACCCATCGAGTTATAAATATTTGCAAGCACTTAAAATCCACAATTTCCAATCCGCAAAAATTTGATTGCCATCGTCATTGAACACAATCGTTGATTATAAGAAATTAAATTTCATTACGTTTTGGCAATCGGTATTAGCATTTTTAGAGAAACAATTGAATTTTACTTTATGAATACAATTTACATCGATCGATAACTATTAAAATAAAAATATTCAATAATCATGCAAAAATAAATTTATGTCAAAGGAACAATTTCACAAACAATTTAATATATTTTGTTTAATTCTAATATTTTGAGAAAAATTTATCGCGTCTTAAAACATTAAATAATCCATTAGATAATTCATTTCTATTTACTCTTCACTTAAAAAAGTTTCTCTCCTTTTATATAGTCGCTATAAGTTTTTGCATAATATTTGACATCAGTTCGGGTAGTAAAGACTTAAGTAAGATTCATGAATAACTCTATATTTTTTTGCGTTTTTCATTTGCATAGTTGCTCTCATCGTATCCCTCGTTGAAGAATGCGCGTCGCCAACCGAGCGTCCACGTCGTTCTCGCGTATATTTTTATAACTAGCAGAAATCGTCGGCCTTTTCTTGGACTCCACTTTCGCGGCACCGTTCGCCGAAGTACCCGGTAATTTTGGATCGCGCTATTTATATGCGCAAATAAAGTAGAGGGAGAGGGAAAGAAAGAAAAGAGAGCGAGCGAGAGAGAGAGAGAGAGAGAGAGAGAGAGAGACAGAGAAGGACAAAAAAAGAAGCGTGAGGAGCTGGCAGAACGCGAGCCAATCTCGTACGCCACGAAGGCATTTCTTGCGGAGAATCACTGCCAGACTTACATCAATCCATTTGGCAGCGGTGATTTCCTTCACTCGGAGAAGGAATACCAGGAAATCACCATGAAAGTTTTGATTCTCGTAAAAGACATTGAAAGTATCGCGCGATATATTATAACTCATCATTTAAGTGACCTAAGGTTAGACAACAAGCGAAATTTCACAAAAGTGTAGTTCATTCTTCAGCTATTTTTATCGATCTCAATAGATTTTAGATGAACATTAATTTAATATAATTCTATCTTTGTATAATATCTTATCGTAATATCAATGTCTATTTATTCAATCTAAGATCCATTTCTATAAATGTAGATAAACTCTATACACGCAGATTAACTTTAATCTCAGTTTAATTTACTTTATCTTTTTAGAATTAAAAGAAGATAAAAAAAATTAAATTGATTGTGTGATTTAAAGTTAATCTGCATTTATATAGAAACGAAAATAAATTGCTCGTCTGATTGGCGAAAACGGTCGAACGAAGATGAATCGCGTTAATTGCAGTTGTGGCTGCAAAGTTTACGACGCACACGCAAGCACAATACGTCGATCCGTGAATAAAAACACTCCTTTATGAGCAGACACGTCGTGGGAGGATACGCGTGACGCAAGACACTTAGGTGGATTTCATTAGCTCTTCTCCGGCTGCAGTGATGAATGAAGTGACGATGGCGCGCTCTTTACTGTCAAAGTCATTCTTATTCGCTCAATCCTACATTCTCGAACGCGCGATATCTACGCGTTATTATCACAGGATGTTTTATGTATTGCGAACCGATCTAAGAGTTGGTGCACGAGGAAACTGAATCATCGCATCGCCGGTGATATTTACGCGCTATCGTAAATTTACATAAAGCGTCCGTGTGTCGTAACAGTGTATGTATGTACACGTACACTATACTATTATTTGATTTTAAAGAGGAACGTATCTGTATAACAGTAGTGTATATAATGACGATATGTGTATAATATCACGTTGAAATATTCAAATAGTAGAGGTTTTAACATTGTTAAATATTAAAGGAGCAATATATATATAGTAACTCAATTCCTTGAATTAAATAATATATTATTGTTTTTAATTTCCATGTATCAAAATCAATCCATTTCTACGATTATTCTCAAAGAAAATAGTTTCTATATTAACGTATGCACTTAGTAAATAATAAACTAAATGTTAGTCAAATTTAATACATGTTCATGAGTTAATTTGTTAAACTTTACAGTTTTAGTTAAATTAACGACTGAGTATAAGGAACATTTTCTATAGAAGTGATCACTCACATTATAATAAATTATGAATTTAACAATATAGCTTACAAATAGCTGCATTATAATTCGTAAGAGGAGATTAAAAGTTGGAGAATTTATCCAAATTGAACACACAACATAATACTAAAATTAATTATCGGCGAGTGTGCTAGATGCTATTCTTCCTTCGTGTTTTAATTGTATCGCGTGCTCCGAATCGAGGCTGATGTAACATCGATGAATTGAAAAAGGATAAACAGAGAAGAGATTATCATCGAGGATGTATCGCCCGAGAGTTTCAGATTATTCAATTAACGGCCTCTCAAATATTTGCTTGAAATTACAACTTGTTATTGAAGTTATTCGGGCATCACACGTGCATATACTCACGTAAGCTGCCTCGTAACGAATATACATACTTCGCAAACGCGTATGGCAGCGCAATAAATACGCATGCACTCGCGGAGTCCGCAGAGCGACGAAAATGGGTCACGATACGTTTTGTTTGCATTTCGAGCAAACGCAGATGCAGATTTTGGTCGACTATACTCGGCAGTATAAAATACCGCCGCAGTTATTTCTCTACGAATAAACCGCTCCAATTCCGTGGACGCGTTTAATTCCGTGAGAAACTAAAGCGAAATAACTGTAGGTATCCTGTTATTGCTTGATAATTTTTTTGTGAATATTAGAGAAATTAAAACCACGAATTAAAATAAATTATTTCCTAATTTGCTTCGGAAGACAATAAAAATTCGTAAGAAATGAAAATGAAATACCAGATAAGCTTCTACATAAAAAAAGTATAAGAATTTATTATAGCTTTCAGAGAATCTTAAAAAAATACTTAAAAAAATACAATCATAAGATTTCAATTTACTTGGAATAAAAGAATGAAAATCGATGTGATCTTATCTTGCATTGATATTTATTATTTATCATCTGGAATTACGTACATTTCACAAGCACTACAAAAATCTCAAGGAAAATCACAATGCCTTTTTATGCGAAAATTATTTTTGTCTCCAGTAAATCCGCTTTTTAATTTTATTATAAAATGTCACACATCTAGCGAAAGATCGTCAATCATACCGATAAAGTTCCGAAAATAAAATTCTTGGAAATAAAAGGGAATTAACTTAAAATAAAATTGTCTCAATCATTTTATTTTAGATCGATCATCGGCACGTCAGAGAAGACGTGAGGTTTTCTATGTACCACTGTGCACGTAAAGTTAGTTGCGGACTCTCGCCGTAAAGTTTTATTTTCGGACTTTCGATCGCCGAGTTTAGCGATCTCGCCCACGTCGTTTTCCCCAATTCGAGTAAAAGCCCGATATAGAAGCTTCAGCTACGGGAGTCTCGGGAATACTTTATTGATGTATTAGTGTTATTATTGTTTGCCCTCTATCTTGATAGCTCGCTCCCTGACCTCGGGCTCCTCTCTTGACGATGCAATAGCGGGTGTGCGCGCGCGAAGATAACTCTCGTTGCATGTCGCCATGTTTGGCCAACTAAGATGCAAACATAAGACAAATTTATACGATTCACGATCGTATTTGTATTAGAGAAAAATGAAGCATGAGTTTCTCAATTTCTCTCATCCATTAAGGTTAATAGGCAAGTTTTTATAAGCACCTTTTTTAAATGTAACATAAAAATTTGCATAAAATTATGTTATATAATCAAAATTGCAAATAAGTTTCAATAATCATATATAAGTTTTAATTAAAACAGTATATAAGATATTTTAATTAAAATTATTTCAATCTTTTTTTCTTTAAAATTTAAACGATTAAATACAAAATAGGAACGCAAATTAAGTAAATGGATGTAAGTAAGAATGCAAGTCGTAGATATTGTTTCGTATATTGGCTTAATCCTGAGTGAGAGTTCGAAGAGGCGAAGCGTAAACTCGTACAAACGACCAATTGCAACCTATGAATAGTTCGTTCAGTCTGCCACACGTCGTACAACGTACATCATGCCACCACACGTTATATGGACCTGACAATTCGTTAATCGTTTTATGCCGGACGCGTCAGACATGTTAAACGCTCGTTCAACTGACCGCAGCTTAATCCCGTCATGCCTCAATTTTCGCACTTATTTACGTCTGATTCTCAATTAGTGCTTTATCGTTTGAAATATTCACAAATTTATCTTTCGTCTTGATACGTTGCAAAAAGTGATAAATCACACGTCACCGAATTCTGACAATTTTAGCGGCTACATAAAAAATTTGCGATTAGTCTTTTGAAATTCCTAATAAAAGTTTTTGCATTTTGTCTTAATTAAATTGAGTTTTTAACATTAAAAATATCAAACGGTTATCAATCATTATTAGCTGTTTCTATTTTTTTTTAAATTAATATTAATTTCTTAAAATGTGGAATTCTGAAATTTTTTACTTTTCAATAATTATGTCCTTTATGCTGATGAAATATTTAGTTTTTTTTTCTCAAAGTCTCTCTTTATTTTTATAGTAATTTAATTGATTCTTTTAGTGAGCAAGAAACCTGTACTGGTACTTATAATTTTTTATAGTATTAAGTCAAGATTTTCTGTTAGATTTCAATGATTTTTCTATTAATACTTTGTTTTTATTATTATATCAGTTTTTTTTTAAATACGCGATTTAAATCATGCTACATTACTGACGCGTACATAACACTTATCAATCATGCATAGTGCGTAGTTAAGCAGGAAAACGCGACCACGACTAATCGATTAATTATCGCGCAAAACATAAGAAGCCCGTGTAGCTCGTTCTTATCTGGCTCAATTGATAAACGGGAAATCAGGCTTGAATGGCATTGCGCCATTCTCATGGTTATCATACAACTACGACGACAACTTCTCCGCACCTGTATACAAAGTCAGCGAATACTCGGAATTCCGTCATACGTGAATCAGTGATCTCGAAAGCGTTATCAAACACTGGATTGCAGAAACCGGCTGCATCGTTTCACGACTTTCGCCGGCGAGAGATCGCCGATCCCTCAATTCCTCGCCTCGAGGAAGAAGCGAGATAATTTTGGCAATGCCGCGAGCTTTTAAATATTTAACGTGACGAACTCTAGTGGGAATTCTTCAATACGTAAGAGAAACGAACGCGCTGAAACCTCAAGGCATTTTGTTGATTCTGAGTCAGACCTCGGGTCAGTTCCCCGCTCGTTCATTAATTTTGCTTAAGCTACGATAGCTGTCCGATTCTTTTCTGCCGGTACGAGGTGAAGTTTAATTTAACTGATGCGATAATCGATAACGGTAGAATGTTTCTTTTTATAGCACGGACAGTGTGTTGTTTCGGCATAGTCATTCAATGCAGCGTCGATAATTTTAACTGTTTGTTAGTAGTATTTTAACGTACGCAAACAACATATTTATTTATCATGGTTTTATTGCCAGATTGTGTGTGTGCCAGATGGACGAAATATGTCGTCCAATTAACGTCCACTCAATGCAGCATTTTGCGTAAATCAAATCAGTGATGCGCAGTATTTCTCTTATGTGAACTATTTGTAAATGAATCTCTTCTTTCACATTGAAATACATTCAGTGTATAGACTGTAATATTTTACAACTTTAAAATGATGTAATCAAGATACTTGCAGATTATGATTTAAAAAAAACTAAACTACCTCTTTTCCATGTAAAGTGTTGGAAATTATTATCATACATTACGAGAGAGAGAGAGAGATCTTCCTGGAAATTAGATTACATCAGCAGTATGTCGCTACGGAAGCAATATTGAGAAAAACTTAGGAGGTGATAAAAAAATGTGCAAGAAATTTCAGTAATCTATCAAATTTTAATTCGTTAACACGCATTGCCAATCTGCTTTCAATTAATTAGACTATCTCGTTTTCACCTGAACTATTACAATCATCATCGATTATTGTTATATGTTACAAGATATTTCTATAGAAATTAAATCACATCAGAGGGTTTTTGTAAAACTCTAATGATTAGCACGCATTGCTATTTTGCTTTCAATTAATTAATCTATCTCGTTTCCATCTGAAGTATTGGAATTATAATCGAATTAACGATTGTTATTGCGCGTTACGATCCTCCTATGGAAATTAGATCACATCAAAAGTCTGTCGCTGCGGAAGCGAAGTTGGGAAACACTGGTGTATCGTGTAGCGGATCTGTGTGGCGGCCAAGCGCGCGTCGTTGCACCGGATGAACTCTCTGATCATGCGGTGGCCGCTGCCGTCACCGCCGCCGCCTCTCCTTCGTCTGACTGTATACTCGTATGCAATGCACGCGGTGGCCTCTCGGGGGTCGTACGGTGCTGCCATCGGCGAGGAAGCGGGAGATTCCCGCGATGTGCAAGTGAGTCACGCGCGCAACCCGAGCCACCGCCGCCGTCGCCGCGTCGCCGCGTCGCCACGCCACGCCACGCCGCACCGCGCCGCGCCGCGCGCGTCTGACGAAGAAGCGGCATTCCCTACCTTTCCCTTCCCGCGCCCATCAGTCGCCTGCTTGCGTCTGATGGAGCACAACTCTCCCCTACCGTCGGCCTTCGCACGGCCACTACTGTCCTGACGCACACAGCCGCACACATACACACACACACACACACACACACATTGCAAACAACACGGAACGATCTCGCTCGCTCACGCGCTCGGGGATTCCGCTCGACACTCTGCGCGCGCGCTACCGTACTCCGCACTCCGCGCGATAGTCCCCCACCTCGCGCCGCGCCGACGGAGAGACTCGACACGAATCCACGCTGCTCCGCTCGCTCGCTGCCGGTGAACGGGTGATTGGGTCACGCACCCCGCCGTGCGTCTACGTGCCCTAGGACGTTCACGGCCGCCTATCCACGGAATCCCTCCTTTGCCCCACCCTCCCCTTGATGCTTCCTCCCAAAGAAAGGAGACTCTCTTCGAGACTGAACTGATGATATGAACGAATGTTTTTCTCCCTTCGCGGATATATACATTCACACGCATGCAACACGTATAGATACTCTTTCTTTCTCTTTCGTTTTCCACAATTTTTTAAATTTCATTCTATCTATTCGATCTTTTATCTCAATTTTATATTTTAAAAAGAATAAATTATCATAAAAATATAGAATGTAATAAAAAGTCAAATATTTCTGTATAAAGGACATAATTCTTGAAAAGTCAAAAAATTGTGGAATCCTATCTATTATACAAGAAACGCAATTATTAACCTAAAAATAGAAACTACAAAAAATAGAAAAGAAAAAACAGAGTGGTCAATAATGACCGCTCAGTACTTCCGATGTTAAAAACATGGTGTAACGTTCGTGTAATCTTAATTTCTGTGGAATATCATTAACACTTCATTACTCGCATCAAGTATTTTTCTTGTTCTATTATGAAATGATTACGCCATAGAGATTCCCCGCTTTAAATAAATTCGTTAAACGTATGAACGCTAAGTATTCACATTATTATATTGTATTTAGCGCAATTGTTTCTCAATTGAACAATTTTGTTTGCATTTATTTTTGTATAAAGTATAAAATATTATCAATATTTATTTAATTTTAATCATTAAAGAGAACAATGAAATTGAAATATATGTGAAAGAGAGAAGAGTGTCAGAAATTCTGCGCGAATAATTACGTTAAAAAAAATCACGCGAGTAATGTAGGGCTAAACTTTCACTCGATTATGTATTTTGCGAGTAATGCGAGGGAAAGCGAATCAACGCTCGAGATTTTAATCTTGCCCTCTTCATTCTCTGTCATTACATCATCTAACTTGCACGTTATCTTGATCGTCACAACTTCGTGTAGTCGATAAAAATCTGATATAATTCAACACTAAAGAATGGCATAAAATAGATATGCTCTCGCAGTACTCTAGATTTTAATTGAAAATGACCCGACAATTGAGTCATTCGAGTATTGCTGTCAGTCGTGCAAACAATATGACTTCATATTTACCTTCCGATTCGTTTAATTAGATTCTATCACTGACGAGTGCCGTTATCGCCAATAGGCTTTTGTGTGTGTTTATGACGCATGGCGCATAAATCTATATAATAGCGAATTCTTCGTATTTGAGCTTTGAGCGTCGTCTCGTTACAACAAATATTACGTATCTCTATGAATTGCAAATTCACCGAAGATCATCAATCGACGATCCGTGTGAGAACGGAATTTAACGTATATTATACCGTGAATATTTCTAAAAATTAGAACGAGTATTTACCGAGTAAATAACGTAATTCTTCCGGTTTCGACGCGAGTGATGGTACCGTATCTCTTGTGGCTTCTTTTCCGCGAAAACAAACGTGCGAGAAACGGTTATTAATGCTAGTTGAAAGAATACGATAAGCTGGCTACAATTAATCGTGGTAGCCTCAATTGCTGATCTTCATGTCACGATCGATGTGGAACGTGATATAGTATAACTGTATCTCTTCGATTATCAATGCCCGCCGTCAATTTACCGTACGTCAAAGGACTCGGAATTTTCGTTTAGCTTGAAATTGACGAGTGATTTAAATCTTACTACTAGTAGGCAAGATTAAATATAAATTAATATACAGTATTCGACTGTCGTCAAAAATTGATTTCGAAGATTAATTCCTTAAGATAAAATCACTAAAGATAAAATCGATTTCTCTTTTTCTTAATTTTATAGAAAGTCATCCGTCATATTCCGTCATATTCCGTCATATTCCGTTATCGTTATTCACAACATAGCGTATATACATATAATAACAACAACAACAATAATAATAATAACAATAATAATAATATGTGTAGGTAATGAAATTATTTCCATTCGCTGTTCAATGAAGGAGTCAAGTTCGAGAGATCACATGGTGGCAATTAAAATCTCTGAGGATACGTCCAGCGTGAATGGGTGAGTGTCGTACAATCCTTTTAAACTTATTACAAGACCGTAACGGGTTTATAGTATCGCCGAGCGAGCGTAATGAAGTTCGGTGGATTTATGGGGGTGCACGGACAGTTAAAGTAAATTTAGATAGCGAGTAAAGTAAATTCCATTGTATCACGTGTGACCGCCGCTTTTCGCGAGATATTTTAACCCGTGGATGTTTGCGCCGCGAAACATGAGTTTTCCATTTGATCTCGTAATTCTATTTTGGAAAAGCCAATGATCACTGACATCGATTATCCCATAATCATATATAGCTTGATTTAAGCGAGAGTTATGTACGTGTGTATGTGTGTGTGTGAGTGTGTGTATAATATATATATACACATACATACACGTTTACACATATTTCTAGTAATTGGAAATAAAATTCACAATAAATTTATTATTAATGTCTATCAACGTAGATTAACTTTCATCACGATTTAATTTACTCTTTATCTTTTCCTTTTTATTGTAGAATTAGAAAAAGATATAAGTTAGACCGAAATTAAAGTTAATCTGCATTGATAAAAACAGGGAATAGACGATTAAATATTTATAAAAAATTTTCTATCATATTTTTTACACGCAACACGTTCACAGATTGAACGTCTTGCATCGTTTCATAAAGCATTTTTATATTTTTTGCAATTGGCGTCGTTATTTGCATCGCAATTTCACAAGAAACTAAGCAAAAAAAAAAATTAAATGATGACGAAAAGCGATTCCACGAAAGGTGTTAATCGTCAACAGCTGATCTCTTCCGCATAAATACGTGCTTGATATCGCGACATATCGAATTCCTTTGACAGATTTATGCGTAGTACGAGATTCCACACAAATCAGTGGAGATTCCCGTCGGCTGATGAATGATCCAACGCTTAACATCTCCATATTCTTGTATAAAGTTAGAAATTCCTAGTAAACCAGGAGAATTCCGCTTACATTCGAGTTACTGTATTCTCTATAAGTTATCTGAAAGGAG
Organism: Acromyrmex echinatior; assembly: GCF_024713525.1. Taxonomy (NCBI): domain Eukaryota; kingdom Metazoa; phylum Arthropoda; class Insecta; order Hymenoptera; family Formicidae; genus Acromyrmex; species Acromyrmex echinatior. The sequence continues at coordinate 6,910,421 of NC_141866.1, read as the reverse complement.
AATCATAGCGAGCTGATAACAGAAGTTATCGCGGTGTTATCTACGCAATCGATACTCTTGTAATTAAAACTTTTGTGATCGTAATCGTGTTTACATTGCGCGTTATATATGACGAATTGCTACTATATTCGTCATCATTTTTCATATTTGTAATTAGAAAAAATAATGTAAAAATAGTTTCGAAAATTTTCAATTTTTTGATAATTTTTTAATTTTTATAATGCGTTTTAAGTTCACGGATAGAACAATTTTACTAAAGTATTTCAAAAATTTTGGCTAAATACATATCTAAAAATAATTGTGTTGAGTTATTAAAATAATTGTGTAGGTCAAGTATAATGGACAAAAATGTAAAGGAGTTGCAAAGGAACTTGACATTCTTGCAATCAACTTGTGCATCACGCAATTATTACATACACAATTATTTTATTGGTCTAACAAAATTATTTTTCAGACCTGTAACTAGCTGAATTTGTAGATATTTTAGCAAAACCCAAGGTTTAGGTTTTAAATTGATCGTTCCATGTGCTTCTGCAACTAGGTGACTTTCCAATTGATAGACTCCCGAGAAAATATATAAATGACATTTTTTGTGAAAAATTAACATTTATAGCGTCACTTGTCGATTATTTTAAAACGTAACAGAATACGTATGTTTACAGAATATAATTCTCCTTCATTTTACGTTTCTTTAACTTGTTTCACGAACTTGTACTATCATCTTCGCGTGCTATTGTTTATACACAAAACAGCCGCCAAGTTCATCGCATGTTTATGCTTGTTTCAAAGAAATGTGAAGCATTATAGCGACTACTCATCCTCGAGTCTCATTCTGTTCCGTTTTCATTATACAAGTACTCTTCGCAGACAAGGAATGTTCTCTGGGTTCTCGAAATTAAGACAATATCTCTTACCGTTAGATGAATAGCTATCTCAAAGATTTATTTTAAGCGCTGACTGTTCTAATATGAATCGCACTGCTCGACCAAATGCTTCCCGAATGATTTGAAAATGGAGTTTGCATAACATTCGAATTATTGTTCGCCGATAGAAATATCCACGAATGGAGGCACCTCGCGCTGTAAGTCTGAATCTCTCGGGGCTTACAATTCTCCGGGCCTGGGAGTCCTTTCCACGAATAGACGACAAATCGAGAGAAATTCCGAGACGATCCCACTCGCAGTCCGGCTGATTCCGGCTTTATACGGCTTGGCCGTAGGTCGCTGTCGTTTCGTCGTCGCGTCGTCGCGTCGTCGTGTCGTCGCTGTAGGCATAGAAAGATACGCGCCTTATACTCGCGGAGCTCGCTCGCTCGTTCTCCGTGTCTTCTTGGCGTAGCATGAAAATAGCCCAGCGTACTTGGAATATCGCGTGGCCTACGCGCTAAGCATGCTAAAACGGCGTCATCCAACGCCGCTCGACCAACGGACGTGGCGTGCGTGAGTGCGTGCGTGAGTGCGGAGCGATTACTTAAAGAAGCATGCTCATCGATGCTTGGCTATTAGAAAGTACTCAATAATTTTCTTTGAATACTTTATATAGCTTCAGTATTTACGCATCTAGATGTAACATTCGCAAGACAAATATTCATTTAAAAAAATATATGTAAGAATTAGATAAAAACGATCGGAACAGCTTCATGAATAATGATTTTTTGTATAAAGTAAAAAATCATTTATAATAATAATTCGAATTACATCTTTTACAGTTGGTATAAATACGTGAATAGAAGAGAGAAAATAATTACTTTGATTTCCGTTTTCGTGGTTTTATAACTGTCTGCTATGCATTTAAATAAATTAAGCTAATATGGGGGGGAAATTCCTATAAAGAAGAATTTTTCGGAGCAGAAAAACGAGAAGAAGGGAAGAGAAAGAGAGGGAGAAGCTTATTATATCTGTCAGTGTGCAGTTCAAAAATTGTTCTCTCGCCATCTACCCGCTCTGCAACTTTGTCGTACAGACTATCTCTCTTGAAGTTCACATGTACTTGTTTGACCAGAGGTGGTCGACCAGCGATACTGGAGAAATACCGACCAACGATTAATTATAACTTGCCGGTTATTTACGGCTTTAATTTGCGTGCTGATTCTTCACAATCTAACGGGTGTTTCGAAATTACTTCTTTTCGATTAAGCTTCAGTTGCATGAAATTTTCCTACTAATTTTGTTCCTACTAATTTGAAAGAATCTACTGGAAATCTAGGAAAAAAAAGATATAACGAATATCTAGGAAATTGCCATGTGAACAATTTTCATTCCTCTTCATTCATTCATTTATAATACTATTGTTAGATTTTATATAAAAATTTTATTTCATACAAACGTGCAATATCATTTCTCACGTGTCTGTTTAGCGAGTTAAAAATAAAGCGCGGTTGTAAGTATATAAAGACTAAGACTGCGTTGTACTTTCAAGGATAGAAACGTTAGTCAGCGATAATGTTAAACGATTGCTGTCATTATCTGTGTATCTCCCTCTCTTTATATTGGAAAACATGACAGCGTGACAAAAAAAGCCTTTCGGATAAAGTAAAGTCGTCGTAAGGATCGTAAATGAATATCGTAAGATACCTATGCGCAATGCGCATATATAGGCACGTATTGCGCGCGCGCACGCACGATTGAAGGCTGAAATTACTATGATCGCATATACGCGATGCTCGCACGCGGTCCGGTTTGTAAAAAGAAGAGGGGAAAGCGAATAGAGGAGCCAACAAAATGCTGACACGGAGGAGGGCTTGACGTAACGACCGCAGCATCCCTCGTAAATTTTTACAACGCGATCGTAACACCGTTCACAATGTACGAAACTCTGGTCAAGAAAGAATCCAATCATTTCTCTCCGTCTCGTTCTCCTGTTTCTCTTTCATGATCACTCAGCTTTCCGAGTATCACGAAAACACGTCGATGTATCGAAGCGATGAGACCGCAGAGAAGGAAGGGAGCGACCGAAAAAGGAGAACGAAGTAGTGAGCGTCGAGAGGGAGAAAGAGAAGCGATAAAGAGAGAGAGAAAGAGAGAGAGAGAGAGAGAGAGAGAGAGAGAGATAGTGGAATGACGAACCAGGAGAGGAGGATCGAGATCGGAGAGCATGGTCACAATGCACGAGAGAGCAGGAGAGAGAGAGATAAAGGAGAGAGGCGAGAAAGACAGAGGCAATGTTGTCGCATCATATCTCGCGAGTATATGGGGTCAGAGGAAAAGAGGGACAACAAACATGCTGCGCGAAGAGTGACTATGGAACGAGAGAGAGAGAGAGAGAGAGAGAAGAGAGGACTGATAGTGAGGAGGTCGCGGAAGAGAGAGAGGAGGATGAGGCGAGGAGGAGAGAACTACGGGGGGAAGAGAGAAAGAGAGAGAGAGAGAGACTCATGGTTCACCTGTCGTCATGGCAACGCCGCTTCGCCGCTCACTTGTTACTCCATCGGCATAGCTCGGCCCTCGGCGGCGGTCCTCTCGCAGCCTCCGCAGGAATACGAACGCGAGTCACGATCCATCGCGTGGGACAGAGAGCGAGCCGACGCCTCCTTTCCTGATGGGCGAGCGCTCGGCTTGCTGGAGGCGCGATCTCTCTACCGCGCGAAGATCGACTTGAATCCTCTCTCTCCTGTTTTTTTTTCTTTTTTTCCAACCACACGGGCGGGAAAAGAGAAAAAGAATCTTGCGCGCGCGGTGAGACACGAGATCACCCTTTTCTTGCGTTCCACCACTACAATACGCACTATACGAATTATCACAGAAGAAATACGCACTCCATCGCGAGATATTTGTATATATGTATATATATGTATGTATGTATATGTATTCTCGTCGTCCTCTCCCGTTGTTTCCTCTTTCACCCACGGAGAAACGTAGAATTCGAACGTATCACAGAAACGTGGAGGTGGGGAAAAAGTGAGCACAACATCCACCCTTCTCTTCTCCGATTCGTGTGTTTTACTCGCTCCGTCCTCCCGCCACGTACTTAAGCCGAAGTCACTCTTCTATTTTAAGCTCCGCACTTGCCTCGTCCGTCGTATCCTCTATCTCTCTCTCTCTCCTTCTCTTTTTCTCTCTCCCTCCTGCTGATACCAGTCGTACGCACGCACGGCACGCACGCACGCACGCATGCACGCATGCACGCACGCATGCACGCACGCGCTGAGCGATATTCACACACTTACGAAGCGCCCAACGATCTCTCGCGCTATATACGGTGTACGTGCGCGATTTCTCGTTATCCACTTACTACGAGCGCGTCAATCTGTTTGCTATGCAAATCCCGTCCGACCGGCGCTGACGATGATAACGGGCAACGAGTGATAGCTCCGAATCGGCAGCTCCGAGTCGTCGGATATGATATCTCTCGTTAACGTAATCGGCCGCGCGCGGTTAGTCATTGCCCGCCGACGACGAGCGACATACGTTAGTTAGAAAAGTATAATCGGCCACCCGCGCACCGCGGATTTCACAGGGGTATCCTTACCCCCACCGCGAGGCACGGCACGACGACGACGACGACGACGACGACGACGGATGACGAGGAGGAATAAACCACTCGTACGGTCGAGCGTACACCATCAACACTGCTACTATCGCGCGGTCACCACTACCATCACCACTGGTACTACCATCGCCGGCGATCGCGGCACTGCTGACTGCCGAGAGCGTCGCGCCGTGTCGCCTCGCGTCTCGCGTCTCGCCGTGTCGGGGACGCGTAAACGTGCCGCGCGCGCGGCGAGAAACTCCGACCGCGAATTCCCCCGGCGGCGGTCTCACTCGCACGGTGACGTCATTGGCGCCTAAACGCGTCGCCGTGGGGATACCCGCCGCGTCTCGCCGTGCTCTCTTCTTCAAGAGTGTCTCTCTCCCAAGAGAGAGAGAGAGAGATCAGTAGCCGATCTACTGACGCGACCTCGTTTACTACAAAGATCGTGTCCCTACCAAGACGATCGACGGCGATCCGTATGACGCTCGTCCAAACTTTTAAAGTCCAACACTTTTGCCTCGATGTTATTCCGACGTAGCTTGATCTACGATCGATCGGCGCACCTCTCGCTGCTGTTCCTCGTGGTCGCTCTCGTACTCGCCGCGTGATAACACTTGACTACTGTTCCATTCATTCGATCGATAGCCGGAGATGAATGTCGATTCGATCCAGGACGGCTCGCGAGACGCTCCTTAACGATTCACCGCGCCGATCGACACTTCCGCATGTTCTCCATCCGAGGGTAACGTTCGCGAATCCCCCGGCTTCGCGATCTCTTCGGTATCTTGAGGTTTCTATCCGATGGAAGCCGAGATACAAGTTTCCCTCGTGTAACGACCGACGTCCAAAGTCACGCTTTCCCGCTCTCGATCGCGATCGATCGGAATTCCCTCGGATTCTCCTCCTGCTCCCCTTTCGTGCCACGCGCGAATCCTCCACTCTTGACGACGTCGCACTCCCGTTACAGTCTCTCCTCGTTCTCCAAAGATCCCGCGAGTCTTTACTGAAAGATTGCACACTTGTACACGTTTTCTCACACCTCGTCACACGCGTCGCGTTACTCTCGATCGCGCTCGATCATCGCGATCTCTTCTCCCGCTCGCGATCTCGAGTCACTCCTGTCAATCCCGCTTTGCCTGCCACAGTTGGTGTTGGCGCGCGAAAGTTGACTTTTCTCGACGACGATCACTTCCAGATTTCTTCCTTACGTTCTTCCTCTCCGTCCCCCCTCCCCCCCCTTGTAATCCGTGCGAGTCGCTCCGTTTCACCCGCGTTCACCCGCGTTGCTGTCAACAAGTGTGATTCCTCGCGAACGCAACGGTCGACACACACATACACCCACACACATACACACACACACACACTACGCACGATCCACGGTGTCGCGTTGCGGTGTCGCGCGCCGCACGACGCTACGCACCTCCTGACGGCGTTGTTATTGTTGCGTAACTGACGGGCCCCGTGTAGCTGGCTGGCTCCGCAGCCGCGCCGCGAGACAGAGTGTATGGAGTAGTGGTCGGGAGGAGAGAGGCGTGAAGGGGAGGGTAAGAGAAGAGGACGGAGAGCGAGAAGGGAGGAGAGCAAGAGAGAGAGAGGAGGAGGAGAGGGCCGAGAGGACGAGGACGAGGGTAGTCCCCGTGGGTGAGCCAGTGGGCGAATACGCAACGAGAGAGAGAGCGTGCGAGCGGTGCGCCGTCTGGCGTGGTTGGCGACAGTCTACTGCCTTCCGAGAACCACGAGGCGATTCCGTGTATCGAACGCGCACCGAGGACCGTCGACGACGGTAGTAGGGGAGACGGGATCGGCGCGCGATCCTCTGGTAGGGAGTTAGCATCAGGGAGCGTGAGGGACGAAGGGACGGTACGAGTAAATATGAGAAAGCCCGAGCGACCCAGAGAAAGAGAGAGAGAGAGAGAGATGAAGAGAGTTCAGACACGAGGCTCTCGTCAGGGACGCAGATATGCCCCGCGCACGTTTTCTTATGAGCACCACGGAGAATCGGCGCGTTCGCGTCATATTGGAAGACGATAATGAGGGTTTTAACCGTGGCCTTGCCGTCGTCAGCGGCGAAATGGAAAATCTACCGCAAAATCACGTTCGACGTGTGAGCGCCGAGATCCTGGCTTACTATATCGGGTTCGCTTTGTATTTTCTTTCCTGTTTTTGCCGCCGTTCGTCATCGGTCACAGTCGACGAACGGTCGAGAATCGGTCCAAAAGTTTGAATGGGCAACTTTCTCTCTCTCTCTCTCTCTTTCATGCAAGTCGCTAATCGAAAAGTTGATCGTCCTTCGGATAGTCGGTTAGTAGTCGAGTGTTTTATTAAACTGGCGCAATTTCGTAAGAAACGGAGGTAAACCGATCCGTTCGAGCTCCTTTCTTCCTGATCAATTCACGTTTTTCGATTTGCTTACATTTACAAATGTACGTACAATGTGCTCGATGCAACCTGTTTCCGCGGCGCGCATTGCGGTGTAATGTTACCTGTTTATTAAACGCCTGCCTCCCCTCCGCCGCGCGAGACTCCATTCAAACGCCGAGATTAGCGACTGCGGTCGATTTCCAATTTTAATCATCGTCTGGTCCCACTCCGCGGCCAGCAAGCCAATGTTGTTGGCGAATTAGTGCGTTGCTTTTTGAGATATTCAGTCTCTTTGGCGACGGCACCCAAACAAAACGCTATAAATAAAGCTGTGAAAATAGAAGAGCGGAAAAGTACCTCAGACGAAGAAACGAGGGATCTCGTGCAATAATCTACCTTATCTATTCCGGATCGCTAACAGCCAAGGGCAGACAGGGTCTCGTCCTCCGTCTTTGCCTGCCGTCACGGTTATGTTTCGTCGTTCTCGTTTCCGAGACTCCGAGGCTCGCAATGAGAAGGGAGACCCCGCTGTTATCTGCCAACTACGTACAAACCTCTCACCCGGAAGGACAGCTGGTCTTCGACGAAAGGAACTCCTCCCCGAGAAAAGTTGTTAAAGGACACGCGCACAAAAAATAACACGAACGAAAATATTTTAAAGTTTGATCCTCTAAGTACTATTCGTTAAAATATTTCGAGTATTTATACATCGCTGTATTCAGAGAATGAAACTTTGGGGAAGAATTTGTAAAGAAGAATCTTCTAGAATTTTTTTTAGACATTTTTTGTCCTTTTTAATTGTAAATACAAAAACAGGTGCGCATTCAGGACTATTTATATCAAATATAATATTTACAATTATATATATACATATATATTTTTTTTATTCAAATTTGTCTATCAAAAATAATATTATATGGAGTGTACTACGAATTTTACAACTAAGATTCGTTTTCATAATATATGATTATCTAAAAATTAAAAGTTATCAAGAAATTCATAAATTTCTTGTAATCTCTAATCTTTAGATAAACTTATATTGTGAAAACGAACTTAAAATGGTGAATTAGTTCGCTGATACTACATTAGACACGTAGTGACATGATATAATAAATTTTGACAATGAAATAATACGTGTATATTCTATTAAATAGCGCAGTATCATTATTGGTTATTTAATCATTTAAAGTATTTATACGCTTTTACATTTAACTTATTAATTTATGTATGTAAAGCAGCTTTTAGTATACGCTAATTTAGTGTAATGCAAGTGATTGAATTCGCTGTAATATTCTGTGATTGCGTTTGTAAATTGTATATTAACTTCGCTTGTGCTTAACGGTATATATTCGCGTTACAAAATTATTTGGATTCGGCGACCATCTGTGAATTTTCATTTGACCTCCGTTGCAATTAGCGGTTAATACGGTATACAGTTATGGCAATTCGTCATTCAAGGACAATCAGTCGGAGGTATAATTAACGATTCTGCCGCACGGAGCATGAAAGAGTCTCCGCCACACTACATCGCGAACATTCATCGATCGTATCTGAAACGCAACACCGTCGCCGTTCTCACACACACGCATCTCATAATCGTGGGCGATCATCGACTGCGCAATATCGTGTGCAACAAGTTACTTTTGTTAACTGGACGTAGGAAGAAAACAGCTAATATATGAATACAAAATTAAATCAAATCCGCTTTCACGCTTATCTCGATAAAATAATGTTTAATATAATTGGAATACGAAATAACATGTCGAAACACGTACAATCATTTATTATTATTTTAGATAAAACTTGTATATTATACGTAGATTTCTGTATTTGTTTTCAAAAAATAGCACTCTGCGATTTTGCCAATAGTTATAACGTACAATTGAAACGTCGAAAGCACGAGTGGCAAACGGGATTTTGGCGTACGGAGTGCAGAGTGTCGAAGTAAAAAAAAAAACGAAACGAAACGAATCGAATTTTGTGAAAAGTGGACTTGACCCGATTGTATTTGTGGACCGAACTTCAGTTCGATCCTGCAACGTGTCCCGTTGTGGAACGGGCGTGACAGGATAACGAAATGCAGATACACAATACAAATACAATCTGAATATGAATTTATCGGGCCGTTATGGAGCGTCAATCGGCCGGTCTTTAGGGTGCAGCGAGTTGCACCGATGCGAACGGCCCTTTCGAGCGCGGCCGGCCGGCGTGATTATTATTGAGCGACAACAAAGGCGGATTAATTGGCACGAGGCGCGCAACGTGTGCTCGCCCAGGACGGATGGTTGTTATCGCGAGAACCCGGTAATTAAGGCGAAAGAATACAAATTGTGGCGGTTGTGAGCGGCGCTATTAGCGCGAGTTCAATGCTACGAATTATATGATTGGCGGAATACATTCCGAATACACCATCGCTCTCCCGCCAGTCCGTTCGTTTTCGCAAAAGGCATTTAACGAACTTCATTCATGGTATCGTCGAGTCGTAACAATTGAACTATTTACCTATCAACTCGTAATCGGCAAAATGCAGTACGTTATTTATTGGTAATGCAATATTAATTGGCGAACAAAAAGTAAAACAATTTAAAAAAGAAATCTTACGTGGGATGAGAAAAACTTTATACGAGAATCGTTCATTCTGAGAGGAAAATGGATCTAGATATGCACTTTGACATTTATAATCGTTTTTATTGTAGAAAAGTTTAATGATGTTACTTTCCGGGAATTTTTATTTTACTATATATTTAGCTTGAAAAAAATGGAGTGCGTCAAAAAATTAAACTTCGCGTGCATGACCTATTCCAGATACATTTTCACACTTTACACACAAACGTTTTTATTCTTTCCTTTTGACCTTCTTATTTACATATTTTTCTCATGTACGCGGGATTATAATACGAGCGACGTGAATACGTGTCTCTGATCGAATTTATTCACATAAAAGAGAGATAAAGTTTATTTTTAAAACAATAACTAGATCAAATTGATACACAGATATATCGTAAGATAAATTCATATTAAAGATTTTCCGAGTGATATTTTTCACTTCTTTTTCTCAATTTTTCATATATAGTTATTCGCTCTTGCTATTCGTTCGATTGCACACTTCATTATTTATTGCTATTATTATTATTCGCTGGTTTATTTCAAACATTTTGATAATCAAACAATGTTTTTCATAAAATTACTTGGAACAAGAATGCTTCAGTATCCAATGACAGCGTTCTAAGTTTTATACTCTCTAAATCTGAATCAGTAGATAGTCACTAATCACCCAATGGTATACTTGGTACTGATAATCAGTGAAGTTCAACTAAAAAAGGAAGAATATTTGAGCATTATATAAATGAAATACTGATATTTGCACGTTAATTTCAATTTTCCAATACCATACCATATCATTCAATACCCATCATTGAATTTAATCACTAAAACAAGGTTAGTTAGATCACATAATAAAGATTAGCTTAGGTTAGGGACATATTTCTCACATTTAATTCACCGATTACCAGTGACATACTTGGCACTGACTAGTGATTATCTACTGATTCAGATTTAGAGAGTATACAGATTCACTTCTACTTACTTATAATTCACAAATATAATTGTTGCACACTCTATAACTTTGTTCGAGAAAAGAAGCTGTTAACTTTTGTCTCAAGAACGCTACACTTACAACTTTCGACAGAAGCTTTCGGAACTGAACTAACATCGAAAGTTTCCAAAGTTGTACTTATACTACGGTAGAGGTCAGTATTATAGTAATGCAGTAAAAAGAAAAAAAAAGAGTGGCGTTGACTATTATATGATCATTGATCATTGACGACGTATGCCGAGTAAGACGCCAAGTAAGATGCAAAGTCGGCAACAGTAAGCTCGAAGTAAGCAACGGGAGAACGAACGAACGAACGAATAGACGGACGGAGGCGGGCAGCAATCAGTTGCAGTAAGAAACCTCAGGCCTTTCCCCCGTTCGGAGTTCCGGAGAAGCCCGGATTGTTGTTCCCCCGAGATGACGAGACATTCCACGAACTGCTTCACAGCCACGTTTCGCTCTGCTATTCTCCTTCGCTGCTTGCTGCGCCGAGCCGTCGGCCTCTCTTTCTTCCTTGCTTCCTTGCTTCCTCTTACGGTGATTCCGGCTTGTTCTTTCTTTTCCCAACGTCATTTCACGTATAAGGTATTCTATGGGGTACACTACTATGAATCCGCTTCGTCACATGGCAGACACGCACATGCATTCACCATGAAAAGGATCGCTCGTATCGTAAAAAAGAACAAGAGAAAAAGAGAGAGAGAGAGAGAGAGAGAGAGAGAGAGAGAGACGAAGGCTCGCACTAGAGCACATATTTTTTATTTTTTTCGTGAAACAAATTATAAGTATTTGGATATTTGCAAAATTTCATTTAACTGTTGCTTTTTTCTGAAATGAATTTTATAATTTTTATTCATCCACGTCTGTAAAATTTTTCATTATCGCCTTTTTTTGCTGCAAATCCAACTTAAATTGCGTGCAAGAAATACGCAATGTCAAGCAAGATTCGTCTATATCACGCGAACACATCACCGACATTCTGTAATGTATAAAAGCGCTGAAGAGCATTGCGAGGATATCGTCGAGTCATATTTCACAATCTTCATTTCCGTCATCAAAAGTTGCGAGCAAGTTGGAATATAACGAAAATAAAGTACAAAACTTCATTATGAAACAATTATTATACCTCATGGTACATAATCACGATATTTTCTCTCAAGTTTTCAACAAAGATTCTGGAGATTCCGATTTTTCAAACAATAAGAGTTCCGACTCTGACTAATGGAGAAAGAAATTTTTCAGTTAGTCTCAATTTTAAGGCCTTTGTTAAGTTCACGTCGATTTTCTTCTGATTTTGAAAAGAAATCTCTGAAAGAGGATAAAGTCCCTATACCAAAGTTTAGAAGAGAGAAAGATATACATGATTTCTCGTATATATATTATCTCACTCTAACTTATATTGTTTCACTCTTCAATTTTAATTAAACTTATAGGGTGAAACACACAGTATAAGTTAGAGTGAGATGATATATATACATTGCAGAAAAAAATTATACATATATAGTGAGTACAAAAGTACAGAGAAAATTTTTTTTTTAAATATTTATTTTTAAAAAGTAAATATTATCCAAGGAGAAATGAATAATCAAATTGATGTCGAATCAATATCGATACGATGATTTCAACACCAACGTCGATTCGACATTTAATTGACAATCATTTCTTGCTGGGTAACAACAATTTATTAAGAATTCATAAAGAATGGACTATATGTTTCTTAAAATTATATATATATATATGTACAATTTTGTGTATATATATATATATATATATATATATATATACCAAAAAAATGTGCATTACTATAGAAAATATATCATCTGAAAAATAAGCGAAAACTAAAAATTTTGTTGTTCGGATGCTCAAAAAATATTCGCACAGTCGAGAAATTTGATTTCTAAATTCAGGAATACATGTGAAGCTCGTTTGTCTACGTAGACCAGAATATATTTATTGTATAAAATGGCTAATTAATGTTCATTTTTTACAAATAAGATTTTTTTTTATAATAAATTTCTTTGTACGAATACTTTTTGCTCTCACTGTGTATATCTTTCGCTTTCGTAAGACCTTGACAAAATCGCTCGTAGTCAGATTTTATTAAAAGGTCTCTATGGCAGAAGAGTCAGATTTATGATCATTTTTACATAACAGTAAACGTTTTGACAATAGCAATCGATCTCCGTCTGTTCATTTTCAATGAAACATTAGTTGAAAAATGGCAATCATATTCATGATATGTATAATCTCTTTCGAGATAAAAACTGTTCCTTTTTATGCGATATGTATGCGAAATTTCAACGAAATAGCCTTTGGGAAGTCAAAGTTCTCGTGCTATCGACGTTCTCGCTTTTTCTTTTCTTTCCTTTGAGGGTTTCGAGCGCTCGGTGCCGTTTGCGGTGAGGGTCAAAGGCGCAACGGCGAGCGAGGACGTTTTATTTAAGGTCACTGTGTTAACCGTGCCGCGAGGATTTCATTAACGCCTCGATCGCAACCAGCTGGCGCGCGCGGATGGAGAAGGACGGTGTTCTCGGGACACTTGATAAACCAGACGAACAGTCTCTCGGCCGGACGAGGTACTCCGTTCGATATGAACGCCTCGATGAGCGATACAGCGTAAAGGGAATGCAACGACAAGGATGCACCCTTCTGCGCCCTTCTAAGTTTTCAAGGAGAAAGAGAGGGATTTCATTGAAAAGTAATACCGGCCGTATTGTATCTAAATTCAAATGTATATATGCGTTGAAAATCCTGGTAATGCGCAAACAGACCTTAGCATTTGTTTTTTTTCCTACTAAAATATTCACACGCTGCTAAATATCGAATTCTCGCTTATCTTTATCTTAATGCTTGAATACTATTATATATACCTCTTTGTATTTCCCGTTGAGTAGATCCTCTTTCGCTTGAAAAGGCAACGAACGGCTCGTTTGCGAAATGGATTTCATCAAATATGTTTGGTATAACATGCACGTTGCAAATAACGACGCGACGCAATATTGTGAAACGACCGAGCAAGGCACAGCAGAAATCCGATCGCAAAAGCGAGATCGCATGCGCGTGCGGGAGGTCAGAGCTGATGGAAAAGTCGTCGTCGCCGGCTGGATTTATCGGCCATGCCGATTCATCGAAATGTCGCCGTCGGTGTCACGATATTTCTGATATTACGACGAGGACAGTCTCGTGCATCGATCGTGAAAATATAAAAAAAAAAGAATTAAATTTAGAATTCTATTATCTCATTTATGTTTCTCATATCTTGTACTCTTCTCTACTCTTCACACGGCGATACTGCGGAGATAAAGGAAAAAGAAAGATGAGATAATGATGTATTAAATGGAAAGATATTTTAAATTTAAAAAAAATACAGTTATACATATATCACACTTGGTTACAATATCGTCATTTGTGTAATCGTCGATTATCACGCGACCTCTCATTTCAACTCGAAGGATTATATGGTTCGACGTAACGGCAATACTCTCGGCGATTATACTGCCACGCATGATTGCCTCGTATGCACGATACCTCTACAGAGATTCTCCCGGAAGCAAATCGCATACGTGATAACGTGAAAAGCCCGTCACGCGTATAGGAATACGAGCGAGTTGTACGAGTAAAGCGAGTACGGAAGTTCAACGAATCAGAGATAACGATTGCAGAAAGTTTCTAGTTTTAGATTTCATTGCTTCAGAACGTTGTTAAGGGATCTCATAGAATAATAATAATAATAATAATAATAATAATAATAACAACAACAACAATAATAATAATAATAATAATAATAATTTTGTTGCATGCATTTACAAATTGGATTTTAAAAAAGTTTGAATTATAAAAAAAGAAAAATATATATAAGTCTTTGATAGAATATAATGTCGAAATTTGATATTAATTAGTAATTATCATTGTTAGCTAAAAGTTTAGGAGAATTTTCACGATATCTTTATTTCTATAATTCTTAATATCGTTTAGTTGATATTAAGCTCTTAGGTCACTTGATAGGAAGTGTCACATCAATCTTCAATTTGACTTCATGAACATCGAATAAGTAATTGAAATATCTGTGATCATATTCCCTATGCTATCCTCAAGCAATCAAATATTAAATTTGCGATTTAATTCCCCGGTGAAATTCGAGATTGTGGAAATGATCGGAAATCGAAAGTCCTTTAGCGCTGTCATAATTCTCACGTTTAACTTGACACGCTGATATTTATCTGTCTTCCGTCTCTCGAACGTGCTTTTTCCAACTATCGATTTCATTCAAGCTATGAATAGTAAGTTGATGAAATTTATTATCCCTGATTTGCTCCGCAATAATACGGCCACAAAACCGGCAAAATTCAAACTTCCGAGATCCAAACAATTTCGAGATGACACCAATGATTCGGATAATTTCGTGCATGTGTCCGATTTATCAAACGATTTATCAAACTCATCTGAGATCTGACAGAAAAGATCGCGAGACTCGTGAGGATCCTAAAGAGATGGGCACGGATATGAAGCTTTCGAGTAAGATGGAAATATCCATGGAATTTCCGTTGTCCTCGGAATGTTCGTATTAAGAGTTCGTGGCCGACGTCATGTCTGGACTTTTGACGTTTGCTAAGATAAAGCGAGCTCTCTTGGCGTTCATTCTTACGTAAGCCGGCGTCAACGAAGCGTTATATTGCTACCGTTTACGTTAGCGCATAATGTTAGACGAAATCGCGCAACCTGAACGTGACACCTTCGTATCGATGAGAACCTTGAAGCAGTAACATGCAGGTGTAACGAATTTCCTTCTTTCTTCTTTCTTTCTTGTACAACACCTTTGCGCGCACCTGTCGGTCTCGGCGGCATCCTTAAGGAATTTCTGGGGGACAACACAAAGTTATTGTTTCGCGCACATTCAAAGACTGGTAGTAATATATTATTTTAATTGACATTATGCAAAAACGAAATTAACTCGCAAAATTAACAGAAATGAGTTACACAGCTGAAGCGACAAAATAAAACTCCGCAAACTTTACTGAGAGAAATAAATTTGGTATGAATAACATCATTATTTTGTTGATATGTAAAGTACAAAAAACTTTTTTATTTTTTAATTAAAAAATTATGTTCCAATTAAAATGTGGTTATTCTAAATTCAATTTTTAGAATAAGACAATTTTTAAATTAAAAAAATAAGAAAATCCTTGTAATTCACATAATAACAAAATAATGATTATTCATACCGGATACATTTCTCTCAGTGTTGTACAATAAGTTTAAGTTCTTCACTTAATTCTTATATTTTTAATTAATGTAACTATGAAGGTTATGACATACACAAAAAACTCAAAAAATAAGATGAAAACAATCAAAGCAAACAACATTTTAGATTTGTTCCTGCTTACATTGTTGCCTTAAGTTTCTACTTAATTGATCAATTCGCTTACTATTTATCTTACTGCTTTCTTTACACTTTTTTGTGTGCCTTAAACGACTTTATAAAAACAAAATAGAATCGTATTTTATTAGTGTGTTGGAAATACTCGTCACTTCTCTTATTTAATTTCTAGAATAGAAACAGAAGTTAAAGTGAGATAATTCTGAGACACCCTTTGTATCTGTTGTAACTCGCGTGCGATGCTATCGCAACCAAGAAGCGCATCGTCATGATGCGTTTTCGTCGAAGACTGTATTTTAACAGTGTTTAACACACTGGAATGCAGTCGTTTCGAAAGCTTTGCATTTTTAGAGTTAACTGATCCGGTTTTATCTATTTGTCCTGATAACGTTTAAATTACTGAAATCTTAAAATTTTCAATGATATACGATTTTACAACCATGATGTCTCATGTCAAAACAAACGCTATGTTGTGTAATTAATCTTTTCATCTGTGATTAAAAATAAATGTGTGATTTTTGCTTTACACACATATATTATAATCTAACTTGTAAATATTAATTTAAGGAGGTCAAAGATTAATTAAAGAAAGATCAAAAAACACGAGCACTTTATCTTTAAAAATAAACTAATTTATTACAATATACATTAAGAATTAAACTATTAAATTAGTTTTCTATCTATAAATTAATCGGAAATGTTTCGACTGTATTAAGTTTTCTATAGTCCATTTACAAAAAATAAATTTAAATTGGAAAGAAAGATATAATATATTAAAAACATGAATTAATTTATAAATAAAAAACTAGTTTAATTCTTAATGTATGTTATAATAAACTAATTTATTTTTAAAGATCTAATAAACCTTGCTCGTGTTTTTTGATCTTTCTAACTATTAATTTTTACTTAACATCTCGATTTACATATTTTAATTAATTTGAAGATTTGTACATATTTTGAAGAGATCGCGTTTATTCCCAAACAATAAAACTAATGACGGCAGAGAGACGTTCTTATTTTTTTAAATAGATTAAAATAAAAACAAAAATATTTGTTTTCTTATTTTTTTAAATCAATGACTCGTCTTTGTCACGTCAAGAGATAATTAAATTTTTCGCTAACGATGAGAACTTAATTTATTATCTTCTGCGTCTCTATACACTCGACTGTGTTCCAATGCATCTTTTTTAGAGTGTGTGCGATGATAAAGTGTTTTACACACGTTGTACGTCGCAACGCAATCGGTATCAATGCGTTATATCTTTATTTATCTTTCGGTTGTTTACGCCACGGAAACCTGGTTTCTTCGTTATGCAGGCGTTGAATCATGCACGATAAATACTTTTTTTTTTCGATATCTCCAATTCGGCTGGGCCCACGCTAATATTTTATTTCTCCGCTTGTTTCCCTCGGTGACTCACCTATCAGCGCGGGTGCACTTGTTGAATCTCGCATATTCGCTCGTTTCTTCTTGCTTTCTCTTTTCCCTCTCTCTCTCTCTCTCTCTCTCTCTCTCTCTCTCTCTCTCACTCTTTCTATCTCGTTCTCTCCGTATTTCGCAAGCATGCGTTCCAATTCAGTCGCGTGGGTGAAGTATCGTTTCCTTTCGCATGTCCTTTTACAAAAACTTAATTTTCACAGCCGAGGCGTATCAAATGCGAGACGTATTTGCAATCTCGAAATATTTGTAGAATTTCCATATATCTCTTTCCATATATATATCTCTCTCTCTCTCTCTCTCTCTCCTTCCCTCTTCCTCTTCTCTTTCTACTTTTAAAGATATAAAAAGAAAATCAATAGTTTATCAACGTTCTGTTTCTAATCATCTAATTGTTATAATTTAGACATAGATCATCATAGACATGAATAGACTCTTGATATACAGCGATATAATCACATGATGTATGATGCTTATTAATCGCATGGATAGCTATAATATTACGAGATTTGTAATCCAATATTTTTTGGATTACAAGAGAGAACATATAATAAGTATACCTATTTTGCCCACACAAGTATATGACTTCGTTTATCGATTGCTAAGAAGTGCTCGAAATGGCCTTTTAAACGCACACAGACGATAGGCAGATAAGTAGAAAAAGTTGCGCTTCCATTCTCCACTTGTGAACGCGCGAAGGGCTCTCAATGAACGTCAAACGGAACGAACGGTTTGTGAAGCCGTGTACACACTTGTGCATTGATATTTATAGATTCTTATAGAGTTACATATATGTTTGCATTTTATCTTCATGCGATTGACAATTGAACGCGGCGATCTCAAATTATGAAATTGTTTATTTACGTATTTGAATAAGATTTCAATAAAAGAATTTCACATTTCAACCTTTTGATTTATAATAAAACATAGAATATCAATTCTATTCTAAATAATTGTTTGATTATGTAGATATGAAAACTTACTTGTCACAAAATTATGTTGCTAGTCCATTAAAATTATTTTCAGATCCGTATCTAGCAAAATTTTTAAATATCTCAGAAAAATCGTATTTTCCGTGCATTAATCTTTCATTAGATACGTGTAGTGCTTAATACTTTAAATATTTTAAATAAGTTTTATTTTTATAGTTATACTTTTAAATAAAAGTAAAATTATATTATTAGTATTTATATTATTTATATTTTTATGAGAGAGAGGAATGTAAAAATAATCAATTTTAAGGCTTTGGGTAATTCTTTGTATTTTCCTTTTCTAGAAGAAAATGTTTAAGATAATTATGTGTAAAGTGCTGTAATCATTACTTAAAGGTTAATCATATCTTACACAAGCGTGATACACGAGCATATATATATATATATAAGAGTTTCATATTTTCTGAGAATCTTTTTTTTTATATCATAAGATACTGACGAATGATTTCAATTTTTTGCGTGATAACGTAAATGACAAACGTAAAGAATAAATTTCGAAATTGTTATCGAGAATTGAGAAAAAAGAGTCACGCCAAAGACGTTAACGAGTGAATGATTGCACCGTTACTCAATTTGTCATATCGCTGGTCGTGATGTGCACGCGACTTTAGATTTACTACGATGGCTCCGCGATGTCCAGCGAGCGGCACATCGCGGTCAGCGAAACCCACGATGGAAACGTTCGTCACGCAGATGCGTTATCGCGTTGCGAAACACCACAGCTAGATGCAAGACGTCGAGAGAGCGAAAGAATCGTGGCGATGTGATGGCGACGTATTTTGTCGCGCGACGCAGTTCCATGCCTTCTCAGCCTCCGCGATTAGCTCCTGCGGTTTAATTAGTTGCGGTGCGGAGAGAAGAAAGAAATTAACGACGTGAGTTGGCCGAGCCAACTTGAAGAGAATTCGAGTGCCTGTGGTATATGTTGCTTAATCACACTCTCTACGGTCGACAGGCAATGTCCGATTGCCCGATCGAGTGCTAATCTATTTGATATCAGTGTGTTAATAGCATATTCTAGAAATTAATTAAAATCGAAAACTACTATCTGAAGTCGAGGCCATAATAATTTTCGAGCTATACATAAAATCAAAATAAGATCAAAATTAGCCAACAGTATAGATTTTGCATGCTCAAATTTCGCTTATATTCGAGTATTGAAATTTATCATATTTTATTAATTTTTCATAATTTAGATGTTGAATTTTTCTGCTTGGTTGAGTTTATTTATATGCGGATATTAGATACATTACAGCAATTGATTGATATTAAAGAAATAATTATTAAAATTCCACTGTATATCCATATTATTTAATCCTTTTTTAGACGTGTATTTAAACTTAATACATTATTACTTTATTTTAAACGGATTAGTAAATTCAAATTACGTGAGGAATAAAATTGATCTTTTTTGGTATAATTGCAAAATTAAAATTAATTTATTAATTATATTATTTTTTTTAAGTTACGTGATTATAATAAATAAGAAAATTAATTGTTTGCAATTAAGTTTCACTTCCTTATTTAAAAAAAAATTCCGTGGTTGTACTGTTACTTTTTTTATACAATATTATTTCTTTCGGATTGTAAAAATTTGCAGAAGGTAATAATAAAATAATTTTATGCGAGTATCTTTTCTATCAAAATAAATATCTCATTTATCAAAGTTTATCTGATGTACAAGCGAAAGGATTTCAGCATGTTTAAACATATATAGTTAAATATCTTGCCGGAATATTTTGTAACGGAAATCTGGCTGCTTGTTTTTGTCTTTTTGTACCCTTATGCTGATATGCTGCGTTTATTCGCGGCGCGTGACGTAGTGCTTGCGCGCGATCACATTGTTGTCATTCGTGCAACGAGATTCGAGTCGGTAGGTAGTGATGCGAACTGCTCCGTCGTATTATCCTTCGAAACGCGATCGCGACAAGCTGGAGGCATGCTAAACGCCGCCATTCCCCTGCAATTAGCGATTATCACAACCTTTGTTAATTGACTCTTGTGTTAATGACTCGCAAGCGCGTCGAGGCGCGACGGTCACTTATCAGAAGGAATATCTCGCGTGATTCGTTCATTCTAAGTAGAAAATAGGAATCGAGGCGACGGGATGGTAATTGGAAGTAATTGTTTCATTATCTGTAAAACGAGCGATAATTACATTTAGGCTTCGAATATATTTTAAAATTGTATTGCAAATTTCTTTCCGTGATAATATTAACTCTTTGTTTTCGGATTGACCGTAATATATGAAATGAATCATTTAAAATATTAAAATACGAGTAATCGCAGCACATTTTTTTTCGATCGCTTATTAGTAATATCATTTTCAGTTGTTAATAGGACGTTAATTTTCCAGTTATTAATCCAAAATACAAGATGAATCAATTCGTCAAGTCGAGAACGCATGTGATTAGTATTTTCGTGAATGAGTGTTGTACAAATACCACGAAGAGAAAAAAATAAAGAATCAAACAGGTAGCCGTACAAGCAGGTAGCCGTGTCGCGTGCCGCTCTTCTTTACTTTTTGAAATCTTATCGCGAAGAATGCCAAATAATGTGAAATGTTGTACTTTATGAATACTAAGAACACGATTATTACCTTGTACGTTAAATTTTAATTATTTATAAAAGGATTGAGATGACGTAGATTGTGTATCACAGAACAGATATTTTGTACGGTTCACTTGGAAACAAAACGCGATGTAAACCAGAATTTTTATTACTATAATATTTCGCGATAATTATGGACGACAATTATTGTTAATGTTTAACGTAAAATTTTTCTCTCGCTTGAGTATAATTCTCACTTGAGTATCACACGAGTCATAAAGAAATTAATAAATACTCTCGTGCAAATAACGCATTTCAATTCTTACTTTCACAATTAATATAATTTGTGTAATTAATAATTTAATTAATTTTTCGTTTTCGTGTATCTTTCGTAATATGAAAAATTGAATGTAACTTTGAAATTATTTATCGGTAATAAAAGAAACATTTCTCTTTTATTAATCTCTAGCTCATTTCATTGACTCTAATTGTATTTTACAGACATCGTAATAAAAGAGAATCAGCCCTTTTATCTGTTCTGAGTTTATTTCGCAATAGTGACATGTGTTTGATATTCATTTCTACAAGTTAACCGACAATTGTACAGTAACATAGAAAATATATTACATTTTTCAGACGATATTTTCCCTCTCACGGGTACACCTTGACGTGGTGTGAGGGCTCAGTACCTGGAGGATATACACGAAAAGAATGGTTTTTCTCAAGTATTTAAAAATTTTCGAATCTATCCGAATGATATACCTAGGAAAATTTTTAAATACTTTTTTAAATACTGAGTAAAATCATTCTCTTTGTGTAAAAATCCAACGAAGGGGAAGCTAACGTACCCTCGTCCGCCGATTTAATTGAAAGTGAACGAACCGCAGCCGGTTCGTCGCGTCGCGCGTTTGCTTCGGGAGTGCCGTTAAAATTATCGGACTAATGAACTTTTAACAAAACCCATTTGATGGAATTTTAATTCGACGGTGAAATCATATCTGCGATGTTTCGACAGGAAAGCGGAACTCTCATTGAGACGTTGCTGAGGTGGTTACGGTCACTGCAACGCTCTCACGCCAAGTGCTCCGGGCACGAGGTGATGCCAGCCGCGTAATGTCACGCACTTCGTGGTGCGTGTTTGCGCGGTTTAGCAACTACTGTTGCTGTCGGCTAATTGAGGACAAGCTCTGTCTGTCGGTCAACAGTTCGGCCCTTAGCGATAAGAAGCGATCGATCGACTCGGATTCTTCTCTGGGCCTGTATTCGATAACTCAAGTTATGCAGTCGTTATGAGCACATAATGATTGCATAACGAGTTATAGAATTCCGCCCTGATGGGTCGCCCAAAAAGGAATTGTATAATTCTGGCCAGGGCGCTCATTTCTCTGTCATTATCTACCAGCCTAAATCGCGTTTAATCTGACTTGGTCAGAGCCTAGCTCTAGTAGTTTTTTAAAAAAAAACTAGCTTCGTGCCGAGGGGTTGGATCCCATTCCTGAATTGTCTAGATTGTTAGACAATCGGTGATGGTACCAACTTTACTCATATTAGAGGAGCTCGTCACGTCTACCAGTCTCTTGGAAATCGCTCGAGGTACAGCACCACTTGTGTCCCACTAGAACTAGCAGTTAGGGCGTATGCCTGAGTCAATTTTAAACGTGATTTTGCATAAAACAGAGGTGACGGACTCGATACGATCGATTTCGTCTTTTTTCGTGTGGGGCTTAACTCTTGTTCGGCATTCATCGTGTGTTTCGCAAATACTCGTCGACGTGTGGTGTTGATACCACCGATCGAAATAGAAATCTTATCATGGGTTTTGTAAACGTGGAGTGCCGCAGTGTCGCGCGAAAGACTTTTATTTAAATAATTAGTCCGCGCGCGATTATAGTATATTATTCGCGAGTGTTTCACGCGAGTGTCCTGTGCGAGAGGATGTCAACCCAATTCTGAGAGGAGGAGGAGGCCGGAGTGGCATCAGGCAAACGGCGGAGCAACTATAAGGTGAGTTCATCTTGCACGTTATTCCATTTGCTACTTGTAAAATTAATAGTTGATAATTATGTTAACGATTATTATTTCTTCGTCTATAAATTATGATATTTAAGATATTTAATTAAATATTTTTATATTTTACAGTTCAACGTAGTCCATTTCTACAATTCCGCTGTTGCGCATCGTATCGGTGAGTGAGTCGATAAGTCAATTTCAATTATTTTAAATTAAATCAACGGAGATCTAGGAAACATCGTATTGCATATATATGTGAAATATATAGATTTATATTAGATTAAGAACATTTATAAATATGTATAATGTATGTTTTTCCTAAATTCATTACTTTAAAATGGATGAGCTAGAATAGATTAGGATCAATATTTAATCTTGAAATATATGATTATCCATCGATTTATTATACATGATGAAATAGAACTTGTTAACATAGCCCTATTTAGCGGCATATTTCGATATCATTATTACATCTAACATTACAGAATAATAATTGCGAGGTACTTCTGTAGCTTGAATTTTATAATGCGATTTTACAAGTGCACAAAATAAGAAGTTTTATCAATCAAGAAAGCCCGGCAAAAAGTAATAAACGATAACAGTAGTATCCCAGTAGTTTCCCAAAATCAAAATTATCTTCTTGGTAAAAGTATTATCATTGCTTATATCTTTTGTTTATATCTTTGCTTGTATCTTTTACCAATCGTTTTTCGATAGATAAAATTTGCACAAAATGCAATCGGGAGAGAGGGGTAGAATATTATGAACATTATATAGAATATATTAATAGTATTATTTAACGATTTATTTTCTTTTCTTCTTCTAAATATCTTTTCAATATAAATTGAGTTATATAGCCTTCAATTCTTTCAAGATTAAATATTACATATAAAACTGGAATAAGAAAAAAAAAACAATATCTACAGATTTTTTTAGTATACATTTGTCATAAATAAAAAACATAAAATATTTTATATACCTAATTATTTAACAAAAAATATATTTAAATGATGATTTATTGTAATAATATCTATTCTTGTATAAGATGCCAATTTTATCCTAATTTTCCCATAGCTCATCCATTACTAATACCTTGATTTTATATTATTTAAAATTAATAAGAATAAGAACATAAAATAAATTCAAAATTTCAATTCAAAATTTTGCAATAGAGGACAAAACCATTTATATTCATTGTTCTACATTTATTCATTGCATATTTATTATATTAAAATGAAACATACGTAGTTTCTCTCTATATAATGTGCGTTATTAAAAATAATTCTGAGAGCAATATTAATTATAACCAATGACCAAATTCTAATTATTTTATCTTTAAAATACATTATTAAACTATACAGTAATTATAAAATTCTTTTTATAACAAATACTACAACTTTGTGATTTATTTGCAGAAATAGGCTATATTCGCGGAATAGGATAGAACGGTTATTGAGATATTTCATATAATTTAAAAATAGAAAACAATTTTTGTGGTATTGTTGGCGTGATTAAATGGAATATAAATCTGAACGGGCTTTTATCTCGAGTGTAAAGTGTATCGAGTTACACTTAACCACATGAACGGGCGAATCATGATGTCATGATCCTACGTACTCCTGTCATGTAGTTACAATGATGACACGTAAACAACAATGAGCCCGTAATCTTATCTAAAGTAAACCGCCTCGCGTAACTTTTCACTGCCGACATCGAATCGATGCTCATCCGATCCCGCTCCAACTCTGGCTAATATCCGCAGAACAATGATTGATTGAGACGAGCTGTTTACGAGATTCTTTTTTCTCTTATCTATGGATTCGTTAAACTGTCGACACTTACAGACGCTTCTAACAAAGATAATCGATTCCCACTAAAGATGTGTTTGTCTGAATGAAACGAAAGCCATGTTACATTTACGTTACTTGTATAATTCGAATTTTCTTTAGTTGGAAGGGAAGATAAAGTAAAGAGGCGCGCGTGAAAAGGCCTCTTAACCCGAATCCAGATCAAGCGAGCAAACACGAGCAACGCGAATGAACAACTTGTTTCAATGACTGCGTTTATTCTATCTTTATCATTCATTACGTGCGAAAGGACGATAGAATGAAGCTTGCGATATAGTACGTGAACACATAAACCGAACGCAGCCAATGAGTACATATTCATTCAAGCAAGTTGTTCATTCGCGTTTATTCACGCTCGCTTTACTGAATCCTGACTTAAGATGCGCACGTGATAGCCTTCGGGCTGGATAAATAAACGGTGTCAATTCTTGCCGAATATCTCCCTTTTGTTTGTCATTGCTTTTATACGTACGTATCTGTCGTTTCTCGATTTCACTTTTGTTCCCACATGTCTGTTTACACATCTGTCTGTAACAATGAGCGCCTCTGAGCTCGGATAACCTTATTTATTTTTACTCGAAAATCGATGCATGTTGATTAATAAAATAAGTCGATAAATGAATCAGAAATAAAGTCCCAGAAAAATGATGTTATTGACTTGCTTTTATTGACTTTCCGCTTTTATCATGTAGTTTTTATAGAATTCGATATGAATTTTTCAAACTTAATATTAGGTATAATTTGTTTCATTAGTTTTTTGTTAATTTTATTCGTTAACTCCATGAAACATGTAATATTTAAGGTCATCCCTCAGACTTTTTTATTAATGTTTTGTAATAAGCGAGACGATAATCTTATTATCGCTAGTGAGAAATTCTAAATTTTGTGTTGCATTCAATAACTGACAAGTCGACACCTGACAAGTTGTCACCGTAGATAGTCTTTTTTTCAAACCATACAGTGTGAATCGATTTTTTTTTAAGAAATAATTCTGCTGACAGTTGCTTGTGAAGAAATAATAATGTTCTACGTCAGCTGGGTGTGTCATCGCTCCTAGTTTTGTCATTCAAAAGCATGTGTAGCGGTATAACCAGGGTCGCACGATTTCGCGTCATTTCTGTCTTTCTCCTTTCTTCTTGTGATCTCTTTTCTTCGTGCGTCACATGACATAAATCGGCGATACCACTGCGGCGATTTCTTGTTGATCTGTTTTTCTGAGAATCGCGAGTGTACTCGATGGCCGGATTAACTCATTCGAGCTGTCAGATATAATTTCATGATTAGACAACACAACATACACAGGGCGCCGGGCAGGGAGGGACAGAGAAAATATTAAACTCTGATACGGTAATCGTGATTTATCGCGATCATTTCGTCACGTAAGATTAAACACTGCGGAGAAGGGCCTACGATGTGAGTAAACATCGAAATATTCGTATAACTTTTCCATCTTGTTTTCTTCGGAATTTTTGACAAACCGTCACGTTTGTGAATATGGTATCGTTTGTAAGAAATTAGAATTACATATATCTCAATATTCATGGAACATTTGAAAATATATTTTTTAAAATGAAAAAATTGTAAAAAATTACAGATTTTTTTAACTATATTTGAAAGTAATATAAAAAGTTTGGCTGCAATTTAGAATCTGGATCAAAAGTTATTTTAATAAGAAGCCGACATGTTTTTTAAAAATAATGAATATAAAATTTTATTTAAGCTGTAAAATTATATCGTTAAATATAAATATCGACCTTATTGAACTGTTGCATATGCATGTAATATTCATTTTTATATGAAAAGTATAAATTTCCAGTTCTTTTTATAAAGATTATAATATGATATAAATATATCCTTTATATACAATACTTCCGTTACTCTTTTGTATAAAAATCTAAAACATCTTTTGCACAATTATACAATTGAAAATAAGAACTTTTATCCTTTTGTTGCTTTTGTAATTGATTAATTTTACAATTTATTTATTTTTGAAGATATGCAACTTGCTTGCGCGCGCAGCAGGGTGCAATGGAGAAAGTATATTTATTAAAGTTATGATATCTTTGACGTGAGCCAATTATTATTTATCTGTATCTGCTAATATCATGATTGCGTTAACACTGCCTTTTATGGATCAATCATCACATCAATTATGAGGCGCGGATATAAATGAATAATTTAATCGTTCCATATCTTTGGAGAAAGTTAGGCAGCATTCTCCGATTTTATCGTTGCACGCGTGTTCACTCGTTGCACAAGTATACGTGTCATATTAATCCGGTTCGTTAATAACACTCGTATACTTACGGCGAATCGTGATTAGCGATTTCTATCGAAGATCGTGGCGAGATAACGAAAAAAAAAATTATGTATAAGCGGAATTACGATGCGACTTTAGAACGCGATATGTGACACGATGGTGATTTACGTTCGTCGACAATTCGTGAAAATCGTTATTAGTTGCTCGCAGTTTGAAGGCTATTAATAACTTCGCGACCGCCTTCTCTTCCAGCTTGGCCATTAAGATTCGCTGTGAGAAGGACGACCCGCGTGTGTGCGTGTGTGTATAATTTTTTATAGCCGCGGCGATCGGTTACGCGATCTTCGGTCGTACACATTGCCAGTGGTTGTAAATCGCGCGGTAAGTAATCCCGGAGATTTGCATTACAGGATCGTGTGGACAGGCGCACACATCGGTTAGTCGTCGTCGCGTGTAGGAGAATCACACACGAGATGCAGGACTCCCGTGTATGCACATTCGTCACGCCGTTTTCGTACGTAGCCGCGTTACATACGACAACACGCGCGTGTGCAACGTACGTGGCGATGTTACGAGTGCGCTCATGTAAAGCGTCATCCTCGTCGTGACTGGTTGCAGGCAACGCAGTTCTCGAATGCGCGAGAGCTGCATGCCAGCGTGACATGCAGGTTCCGTTCGTGATAACTTTTGCGCCGTTACATCCCGATACGCTTCATCAAAACGAGCCACTTCAACACGTGCGTTTGATCTTACATAGGCACGTTCGAGATATCGCGAATGCAAATATATCCATATATATTTGTAATTTTTAGAAATATTTTATTTGCCAGAGAACTATGTGAGGAACATGTTTAAGATTATTATTAAAAGTTTTGAAGTTAATAGATAGTTTACAGATATATCGAGCAATTGTATCAACTCGCGGTAGTCTTGCGCATGCTTCAGGTATATAATCGTTCACATTAATTCATATTTTTCCACGAGAACACGCGCGAAAAATCGTTAATTTTATGAGTAAAAGTAGCATATGCTTCGAAGTCAAAAGTGTGATAAGATAAATAATCGACGTCATTCGATTAAGTATTGCACTTTCCTCGATTACATAGATTATTAGCCGTTTCTACAATTATATCGAATTAATTTGTCCCTTATCATTTATATCAGCACTTGATATGAAAAGGAAAAAAAGTATTCATACATATATGAATTCTGTCTTCGAAATATACTTTATTTGATCACAATAGGGATAATCGCAGTATTGTATTAATTTGGAAAGATTACCTATGTCAGAATTAATTGAAATGAAATAGCAAGATAAATGCAATGTTAAAATTTTTATGTAAATAGAAATTTAAGCAGAAAAAGATTACTTAATTTTTATTAGTTGCTTCTCTATGTCAAATATCATGAAACTAGATATATCATTATCGTTTATATTATTTATATTTACAAGTTATTCAGCATAAATTATATTTAAACATAAATTAGATACTTCTCACAAAATTGAATTTGGTTATAACTTTATATATTCTTAATAATATAAATCTAGTATCTCAGATCTTCGGATTTATGTCGGGCAAAAGATTTGTAATAACAAAACTATTCTTTTCGGTTAACGAAGACTCATGAGAGCGAAATTACAGTTCTCATATCGGTGAGCATCGATATCCTCGGTCGTCCGTAATTAATTTCGCGATTATATATCGCGGTAATATAAACTCTGCAATCGGATAGCCAAGAGCGATCTTGAACAAACCAGTAATTTTGTGGCAGATGAGCGACCTTTTGCCATCGGTAATTACGGTCTTTGCCGTTAATGACTTGCCAGAATGAAGAGTGCTTCGCGCGCGCGACGGTGGCACGTTGTGCAACGTGTCTAGATAACTATTTATTTATGTCTACTATTAACAGTAATAAGAGCACGAAATGGGAACGCAATACTTTGCACTTCCACAATCGGCGCCATAAAACATGTATAATGCCGATGAGATTATCTGCATTTAGTAGCAATTTGAAATTCTATTCATTATTGAAGTTTAGTCTTTTAATTAGAAGCAGATAAAAAATCGTATTAACAGAAACAAGCGCGAAAATAGAATATTTTAATTTTCTAGCTGAATACACATTTTGTACCAAATCTAATCTCAGATATATTGAATAAATATTTTTATAATTATTAAACTCAACATATCCATTAATTTTTGATGTATATGTGTCATTTCCATATTATCTACTAGAAATATACGTATGTCCCTTAAAAGTACAATATTGGACTGAAAGAAAATCCAATGTTATAAAATTTTAAATGTTTTTCTTGAATTACACATATACATTAATTATATCAATCGTAAAATCGATAGATACGGTTATCCAATATTATTGACGAGATAATCATCTTTAATCATTGGATCCGCATTGGAGCGTGGAACACGTGTCCCGTATTAATTACCCAGGACGACATAATGATCGATCGTCATTCAGTTTCCTTGTAGTTGAATGCTTTAATGGGATTATGGATGCACGAAATCGAGATAGATGCAACAAATAGATTCTATCTCGTTACTATTTTTAGAAAGTAAACCTCAATTGCGCTAAATCGATAAGATTACAGTTTCTCGTTTCGTTTCTGCATAAAAAAATTATTTTTCTATTCTTTGCGTATCACGCTGCACGATAATCCAATTTCAACACTGCGTAGCAAATCGGTGACAATCTCAATCTCTTGCGTTTACGTCGCTTTCAAAATGATTTGCACGTTAAAGTACGCACCACCGGGAGATAATCCAGCTAAGCTGAGAGATTAATTTTCTCCGCGCGTGCACTCCAGTCATTCTCACCATCGCTGCATCGTCTCTCGTCGGAATGCTCCCGCCTGTCGACCGGTTACAATCGTGTCGCGGTTGTCACCTGTCAGATTGTCACTCGGTCGTCCAATTATCCTGCTGCTGGGTGGCTTGCGCGAGGCAAACGATGGAGAGACGCGGCTGTTGGCCGAGTTGAACGAGTTCTCCGGAAGAGAAGTGGGGCGCGCTCGTGTTCTCGAGAACGGTGCCGGGGCGAAAATAGGTGCGATAGAGGTAGGACGTTACCTGAATATTTTACGGACGACCCGGTGGTGGTTAAGACCGTCGTTATCCGCGGCCTCGCTATAAAAAGCCACGCGGGCGTCGCTCGGAGGCGTCGTCCTCGGCCCAAGCCCGTCGCCGTACCTCTTTATTCGCTTTTATTCCCCGTGAGTGATCGCCCTCGGCGAGTGCAGCACAACGTCGAGGCCTTCCATTCAAACGTCGGCGGTCTCCCTTCATTCGCATTACTCGTGAAACTCGCCAGACGAGTAGTCGCAAGTAACCGAGGGTCGAGATATCGATTCAACCAGGAATAACGTTACCAGAGATTTTGTAAAAAAATTCTAGCCAAAATTACTTCCGTACAGTCATACATTATACATATATACGTTAGATTTTGATATAATTGCTGTTATCTTTATTGTCAAACTTAAATAATACTGAGGAAAAAGAGCTGCAAAGTCAGTAGTAAGTTATAAATCCACAATTTTTTGGAAACGAAATTGTCAGGATTTGAGAAATTAAGCTTTAAGTTTTTTTTGGGAGATGAGTGACACAAGATAGAATTTAATTAATTGTAGATAAATTTTGTTTTTTTTTTTAGAAAAATTTATTAAGGAGAAGAAGTAGAAATAGAGTTTCTCGAAAAGTATTTTGTGATTTTTCCGCTACAGTATCTTTCCTAAGAATGTCTTTTCGAGACAAAGAAACCGTAAATCTTCGAGGAAAAGCGTAAGACATCGATGTTATCGAGACGGGTTTCCCCGATCAGCCTGGGATCTCCCAAGGGGATCTATTCGTTCGAGGGTGAGAACGAGCGGTACTAAGGTCGGTTAAGGGACGAAAAGAGGATATATATATATATATATATATATATACGAAATGGAAGAAAGGATCTCTCCTCTACTGCCTGCAGTATACACATCTTAGAAAATCCCACTCGAACGTGACTCGCAGCTTCCGCCAATTTCCACCGGAAGAGACTTCGACCATACGTCTGCCTTAAAGAAATGAATAGCGACGTCCATTGTTCCTGAAGTGGAATTCTCGAGCAATAGTGGGCGTTTTCGGTTAGTCCTTTTATAAGATGTCCTTCGACGTGTTGGAACTTAAAGTTTTACGAAGTTGTTGCGTCTGAGGCTGATTCGGATATTCTGTCTCGATTGATTTCTAGGTACTTATATTCCAGCAGAGCTGAATAGATAATGTTTATATTTTTAGACGTATTATATTTTTAAATATTTTTTTATGAAAGTTCACGTGCTATGTGCTATCTATATTTTCTTACAATTCGCGATAAAAATTCTTTCTTATATTTTTGTTATTTTTTATATGACTATTATAATTCAAGAATTTATACATGTATAAAGCAATCTTCTCCCAATAATTTTATAGAATTTTGCAAAGATACTATTAGTCATTAAAAACATATATGATTTATTGATATCAGAATTTATCGTTTTCTCAGAAGAGAATAAAATATCTCGTTTTTCAGACAATCAATTTGTATTGCTAACATTTGTAGTTCCGATTCATCTTATGTTAAGTATTGTGAAAAGTCTATTTTATTAAAAGAATATCGAGACTGTCGGATGTAGTAAAACGTGATATTTAAAAAAATATGCCTTCCGTATTTCGTTAATTAGCCGCGAAAAAGTCTTCTTACTATCTTAATTACAGTCAGTTTGCTGGAATAAAAATGGCGTAACAATGGCGTAACAACGCAAAAGGCATTTTAAAACAACGTTTATAAATTTTGTAGGCAAATTATTTAAAGTTATTTAAAAATTTATTTGAATATAGTCTCCACGTATTTTCTCGTATTTTCGTATAATCAGCAGCATTGTTAAATTTAGCTTGAAAGGTCAAAGGTCTACACGAGCTGCTTTATACA
Organism: Acromyrmex echinatior; assembly: GCF_024713525.1. Taxonomy (NCBI): domain Eukaryota; kingdom Metazoa; phylum Arthropoda; class Insecta; order Hymenoptera; family Formicidae; genus Acromyrmex; species Acromyrmex echinatior. The sequence continues at coordinate 6,878,562 of NC_141866.1, read as the reverse complement.
TGGCACAACGGATCCCTTTCAGACAAATCGTCATCCAGCATAATTTTTATCTCCCGAATTATATACTCGCGTGGGTAGACAGAACAGAAATACCGCGAGTTGTTTACTCTGCTTATGACGCTGTGCTGATTGTGACTAACGACAAAAAACAAGTGATTAGAGTATGACCGAATCTTATCAGCGGCGCGACTAATACGCAATCTGTCTTTTATCGGCCTTATTTGCAAGCGACTCTGCCAAATTATGATGAGTCATTACCGTCATCATCGACGAAGCGCGCACCACGATTCGAGTCTTGCTATCACTCCACAATCGCTTTGATAAGGTTTTTTTGACGTGAAATATGCTCGAGACAAATATGTGTAATGCGTTACAAGAACCTAACTTATACTTATTCTTAGAATAGATCGTAGAAAAATATTTGAAAAAAATCGAAAAATTTCGATAGTAACTTTATTACCAAGAAACATTAAATATATTTTAGAATCTGAAAAGATTTGATTAATAATCATCTCTTTTAATATTTGCTTAAAGAAAAATCCATTCCAAATATTATCGGCACGTTGAGAGAAACGATTTTGTTGAAATATCTGTTTTAATAAAAATTTATAGCTCTGAAAATAATTTTTCAGGTCATCAAAATAATATGTAGGAAACTCAAACATGGTGAACAATGTAGCAAAAAGTTTTAATATTCTAGTAATTATGCTTGAGTGTTCTACATAACTATTTTCTGTATCTAGTTAAATTTTTAAATACTTCAGCAAAATCGTTCTTTTTTTTTCTTACACAAATATTATACATACATATATACATTTTCTGAAAATTATAATATTTTCTAATAAAGTAATCGCAATATAAATAATTAGATTTGATTTAAATATTATTAAAGATATTCAATCTTTCTACGATTTATATCTGACTGCAACTTGGCACGTAAAAATCTTCATCCGTAGTTATGTATTTAGTTTCACATCAAACTGCTACGATACATGTATTACGATCGTATCTTTAATAACAGCAATGCAGATGCGCTGGTGCGATCGCAGGACAATATTATCGCGAGATAATATCAACAGAGAATTATACCCGCGCTGATAAGCGATATCAGGCGATCCGATCGGGTACGTGAAATACGCCTCTATGGGAGGATCTGCTTTGGAGTTCTCTGCCGATGCGAAACATGTCTCGCTTTTTGTTTTCCCATCGATATCATGAGAAATCCCAATGTTTCATTAAATAACATGCAACGGGCACAGGTTACCTAACGAACGGGAATCCTAACAAAAAATTATTAGGATCGAGTCGGCAGAGGTTCCCGCATTCTTCACAACTTACCCTCGTTTTAACGAAAGTAATACGTTCCAACCCTTCTTATATTTTCTCTTTTTTCCTTTTCTTTGTTTGTTCTTTTGATCCTTTTCTTTCTCCTGGTGCTATACGTCTAGAATTTTTGGTTTTGAAATATAAAGATTAATGATCGTTTTATAAATGCCGATATGTTGAAGATAAAGCCCTAGAAGCCAAATCCATTAAGGTTCATCGTTTCTCAGAGTTCATGAAGATTTCTGAGAAAACAGAACTTTCCCCGGAAATAAGTAGATAATTCACAGACTGAAGCGAGACAACTTGAATTCCATTGTATACCTTTTCTTCTAAGAAATGTCAGGGAATATAGGTTTTCCTTAGAATATAATACTAATATAGAATTTTGAGGGAATTGACATATATTGTGTATTTATATGTATAAGTTATAACTGCGTATAAATATTTAACATAAATGTATGTATACGGCTAATTGAGAATAATTTACATTTTTGATTATAATAAAAGAAATTTAAATAATTATGCGACGTTTATCTTGAATTATAATATATTGAAATATTTAGATCGTAACGAATTTATTTATTACGTAAGTACACGGAAAAGACATACTGAAGTGTCTAAAAATTTAGCTAGCTGCAGATTTGAAAATAATTTCGTTAAACTATTAAAATAATTATGTAAAATACTCAAACTGTGATTGCTAAAATATCAAAATTTTTTGCAGCTTATGGTTTAGTTCCTGATATATTATAAAATATATTATAAAAATTATGTAAATTATAATTTACAAGAAATTTGAAAAATTTCCTATGTAATTATTTTAATTATACAACAAAATTATTTTCAAATCTGTATCTTACTAAATTTGGACATTTCAGTAAACTTGTTCTTTCCGTGTAATTAACGTCAAGAATTGATCTCCTCGATAGATATCTCGATAGATATCGTCTCGATACTATTCTATAAGATATTAACGAGAAACAAAAAAAGGAACAAGATAGAAAAAAGAAAATGAGAGTTGGCTGTATGGCTGATGGGCTTGTGGTTAGTAGATGGAAAGAAAAATCCTAAATCTTGATCATAAATATATCAGTAATAGAAATGCGTGTTATGGCAACTGCCAAAAGTTATTTACTCCTTCTCGCTTTATTATATACTGAATTCGATTAAGAATGATAATTCTGTGATGCGCGTATGTATGTACATTGTACACCCAAGGACTTTGATTCTTTTCCTCAGAAATTTTCACAAACTAAGAAATGTCCATTTTTCTACATTAATGTTCATAATCCATGCGCGATTAACGACATGATTAAACTTCACGTTCGCTTACAACTAAATTTAACGTAAAGATAACCTGAATTTTTGGAAGTTTTTGAGAAAAAAGTAACGGAGAGAAAGAATTAAAATTCTTGGATGTACATGTATAATAAGGAAAAGAAATAATCGCAGATGTGCACTGACAAAAACAAAAGCGTTTCTTTAACAAGCGAAATGTTAGTTCAATCGACACGAATTTAATTTAGACTTTAATCAGATACGGAGATCCAATTGTTTCCGTTCTTCGCATGTTTCCTTGAAGGAACATCCTTCTGAAGACCGCGAATTATCGCTCACAATTCTATCAAGTCTGATAATTGAGATGTAAATAAGTCATTTCTTGGCAGCCTTTAAATCAATTATTAGAAAGCAGAAGATTTCAGTATGGGCGCTTTTAAAATTAGATAATTTTTAAATAATAATTTTTTTTATTTTTAAATATAAAATGAGGCAAAATGAGATTACGATAAAATTAAATCCATCAATTTAAAATCAACATGAGTATAGATGAAGATGATAATTAATTAGTAAATTGTTATCGAAGGAAACGGATTTTAATACGAAGAGAGTTTTAGAACTATTTCGAGCGCACGTAATAATCAATGATAACGAACTGGAAAAAATTTTCGTTGTAATGATTTAGCGTTTGTACTTGCAGATAAGTTAATATTAGATGATTATTTTTACACAATTCAGGATTCCTTTAATTTGTAATTTCCTAGAAAAAATGTAACTCGAACAAATCGAAACGATAAGTTACTGATATATTCATTAACATTGTATAAATTATTACAAGAATTACTTACAAGAAGTTTTCTATTTTTTCACATTATTTATAGTAAGTGTATAAAGATTTACGAGTGAATATTATCTTTACTCGTACAAATTGTATTCCGTACGCCGAGTGAAATGTAAATTATCAGCGTGTAACTAGTCGATCGGCTACTCGTTTCTCGCGGTAATTGATAAATCATTTTCTCGCTCTCGTATGCATCGTCGATACGGTATAAAATTGCGATATCGCGAAAATGTCGATGTCGGAACGAACACGACACGAAGAAAAGAGGCACACGATGCACGTAATAACCGGACGCGATAATTGATATCTCGTTGCCTGCTCTGTTCTCTATCGCGTTACGCGTAGGTGGAATCGCCTTTCATTCATCGTTGCTCAGCACGCGGATGTGGAGCATTTTAATGCATAATGCATGCACGCGATTTGTGCACGCCGCTGCACAAACGCATGCTTTAACAGAGAACGCTTATTAGATCCATTGATCCGCTGCCGATTCTGATAAACGATAATGAGATAATTGAACGTTGACCTCTAACGACGTTATTTTCTCGAAAATGAATTGAAGTTTGATATATCGACGTGGGTTCCGCAATGCTACATTTACATCGATTATGCTCGCCAACGCATCGAGGGCGCGAGTTTACGCTTTCGCCACGCCAATTGAATTTTTTCGTTTTTTTCAATTATTAATAATTTGATAATTGAACGTTTGGCTCTTAACACGACGTTATTTTCCAGGACAGGATGATTGACAAATATTGATCGCTGTGCATAGCAGGTCTGTATTATCGAATCTGAGTCAGTTGCAATTTTCGCCAACGCAATTTTCGACATCTCTTTCATCATGGTAATACGTCAAATTACATTTCTGCTCTAATCACTCGCTCTGAATAACGTAGAACCAGATTAAAAATATTAGAGACAATATTAGCCATGCTTCACAACTTGTTTAAATTGTCTATGTCTACGTTGTATAGCTTTATCTATTTCTGCCAATCGAGAGATTGTTGAACTGAACTGATTTTATCTGGGTAGGTTATTGACAGCATGATTGCAATAAGTTAGTTTCCTGCACGATATATCGATACCTATGCTCGCGAGAAAATGATTCTCTAACGACCGTAATTCACCGCTCGTGTGATTTCCTGAACAATTTCACCACTGATGACTCCGATCGTTAGATCAAAAACAGCAGGTTTATCCCTCCATTGCGGAAACGATCGTGAGTTATGCGATCCTATCGATTACGCGCGGAATCGCATGTAATAACGCTAGCAATGGCAGCTTAATGAAATCAGTCGCTTATGTTTTAGACGTGAATATATTGAACAATATATCTGACTAGATATATAAATGGTAACAGAATATGTGACACTATTGCGGAAAGAACGATTTTGCTAAATCAAAAAGATCAAAAATTTTGTTGGATCTGAAAATAATTTTATTAAACCATCAATATAATTTACACTGGTTGCTGGAATATCAAAATGTTTTACAGCACTGCTCATTTTTTAATTTCCATAATTATTTTAATGTCTAACAAAATTATTTCCAGATCTGTAAAATTTTATTACCGTATAGATATACAGTAGCGGAATAAATCATATCGATTTTGAAAATATAATATATATTTAGAGATACATCTGTATATTACACTTTTACGTTGATATACATCGTATGTGTGACAAATGTTACATGTGTTGCATAGAGAAGACTAGTAGATAGTTTGAAACTGTGACTAGTTCCGAAGTATTAGGAGCGAATAAGGCAAGAGAGAAGCTCTACTGCGTTGCAACGCGTTCGCATACTCTCATGCATACTCGTTGCACGTGTATACGCACACACACACACACACACACACACACACACACGCACGCACACACACACACACACACACACACACACACACACACACACACACACCTGTAACCGAATCGATTAGTTTCCTTTGGAAAGTGCATAGAACAAGATATATCATAGATGTATAATAATGTAATAGAAACTAAATGAAATCATCTATATTATTGACTATTGTAAGTCACAATAAGTGATGACGAAATTTACTTGTTATCTTCTCATAATTATTCGAAATTTTTTTAATTTTAATCTAATTTTAAATCAATATTTTACTTTTATGATACAAAAATTAGAATTATTTGATTTTAAATATACATATTTGACACTTTTCTAATTATTTTACCAAAACGTATAAAGGTATTAAAACGTATATAAAATTAAAAGATCATTCATGATTAATTACTAATGCTTTTAATTATGCTCGGTCTCATATTTGATGAATTAAATCGTCATTGCTTTCTGCGTCGTGCTACGCATATCTAGTGAGACGTGAACCCCATAGGGATGAATAAGACGAAAGAGGAACTCTCGGACTGATTCAGAGTGTGGCACAGACCGTTCATATGTATTCTGTAGACTACTATAGAGGGTCAACTAGAATGAGATCGATAGGGAAAGAGGCCAGGAGTGAGAAGTGCCGCATTGGGCAGGTGAGACAAGGTGATACGGAGGTTGGCCGACCCGAACGAGCCATAATCGCTAACGAGTAAAAAGCATGAATGGACGCCAGAGCGGCGCCGTACGTTATCTTGCTTCCTTGTCTCTTTATTATTATTCTTCTGGGCTTCTTCGTCGTTCCGTCTCATCTCTCGTTTGTGTAGTCCTGCGTTTTTCTTTTTCTTACTCCTCTTTTTCTGTCTTATTGTTTCTCTCTCTCTCTCTCTCTCTCTCTCTCTCTCTCTCTGTCTTCTTTCTACCCCTTCTAAACTGTTCTTCTTTTTCTTCTTAACTGGTCTCTCCGTCAAGCGATCTGGTCCCACGTTGTCTCTTTCGCTTCAATGAATTATCTCGCTCGCTCGCAGGAGATCAGGTTCGCCATACCGGTGACAAGACATCGTACACAACCTGTTCCTCGTATATAGATTCGATACGTTTTTTGTACTCACGCGTGCATGGTTCGTCGGAAAGCTCACGGTTATTTTTTGCGATAAGCTGAGTCATTGAGTGCTTTTGGAATGACTTTTCAGAAATGGCACATAACGATTCGAAAGCGGAAACCCTGAACTATGTTTCTTAATGAAATATGAATTATGATATCTATTTTAAGTAAAATTTTGTATAAGGAAATATGAAGTTTATTATACACATTGCAGTTAATATATTGCAGAAGACTGTTGTAGACACTTAAGATGAGAACAATTAGTTTATAGTCGCGGGCAAGATGTCGCGATAATGTATGATAACGCAATTTACAAGCCTCCACAATGCAGCTACAATACAGAGAGAGAGAATACACATGATAGTAACATGATAGAGCAGGAACATGCCATATGTTCACTTGCACAATTTCCATTTGTTTCCATTTACTATCACATACGCACTGTTTGCCATAAAGCAACCCTTGACTCATGACATCTCATGATACGCAAAGGATGCAAACCAAAGTCTCATCTCGGTATTTATACGTACATATATACGAGAGCATTGTATATTTATTTCGCGATCTCTCAATTTTCATACAACGTAATTCCAATCGCAGACCTCCTGTATCTCTAACTTATCACCACGAATCTTACGGTGAATCGGAATTCCATGGTGGATAAGAAAAAAAGTCGACCGGAACGACCGCCGAATAATCGATCAGATAGCAGATGGGATCAGCAGCATCGAGAAAGAAAGAGGTGGATATAATCTACAGAGAAGAGTCTGACGCTTTAGAGAAGCTCGAAGATCGAGAGAAAAAAAGGAGGAATCTCCGAGAAAGAGAGAGGAGATATCTACGTAAGCTGAGTGGCCGTGTCAATGTGTCAGAGAGACGTTCCTCGTAGCCGTGGAGTTACCTTTTATGTCCACGTAACGCGACGGGCCCCTGTGGGATCTCCTCACGCGAGTAGTGGGGCATCGGACTCTGAAGCGAGCATTATCAGCGCGGGCTGGATGCGTGAGCGCTGTTGGAATATCAAGAAGCTTCTTTCCGGAGACACCGTTGGCGTAAGAAATGTTGAATGAAGGACTCCGTCGTTGACGAAGGGCCTTGAAAGGGATTGAAAATCACATCGGTTGTGCGAGTTCTGAATGAATGAGATCGGCCTCTTTCATCAAAGCACTACCTGTTTTTTCTCTCGCTGAAGCAACGCTATTCCGACGCACAGACAATTAAAGAAGCACCCCCGTTGTCCTTTTTTTGTCCTCTGGATATTTGAGCAGGAATTTCTGTCGGACGTAACTGCAGGTCAAATGACTATGACAGACAGATTTTTCAGAAACTTTCCTACTGATCGGAAAAGTTTGGTTCTGTATAAAGTAATTTTATTGTACACTCTAAGAAATGGGGGATTTAATATTATTAAATCCGGGCGTTAAATGTAACACCGTATTGTGTTTTGTACATCGTAAACACCATGAATGTATAGATATGAATTTAACACCATGGGTTTAAAATCATGTTTTTGATATCAATATTTTATATCAATACACTGAAAAAAGAATTTTTGTGGTAAAATGCTACCAAATATTCAGTGCATCAACACGATGACAGTCATATAAACACCGCGTGTGTGATATGTTAAATCCACATCCATATTTTTTAGAGCGTAAAATTATGCATATTTTTCTGTGCACATGGAATTATAATACGCGAATATATGTAATACATGTTTCGAGTGAACGATCGATTATTCTTTTGCATGTGAATTCATAATAATGAGCCGTTGCTTATTCACATATGCTGAATCATAATACATGAAATTTTTATCTCTTATTATTATCATTATCGAAACGATTGAGAATTATTGTCGACCTGCCGCTAACAATCTTTGAAATCTTTCTGTATGAGAAAGTCCGTGATAATGCGCTTACTTTCCTATCAAAAAGATTTCGACGATTAAGCAAAGACAATACATATATGCTTATTTGATATTATAAAATTTTTTTCTATTTTCCTTTCTTAAGGAAAATATTATTTTTAAACTAAATTAAATTAATTACTATTACTGATAAAGAAAAAAAAAAGAATACAAACTAACTTATTGAATTTGCATATTCAGGTATATTTTGTCTAGATAGATAATTTTCAGTTAGGACAAAAAGTCGATAAAAGATATAACAATTTTAATGATACAATTCTATCAGATATATCAAAAAATATTTTTTTTTTATAACGCGATAAAGGAAATGTTCTTTTTTTTTATCTCAGATAGACCATTTTATAGAATAGCATGATTTCATCTCCATGAATTATCGAACGGGATTCCAGAGCGAATCCTTACGTGGAAAATATTTTCTTTTTATTCTAGTCACACATACAGAGCGATTTTGTGCCGATTCGATTCCGGTTGATCACCATCTCGCGCAAATTCCATTGGTGAGTCGCGACATTTCGACGATTTCGCATCGACCGTAGAACAGTTTCCATTATTGGGATCTATTCCAGAAGCAGTCGACACTTAAATCGGAAACGCCGAAGAATCCACGATCGACCATCTCGTTTACTGCGAGTAGATCGAAACTCATTTTCATCCTCCATTTTTAGCACCATTCGTTTTAACGTTTTCGAAACGAGATCGAACGGCAAATAGAAGCTTTAACGAATTATTTGAAAAATTAAAAATTAACCATATCTCGTGGCACACAATTGTTTGCATTATATGTTTATACATTTTATGTTACATAATGTAGACTAAGGAATAGAGAGAAGAAAAGAGAAGGAGTGAAACATATAACTGATTGTAACTCATTGTTAAACATTTTTAAAGAAATTATTTTTAAATTTATTTTAATCTAAAAAAAATAGATATTATATCAGAATATAATTTATGTAATTTAAAATTTTTGATGATGACAGAACTTTTTCATCGAAATATTAGCTAATTATTTTATATAAAGTAATTATAACTGTGTTAAGTAATTATACTTTAGACTTCGCATTTTATAAAAAAAAAGGCTGAATAAATTTTTTTTATACAAATGAATATTTTTATGTACCTACATTCAGCTATTATGAGTACTTTATTAATTTAAATATTTGTGAATAATACATACTTTGTTTTTCTTAACTATATTTACGGCAATTGCATTTTTCCGCCGTAGAAACTGTTTCAAAACTTGCTTATCAGAATTTGTTCTATGAGCTTTCTACGATTTTGCACGGAACAAACATCCATGGTATCGTTTTATTCTGCGACGGTTCTTTCGCGAGATTGCCAGAGTGTTTCTCGCGAAACGGCGTCATGCGGCTACTGCGGAAATCCCTCTGCAAATACGAATGTATGGGTTTTATGTGCTCATCCGAAAGCATTCGACCCGCCCATCGGCTGCAAATAGAAATCACTATAACAGCATCAGAACTTATCATCCATCATTAATATTTTCTCAGGTGTCTCTTGAAAAAATATGAAATTATTTAATGATTAATTGACTGTATACTTTTTAAGTTTTAAGAACGATCAGCTGCTCGATATTTCGAAGTGTACGAGATCCATATTATTATTAAATTGGATAAATCATTACAATTAAGGTAAATTGAAAAATGAGATAAATCCCTTATCCCTTCCTATTTTCTTTATATATTCGGTTTGATTACTAAATTAGCATCACAAATATTTAAACAATAATAGTTTATTTAATTTAAAAAATGTACAGTTATCAAAAAGAGAAAGAGCAAAATTGATCTATAAAGTACTAAAGTTGTATGAGATAATTTAATCTCAGAAGATCATTGCTATTCGATGAAATTAATGGTTATAATGGCGATTAACATAGTCATAATTGCTGAAAATTAAAGAAAGTTTTAAACACGTGCATTCTTCTTTTTATGAATGTAATATCGTTTAAATTAAAAAATCGTTTCAGCAGTAACAGGATTATAGTATATAATTAGACGCGCATATTTTAACAGCCTGCACATAGCTTTTACGGTAATAATACGTTAATTAATATTTAGATAATTGATATCTTTTTGACCGATATTTCCTCGAGATTGAAAATAGACCCGGTTTTTTTTGTGGACGTGAAAAATTCATTAGACGGAGTTACTTGACCGCGCGAGAAATCGATATTTTTCTCATCGCGGAAATATTATTGCGGTCAAATTAACGAAGGTGATTTATCTTCCGAGATTAATAATCTGACTAGTTGATCTCACGCGCGATAATTTACGACAACACGAGCTGTTTCTCGCTAAATACTGATGCTTCTAGTTTACCGAGAATCGCTCCGTAAATAGACGATGTGTTTTGTGTGCTTAGCTAAAAGTGCTCGAACTTACGACGTAGAGAAAGACCAAGTGGCTTACAGCCGTTAACGAAACACACTTGATTCTACCGGATCAATAACAGCTTGCGAAGATGACGACACAAGTACATATTGTTAAATTAATCTTGTCAAAAAGATATCGGCAAGTTTGTTTTGAACAATCAATTTTTCTCCAAATATTCGATGCACGTTTTAAAGAAAAATCAGAATTTATTATGTTAAGAGAAGAGTATCATATGAATTTTTTGTATTGTAACTTTCTACATTTTTCTCATTTAATGCACCAAATTTAATTTTGCATTAAATATATGAGAGAGATTAAAAATGTTTTTCTTTCTGATGTATATTAAATTTTCATTGAGTCTTTACCTTCGGATGTTTGATTTTGCGGAATTTCTGATTGACGTGACAAGAAGATGCAGATTCGTTAATGATTAATGTATCCGTATTTTCGCAATATTTGTTACGCAGAATGTAGAACCAAATAAAGTAGTCATCTATGCAACAGCAAGTTCAAAGTATTTATATTATATATATTAGAAGAAACCGCGGTTAACAATCTCGACGCGCAAGATTTCCCGGAAATAATTGACGTAGAGAAACAAATCATTGGTCATAATATACATCATGATAAATAAATGCGGTAATCTGCGATTTAAGTGACATCAGTAGAAATTGATAAACTTATGCCACATAGTCGTAGTTTTCCTGATGGAAAGTTACTAATGATTCTTCTCTAATAAAAATGTGATGCAAACACGTGAATATAATTGTTTTTTATATACTGAAAAAAATTTCTAGTTGAAAATGAACGACACAGAAGATTCTGATCATTTCAATCGGAATTCTGGTTATCTCAATTAAAATTATAATAAATTCAACTAGAAAATTGTGATTTTTTACCCAAAATTCCAGTTAATGCAACCAGACTTTTTTTTCAGTGTAATAATTAATCGTTTTTATTTATTTCATAATTAATGGCAGTCGCTAATTTTATATTTACGTTTGGGAAATGTTTTTATGAAAAATTGAAGCAACTTAAAGAATTATACATAATTAATAATAGAAATTAAATGGTTTTTTTATAGGATAATCAAACAATCCTTTATATAGGATCTCTTCTTCAGAGATAATATTATAATAATTCTTTTTATACATACACATATATATATATATATATATGTATATATAAAATATATACATAAATATACAAAATATGTATGTGTGTGTGTGTGTGTGTGTATATATGTATATACACATTTAATTTATCTAAATTATATCCTCAAATAATTACATATGTGCATATCATATGATATTTTCTGAAATACGCTGAAGGAATATACAGATAAAAATCTTCTTTTATTCTAGGATGTTTTGAGTTATGCAACGCGAGAAATTATTCATTGCATCATATTGTGAATGTATGCGACACTTTGCAGATGTTCATTTTGTTAATTAATCGCATTTTAGCTTTTAGGTTTCACGCGAGGTCATTTTGAATTTTCTAGTTTTTATAACCATGTCATGAGTCACCATGTGAGTTTGATAGATTTATTCCGCTCGCGAGCGGATTCGCGCTCGAGAACTCTTGCGTTCTGGAGAAGTATTTATTTTCACGAATTATACAACGGAAATAAACTGCTGCGGGCGGAAAGGTATGCGAGAGCTTGCGAAAGAGATTTTCTCGAAAAGCCGGAATAAGCCTACGAAGTGCATATTCGATTAGTCAGCTCGTGTGTGTCCATCAATGGCGCGCGTCCAATTTTCAACGGTAATGCTTCCCATCGCTTTTGCTCGCCACGGATCGTAAGATGAAATTCCTGATCTTCACGCGTACGAGATAACATATTATAACTTTATTATAAGATTTTCCCCAACTACGAACGCCCCACTTTCCGCTGTAACGATCCGTACGAAATTCCCCGCGAGGCGATTGCTCGGTAGCTTATTCTCGTCGTTATTCCAAATTTGGCGAATACTATAATATATTGAGAAGCGCGTTGAAATACTGTCCGGATCTGACCCGATCGTAACATGCCGATAGTACTCCCAGCTACTGTAGCTACTGTAGATTTGAATTATTGATGCGGTCAAATCGAAAACCGATCAAGCCATTTTCATCAAATTTATGCAAAAGCGATATACCTCTATTAATTATTTCTGAATTGTATTTTGGTCAATACAACGTGAGGAGAATCGCTCGTTATAATTTATATTCTCTATTAAGAGTCCTTTACATAGAAGTCGTAGACGGTCGTAGAGTCTTAAGTCGTAGGAAACCAATCAATCACAATCAAATATAAAGAGAGAATATTCGATTAGAATTGGTCAGTTTCCTACAACTTAAGACTCCACGACCTAAGACTTTCTACAACTTCTACGTAGAGGACCTTTTTACTTATTCAGATTCAAACCAATTGTTTCCGATAATTCTTCGATTTTATTAATTGCAAATTTGTATTACTCACTTTAGAGTTGTATTCTATTATAGATTTTACAATTTATTTCTTATATCTGTGTATCAGTATTCTCCATGAATTCTTAATTTTTGTTCTCTCAAGAATTGATTCGGAAAACGACAGATATACCGTCGGCCGACATCCGTTGACGATGATTTACGACGCACGTCGGAATACTCGGTACAAATTGGTCTGACGCAAATGAAGTTCCTGGTCGCAATTTCTCTCCTTTTGTTCCGACTCGGCCATGCGCGGACAATCACGGCAATTTATGCGTCATGATTCGCGCATTCGGTTCGGAGAAACGATTCGCCGGCCACCGCCGTTGGTCATAGGTCTCCTCGCAGTGTGACATAGGCTAGCCGGGAATGTGTGTGCGTGTGTCGTTAATTCGCGACGAGATCGGCACGAAGGTCGACGCGCCGCTGTCTCCTGCCCGTATGGACTTTATCATCCGGGAATGACACGACTCGTTAGAGCGTTACACCCACGCGGTCGCTATCGAACCGTTAACCGTGAATTTATTCTCTAGCCCTGTTCGTTCATATGCAATTCTGCCCCATTGTGTATGTATTATCTTTTTCTAATTCATTTATTACACACAGAAAAATATTATACGTATTGTATTCAAGTAATAACTACTTGTGTTTCAAGTATTCATACATCCGCAAATCTATCATAAGTTTATCACAAGTATTAAATTTGTTGAAAATATATTCCCAGTAAGTTTAATACTTCAGTCAAGATTATTAAATTGAACCAAATTCGATTTGCTTATTATATATATAAAATAATTTCTTTAATCAAGTCTCTAAATTTTTTGGAATGGAAATCTTATTCTAAAGAGTGAAAATTGAGCCAGTTAAAAAAGAGTGGTTCAATTTTAAAGGATTTTACTTTTCAGAGTAACAATTTAGAAATAGTTTAACAATTTTAGAAATAGTTATATAATATTCTTCAAAAAAAAAAGAAATTATTGTTTTGAGTATATGAGTTTTTCTAAAATTTATAACAAATATATTTTAAGATTATCAAGAAAATATTTTGCTACAAGGATAATCTTTATAATGATAACTGTTACTTAAAAAGAAAAAAGTATAATAAATTGAGCAATTACTTTTCTTAATAAAGAATATTTTTCTGAAAATAAATTCTTGTTTTGAGTACATCATAACGAATTCTTCTAAAATTTATAATAAATATGTTTTAAGATTATTATATCTAAAAAGATATTCTTTTGTTTTGACAATTAAGTTCTTTATTGTAATGGTTATGTTTATAAATATAATAGTTACTTAAGAGGAAGAAAGGAAATTGAGTAATCATTTTTTTTAAGCAAAGAATGATATTTTTCTGTGCGTACGATTAAGAAAAGTAAATATTTTATCTACTTGAGTTTTAAAAATCACATAATCAATTGTGCATTTTATAATCAAATTCGATTGCACAGTTCCCTCGATAAAGATATAAATCGCCACGTCTGTTTTCTGATTGCTTTATAAGATATAAAGTAATATGTAGATTGATAAAATATTATCTGACTATTGCAAAAGAAACTGAGCAAAGTTCGCAGAAAAACTCGAGATATTTGGTGGGCGAAGCAATTTCAGCGTGTGAGAAATAATATTGTAAATAAAGTGGGACACTTTGAAAATATTCGCGACATACGATATTCGGTCGGAAAAATATACGACTTGGTAGGGTCGGTGCCAAGGCGAGCGAGGCTTTTGAAAAATGTCAGGCACGAGGACGCACCGGGATACGAGAGTTCGCGGAACGGGGCCACGGGAATTCGATCGAGTACTGAAGGCGGAATCTCCCGCCGTGAGGAACAAAAAAAGAAAGAAAGAAAAAGGCGCGCTGCATTATGGTTCACGCCTGCATTATGATTGCCGTTTCTCGCATCGTATCGGGGCGCAGCGCCAGGAATACACGCGATACGAATTTTAATGCAACGAGGTAAGTCTCGGCGCGCGCGATAACCTTTGAGGACGCGACGACGTGGAATCGAAGCCAAGGCAACGCGGGTTTTGCGAAAGACCGAAAAGCTCGTGCTAGTTCAATGCTGTAATAACTCAGAAGCGGTTATTTTGGTGCGTGTGGGTTTTCCGGAAAAATAAAGCGTATAAAATTAGACCTCGTGAAGTATCCGTTTTGGAAGTGCGTACTTTGCGGATTCGTCAGATCTAAGTGATGGTCTTTTCTTACGTACACTTAATATATATATATACTATTGGTGACGGAACACGTAAGTTCCTTTATTAATCAGCTCTATTTCAGTCTTTCGATAATATTTCTTCGTACGTAACACATATCCAATGTAAGTCGTGGTCGTTTCTTCGAAGATCCGAATAAACGGAAATCGGTGATTCCGGGAAGTCCGGAACAGATCTGCCGAAAATTACCGCATTCGAAAAAAGAAATATCGCTTTAAATTTGTAATTTCAGCTTCCGGCCGGCTGGTCGGGAACAACGACGCAATCCCAAAATTAGGCTCGTGAGAATCAGGGAATTCCACTCCCACGCTTAAACGAGCCGGGACGGTACGAGAGAGTGTATGGCGTCCTGCCAAAGTGACGTCGAAATTGCGAACAGTGCGTCTCTTCTTCGGTTATCTTATCCTTCTTCCCTCATTTACCTCGAAGCGACGATGTTTGGCTCATTGCGGAAGCAACTATGCGGTTGTTGTGATAAACTTTCCTGGAAGCTCTCTGATTTAATCTGTTCGCAAATCGTAAAAGCGTGCAATTCTTTGGATACTTAATTCCGTGGAAAGGAATACATATATTTACGTAAGTTTAAATGTGCTATTTGCCTTGACATATGCAAATTTAATTGTATAGGCGACGTTTATTAAAGCATAGGAATTGATATTGAGATAATTCTGAAAATATTTCTTATATTGTCGAGATGAATTATTTATAATAAATCAGAATTTAATTTTTACAAAGAGAGAGAGAGAGAGGGGGGGGGGGAGAATTTCTTGCCAAAAAGATAAATTGTATTAATCAAAAAAACATCAGTCAAGTAATTATTACATTTCATTACTTATTCTAAGAATTATTTATGTTTCTTGTCATTTGTTGGAACGTTAGAATGTATGGAATCTGTTACCGGAGATTTAAAGAACATCTCTGAGATGAGAGATGAAGAAGGAGAGGCACGGGAAGGGGGGGGGGAGAGTTCGACTTTACAAGCGATCGTGTCGTGTCTCCGAAATAAGAATCGTGGGAAGCGAGGAATCACGTTCTCACATTCCGGGTGTCGGGATGGCGTAAAACCGTATCGTTCGCATACGCCCTCAAGCTGACGTTCAAATTGCAAAGAATACACACATGCGACCTATTCTTTTCCCTTATTCTCGCGATTGTTCCATTTTTCGAAAGAGTTATATTCTTTCTACCGTATGTACTAGGAGAATTCGCACGAGACTTTTTAAATTATTCCCGAAATCGATCTGCGCGTTGTGGAATAATAAAACTTTTTTTCTCGAGCACACCTCGGAAATCGGAATTAAGCTCGCGTGAAAAATCGACATTGCGAAACGAGAGCGCGCGTTGCATAGCGTGATCGATGAAGAAACCCGAAGAAGGAACGTCGAGAATCCGTGGAGCAAAATAAATTTTCCAGATTTAGGATAATCGTAAAGTCGAAGGATGTGGAGATTGGATTATCTGCACGGTAAAATGAGGATATATTGAAAATATCTCTACATAGATTGACTTATTGCACAGGTATAATCGCTTGCTATTCACGGATTGATATGTGTGCACGTTAAAAATGGAGTTGAGTCTTGATGAAGAAGCATAAGCTGATCGACGATAGTGACAGCTTCCTCTTTTTATTGTTCCTTCGTGACTCAGACGAGCGTGCCCGCTTTGCATGTGCGCGCTGCATAAAAGATCGATAGAATATATAGAAGTGAATCGGCTGTTTGATCGATCGTGCGCAAAAATAATTCCCGATAACTAACACGAAGAATGACAATTCCAATGGATTCGACATGAGCTGTGCGTCATTGGCTGATTATCATATGCATAAGCGACTTTATACAATATGTATCGATATATATACGACATTGTATAAATAATTAATCTCTCTGTCTCGGAATCTCAATTACGACATTACTCTCTCAAGAACGAACTTATAAATATCAGAAAGTAATATTTTTATGATTGTGCAAGCATGTATATTTGCATTAAACGAGAATAATTTTCGCAACAAGATACATATATGATACACTTATATTATTCTTATTTGTTCGAGACATTGTTAATTAAATTGTCTTTATTTTCTATAATTTTGTTGTTGCAAATATAATTAAAATATTCTCGTTTTTCGTAATTATTAAAGTTTCTGTAAGTTTTGCTTATTATCATGAATTTATTATTTTTCTGCACAATATGTTAATATATTTATTATTTTCAAATGAGTTTTATGCTTATATTGCTATATAAATATTACAAAAGAATAGATTTTAATTGAACTCTTAGTTGCAATTTTCTATCTATACATAATAGTTATAACTGACCTTATTGCTGTCAGCTTGATCAGTGCCGATAAAGGGGCGTCTCTCGAGGTCGTATGAAAGTTTTGCATAAATCGATATAAATGCAACAGCACTTAATAGGGGTTGATGTCATGCGTTACTCACCGATTATGGCGGAACAGGTTCTGCTAGACGCGGGATAATCTAACGCAATAATCGAGATACCAGCCTTTCAATTTGTCGCACGCTTGACGACTGTCCTCGATAATAAAAACGTGAATGAACTAGCGATTTTTTTATATTATATCTATTTCAATTAATTAAAAAAAAAATTTTTATAATAAAATAAAGCTTTTTAGAATCTATTTTTTTTGTATAAATGATTTATGGGAAAGATTAATTTCTGTTAAATCAATAAGATTGATAAAAATATTACTTATTTGCATAAATGATTGGAAAATATTAATTATCAGAAATAAATTAAAATAAATATTACACTGGAAATTATATTGTTATTTTTTACTTTGTGATTGTCCAACAATAAATATGTTCGAGACATTCAAAACTTCTTGATGATTCTATTATCCTGCAACAAAACTTTTTTGTCATCCATGATTACCAAAGATTATTTTTTTGATAAGAAAATCTATAGTGCAACTGCAGATGGTCGAAATAGCATTTACATCTACGATACATTCAATTATATCTAGGAAAAAGTGTCAGCTTCGAGCATGTTACTTCTTGTTTTCGTTACGTCTTGTCGTCGAACTGATATACGGAAATATTCCTTGACAGTTTTCGTGCCCGATAACGATAACGATAACCCGTCATGTCGAAGAAATTTGTGTTTGGATTGTTCGGATTTCCTCATCCGAAGAATAAGGAAAAAGATGTATCTATAACATTTGTGTACACATATTTTTTACATTTTTAATAAGTGTTCATAAAAATAGATAAAAACTACAACACATTTGAAGTCGTGATATATTCGCTGACTTAAACATTTTTATTCCATTTTAATTGTATGCAAAAACTTTATTTAGAGAATAATAAAAAAAAATATATTTGTACGCAAATTTTATTTAAAGAATAATAAAAAAATATTTTTGTTAAAGGCACGAAAACGTTTCCCATTTTATGACATATTATTACTTTTATTTTTGAAAAAATATTACAGATACTAATCTTAGCTTTTTCTCTTGACTTCGTGTACAAGTATAACGCTGGCACTGTAGGCACTGTAGGTTGCTCGTAACTAAAAATACAGAAAAATACAAAAATAGAGAAGATCGATGATATCAATGCGGATAATCACAATGGACCTGCGAGCAGTTAGGCTTTTGGTAGGCCTAATGGGGGTTGATGTCATGCGTTACTCATCAAGGTGGGACAGGTGGACAAGTCTCGATTGAAATACGAACATTAGTCGCTGTCATAAATGTAAAAAGGGAGGAAGTCTCCTGCACTAGCCGGGAGCCATGTATTTGTTTCCTCTTCATTATTCTAGTGTAATCTCCGAGTGAAAGAATTGCGTTGGTGGTCCACGTATTCTTTTTTATCCTCTCGGTTTTCTCTCTTCGGACGCTGTCACGAATGATACGCGTCGCCATCGTAACGACTGTCGCATTAGATCTATTCAGAGTTTTCGAAGAATCCCGATCTCTCGCATCAGGAAATTTCAATTTACACATTGTTAATTCTGTGCTGTATGAAGGTGTAATTATTTATATTACTCACATTTATGATTTTTATCGATCATTAGATTTATTGTTTTTTGAGATTTTTCGATAAGTGAAAGCAATCATTCAAAACTTAATCTAATGAATGATTAGACATATTGTTTGCTTTATCATTTAGAGCAGCTGAATTAAATATCGTAGTTCTAACAATTTGTCTTTGCTACCATATATTCGTAAGAGACGATTTTGAGTAAATACGTCGAATATTGAGAATATTCGATACAATCGCTTTACAAATAATTGAATTAACGTAATGGCCATCGATTCTATCCCTCTTCATTAAACCATTATTTATTACGCCTCTACATTTCCTTTCTCCCGACTATACCCCATATATCTCTAATGCATGTTTAACTCGGTGCGGTTGTTTATCTCCATTCATTTCATTGGCAAACACTCTAAAATAAGTGACGTATTCAGAACAGATATAGGGAGGATTGATTCTAGATCGATTTTATCCAATCGGTACGCCGATCAATGCTATTAAAGTGACATTGTGATCGACGCTTGAACAATTCGTCGGGTATATCGTACGGCGCGATTAATTTTTAAATACAGCCTTCTGTCGATAAATCATTGCCAATTTTCCACCTGCAATAATTCGTACTTGACGCAGTAGTGCAACCAGTTCTTTATAGTAACGGGAGATATATAACAATTCCGGGATCCAGAACAATAAAAATCTCGAAATAACAAAAGTGGGACGACACATTGAAAATTGATAACACTTAGATGTCACTATCCCGATATATTTTTCTCGGAATATTCGCGCACATGCAATGTCTCGAAAAATTAATCTCGAAATTGAAATATGCAACGACATTTCCGATATCGAATCTACTTTTACGTGTCATTTTAATTTATTGAAATTCGTTCTTCCTTTATTTATAATTTGCGAAAATTTTAAGATGGTAGTTGCGTAGTTTTTCTTATAAAAAAAAGAGAGAAGGATGAGACGCATACTTATCTCCAGCTGAGATTGTTGTAAATGCACGGTGGCATTATGGAGGTTTCGTGGAAGTGAAATGAGAGCAGGCGACGGAAGCAGAGAGTAGAGGATTTGCAAAGACCTTTGCATTGAACGCGATACGAAGAAATCGAAACTTTCCTGGAACTTTGCCTCCTCCGAAGAGCATCCCAGCCCTTTTCGCAGACTTGGCGCACGTGTCCCGCAAACATGCGTGATGCACTACTCCCAGCAACGTCATTTCCGTGGAAATATGAGGGAAACGCTCGCTTGCCTCATTTAGGCAAAATGAAATTTTCATTAATAATAACGATGACGTTATCATGCAGAGAGGATCGGTTGTAAAAGTTTTATTTACTAACGACTATGACGATTTCGAAAACTCTTAATGTACAGTCAATATATATTTTTTAAAAGCAAAATAAATTGCTTTTTTGATTGAATCTTGTTCGATTGTGAAGTTTGAAAACAGTTTGAAAAAAAAAAAGAAAATATAGCTTTCATCCATCATTTGTTTGTTTTATCTTAAAATTTGCATTTTTCGACGCTCGGTTCTTTTTCGGAATGCGTGTTTGAGAGACAAAGAGAGAAAGAGAGAATCACCATTTATTGAGCGCTCTAGGAAAGGGCTAAATAAAAATACAGTTAGTTATAGAGTTAAATAAAAATACAAAGTAAACTTGATAAAGTAAACTTGAATATAGAGTTGTAGGAACCAAATTAACAAAGAAGAAAAGGAAAATAATGATTGAAAAGAATAGCAAAATTAATAAAAAGCAGAAAAAAAGAAAGAAAAGCAGAGAAATATTCATTTAATTTGTATCCTGGAACGCAGTCCCCTGAAGCGCGAGTCATTATCAAAATATAAAATTATAATATTGACACCCAGAAATGGCCTAAAAGTCTCACAGTAATAAAGAAATAAACTAAAAGAAAATTTAAAAGTAAAAATCAAGTCAAATCAAAATCAAATCAAAATGATAAAGTATGTAGGTGTGAAAGTGCGGTGTGTAAAGTTTGTGTAAGAAGTAATTTAAACAAAAAGTTTGCAAAAGCCGAAAATAACATCACGGCTAGAAGTTAACAAGCATAAAATTTGTTTTTAAAGGTACTTAGAGTCGTGAATTTCAGGAGGAATAGAATTTTAGAGAGAGAAAGACAGAGAGAGAGAGAGAGAGAGAGAGAGAGATTACAGTAAAGATTTTTCGAGGGAAATGACGGGCGCATTTGCTGTCATTGTCCTGAATGTGCGCGCGCAAATGCCGGAATAACGGGTCGGCTGAATCAATGAGATTAATGAAACGGTAATTTGTGCGAGGTGTCACGCCCGGCGAATGCAGCGAAGAATTCATCGGGTGTGAATTGGAGACGCGATATTGTTTCGATTAAAAGGTTACTGCGCCATCACAGTGTCATTGATCGCCAAGAGATACGATGACCCGAGCTTTATATCTCATAGCGTTGCTCATTTATTCGTATCACTGTGAAAGAATTGTCCTATTTAACCAGTTCATCACATGCTAGAATAGACTCAATATATCATCCTAATGCGCTACACGTGTAGTGGCTTTCGAGCAAATTAAATGGCTTAACATTGCATGCCGTGTTGAGTATACGTTTGTTCAGAATAATAACTCGAGTAGCGTAAAATGTAGGTCATAAAACGAATGGACGACTTGTAGAAAAAATGTAAGAATTTATTAGTAAATAATTTTTTCAATTGTGTGACTTTATTTATTTACATGTTAATTATCAAGAGTTAATTCCAGCAAAAACTGTTTGCCAGTATTTTTTTAATAATTAAATGAGACTTCTTTTAGCGATAGTGAAAATTCAGTCTTTTCTGACTAAATGTCAAAACAATCATTGAGAAACTTTTCGCTCGAGATCGGAACAACGGCCTTTTGTTGTACATATCTACATTTATTGGCCGGCCAAACGCATCGGTTTTCACTTGGAAGATTCGCTGTACATGTCGTTTATATTATTCACGTTATATTCGCAATTCCAGAAATGCTGGCAGTAACCGATGTTGTCAGAATCTGTTAACGCTTCTATTGTGGATGAAATTTCATAACATAATTCGATGGATGGCATTTTCATGAAATATGAGCGTAATATTATTCAAGTATAATATCATTTCCTCTTTCGAAGAAGAAACGTTGAATTAACTACGTGCTAGTTAACATACTATAAAATATGTATAAATAATAATTGCAGCTGTACATAATAGCAGTATAAATATTATAATGCCTCTCGATTAAAGTATTAATTAAAAATGTGTTGTGGTATTTCGAAAAGATTTTTAAAAAGAGTAGGAAACTATTATTCTATTTTAATTTAATATATTTTATAAAAAATTACCATTTAAAATTATTTTCTCACTTAATATTATTAAAAGTTTTATGATTGAGAAACTGTTTTTGTAAGATTGAAATTGGATTATTAAAATTGAATTTATGCATTATAAAATTTATATGAAAAACATTAGCAATTATTTTATAAACGTTTATTTCAAGTTTTTTTCTGAAAGTCTTTAGGAACTGCACAGAAAAAGATTATTGTTTTGACTACATAATAAGGAGTTTTTTTTAATTTGTGATAAGTATTTATACATATATATGTAGTAATGATTATCTTTAATGGTTATTTTTAAAGAAAATTTTTTTAATAATAGTCTTTAAAATATATATATATATATATATATATATATATATATATACTTTTTTTTAAAGACTATATTAAGAAAATTTTCTTTGTTAAAGATAACCATTAACAGTTAAAAGAAAAAAAGTAAACTGAGTAATCACTTTTCTTAGCAGTAGAATATCTTTCTGTGTGTGTATGTGTATAAATATGCTCGCTTGAATTTCTTCTTGAAGCGTAACAACCTCGGAACATAAACGTTATCGTATTATTTGCGACGCACATTTAAAGCGCTCACTTGTTGAGAAACGGATTTCTAGAAATTTATTTCGTATTTCTTAATTCAGTGGCGTTCTCGCGTATGATTTTTTCCGATTATCATCACAGTTGAGATGTCGTAAACACTAATAAAAAAAAAGCGCTGTTTCATCATGAGCTAATAGTAAACATAATTTTGTAGTGACGCGAGATATACGTGATGTAAATGAAACGCGATGAGTCACTGGTTCCGACACTTCGACGATTATCTCGTGCCCTGTATACGTTTCTCGGAACAAGATTTATGAAGATGTTACAGAAAACTATACTAGCGTTTCATTATTCAGAAATCTACAGGTGATTCAAGACTCGAAGATCATAAGAAATATTTTGTGCCTCTGTTTGTTTTCGCGATGTAATCTTGAAGCTTGCAAGATGCAAGAGATAATAACGCAGGGAACAACTCATTGTTTTCTTTCCACGCGATTCACATTGGCCACGCCGTGCGCGGCATTTCGTGAGGAAGCAGGAAATAAAGAAAATAGACCAGGCAGTCGGGAGAACTCGCTAATGATCTTACTGCGCAGAAATGGTTGCGAGCGCAGCGTGGTGAATTCCCGGGAATAGAAACGTCATCTACGAGAAAGTGCAAACCTCGTCAACCTGCATCCTTTCCGTTTTCTACCACACCTTCCTCTTATTCTTCTTTTACCGCTACTCCCGGATTTCTCAGGAGATTCCTCGCGATTTACTTCATTCGAATCACTTGATCGAGCATCTGAAAAACATTTGCGTTTTTGCAAGAGCGTATTCAATTTTTCAGAGCGATCCTATAATTTTACAATATCGAGTGAGTTCACCAACATTTATCTCTGCGAGATTCAATTTTCAGGAACCTTCTTCTCGTGAAGGCAAATTTATTCGTTGAGTTTGAAAAAAATCTGAAAAATTATAACATGGAATGGAATTGATAACATGAAGAGATACAGTGTAATTCTAATTTCCATTTATGGCGATCGAAGTCGAAACTTTCGGACGGTTGTAAAAATGTGAGATCTTTGATAGCTTTTTCTATTCTCTTTTGTAGGCGAGCATATTCGGCAGTTACATTTTATCTTATTGAAAGTCCGCGGAGGATCGTAAGGTATATTCCGGACCGTTTCGTTAACTGGATACGAAGGTTTTATGACTTTTTTTTACGATTGACGTCATTATTTTATGAAAACTCGTTTCCCGAACGTCGTGAGCTCGTTCTCATTACGTTTCATACATATGCACGTACACACACGTGCGCTTATGTACATATCTCGCGACTGTGAAGGATCAGAAGGCGACGAAGACGAATTCTTGGCACTATGACAGACACATGAATGAGGATTTCGTTGCGTTAAAAGCGGAAATGCAGAAATTTGCATTGATGCGAGCCGTGTCAAACTGACATTTTTATTTTTATCTAATTAAATACCTTTGCCGAATTAAGCGAAAAAAAAAACGAATTTACACGAAAAGGTTTTGCTCAAGTATTTAAAAATTTAATTAGAAACAGATCTGAAAATAATTTTATTGAACCATCAAATTAATTATGTTGGCTCAAATTGGTTATTAGAATGTCAAAACTTTTTGCTTATCATGCTCGATTTCTACATAATTATTTTAATGGTCCAACGAAATTAGATAAGTAATTATTTTAATATATTTTGATATGTTAAATTTAATGTATTAAATTATTAATTATTTGAATATATTTTGTATTTTAATACAAAACATGTTAAGAGAACAGAGAGCCACATCTAATTAATTCATTTCTATAGTCAAATTGTTTATTATTAGTTTTAAAAAAGTAAACAACATTCATATTAACGAATGTACTTTTTGTTAGTAAATAATAAACTAAATTTGAGAATCAAATTTCTTGAGTTCAATTTATTTAACTCTATTATTTTAGTTAATAACATATGGAACAGTGGTGAACTACAGGAATGAATAACTTAAAAATAACTTAAATTATGATGAGTATAAAATTTAACCTCATGAATTTGACAGTGTATCCATCAAGGAGCGGCGAATTTTTGGCAAAGTGACTAACTGTCATCGCTGGTCATGCATTCCTGTTATTTCCGCGAATCGTAAAGCGCGGATATGTCGGCACAACCATCGTGCCAATTCACGAACGGTCTAACGCGATATCCGCCGCGAAAAGAAAACTGTGGACCACCCGCAACACCGTGTCGTCCGTTGCAATTATGTGTCCGCGAGTTGGGCGTAGAGCAAAATTGCGACACACCATGCACATACACATACGCGCACAGTGTGCACGCGTTTTCCAACAATCATTCGTGTGCGCATTGTGTCGAAAGTACGCCAGTTAATTTGCCGTCGGCGAAAGCGTAATTATAGCGTTGCGCTGTTTGCGTGCCGCAAATCTGTTGACGGAGTTCTAAGAGCAAATATAATATCTATTAATGTATATTTTTCTCTTTGTGGTCTTTTACTATCTAGATCTAGCAACGAAAAAATACTCTCTCTCTCTCTCTCTCTCTCTCTCTCTCTCTCTCTCCCTTTCTTTTCTCTCTTTTTTCTTTCATTTGTTCAACTATTATTATATCATAATTTGACTAAAATTAAAATATGAAGTTATTAAATATTACATTACCTTTATTATTATTACATTATTATTCTCTTAGAATTTAATTTAAAAAAATTTCATATTTTTAGAATTTTCTTCCGTGATTTTCAGCGTTTATAAGTGCTTCACTAAGCATTTAATTTAATGCTGAGCATTAAGAGATCTGCGCATTTGCCGGAGAACTCGTATTGTTTCATTTATTTCGGTCATGTTGCAGACGGTATGCAATATATTCTATTTATATTAAATTATCTCTAAGCGTATTAATATATTCTTAAAGATTTATATATATCTCTAATATATGGCAGTATACGCGTAGATAGTTTACATAATATAATACCGTTGGTAAGCCATACGATGTGGATATACGAGCGAAACTAATGCGCTTCGCAGATTTTATTTTAATATACAGTAATATTTAAGGGTCAGTGGCGCTTAGAAAATCCTAACTACATATAATTTCTGCGAATTATTTCAAGCAGATGCACTGTGAGTAATACACTCAAAATAATTTCTACCGCTGCTCGCTGCGTAGTATCGAGCTGAGCGAATAGCCAACCGGACAGAACGATCTTTATGCAGATTCGTGGAAAAAAAGCTCGATTTAGTCGGCGCCTGACTCCGCTTTCTGTGTCACGTAAGAAAAAAATTGACGCAGCAGAAATCCGCTAACAAAGTATCGGGTGATTTAATGCCTTACGAGATTCTCGAAATACCAAGTCTCAAATCACATCTCCGACGAGAGACTCTATTTTTTTTTTCTTTTCACTGGCACCGTCGAAAACGCGATGAATCAAGACGAGGTCGTTTGCATTCATCATTGTGCTACGTTGTACGAACTCGTCAGAGAGGAACGCGTTCATATTTTCGGACTCGCCGCGTTCCGACTGTACGGCATCGAAATTAACGAGTCGTTAAACTGTTTGCATAGTCATGTACATAGTCGTGTGAGCTGTCATTTTTTGACAAATCGCGAAATTTTGCTCGCTCCTAAAAAGCTGTAACGTATTATCGAATTTAAACTTTATCTCCCGATTCTTTTGCTGGCGTTTCAGTAAGCGACCATTAGATTGATGTTGTTTTTGTTAAACGCGAGCGATAAATTAAATTTATCGTTCGTACAATGTTTAGAATTGGGCTGCGATGACAGATGATAACTATTTGCCAGGAATAGTGAGCACATCTTGTGTTTCACGTAGACATTCTAAAATATCGTCCTGACATTTCGTGCTTAATGTAGAAAGAAGAACAGTGGATTTTTCTTCAATTTATATACCAGAGCTGAATTATTTATGCGCAAGGTACTTAGAACTATGAGACAAATGAAAAATTGAGAGCGTCGTGTTGTATCATGTACTAATTTTTTATATTATTATTAATTGTGAAATATATCAGAAGACAGCCTCCAATTGTAATATATTTTCGTAAAATTATGTAAACATTTAATATTTAATTTTTATTATTTGTGGATTAATAATTAATACTCAACGTATTTAATCGATTATCAGATAAGTTTAAATAATGTTTATGTGTTCATATATTTATTTCGAATCTAATTTTATTTTTAGATGTAATTTTGAGTAAAACTAAATAGTCACAATTTCACGAGCAAAGTCTGTTTTTGAAAAAAAAAAATATGAACAAAGTAGAACTTAAACTGTGTACATGTAAATAGCAAACTTTGCATTTGATGACAGCGGCACGCTATCGTGAAATCGAATATTTTTTTTGGCTGCGTGCGAGTAGATTAGTTCAGTGTATAATGAAGAAAATCGTATGCACTTGCGATGGGAGATTTTCCAAAATTGATCGCATCTGCCTAATCGCCTATTTCCATCCTTCTTAGTGACTAGTCGATGCTTTCGGTCGTCCGCACTAAACAGTTCGAACGAATTTTGGCGAATCTCCAAAACGCAGCTACCGCACACTTTGGATCCTATACTCGATCTATTTTAATGTCGGGTCGTCGATTAATCATTAGTTCACTGTCGCGCTGAGTCTACGGTAGTGTCACCCTTTTCCTTCAGGAAAAAAGAAAAGGGAAGAAGAAGGAGAGAAAAGAACAGAATTCTCGATAGAAGCGGTGCCATTTGTGGCACGTGCTTTTTTGCTTTACTGATTCCTTTTGTCGCGAATTATCTAATACTCTGGGATTAATAGGATCACGATACCTGTTCAATACTAGCTCTTGAAACTGATTTTTCTAAAGCTGCGCTAGAAGATGGCGAGCCATTAATTAAATGCTATTTAATTCATCAATTCTGATTATGACATCCTTTGTATATTGAATGTGATGCCTGAAATTAATTGTAAGGGAATTGCGTAGTGTCAAAGAAACTGAATTTCAGAAATTTCTTTGAAAATTTGATGTGTGCTTGTTATAAATAATTCTCTGTTAATCATAAATTTTATTTAAAGTTAATTAAGATACAGTTTTTTGTGTTGTATATACCTACATACGCTTTGTTTGCAAAGATCTAATTTTTAGTATTATAAATATCTCCATAATTAGATTTT
The DNA here is from genome assembly GCF_024713525.1 of Acromyrmex echinatior. NCBI lineage: Eukaryota > Metazoa > Arthropoda > Insecta > Hymenoptera > Formicidae > Acromyrmex > Acromyrmex echinatior. The sequence continues at coordinate 6,850,150 of NC_141866.1, read as the reverse complement.
GCTGGAAATTTTTGCTGAGAAAAATTTTATTCCTTTCTCTCGGTTATTTTCTATATCCTTTTTCCTTTTCTTTTACCTTCTCTCTCATACATATTCATTAAAAAATAATTAAAATATTATTTAATAATGTTAACACGTCACTCTATCAACTTCTTGAAATTGAAGAAATTTTCGAGAATATTTCAAAAAATCGTAAAATTATTCGGATGAGTATTTAAAGATTGTTTCACAAAACAACATTTTTATGCTGTCTCCGTTAACAACGTCATTCTGTTGCCATAATACACTAATGGCAAAGTAAATAGCTGCGTTGAGATGATTTCTTACGAGATCTCTTGCGGCTCGTAAAATTGCAGCTGGCCAGAAATGCACGAGATACCGTCGACGTTCTGTCGGCAATTAATTGTTGTGCGTTTATGGACGCTGGGGATGTACAGTTAGAATTTGTGTACATATACAGTTATGCATTTTCCGCGTCTTTCGCGTGCAGTCAGAATATGCAAGCATTATACAGCTAAAATAAATGCACATCTGCATATTATTTTGAAAACAAGGGAAAAACACTATTATATATTTTGAAAATCAAACTGATTCAATGTACTTTGTATAAATCTCTTAATTCACGTAGAGAATATAATTTAATAATAGAGTATACGATTAATTTGTTGTTATTAATTTTCTGTACTTTTTATGGAGTTGATTAGTTTGATTTCTGAGAGGCTCAATTATCAGAAGTTGAAATCTTCAAGTTTTTGAAATATTAAGAAAAGAAAAATGATTTATGTTATTGACGAAAGCAATTAGAGGATGTCATGGAACGTAAAATTAATACACTGAATTTTAGAATTATTCCATATGATGTTATATTCTTTCGAAATATGGAAGAAAGTAATAGAATGGAACTGCATAATTACGCGGGATAGAAACGTAATAAACATTTTGGTATAATAAAACTGGAATTTGGCACCGTTCCAAGTTAAAAATCATAACTTCGAGTTTATGATATTATTCACGACACGGATCATTGCGTGTATTTACACATTTCCGTTTACGTAATTACGACTAATTATTTCATTGGCGGCACACGCAATGTGACTCGTACTTTAATTCATATTTAAAACTAAGTCCAGACTACAATCAGTCAGGTCATCAAGCTTCTGCTTTAAACTTTATTATAAGTACAAAAAAGGTACATTAATTGATGTACAATGTATAGACCTTGCATTACTCATCTTTTTATTAGCCGTTATTAATTCCATTTAATTCGCATGTGAATCAGTTGCGCGCAATTATCAGGCACAAAATGAAGCAATCGGTTTTGTACCGTTACTTCACGTTCGCCTATGACACTTGCACTTATGGTAACCGCAGTTAATTCCGTATGCCACAACATCACTCATAATGGCATTCGTAAACGCAGTCTAGGTGCGCATTACGATTGCACTTATGAATTGCGTGTCGTAACAGCACTACTACGCAACATTTACATTCAATAGTCTCTTCGACAATCTTATATGTCTTTTTTCTCTCCACGATTGTCATCTTTCATCTTTTTTATTCTCATGTACATCATTACTTCGGATCGATTACCATCTGAGATAATCGCAGTTAATCTTCATAGCCGGATAACGCGTAAACGCGTAAGTGTGCATGGACGCACTTTATGAAGCCTATCGAGAACAGACTACTGTGCGATATTCGCTGTGCATAAATCGCTACTTAATAGTAATATCGTGAAGATGATCGTCTCTAATCTCGTGATCGCTTCGTGTGAAATAAATTATACGCTGTATGCATTGAATAATTAACTTCCTATTAATTAATTAAGCAAATAATCGAGAATGATTGAAGATTAAACGAACTCCTTAATTATATAACTAATTCATTATTTTACCAAAAATATATAATAAAACAAATATAATAAAACAATAAATATATTTTTCTTTTCTTTTTTCTGATTTTGATGTTCTATCATCTAAGAATTTTCAAATATTTCAATAAAATAATGGCTCGAAATTATACTAATTAAATATTTTTTTACGGATGCATTGTTCTAGTTTTTTTTTTAAATACAGATTACAGTTTTAAGATTTTTTGTATTGTTCGTACTTATATTGAATTTAATTTTCAAACAATAAGATTTTTTAAAGGTGAAAATAAAAAATATGCATTTTACATATATGTGACTGTTATATGTCGCAGCTACAATTACTCCAATCTATTTTGTATTGTTATCTCGATTTTGCGACATTTACTATCGTATACATAAGTAATACGAATGATATATGATAAATGCCTCAGGATTCCGCTTAGTAATCTTCGATTGCAAGTAGCCGCAGTCACATATTTTTGTTAGAATTCTTTTCAATATAATTACACTTTGGTTCCTGGTACCGGTTGCAAGTACTGTGAAGTGCCCGTTTTTCTTCAACGTGGCCTTTATAGTGTCATAAGTTAAGACGCGTAATTTTCGAGCGCTACCAGCATCCGAGCGGATGATTCTCGCAATTGGAAGGTGCACGAGGGAACAATTACGATTGCCTTGACTCCGACGGTGGCTCTTGATCAAGGAAGTCAGGATATCTGCGTGGCAAAATAACATCTTTACTCAACTTTCATGGAAATCACTGGTACTGTTGTTTCCCTCATTAACGCGCGCATGTTCCGCGAAGAGAGAAACGACATATCCGTGTGTTGGCCGCAAGCGATGTAAAACCTTCTCTATGTCGATGGAATGATATTGAGTCATTCGATTCAATCTGGCATTTGCCGTTATTACATGATACGCTGCATTACGTTATATGATATCAACCGCATACATTGTTCAACGAGTACAATTAATACTTCAGTAATTAACATTTTAGCACATATCGTTAGCAGACATCATTATCAGGACGGATTTAAACTTTAGAAATTTTTTGTACACGAAGATTTGAAATTAATCGTAAAATTCAAACAATTATTGAAGCAAGTAAACTTCAGTCAACTGAGATTAATCTAGATTAGTTAAATGTTTAATTAATACTCGATCCAATTCGTTGAGTTGATTAATTAATATATATAATTTTGCTCGTATGTTAATTTGGATAATTATACGTTACAATTTGTAATTATATAGCCATAGTAATAATTAGGATGCGTTTGTAAATATTCGTAGCATCTTTATTAATTAACGGAGATAATTCTAATTTTCATCGCTTGTCTACTTTTGAAATCAGTTGATCATTGAAAAAGTTACAATTGAAAGGCGAAAGATTCTTAGTGACGCCATTACTGATAGACCGTATCAAATAGATGTTCTCATTGCACCAGTCACTTATAATGATATCATTATCGCATATATCTGCAATTGTACATACGCCTTTGCAATATTATTATTTTTCGTTTTATCGATAAGATTATTAACGTTATGACTTGCATTATCATAACAAAGAAATTTCTGATGTACCGTCAAGCGTAATGGTCTCTAATTATAGATCCTTGTACAATCCAGCGGCAAGCTATGTACAAATAGTATGTTAAATAGTTTTCTTTTTATTTTTCTTAATATCGCGTTAGAAATTATTTCGATCAGGAATTGATCCTGGGCGCTCATTACACTCCAGGATCTGCTAAATCGATTATTAGGTAATATATTGTAAAAGGTCGAACCACAGGAATATCTGCGGCAGGAAATCTGTGTTGGCGAATAACGCAAACTACCCTGTGTATGCTACTCTCTCCTGGAAAGCGTTTTCGAATGATTCGAGCTTACGTAATTCCTTTGTAGGCCGATCAGATCGGACTGAACGGATTTAAAGCTGACTAATCGCGGGTTTCTTGTGAAAGTGATGTTTTTTCCTGCGTATTATAATCTTGACTGCGCCAGAGAGCTAGTCATGGTTCTGCTATTTCCTCGCACAAATATCGCAGTGTATCACTAGAGCATGTACATAGTAATATAGCAAGTGACGTTTGTAGTAATTTTGGATTGGATAGAATTTAAGATCAGAGTATATTTATGTTAATACGATTTAAAATGTAAAGATTTGCATCAATCAAACGTATACTGTTAAATGTCAAAGGACATCAAAATAATAATCGAATTTTTTAAATTAAATAATATTTCGTTTTTTTAACTTTCTATATTAAAAAAATAAATTAATATTAATGCGTGCATGATAAACTAAATGATAAATGATAAACTTAAATGATAAATTTGAGTTAAATTTAATATATTTCTTGTTGAATTAAATTGTTTAATTTTGTAGTTTCAAGTTAACGATGTTATGCAGGAGCAATGATGACTTATAATATGATTAAAATATTTCAAATTAGATAATTTGACATTATGAATTTATTTGTGATTATAATTGCATGATATAAATAATTATGGTTTACCACTTAATTTAGTTATTATATACTGATATAATAATAATAATATAATTATAATATAACTATTATTATATTTATTATTTTACTGAAAAATATATAGTTAACGTCGCAAATGACTAAAATATAGTTAAATTAGTAATGCAATTATTTTTTTCTTAGTGTATAAAAAAAAGTGTGTAAAATGTGTGTGTGTCTCATCCTTATAGACACCAAGAGTTTGATTAAACGAGATTACTTGATATTAATTCTTTTTTATGACGCTCATATTGCTTGTCATTTAAATCATAAATGACCGAATTTAAAATCGATAGATTTTAAATGAATAATAATTGAAATATAGTTCCCACTATTTCGCATCAGAATCCCATTGATTATTCTTCAGAACGGACGGCAGTTCAGGTTGAGCAAATCAAAAATTATGTAAGGCACATGAAAATAATACGACGTAACAAAATTCATTTACGCGAGAAAATTTCCACGAGGATCATCGCACTTGCATCTCGAGATTAATTTAGCGTTAGATAGTTCGAGGAATCCCCATCTTCGTTCCGAAGCGCGGCTCTGGGAGAATTATTCCTGGAAGATTCACGCGTTATCCAAGCGCGATTTAATATGACTTCACGGGTCTATTATAATCGAAATGACCAAGTCGAATCGCCGATTTGCGGAAACCTCGCCTCGTCTTTTAATGAAAAAGCCACCGTTTCAAGGCAAACTCCATAGTGATCGCGGAAGGATCGGCACGATAGCGTCGGCAAACGCTCGCGAAGTAAGTTGGTAAAGTAAAGAAGAGAATAAAACGTCTTTATATTATATAATCGACCGATAAGCAAAAATATGTTGCGAAGAATTTAATAAATGTCCGGAAACTGATTATATCAATCAAGTTCGATGTTTTTATCGATGCCACGATGCAAACGAGCAACCGCTTTACCGCATGAATAATGATCCTGGCACGAGAACTGTAACAAACTGTTAGACTGGCAAATGTAGTCGTCACATAATATAGACGTTGCTTCAAGCCGAAGTAATGAGAATATAGTTGTTCCCAGAGAATCCGTTTATCTTAATTTCATCGACAGATTCTTTGATAAATTCGAGATCGAGTCTTCCCTATTAATATGTATAATAGTCTAAAGGTCAAAGAAAGGAAACTATCATTCGCTTCAATGTCTAGTTCACGAAACGTCTTTGTTAGTGTATCTTCTACTGATTCATCCGATAAATTTATACAATTAAGACTTCCCAGGTGAAGATTGCAAGATTTTCATACATTGTATTCGCAATTATGTCTGGCAAGCGGATTAATATAAAACATCGATCTTGTCACTTCGTTGAGACGCCGCGCAGCCTTAATAGATCTAAGCAAGATTATGGCGCCGCGTCTATTCTGCTGCATGTAAGCTGCCACGAGAGAGATTTATACGATTCGTGTAGACGATGTTGCGAATATAGATGTAGATCGTGGATGCGCCGTATGTGCAGCAGACACCGCTTGGAAGACCTGTTTCCTTTCGAACGTTACCGATCTGAGGCGGTCGATAACCCGTGCTCGTCTAATTGTAATGGAAAAGCGGCTCCATTGTGCGTATCTGCTCGCATCATCATCGGAAAAGAATTCAATTCCTTCCCACAAATACGTGATTGCAGATATAATCGTCGTACGCTATGAAAAACTCGCGGCTGCGCAACGTTACTACGTGCGACGCGGTTGTTAATTAATCACGTTTAGCCACGTATTTATGCAAGTTTGCGTGGCGATTAATGTCAGCCGGATCGCAACGCGATAGATAGCGGAAGTGACTGGAATAATAATCACCGCGACATTTCCTTCCACCTCCTTCTCATCGCGACAGTGGCATTCAGTGGAAAATGTGACGAACAAAAGCGATGACGCGCGTAATTTTTAATTAAAGACAATTACGTCGGACGAAAAATATTTATGACTTTATCGGTTATCGGATCTTTTTTTCCAAAGCATATATCTTATAGTTTTCAGTTAGTACGAAAAGAACAATTTTGCTAAAGTATCTAAAAAAATTTAGCTGTAGATCTGAAAATTTTTGTAAGTAGAGAAAATTAATTCTAAAATTAAAATGAAAAAATATATTTATTTACACACTGCTACAAATCTTTCTCATATTTTAGCATATTTTAGTTCAAAAAGTTTATAATATAAATTGTAAATGAAGAATATTAATTGTGAATAAGGAATATAAGAATAAACCTTTTCTGCATCAGATGGTTACATTGTCAAGTGATAGAAAAAAATATGAATCACTACCTAAATATAACAGTGATAACAATGAGTTAACTCTAATCTTTAGGAAAATAAAGAATTTTACTTATCCATTTATACCAATCTCACACATATTCAGCTATATTAGAGATTAATCCACTTGCAAGCTCTTCAATTATGTTAAGGATGTTTAAGCTGGAAAGCTGCTAGAATCTTAAAAATATAATTATTCAACATGCTTGTTGAATGTTCTACATAATTGTTATGATAATCCAATAAAATTATTTTCTGATTTATATCTAGCTAAATTTTCAAATTCAGTAAAGTCGGTTTTCAGCTTTATTTATTACAATTGTAATCGCATGACATATTATTGACATATACAAATCAATTTTTTATTATCTTAGTAAATTAATATTTGATATAATTATCTCTCTATTTAGTTTTTTCCTAATAGATAAATTTTTCTAGAACGTAAAAATTCTTCTTTATTCTTCTTGATATTACGTATACAGAACGTCCCTTTATCTTTCCTCCTCTAAAGTAACAGTGACTGTTCTCTTTTCGATGAAATTGAAAAATTCTTGTAACAGCTTGAAATATTCTTGGAATAGCTTTTAAGGCAAGACTCATATATGCCGCAGTTAAAGCACAACAATGTGCGCTTCTCTGCCTGCAACGAATTTTACCAGAGGCAAGTGCGCCATGTAATTTGGTCAATGGTACCGATCTGATAGCGATCTGATAGCGATCACGTTACCAAAACTATTATATTCACGTCAGATATCAAATTTATCGCGTTGCCGGACTCGTGGCACCTGCAATGGAAATTCCTGCCTTGTTCTTGGAAGCCCCAGATAAAAATCGTTTATAAGATCGATAATACAGTCTCGGCGATTAAGAGATTATACTTCCTAAAATTATTCATTACGTTTATGTATCGTACTTGACACGATAATTGCTGATTAATTTATCAAAGTTTTTAAATTTTATATACGTGTTATCGGCTTATAGAAATATTTACATCGTCTATATTTATATCGCCTTTATATACGTTTGGAAATCGCGGGTCAAAATTCCGAGAGGAATATCTTGAAAGCTTTAAGCGAGTTTGATGCGAAAAATGGAGAGACAAGAGGAACTTTGGCAAAGATACCGAAATAGAAGAATGGGAAGAGCGACAAGATACAAGAAGAGCGGAAAGGGGTCGAAGTACGTCTGTACACGTGAGTCTGGTAAAGCGTCGAGCTGCTAGTAATAAGAGTCGGCAGAAAGTTAGTTGAACCGTGAAGTCGAGGAGGGCCACGATGGCGAGAGTTCCAAGAACATCGCGTTCCCTCCGAGAACTCCATACACGAGATAGAGAGCCGCGGGCCTGCCTTGATGCTTCTTTTGCTCTTCTCCCTCTATCCGCATCTTCCACCGTTTCTTTCCCGTTCGGTCCTCCGCTCGCGCGAGCTGTGGAAACTTTGCTGGACCGTTTAATTCTTGCCAACTAGAATCGACGTTCCTAAAAACTTGGAAAGAAAGGGTGCTGTTTCACGCGTTAATCGACAGCTTTTACCCGCTCGACTTGCGCTGGAAGGAAGGAAACTATTATTAGAAGTTCAGTTGATCCTGCGATAGAGCAGAATTTCGTTTAGGTCGTTGCCTTCTTTCTCTTTATCGTGAAAAATATAAATAGAGGTGATTAGAATATATTTAAAAAATTGGAGACTTATTTTTCATGTACGTTGATATTGAAATAAAAGCCTAATTGCTTTTATGACCTAATTGTAAACTTTAAAGCGATATGTTGCAAAGATAAGTCCATCAAACCGGTACTTTGCTCCTGCAGAGAGGTGTTATCGCTGCATACTAAAGTATGATTTTAATATCATATAACATCTGATAGATAGGCTATCATTTCGTACTTTGTCACGCTTCGTTGTTCGTACTTGGATGAATCTTGCCGGCAATCGCCGGGATCATTGTCCCTGTTCGAAGTATCAAAGTATCAACGAAGGCATTCTTTTGTCGGAGGCCATCTTTGATTCGTTCTGAGAATCGAAAGAGTCAGCAGGCAGGCGTCTTCCAGCACCGGTCCTCATCCACGAGGTAACGCTTTACCGTTCCTCTTTCTCAACTTCTCATGTTGCTTCTTTACTCTTCATTATTCAGGATGAGCCTTGCTTCTTTCCCTCCTCCTTGCCTCTCGTTCTCTCTGTTTTCATTTGCATTTGGTCCATCGTATCGTTTCGTCGAAATTATTTGCACCTGGCTTTCTAGTTGTTATGTCTTATTTTCTTATTCATGCTTCAGCTTATATGTAATTTTTTTTGTATATTTTATTTTTAACACGTAGGTATATACATTTAATTTTTGTTTAATAGCCATTTTTAATTAAAACTACCATTTCTATTTTCGCGCGGCTAACGTGACTTATCTCGTTAATGACATAACTTATTTATCTCGTTAATGACAGTTTTGCAATTTACTTATCGTCTAAAGAGTCATTAAATATCGATGTATGGTTCATTCTTGGAAACGGCGTAATCAGCAGGCGGTCATCTTCCGCTGATCCTTCTCGACGATGCACGACGTTCCTCGTTCTTCGTCTCTTCTCCGGGAGAATCCTTACGTTCTGTTTTATTTTTCTTTACTCTCTCGCGCCAGCTTATTCTTTCTCCTTCCTCACTTCTCTCTTTGATTCCTTTTATAACCAAAGCGCACATTCATGGTTCTGCGAAACCGTTGAACCGAACCATCTTTTTGTCTGTTGATTTTCTTCAGTTCATGTCGTATGTTATAAATTCGCAAGAATGCTTTCGAGAAGTAATAATGAAATATTTAATCGATAACATTTTTATTTTTGTATAATTAATTTTATTTACAATAGTTGTAATTTTATCTGCATGAATTAATATACATACATAAAATTTTTTCTAAAACTTTTTTAGTGTGAATTGTTTTCTCTGATGAGAAAATCTCATTCTTAAGGATTAAAAATTGAGCCACTCTTTCGAGATTCTTATTTCTTAAAGATTCCATTTCCAAAGAATTTATTTGTTTGACTTATTCTTCAATTATCAAACAATTGTAAAGATGATGATTGCGTAGATTATAATTTACTAAAAGTTTTTCGCTTTTTCATGTTTCTTGTATCATTTTATTTGTAATTAAACATGTACAAATTAATTTTTAATGCAAAAAACCTATAATATTTGCTTCGCATGAAATGACACACGACTATCTATTTTACCAGGTCTTTGACTTGTAACAACTGATTCTGTCTTCTTTTCTCATATGGTAAAATATAATATTACTTTCCATTTGTGAAAATTTGAATTGAATTCGAAGTTCAAGGACCTCGGAACATCCGGTCATTGTCTAAATCGAATGATAAATTATGACGGAATCAATGATTATATTAAAATCTAAATTTAATATGAAACATTTTCTAAAAGACAAATTGTTTTTTTCTTTGCAATTTTTTTGTAAAAAAATAGTGAAACACACTATTCTTAAATCTTGTTGCATTATTAATCACTTTATGTTTAATAGTTACTTTTAATAATGTTAATCAATCGTGTTAAATTATATTATACCATAGAGGAATTATATTTGAAACAATTTTAAAATTTTTCGTTATATGACGTATAATGTTTTATCTTCGCTTTATTAAATGATGAAATATAAAATAACTGTGCTATAATAAAAAGCTAAATTCAATTAAGTACTTTCATATATTCTTTTTCAGATACCATTCTATTCAATATTACATGTAAGAGCTAAGATATTTCAGGAATAAATTTAATTAAACGAAAAAATATATATTCTTGTTTGTTTATTAACAAGTTATTTAAAATAAATTACATTATCCTAATCATTTTATATTTTAAACGATTATATCGTGGACAAATTATAGGTATTTGAAACATTTATGAATCTTTTTGTTATATTTCCTTTATACTGTCTATTATATGATCAAGTTATAATTTTATTATGTATACTTTTTACTCAGAGAGAGATAAAAAATTGAGTTTGAATTATCAACTTCAACAATTAAACGATTGCGCTTTGTAAATGATTAACATGTTGCTACAATATTTTTCTTTTCTTTAGAACATTTTCTCAATTATACGACTCGCTAGTTGCAAAAAGACCGAACGCATGCCATCGGATACTTTTGTTGGATCGACGAAATCGAATGGAGCAAGGGGTGTACGCGTGTGTACGGATATGTCACGTACGTTGTGTGCGATCTCAGCATTGGTCGTTGGCAAGGGCTATTTATAACATTCCCGGTGACACGGGATGTTACATAAGCTTACATTATTCATATCGCGCTTTTATGCTTCCTTCGTTACGCGCGTACGCGTGCGTGCGCGTGCGACAAGTCGTCGACAGAATGAACCAAGTATGTGTGTTTGTATGTGCACTAATTTATGTACGTACAAAGAGCACCGACTCATCATTTCCTTTTTCGAAGACCACCGCAAAGTTTTTTAATTTAGGGATCTATAACTCTGTAATTCTTAATGACTGTAATTGTAGTGTTACAGTGTCGTTGCATAGGTTTTGTACATGATAAAAATGTTGTGCTACGATAGTGTAGCGACTGTAAAGCTACAGTTATAGTTGTTAAGAGTTAGACTTCATCTACAATAGACACACAAGCTGCGTCGTAGATCGCAAGCTTGTTGTGATAGCCAATCTAAAGCGACAATTTTAATATTGACGTATCAGAGTTGCAAGTTTGTTGCAACACCTGTGACATAAACTGTGTCACTACATTATTGCACACATTACTGCACAACTACTGCAAATGCAGTAGTTGAGGCCTTACAGAATAGATCTCTTAATTTGCCATTCTTGAATTCGCATCTTTTCATTTTTTCTTATGCTAATAAGGTATGATGTTGACCAACAATCGTCAGCTCCGAAAAATATCTGCCACTATGTAATAGTTAAATGTATACGTGGAAAGAGCAATTTTACTGAAGTATCTATAAATGTAACTATATAAATTGAAAATAATTTTGGACTATCAAAATAATTATGTAGGACACTCAAACTGGTTGCTGGAATATTAAAACTTTTTATAGCATTGTTATCAACGATTTACCTTTGTACATAAGTAGGTATTTTGATGATCCTACAAAATTATTTTTAAATCTATATTTAGTTAAATTTAAGAGAGCTAATTTAACAGATACTTTAGCAAAATCGTTTTTTCCTATGGAAATATCTAAAAATCAAAATTATAGAACGCTCAAGCATAACGAGTAATGTCACAAAAATTTTGATATTTTAATAACCAGTTTAAACGCAAACTACATAATTATTTTGATGGTCCAACAAAATTATTTTTAGATCTATATTTAAAATAAAATCATTGTATTACGTTTGTATTTACAAATCCATGTATTACGTCAAAATACACTATGAAAGATTTTTGCAATTTTTGCTTATAACGATTATGCGATTTAATTGAATAACTTCTCTAATTTATTTTTAAAAGAATGGTATTTTGCTTAATGGACAAACAAGGATGTATGCATATCATTTTGTTTAATTAATTTATTCTTGAAATAGTTCATTAGCTCACATTTATTATAAAATTAAATGAAATGATATCTAGAAAACAATTTATAAAAGTACTTAATTGAATCGAGAATTTTATTATAGCACAGTTATATTTTACACTTCGTCATTTAACAAGTAGAAGGTTTAAAATATTATACGTCATAATAAATTTATTAAGTATCTATAACAAGATTTACATAAATTCTGCGAAATATCACATATCGATTCGAATGTGCTCGCGAACAAAATAAGAATAAGAATATTTTATTAGAACAAAGAATAGCTGAGATATTTTCTAAGAGTCGGAATTTGTTTGATTACGATGTGTAGCACGAGGAGGATTCGCTTAAAGCTTAAATTGACGACAGAAAGGAAATGAAGTTGCGCGAACTAATCGGGAATTCTTTGTTCTTTTAACCTGAATTATGCCACGAAGAAGTCTATATAAATACGCGCTCTGCGGGAGTCGAGATAAAATCGGTCCTCGATACTTTGCAGAAAGTTTTAATACGTCGAAGAAATAAGGGAGGCGTTTTAATAGACGATAAAAAGGAAATTAAATTATGCGAGGTAATTCGCGGTTGAGATACTGCTCGTTTTATTTATCTTATCCGGTGTGATCGCGAAGAATGTGCTCTCTTGTATAATTGACACTCTATTGATATCTTTGCGCTCAATATAGTTTAGTCTTGAATAGTTGTCTACAGAGAAGCAGTGAACAAATTTAGAACGAAAGAATTTTATCTCTGATCATTTTCAATAAATTTCAGAACATCTCATTTATGAAGTAATAAATGAAGAGATTTATTTCTCTATTAATATCGAGCCTTATTTAGTAATAACGATATTGTTACTAAATAATAATATTTGATAGCTATGTTTATGTTTCTTGACTACTAGTGCGTAAAAGCTTTGTAATTATATTTCCCTGGAAATTGTAATTAATCCGACAATGTATATTGATCATATGAATCTACATGTCGACGTTCATCAGCAGTAATTAATGCTACCTCACGAGTAAATCATCTTCATGTGTTAACATTTACGGAAATTTAGTGATTTTAACATCCGCTAATTTCCAATAATGCAATAATGCAGATGCACATTATAACATTGTTTTATTAACATCGAAATACGATGATTTTATCATAATGACATTTGAACATAAAAAGTAGTATTAAAAATTTATCTGTATTGTATATTTTTATTGTTATAAATAATGGAAGCATTTGATGAAATTAATTGAATTTGGTACGATTTCCTATTTTAAATAACTAGTCTCATAAGATTGTGCATACAATTTTTGTGTAAAGACTATTCAGCAAAAAAATGAAAGAATATGGTACTGCTATAATATGATAAGTATGATTTTATGCTTCTCTTATTTGTAACGATAATTAACGTGGAAACTCACGTGATATGCATGTGCAAGAAAAATTCATGCTAATGGCAAAAATGTATGTGCTAATATATGCCTCTGGAAATGCGCATAATAAATCGCTGTTTGATTTTCCATATTCATATGATCGAATGTTAACGTCATAGAACAGTCGATAATGTGAAAGATAGACTTGATTTATATGTTAGATATGAACAGCTTGAATTAGGACCTTTAAATATAAAAATACTTTGAAGTTAGCTTTTAAAAAGCCCAAGAAAGATAATTCTTTAATTTATATAAGAGACAATTTAAAATCTATATATTTCATAACTTAAAAGTAAAGCCTACATATCATACATCCACAAGACAAATGTCATAAGTCATTTACAGTAGTATTAAACATAAATTAACTAAGTACGAATTGCTTATTTTAAATTTAGAAGTAATATAGATATTAATTTTTATTATATTAAATATATATATATATAAAATTCCTAAAAATTAACTTATGTTATTTACTCTATTTTCTATTTTTAACTTTTTCTATTTGAATTTAATTTATATTACTTTTTCTGACTGATATATAATTTAGAAATTTACATATAATATGAATTTAAAAAATCTCGACTTGTGTTACTTTTCATGAAGAATACATGCAAGACGGTTTCACATAGTAAATATATATGATGCACTGTAAAGCTAATCGCTATAAGTTTGCGAGATATTAAACTTGTCATTAACTTGTCATTATGAACCTTGTAGGTTACAAAAGAAGTTGTAGAAAACTGAATAAGACTGACAATGAAGCAGGAGGCGTGACAGTGTTTGTAAGAAACATAGTAAATAAAGTGCGAGAGACGAGTTTTAGCGTTTTAACCAATTCCAGGTACAATTAGAGCAGCCCTGGTTACTGTTACGTTCCGTTCCATGAAATCCTGAGAAGATGAACACGCACCAAAAGAGAGACATGACATGCATTGTTGGGAGAAAAAAAGTTAATTCATAACGCGCCATACGTAACTGTCGGTATCTCGCATTACTTCCCAAGTAGACTTGTGTTGCACTTTTCATGTATTATAATAACATCATTTCTACGAATACTGCATGTTTATTATTTCTGTATTATTTTTGACAAAAATAGAGCTTGGTGCTTAACAATATTTACATGTAAATTTACAAATACAATTCTATGAATTGCGCGCCGATTTAATTTATCAGAAACGCATTAAATTGAAAGTAGAAATAACATTACAAATTAATTGATCATCAATTTAATATCTTATTTGATTTTTTATCAGTATATATTGGTCTTATTTTTTACTTATAATCCTTTATTATTCTTTTTGTTCTCTAAATTTCTTGAAGTGAAATGTTTCATTCCGAAAGAATTAAAATACTGTCACTATTAAAAAAGAGTGAAAAATTTGCACTCTTGAATAAGAGAGGATTTTCCTTTGAGTGAATCTCACTCTTAAAATGTGAAATTTTACTCCAAAAGAATAAAAATCTGCCGCTATTCAAGAGTGTAAATTTTTCACTTATTTTCAGTAGTGGCAGTATATTTAGTTTTTTTGGAGTGAGATTTCAGAATTGAATTCTCACAAAAGGAAGCTTTTACAAACGAAGCGCCAGAAAATTCAACGACGATTCCCGACTCGTGCGTTGTAGAATTTTTTTCTGGAGACGCGTCACGCTTGCATCGCTCGTGTGTGCACGCACCACACGCTTCCTGCGACGCCCACAAGCGGTCACTTACAATTAGCGTTCGAGTCAAGTATGTGACTCGTCACCGGCGCAAATTGCGTACTAGAAGTCGTAACTGCCGCGGCTGAATGGGACTTAATGGTAGTGGCGGCTTAATTCATCAAAAAGGATCCGGATATTTCTCTCTCTCTCTCTCTCTCTCTCTCTCTCTATTTTTATCTTAATTTCCTTTGCTAATATTACCAAATTTGATTTGTATTCCTTGGCATACATGCAAGTGTTCACATTCAAGCCTATTTGGCTTTTCCTTCCTCGTATGAACGATTCAACTAGACGATCAAATTACACGTTACCACGGCTCGTTGAATGCACGACTCATTGAGAAAAGAAAAAAAAGTATGGAAGAATGACGAAGTAGAGCGCATCGACGAAACTTCTATCGATAAGACAGGAGATCGTGCAGACTTAAGTAAGCGTTTCATTAAATCCATTGTCGGTGAGCATTGTAAGTCCGCTAATTGCGCGCAAGTCATATATACGTGATAGACATCTCCGACCGGCAGGGAATATAATTTTCACCTCGTTAATTATTTAATCAATATAACGTAAATTTTTTAATGTCTCTTCGTATCTCGAAAGAGCATCAAGGCTAATGACTCGCCTTTTCCGCTTCATGGATCATTAAGCCGTTATTAGTAGCGGTTTTATTTCCATCTCGATCTCTGACACTAGCTCGAATGGCTGCGTTTAATCGATCTCCTAATAATTCGTTACACTGATCAAATGTTAAGATTTCTCCATGTCAAGAATCTTCGAATTTATTCTAATCATTTAAGACTTTAAGAGATAATTATGAAATATATATATCAAGAAATTATTCCATTTAAAATTGTTGATTAAATTATAAAATGTGAATTCGGATTTGAGATACACTTTGTCGGTAATTATTCTCAATTCGTTGATAACTGCAAAATTATTGTATTTAATATAATGCTTTTTTATTGCGAGTTTTCGATGGAATTGCGTATTTAAAGGTACATAAAGAACAATTATTAAGAAAGAAAAAATATGTTAAACAATATTTATACGAGACAATTTTACAATTAATATTTTTTTCACCATTGAGATTTAAAAATACCTCAGGTGATTATTACTGAGTTAATCATATTTCCATTGTTGTTATGAAATGGATTGAACTGTACTTCAATAATTTATCGAAAGGAAGAAAACTGTTTGCGGCAATCTCGACGCTTCGCAAATGCACCGGGGAACCAAGTGCGTGCAATGCGCATGTAATTACAGGTTTCTGGCAGGCCGGTGTAACCGGCGAAACCAATTTGCGGTTATACTTGGAATTCATGAATGAAGCGCCACGTATAGTGGTTCCCGCCTCAATGAGGTCTCCGTGTCGGGCGGGACTGGTAATCGCTATTGTCCATTGACGTTTCGGAATTTTTAGCATTGCTTCCTACACGTCAGACACGCACGTCGAACGCGGTGCAGTTAGACTTCTTCCCGCGGGTGTACGGTGTCTGAATAGTAAAGAAGACACAGTCACTGATATTCGTTAAAACACAACCGAAAGAGAGAGAGCAAGAGAACGACGAGGAATTATTCGTCGAGAAATCATGTCTGGTATATATATTTTTCTTTTCTTTTGGTTAAATTTTAAGCAGAGATTATTTTAGACTTCACTTGTATATTTCGATAAATGCGAAACAATTAATATTTCGATTTTTAATTAAAGAAATCGTAATAAATAATTTATTCAAATATTGCAAGAACACATATTATTTTACATTACAGGAATAGAGAAGTGTCATGCAAGTTTCTGATATATTATAATATGAAGAAATAGTTTTTACAATTTTTTTAAAGAAGAAATTTATCGTTATTTATCGCATTTATGATAATTATTTCAGTAACATAAAGAACTTATTAATGCGATATCGCGGAAAGTGTTTGATGCGAATATCATTCGCCGCTTTGAATGAACTCGAATAAAATTGTATTCATGAGGTGGAGATGCGACAATTTGAAGGTACATATATATACCACGTCGATGGTATATCGTCTTCATCGTTCTATTTGCTTCCCACGTACGCACGAGTTTCTCTCTAATTTAATGCGAGTCACTCCAATTATAGTCGTATCCACTAGTCGCGAAACTCGTGAAACAAAATTGCCATGATACCCGGAATTTATGAATGGACCGACGACGTACCTAGTTTCGTGCTCGTTAAGAAATTTCCGCGAAGCGTCCAAGCTCGTCGCAACGAGAAAGAAAGAGAGATAGATAGATAGCGAGAGAAAGAGAGAAGTTTGAATTAGGCGTAACGTTACGCGTTGTTGAGTGAATCGTTGCATCTGTCGCTTTAGGTTCCGTATATATATCAACAGCGAGACGAGAAACAAATGAGGTCATTTATCAAAGAATATTATAAGCGCGCAACAATTCAATGATTTTGCATTGGTGAACGGAGCGCGGACAGGAATAATTTCGATGTCACTCAAATAAAATCCAACGAAATTCTAGCTAGGAAACTGGCCGTCCTAGGATCCAGATTTACACGAAGGCATCATCGTGTTTTATTCATAGGCACCGACAGGTGCCCAGAATATCACCTCCTGCCTATATGAATGCAACAGCTGCCGAGATGATTACGCGCGTTCAAATTTTATTGAATGCAACCTCCTGATGTTGCGTGCGACGCGACAAACACGGAATCCGTGAATGAAAGACCGTGAACGCGATATCGGTTCGCGGATTCAATAATTATTTAGCAGATACAAATATATCTTGCACGAACGCGTATCGATACGATTCTTGCATCGTTTTCGCTCGATCTCGCTCGCAAAATCGAGGAACGCCAGATGCTGAAAGCTGCACGTATTCATGAAAACCGTGATCACGACACTGGCCACAAAAAAGTGCCTTTTATATTCCTCGAATCTTCTTGTGTGTCAAAACACTTCGCTTGAATTCCACAAAGGGACACCTGCGTGCATCTGGTCGTATCCTAGAATTTTAGTCGGAAGAGAGGAGGGAAACAAAATTTATCTTTATACAAAACTTATTAAAATACTTTTATTGAAACTAAATACTTATATTGGTCTTCAAGGATCTTCAATGAATTTTTATACGTGATTTTTACACGTATTAATCAATGAGCATTTAACTTTTCATAAAACGATTTTCGTAATTGTTTCTCCTTGCTAAAGGAGTATATAAAGACGATCCAAAATGTTTAGCTAAAAATTTATATGAAACTTTCAAACTAAGTTATAAAAATTATAAATACAAAGAATTTTATAAAGAGATAATTAATTAGGACAATCTCACAATATGAAGACTTGGGCTATGTCGTCCTTTTGGACAATATCTCGTTCTTTTCGACGTTTCCACTTATCGATTCTTTAATCTTGTAACCTTTGCACTGCGTTCTTTTAGGCCTAGTTTTACAACTCTGGTTGGTTAATTCCTAATCGAGGTTCAACTTATTTTCTTTTTCCAATTCTAGAATCGAAAAGAGATAATGAACCTCGGTTAAGAGTTAACTGTCAGTTGTGAAACTATCTTAGTCATTCAAATGGTCTGCGGATACTGTCTTTTTTGTTAGCGTTTTTCAAATTCCGAGAAAGGTGATCTGTAGGTTTCACTTGTGCCATCATTTTTGCTTTTCATTTTTACATAAAATCCTTTCACCATGATTCTATGACCCAGCAGGAATTAAGTTTGATGAAAGTTTCATGAAAATCTTATTTAGTTGAATACTCTGGATTGGTCATTGGTTACATACTTCTTTAAAACGACCTTTTTGCCCCTCTTTGCATACGCCTATGTCTTACGTGATATTTCTCAGTATTGCAAAGAAAGGAGGAAACACGGCTAATTGAAGACGCGAAAAGGTATACTAATGGAGGTGTACTGACTGAAATGACATTAAAATCCCAAGTAGCGTCCAAGAAGTAATGTGTAGTATGAAGGCGTTCAAATTAATCACGATGATTTAATATTCTTATCACTGCCAAAGCGCTTATTAATTTCTATCATTCGCGAAAGCTTCGTCTTTGTATTATTTCGTTGTGTAATAATAATTCGCGGAGTTTGGATTGTCCGAAATGTATTAAACGCGCGGACAAGCTGGCGCCAGACGTCGCGTAATATACGTTGGGATTATCTCCAGATTGTGTCTTAATATCAAGTAAAAATACGAAATTGACTCTCGTAACAACGCTTTTCCCGGTCAAAGGCTAATACAGTTGCATCAGTGACGTCCAATTACACGTGATAACATATTTTCGTAAGAATACGATATCGTGGTAGACTCGAGACATCGCTGGTTATACATGTTATAACGAATGAGCATTGTTGCATAATGTCAAAGTGTCACGAGCATTGCGACCATCGACTATATTGAAATGTCGACAACGAGCTAATCTCCACATCGCGATTTATGTTTTACATCAACAATCGATCATGTGTGTTGATCACGCTCGGAGTAATAGATAATTAACATAAAATCACCAGTACATAGAAATAATTATTCGAAGACTTTGATAATAAACGCCACTATAAATCATACGCTCATGGTGACATTCGCGTGAATACTCGTGAATGCTTGTCCGAGTATTCTGAGAGGCAATATCGAATGCAAGACTTGCAACAGGTCGACGTAAGGTTGGGTCAGTTAAGCTTACTTGGATCACGATAATTGCTAGGCCGGCTGCTCGATGGTAGTCGCTATCTGTTACATAGAAGGTGAAATAAACTCTGCGAATGACTGTCGCTCACGCTATATCCACCTGTTGAGCTCTACTTATGTCATTTTTCCTATGTCATCTATCGCGATTACCATCGACAACTTTTCACCCTCGATCGAACAATATGTATGAAGAAATCGAGAAAAAAAATAATATTTTGCGTTCAGTGTAAATTCTCTGTAATCGAGGAAATAATCATTTTCATAGTCATATTCAAGATACTCGCCGAATAGAAAAGATAAAACTAATATAATTAATTGTATACATGTGTTCGTAAAAAGTTCCGCGTTCCAGCGATATTAATTAACAGAAAACACGTATATTAATTTTGAAATTGTATTAAGTATCATTAAGTTGTTCTAACGTGATTACAAATTTAATATATGCGTTTAGACATTTTTCAAAAATTGTACACGTACGCATTTAATTGTATTTTTCTACCTTTTCTTCACCGGAAGTTATTATCACGATTTAATATCCTTGTTCGCGAGAATATGATTCTCTTTTTAAAAAAAAAATGTTTCTTCGGAAGTGTAGGCTTGAGTCCCCCCCCCCCTCTCTCTCTCTCTCTCTCTCTCTCTCTCTCTCTCTCTCTCTCTCTCTCTCTCTGACTATGAATGGATTCGAAAGATATACGATAATAGGTCGCGCATTTTCAACTGCGCGAACATGGGATTCGCAGAATACTCGCGAATTATTCTACGGAATAATAACTTCCACGAAGCGGAGTCGAGTCATGAATTGCCGCATAGTTTCCATGCATGGCGTGGCCTTTGAATCAAGATCTCTGCCGATGTTGCGTTCAATAGCGGCGGTTGAGTCATTTCCGATAAGATAGATGGATTTCTAGAAGAAACGACGGGAGAAAAAAAGAAAGAGAGACAGAGAAAGAGAAAGAGAGAGAGAGAGAGAGAAAGAGATCATGGATTATTTGGCGCCTGATAACGCAAGAACGCTAGAGGATGCGATGGTGCTACTTTGCGAAACATAGCCTTGATAGTGCACGCGGGCATCGTTCATTCCCGCCTATATATAGCACTATATAATTGAGTGCATTATTATTTCCGAGAACATTTATCTTATTGTTCGTCTAGCATTTGCCTTCGCATCGATATGAATTTCTATGAATTATTTAATATCGACATATGTGTACAATTGCATAACTGCGCGTACGGATGTACCGATGCAAAAAATTTCAATTGCATCGATGATCTGCGATTTCGTATGCGGGACGAATACCCAGTCGTGTTTCATCGATAATTCAACGCTTATTATCATTTATATTCGACCGTGTAACGTTATTATAATTGTTCGTAGCGAACCGGTAAACGTGCGGTAATGATTTATCATGACAAAATGATGGAAGCGGATGAGGCTTATCTAGAATTATTATTTTTCTTCTGTCATACGCTTATAGGAACCTCCACGCTGGACCCAGCCCCGGCTCTCTAAATAAATGCCACGTTGCCTCGTTGCCTATCAGCGTACACGTGCTATTAAACACGTGATGGCTTTCTAATGGCTCGTTTAATCTCGCATTCATTTGAAATTCAACGATCACTCGAATCTCTCCGCGACCGTAATACGGCGATGCCCTTTATCGTTGCGCAACCGTAATGTCGAAGTTGCAGCGGCACATAAACGCAGAAATGGAAGGAGAGAAAGAGAAGGAAGTACTGGATTACCGCCCACTATGATCTCATTAACTTGCGCCGCTTGGAAAATGAATCGATCGTTCCCTACGATCGATCATTGCGCAGATGATAAATCATCGGCACGCTCAATGCGTCGGATTTTCGAGCCACGCGATCAGTAACAGTAATTAATTAACGCAAATGCGACTAATTTGAATTATGCTGCATCAATTGGTCGTTTCGCCAACGATTTGGAAGATCCATTTCCGCGGTTAACGTGTAGATTCCACGTCCGTCACTAACGTGTGATCGTAAAAATAAATATATGATCAAATTAAATATATAATGCATTTTGTTAATACTCTACTCTAACAATACTTTGATGAACGATGAAACTGTTTATTTTTTTTCCCAAAGAAGCAAGGTAACATGTGTATGTATGTCAATGGTAAACTCACAGTACAGAATGTGAACAATTTCTAATTTATAACCTGAAATCTGCGCCTTTGATGTGACAGTTTTAAATCCTAAGCTTGATTCATGGTGAAAGGTGTATTACAGATTAAGCAAAGAATGTGAACAAATATGAGTAAACATCGTGTGATGAATGACGTGAATGGCTCTGCGAATCCAAATTTATATCTTTCCGCAGGAACAATTGATCCTCGTAATCATTTAGACTTAGTAAAGCCATCCGAGCTCAATACATTGTAGACATTTACACAGCAGATACATTCATACACGCTTTTGAAAGTAATAATGCAGTAAACATTTGAAGAATAATGTAAACAAGATTTAAGCATAAAAATAATTTAAAAAGAATAGTTTTTTTTTTCAAAAAGAAATAGTTCTATATATTTGATATAAAAGAAAAATGCAAAAGCTAGAATTTATTTTTTATTTATATCCCTTAATTAACAAAAAATTACGTCGATAAATAATGTTTTCTGTTATTGGAATATCAGAGAAAAACAAATATTATATTCTCATCGCGGAATCGCTCGTCCTTGTTAACTTGGTTTAGTCCTCAATATCGACGCACCAGCGGCGTCTCATCAAATATATATGTAGATCTATTTTTTATTAAGTAATATAGCGTAGCAAATTTCTTTATAATTTTCCATTGTTGGTCCGTTCAATTGTCCTTCTGACAAAATTTCTTAAAAACGGTTTCTTCAAGTTTCATTTTCATGAGAGATCCAAGGACCTTAGCTCCACCGTGACAAAATAAAATTAAGTCTGTTGATCGTAAAGGAATCAACGAGATTTTTAGTAGCATAAGGCAAATGATTTAACATTTTTACATTTTGATTTTCTGCTACACTACCTTGTTACATCCGTTGCAATGGTTTATTCATATCTTTATTCTTATTATTCTTAAATTAGATTTTTTTTGTATATATTTTGCCTCCAATTTTCTTCGAATGTTTATTGCACTGTCATTCGTAAACTGCGTATAATGTGTATGTGAGTATCTGCAATATACTGAGTTCGGATCCGTGGATTTGCCAAGTCCAAGCGCTTTGTCAATAAACCATTTACTCCGGACCTGTGTTTCTGTTCTTTGTTTTGTTCGTGTTTTGCGAAATTACGATACCCGGAAGATGACGAGATATTATGATATTTCTCGTGACAACTCGAATCCGATCCATGGGATGAGAGAGCGGAGCAGATTCAAAAGCGCAGCGGCGGCGGTTCCGTGATGCAATAATAAACTGCAGCGTCGATCTCGACGAGACACGGTAAAGGGCTTGCGGGTCATGTAAGATATACACACCGTGACCGTTCTTCTCCTCCAGCGAGCCGGCTGGCATCAGGTTGTTGATTCATCGATCGACTCAGACGGTGATATTCCCCGTGACATTTAAACTATCCAGTCGGCGACGCTCGTTCGATCTCTCTGCGGAACCGAACACTAATGCAACTATTATCTAATAGCAAGATATATAGCAAGATATATGTGTATTATATTTATGTAGTAAAATGATATACAGTTGATTATTTAATTATTTTATTTTATCACGAAATACACACATTTTGAGCGTCTTGCAGTATTCCTCTTGTTAAATCAAATTTATTTTTACGTAACATTTTCTTTGTACATTTTATATCTAAAACATATCTACACTATTTAACAAAAAAAAAAATACACACAAATCTAAACCTGCGTGTAATTTTTTGCCAACAAATATTATATGTGTATATTCTTACATTGTTTTCACCGTTCTATTCCCATATATACAGAGTATTATCTGTATTTAAGTTTATTTGATTGGGAAAATCAATCTTATTTTTTCGCGACTCTTTATTTTTTTATTTAACCCTTCATGGTCACATTTCTAAAAAGTTTAAAGGTCACACTAGGATTAAAATGATCCCAGAGCACATTTAACCGATTGTTGTATTTATCTACAATTTTCATTCTAGGAAAGATTCTTTAAAAAATTATTAGTTAAATGCGCTCTGAGATTATTTTGATCCCAGTGTGACCACGAAAGATTAAGGATGATGTGCACTGAAAGAAAAAAATTGGTTGTTGCAGCAAATTAGATAGTAAAATGTGGCATAGTATTTTTAAATGGCTGCAACAACTAACTTTTGATTGCAGCAGCCAATTTTTAGTTGCTTTAGCTTATCCACAATATCAGTATAGGACTTTGATAGACTAATAGCGCAAAAATTAGCTGCTACAACTAATTAAAAATGTTATGCCATATTCAGTCAATTTTTTCTTTCAGTTATCTGAAAGTTATCTATCTATTGACGAATTCTGACTACAATTATAGTTAATGTTACAGTCTGGGAAAATATCGCGACGCCACGTTTATCCTACAATTACCTCGATTGAACCTATACTATCATTACATGTGGCGGTCGATTGTTGTCTAGCAATAAGCGATGTATCACGGTGACGAATCACGAACGACAGGCTTGGCAAATTGACCATTGACACGTGTGCCGATCTGCGAATGTGTGCATTGTATTATATACCGCCCGCGTAAAGAGACCGTGGACAGACGGAGAGAATATATACGTACGTGAGGTTACGAGATTGATAATGCGACGCCGTCCCAACATTAGTGCACGTGCGTGCGCACTCGAGCGACGACGTTACTCTAATTTGAGATGATTTCATGGCCGCTTTAATGTTTCGTCTATTTATTTCTCTCAAGGCTCTGCTCCACCGTGAATTATGTCGCATGCGCGTTACACAGTTATGATACACACATCGTACCACAAATTAACGTGCATTGCATTCACATAGCACGATTTCTTTATTTAATCCGATAGAAATAAAATGCTTATAAGCCTCCGCGATTGATAATATGTAAACTATATTTTTATATGGTGATAAGATATAATTTGTGAAACTGAATAACTGGAGTACTTATTATTAATATGAAATGAACTGTAAACTTTGAACTCTGGATTTAAGTCATCTTCAGCGCAGAAGTCAAATATAATGAACTCCTTTATTAAACATGTATTAAAAATTCTCTGTAATAATTTATTAACATTAAATTATTTTTATTGACGTCACATTATTCTTGCTTATAGGATGCTTATTAGCATCAATATTATTAAATTGCTTGTCAATTTAATATGTAATATAACTACTCTAGTTCTGTTTATGATTGCGTTTCAAAATTAGAAAGATTTCGGCGCGTTGTTCGCAGAATTGAATGTGTACATAAATTCACATCGAAATATTTAAGCACTGAGATCCATTTTGACTGATAATAGGATTTCTCTTACTTAATTAGACCTGTAATAATTTAGTTTTCCTTTTTACATTACGAATTAATGGAGTCTATAAAATAACAAGAATAGTTTTGACAGACTGACGTTAACATTACTGGCTCTTAAATTGATTTTTGAATGATGTCAACGGTAATATTTTGCGATGGTGCGTATGCAAAAATCATTATGCGAACGCGAAACGAGAGATGCGATAAAAGTGCGTGCGCGTTGCAGCGTGAGATCGTACATACGCGAAAGGCCGATCGCAAGAGATTCATCCGCGTGTAAGGGAGGGCGAGAGGTCGCTCGTATATGTAAGAGGGTGAGGGATTGCCAAGGTGTATTATTTCCAGCCTGATGAGCATACGAGCGGCCGTAACTCGAGGGTAACACAAACGAGGATGATGTGTGTGACGTGAGCAAGTGATAAAAGTTTAATTAATATTAATAAAAATTTAGTTAATTGGATTTCTAACCTAATTTTACATGTGGTATTTATTTTTTAAATCGAGTCTTGAATTCATACAGTTTATTTGAAAAATTAGAATTATAATTAAAAGGATATATAAATTCTTTCCGTAACGTTACATTTTTTTGAAATTTACTATCGAAACGCATGCAAACAAATTTGAATAACGTGTTTACATTCAAAAGATCCGATGGAAGATGGGAAATCAGAATAAATTTTAGACGAATAACAGAAATTTTAAATTCATTTTCAATGTTTTTAGAAAGATAGATTATTAAAACATTGATACACGAGTCAGTGATCAATGTGATCGTACATATTCTCTAAATCTCGATTATTGGATAATTACTGATTACCAAATGACATACTTGATTCTGGATAATCAATGAAATTCAACAGAAAAAGAAAGGAAGTTTGTGCATTATATAATTATAATATCGATATTTGTAATACTATACTTCAGTTGCAATATACATCGAATTTATACATTAAGCAACATTTAATTAATTTTTTTAAGTTGAATTTCACTGATACAGTGGCATACTTGGAATTGATGCCAGTGATTATACTGATTCAGATTTAGAGAGTATCAAATAGAAATAAAAATAGCAAAATCACAGAACATGATTTTTTCTCGGAAAGAAAAAAGAAATTTTTGATGTTATTATTAGAGAAGATATTCTTGCGGGAAGAAAAATATATGTCTAAGAGCCAGCTATAATGTGTCGAGGGAAAGCTCTTCGATCTAACTTGCGCAACATGCCCTAGCGTAACCGCAGTCGCCACAGACGACGATATCGTAACTCGGACGTAGACTAGTCATTCTGCAGACGCACTGGGAGGGCATCGCGGTGTTCTGGTGTGTGTACCTTTGCGAAAGTGCTAGTGTGGCGAGAGAGAATTGCGTTCGTTTTATTTCTAATTTGCGAGACGAGAATGTGCGCGAAAAGAGAGAATAAAGTGAGAGAAAAGTATATTTATTCTGGAACGAGTCTTAGGAAACAAAGCATTAGCAAAATTAATAATAAAATAAGATTTGTGTAACATATATATAATAAAAAAAAATAAATAAATTTTCCTCTTTCTCTTATAGAGCAAGAATAAATAGGAATAAATAATTAGGTAGGAAGTGAAAAAAGAACCTACAGGTTAAATTTTTTAGAAGCTTATCCCCACTTCTAGCTTTTAGCATAGATGGGATCTCCTGACAGTCACTGAAGGCATAGTTTAGCGCTCAATGACCTCCCTCACTTACATATAAAATTTACATACAATAGCATTTTAGAGTTTTAACCTTGTACACATTTTATTAATTTTTTTATATTTCTTTTGTACCGAAAGGATAGTCATTTGCGCATAATGATTTAAAGAAATAAATTAATTGACAATACAAATTACGAGTGATATTAAAATCTTATCAATCACATAGAATAAAAAGATAATAATTTAATTAAAGATAGATAAAATTAATCTACAGTACGTGATGTTATAGCTTACAAAATAGTAGGATCAATGTCCAATCTAATCGTGGTTCGTTTCTAAAGTCTGGAATTTAAAGCGCGGTGCGGAGAATAATTGAAAAGCGTCTCTGATGAGACCGAGCGAGAAAGCGAGCGACCGCTGCATTGAAGAGCGAGATGGATGCATTGAAGAGAAAGAAGAGGAAGGGTCGTAGATTCGATGGGTATCGTAGGAGCTCAAGGAGGGACCCAGGAGGCCCGACAGACTGACGCCGAGGAACCTCGCCGAGCGAGACGACCGGCGCCCCGCGTCGATGTTGTGCGGGTTGTGCCTGCGTGTCGCGTCCCGTACGTGCGTAAGCGTGCTGGCGTATGCGTGAGCACGTCACTAGCCGTGCGCATATAAATACGCGCGCATCTGCGGCGGTTTGCTTCTCTTCTACTTCTCCGTTACACGTTCGTCCCTCGTTCGTGTCCTCCTCTCCGCTCCACGAGAATGTGGTTATTCGGCGTCATCTGGATTCCGGTGTGAATCATAACGCTCTCTCGGGCTGTTAAATTTAAGAGAGCCGCTAGAAATTGAATCGCACGCGTACGACGTGACAAGAGCGCGACGAAAGCGATCCTCGAAATTTTTTGCAAATTTATTATTGAGAATATTGAGATGTATGAGTAAAATTATTACATATATTGAATTGTTTATTAAGAGATATCAATTTTTTAAGAGCAAATATAGAGAGATTCATTAATTTACTATTGTTATACGATATATATTTTATAACATTCTTCACAATATTTCCGCAAAATGTTAAATTTATACCGCACTGAGACGTTTTAACGAGGTCTGCTACTCTCACCGGTAATCAAAGATCGCTCGAGGAGAGGACGAACATCGTCATCTGGATGTGAACGTGATTCATGCCAGCGGCGCCGACTAAGAGATCGATCGACTGAGAGATCGTCTGGTGTAATACAATGCGTACTGTCATGATAGGCAATTTATACAGCACAATTGATTCCGTGGTTACGTATAAATGATAGAAACGTCATGGTTTGTTTATTCAATTGTAATCACACATATGTTGAAATCTAAATGCAATTTAAATACCTAACGGTCATAGTTTTAGGTTCTTATATTAAAAGACCAAAGCATTACCGAAGCGGTATTATCATTGTTGATAAGGTCAAGTGAACTGTGCAGTAATTAGAATTTACATTCAATGCAAAAAATTTCTAGTTTAAAATGAATAAATCAGAATTCCGATCATCATAAATAAATCATCTGATTTCGAATAGAATTCTGATTGATTGATAGAATCTACTGGTTTGTTCATTTTCAACCAGAAATTTTTCTCGGTAAATTATATGTAATAATTATATGTAAATTCTAATTCATCTGTTGACTAACATCCGTTAATATAAAGTATAAATAAATTTTACAAACTGCAATGACGCAACAAATGATATAAGTTAATTTCGATCCTGGAAGCAGCGGCGGCGAGAAGTTCTTTTTTTTTTCATCGAGCAAGGACGTTTCATCGGATTTCTCCATCGTCGACAGTTTCGCAGAGGAAAAAGGGAAACGAGATTGTGTGTGATGTGAGTGTGTAGTGTGACAACCAGAAAACCAGGGTCATCTCACGTTCACCTCGTAACGCTCACGTTTGACCGAATTCTAGTCGCGGGTCTCCCTGTTGCTTTCACGAAGAGTAGAGCTGTCGTGTAACTTAATTCGATTTATCGAAAGATGTTCCAGAAAGATGTCTTTGCAATATTTCTTCTCTCGCGACTGTCTTTTAAACATTATATTCCATTGGTTTCTGAGAAATTGAGCATTTTATTTTTAGCGATACTTAGAAGAAACATATCAATTGGAACATATCAATTTTTGGCGATAAGAAACGAAACAATTCTTAAAATGAAAATAAAACGAGAAAGGAAAGAAAAATAATTGAAAAGCGCAAAATAGAAAAGTCGTAAACAGTGATGAAAATATCATCTAAAAACAACTTTTGCGTATAAAAATTGATGAAAATGGTACAACTATGAGATATCACATTTGTGACGTTAATAAGCTTCGAGATAGACGTAATTCATAAAATTAAAGATCTACAGCTTTTCGTATATTTTATTAATACAAGGAAGAATTACCGAATTTTAACGAGATTGAAGAGAAATTACATTTTGAATTTTTTCGAAAAACGGAATTATGTTTTACGATATTTTAAATCTTGTATTTCTACATTACCTATATTTTTGTATTCTTATATTCAAATCTTATATTTTTTTATTTCATTACTGACTTGTGATACATTTGAATCCGTAAAATGCAAGTACCTTACACGATTATTTCGCAAAAATCTAAGCAATTCAATAATCGTTTTCTCGAATTGATTCGATCAAGCTCAATGCACTCTCAAGAAACGAACGGAGAGCAGAAGAATGCAGCTTTCTCGAACTTCAAGCTAAGATCAGACTTTCTAGAGATTCCATGGGAATTGGGATCGGAAAGGAGCCAGGCTGATTCTTAAATCATCGGTTCAGGGTGCTCGCAAACTGCAAAGTGCTTTAGGATTTTCTCTTCTCTCTTTTTCTCCCCTGGCTCCTTTCTTTCATTAACTCATTGTGTCGTCCAATACATATGTTTTAAAGGAACTTGGAATATTTTTAATTTTATTTTCCGTAAAATCACTGAATCAAGAACAATAACACAACAGTCGTACACGGTAGGGAGAATTTTGTGAATGGAGATATATAGTCATTGGTCAACTATGACGGTCCGTTGTGAACGACTCTTTAGCCATTGCTCGTCATGTCCCTGCGGCTACGAAAAAGAAACAGAAAGAGAGAAAGAGGAGAAGAATGGAGAAGCAATAATGCTGTAAGAGTTCTATTCCTAGACATCGGAGAATAATCTCGCACAACGGAGAATCGAGAGGGTTTTCCCAATCCCCAGAACAACCGCTCTGCTCCGAGTAACTCGTACCTTCCAGCTCTCCTAATCCTTCGCCCGTCTTCAACAAACTTCTTCGAGAGTTCACCATTCTTTCCTGTTGCCATTCGGAAGTAAAGTCACTAAAACGAGCTCGCACAGCATTTCACATTTTTATTTTTCGAATAAAAATAATTGATTTGAACATGTTCTTTCACGCAAAGAAAGATATTAATAATTACATAAAAGTTTGAAGACTTTTGGAGATAAAAAACTCATGATATATTATCTCAGTTATAATTCTCTCTCTCTCTCTCTCTCTCTCTCTCTCTCTCTCTCTCTCTCTCTCTCTATCCTGATGCAGTTTTCACGCAAAACATATTTTTCATGTGAATTAAATAATGATACCATTTCTGAAATGGAACGTAAAATAAATGTTAGTGAAAGGTATGGACCTACCGCAGTTGAATTATAATTAATTACGCTCTCACAGTCAGTCACAGATTGAAAATAATAGCGATTGTTTCTGGTAAGAGATATCATTCAAAAAATATTAATAACAGCGTTGCGCTTATATCGGACATTGAACAATCGCCAATTAGAAAGAGCCGATATTTCTAACCACTCGTCGATCGCGATATTTTCAATCCGTCTAAACGCAATCAAGAATACCGTCGCCTAAACAGAGCACGTTTTACGACCGTGCGATAGAGAGAAAACAATAGAAGGTGATTAGACGTACGTGTTAACCTTGCACATGTACATTTCCACGGTAGCTAATTTCCATACAATTAAATACTGAACGCTCGATGCCCTCGTGGGTGATGCGACTTGATCGCATCCGGTCGTGCATTCGCGATCGATCCTGAATTGATTTGACAGAAGCCAAGCTGAAATGATCTCATTGAGATCGCTCCATGAGACGGAGTGCAATTCCTTCCACGTAGATACGAGCGATTCTCGTGCCCTGATTTAATCGAGATGCGCCGGTGACTCATGGTACATTGAGTATCAACAAGATTTCAGGAAATGTAGACGCAATGCGCTCGAACACTTCTATAGTGAGTAGTTGTTAATAGCGTTAATTTTGTCTCAATTTCGAGTCATTTGATTATTTAGACTTTATTTTATTTAGAAACAGTAAGTTTCTGTTTTGCCATAAAAAATATTAAAAGAGGCTGTCATAATTTTTTTGTCCATTTACTCAAAATCCTGATACCTCAATTTACTCAAAATCCTGATGCGCTATGCAAATTCTACTCATGGTATCGTGTTCAGCGCGCAAAAAAATTTTCGCAATGTCTATTGTAGCACTTTGGAAAGAATTTGATGAGTATCGAACAGTGTAATTATCGTGACAGCGTGCGTTCGGGTCTTCGAGTTTTTCGAGAGGCACGCGTGGGCATGCCTTCTCTCTCGCCTTCGCTAAGGTAACGCTCACGCGTGCATGCCACGAGATAACTCTTGTGTAAGAGAATTTACGATAAGCCGCGGTTAGGACCCGATCCGTCCCGTTCTGCGACGGCCTTCTCTCTTCCGAAGGCCGCGAGCCCGACTCTGCGCGCGCGTCCCGTTTATTTACGTTTTGACGACGAGTTAATAGGGATATCGACGGCACGTAATATATGCAACGGGTCTGTCGTAATTCATGCTTTGTTGCGCGAGCCTCACGATCGACGCCACGTTTAAGATCGTTCAGTCGACGACAAACGACTCGGTTCGACTCCTCGGCTGCTCAACCGTTCGTGACTCATTTGCATTTCGCTGGCATAACATTACGATTTCGCAGAACTAAGCCAGTGTTAAAAATGTATTCTCAGATGCTTGCTGTGACTGGGAATAAATTTCGGTAAAAATAACATCGAAAATCGAAAACAGAATTAATTATAACAGATTGAATTTAACACAGAGATTATTTATAATTAATTTTTTATTTCTACTCAGAAACTTTTTATATAGTCTTCGTAAAAGATATTGTATTATTGTTGGATTTTCATAGGATATCCATATGTAAATCCGTATTCACATCTCACTTTTAACTATAAATAAATGCGCGCATTTATTTTTTTGAGAGTCTATAATATACCATATGTAAAATGTGTGCTAAATTTACGCTTTTAACGATAAAATTATGATGTGAATAAGGATCGTAACGTTTTTTATTGTATATCTTTACCTTTGAAAAAAAGTGCAAAAAATTATTATATTAAAATTATATTAAGTTAAATAGCTGTTAATGTGTCTGTTTATACGCATCTGAGATAAGTTATTTTCGTAAAATAACTGTGATAAAATATCATTCTATGCATTTTCAATATGCTTATGTATAATCATTTTATCACATATTTATTTTAAGATATTCAAGATTATTTTTCGCAGAAATGCGAGCTGAATAGACTTATATATAGAATATGTAGATTAATTGTAGATTGTAACAACTGAAGTTGGACTCTATTTTTATCGAATAGATACGTGTAAATGCGCGGCAGTTACGCGCTCAATGATGATTCGCGATAAAAAATCTCGATAAGTGTGAGATTACATACAGCAAGAGCAGATCTTGAAATTGCGGCTGCTATGAAGTTCAAGGATCGCGTGATGAGCACATAATCAGGATGTATAATAAAGGAAAGAATAATGAGGGAGTACGAAGTTTTCCTCATCGCATATCAGTATCGTATCGCGTATTAATCAACCGCAAGAAATTGTTTCTGTAATCCGTATGTGCTCGGACTTATTAAACTTGTGTCGCTATTCCAGCCGCCGTTGGCGCATAATAGTAATAGCAGTGCCTCGCTATAGTTAACTAGTATAGCAGGTGCATTTCCCATTGCGGAAGTTTCGACGTACATATCATGCAATTACTGACGATATGACACGTTGACAACTTATGACGCTTCTCCTATCCGCATTCTTGACTCGAATGAAAATACGTGGCGACTGAAGAAGCCTCAAATGGCGCGTTAATATTAATAACATCAGAATTTGCTTTAAGAATTTGCGAAATTGAAATACGGGATGTGATGATGCAGAAAGTATATTGAATTTGTACATTGCTAATGCACAACGTTCTCTTGCGTTAAAAACAACTGCATGAAAAAAAAACAATTTTGCTGAAATCTAGATTTAAAAATTTAGCTAGATACAGATTTGAAAGTAATTTGATTGGACTGTCAAAATAATTATGTAGGAAACTCGAGCAACGCTACAAAAATGTTTGATATTCTACCAACCAATTTTAGCGTCCTACATAATTATTTTGACGATGTAACATAATTATTTTTAGATCTATATCGAACAAAATTTTTATATATTTCGATAAAACTGTCCTGTCTT
This sequence comes from Acromyrmex echinatior, assembly GCF_024713525.1. Lineage (NCBI taxonomy): Eukaryota > Metazoa > Arthropoda > Insecta > Hymenoptera > Formicidae > Acromyrmex > Acromyrmex echinatior. Next base: position 6,816,548 of record NC_141866.1, on the reverse strand, counting down.
TTCTGCAACGCCGTTTGGGGTTGCTGGTCCCCCAAAAAGTATCGGGATATCGGGATATCCGAGTTGCCACAGATGGATCGCCAGAGCTTTGAAGTTTCCCGAGACTTTCCCAACTCGGCTCACTCGACCGGCTGGCCGGCGAACGAAAATCTTAGAATGACTCGACTCTGGCAATCGTTCGTCGGACTCTTACGCAAGCGGTCGCCATTCGGTCGGCATTCACAGGTGCAGTGTGTGCGTGGGGATTCCTCGTGGCGCCGGTCGTCTGGCTCGCTCCGTACATTCGTACTCGTATTACACGCACACTGCTAATGCGTACAATGTTACACGTTGGAAGCAGTGGCGTATTTTGGTATATCTGCTGACACGTTGTATCTCCAGTAATTCGTGTAAAAATCGTGTCAGCATATAACTCAGAATCCGAACAAATTTATGACGATCATTATTCTTTTCTTGACTTATGTGTTTCCTCTTTTTATGCATGGTTTTTATATAATGCAAACATTTTTTCGCACACTATTCTACCTCCTCCATTTCAAGATTTGGACAGAGAGAAGTTTTGCTTCTCTGTACGATACGCCTGAGTTAATATTCATGTCTTTTTTTCGGGACATATATCACGACGTATTGTTACGTATTACGTATTACACGACATACGATTGGACATCTAATTAAAGTAAAAAAGCACCGTTGTCTAATAAAAAAGTTGGATACGCCACTGTGTAAATGACAAAGATATATGTCGACGCGCTAACGTGAACAACGTTTGACGGCATTCGTGGAATTTGTCAAACGCAATTTATTCATGATAGCTGATCACTGATTCGTTATATGATTCTGAGCTCGAGATACATCGAGATCCAGTGTTGTTAACACTGAATCCGGTTATGATAATATTAGCGTACGGCATTTGCCACTTTTCTATAGATAAAAGATCAGCTGTAAACGTTGCAAGCAACACGCGAATATTTCATTATACTTGTGAAGTATAATAAAACTTGAAGACAAAATTAGAGATTAGATATGACTATAAGATATTTGAATCGCGCGTGTATAAGAATATAAACTTAACGTAATTTTTTTCTTCAATGAAAATCTATCTAGAAATAAAAAACAATGAGATCTTTTTTTTAATATTAATTTTGTTTATCAACTTTTATCGTTAAATAAATATACTTAAATCGGTTTTGAAGAACAATTCTCTCAAAATTCAATGGAGAGCATATTGCAGTATTAGAGAGAATCCGGTATTCTGAATCTTTTGGTATTCCGTACATTTTCTCGCCTACATAACTCATGCAAATAAAATCTGTAAAACCGATCGCGAAATTACTGCTCGATCTACCAAATAAATTTCGAGTAATTCAATTAATCCGTGGCCTTCGTTATCTTTCATTAATCGGTCGGTTCATTTTAAAATCGATTAAAACCCTCCGAGAGACCGCGATAATTCCGTATGCAGCGTGAGATTACCCCGAGACCGGTTTTCCGCGATTTACATAATTCGTCTGCACGCGGAGTACCCGTTTAATCGAATAGCTTTTCTTCTACTAATATAAAACGTTCGATAATCAATCTGTCTCGATCGATGCTGATAATACATACACACGCACACGTGCGATGGCACATGTTCATTACGCGCGAAGGATATCAGTGGTGTCACGGAGAAGATCATAGACACGCAAGAAATCCGTCTGCTGGCACATAATCATCCTGTCTCATATCTATTTCTTGATAATACTTGTCGTATAATTCGACAAATCACGATTGTTTTCGATTGCATTTGCATTATTGAAACGCGATTTAAATTGTCACCCGTTTGTTGCATATTTTTATATATCACATGGAAAATCAATTTTGTTCAAGTATCTAAAAGTTTAATGAATATTTAAAAATTTAATTAATATCCGGCTTCGATTGTTATAGGCTTTAAACTCTTCATGCTTGTCTTTATAATTATTTTGTCCAATTTTCAGATATGTATCTAACTAAATTTTTACAAAATTATTTTTGCAACAACGTTGAACAATTCTAAAATTTTTAATAGAACGCGTTTGAAAGGAATTTGAGATTTTCTTCTTTTGTCAGAGATTCGAAACTTCGCTAACAATAAAATATTTTTTTCGAATAGTTTTATAAAAGTAGAATCAACCAGAAATAACAATGAAAGATCTGAGTAAGTCAGGAAATTTCTCTCAGCAAGTCAGAATTAAGTTGCCTCGTTCTAGGATGGACTTGGACAGACGCGACCGCAAAATCTCTCCAAGGGAACGTGCGCTTATTCCTGGCGCTTGTCAGAGATTCCAAAATGACGGTATTTAATTGAGAGCGTACGTTCGCGAAGCCAGAACGTAAGTTCTCTCAACTTGGCAGCTGCTAACTGACGTGCGGATTCTATCTATTCTCGAAGATGCCACCGCGTCCCGATGCTAACATTTCAGAAAACTTCGCCACTCTGTGATTCGTCAATATTTCGTATTCCGAGATATACTTTCCACAGAATCTTATTGAATTATTCCCAACTAAAAATGTCACGATATTTTTGCTTTGTCTCTCAAATTTAAAACTGCAAGCAAGGTTAAAAAAAGCCGCTGGATTGTTCTTTTCTTGTACAAAAAGCACAGTTTTATGTAGGAAACAACTTTTTAAGTATCTAAAAATGTAGTTAGATATACAGATTTGAAAATAATTTTGTTGATTATCAAAATAATTATGTATAGAACGCTTAAACGTTAATAACAATGCAGCAGAAAATTTTAACATTTTTAGCAATCAATTTGAGCGTCCTACATAATTATTTTGGTCCAAACAAAATTATTTTCAGAGCTAATTAAATCTTTAGATACTTCAACAAAACCTTCTCTTTCTATGTAAATATAGTTTCCTCATCTGCGAAATAAGTATTTTTTTTTTATCTCGTGAACGACGATGTTAATAACCAAATGAAAATAATTTTATCATGCTTTTCTGCGCGTGGGAAAGAGCATCTTTTTGCTCATTCCACTTTTCTCCCCGCTCGTAAATAGAGCGGCTTTCGTATGTGCATACTTTTTGGAGCCGTCCCGGGAGAGCGAAGTCTCTGCCTTGTCGCAGATGCACCGTGACCTTCCGTCACGATCTCTCTCTCTCTCTCTCTCTCTCTCTCTTTCGTGCGTGAGAATCCTCCGGTTTCCTCTAGCTTCGACGGTTATGTTTCTTTTCCGACTGGGACTCGTCTCCGTGTCCCCACGAAGACAAATACGAATGCTTATGCCCCAACGACGTGGCCGTCAATTGTGTCCGCTGTAAATAATGGAGTAAATCCACCAAAATTTATAGCCGCCGAGTGCAAAATCCTTAAATATGGACCATTTGGCGAATTCAGGTTTCCCTCGTATTGTTATTTACTACATTAAAAATTATAATGTCGTGAATTTCTTCGAGTTTAATTAATTTATTCTTTTTTGTGACGACATAATCTAACAGAAAGTTGTGCTATGTGAATAATGAATATAATGAATAACGAATGATTCGTGTTAAGAATAACCAGATTGTTATAACTAAGGTATTCACTTGTGAAATTTATATTTTTTTTTTTTTGCCAAAGAAGACAACATTTTAAATCGATTAATATTTTATTATTCTTTATTTATACGGCACGTAGCAAGAGAATAAGCGTCAGTAAATTAAGGTAAACACATAGTATAGTATTTAAAAGTACAGTATTTAAAAGTGGGCCGAGTTTCAACATTAGAACCGCCGATAGTGTCATTTTGACTTCGTTAATGATTGCATTGTTTCTTTTTTGTATTAGATATAGAATACCAGAATATTGCGAATATAATATAAATTATTCTAACGATACACAAATAGTACTAAAATAATTTTTCACTAATCGAAATGAAGGATAGGAAATTACGAAATTCGCATTTTCGTCAGTTCTAACGGAATGACGATTCTAGTGTTAATGCAAGGAATGCGGGGAAGCGCGATATCGTACGGATTATTCGGTAAATTCTGAAGGCTTAGTGTGCGTATCGTTTGACGTCAATCGCATTTGAAAACACGTTTCGTGCATTCGTGATTGACGCCCTCGCGTCGCGCATCGAACGCGACTGGCGCCTACAGGACAGTCGGTTTAATTCGACGTGACCGAATTTGCATTTCGGTCAAACGTGTCGTCCGCGCCCTGTGTTCTGTCGTTTAATCCTCTCGATATAATCCTGTACCGTAGAAACGCGCTCATCCGTATCTCCATTATCCGCGTACGCGTTACGCGCAAACGATAAACACAGACGATTTCGTATACGCCGATTATCAACGCTTATCATTTGTCGGGGAATTTTTTCTTCACACGTTGTAATTACGATAGTAATAATCAGTTGGACTCGATTAATTTCACGCCCGCACGAAATATGTGCGACTCTCCGGAGATATTTTTTTTTTTAACACAAGCAAGCAAAACGTAAGAAGCTTGACTTGATCTGATATTGCTTATGCGGATCATTTCCTGAGAAACTGTTCGTGTCAATTTCTTTGATGGGTCTTGACAGCGACTCAAGCTGGGTGCGGTTGAAAGGTCGTCGCGCGGCCTCCACTAACACCAAAGTATATAACCATTCACCGCCCACTCGAACGGGAGCTCCCACGAACGCGGGATTTAAGGTCATTCATTCTGCGAGAAAGTACACGAGAGTAATGAGAGGCATTAAACCGGAGATTGTTAATTTCTTTCGCGCCATCAAACACAGGGATTCGCTTAACTTTCTTTATTTTTTACGCGCTATTTATTTTTAATAAATTTTTTATTATTTATATATATATATATATATATATATATATAATATTGTAATAATAAATTTTCTGTAATATTTATAGCAATAATTCTCAATATTTTTTATATACGTAATTTATACTACGATCACAGAATAAACGATTTTGTTGAAGTATATAAAAATTTAGTTAGATACAGATCTGAAAATAATTTTTTGTGGATTCCCAAAATATTATGTAGAACGCTCAAACAAATAACTAAAATGTCAAAATATTTTGCACATCATTCATCATTCTTGAATTTCCTACAATTATTTTGATGGTCCAACAAAATTATTCAGATATTATCTACCTAAATTTCTAGATATATCAGCAAAATTACTTTTTCCGTATGTAAACAATTGTACTATTAAATATTTTTTAGAGATACAGAGTACATCTATCTTGCTTATGATTACATTTATCATTTACATCTATCATCATCATACACCTATATCGTACAACGTTTTGTAAAAACATTTCTAAAGACTGTCGTATTTTTGTGGTCTAAAAATCTCGGTTTATTTAACTGTACCTCGCAAACGTAAACGCGAGCGAAGGGAGTAAACGCCGATAAATTCAACGGTAACGTTTCCGCGTCACGCGTCGCTCACATCGCGATGCTCCAATCAACATTTTCGTGCGATCGTAAACGGAAGTTTTTGGCACAGCGCGACCATTCGAGCGACACGGCTCGGGCTATGCACATGCATACGCGATGCAATATTCCTTTGTAGTTGTATGATGCAATTTTATACGTGTATGTGTGATTCATATATCTATTCGCGAAACCTCTCTCTCTCTCTGTATGTCTGCACTCTGCAATGTGTTCGACGTCTGCTTGTGTGCTTTTCGTAAGTGTACCTATATGATATACTGCTTTCGAGTGCACGCATGTGTGTGTATGTGTGTGTGTGTGTTTTCCGTATGCTTTCGTGTGAATGTATGTGCACACATTCAGCGTAGGTAGGTACAGCGAGTTTATCGCGAGCACAGCTGGCTCGCTTCCATAAACTGCGCTCGTAAAAACTCCCGAGGCTTCCCCGGAGCGAGCTTAAAGCCCCGGGCTGCATCGGGCGTCCGAAGGACCGGAAGTCGACAGGCCGTGCGGGTTTTTATACGCGCGCGCGCGCGGGCGGATAGTATGTAGGTCGAAGGACGGATCCTGTCTTCGAGGACCCTCAATCGCGCTCCATCGATCCTGCCCGGTCGCCGCGAAAGGGCTGGGACGTTGTATATCCTTTCTCGGCGCTTTCCTTCCTTCCTTCCTTCTTTCCTTTCTTCGTTCCCGGGATCTTCACCCTTTATTTAAGATCGTTATACATACAGACAACTTGGTGTAAGCGGAGTGCTCCGATTTCATTCGCGGTCATTAACTCGAAAGGATTGAGGCGGAAGAGTGGATTGCCTGAAGGGTGTCGGTAATAACGACGTGGCGTATAAGATGGAGATTGAAATTGTAGCGAGGAGGGTCAATTCTTTTACCTCGCTTTATTTAAGGGAGACTTATATATTATATAGAATTATGACGTAAATACTATAATCGTGGTGAGATTATAATGAAGATAAGTCAGTAATTTCTCAAACCTGTAAAAAATGAAAAATTCTTATAGAGTTAACATATTACATGAAGTAATCTAGACGTAGCCGCATTTTCATGATAGATACTTTTCATTTATAATTCTTTGTGGTCGGAAGCCAGGTTATTCGAATAATTTTATTGAACGTAATTCAACTGAAGATCGTATGAGAAAAAAATGTCAATCGTACGTTTGCAATTTTTTTTTTGGCTTACTAGGATGAAATTGCTGTTGGAAGAGCAGATTTAATAGGTTGAGGATTAACGAAGGCGAGAAATTTGCAATAACTGCACAAGCTTATCGATCCTTACGCGAGATGAGCAAGTTGGCCGCGAATGGTCTGTGTTAGTAGTTCGTGCGGTGATGTTGTGAACGTCGCTTGAGTTGAGGATCGAGGTAAATCCCTCGTCACAGCCATAGAGGGTTAAACCTCTATTACTTAAACTCGAGAGTTTGCCATTCCCCTTTGAAATTCCTCGGTGTAAGTTCATGCCAAATTGTAAGCATTTCCAGCACCCGGTGCGGACTTCGCGAAATGCAATCTGTCGCTCTCATCTTTCGGAGTCGAGTTCTTCGAACAGATTCCTGATTGACTTGCCAAAACGAACCGCTGTATTGATCAAGAAATAATAATGTGAGCGACTCCTAAGATCATCCGCGAATTCGACATAAATGACGCTCAGTGCTATTTAAATTTTAATCGATTATTGAATACATAACTACTAATCGTCGTGCACAATACGATTAAAAATTATAAAGTAACTTAATCCCTTGAGTAAAAAAACATTTTGTTATTTTTAATTTCCACGTACGTCAAACTGTAAATCGATCCATTGCTGTGGTTAATTTCAAAATAAACAACATTCATATTAACGTACTTATAATTAGTAAATAATAAATTAAATTTGAGTATCAAATTTAATTCATTCTTTAGTTAAATTAATGATGTATTAAATAGAAGTGATGATCTATAGAAATGATTAAAAATAACTTTAATAGAATATAATTTAACATTACTTTGACAGTGCATTATATTCTGAAATTAAGAAAAAATTTATTATTTGCATCTGCATTGTTAAAACATTCAAGGCAGTATAATTTCAATTTGAAAGTTTACGCTTTTCTTTTTTTTTTTTAAGAGCCATCATTTTAAAATACATAATGATAAACTAAAAATAATATTTTTGACAAAATAATTCAAAATAAATAATTTAAAAAAAAAATACTGTTGCTAGGATAGAAATAGTCATTTAATTATTTCTGTATAGCCGAGGAAATGAAAATTGCACGGACGACGTAATCATCGCAGGAACGTCTCTCGTATGACGTTGCTCTTAGTGTTCGCCGATGATGCTGTCGTCGCCAGCGCGGCGTAGAGATGAGTTCGTTCGTGCATGAGCGTACACACACGTAACCGCTTAATGCAGCGGAGTCCCCCATGATGCAGGTCTAAAAATAAATCACGTACCCCGTCTGTTCATTCAATTGACACTATAAACTAAATTGAGGTTTTTCTTCCAGGCGGTACTCGGCACACAGACGACGATGATGACGACGGCGACGATTTGTGCACATACGTAGGCATGTGTACGTAGTGCCATAAGTGTCCCCATTGCTTGCGCGAATTACCGGGGTATTACACCTCGTACGAGCGCGCTCGAGCGACTTCGTAAGATCTATTGAGCTATATTACCCGCTGTTATATAACGCGACGATGAGTACAGACAAGTGAAATGCTAATTGGAGACATCCCGAATTTCCTGCCTTCGTGTACGTTTATCAAAGAATCTGCGATTACGCAATTATGGGGGGGGAGGGGGGGAATGAATCAACAGTGTAACAGATTCAGAGTTAATTAGACGTACATCTGAACCTTTTAAATTATTCTTAAGAGAGGAAGTATTGAGTAACAGAGAGAAGAGTGGAATTTTGCGCTATTTCCATGAATTTTTATGAGATAAAAAATGTAAAATATGGATATACTGAAAGATTAACTGAGAAAATTTCAAGATTGCGATATCAGAGAATTATGGCTCATAATTACTTAGATTGTAATATTAAATATAATCGTAGAGAGTAACATCTTTTTATTACTACGAAGTTTACAATCCGCTACAATCTCACAATTTTCGATATTAATTAATTCCATATAATTGGATGATTTTTAGAAAATATTTTAGAAGAATAATTATCCTTTAATTTCGCAACTAAGTTAAAACACGTGTGGCTTTTTATAATATATATCCTCTCACGAAATATAATAATTCCCTAACATTATTATCTACTCGCTTTAGCGAGCTCGTGGCGGCGGCTACATAATGCGATGTTCTCCGCCGTGGTTAGACGTCTAAAAATACAGCATCGTCCCTGTCTGTCCATTCGTCTGTCCATCCGTCCATCCGTCTGCGCTTTATTTGTGTCGGTCGCCACGTTGTCGCCAGTCACGAATATATTACACGACCTTCGAGTTATAGATTCGGGAAAGCGTGACGCGGATACTGGGTAAGGTCGGCGGCAAGAATAATCGCTGATCGCCGAAAAGACAACAAAGGACGAGGTCGGAAAAGTCTAGCGCAAGAACGCGATAGAGGCATTCTCAAATTCTCATTAAGTTCCATTATTCTATTCTCGTTATTCACTATTCGAGAAATACTTACGCTTAAGGGAGAAAAGGGAGGCACAGCTATGTCTTGCAGCACATTCCCCTTCACTTTGACAATCTATCATTCGTTCCTTAATGACTTTCAACGCTCGACGATAACGCCAAGTTGACGACGCCTGATGAGGCCGAGTCCTTGTTATTTCCTCGCGATTAATCAAAGTTTTCGCAAGAAAATTGAACGTTTGATCCACATTCTTAATTAATCGATGTACGTCATCAGCGCGAGTATATATCGAGACGCTGCAGCCAAAAAAAAAACCAATGCATATACTGAGACAAATTTCTGATTGAAAATAAATGAACCATAAGATTCTGATCATATCAAGATAATAATCAGAATTTTGGTTACTTCAGCTACAATTATACAATAGCTAGAATTCAACCAGAAAATTCCAATTTGTTCGTTTTCAACCAGAATTCCAATTAATACAACCTGACTTTTTTTCCAGTGTATGCATTGTGTATGGCTTCAAGATATATTCTAGAGAACCCTGCACAGACCGCGGGAAGCTAATTAGGATTTAACCTCCACGCAGTTTATGATCCCGCACGAGCTGCTCGTTAAATTAATCTCGCCGGCTGACGGAGAGCCTGATTCTGCACCTCCGCTCCAGGTTACACACACCTGGTACTCAGCGGCGTTGTGATTTTACACCTGGCCTGGCGGCACTGAGGCAAGATCATTGCGCTTGTAACGATAATGCATCGACGATTTAATTGCAAAAGTCATTTGCTCGCCATGGGTCGACGAGTGCACGCAGCATGTGATGACATGCACATTTTTTTAACGCGGATTTGTAACGCGATGAAAATATAGATAAGATTGCTCGGCTTGTTACATCGATTCGATACACGCCACACTTAACTTTAACGATCCATCATGTGAAAAAGTTGATCCCCTTGTCTGCAAAATGGATCTCTTTTGACACAAGCCAAATTTTACTCTTACATTTCTCTAGAATAAAGGAGGGTGGGTATCAAATAAATGCTTTAATATTTGAGTTAAAACAATTATTTAATAACATAAAAATTTCACATTGAACTACTTATATTAAAGTCAACCTTCGAGGATCTTCAGCAAATTCTCTTATGAATAAGGTGTGCGCCACAAATTGAGCAATGAGCGTTTAATTTTTCATCGTAAAAATGATTTTCATAATTTGTTTCTCTTTACCAAAAAGGAGAAGCACCCTTCTTTGCCACCCCCTTGCGTCTCTTACGCTCATGAACATGGGAGATATTCGAGATTTTATCGGGATCATCAAGCCACATATACACGCGTGTGCGTTTACGTCATTATAAATCTGGATCGCACCTCGCTCGCATGTTATACGCGCGCGCAACACAGGACGAGCAACAAGAAGGAACGATACGAGTCTCCGCGTGCGTGCGATTTCAAACGCGTTCGTGCACCTTGCCACAAACACGGTTGTTGGACGGATGAGAAGGATGCGGAGCGTACCGGAGAGTTGCAAGAGCCGACTATCGCCGGCCCTCCGGAAGGCCGCTGCCGGCAGATGGCCGGCAGATGTCTACAATCTTGCCCTGATTGCAGGTCCGGGCGAAGAGTAAGTCGGCCGTGAAAGGGAAGCTGCTATCCGTTTGCACGTGGCCGGTTTGCTTGGGCAGCAAACCGCTATCCGCGCGAATCCCCCGTCACGCCCGACACCAATCGATCGTGCGATCGCGCGGGCCACGTAACGATCTCCGCGCGTGATGATGGTGTACTCTCTCGTATCCATTATGCTTCCGAGTGCAAGGGGGACGTGGTCACTTGATGATGAAATTTTCTACGGTGGTAATATAGGTATCATATTTTTTCAGGTTTACGATTTAGTCGGTGTATCAATAACCGGTCAGCATCCATGGAAACAATGACATAGATCGGAATTATATAGGAGAGAGTTTAAAGAAGTCCCAAGTCGGAGTAAATAACTCGTGGACTGATCGATTCTAGTAGTGGCTGATCGTAGAACTTATAGCAAAATTTTTGTTTTTTTTTTTTCTATTTAATAGCGATATTATTAATCTATAAAATTATAGAATCGATAAGTTCTAATTAGTTGATCCAGATTTTTCTTTAATTTCCAAATTTTATCGACGTAAACAGAAATTTTAGACTATCTTCATTTGTTTCCTCATAGTGAGGATTAAAAAGTTCTTAACGACAATATCCGGATACCTGTTCGGCAAGCGGACAGTTTTTAAATATCCGGACGATCCCGAACCGTGTCGGTCATCTTTCTTAGGAGTCGGTGCAACTACCCCAAACATACAATGGCAGGAAATTCCATAGCGGATCGTATTCAGCGGTCACGCGTGCATCGAACTGAACCACTCGCTCGAGAAATTCGCCCGATGGCGGAATCCATCGGGTTTGGCGTCACTGCTGTTAGCCGGCTTTCTGCTCGAAATACCATTCGCCAGGAGGATTCTGAGCTCCTTTGTCTGCCCTGCCCTGCCTTGCCCTGCGCGAGAAAGGCGCACCTGCCTGGCAGTCGATCCCAAGAGGCAACCTGCCCGTTCGAGGCGTCCCTTTCCCCCCTCCCCCCTCCTCATAGCGGTCAAACCACCGCCTTCCTCACGAAACCGTTTCACGACCAGTAGATTGGACCACTTATGGCCCGGACCCTTTCCGATTCTCCCATCCGATTTTTACCTACCAAGATGAAAAGAGTGCAAATCCCCTTTCTGTTTCACCTTTACTTTTGGCGTGAGTATCGTAGCGACGGTATTCTTGACGGTATAATCGCTTCCTATATGAATCTTAGATGAACTCATCACAAATCGAATTACTGATTAGAAACCGTTATGAATCTATAATGTTAATGGTCCTGATGATATTGGAATGTTTATCGTCAAGCACGCCGATGCGCATTTAATTCTATACTATTCTTTATATTATCGTACAAACTGTGTTAATCGGAATAATTACTTTGGCAATTATTTTTATCCATGATCTTATGACGTAAAAATCTTATTAAATGCTTTAACTCTTAAATTAAATTTTTATTGAAAGTTAATTGTACACGTAATAAATATTTACTTAAAATAATTAGCTGTTATTGTCAATTATTCTTTCATTTTTCACAATACTCCAAGTTTCTCAAGTATTTCAATAATAAATTTTTTCTAAAATTTTCACAATTCTAATAACAAAAGACGAATACTACTACTTTGATTAGTATTAAGTATATGTAATGTATGTAATATGAAAATGTACATGGAAAAAACAGTTTTGCTGAGGTAAAAAGCTAGATATAGATCTGAATAATTTTATTGGTTTATCAAAATAATTATACATAGATAGAACGCTTAAGTGTTGATAACAATGCTATTGTTAAAAAAAGTTTTAATATTGTAGCAATCAGTTTAAATATTTTGCATAATTATTTTGATGATTCAAATAAAATTATTTTCAAATCTATATATAGTTGAATTAAAGTTTTAGATACTTCAACAAAATCTTCTTTCCATTGATTTTTCTTTAAAATGTCGTATAACTGCATTTAAAACTGAAATAAAAATAGCTTAAAAAATTTTTTCTCTTTATTGTTACATACGTAATAATTAAATATTCGGTAAATAATGTTCAATGTTCAATCTTTTCCGTTAGTCCCTGCACAAAAAGGATAGATTTGCTCAAATATTAAAAAATTTAGCTAGATACAGAGCAGAAAATAATTTTGTTGAGCTGTCAAAATAATTAGGTAGAACGTTCCAGCTAATTTCTAGAAACGTAAAAATGTTTCGTATTGCCTGCTTGAATTTTCTATCTAATTATTTTGATGATTCAACAAAATTATTTTCAGATCTGTATCTAATTAAACTTTAAGATATTTCAGAAAAATCGTCATTTTCGAGTGTAAATCTAATGATAAAAATCATCTCTCGAGAATTATTCGTTCTTTAAGCAATTCATAATAAGTGAGAGCTTGTTTACTTGCTCACCTCGTCTCAATTATCGGACTACAGCAGATTTCCTAGAAAGTTTACGAACCAAGACTCACCTCGATCCTGCAGCCGCGCCGCGTGGTTGGGGAATCCGCTTGAAAAGATTCCGGTTAATGACGATAACCGGCCTTGCCGAAGGTACGAGGTGGTTATTCACCTGGACCTGCGGAAAAGAGTGAACCATTCTCTCAAGCGAACGGAGAGAGACGGTAGGATACTCGAGACGACTCCAAGAGCGTAGGAAGCGGTCGGCGGTACCCGGCTTGTCGATTTATTATTGATGGCGAACCGAGGACGAGACAAGAATGAAACAAGATGAGTGCTGATAGTCCGATGACACAAAGCGATGGTCGACAGGTTCGCGGTTTGCGCACAATCGATCTATTATTCATGCGAAACGACATTGGCCCGAAAATATTGTCTGCTATTGTTTTGCTTTCCCGTTTGAGCTATTTTTTTTTTTATTTACGTGAAATTGTCGAGCCGCGACGCTGTGCGATGTATGAATGTTCCCGATGAATTTTTCATCACTGCAACAAGTCCCGCCGCTCGGTCCTGAATTTTGATGCCTTCCGTTTTATAATAGATACGAATCGCGAGCAGAGATACGCGACAAACTCCGAAACATTCGGCGATGTGTAATGCGATCGCGTTTGCATGTTCCAAGTGATTTTCACACATGCCTTTATTGCCTTCGCGTATATAGCGTACTTTTATGACCGTTTTGTTTTTATTGTTTTAACATATGAGTACACATAAAAAATTTGGAAATTCCAACAGTAGATTCAATTTTTTAAGGTACTTACATATTTTTTTAATTAAAAAAAATTATTGATTTTTCTAAATTATATTTAAAAATGTGGCGGTGATTTAGAATCTCATCAGAATTAATTCAATAAGAAATAGACATGTTTTTAAAAATAGTTAAGATAAAAAAATGAGAAATTTTTTATTTAAACTTAAAAAAAATTATTAAATTGTTAAATTGTTAATTATATAAATTGTTAATTTTGTAAATATTAACCTTGTTGAACCTTTTTACATATGCAAGATATTCATTTTTAAAATAAAAAGTATAAATTTTCAATTCCAGTCATTTTTTGCAGAAACTATATGTCTGATACATCCTTAAATAGACTCTACAATGATGATCTGATGTGTATTCTGATGCTAAAACTCTTCAATATAGAAAGTAATAAATCAAACTGGAAATAATCTTAGCATTTGAAAATAATGACGAAGGTAATCACGGGTGTGTTTACCTCCACGCTCGGTTTATGTTAATCAAAGCATATGCAATCCGTCTAAGAATAACGCAAGTTTACTTCGACATAATTCATCGCTTTTTTAGAATTTAGATGCAAAGTCAGTCTCCACAAAAGTACAGAATACGCTGATTTCCTATTGCTAATTTCCGGAATTATATGGCGATTGAGTTTCTCTATCGAGGCTCAACAGCAGTCGCGCAGTTAATTGTCTCGAATTGAAAGCTGGAAGTGGCAGGAAGCATTGATAATCCTGGATTAATCATTAAGTATTCGATGCAGTGCGATCCGATTGAAGGCGTGTACGCGTATATCGTGTATATGTGCACGCGTTCACAGAGCGGAAGCGAGCTTGCGAAGTGCATTGATCCGTTGCGAAGTTTATGTCAGTGCACCATGCACGAGGATTGGTCGGTAAGGAGAAGGAGGAAAGGGTAGGTCGCGCGAGATAAAAGGGCTCCGAGAGAGCTCGAACGGTCTGCTTAAAGGACATCCGCAGGATTATACTTGAATTCATCGCTAGAACCGCTGCAGATTTTTATTGGCGTAAGACGAAGCTTCTTCCGTCGATTTATACGTATTATGAGCTTAGTTAGTTGGCTTCTTCCAAAGTCGTAATATTTTTATTACATATTTTGTTGTGTGTGTGATTATACTAGTATATTCTTACTCATTGATACAGTATTAATAAAATTGTAGTGTGTGATAAAAAATAAAATATATTTATATATGAGTATTACATATAATATTGATCGACAATTAAAATCTATAAAAAATTAATAAAAACAAATAGATCAATATTCGATGAATTCGTAATATATAGATACTACAGATTCTGAAAAAAAGACATTTATATAGCGTCAACCAGTTTTTAAATTTATTTGTATGCTTTTAAGCATAGTGATTTTTTTCTCTTCTGATATTTTGAAAAATTTTAAATTGTTTAGTTATTTAAAATATTAGGTAATACTTTAGATATTTGCATTGCATATATTTTTATAATGGTTTTATTAAATCTCCACAACTTCCGCTAATTCATCATGACGTTTCTAGGTTAATATAATATGAGAAGATTATAAATAGCAAATAAGGATATTGCAAAATTCGTCAGATGTTTTAAGCGAATTATGATGGCGATTGCATAGCATTTGCATAAAGTATCTCTCACTTTTGGAAACTCCGTTTTAGTTATCACTTTTCACTGACCTATGATTGAGATAAATTATGCATGCCATGAGATTTCGAAAATCAACTTAGGTGACACAAAAATCAATTCGGCAGATATGCTGCTTTTAAAATATCTACATAAACATATAATAGGTGTTGGAATTAATTCGTAGCGTTTTACAAGTGATGGGAAGTACTTTCATTAATGTATTTTTTAATGCTCATGTGAAATAAATAACATTCTTTCATTAAAAAACGCTACGAATTAATTCCAACACCTAATAATATGGAAGTATACATATCACTACTATTATTATATATTATACGAAGGATGTAAAGTATGTGATGTAACAACTCTTGATAGATAAAACAAAATTTAACGTTAAATGTTCGCTTTTCTAATTTTATCTAAACTTTATATAGGACTGTTGAATTTCGCGCGAGTTTGCAATACGTTTTATACTTTGCAAATGCAATAACATTAGTACATTATAAATAAAAAATGTTTAATTGCTAATTTAGCTACTCAATCTGAAAGATAAGTAACAAGAATGTTGAATTTTCACATCGATTCCTATGATAAAACTAGTTCTGACAAAGTTAGAGTTCTAGATGTACCAGAGTAACACAATCTTTTTATTTGAGCCAAATGTCGATAACTTTCCTATTGGTTATTTCAATCGCTATTTTTGACCTGATAATTTTTTCGTCCAATAAGTAAATAATATTTAATATGATATAGTTATTAAATCAAACATGGCAGACCTCTGCGCTACTTGGTACATTGAGAGTTCTATGACAAAGCAGATCTCAAGAGACATCTGTCTTGCAAATTGAATAATCGTTTTACGTATAGAATCAGAGCGATTTACTTTGACGATGCACGCGTATCTTAGCTCTGGGTGTCAGTGAGGAAAGGGTGCATAGATCGGTCGCCTAGCAACTTCGAAACCAGTCTACGCTCGCACGTACTTTGTTGCATCTCCACAAGCTCATACATACTATACTTGCACTGCGTACGAAAGATGCATATGCGAGCGAACATATCGTGGAAACCTGTTAGGCTGCGCGTACCCCTGCACATTTATGGCATGCATGCATCTCGAGTCCCGTAATTCCCTGAACACCCCGGCTGAAGGCAAAACCGTGCACACTTGTTTGGCGAATCTTCTGTGTATGGATATCGCACAATGAAACGTAATGTTATAATTGCGATGTAATAATACATCGCGTAATTGCGGTACGTTCTTTCCTATTCACCGAATCTTTACGATTTTTTAACGAATTAATATCCCGAAGAAATAAAAGAAAAATTATTGATTAATCTAGAAACTGATTTATTTTAGTCCGCTAATTTATTAACACTAATTTTTATTCAATAATTTGGTGTTCGACTAACTGCGGTTGACTCTTATTTGTTCTATACGATTTTTTAAAAATTATTATTCTACTATTCTATTCTGCTAGAAGGATAAGATTAGAATATAATCTTCTCCAATATCGATTCTTAAATTTTTCAGATTCTCATATTTGAATCAGTGCTTTTGATTCTGAAGTTTTAAAAATGTTCCAGAATTGAGATCTTGATCGGTTTCCTATATCTTCGATATTCGCAGCTCGATTCGCAGCTCAGTGTTGATAGAGAATTCTTCTTTCTTTCTCTCTTTTTTTCTTTTCATTTTCGATTTGTTGTGCGCGTGCCGAATATCGAATATCGAGGGAAGAAATAGCGGCACACCTGTCCTCTGCATGACTATCCGAACAGAGCGGCAGTAAAGTGAAAGTGCAAAAGATTGATGTGTACACGGCGTATGTTAATTGATCGTGTTCATAAAAAGTTGCTGTTCTACATATCACTTTTATAAACAAAAAAGATCATAATTTATGAGCGACCTTAAAAAATGGCGTCTGCTTCTCACGTGTACACTTATTGTCGCAATTAATTGCATAACTAAGTTACATTGTAAGACGTAAAACACAATCATTAAATAACTCGACTTTAATTAGTGACGTTTTGAAAATCTATCAATCAATGGTTAAAATGAGGGCATTTTTTATAAATACTTTGACGAAAGAACAAAAAAAAAACGAACAGAAAATTATACATTAAAAATTAAAGGAATCGAATGAAAACAACTCTAACAATAGTTCCTTGTTAAATTTGACTTTGATTGAGAATAGACGTAGAGCGCAGATTAATGAAATATAAAAAAATGGAGCAGAAATATTATTATATAATATTATATAATAAGTCGTTTTTTTATTATCAAAAATATTATATTCGTCCGAAGAATAATCCGAACGTTCGAGTTATAGATTAATTGCATTATGATGATGTTTTGCGCCATCAATCATATCAATTTCAGCGATAGATTATGGATTCCAATAAGAGGCTTCTCGCAAAAGGCGAAATTTCGAGGCGGATCCGCCCGCGACCTCAATAAATTTCTCCCGAAATCGTAATAGATTTCCGATAATCGGACTTTGGAAATCGCTCGATGCGATATTAGAGGGTCACGTTCGCCGACGCGGGATTGGCTATCGCTAAGCATAAACTGAGGGAAAAGATGAGGGGGGGGGGGAGAGAATGAAAGGGATATCTCTTTCCTTTTCCTCCGTCAGTGTCCCGTCTCGGCCCTTCGGCGTTGCTGGTACCTCGCGGAATCCCTGGATAGAAGGGAATCCGGGATGGCCGCCGGGAAAACGACCTCGTCCCGGGCCGACGTGTGCTAGGTTATGACCTGAATAGCAGATTACCCGTTTACGAGGCTGCACCGTATCTGCCTACCTATCCCCGTTGCTTTTATTGAATCCGGAGGAATACCGCGCGTGCACGGCCGGCTTTCACGCTGACGTTCAGGCGGTTTCGACGTTCACGTTGGTATCCAATTCCTCGATCGGCCAAGATCGCGTTAGCTGATACACGTCTGATGCACCCAGGATTCTAGGCAGAATGCCTTTTAGCCGTTATAGATTTAGCCGTCATATACACTGGATATGATCTAGGAGGAATTTGTGCGCATCAATTTCAAGGTACCAAGATCAAAGCTTGTGCGAATTATGGCAAGGATAATCTTCAATGTTGCGGTTGAACGTAAAAATACGCGAGAATTAATTTAATAGTAACGAATAGTCGAATTGGGTTGAAAAAAATTTTACTAAGAGTTTATATATGATAAAAAAAAGCATATTATTTGATGTAAATAAAATACGTTATATTTTATTTTGCATGAATATTCTGAGAAGATAATTGATAATAAATTTTTTTTAATGTATTTTATTTACACACACACACACACACACACACACACACACACACACAATCGATAAAAGTTGTAATGTGTGATTTGTTTTGCATGATAATTTGGAATAAGACGTGAATAATTGCGATCTCATTATTCACTTTGTCATCATCTAACTCCAGAATCAGGTTTCTTCGTTCTCCCTTTTCATTTTCAGGATCATGTTGAATTATCTTTCGTCGCCATTACGCAAAATCATGTACAATTTAGGGATCTAAATTTCAACTAGATAATGTATAATTCATGTAAAATTAGCGAGTGAACACGTGTAATTAGTCCGTCCGACGTATAATTATCTTGAGATAAAGCTCGCGCGGAAAGCCATGAAAACTGGACACTGCATTTCCTAATTATTTTGCAGGAAATTCGTGGAGGACAGCGTTGTCTCATTTTCTCGACTATAAAAATATTACAAAGTGACTAAAATATAACATTCTATTTTTTCGTATTGGATAAACACAATATTCTACTAACGTAAATTTTCACAGTTTATTTTCTCTATTCTTTTTAACGTAAATATTATATTGATACACAATATATGTCTGTTTACTTTCTCCAGCGAGTAATTAATTAGGAACAAATTGAATTATATTCAGTTCTTTCAACAATCACTATATGCGATCCATTCAGTGTTTGTTATTTATGATTTGAATAATTGCTTTGGATTAATTGAAGAAATCATATATTTTTATTTTTTGGATTAATATTAGTTATTTTATTCAGATTAACTAAACAAAAATTTGTATCAAATCTATTTGGTGACCGTTTTTTATTTTAGAAAATGATATCTAATTCTCTCGTTTGAGAACTCTTAAATGAATTCTTATACTATAGTATACCGATTTTGTAAAAATAATAGAATGATATACATAGGCGAAATCACGAAAGTAAAATCACGATGCATATATAATACTGTAGTGATGTAACTTATACTTGTGTACTTATGAGCATTGCAATCTTCTTCGAGTCACGGTCGGATTACAGCGGGAATTATGAGCACGCGCTTATCTGAGATTTTATGACCGCGGTTTACTACGAAAGCAGATCGAGATACCTTTATGGCATTGACAAACCTCATAAAACGTGCATTTATGCGACATACACGAAACATAAAAATTTGCATATGTGTTTTACTACTTCCCTTTGCGTATTCAGATGTATTACATAGAAATATAATATGTGAAAATAAATTATAAATAACTATACGGCTGCACGCTTATCCTAAGATTGCATCCTTTTTGCGCAAAATTTATTTCGTCGTTTCAGTGAACACGCCACCTACAAAATGAATACACATCTAATGTCTTTATAAATAATTCACATGAAATAGAACATCTTAAAAAGGATAATATTTCAAACAATTGATCTATTTTGGATTCGTAGCTTTTATCAGATCCCTGCACAGTTTGCCATATCTTTTTTTACATCAAATTTACATGAATCTGGCGGTGAAGCGAGTTCAAAGGATTAAAGATATTTGCAAACGATCCCGGCAAGCTGCAGTTGTCTCCGATGATAACAACTTCTGAAAGATGCAGCTCCGAAGCAGAAGAGTACTTTTAAAGAGGATCAAGCTTTTTCGGACTCTTGTTCAGATCTTTGTAGAAGGAGAAAAGGGGGCGGCAGACTACGGCGATTGCCGCAGTCCAATTAAGGTGGCGCCTGCCACTTGGCGATGAGTCGAGTGGTGCGAGGGAATAAAGCCACCCAGTAGGGAGAAAAGGACGCGGAAGGGAAGGGGATGGTTGGGAGAGAAAAGAGTGGACCCGGAGAGGCGAAAGAGTGGATCGAGTCTTCCGTGTCCTCTTTTTCTGCTTCGTGGCCGAACCAGGCGTTGCCAGGCGACAGGAATACCGTCGTCGACCCTCAAAGATGTCACGCAGGGTGTACGCAAAGAGAACGAACTTTTGACCTTTCGAGGACTTCGCCTCACTTGAACCGTTGCGTCGTGGCGAACTTCACGAGACACCCTTGTGGAACCGACATAACCCCGGTACCTTTTCCTTCCCTACGCGAGGAAAGGCTGACTCTCGCCAATTACGAATCTTTCTGGGTTAGATTGAATTAGTATATTTGCATTTTAATAAATAAATCACTTTACTTTGGCGTGAATCTAAAAAGAAACTAATATTCTAATTATATATCATGCAAAGAGCAAAGTTATTTATTCCTACATTTTTCGTGTGGTTTTTAAGGTAATTACTTGTATAGGATGACACCTGAACGTTTTCTTTGGTAATTAAATAAAGATTGATGTTACATCCTTTAGCTAAAGATAAATACTATTAAACCTTTATAAATACTATATACCTTTATTTTATAAAAAGATTTATTATATATAAAGATAAATACTATTAAACTTTTGTGTGTGTAAATACTATATACCTTAATTTTGAAACACTACAAATTGTGAAACAGTTTGTACTAAATACAATAGCATTCATACATTTTGCAAATTTATAAAGCTGGAATATCCCGCATACTCCATGTGAAAAATGAAGGATTAAGGAAAATATCTCTTGTGCGTAGAAGAGTTTTATAATTTTTTCCTACTTTTCTATATCTATATAAAATTATTTGTGGTTTTTTTTTAAAAAAATGTTTACGCCCTGCAAGCCAAAAAGTATTGTTTTATTTTATATGATAAGAAATTTTATACGTTTCTCTTTCAATGTTCTATGATACATATAGAAATGAAACTTTATTGGTGGATTACTTATATAAATTTTTTCCATAAAGAACGTTGATGTTATTTTTAACAATTATGCAGGATTCTAATTCTCGTCTACATGTGTATACACACACATATATTTACTTACGTACATATAATTCTACTAAATTCTTTATCATCCTCTTTCTCTTCTTTTTTCTTCTATTTTTCATTCACGACAACTTTCGCTCGACCACCGTAGCGTTACCCGGAAACTTTATACCCACATCCTCACCTTTCATCCCTCTGGTCTCGCACATGCGTGTGTCAACGTACGAGCGGAATATGCCCTGGGGATACACTCACCGGCGTTGTTCCCCTCGCCTTTGGCTCCTTTTTGTTTTTTTTTTCTCGCCAACAGCGATATTCTCTATCCCCTCGCTGTCTTCCTCGTTCACCGTTCATCTCCTCGGTTAGCTCCGCTCCGCTATTGTTTCGCCCGCACACGATAGATGCGTGTCAGTGTGTGTTCCTCACCGTCCCTCCTCCACACTTTCTTCACTCCTCTTTTTCTTTTTTTGCCTTTTCTACTTTACGAGGACGTATTTCCTGCGCTGAGCGTATAGGGCGTCTCAACGTATAACCTTTATGGGGTTTCCTGAAATTAAACGGATCCCTTTCCAGGACTCAGGCGCCGGAAAGTTTCGCCGAGGAACGAGCGACGCCAATCATCTTGAAAACGAACGCCATAAAACGTGTTTCTCAATTTTAATAGTGTCCTGATTACTATTTAGTAATTTATATAGCTTCTTAATATTTGTACGAGACAATACATTGTCTAAGGGTGAATAAATCAATATTGATGACCGAAAGGGCAAAGAAAACTCGGAAATAAATATAATCTTTAAAGAAATGATGTTATTATGATAAAATATAATTCAACTTCTTTTCAATTTATCGTATTTTTTTATTGAACTGCTTTTAGCGTATTCTGTTTTTGAACTTATTTTTGAACGAATTTATATTCTATATTAATACATATAAAAACACTTGTATAAATAAAATTATGAATCTAAAGAAGAAAACAAATAAAGAATACTACGTTTAAATATAAAAGCTCTTCTAGCTTTTTTCCTAATAAATATTTAATCACATCAATCTTTAAATTTCTGATGATAAAGTTTAAAATAAATTTGTTCATTAATTTTTCTCTTCTATTTTAAAATTATTGGTGAGAGAGAGAGAGAGAGAGAGAGAGAGAGAGAGAGAGAGAGAGAGAGAGAGAGAGAGAGAGAGAAATACTGGCATGATATAATCCAATACATTACTATCAATATGTATATAACTGAATATATTCTTCCACATACACACACACACACACACACACAATATATGGAAGAAAAGAAATTTTTTCCTTGAAAACAAAACTTATTGCACTGAAAAAACATAGACAGTACAAAAGATACATGAAAATGATAGCAAGAATATAGTATAAATAAATGCATCTTCTTGGAACACGACGACATCTCATTCCGTAATGCAACGACAGAAAGATTCTCGTGGAAATTGTCAAGGAAATTCTCCTCTCAAAGGCGCGAAGTCCTAGGATTCGCGAAATTATTCCGTCTCTTTTTTCTGTCTCCTCCTATTGCTCCTGGTCTGATCGTATCTCTTGTCTTTGAAGTAAGTTTATTCGTCCTTTTTCTCCTTTCATAACTATTAAAAGCTATGCCATACTGAGTGGCGAAAGATACCCTCGTCTCGTTTATATCCGATGCCGTTTGTTCGGCGCTATTATGGAGGGATGGGAAGAACGGATGGATTATGTTTTATTGCCAGGTGAATGCCTATAGAAGTGAAAAAGGATTTCGCTTTTTGAGAGCCTTACGAAGATTTAGCGAAAAATTTTGTAGTACATCTATCATTGATTATTATATCTATTAATTATTTATGATTAATAATTGCATTGTCACTCTCTTACTTCAAAAATGACATAACTAAACAAATTAAATTTCCCAGCTAAAGGGAAAAATATTTTTCCCTATTTCAACTTGGCAGGAAATTATTAACTAATTGAATAATATTTGCAAAGAATATGTTCTTAACATTTTCGTTTTACAACTTTTAAAAAATTACCTTTTTTGTCATGACAATTTTCACGATTTTTTAATAATATCTTTTTGACGTTTGACGTTTTTCTTTTGTAAAGTTAAATTACACTGTTAAATCTAATGTCTAATTTAATCTAATGTAAGTCGTACTAAATATATCGTTATTTTGTACCAAAACTATAATTAAATTTGATACCATATCAATTTGACACTATATAGTATCAAATATAACCTTTGTTATAGTATAAAATAACGATATAATTGCAGAAGCAGTCGTGACTCACATTAGATTAAATTTGATATTACAGATTTAATAGTGCAGTTCAATTTTGACAATTGACAATAATGTTTACTTACTCATTCACAATGATAATTCATGTTTTTTTTAGTTGTGTCATTTTTGAAATAAGGAAACGAAAGGTTATATTTCTGGCATTATATTTATATATAATAATAATTATATATATAATAATTGTTATAAAATTTTAATATACTCGCATATTGTTCCATGTCAATATTTTACAATTGGACAATCTAATTCGACTTATCCTAACATGAAATATGGTTCTTCAATTCCAAACCGTACTTGCGCAAAGTCACTTGCTCTCAAGATATATCTAGATATACGAGAATTAGATAGCCACATTTAACGTCGTACCCGCGGAGAATACGAGCCATTAAATACAGTAAATACAGCGCGTACAAGTACGCTTAAGAAACTGTCGTATCTAGAGATTGTCCCGAGCACGGTACGCCGGTAATTTGATACCTACGGCACGAGACGGAATTGCAGCGGCCGCAATGAATGGATATCGAGCGATCGGTCGGATCGACGTACTTTGCGATGCTTGCGCAATCGAGATAAAACCGGGCTGCGCTCCCGTAGCGGGGCATTCTCGCCGTTCCGCGATTAGCAGCGTGCAGGAGATGTGAAGGGGGTGGAGGAAAATTGTGAGAGGATTCGCAGCGCAAAGAGAAACGAGGAACGACGGGATTTCGAGCGTATAGTTAGCTCTCTCTCCGGTCAATTATGCAATACCGAATATCGACTATCTGCCAGAAGCAGAGGCAGTGAGCACGCGAAGGGCGTACGATGACTGGTCCGACGGTAATTGGATCTCATGAATAAAGAGTTGGCCGGGAAAATCCGTTTTTGGTACATCGAACGACGTGTATATTTTTGCATCATACAAAATACCTATTATATCGAGCGAACGCGTTTCAATTCGTCGTTACATTTCGAAGCCGCGAAATCTAATCGTCAAGAGATCAGTCCTGACTTATTTCCAGCTCGGGAAACTCTGAATTATGAAAGTATTTCCTTCCAACGAGAGGACTGACCTATTGACTTAGCTCGAAAAAAGAGAAAATATAAGGTCTCACTTTAACGGACAATAAGTTCGATATCTCGGACCTATATCTTTTTTTATTTAAAATTTATGGTGCAGTATTGTTGAAGTTTATAGCTTCTTCCTTTATTGCTCTATTCGCGATTTTCTTTATGAAACATAGCTGTTTTCATTGTTTCAAGCATCCATTGCCTTCTACTAAACTCATGAAAGACTCGACCTAAGGGCGAATCCTGGAAATGTTCCTCCAGGAACTTGAAACCATGCTTTGATCTCATCTGGGAACCGAGAGAACTCCGGGAGTTCCGGGAACTTCTGACCTCGTTCCTCCCGCGAAGTGGTGGTCGCTATTTCGAGACGCCTTACATTGTGCCCTGCTTTCATGGGGTTCTGCGCGAAATTCGGATCGCTAATCGGCTCCGCTCTCTCGATGGCTTCTACGAAACTCCCGATGACTTCCATCCTCCGGTCGGCGCTCTATTTCCGACACTAATGACGGAATAACCGTCGTAGTGGGAACGTTTTCATATAATTGCCGATGTATTATTATAAGCCGACTGATTTAATTGACGTGGTCGACTCTTCTAATGATATCCACTTCTCAAGCCGTATTTACGTCTGTCTTGTATGAAGTAGGGTGTAGATTTAGGGAAACATGAACTGGAGTAATTTGCGTTTTATTAATTAATACTACACGATTCGCTTATGATCTTACAGCATCATCTTTTCCCAGAGGAGCTTGTTAACAATAACCAGACGCTGTCAATTGCAAATACAACGTCATGTGTTTTGTAATGTTAGTACTGAAACGATAACAAGGGTTGCTTGCAAGAGAAGAGAAAATCAGAAACATGAGACATTATAATGAATCTTGACAATATTGCAAGATGATAAGCTCGTAAATTGCTGTAAGATTCAATCGAAATTATGTAAAATTTAGGTTCTATCTATTGTACTTCTTGTACTTCTTTCTTGTCATATTTTTTATATGAAATAACATAGAAATTTGAGATGTCGAAACGCGAATTGGACTAATTCTCTGTACAGTTTATTTTGTAATTCATGTATTATTTATCTTAAATCGTAATCTTCTTCATGTGTAGAATGTTAATCAGTAAAGTGTGATAGCTAAAGCGTTTATTTACATTCTAAAGCAAGCTCTCTAAAAACATACAAGTAATAGTGCATAATGAAAATAATGTATAAAAAAGAAAAAGAATAAATATTATATACAAACAGCAAATAATATCAAAACAGAAAATAAAATGCAAGAGCGAGAGCGAGAGAGAGAGAGAGAGAGAGAGAGAGAGAGAGAGAGAGAGAGAGAAAGAAGAATAAGATTTTCAATTGTTGAACTTTCACAGCCGTATGCACGTATCTGTACGAAAAGCAGCATTAGTATTCGAGATGCAGCGTATAAGGTCGCTTTAAACGTCTTTCAGAAAATGGAGTAATTCCAAGGGAGGTGGAGAATACGGTGGCAGCCGAAGGGTTGCGAGCGAAGCGAGGTAGTTTGAGCCGGAAGTCATAAAGTGGCACAATGCAGCATCATAACGTCCGACCCTTCGCGTACATTGCTTCGCTGTCATCCCTCGTGTACAAGTACGCAACACAATACGGGCGTGCTGTTGCGCTTAAAGTCATTCCTCGCGTCATAGTTTCGGTATTGATCTACGTTGCGCAAAGTTGGATGTCGTAACATAACGACGGTATCCCGAATCGCTGTCAGAATTTTAATCATCGGCATACCTTGGCTCGTCTATAATAAATAAGTAAGTCCTATATAAAAAGACAATGTGTCTAGCACGTATATAGTTCTCTATTTGGAAATCAGATGTATTAACGATAGAAAAATATTTTGATTTTGAATTTGTTATACGATAAACTTAATTTACGCAATACTGCTCAAACATGACATTATGAGCTCAAAATTTAATAATATATTTCGAATAATTTTGGGAAATAAAAATAACATGTATAATGTTCTAACATACCTTTGTTTTCGTTCTTATATTATCATAATTTAACGACGATTTATTTATACCTTATTTAATTAAACGGAATATTTAAGCTTGAATTATATATCTTCTATAAATGAAGCAAAATTGTAAGTTTTTGGATTGCCACAAAGCATACTTAAAATATCGGCGAAATCTCAGAAAGACCCGACGCGAAACCAGTTCACGGCCGGCGCCTCATAATTACCTTGACGTCCGATTATTATAATCGCTGAAATTACTGCCAAGGCTAAACGTCGTCGTTCGAGAAATCATTTTTCTAAGTAACGAACCATCGTTTCATTGGCGAACAGGTCATTATCTTTAGCGCCAGCCGTGGCCAAGCCGCCGTGGCAATTAGGAATTGCGAGAAACTTGCCTCTAACATAAGAGAACAGAAACTATTTACCTACGCTATGTATATGTATGTATATACTCAACCGCTCGGAAACGAAAACTATCAGGAGACGCAGCAGTATCTCGTGCTAAGAACAAACAGCGATATGTCATGGCTCGAGACCGGTCGTGTTCCTATCATGAATTTTGACATCTCTATGTGTCACATATATCATCATACACATAAAGTACAGAAAATCCATAAATTTCTATAAATATTATGAGTTATAAAATAATTATAAATGTAATTTTAAAATGATAAAAATTTCATAAACTAATTAATAAACATTATAACTATACACATATTCAAGATTCTCATGATTAAATAACATTTGTAATTATTTCATAGCTTACAATGTATACACAAACATGGATACTAACAATGTCTAGATATAGTGTAATTTATAAAATAATTCCATTCTCTGAGAATAATGTTACATAAACAATATGATTATAGCTTTTTAATTTTAATTAATTAATTGTATTGCAGTCGAGAGCATTGTTCTAAATTTTATTTTTTATATATACTATATAACAGACTATTCGAAATCGAGATGTTATTCGCTACCAGTCATCGCTGGACTGAAAAGTTTTTCGATGATGTCGAAAATTCTCCGATGGCACTTCTCTGCAACGTCGTTTAATTTTCATGCTTCGGATGTAAAAGCGGAATATGCAATACGCACTCGTCTATATACAAGTTACAACCGACATATAAAAGACGAGATATCCGTGTTGGACGTTGCACGGACTTCAACTAGCTTTTACGATTTACGTGCTACGTGTCAACTTCTGTGCTTCTAATGCTTTATGTTTAGATTGTATATATGTTATATTGTTTGTGTGTGTATTGTATTTTATATATATGTATATATATATATAAAATATACGCATATATTTATAATATAATATATAGATAATATATAACGTACATATATAACATACAATATATATATAACGTTATGTAACTTTATCTGAGTGAATCGACTGCGCAGTCGAAACTTCTATGCGGAGATAGCAACAATTATGGCAGAGAAAGGAGATAGAAAGAGATAAAACATAGGAATATGAAAACGAGAAGAACAAAAGATTAGTGAGCGAAGGACTAGAAGGGAAGAGATAAGAGCACGAGATGAGAAAAATAAAAGTTGAAAGAATTTCGTGTCAATCGATGAAAATTAATAAAAAATATATCACATATTTGCATAAAAAACGCAATTGGACAATATATACAAAGTTTTCAATGTAAAATTTTTGACGAAGCTCATTTATTTCTGGATACGTATTATAGAACTATTTGAAATGTATTCCGATCGGAATTATTCCATTTTCTCCATAAAACACAATAGAAATGTAGAAAATTGAATTCCGATCGGAATCCATTCCGAAGTCCCATAATACGTGCCCAATGTATTCTGTGACGTATTCTGTAACGGCAAATATCACTCTTACTTTTTATTTATTAATTTATTAAATATATAAAGAATTATAACGTTATATCGTATAATATTTTGTATAATATTTTGGAATTGAATAATTGAATTTCAGTAATTAATTTAATATTAAAATAATTATCCAAATCTGTGTTTCATTAATGTACGCAGACGTTAATATTTCACTGAAACATTGATCCCAGAAAATAACGAAAGAATAATTAATTTCTATTAAAGAGATCATTATTATATTGCCATTAATGTTACCAGTATTATTATGATATGCTGTGCAGTTATCCATTCTGCCGGTGGATATTGCCGTAGATAGTGCTGTAGATTTCCATTTAAACGACCTCGCGGCATTTCCCGCATTTGTATTCTAAATCAGAACGCGTGATGCGCGTATCAGCGATTCGTTTTGATAAGCCGTTGATCGATTTGTACACGTCCGAATGTTTTTTTTCCGTGCGATAGCAAGCCTTATTATACATCAATTCACTACAATCTCTGGAGATTTGAAAAAAAAAAGAGAAATGAGGATTACATATATAATTTCACTTTGAAAATTTATTTCGAAAATACTTGTAATTATTAGAAATGATGTTATTGTTGATTTACATATATTTCTTTTTTTTTTATTAATCTATCGATTACACAATTGACAGTTTTTCCATCTTCTGATTTCGCACAACTTGATTGTGGTTCGATAACATTTACAATTTAAATTTATTTGAAATTGTTAATTAACATTAATGTTAATTAACAATTTTAAATAAATTGTTGAATATTGTATTTTAAAATGTTGAATACAATTTCGTTTTTGGATGCAAGTGAAACTAGATGAGACTATTTAACGTGTCTCCGTGAAAAATACGTCTCTGTGAAAAATGCCATTGGCAACGATTGCGACCGTGTGAAGTAACGAGTTTAACGCAGGGATTAGCCACGTTACAATTCGAGAAATTGGATTATCCCCTTTACTTTTACGGACAAGTCATTTCGCGCTCTGATGTAGCGCTCGTTTGACACTCCAAACGTGATGCATCGTGTTTTTTTATCTTTCCCTTTTTTTCTTTCTTTTATCTTTTTTTCTGTCAATACCGTAACGTCGCTCTCTGCGCGACCGACGTTCTTATCGTTGATATACACGGCGCTATTGATCTCCCCTGGGTGCTCCTGGTAAAAAGGACACAATCGACAATCCGCATTCGTCCGTAACCCTCGGTACGCGCTCGGGTACTCCCTCGGGGGTGTCTTTGAGGGAAGAAAAGGAACAGGCGGTAACCTATCAGGAACTCATACACGCGGAAGGTACGTCGGAACGCCGGGAAAGCGCAGGCTCCGACGGACCGCAAGGGATTACAGGATACGAGGGAGGGATAAAGAGAGGAAGGAAGAGTAGCTAAAGAGGGAGAAGGGTTAACGCACAGATGGAGGGATGCAAAAGCTGTAGCGGAGTGCGACCACTGGTGATCACTGATGCGAAAATCATACACCACCCTGCGGCTTTGTTATCAGCGTTACATCGCACGGAAAACCTCGGCCCGACGCTTTAAATATTTAAATGTATGGCCTTGTAAAAGGTAGAGACTGGTGCCGTCGACGCTACACGAGTTTGTAACATATAGCAGTCCTATAATTCCTTTAACAAGGTTGCCATAAAACTGGAAATCAGGGAAATAAGGAGATTGTCAAAAAAAATTGAAAACGATCAGGGAAAAGTCAGGAAATTTTGCAAAATTTTCTGAAAAATAAAAATTCCTGATTTTAGAGAAATTTAATGTACGTATATCATACGCGGTTTTCAAATACTGTTATTTTAATAATTAAAAATATAGCAGTGCAATAGTGATAGTAATTTACATTGCTCTGTTAAATTGATCTCTCAACAAAATATTTAACGATTTCCAAATCAAAACGAAAAGATACACAAAATTTTTTAATATTATTGAAATCAGGGAAAATCATGAAATTGTGTCTGGAAATGAGGGAAAATTATGAAATTTTATAATGAAGGATTTGTGACACCCTCTTTATTCATTTTGCAAAAAATTGTTTCTTAGATTTAAATAGAATCATGAAATAATTTAGATTGAAAGAATATTTATTAATTAAGACGCTTAAATAGGGGTAATTATTTAATTATTAATATATTTTATTTAGAATTTTTTATATTAACGATTAAAAATATCTCGTATTTCGGATCTTTATATTTTCTTAGAAACTATAACATAAATGTATCATGTTTTATGACTTTTGTATTATTTAAGTCAAGAGAAATAATAATGTTTGATTTTATTTATCGCGCGGACTAAAATGCTGTAAACAGGGTATTATTAAACTGGAATAACCTCGTATGCGGATGCGCCGCATTTGATGTCATTGATATTAATCAGCTTGATTATTAATTAGCCATTAATATTTCAACGCCCTAATGCTCTTCTACCTTCATGTTCGCCGCATACGCGCTTTTTTTTCCACTTGTTTCTGTCGTATTTTTTTTTTAAACTCATCATCTCATCCCTCGATAAGATGTAGGACAATATAGGACAATATAGTCTAGTTCTACCCAATTTATTTATACTTGCAATGTAAATTTTTTTTCAATAAAATTTTAAGACGCAGATCGGAAGGATATTAAAACAAGATTAAACCGCATGTCACAACAATGTCTTTTTACATTCTATTACAGACATCAACAAATGTCTTTAATACAATTGTAGACATACTTATTAAAGGACTTTGCATTGAACATCGATATTTTCTCGCTAT
Organism: Acromyrmex echinatior; assembly: GCF_024713525.1. Classification (NCBI taxonomy): domain Eukaryota; kingdom Metazoa; phylum Arthropoda; class Insecta; order Hymenoptera; family Formicidae; genus Acromyrmex; species Acromyrmex echinatior. The sequence goes on along the minus strand of NC_141866.1, from coordinate 6,785,119 downwards.
GACGCTCTATGGCCGATATTCATAGTTGATTCCTATTTTAAAATCATCTTAAGTAATGTCTTAAGATACTAATACAACCCTCTGATTGATTCATGACATCTTAAGACTGTGTATACTTAAGACGATCTTAAGTATAAGATCCTATGAATACCACTCTACCTCTGTCTATCGCATATCTCCGCATGACGTCGATTTTCTGCTGCGGTTTTCAGAAACTTCTTTTTTTTATTGATTGAACGCAAGAGCCATTGACGCGACACGTACAGGATGTACTTGAGAGGAAACGGAATCTCCCTCTCGCGTCTGTACACGTCGAGCCCGCCGCAACGGGTGGATGTCGGTGAACCTCCGCGGCACTTGCTATCCTGTGAAACGGGCGCGCTTTTCGGCGCCGGTTGGCGCTTCGGAGCGACGCGACGCCGCGTCCCGGTGCGCATCCCGAGGGAACGCGCGAGTCCCTGCAGTCCGCAAACACCTTGACCAGTCTCCTGGCAGCCTGATACGGGAGTCCCGGATTTTCGGGCAAATCGGCAGTTTTTCTGCCGGGATGGCCCGGCGCACCCCCGTAGGACCTGTGCGTCACCTGTGCAGGTGGGTCTCCCGCGGGAGACGCCCGCTAGAACGAGAGGAGCGGAAGGACGAGGGATGAGGGTTGCGACGCGCGACCATAGTTTCCCGCGGGAAGAGAAAAGCGAACGCGACATGTCTCGACCGTCGACTGGTTTCCTAATTTCACGGGGACGACCGTCGGCGAGACCGCGACCGCGACCCGACGCCGCACGTCGCCTCGGCTAGACCGATGTATGCCTTGTGACGCAAGCACTTTCGACAATCCGCCGACGTCTAGGCGCAAACAGGAGGGCATGTCGGCGCCGAGGATACGTCTCAGCATCCTCGGACGGGCAAAAAGAGGTGGCGGAATCTTCTCCCGATGGGCGTGTTTCGGCGCCACGTGGCGACAGCAACCGTACATTGTAGGTCTCGTCTTGTCTCGGAAGCAATCCCTCGATACTGTTGTATGCGATAATGATGATGTCTGATGTACTTGCGTGAAATATGAATCTTTCATACGTTTTTTACATGATTGTGCTATGATATATTCTGAGCAAGTAAAATTATCGTTCTCGATCCTGTTTTTAAGGGAGTCCGCGCTGGCGATAACAACTTGATCATGTCAGGATGAATTTCATACAAAGTCTCTTTTCAAGACATCGGAATGACTTGTATTCGATTTCCGGAAACACGTACTTTAGCACGTGGAGGGAGCGCCTTGGTTTATTTCGAATTAGGAGATTATGCGAGGACGAGGATCCTTTCCTCCTACGGGAAAGCTAGTGGATGAACGACGAGAGGCGAGTGTGAGAAGGAACGAATTTTGTGGTGGGGCAAATCGTCGGATGCATAGAAAATGCGTGGAAAATGCGTAGTTGGGGAAACTATGAAAGTCCTTGTCCCAGGAGCGCAGAAGAGAGAGAGATTTTACTACTTCTAGGATCGCGCGCGCGCATTTACACGCATCGAGAGTTTCAAACAGAATTTCAATCTAGATCTATTTGTGTCAATTAATTAAGTGTTCTTCTATATTTAATATTCTTTCTATTAATATGTTTATTTTTACTCGATTTTTTTTATTCTAATTAAATTTTCAGAAATTTTTACTGCAACGTGAATATATTTTCTTTCTCATTTATTTTTTTTTCTCAATTATTACGTTATTCAAAACGTGAAGTGCAAATCAAATTTTAATTTTATGCCTTTATATTCTTTTATCGTCTACTCACATCATGCGAAAGTAAATAATTTAATAAATTTAGGAAGTATTAATGCAGCATAGATCCTTTTAAATATGATTATATTCGTACAACTTTTGCGTTGTTTAAGAACGAAAATAGATCATCTAGATGTAAATTATTTCTAAATATTGAACGTAAGTTGAAAACTCCAACGCCTAACAGAATAAAGACAATATTTCGTAACCTAACGTCTCCATTACAATTACTAATATCTAGACCAGCGCTAGCTAAATGGTCAGTCTCGAATGGACCTTTCTGTTCGATCCATCCCGCGGGCAAAGCTCTCCTGGAGAGCCTTCTCTCAATAACATGACCTCCTAGTCACGAGGGAAATTCGTTTTGCCGGTGCCGAGAATTTTCTCGCCCGACAAAGACCTCATTCCCCCCGATTTCCGGGATTGAGCTAGGTCAGGGAAAGCGAAAGCACGTGGACTTTTCCTGCGCGCCTGCTTGCGGCCCACAACCAGATCTGGCACGGAGGCCATCGGTTTTCCGTTCCGGCGGAAAACAGCCGGCTGGACGTGTCCGCGCGTTGATCCCGCAGGATTCTCAGTTCGGGCCGGCTTCCTACTCGCGCGTTTGTTAGCCTGTTACATTGGTGCTTCAATTTTTCGTCAAAATTCCATTTTCATGGAAAAACTACGATTTGCTGACCGACAAAATGTCGATCACATGACTGGTCCTGGTCAACACAATTCCGCTAGCTGAACATTATTTCATAAATCTTGCATTTATCTAGACACGTAATAACGGCACGATGACCTATCTGATGAAATAGACCGTAGAAAGGAAAGAAAATATTAGGGTTATTTGTACTGCAGAAATTGCCAAGAGGGAGAAAGGATAATTAATTAAATCTATACGAACTCTCTAAAACAGTTTTAATGAAATAATTCTCATTTTAATATAATAATCCTCAATTGAAGTAAAATCAAAATTTTCATGCTTGAAAGTTTCCTCTTCAAGCATGTAACTAGTAGAAGATTAATTTACTTATTATAGAAATTAAGTGATTATTATAGAATTAAATATATATTTTGATTCTTTGCACTCTAGATTGTTTTCAACAACGTTAATAGGCATTGCGTGATTTTCGTGTCAGGCGTAACACGATATGACATTTCCGCAGCAATATCTGCTTTCATAATTCATTTTCGTAGTGCATTTGGATAACGACAATCGATTTAGTTATTCGATATAATAAAAGCTATCGTCGAAATTGCTCGTCGTTTTATTAATTTCGTTTAACATTAATTCGACCTGTGATACATGGTGCGATTATGAATACATTAAAAGGCTACCGTAATAATAAATTCATCACGTTTTAATCCGTGATGAATTAGCGAAATTAACGCTTCGTTAAGAGAATGAGGCAGCAGTAGTTATTTACTTTTACACAAATATTCATCATGAATTTACATAAAATTTATCACGTATGCAGTTTTACGCCGCGGCGAACGTCATTCTAGCTAAATATATGTACACTACGACCTTGTAGTTGATATAAAATTTTAAGAGTTGCATAAATGTTTACAAAATAGGAAACAATATGCGCGGTAATATGACGCAACGCATCCGTCTATAAATATATAAAACATGCGACGCACAGTGTTTCGGAACGGAATTAGATGTTTGTCCAATCGATAATGGGTAATAGGTCATCGGATTGACATTACGGATTATATTAGAAATGTCATCGTGATGTCTTGCAAAACTGTTCGATTGACGGATGCAGCTTGTTAGCCGGTCTGCATTCCTGGTAAAATCACCTAGACTTTTCGAGAATGTTTTCCAAGCTACCCGCTTTTCCGGGTTACTTTCGGGATAGACAAGAATACCTCCAACGGTGCAGGAGCTCCTGGTGGGAAGGGTGGTTCTAGCTGGGGTTAGTTCTTGCCTATCGGACAGTGTAATGCTATCGCGAGCCTAATTGCATAAAGTATAGTTTAATCGCATTTATTTATACATGTCTATCATGATATAATTTTGATATCTCATAAAAAGGGGATGATTTTTAATGTATTTTTATGAGATAAAATTTCTAAACAATAGTCAACGTCAGGGGAGGATTATTGAATGCATATTACACCTAAATTATATCTCATCAATATTTTATGTTATTACAATATAAATAATTTAATGATAAAAATATAAAATAAATAAGAAGCGAGTAATATGGACAAATATTAACAGAATACATCTTTTTCTTTCTGTACACTTTCGATAATTGTTTTCTGTACATTATAATAATTCTCATTTACGTTTTACTATTAAACTATTAAACTATTTTACGCCGCACTATTTTACTGCGGCATGATTCTAAACAGCACACGTTCTTAAAGTATCTAGTCTCCATAGAAATCCGCAAACAATTATTTCCGCTCTCGTTCGTGTTAATAAGTCCGTTAATCACGTGCTCCCGTCTCTCTAATTATTTCAGGTTTATACCGATACGCAACGCATCGGGCCAATCGAAATTAAATATGCGTGCGTGACGCGGCGAGGTCGCACAAGGCGAGCAACCTCACGCGTGCACGCGTGACAATTCGCGCGCGATCGCGGCTAATCAATCGAACGAAGGTGCGCGTTCGCATTCGCTCTCTCGCGTATGTGTGCGCGTCGCGTGGCACTGGAAACTGGGGAACACCTATCGAACGGAGAACATTAAGGTATATTCATAGATGAAAGTTATTTGCCAGATATGTGTTTTATTGAGCAGCTTAATAAAGTTAGGAAAGTTAATGGAAATTTAATAAAAATAAAATTGGTAATATTTCGAAAAGTTTTATTTTGTAACACGTCTACTCACATTCAGTAAATGTTGTATAATTTTATCTTTTTATCGTACTCGTTATCTATTTGTGTCGCTTAATTTTATGTTAGATATTTAAACAGAATTTTTAATTACAGATTTTTTTTTTAATTTTTGATCATTATGAGGGCTCTATTGAAAAGTCAAGTGCTAGTTATGGATGATCATCAGTCATAACAAAAAGAAAACATAAATTATAGTACAATCTAAGAAGTGCTGAATAATCGATCAATATTTAATAGGTAATTGAATAGGTTGAAAGTATTTAAATAGATATAAAAACTAAATTATTTTGAAAGATAAAAAAAAGAGATACGTATTGATAATAGATTGTTTAATAAAGTGTTAGTAATAAAAATGCAAAAAAATAATACGCTGAATTATATGTACATATATATATATATATATATATATATATATATATATGTATATATATTTGTCTATTTTAAAACATTGAATTTCTAATTCTCGAGATTAGGTTACTCATATTTTTGGTTGCATAATTAGTTTTAGAATATATAGATTTTTTATAACAAGACAAGTGTAAGTTTAGTATTCTCTATAATTTACGAAAAGTTTTCAATTAACTATATAATAATAATTTATGTTGTTGAATATTTCATAAAACATCGAAAAGTCCTTTTAGTTATTCGAAATTTATTATGTATAACCCAATTATTCTGATCAAAATTAGCTTTCTCTTGCAAAATAGTATTTTTCCTCAAAGATCTCTGCTTTCCATCTTTTATAAAAAAGAATATTGAAATTCTATTGTTAGACTTATTTTAAATTCTTTTGTAAAAGTCTCTTTTTTATTTATGATCGAATCTCGTTAACTTAACATGCTTTCTTAGTTTCCTCGAACGTGCCTTTCCTTTCCTTCCTCGAAGAATACCGTTTCCACGAAAGATCACGTATCATTATGAGCGTCACCGGACAGGACTACAACAGTCCATGGAATGCTGGAACGGATTTGTCTTGGGCGAATCCCGGATCTATGATGTCTGACGTAAGACCGGAATGACCATCGTTAATGTGTGTATGGACCTTAAACGTGACAACGCGATGGCATTCCAACCGGTAACTCCTGTTCGCGGGGCCTACAAGGATAGAAAGGTGTCTGGCCGGTATAGACTGCACTCCGCTCCTCTCGGAGCAGTTTGCCTATAAGTGGACGGACACGTACAGCGCGACCAACAAATAACGATCTTTAGAAAACGACACCCGAGGCGTCTTGGAAAGCCGACCGGTCAGAGCGCGTGGAATTTTGCATTAATTTTACATTCCTTCGTCACTGAATAGCGCATCCAGCATCTATAATGGTAGCGTAATCAGCACCCCGTCTGAGTCTGCAAACGACTGTTACAATACTTACAGAACATCGACATTCATCGCTAGAAAGGATGCTATAATAATCATTGTTTTCGATCCAGCTTATTCCATGCTGTTTTCAATGGAGTATTCCATTGAGGATAATTTTATATATGTTTCTCAATGAATCTCGATAAGCAACGAGAAAATATCCGAACTATATGTGATATAAACCTGTTTTAATTATGCATATGGCATTCAAAAAGATGCAAATAGAAAAAAGTTTTGACAGAAAGCGATATATATTGATAAATATTGCTTTACAGCACTGATCCATAAAGGGAAAGGGAGAGAAAGATCGAAAATACCAGATTACATGCATCGAAAGACTCGATCGTTATTAATGATGGCACATATGGAAATCAGGGCTTCAGTTATCAGATTTCGGAAATGATGGTTTACTGAAGAGACGTCGTTATGGTATTCAAACCATTCAGCAACTGCTGAGAACGCTTACGGTTGAAAAGATGTCTGGTGGATATGAATTGATTCAAAGTGCAGTTCGCCATAATAATTTGTACGAGCCGTCAACAAGAAACGTGTCGACTAAAGTGCTAATCGCGAAGGCGAAACGAGCGATTATTAAATCATAACGCATGCAGGAATGGCTATTAGAGTTCTTCATAAAGTCTCACAGAAGTTTTGTCTGTTTTGTTAACGTTGAAATTGAAGTATAATATTCCGGAAGCCTCTTCAAATAACGATTAGATTTCTTTTTCTCAGCTTGTAGCAAAACAAGAAAAATAATGATTTGTGATTATTATATTATTTAACCTATTGTCAGCAGTGTGAAGCAATATAAGCAGATTTTTTTACGTATTATTTTGAATTGTATAAAAATCTGAAAAAATTCTTACATAATTGTGAAAAAGAAGGACTTTAAAGAACGAGTTTTTACCATAATAGAAATCAGATTGTATTTTGCATATTTTTTACAGATTTAAATTTATCTACTAAAATTTACAATAAAAAAGTCAATTATGCCTTTAAAGTCCAACATTACCGGTTTAATGCTTAGACTACCATATTCAAATTAACTCCGAATTAAAAATCAGTTCGACCTCGAAATAAGCTTGTGTGACTATAGAATATGCCATTAAAATTCAGGCACAAAGAAGCAAGCCTAACTTAATCGAAATGAGATGCCGTAATAACCGACTTGTCGTTATAATTTTTATTAAATAATAATATGAGATACGCTTGCTTTTACGGCCACGCCGCATCGGGGCGAACTACCCTCGTTAAACAAACCCCTTCACACGCGCGCGCCGTCCCGGATGACGGAAGTTAACACCCCGGCTTTACGGACCCTCTTTGCGATTATGTAGGCAGAGCCATGACACCTTGTACACCCACGCTTCTCCTCGTCGTACGTTATTATGCGTGCTAAAGTGCAGTAGCGTGGGAACAAAGAGCGCGTGGCCAATAGCGTATAGAATAAAATTCCTTTGAAAGATGTCCGTTCTCTTGGCAGGCTAGTTGTTAAACAAGAGCGTCGCTATTCACTTAAAACTGATAAACTCGGGTATGCATCCTCATGTGAATTTCAAAGATTAAACGTGTGATTATAAAACTTTGCTATGCTGCGTTTGTTTATTAAAAGAATATTGTATCTCATAAAGAACGCCAATTGTAGTTTTAAATTACTTACTCCCTACGGTGATATTTCGTTTAATGTTAAAAAAAAAGTTGAAAGGTAACGTATATAATTATATAGTTATGATATAGCTTTTAGCAATACATCGTACTTTATATTGGATTTAATTTACAGGGAAAGAATGATTTTGTTAAAGTATCTAAAACTAGATCCAAATCTAAAAATAATTTTGTAAAACTATCAAAATAATTATGGACGCTCAAACTGGTTGTTAGAGTATCAAAATTTTTTTTTGTAACATTGTTCATCATGAGTTTCCTAATATTATTTTGTGATAATCCAATAAAATTATTTTTAAATCTGTATCTATAACCAAATTTTTAGATATTTCAACAAAATTGTTCTTTTCATTATAAATAAAAAAATAAATGACAAGTGTTTCCTTTATAAAATTTAAGGACATATTCCCGAGAGGAGTAAGCATCTTTATATAGACATCTTCCAAGAATGTTCTTGGCAAGCGACACGGTGTCGAACGACCTCTCATACGGGTCCTTCAGAAGGTATGATAAAATCGAGGATAAAGACTTGCCTCGTCGCGGTGAGGAAAGTGGATTGTGACACACGGGATTTCCTTGCGGTCTCTGAGTACAGGATACGCTCCATTCTTTCATCCTAATGTGTGTTGTTGTAGTACACACGTACCTTTGCAATTCATGCTGTTTCTAATGTAGCAACGTAATCACGTTGCAGCGTCCTAAGTCTGCAACCGCCTTTATTACCACTTTTTGCTTACAATTAGATAGACCTGTGCATATACAGAACGAGTAATAATAGAGAACGCGGATGATAAATTGGAATGCGAGGCACAATTGGATTGCCTCAACGTCAGAATTTACCCGCGACATTGTGCACGAAGCAGCGGGTGATAGTACTCTTAATGACCACCGTGGGTCGTCGAACGGTGAACGTCACAGAAAAATTAATTCTCTGTCTTGACGTTGATGCACCTTTCATTTAGCCTTTGCGTAATGGCAAAACATAATACGAATAGGACGAATATTGGCAAATTGAAAATGTAATAGGATCATTTATACAGATAATAAATATTGAGCTGTTTGCAATTTTTACAATATTTGACACGAATATAATGACGATTGTCATTAATTTTATCTGTGGGAATTTTGCTTGCATAATTATATACTTTGGTAAGTAGAACTCGAACTAAAATAGCAAGAAAATCTATTGGTTATTTTTAATTGCATTTTAGAGGAACTAGATTTGTGAGATACACTATTTTTAATTATTTCAAATCTATTGATTTCATATCTATATTGATATTTTATTGAATGAAATATAACTTCAGTTTAAAAATATTGGAATTGATATCTGGATATTTTAATAACGATTTAGTGACGATTACATTATAGGTGATAATTTAATTTAGAATCTTTGTTCGCTTTTTGCACAATTTTTTTTACAATTAGGATTACTGTCAGAAGAGGTCATCGATATCAATCCAAAAGATATTGAAATATTCCTTTTTTTCCTAGAAAATCTTGAAGGATTCATTGGCAGGATTCCGTAATATTAACATAATTACCATTATTAAAAGTCGATAGACATTATACACAGTTGGATTACTTTTCTCTACTTTATTCGCTTTTCATTGATCTTATCGATCGCATAACAAACTGCCACCTTCTCATGAGAGGAAGACGTCCTTTCAGGTCGATTCGCACGTGGGAGAATACGCGTGGGTTTTCTAACCACGAAGCTTGTCATTTGGTATTGGTTGGAACGAGCGATGAACCAGGTATCGTCGGATATTAGCATCTGATATAGTGTCACGGATATGTAAATATTTTATTAGTATATACAAAATAAATTTAATTGAAAGATCAACACAAGTCTCAAGGTTTATCATTATTATTAAGATAAAAAATATTTTAATATTTAGATATGTCATTATTATTAAGATAAAGAATATTTTAACATTTTTAGGTCAGATCTATAACGGTTTCTTAATTACTAAGTTGAATATGATATAAGAGTCACAAAAAAATTGTGTTCTTCACTGGATTGTAATATAAATAGGATTTTTGTATTTTATCGAATCCATGGGGATGTGATATTTCACTGAAAATAATTAATCAAAATCCACCAGCGAAATATTTGCATTATTCCCTGGGACACCTTCTATATCGCATAGTGCGCATACGATGCATTTTAACGAGGGTGTGCGTCGCAAAGCCGGCACAAAAAGTAAATAACGATCACGTCGCGTGACGGTGAAATAAAATTATAATCGAGCTCGCGCGTGGGGAGTGTAGGTTGCACGATAGATATAAATATGTAACAATATTTATATCCGGAATGTCTGCATATAAATATTGAGACACGCACTTTTGCATATATAAATACTTAGCTAATTTAATTCCATGAAAAAAAGAATATATAGTGTCTAAAGCGGAAGTCGACTATGAATAAGTTTGATATTTATTTCTTTAAAAAAACTAACAACATTAGTTTATTATATCAACACAGAAATTCCAGCTACCTCAATAACTAGAATACTAGAAATTTAGTAGATTTAACTAGAAAATTTTGATTCGTCCATTTCCAATCAGAATTTCAATTAATCTAATCAGACATTTTTCTCAGTGCATATATTGTATTAAAAAAAAATTTATATATTATATTACATATTTTATAAATCTAATTATATAAGTATGGAAAGGTATTTTCGTACGAAGAGACATCACAAATCTCGCTGGGGTTGATGGTATTAGTCGATCGATTGGAGTACGAATATAGTCCTGTTACAACGTAGGTGCTACCTTTCTTAACTTATCTTTGTTATGCAATATCTTTCTATAATCATTCACGACAATCACGTCTATCCATTAAATCACAATCTAATCGCATTCTATTCCCATTTTTAACAAATTTAAGATCAAACGAAGAAAGAGAAAAGAAAAATAATTTTGAAATTAATAATACGCTTCGCGTATATAATATATCACTTAATATTTCGTTATAAACTTCGTAATATAATTTGCTAATATATCACTCGTGGCACAAAATCTCCGATGCTGCCTCATCACTCGCGTGTTCCATATACATTTATAACACCGCTTAAATTTTGCATACACGATGACGTTTTAACGACTCTCAGCGAAACAATATTTGCAATCCGTTATAACGCGTGATTGTTGGAGCATTTAGAACCGGTATTCTTGTTCACATTAATAAAAATCGGAAATTTAATCGCAGCGTTCAGTGCAATGAATTAATTATTATTTCCTTGGCAAATGTGTGTCCACAGGCGATTTAATCGATGTCGTTTTGATCCGATCAAATCTTGCCGAAATGATTTTTTCGCTGAATAATAATGCATTTTATCGTCATGCTCGCTGATGGTGAAATGGTGAAATAATTATTCGGATTATAAAATATGTTTGTCATTGATGTGCACACGTCGTTTACTCTTATATACGATGCTTCAAATTATGCATGATAAATTACATTAATATTTTCTAAATAACAACTCAAATTCCTTCAAGGTCTAGCACTCTTTGATAAGATAAGATAACAGAGACAAATTGGGTAAGTATGTCGTCATAGACGATTCTTATCGGAGTTAACTAGTAGTAAATTTGATTGAACGTATTCAGTGCGAACACTGGTGTATATTAAAGCCACCGTATACAAATTGATTGTAAAGTGTGTTTAATACTAATATAAAAACGAGCCAAATTCTCAAACTTGTGAAATCCTCAATAAATTTTATTGTGCTGTTAGTAAAATATGTATTATATAATTCAAAATATTTGCATTTTATATTTACACTCAAATCAAATCAGTGTACGGTTTTAATATGCACCAGTGAGCACTAGTGCATTCAATCGAATTCGTTATAGGACAAGATCGCACAACGCAGTGCAATCATTCCAAAAACGCCATGTAGCGTCTATATTCGATTGCGATTCGTGATCTCGTTGCAAAACATTACGCCATACCTATTTAATTTTTTAGCTCAATATTGAAGTATATAACATTACGTTTTAAGGGGAAGACGATTAATGAAAAAATAGAAACGATTAAATGAAAAAAATTGACAAATTTTGGCTTGAAATACAGCCGTGAAAATGAATTAAATACAAAGTCTTTTTGTAAATTATTTATACTATGTATAATATTAGTAATTTACAAAAAACTATCTACAAAGTTAAAATATTAAGTTGCTACACATAGAAAAAACAATTTTGTTAAATTTAGACACATACAAATCTGAAAATAATTTTGTTGAGCCATCTAAATAATTAAGTAATCTCAAGTATGAGCAATGTTGCAAACAACTTTGACATTCTAACAATTAGTTTGAGCTACATACATAATTAACAGTTATTTTATTTAATCCAACAAAATTATGTCAAGTCTGTATTAGATATGTCTGAATTTTTAGATATGTCAGCAATATCGTCCTTTACATGTATACTATATGAAGCTGCAATAGCCTGATCTATCACGCAGTGTAAGTCAGTCGAAACTGTGATTTTACAGAAGTTGCGGGTAATCTAGTTAACATTTTTTCGTGCATTAAATCTTATTATTCCCTTTTTTAAAAGACATATTGCAAAATATGAATGAAGCTAACGGAAATATTTAAAGAAAAAAAAAGAATATTTCTGATGGTTGTAATAAATAGGATGTTCCGTAATTGTTTAAATTTAACTTTACAAAAATTTCATCTTACAAAAAACTTTACGGAAAAAGAAGAGCAATCTCTATATCGGAGCTTTCAAATATATTCAAGAAATTTGACGATTTAACTTTTAATTAAAGTGCAGCAAGATGAAAATTTACTTGATTTTGAGTAAACAAACTGATCTTATCGTATTTTGCGGAAGCTTATTTTTGCTTAGTGTTGCAGAAGATATTTTTTGAGAGATTCCATTCCCTTGTTTTGTTCCAAGAAAATAATTCCTGGAACTTTCCCTTATCTGATCGTTTTATCCGTCTTCCTTGTCTCTTGAAATATCAGCGAAGAAATCGGTGACTCTAATTAGGTGCGCAATTGCCACGTGATTTTTGAATGAGTCACGGGCTCGCCCGGCGCATCGCTGGTCCTTAAAACGGCGCCGCCGTTTATCGCTTATTGATTATCGGAGTTCGCGTATCGGCTGCATGCACTCTAGATGAAATATCTATTATTACTTAACGCTTATCAGCTATCTAGACGCGCGAGATTACGCGAGTAATTCAACCTCTTGTACCGTTCTTTCCGTTATTATCGACAAGTTTGCTATCTCTTCTCTATTTATCGTCTGTTTCTCTGTTTTTTCATATATTCTCTTACGATCTTTCGTGTCGTTAAAATGGAAGATACGTTTATCGATCGATAATTTCCAAGTTTTATTTATATTGTTTTGTATTTTTATATCGATATCGAAAACTTATCAAGCGCACATATACTGATATATTATTTTTAATAAGACATGTACCATATTTTTTTTTATACTATAGTGAAGATAAATACCCTAAGATAATATTGTTTATATAAATATGCAATATAAAGTTATAAATGGATATCTTAAATTATATTTTAATATATTCTCTTTTCCTTTATTTTATCTTTGAAATACACACATATATATATATATATATCGAAATAGAGAGAGAATGAAGATCGATATAAATAACTCTGATACAACAACTTTTTAGCATTATTTCGCCATCTATTGGCATGCTGTAAACTTCCTTCTAAAAACCAGTCGCACGCAAATATAACACAGAACTCTGCACGATTTTATAATAATCAATCGCATGCATACATTACGTATCCGATCCTATTATATACCCCTATAATTTTATAATGATGTGTATTACATCGCGATTAATTCCTATTGGTGTTTCATAACGAGTGTGACTTCATAACTAATAACTAAATGAATCTACAACTCTTCTTTCATTTATCTTTTCTTTATATTATAAAGTATCAATAAGAGAATTATTCGTCGATAAATATATTTATATTTTTCTATACTTTCACACAGAATATATTTGAATTTGCGTAATAAAGTGCGATATCATAATTCTTCATTTTTGCGGAGAACTTCTGCATCTTCCCCGCTCACGTCCTTGTTTAATTAGCATCAATAAGATGCGTGATCTTTCCTCATCGAACAATATTCACCTGCCTGTCAGATCTCCAACAACGGTTTACCTAACCGGTAATTATACTTTTCCAGCGGCGAAATTTTCAAGAAGCCGAGGCTGCACTTTTCAACCGCCTCGGGAGGAACGCACGTGTACAGCAAAACGTTTGATTCTCGAAGTCACGTCATTTCTTCGAACCATCCTCGTGGTACTCGTTACTCATCACTGTTACCAGGAATTTGACGATGTTTCTCATCACTAGATTCCCGATTTTGTGTTCGATAAGCGAAGTCAATGCATTACAAAGCTGATTGTTAAAGCTAGATTACAACAGAAACTTGCGAGATCTTTTTTTTTAAAATTGATTTACGCGTGTTATTTCAAAGGAAAAAAAAATGTTTCTTCATTGTGCAATTAATGGTTATTCGAAAATGGAAAAAAGATGATTATTATTTATTAGATGATTATTATTTATTAGATGTTCACGTTGCTTGAAATTCAGGTTGTTACTTTTAATAACTTCGCGAATTTGAAGCTTCGAAAGTATTTGAATTTAAATTAATATTTAGTATTTTCCATTCAAATTAATTCCGAATTTTCAAAGTTTAAATTAATTTCGAAGCGTCGAAGAAAATATTTATACAAATAGAAAAAAAATAAAAATATGTATATTTGTAATATATAGGTATTCGTAAATTTTATATGTATTTGTATATATTTGTATATTTTTTAATGAAAATGTAGGGTAAGATAGTACGATTTCAAATACAGTACAATTCTGAACGAAATTAATAAAATTTGAATCCAATTTTCGAAGTTCAAGTTTGATTTTTCCTGTTTGGTACTTTTTAATATCCTCCACATAATGAGATCAAATTTACTTGACTTCGAAAATTGATTAATTTTATTTTATTCTAAATTATATCACGTTTAAAATTGTACCACCTTATCTTTTTCATTTAGCCATATTAAATTAATTTAATTGTATAATTTTAGTTCTTCAAATTTTAATATTGAAGTTTCGTATATTCGAAGTTCGAAATTTTCGAAGCAATTAACCATCAATTCTATTTGAAATCCTCCAAAATTTTTGCACTTAAAAATAAAAAAATAAATATATATTAGAGTGAAGAAGAGAGAGAAAACAAAGATTCTGAGTGCAAAAAATGTAAGCAACACAAACAGACCTACTTTCTGATTGAACGTTAGTAGAACGATGTTTGTTTTATAAATTTGTTTCATCAAAGTCAGGAAAGAGAGGATGGTCTATTCTTTTATCTCGAATACGATTTATCTTGGGCACACCGTTCCCATACTCTTTATTCATGACGTTCTTTCACAAGTTTCGCGTATACGTGCATCAACGCGATTATTTCTCTATTCACCGACTTTCTTCGACCTCGGGGATGGAGTGCCTCGGTGGTGTCTCCCTGGGCTCTGCCGTATCTCTCATATCACGAATATCCCGGAACGATAGGGGTTGGGAGGATGAGCGAAGGATGCTTTAGGTGAGCGAGGGATGCTTTAGGTGAGCGCGGGGCATACAGTAAGGGCTATCCTAGTTTTACTGCATATTGAAGCCGTAACCCGCGCATTACCAGGGCCTTTTAATGGAAGTTCGCCAAGTGGGAAAACGGAGAGGCGCGAGATGTATATTTCAACGCACGAGTAAGTACTCGCGCTTCCATTTTCGTAGTTTCTGCAGTTTCCTCCTCCACACCTTCTTCTCTTCCATCTTCTCTTTCTCTTCCTCTCTTTGACGGGTAGTTCATTTAATCGCAATAATGCTCCGCGGTGTCAAAGTTTATACTATCCGTTAGGAGTCGACTCATCGACTACTCGCTTGATTCTGATACCCCGACTATCACTTGCTATTATCGCACGATATAGATAGAATGAAATGAAAACTCGTTTCCTAGTGAAATTACGACATCGTAATTAATCGATGTCACCGAGCGAGAGAGGCCGTTTCAATCTGCATTGCTGTAAAAGATTTTATGTGAGCAGTGATGTGAAATTTTTTTCTATCAATTTTTTAATCTTTAGAAAGAAATTGGTTCACGTGGAGTTCTTTTTCATTCAAAATATTTGCAGAATTATTTTTATATATTTAAATCTTAAAAGATATTTTAGAAATAATTTAAACGTAAAAATAAAATAGTGGAGCAATTAAATAAAAAAATTTTTTATCGATTGATATGTTCGAATATTTATTTTAAGAATTTATAAACGAAAGATATAATTTTTGAGATAACGAGAGTGATTCTCTTTCTGATATCTTCTTCTTTCTCTAAAAATTTTAAAAAGAAAAAGAAGTATTCTACTTTTTCATCGTGAAACAATTTATTTATCTGAAAAAATTGAGTGTTTTTAAAAGAATATCGACAAATATGCCGCTAAAATAGAGAATTCGATATATTTTACCGGAAGTCGAAAATGATGGACACTGACGCGATACTGTTAAAGATGATTTTGTGAAAGTTACCTAAAGAACATTATTTGTGATCGAAAATAGTTCGAAATTTGCGATTTCTATGAGAATAGTACAAATTATTGAAATTATATTCGTCGCTTACTATTCGTGCTAAATCAGCAATTAAGGAGCGGTTTTTGTAAATCAAAGAGATAAATCACACACAAATTGCACATAATCTGACGCAAGCTTTAAACGTCTTGAAATCGTTAAAAAATGTTTTAAAATTTTGAAGAACATCTGAGACAAAATTTTAACAAAACTGTTATATTATTGACATAAAGTGATTATCATCCCTTTCTAATATAAATTATCGCGGAAAACGACGGATTATTATCGCATAGATCTGCACATTGTTTTATAGTTTCGTGTAGCATTATATGTAAAAAACAAATTTCCTCTCTTAAAAATAATTCGGTCTGTTAATAAGAAACAATAAGTCTCTTTTTTTCCCTTAAGCTAACTCTAACCTAACCTAACCTAACCTAACCTAACCTAACCTAACCTAATCTCGACCTAACCTAACCTAACCTAACCCCGACCTAACCCAACCCCGACCTAACCCAACCTAACCTAACCCCGACCTAACCCGACCTGACCTAACCCAACCTCACCTAACCTAACCTAACCTAACCTAACCCCGACCTTACCCAACTTAACCTAACCTAACCCCGACCTAACCCGACCTGACCTAACCCAACCTCACCTAACCTAACCTAACCTAATCTAGCCTAGCCCTTATGTAACCTAACCCTAACGTAACGTAACCTAACCTAACTTAACCCTAACTGAAGAATGTTTCTGATGTACACTGCAGCATTGATATAATAAATTCAAATGAAATATAGTTTGTATGAGCAGAGAGAAACCTGAGAGAGAACATGAGAGTTTTTTCCTGTAATCTCAAATTGCCCTGCATACTACTGTTCTCTGAGGTAGTGGATGCAAACTACACAATATCTATCTATCTTTTTTACTATGCTTCTGTTAGAGTTGATACCCGAGAAACCTTTGTTCCCATACTTAAAAAGAAATTACAATAATGTATTTTATTGTTATTAAATATATTCCTTCGTAACCACTATTCCATAATGAAATTCCATCCATTTATTTTTAAAGAAATGATTTTTAGTGATGTATGGCAGAACATATTTTCTCTTGGATTTTAATGTTTTATGAAAGATGCGATAAAAGTGGTAATTATAATTGGCACACTACCAAAATTATTATTATCGTAAGTATTCTGAAAGACTCTCACTTTCTCTAACAAGATCTGATATTTGACAGATTGCTTAATTTTTCTTTGTAAATGGATCTTGTGAATTTGACATAAAATCAGAATATATTAAGTGTGTATTCACTCTCCAATATGAAGATTATTTTTCTTTGTTTCGGATACTAACCAGCGTATCACAAGGCGGAGGGATATAATGAATTTATTGAGATACTTATTTTGAACGCGTTGAAAGTACTGTTATAAATATATTAATGATTTTTTGTAGTAATTACTTTAAATATCGTTAAGTTTTATAATCGCAAGTTAATAATTAATGGTAAATACGATCTAATTGTTGTTAATATTTCATTCAGCTTTTCTCAATATTTCATTAAATATTGGTTTAAAAAAATTTGTGTTATGATATATATTTTCGACGTTTTTGTATAATCCTGCATTACTAAATTTTTTTAATTATGTTGCTCCTATAATATAATTTTTATTATATTTCGAATAACATTTATAATTGTATATTGTATTATAAACAATTATTATTGTATTATTGAATGTAAAAAGGATTACAATAAAACATAATATTAAAAAAGTTATGCAATATGATTAGTAATTATTTTATCATTTCGTATAATTGTAATGCAATATAATTAGCAAAAAATACAATAAAATAATTAAACATAAAAATAAAAAATAAATTAAAAATATATTTATCTGTAAAAACAGACTACTATATTTATTAGCCCGTTTTTTTACGGATAAATATTATACTTACAAAGAAAAGAGGACCGCCGTTAAAAAATTGACGGGATTCGTGGAGGACCTCTAGTTCATTTTTGCTAAATTAAACCTTAAATTAACGATATAGATTGGAAAAGTTTGAAGTGTGTTCAAAGTTTGTATAATTTGCTAGTAATTATAGAGACTTTGGAACATACTTACATACTAGTAATTATGTTTGGTAAAAATGGGCTGAAAATCTGCATTAAAGAAACATAATTGCTAATACAGCTGATTTATCTTAAGATTGTACTTAAGACGATCTTAAATATAACATCTGACTATCCAACTATTAATACAGGCAGAGAGAAATTTGAATCTCTATTAGTTTGATAGATTTTAGTTATTTCAGAGATTTCATTTAAATTTCTATCAGGAGTACAATAACAAATTATATTAATATTGTAGTTTATATACACTTCTTCAGAGGGCAGTAGGACGCGGCGGCATTTTGCGGTTATAGGAAAAAGATCTTCACGTCCTCTCTCAGGTTTCTCTCTAGTATTAGTGTAATCAGTTCAGAATGTTTTTCAAAAAAGAACAACTCTCATAATTTAAAATAAAAAATGATGAAGTGAGTTTCGCGCGATTGGTCTGTTTGCTTGTTTGTCTCTTGATTCTGATCTGTTTCTTTATTGCAGATTGGAAGAATCTCTTTGCGCATGCGTGAATATGTGATGAACTTTAACAGACTCGTGCTAAGATGCTACGCGGAACATTTCCTGGAGCTCATGAATGACTAATATTGTGTATTAGACTTGCATTAATAATACGTTTAAATGTATATTAAGTGCTGTATCCTAAATATTGCATTATGATATTATACGTATAAGTAGCAATATTCAGCAAAGAAATTTATTAATTGCACAATTAAGACTACTACTAGCAAATTTTATATTATTTATTTGATTATTTTGTTGCAAATAATTTTTACCTTTTTTCTCCATTCTTGTTTTTCTTCTGTCCTGAGGTAATATTAATAATTACAATTCTAATACTTTAATAATAATCTTTTTACAATTATATATGTATAATATACTTTTATAATTATATATGTATTGTATAAAGATCACTGATATATGTAAAACAAAATGTTTCTGTATTTAATTACAGCTAGTAAATTTTATATTTTAACGCGATTATATTTTTGTCATATTAATAATTAGAATTTCACTACGGAAATATTCAGCAATATATTCTATTTGATGATTTACAAGATTAATAATATATTCTTCCTTATACTAAATATATACTTTCTATATTTAATTTATATACTTATACTTAACATTTTTACTCCTTTTCCACGAGGGTTCTCACGCATCCTTCATTATAGGAAACAGTATACGTAACTGACGGAACGAGACGGAAACTGCGCAATCACGCATGCGCGAGATTCGTTTCTCCATGATGACGTTGTTCCGGTTTTATCGAAAGACTTGCAAATAGCGGTTATATTGCAGCACATCGTCAAGGAAGCCGTTGGAGAGAACGGCCATTTCGTGAGGAAGTAATCGATCCGTTTGGGATCACGCCAGGTCGTCAAGATGACTGCTATACCCGGAACAGTGGCGTTTGATGAGTACGGCCGGCCCTTCATTATTATTCGCAACCAGGAGAAACAGCAACGCCTTACCGGTCATGATGCGATCAAGGTGAGATGGCGACGGTAAACCTCGCATTCGCATTTCTCCGTCTCGTTTCCTGTGTCAATTCATAAGTCTCTCTTGCGGATGACATGTACGTAATCGTTGTTTCCTCGACGCATCGCCGAGGATTTTATGATTCCTCCGGACCACACTCGAGAAATGCGCGAGAGACGCTCGATCACGTGTGAACAGTAATGGCGATGTTTTAAGATTTGGAAATGAATAAAGTGAAATATTCATGCATGGAGCGTACAAAAGCGATTTTTCTCTCTCGTTTATCTAGATTTTGACTTATAACTTAAGAATGGTGGATGAGCTCCAAATTAATATATGTCAATTAATGTTTCTCTTTAAGAGACCTTGGAGTCTTTGTGACCATATAAGGTGATCCATAGTTTGTAGATATTTCGAGAGAGCTACGAAATTATAAACCCACAATTTATTCCATGAGAGATATATGTGTAAATTTTTAAGATTTTTTTTATTTTAAATCCGAAGAGAACGTGTAATTTTAATTATTTAAATGATTTAATTTTAATATTTAAATTATGAAATTAATTTGTTAAATAAAAAATTGACGTGTAATGATGAATTGGAGCTTTAAATAGCTTTAAATATTAAAAGGAAATATTGAAATTCTTTGATTATAGTCACATATTCTAGCAGCACGCAATGTTGCTAACATTCTTAGAACATCCTTGGGACCTAAGGGACTGGATAAGTTGATGGTGAATTCAGATGGAGATGTTACTGTAACTAATGACGGTGCAACTATTTTGAAGAATATGGATGTAGAACATGAAATTGCCAAGTTGATGGTCCAATTGTCAAACTCTCAAGATGATGAGATTGGTGATGGCACTACTGGAGTAGTTGTATTAGCCGGTGCACTTCTAGAACAAGCTGAACAGTTGCTAGACAAGGGAATTCATCCAATCAGAATCGCTGACGGTTTTGAATTAGCAGCCAAATGTTCGACTGAGCATCTCAAGACAATAACAGAAGATTTCAAGGGAACTCCAGAGAATTTGGAGCCTTACATTGACATAGCTATGACCTCATTAGGCTCAAAAATGTAATGAAGTACTTTTATTGTTTATAAAATTTTTATTTGTAATTTTTTTTTATTCATACAATTTTCTTATGTATTGCAGCATTAACAAGCATCATAGACAGATGGCAGAAATAGCTGTTCAAGCTGTATTGGCAGTTATGGATCCTGTTACTCGCGATGTTAATTTTGAGCTAATCAAAATAGAAGGAAAAGTCGGTGGTAGATTGGAAGATACTGTTTTAGTACGCGGAGTGGTTGTCGACAAGGACTTTAGTCATCCACAAATGCCTAAAGTAAATTTTCGAAAAATATTTCATGTTGGACTTTATAATTAATAAGTTATATATTTAATGTCTATATAATGTTATAGAGGTTAGAAGACGTCAAATTAGCCATCTTGACTTGTCCATTTGAACCACCAAAACCCAAAACAAAACATAAGTTGGATGTCACATCAGTCGACGATTATAGAGCCTTGCGCGATTACGAGCGTGAAAAGTTTACGGAAATGGTGAAGCAAGTTAAAGATGCTGGTACAACCCTGGCTATTTGTCAGTGGGGCTTTGATGATGAAGCCAACCATCTCCTGTTGCAAAATAATTTGCCTGCAGTTAGATGGGTTGGTGGTCCAGAGATTGAAGTAAGTAATATCTTTCATAGTTCCATTTGTTTTTAATTTCTTAATTATTTTCATAGCAATGTGTTTTAATGATGAGAAAAGAGCGCTAGAGGAGGTGCGAAAGTTTGGGGAACTGGCTCTTAGTTTTGAAAGTATTTGTATTTTCTTGTAAATTAATGTTATATTAACTTTCGAGAAAAATAAAAAGCTTTCAAAATCGGGTAGTTGGTGATCTGGCTCTCGTGGTGGCTCCAATGATCCAAAGATTATGAGACCTGAAATAATAGCAATCTTTTTGTTGTGTTGTGCGTTTTGTATGTTAAATACTTAAGGAAATCAAATCTTCTTTTCAGCTAATTGCCATTGCAACCGGTGGACGCATTGTACCTCGCTTCGAGGAATTGACGCCGGAAAAACTTGGTCATGCTGGTGTTGTCAGGGAATTAACGTTTGGCACAACAAAGGATCGAATGTTAGTTATCGAAGAATGCAAGAACTCTCGCGCTGTGACGATCTTCATTCGCGGCGGCAACAAAATGGTATGCACGAGTGATTGAATGTGATTAATTGGAACTATAAATAAGAACCAATGTTCAATTACTAATTGCTTTGTCAACTTGAACACATCTAATAATTTCTATGCAAGGAGAATTTCAGTAGTACTCTATCCAATGTACAACTGACCAGACACCTTGCAATAGTAGTGCATTGCAATTATACAAACTATTCAATACTCTATATTAATTGAATTTATTTTTTTGTGATGCAACACTTATTTATGTCATTTACATAATTCTTAGAATTTGTAATAAATATGATATTACTTTCATGTGTTTATAGATTATCGAAGAAGCGAAACGATCAATACATGATGCATTGTGCACTGTACGCAACGTAGTAAAAGATAACAGGATACTTTACGGTGGAGGCGCGGCGGAAATATCTTGTGCGCTGGCATGCATGGCACAAGCTGATAAAATTGGCACTTTAGAACAATATGCCTTCCGTGCTTTTGCTGAAGCTTTGGAGAGCGTTCCAATGGCGCTTGCGGAAAATTCAGGCCTTTCTCCGGTAGATACTATAGCGGAGATTAAAGCGCGTCAATTATCTGACAACAATCCCGCTCTTGGAATCGATTGTTTAAATCGAGGCACACCGAGTACGTATTGATCTGCATACATATTGTATACTTTTTTACATATATATTGTGTGTGTGTGTGTGTGTGTGTGTGTGTATATATGTGTGTATGTATGTATATAATCACGAAATTATCACAGATTTATTACAGATATGAAGAAACAGAATGTCATCGAAACGCTGACGAGCAAGACACAACAAATTTTGTTGGCTACTCAGCTCGTGAAGATGATACTGAAAATTGACGATATACGCTCGCCACATGACAACGGTGAAAGCTAAAAATTTTGTTTGATCAATTGAAAATTATTTATAAATTATAGTAAGGTAACCTGAAATAATTTTCAATTCATTATTTTTTACTTGTACACCAATGTGGTAATACAATTATTGAGCGATACCCAATTTACAGGCACTATATTTCCTCCTATATTTCCTATATTTACTCTTGTACATTAGAATTTTTCACGTAGAATACAGTTATTGAATCAAGAAGTAATGCAGTTTTGATATGACATTTATCGATTTTGGTTTCTTCTTGATTATGGATTTCTGATCTCTTAAATCGTAATATGTATCACGATTTATATATTGCCTTAATGTTGTCTTAGACTATTTTTGGAATACTCTTTTCTATCACAATAAATATAATATTCTTCTTTTATATTCTATATGTAAGATGACAGGACCGGGAATCGAACCCGGGACTTTTAAATTGAATAAGCGATTGCTTTACCACTATCCAGCACCTCGACTTTATTTTCAATATTTTCACTGTAGGAACAAATAAATATGTCACATCGAGTCAAGGTGTAAGTGTGTAAATATATTCTGTCTATAACATCTTTAGGGAAGGGATATTTTCTCGCTTTTCAGACATTATTCTGTGGAATGCGTTTGTAATGCGCGAAACAATGGCAGACCGAACGAAATAACAAACGAATATTGATACGATCTACTTGTAAAATGGCACAAAATACAATCGCATATACAATGTATAAATTAGAATACAACAACAATTATATACCACTGTTTCTTTCGGTCGCCTTATTGTATTTTCTTCTCATTCGTCATATCAGTCCATCATCGGACTCACAATTTTATAATAACTCTTTCTTTCTCCTTTTCGTATCACAAAATATACAATCTATTTCCAACATATTATATCTTTTCTCTCTCGCACGTCTCCTTTTTACATATTAATTACAATCTTTAACAAGTTTTCAACTTTATCGTACATTCGAAATTCTCACAAGGATCAAGTATACAAAAGAATTGCGCCATTATTACTTAACTTTCGTTACGCATAATTCCCGAATTTAATTAACTTAAATTTTCAGAAATTCATTTTTAATTTTTATTTGAAAAGAAATGAACGCGAGACATACATCCTCTTATATTTCAAGGAAGAACGAATTTACAAAAGAAATTTATCTTTGAAAATATTATTTATCTTTAACGTAAATAATATTGATCAATAAAATCTAAAATCCTTATAAAAACTTCGTACTCGTGCCTTCCTTTATTTCGACAACACTATACAATAACAATAATGAAAAATATCGCTCTTTCTCGTTACCGATCGTTTATCTATACAACAGAATTGACTTCGAACGCGAATACGATTCGGAATGTGACGACATATCGTAAAATCTACAAATTACACGAGTAAAAAAAAAACATATAAAACGTGATATCGATGAGCCACTCTCGTTGCGTAATACTACACATAACGTCTATACATAGCCGGATTATCGGTATCACTAACTTCCTGTATGAATAAATGGACTAAGCGAGTTTCGGTTATTCGCGCATAACGTTTTCAATTCAACTAAAGACACACAATATAGTACTGTAGTACGGGGATCTTGACCAGGATCATGCCTAGAGAGAGCTTGCGTTACACCTTCTTGAGCATGGGCAAGTGAAGCACCTCGGGTACTTCGATATCTTCGAGTCGAATGTCTGACGGATTGAATGAGAATCTTACGGGATAGGAGTACTTTAGATCCATTAACAGCTGAAAAGAAATCATTATCACGTATTAGAAAAAAATTTGTTTGGATTCGCTGCAAACGCGAGTTTCTTTTAAATATTCATCTTGCCGAATAATTAGATCTGTTTTCTTTATTCCTCACTAGACTACACTAAAATTTTCTTGCTTTCCTCAAATATCAAACATATATATATTTCAAGTTCCAGAAGTGTATTTAGCTGTAGGAAACAGATCTGTTGATAATTTCCAATCGGCTTATGATGAAAACTTACTTGTTCGTTGTTCTCGCCGCGCTCTTTCAGTTTTTCTTGTACTTTCTTAATGAACGAAACAGGAACTCGACTTTCGTAATCATCGACAGGTGTATATAGATTCAGAATTTTCACTATTTGATTGGCCGTCAGTTTGTGACACATCTCGCAAACAGAATTAACGTCCTCGTCTGTCTTGCGAGCCTGTAGAAGCTGTGACGCCTGTATGATGGGATGTAGAGCTTCCGATGCGATTTCTAGTCGTCGGTCCCTGCCCCATTGCTCCAAATGACTCATGTTATACCTTAAGTATTAAATGAAATATTGTATAATTCCTATAAATATATTCAATATTATTAGGCGAGTAATAACGCATAAAATTAAAAAATGAATAATTATGAAGTCAGGCCTTGATTTAGAAGAATTGATAAAGAAGAAAAATTTACAGAAGTCTACAAATATTGATCTATTTAATACTGACACATTTATTATTGAAAGACAGTAATCAATTACTTATTTAGAATACTTAAGGCACTGAATAACAGTGTCTTCAAAATAAGTAATTAACTACTATCGTATTAATTAAATTGGCCTGCAGTAATAGATTTCTATAAAAGGTTTTCCTTTATAATTTACTGTATTTTCTATAAAGCAATTATTCGTGTTGGATTTCTATAGTTATACGCGATTTTTAAGGAGCCAAAAAATGACTCCATTTGGTGATTAAGAGAAGTCACCAGCACCGTTCAGATTCGGCACATACAAAAATGTAAGGCAGTCAGAAGTAATCAGCGAATTGGCTAATCACGGTAAAAAAACCGTAAGGCCAGCGAATCCAATATTACGATTTCGTTATTGCTTACATCTAGCTGCCTTATGTTTTTGTATGTGTGATGGGCTAAATAAAGCAATCATTATTAAAAGTGAAAAAGAAGCGAGTCTCTGCTCTCCGAAAAGGTTCTAAAGCTTGATACATATAACATTCTAGCACTATGATCTCCAACAGAGAGATCGGAAAGCCAAGGGGATAATATAATATAACTGCAAAATTGAGGACTAATGGTACGATTTATCTTACCTTATCTGCATACCCTTCGTCCATCGGCAGAGTTCGCTCCTCAGCAGTAGGTTGTTCAGAGCGCTGGCACACATGAAGTAAAATAATTGTTTAAATAGTTGCATTACGACCTCGGGGTCAACGCCGTGATACTGCAGGGTTTTATGCACCGATGTCAGTTCACCCAGAAGCTTGTCTAGTTTCTGCTGCGTGGAATCTGGCTCACCGCCCATGGACGATGACCTGGGTCGTCCGGTCTTGTCGGTCGGAACAGATATCGCCTCGTGCTCCAGCAAAGCTGGTACTGTGAGGGCCTGAATTCTCTCCTTGAGATTCGTAATGAGATTGTTGAAGATCCAGAGGGCCACGTTGCTCAATACGACGCGGTACTCGCTCAGGTCAAAGTTCCTCAGGCACTGCTCGTTCTGCCTAGGCGTGTTCTCGATTTGGAATGGCTTATCGCCAGAATATTGCTTCATGTTGTGCAACAAACGCAGGGTGTTGCTTAGCCAGAGCACCCTGGAGTCGAAATCATCGCGTTTCTTCAACACGCGTTTAACGGCATTCAGGTACTCGGTTAATAGCGACCGCACTTTTTCGTCATCATTGATGCAGTCAGTGTGCCTAATGCACATGAAGATGATGTAGGCCGGCAAGCCCGGTAACAACGTCACCGCTATTCGGGGTCTTAGCTCTGAAAGAGGCGGAAATATTAGATAAATTTGTGAATTCAAAAGTCGTATGTATAATGGGAATAGAAAAAAATAATCGAATAATCTTCGTTAGAGAATTTATTAAGCGAGAAGTAACACCGATACTTACCAATGACCAAATGGCGTATGATTACGTTGATATCCTCCTTCCTAAATTCGAACATTCCTTCATAATCTCTCTCCTTTTTGCGAATGATAGGCATGTTACTTCCATCTCCGTGAACACCAGAAGCGGCGACGCAGCCGTTCGCGTATTCCACTGCATTAGACACTGTAAAATTAAGACGTTTGTATTGACATATTCTCGAAGTTTTCAGGAAACTGCGTTTGACACACTGTGCAAGTAATGATGAATTATGATTTGTGTGATCGAATTGTTCGAATTATTTATATAGATATATATGTAATCTGTATAGTTTATTATATTTTTCATAAAATTTTGAATTTTTAACTTACATAAAATGGAGTAACTTTTGTCTAGTCGGGATAGCATTGATTCAAATTTTTAAAAATATCTAAACAGCACATATATTTCAAAATCAAGATAAAATTAAGTAAGGCGACTTAAAATGTTATTAAGATTGGACATTATCAAAATTTGGGCCAAATACATACCTCGATTTTGAAACAAGTTACTCCACTTTACAGCAACTATCTATTTTACAAAATGATTTCTATTTTTTTCTTTCTATCGAAAAGCTTACTGTCTTTTATTTGCACAAATTATTCGGATAATTTAATTGAAATAATGACTATAATGATGACTGTCATGATCACGCACTCACCGCCTCTTATATAAGGACGTTCCTCCCCTTCGTCTTTGATAGCATTAAGAAATAAAATAATTTACGATAATGTATGCATAATGTAATTCTAATTGCACAACAACAAAGTTTCTAAATATTTCTGTTCACAGTATGTATATAATTATTTATTATACTTACATCCAGCATCTTTAAGTCGTTTCGCCAGGATTCTGCATTGTTTTTTGAAACGTCTGCACTCCTCCGCTACTTTATCGTATTTTTCTTGAAGTTCCTTTAACACAAGTGACAAATATAAATATTAATTTTTATATCTATAAATGAGAAATTAATATCATTTTCTTAAAAATAAGTATACATAGAAAAAGATTTAAAAGCATAACAGAATCGTTTGAAATTGATAATAAATCTTTTTTTAAAAAAAATTATTTTACTTATAATAAACATTTTTGATTTAAAAGAATTATTTTACCAAATTTACCAAATTTACCAAACTTACCAAATTTTCAGACGTCAATCTAGCCACCTCGTATTGCATGTAAAGCTCCGCTTGGGTTTGCGGCGATTTACTTAAATTAATAGAGAGCAATTTTTGCTGCTTCTCGATTTCTTCTTGTAACCTGTCTATTTCATTTCGCCATTCATCTCTTTGCATTCGCCAATTTCTTTCCTTCGCTTGCAGCTCATCTTCCAATTGCCTTAAAAACAAAGGAGTCAACTTTCTCACTTTTTGAAAATTATTTTTAAAAATCTCTTGAATTGTTCAATCATACATTAATTGTTCAATGGAATCATGCTAAACATATGAAATCATGCTATTATAAAAAAATAACTATCGAAATATCGTTGAAGAAACAATGACATACAGCATACAAATTAATGAAATTTAGCATGACTCATAATGTTAGTTTCGCTAATGTAAAAAAAAAACTAATTTGAAATGCTTCAAGACATTTATGATAACGTGAAATTATAAAATCTTTTTTTTCTGATTGAACAGTTCAATAACATTCGAACGGGTGAATCTGCTCGTGAATCTGCTCAACTCACTCTCCTCTCGATGCCTTTGTCTTAAGTTTACTGAAAATCGAAGTGCATGCACAAACGACAAAAGACTGTTGTTAGACGTTTTTGTGGCACTTTGTCAATAATCACTCGATAGCTAACAATATATTTTTGCGTTACCTGTTAATCTTCTTCTGCGCCTCGAAGGCAAGTACCAGCTCGCCGTCCTCGTTTATGATGTCCACGTCGCGACCATAATTGGCACCTAAGTTCTTCATTCTACATGTATGATCAGCTAGCACGCTGTGTAGTTGAATACACTCCTCTCTTCTCCTTTCCAGTTCCTCCTGTAGTGCCTCAAATTGTACTACAATATAATTATATCAGCATTATTATATTGTTTTGCAGACAGGTTCTTTTAGTTATTTAGCAGTGATTTTATTTATTTATTGACCGATGAAATGTTAAACAAATAAATGGAAAATTATATAAATTGTATGAATTTTGGATATTATATAAATTCACAAAAATATTATTACTTAAGCAGAATAACAAATCATTATGTCAAAATGACTCCAAAATGATCATTAAAAGTCATTTTTTAATCCATTTTCCAATTCATTTTAATATCATTTTGACATTATCGTGACTTCTTATTCTGCTTGAGTATCTAATAATATTTACAAAGATCTATCTTAACCAAATGACGTTTTCGATATTTGTGTTTTATTTAATTGTTTAATGATTTTGCAATTTGATAGTGTTTATAGAACATTGTAGCATTTAATTATATAGCATGAAATGAATATATACGAAGTGCAAAGCATTTCAAAAAGTTCTTTCCATATATAATTTATGCTTTAAACTTCTAACATTACTTAAACTTTTGCGAAATTTATCATTTCTACATGCTTATCATTTCTACATGCTTAACAAGCTTTTTTAGCATTTAAAGGAAAAGCAGAGATGAATTCGTATGAGCATAGAATGATAATTTTACAAGCTGCGTAAAATACAGAATGTGTGTGTGTGTGTGTGTGTGTGTGTATGTGTGTATGTGCGTGTGTATAATAAGTAATTAAAAAAATATTGATTACAAATTTGCAATTATGTGCTACATTAAAGTTAATATTTAATATTAAATAATGAAAAGATAGCTTTTAAAGGACAGAATAAAAGAAGGCAGAAATCTAACACAAAATAAAAAGCAGAAGTTACAGATATACAATATTATGTATATTTATTTATATAGTGCCTTAAGTGCTTGAACATATAAAATCAGTTAACTTGAAAGAAGCAATAAAACAAATAGATAGTGAATTGTAATATATTACTCATGAGATTTTGTTGCGCGGACGATGGACTAGCAGACGATACGGTCTTCCTCAGTGAATTCAAGTCTTTCTTAAGTTGCGCATTCTCCATTTCCAATTCTTGGAGCTGCAAACAAAGCATACGTCCCAGTGATAATAGCGATAAGACAATGAAGCGCAGTAAAGTGGATTTATTTTATCACGATAATCTTTTAATATCGATTAAATGACGTCAAGTTCGCATCAGAAGAGGACTGATAGATATTGGAATAGGACACAAAAAGAACTCATCGAAAGTGAGAATTTAATATGAAAAATCATATAATATGGAGAAATTAAAATATGCAAAATCAGGTTTCAAAATAATTTTCTTTACTTACTCTGAACGAATCCTGCGTTCTAGTAGACTCCTCGTTACTATCGCGTTCCAGATCCTCGACCATTCTAATCAATCTACCTTTCTCTTTTTCGACGTCTTTCAGCTTCTGTTGTAGCTTCAGGACGAGACCGATGTCCACGGGCGCGTGTGCAGATACGGGTGCTTCCGAAGGCGATTTGTTTGATTGAACTTCCCCATCGGGTGGACTATCCAAACGCTGTTGATTCCAATCGATCGTTTCCACTCGCGAATAAGGCGTCGATGAGGAACCTGTGGATCTCACGGAACCGTAACCGAAATCCTAAGAAACAAATAGGGATATATGTAATTCCAATAATTTATTTAGCAATTGTAATGAACAGTAAAAATTGTTTTAAAAATAATCTATCCTTACAGAAATACAATACTGGCCAATTAATCACTTATTTTCAGTATTAAAAGTGCTGTTAACAATACTTTTAATACTCAAAATAAATGATTAATTGGTTAGTACTAGTATTGAATTTCTATAAAGAGTAAAGAGATACGAAATATAGCTATTTAGGTAGAACACGGAATTATAATGATACTATAAGAATATTCACTTATAAAGAACGACTTTGCTCAAATATTTAAAAATTTAGCTAGATATGGATTTAAACATAATTTTATTAGACTATCAAAATCATTATGTAGAGCAATCAAACACAATGTTACAAAAAGTTTTGACATTCTAAAAACCAGCTTGAGCGTCCTACATACAATTATTTTTATGATCTAACAAAATTTGTTTTCAGATCGGTAAAAAATGATGATTGCGATAAATATTCGAAAATGAAGTAGAAGTATAATAATAAGTATAGCAAGAACGCTGTTATTTAAAACTGATTTTATTTCTGCATGTTAAAATTTCTTTTATGTAAATGATTCTCTAATTTATTTAATAATATATGCCTTGACTTACGATGTTTTGGTCATCTTGTGGAATTTCCGTAGTCGCGATTTGGCCACTGCCACTGGAAGCATTGCTCAAAGAGCGCGAGTGTCCAAGCACTCCTTGTGACGCTAGTTTTTGTTCTAGCATTTCTGCGTGCTGTTCCATCTCGTGGTAATCCTTGAGTAATCTTTGATAGGCTCCGCGATCCTGATCTTGTTCCATTCGAAGCAGATCTTTCTCTTGCTCAAGTCGATATTTCAAATTCTCTTCAGCTCCGCGTTGGTTACTCTTTAATTTCTCGGTCGCTATCGAAAGTTCCTTTCGTAATCTTTCATTCTCCTGCTGTAGTTTCTTATTCTCCTCGCCTTTCCGTAAAGCAATTCTCTCCTTATCATGCAGTATATCCATTTTTTCATCTTTCTCTTGTTGTAGGATTTCCTCCATTCTTTTCAGCTCTTTCTCTCTTTCTTGCATCATTCCGTTCAGTTTCTTATTCTCAACATCAACGGATTTCAAGCCGTCCAACTTGCATTTCAAATCTGCCATCTCATTTTGAACATTTTTCAAGAACTGATTCTCCTTCGCCTGAAATGATAATTTCATATGTTTCTTAGACGTAGCCATCGATTATTGAAAAAACATTGAAGTAGATAATAAAGCATATACATTGAGAAAAATGTTCCGATTAAATTAACAAAAAGATGAAATCAAACAGAATTTCTAGTTATTATAATCTCATCAAAATTCTATCCTTTTGGGTCCTTTTATTAGTTTAATCAGAATATTTTTTTAGTGTAATAATAAATAGATGATTTAATCAACGAAGGAAGAGAAGCCAACTGTGCAAACTCAAAGCAGACGTTGGAATAATATTTTTATGTGTATTCCATATTTTAAATACATTTATTTTAGATGTATGGCTGCACATCGATTATTTTCGAATTTGCAGCACAATCAAAATCAAATAATAATAATCTCACAAATTAAAGATCGATTTATTGCTACTAGCTGATGTTCTCCCAATTCGACCACCGAAATATGTAATATTTGTCCAATATTTGTACAATAACTAATATATAAAGAGAGAATCATTAAAGTGAGTGTATATAAACAAAAATAAATTAGAACCAGACTGCTATATAAATAAATTAACTAGTATTAATAAAGTAAATTAATTAAATATCCATGTATGATTTAATATGTCGATCGTGTAGAAAGTTGTGTGATTGTTTTCTATGTCAAAAATTTCAGATTTAAATCCACATACAGATTTAAAACACATATATCAAATTTTATTTGATTATTATCTCTTGGAAGACAACTCAACCAGAAATGATTGGTCGATCAACGTCGAATCGATGCTAATTCAATGGCGATCGACGAATTGATGATGATATGATGTCGATCGATTAATTATTTCTGATTGGCAATAGTAAACTACCGAGAATGTCATGACAATCTCTTCTAATATCATTCAGAACCGGCGTTAAAAATTATAAGTCCTATATATTAATGGATATATGCAGAAGAGGTCACCATATCTCTGACAAGAGAGACGACGGAGGGAGAGATATGATTATTAAACTTATAAATTGAGTGCGAGCGTGGCAGACAGCGCATTAGTCTATCATGCCAGAGGTCCAGGTTCGATCCCAATAGGAATCAAAATATTTACGCTCGTGTCTCCTCTCGGAAAAAGGCGGCAACCCCCCGAGAGTATCGTTGCTTACAGAAACACCTCTCGAAAATCCGCCGTTCGGAATCGGCATTAAAACTGTAGGTCCCATATGCTCGTGGTAATTGAATAATCAGCTTACTTACCACAGGCATATGAGAAAGGTGTAATAACACAGAGACCTAACGTAAGAAGAAGAAGAAGAAGAAGAAGAAGAAGAAGAAGAAGAAGAAGAAGAAGAAGAAGTGTAATATTAATAAAATTAAATAATACGTCACTTACCATTTCATTTATCTTCTGCTGCAACGTGATGATCTTCATCTCCAGTCCTTTGTTGAGCGACTTAACGTGTTCTACACTCCTAGCCTCGGCCTTTAGTTGTCTGAAGATTTTCTTCGCCTTGCGTTTCCTGATACACGATTGTACGATTATTATGTCCCTGAGTTTTTTCTTGCACGCCATCCTCACGAGATATCCACGAGCGAATCTTTGGATCACAGTCGCAGCGGCGTTGTCCTTCATTATCTTGTACCTGGTGCGAGCCATATTGCCTCTGCCAAATGTTTGTAAACCGAGAATCATACGTTTCACCTGTAAGAACCAACGCCTCTGCAGCCAGCCCTTTACTCGTGCCTGAATTTTCACCGCTGCCCTTTCCCTTCTCACAGCCTCTGCTTTTTGTCGGGCGATGTAACCCCTGCCGTATCTCTGGAGACCCAAAATCGACCTGCGAATCTTTTTATATTTATTACGATGGATCAGACCACGCGCGGTCTTCTGAATCATTATGCAAGCATCACGCTGTCTCTCTGCTCGTAACTTCTCCAAATACGCCACCTGACCAGCTCTGAAGAGTACCTTTGTCTTGCCAAACTTGAACTTGTCCTCATCGTTAATGTATCTGGCCAGGATGCGCCGGCAGGTCTCCTTCAGATCATCGCGCCGTATTTCTTTAAACTTGCAGAGGCATCGGTATCTCTGGAAGAAATCGCCGTATGTACGCTGACTCGGGAAGCCTGCAGCGGAGATTCTAATGGTCTCTAGAACGCCGCAAGCACGCAGTTGTTGCACCGCTCGCACCGGACTATACTCGAAGGCCTCCTTCTCATCATTCGGCTTGATGCAGCGCACATAGTGCGGCGTCGTGGCGTTTAGCGTGGCCATCAACATGTTAAGGGAATCACGGAACTGCGAGCCGACCGTCTTCTTATTCTGTTTGTTGGCTGCGTTCGTCAGTACGTTCTTCTGAGTAGACACTTTCACTCTTGTGTGCGGTACTGCCAACTTAGGATCTTCTTCACTGAACAGCCTTCTTAGCAGCTTGTTCTCGCTACTTCTCAGCACGTCCACTTGTTCTTCTATCACTGTGTCACGATTCTTTTCTAGGAAGCCCACAGTTTCATATTGTACGAGATCGGCGAAGTGATGTATCAGGAAGGCTGTAGTGCCGAATCGCGGTTTTTCAAAATGTTTAGACTTGATGCACTTGGTGTACAACTTTTCTGCCCAGGAGGCGTCCGAACCCTTCGGCATGCGACACTCCTCGTCGAGAAGATCTAGAATACCAAGTTTGGTCTCGATCAGATCGATACATGGCTGATTATCATAAAAATCGATGAAAGTCCATTCTATATCTTCTTTCAAATATTCCTCCTGCTCCAATTTAAAGACATGCTGGTTGAACTGTTGCTGGAGTTTCTCGTTCGCGTAATTGATGCAAAATTGTTCAAACGAGTTTATCTCAAACGTTTCGAAGCCGTAAATGTCCAATACACCAATGAAACAGTGTGGCTGACTGGGTGATTGCAGTGAGATGTTGATATTAGTCACGATCCAGTTAAAGAGCTCGGCATAGATATGTTTAGCCAAAGCGTCTCGCGCGCCATTTGCCTGTTCCACAGTTATAGGCTTCAGAAAGACCTCTCGTGTCGAAACGATTTTCCGATGGCACAGCCATTTGCGCATTGCGTTGATTTCGACGCCCAACAGCTCGGAAAGAACGAGTAGATGTCGATCCGATGGAGCAATGTAGCTGGATTCGGTATCCACCTCGTTCTGCTTCGCATCCTTGACGCAACTACTTATGTTTACATTACCTAAATGTAGTATGGCCGCCAGTATGCGTAGCATGTCGTCCTGCTGTTTGGATGTGAAACCAAGCATCGTCAGCGCACTTATGGTCTCGTCAAAATACGCTAGATCGTCTATGCCATCGATCCTTGGATTGTTGCCCTGATTGAGATAGTGGAACTGATTCTGGTCGGACAAGTATAACTGAGGAAGACGTTTTGCCGCTGAGCACATCTGATAAAAGATGTGATAATTTCGTTCTTCGTTTGCCTGAAATACCACCCTCGACTTCTCCAATAGGTAGGTCCTCATACTCGCACCAGTGATGTGATAATTCTTATTGAACTGAATCTCAATAAATTTTCCAAATCTGGAGGAATTATCGTTCCTAGTAGTCTTTGCATTGCCAATTGCCTCCATGATAGGCGAAGAGGCGAGAACCTTCTTCTCGACCTGCGTCTCCGTCGCTGATCCGCCGACAGTCGCGAAATACCGCATGGTATACTTCGCCGAGACGGTTTTGCCGGCGCCCGATTCGCCGGAGACGATAATCGACTGGTCATGGTTCTCCCTAAATTAAAAAGTTGAATGAGATAGATTAAATGAAATTACGTTAAATTTGAACTAATTACATATGTATTAATTAAAAATATTTTATAATATATAATATATAAACATATTTCATAATATAAATGCAATTTAAATATCCTATTAAATATACCTTTAAAGATATATTTTTTACAAGTATTTTTTAACAAAATAAAAAAATTATTTAAAAAACATATTTTTTAATATCATATTTTAAAATAATACAAAAAAGCGATTTAGAATGAATAAAAAATTACCTCAATAAGAAATAGATATGTTTTTAAAAAATAATGGAAAATTTTTATTCAATCTATGAAATTGTATTTTCAAATTTAAATATTGATTTTATTTAATTGTTTCGTATATATATATAATGTTTATTTTATATCGAAAATATAAATTTTCAATTTCAATCACTTTTTACAAAGACTATTTGTAAAAAACATTTGTTACATTTTTAACACTAATTTTTACTTAATTTTTAATTAAGGATATCTTTTTTATTCACCTTTTTAATTCATCAGTTATTAGTTATTAATATTATTAGTTTCTTATCTAACAGAAAGACTGTCTGACTTGCTTTTTAATTAATATCGCTGCAAGCATACATCAATTACACATACAATCTATAGATAAATATCGCCAAGAGATTACTCACCTCTCCAACTTCGTATAGGCTTCCTCGGCTACGGCGAATATGTGGGGTTCCAGGTCGCCCATCGCCTGACCCCTATAGGCCCATATCGTGTCATTGCCGTAGATGGGTAATTCGTTGTACGGGTTAAAGGCTACCAGGACTATGCCACAGTAGGTGTAAATGGAATGCCGTTGGAAGCGGATCTGGAGATTGTAGAGAACAGCGGGCTCGTGAAGAAACGACAGCGATGTGAGATTATTTTCTCCTATTAGTATATCGGGATTTCGGAGTGGCGGAAGATCACTGTTCGATTTGATTTCCAGTATCCTTGTCTGATTCGATTCCTCCGTGCGCACCTTCAGCGTTAGCTGATTTTGCCTATAATTCTCCAGAAGCACGGCGCCTTCCCACACTTTCTCTGGATGTGGCACCCATACTCGGCCGTCCTGTAATCGATTGTTGTTTTTTGCATTAAAAAAGTTTTGCCAGTTTTATTATACATTTTTAATAACAAACGCGGTGCATCCCTGTTTGTTAACACCGATGGTTTATAAAATTATTAAAAAGTCGATAATCGCGTGAGGTTATTGAAGTTGAATATACCTTTGTTAAAACACCTTTATTAAAACACTAGATGGTCTATTAACTTTATTTAGATTTTAGCTTGAAACAGACAATTAATGTGAAAGTTTGCATTACAAGTTCGAACATGTTTATTAATTGCACTTGTTTATATCGAACAATTTTGTTACGGCATTTATAATAATTGGTTATCGGAATGACTTTTTCAGCACATCGCAAAGACGACCGTTTTTTCTTTTTAGAGTGATGCATAAAGCTTGAGATCGCCAATAAGAATGTATCGATTCGGTCGACGAATGCTCTAATTCGGCATTATTTCATGCATTTAATGTTATCATATATTATTCGCATGCGGCAAAATATATCATCCAAGTAGAAATTACCGTTCTATTCAATCTCACTACTAATACTTAACATTCACCATTAATCATATATGTGTTGAACAAGAGACATGACATACAAGATCAATGATTTCTTTTATGCATTGTGAATACGAAATTGATCTACATAATAAATTGTACACAGGTCATGCTATTTCTACATTAGAAAGGAAGCTAAAATTGTATGAATTTATTTTTCAATTATTTTAATTGTAAAATGTATGCAAAGACATATGTACAATATATATTATATGACAATATATATTATATGACAATATATATTATATTAATTATATTATATTAATTTAAATCAGGGTTGGCTCATTACTTGTAATGAAGTAGAGTTAGAAATAGAGTTTTTTTCCTCAGTAATTTAACTTTGTTTCTTTCCTTTCATCTATAACTGTAACTTAATTTAGTTACATTTTTTTGAAAACTAGTAGCTAATTTAATAAAAATAATTAGTTATTTATTTTTTTTTTTTAATAAAAAACTATAACTATTTATTTTTAAAGTAAAAGTAACTTTCCTAATCCTGATTAAAATTTTTAATCGCGTCTGCAGATAATACTACAAATTAACACTAAGTCTAAAATCTAAAGCACAAATCCAAGAAATTAAGATATCATGGAGAAATTTAGATCGTCTGTAACTGTCAGAGACAGTTTTACAGTTTGACATTTTCTACGAACATGTGAACGACAATCGTGAGTGAGTAACGGTGTATCCGTCAAACCCAACGGGCTTTCATGTTCGTTGTAAGGATTTGTATTGTCGAAGTAGTCTACCGGGATCACCCAATTGTATTACGAATGTACTATCCAGAAGCATGTCAAGCAACGGTAAATTGGTTTTTTGTCGAAGTAGCGACTTCCCTTTCGCCGTCCCACATTTTCGAATCATCCCATAGTAACGTCAATGATCCGTAACCATAATTGATAAGTTTAATAGACAAAATAATTCATCGACTATATTAACGCAGCTTCTTTTGTGAGTCTTCCGAGACAATCGCCTGAATTCTTTCAATTTCTAAAGAAATTTTATTTATATAATTAAGTGCTTTTTGTAAATTGTATAATTGTGCTAATAATCATTTTGGTATGTAAAATAGTTTTACAAATATCATTTAGATTTGAAACATGTTTTACATTAAAATATATTTATATCGAAAAATTGTAGAAACTTAATTTTACAGATTTACAATTATACAGATTAATTTTACCTATGAAAACATGAATGAATAATCAATATGAAACGCATAATCCCAGCATAATCTCTAATTTATGCTAGGATAGTAATTACATAAAATGTCGTGTGAAATGGCAGGCAAGACTTGTAAATGTGCAACATCACGTTTACTTTAACATTAACGAGCTTCACCTTATTTACTCGCTGATAATCGCGTTGATCGCATCTCCACTGTGCGTGCGAAAATCTTTTGAAAACGATAGAAAAAAAAGTGCCGGTTTTTCTCTTTGTTAAAACTTATAAATAATTTCATTAACCGCTTTGACAAGAGCCAATTAACCGCATTTATAAAGACAGTAAAATACGTTACCCTGAACTTGGCTTTCACAGTGTGTAGGTCGTATACATGTCATTTATTACGCAAGATACTGTTTCGCTGGCTGGAGAAGAAATAAAAACGCGAACAGGTGACACGTAATAATAGCGAAATCATTGACGCGGTATAATTAAATCTCTTCGTTTGCTCTTATCGGCACGTCTTACGTTGACGTGACTCACAAAACGCATGACATTTTGCTTAAACGCAGACTTGTGCGAAATATGAACAAGATTACACTGTGTTGTACGACACCACATTAATAAACATCGTAATGTAAGTGCTTACGCTACCAGAATTGGAGTATCAATAATATTTGTGTTGTATTTAATAAATGACACAAGAGTCAGCTTGACACTTTACGTCGCGATTTGAGTCATATTCTTGCTCTAAGATTAAAAATAAATCGATGAGCAATTTTTGAAATCAAAAGATAATGATTCTTCTGTAATACAATTTCTTTTAAGATATTTTAAAATTAATAAATTAAAATTATAATTAAAAATTAATTAATTTAAAATGATTTAAATTTTAATTTAAAAAAAATATTTCATTTACAATGAGAGGATTTTATGTATAGTAAAAAATTTAAATAAAAGTAAATAAGAAAGTATGTAATATAATAAAATTTTTATTATTAAATTAATAAATAATATTTTTTTAAATACTTTTTCAGTAATTTTTTAATATATATTTTTTTAATATATATATGTATTTAAATATTAAAAAACTTGTAAGATTATATTAATTGTAAAATGTACAAATCGTATAAAAGACACACAGTATGTATAAGAATTTATACATATATACTTAGAAAATCAATGTGTCAGCAGCACCGACATAAAATTTCATCTCATGACACAAAGGTTTTTACTACAGTATATTAGTTAATTACATAAGAGACTTTCGCTGAAGCATTTGCAGAGTTCATAAAGAAAAGAAAGACGATAGAAAGGTAGACATAAAGATCGTTGAGATATTCTTGAAGTACCTGACCCAGGGGTTACATACAAGTTACAGTCAATGCAACAACATTATATTAATAGAAACTCTTACAGTTACATGATCAGTTAGATGAAAAGTATTTCTAATTTTGTTTTTTTAATTTTGTATTTATCATTTAATTATATAAGCTTCACAGCTTTATCAGTAAGCAAACTTCTCTACATAGTTCGAAATTTTACATGGATTAATACGTCTTAGCTAGCTCGCTTTGGTGGCATACCAAAGAAATTGTTCCCATGCTTTCTATGTTATATATCCACAACATGCAACAACACAGCAATAACCGTAAGGCCAATTATCACCACAAGCTTACGGAAAGAGGAATAAAAAACTCGAGTTCTCTACCGGGTTCTCATAGCAGGATTCTAAATTCTAATTGAAGAGATGTCTAGAAGACAAAAGTGATCCGCGGATCCGTCATAGAAAGTTACGATGCATTTTACGTATTTACGTAATTTCCTAATTCAATGTAAGTGAGACTTCTAATCTCACTATACCGCTTTCCGTCGCGAGTTATATGCATATGATTAAGATGCGGCATCAATAATAAACAATTTAAAAAAATATGATAAATTAAATATGTAAATAAGAAAGTGATTTATCTCCTTCAAGATCACATAAAGAACTTGGCTAATTATATTGAAATTTTATTGGCACGTAAATTTCTATTTTTAAAATACTATCTTTCTCTTTCTCTTTTTACTCTTTCTTTATATTCTTATAAATTATATTTTCGTCAAGAACGAGGAAGTGTTTTTATTATATCATACATTTTCGTCGCAGGACGTTTTGTGATCGATACCGCCCCAATTTCGCGAGAACTATTCATTGGCAATGTATTTTCTTTAAAACTTGATGCACTATACGCATATGTCGCATATGCACGAAGCTTTGTTGCTTCTGCGCGAGCAACCCTTTCGTTGTTCAAGTTTTACCACCGAGGTAAGGCTTCCATTGCATTTCACACAAAAGGCTGTTCTCTTGCTAATCATGCGATTAGCAAGATTATTTTTCACATGTTTCTTTTGTGCACAGATCAATACTAACATATAATTTTACGATAATGTTTGTTAATCTGTTTTCTAGTTTAATTATAAGTTAGTAAAGTTGTACAATCAACTCTTAAGGACACAATATTTTGAATACTAGAATATATTAAATACTTGTATAAATAACTTGTATATTAGAGCTTGTGAAGATTTTTTTGAGTGGTACAATAAAATTATATTGGCCAAAAACTTTGGAAGACCACTGTAGATTTAATGTACAAAATAATTATATTTCTGTCAATTAATTAATGAATATTATAATTAGAAATAAATAATCTCATATATATCTTGAAATGTTATTAACATATTTCTAAAATATAAGATTTTTAACCGCATGTTTTAATCTGATTTCGAATAACGATGAAAAGTGATATTTATCGGCTAACGAATTATTCTATTTTCAATATATATTTTTATTATCGTTAGTAGTTGTGCTAATTATGATGAGAAAAGTAGTTTGATTGACACTTTATCAGTGACACTTTATCAATGTTTTATGGTTCTAGTCTTCATTTTCGTGCAGTTTAAACCTAGGTAGAAGAGCAATTGGTGGGGTGTTACAATCTTATCACTACGAGGCCATCCCGGAGTGTATGATTCATGCTGACATGGATTTCTTCAACGACAAACTTAACTGTACGATTCGTTACGTATTCACTTCGTAAACATCAACATTTAAAATAAGAAGTAGAATGGCGTATGCAATATGCAAACAAAGTGTCTTTTGGATATTGAAAAAACGGACTTAAAAATGAAGAAAAGAAATTTTGATTTGCATCAGCTTATAAATATATAAATATATAAATGTAAAAATACAAAAACAATCAATGGAAATTTATACTCAATATTTATTGATATGTTCTATTTTTTACTTTTATTTTACATCCCATATTTTTCAAAAGCGCGAGGTGACAATCGAAGGGCTCCCTGAAAAAATGTTGGAAACCATTATTTTTGTGAAAAGTGATATTT
Source organism: Acromyrmex echinatior (assembly GCF_024713525.1). Classification (NCBI taxonomy): domain Eukaryota; kingdom Metazoa; phylum Arthropoda; class Insecta; order Hymenoptera; family Formicidae; genus Acromyrmex; species Acromyrmex echinatior. The sequence continues at coordinate 6,743,530 of NC_141866.1, read as the reverse complement.
TAATAGAAAAACGTTGCTTGTGCGCTAGCTACATGTTTTTTTTATTTACTAAAATTTGAAAAATATTACAAAATACAACGTTCTTTCAGTAAGCGCTTCAATTATACACCTCAAAATGCAGGTAATTATTGATAATGTTCTTTGCTTTTCGTGACCATGAAACACACGTATGATCTAAGAGCAGACTATAAAAACTTCGAAGTCTATTAACGACTGGTGCAAACAACTTCATCGAATTTACCTTTTCTGTCGTTGATATTGGCGATAGATAGTAAAATCGATTACTTATGATGCTTACATGACGTATGCATTTACCTTTTCCTATCTAATAGGCCATAAAAAACAGAAACTCATTAATCCAATTCACATTTACACTATAAGTACTGCAATTAAAGTTGCGATATACGTCAGACTGTTAAAACACACACACACACACACACACACACACACACACACACACCACATATATACTCCTTCTTTCCTACACACACAAAATTACGTGATTTATAATTAGACCTTAAAATACACTCAAGTGATGTGCGTCATAAAAAAATTGCACATTAATTTTCATAATCACAATGTCAAGCGCTGTAAAAAATAGGATCATTACATTTTAGTGCGCTTAATTTTTTATTTAACTCGACATAATGACAATGCCCTTCGGCGTAAAATAAAATGTATAATGAAGCACAAATGTATAATGACACGTGAAAGTATCTTCTTGGATTAATGCTCCTTGGATTCATGCCTTACTGAGGGATGATTAATCGGTCCCGATAAACAAAGGCAAATTTTAGTCATCGAGTCTCCATGAAAGAAAGATTGCGACCGTGAGAACGCGACTTTCCGCTTCGAGCGCGGGTGTTATGTGCGCGTCAGTAACAGCGGAATGCTTTCGTGGGATATCGCCGCGAGGACTTCACGTCTCGCGGATAAAGAGAAGGGGTCATAAAGGACCGGCGATGTAACGCCTTATTTAACACAGGAAACATTTCTTCGCGAGATAAAGAAGCGCTTCTCCGATGAAGCGCGCTCAACTGCCGGCAGAAGTTTCTCTTATCCGGATGACGACGCAATGAAATGTACTAATCTCTATGATCGATGGTGGAAACGGCGCATATGCAATCGATAATAGATTAGAGAGCTTGTGCGCAGTGATCTTGAGACACGAAAGTCCTTTCCGTCTGCGACACAGTGTAATCAATATAAGGAGAATGGTCTCTCCGTTAAGAGAAAGGGTTTCTTACAACGTGCAATATGTGAAAATGTAAACTCCGCGCTGAATCTCAAACAGGCACAATGACACAAATATTTAATGAACCATACATGGCTCTATCTCAACGAGAGTTTGATGGATCATTATTTTGTAATTTTTTTTTAATTTCAATTTCGATTTATCTGAAGTCACGAATGCGCTTTCATGCTAAAAGGTGAACTAGAATTGTTGGGAATAGCCAACCGGGTGATCAGTTCGAGGAACACGATCGGCGAGCTATGCTTATAGCCAAGCAGATCCCTTTCTCTTGCTGCAGAAAAGCAAAACGTCTCGACACGAGGCGATCTCACTACACTCTTTACCCTCCGTCATCGCAAAGACCGGTAGATTCCTCACGCGAGGCCATGAGGAACATTTCATCTGACGACGATCATTTAAGGAAGATCCACACTGGAACAATCCCGAGAAAATTGTCCCTGCTCATACTCGTCACACTTAAAAATTTATCAGAACTCAAGTTTTTATTTACAAGATTTCTCGTTCTGAAAATTTTTTCTATAATAGACTTTACACAAATTATCTTGCTTAATTATGTTGAGGAATAATAAAAAAAAAAGATTTATTTGATCAAACCTTGATGTTTCATTGTTCTATGACAAAGGAATTTTTAATCTTTCTCTTTATAACATCACCAAATATTTTTGAAATTGAGAAAAATGCGCTTTTTCACTCTCTTTCTATGGCATATTTTTTCATTTTCCGAAAATAGAAAAAGAGAGTATGCAGTCTTCTCAATTTGCAAAATATTTTGTGATGCTATAAAGAGAAAGATTTAAAATTCCTTCGTCGTAGAACAATGAAACAGGAACCGTATTTTTCTCTTTCATGCGTGTTCGATACTCGATATTTCAGCACTCTCTGAAGACCCACATAGTCGTAGTTATGCTCGAATTGGCATGATCGATGAAAAAAAATATACCTAAGGAACAGTGTCCACGTCGCCAGTTATTTTCGAGATTTTTCCCCGTATCCTCACATCCGAAGAAGCGAAAACCTGTTATAACAAAAAGCGTGATGCCCGACCTCGGGCAACCCCGCCGCTTACCTGGCCACTCCGATAAATCAACCACCAACGTCAGGGAGAAGCGTCACAGTCTTAAAGGGAATAGCATAAACCAAAGGAAATAGCACTTTCTAATCTCGGTTTTCATTACTCGGCAACACGTTAAATCCCAAGACGCATTTACTATGCATCATATTACTTTTTCTCATTTCAATTCACACGTGGATTTACTACTCATCGTGAGAAAAAATAAATTATACGTTAGACATATGTTGTTTTTATACAATTAAATTTTCAGGTTGCAGTTGTATTAAATCTGGCAAAATTCGTTTTTTTTTTCATAATACGCTTATATTACTTGTCGCACGATGATTTCCTTCCGGAACGAATCGGATGACGACGATTAACTATTGTTGAAAGGTACTATAGCGATTGCATTGTCACAGTTTAACCCGCATTGATAGCCTCGTTTATATATAATTTACATTCACGAAATCAGTCTTCACTGCGAAACACATACATAGACTAAGACTTAGACTCTTATTTTGACTTCAGGCAAGACATACACGAGACAAACACGAGATCGAATTAGCGTCGAGACCTTCACCTTTATTGTAGGATACGATCCTTCAAATGCGCGATCGATAAAAATATTTCTCTTTTTTCGACAATATTTAGAAATTTAATTGTTCGAGAAAGACCAATCAGGACTTGATTATTAGAGAGTGAGCAGCTGATTCAAAGAAAAAGGAAAAAATGAGAAACTGTGGAGAAAGAGAGCCAGTCACTGTAATAAACTTCTAAACGTATAATTTTAAATTAGCGGCTGTCTTATTTTATTTCGTCATTACTAATTATACGTATAAATATTCGTCCTCACTTCCATCATTTAGCAAATACTATAATTAAAGAGAATCACCAAAGAACAATTAATTATCTTGAAAGGTACAATTGTAATTATCACATAGTCGTGACATGTTAGGGACATTCTGAGATTTCAGCTTTGGTTAACATAATTCATTATTATTATGTAAGAAATTATTGTAAGAAATGCGGCTGTTTAACGATTTGTTAATGACAGCTGAATTACAAAAAGTGGTGCAATAATACTTTCGGAAAGAATTGATTGTTTCACATAATCGCTTTAATTCATTGTTTAATTTATATTTTTCACATAGTAATAATTTGTTAGTTGATTCTAAATCTCTCAAAATAATTATAATTATTATTAATTTTATATTGCAAGTCTCTTTTTCAAAAGCATTTCATGTAATCACAATCGTTGTTAACGAAATATTCAATTAACGAAATATTATCGCGCGATAAATTAAATACAAGCTGTTATTTTTATAATCATGCCACCTGATTTAGACCAGAATTTAGGTCTCTCATAATGGAGGTTCTCTCGCTAGCAGTTATTGATTTTACTTTCGGAAAGAAATCTCGACGGCTTGAGAAACATTTCATTTTTCCGTATTTATTAATGCATGTACAAACAGTAAAATATTTAACAATTTTTTATCGCTCAAGTCAGCGTTCTGCAGCTCGATCAGTCAGTACATGTTAATAAAAATGTAGCAAACGTTTGTAAACCGAGAATTCTTATCAATACCTTTGTTTTAAAAAAATGGGAAATAAAAGACGTGCATTTACGTAAAAAGCAACAATATATTAATTATAAATAGATCATTAAAAGTTGTAACAGACATAAATTATTGTTAGTATCAGTTTTGGGAAAAGATATTAAGTGCATGAAGAAGTAAGTATACAATCGGACATACAGAACTCGTCAATCTTGACAAAGAGAATGCTTTAGATAGGATGCCAAGTTATAGTGCTATTGATTCTCGTACACGACATTATACAAAGCCTGAGTTTAAAGGTACGTTCAGCGAGATTTAAGAATTTGTTTACTTTGTATCGAACAAAATCTTTGAAAACAGTTAAGTCATTAAGATTATTTTCAAACTTTTCAGAGACACGATTGTGCTTCTTATCAAGATATTGAAAAAAGAAGGAAAAAAACGTCCCTTGGAAACAAGAATAATAGTCTGCATAATTAAATACAATGGAGACATCTGTTATATTCAAATAAGAGTAAAAGGAATAACAGTGAGAAATATTTTCTCTTCAGTTTAAGTCTCTCGTATCATAGAAACTGTGACATGCATATTATGTAAATGGATGACCCATATTCATGATATACGTATATATTTATGGGAATGTAGCAACATAGACATAATAATAATTATAATTAATTCTTATTTGATTTTATAGTTGCGTAATAGAGGACTGGCATCTTGAAAGACTGGGAATACTTAAGTATAGCTTCTCTAGATATTTACAAAAAATAATCATTATGGATCTTTCCTGGATTGCGAATTATACACGGTGAAACGGCGAGAAAGATATATTTATTTCAAATGCCAAAGTGTTGCGCGTTGTTAATGTTTAACAAAAGGCGTAGAAACGGAGTCAGATCACAATTTCGCACGCACAACCATAAACTCACAGTGGCAGACATCGTTCCCGCAGTTTCCACTGATTGTATAACCGAGACATTTTCAACTCCAGGAGTTTCCTGGTTGATATAAAGATAAATCACGTCAAGCGAGACTTCGAGATATTATATACGACTGTAATAATCCAGATAAAATTTAATTTAAAAAATATATACAAGTCTCGTATGAATAAGTATTCAAAAATAATGAAAAAGCGGACGTAAACTGGTCGAGCTAGATTTTTTGTTTTGTTCTATTAATATATTATCTCAACTTAATATCAATGGCTACGTTTACTATCTATACAATAGGTGTATCTTTGTTTAATCTACAGGATAAATAAGGACATCTATTGTACAGGTCGCGAATTAAGGACACGGTGTAAATGTTACATAGTGTAAAAACAAACGTTCTGACCTTTCAACAACGAGTTATCTACAATGCTAATATATTAAAACGCCGCTAATATATTAATTTCATCAGAATTTAAAAGCAATAAATAGATGCATTTAAATTTTTTTTTAATTCTGGTGAAATTAACAGTGTCATTTAAATTTTTTTATCATTGAAAATAACAGGTTGTTAAAAGATCAAAACGTTGGCTATCATATTACATAACGTTAAGTTAAAGTAAATTATATATTAACACAAAACATCTAACTCACATATTTCACTTTCTTCCGTTATCTTTAATTTTTAATCCAATACTTTTATATATATGTATACAATGACAATGTGTAATTTTAAACAATAATTAAGTTTCAAAGGATTTATAAGTTATTACTATAAATATTGTTTATTGAATTCAATCCTCTCTTTTAATGCGAAGACAAAGACACCTTTTTATTTATATTTATCTTCAAAATTCCTCCGCAACTTCAGGATCAAGAAAATGGAGCAACATCCCTAATCATCTTCCATCATTCGCGCCTCTAGTTATGGAGAACTATCTGAAAATCTCTGATCACGCATCGTGCTGAATTGAAACATCCCCTTGAAGCGCAGCGTTAATCCCCCTCGAAGGACTGAAACGTCGGCGCGCAATTTTATTTACGTCAGAGGAGACCTGCCATCTTCCTCAGGGATGCACACCTGATATCAAATATAATCCCCGAACTAATTCCGCGATACCTTAACATAGAGCTCCCTCGTAGTCATCGCGATCGGTCCAGATGTCGGGCACCTGGATCAGGTAGAAGCTGGGTCAGGAGGTATACCACAGGTCAGGTACAACACGATCACACGCGCGTACCACTACACTACCGTTCACATCCACACGCGCGGCAAAAACGACGACGACGACGACGACGACGATGACGACCAAGTGTCTACAGCGTTGGACGCATGCGATCGAAAGCCGCACGCGCTATGAACACCGTCGACTTCGTCGTACGCGATGTCACCTGACAAAATTCACGGCATGTTTGTTTTTCCTTTTTTTTTCTTTCTTGGTCCCTGTCGTTCCACCACTTTTCGACGTGTTCCTCGAGATAAACGGGCACTTCCGTGAGTGGTACCAGTTCGCGCCGCGATTTATTTCTCAGGACAGGCTGCAACCTTTTGAAGGAGCGATCCGGCACCACCAGCGAGAGCAACCTCTCTCGCGAAGATCGTACCTCCACGTAAACGACGGCACTGCCGCTGCCAGCTGGCTCGTTATCGGGTTTAGATTGCGCGCCCCTCTCCGACGACCTCGACGCCCACCTTCGCCAGCCCGCATCGCGGTATCATTGATGTCTCGCTCTAACGCTCATTGGCGGCATCGTGCGATCCTCCTTGAAGAATCGAAGACCAACACTGGCGACGTTCGATGTAGAGCGGACTCTTGGAGAACGTTCCAGGTAAACAAGGAGAACGCAACTCGATGGATAGCTATCAGTCTTGGTCCAGAAAGAAACATCATCCAGAAAGTTATCATCAAGAAATTAAAAAAGTAAAATGTCTAAATATATCGCAAATGTATTGAGAAAAATATTAAATTCTTTCAAACGATATTCTCGATAAGATTTTAAAAAGCAGAAGACTCTGTGATAAGTATGAGCATAAATTTACTTTAGTTTTTATTTTACAATTGTAATTCAAGCTTTAATATTTTTAAAGGTTCTGCAATAGTTATCAGTTTTAATGTATACATACTTGTATACGATAAAAAAATAATAATATTTGTAATCAAACGGAAACTGCATTACGTATCATTGCTCGGATTAAAATTCTTGATAAACCAGTACTGGTAACTCGTGGCTTTTATCATTGCTTGTTCATCTGCCGACGTGTACCTCTGTGATCATTTGCTGGTAACGGAATTTGAAGTTCCAATATATCAGTCTATGTTAATAGTTATGCAGAATGTCTGCATAACTATTTACCTTTAGTCAAAATCTTATTCATACATAAAATGTCTATTCTCTCACAAAACTGAAATAAAAATTTGAGAGAATTGATCCAATTTTTTATTTGAAGGCAAAATAAAATTAAAAAGATATCAGTTTAATAATTATTAATAGTCATAATAGTAAATATATTATATTATATATTATATATTATATATTATAATATATTATAATTTTATTATATATTATAAAATAGGAGTTATTGAAAAAAAAAATTAAATTACATTAAAAAAGTAATAAATTCTAAATAAATAACAGTAAAAATGCACATAAAAAGTAGCTTATTTATGGATAAAACATAAACAACGAAGAATCAGAATGAACGTATGCAAGTTGCTAGAAACTTCAGTTTATGCTGGAACCTGACATTTAGTGACATTTAGCATAGATATTTAACATATTATAATAAGATATTTATTAATTAGGATAATTATATAATTTATAACGTTTACGCGTAAATGTTCAGTAATAAAAGATTAGATAAAGTACGTGACTAAGAGCATGGCATTTTTTCAATTAGTTCTCCAAGCGAGGAAGCTAGAGAAAGCTAGATTGAGATACGAAGATGAGAAATTGAGATCGATTGAGATCTTCGAGGGTGTCAAGCCGCATCTGACTTTGAAGCAGCGTCTCCGACGAAAGAGATTAAAGTGAACCTGCCATTTAACTCCTTTTAACTCTTTTAATTTATCGATCGATATCAATTTTACGCGTAAAATTCTACTTCATCATTTATATATTATATTATACGTATATCTTTAATGAGTACATTTTTAATGAGTGCTTCTCTCTCTCTCTCTCTCTCTCTCTCAATTTTGATGATATTTTTTATTTAATGCACCATAAATATTTTATTTTAGTGTACTATTATTTTTTTTTTTGTAATCAAGCTATTACACGCAATCGCACTTTTATAGATACAGAAAGAAGTTTAAGCATTTCTGGAATCGAATAATTTCCCCATTAAAGCATCTATGGATTTATAAAAAAGTGAGACTTCTTCGTATAGATGGTTCGCTTGAAAATTATACTCTGAAGAGTATTTTTGGGTTCTTGTTTGGTATATTTCTTACATATATGTTTTTCGTGTTCTTCGTGATTCAACTAAGTTTTACTCTCTCGTCTGCAACGATATTGTGCTCGATCCTCGGAATGATTCTCACACTCGGTTTGGCGTTTTCTCATCGTGTAAGGTAATTTCGCCTTACATGAATTTCAATGATATAAATACAAGAATTATGATCCATGGAATACGTAAATTATTAAAATTATAATTAATTAAAAGTATCAAAATTCTATCTTGGAATTTTTTACTTTTATTATACCCTATAGTTTTATCTTCTTTTTATATTCTTTTATGACTTTATATGAACATTTGCACAGGTGTATCGTGTTTCTGTTGCTACCGCAATTCTTTTCTAAACGTGGTAGACAGGCCTTGATAGCCTATGCCTTTATTCTAACACTTACCGGACCGGCAAAGAATGTCTTGCATAATATTAGTGTCCTTTCGGAATCTTTAGCCTGTGGACAGGTAAGCTCTCACAGGTGAGTTCTCTTACATATTCTATTTATGTCTTTATATCTTTACACAATGTTAGATCCTTGAAACACACATCCTTGGTTCTATCCTTCGTTAGATCTTTTGTTTGACCGACAATGGCTTAAACATATCATCAATTCCGCAATCTTTCCGTTGCATTCTCGAATTCATAAAATTGATTATGTCTTTTGATTCGTCATCATTATTTGAAATTGTTATTATTAATATAATTTATAAAAATATACATATAGGAACAATTAAAGCAAGCCGTGAAGAATGTAGTTGATTTAGTAAAAGAACCCTTCTACGCTTTGAGAGACGCGATATCGAAAGTAATAAAGATGGTAAAGATGGTCATGAAGAAAATTAAGCAAACTCTCGTGGCTATCAAACGACTCGTACTAAGTATACGTGAGTCAACGTTTTTCCATTGGCTTTACGTATAATCGATCTTCGTAACTTTAAAAATGTATCTTTCAGTAAGAGTGATCACGTCGGTTTTCCAATGGCTGGGCAACGTTGTGAATATTTGCAACAAGAAGCTGGGTACGCCGTTCGACAGGTGTCAGAGAGTCTTTGAAGGTGCGGTAGATGACTGCAAGGCGAAACTCGGTCCCCTTTTCGGAGGGGTTTGCAATCTGACGTACGTCGTCGGTGCTTTGTGCTACGCAGTGAAACCTCTAGACTTCATCTGCATACTCGTATCTTATGTCGCCGATACTATAGTTAACGCTGTACAGGAAAGTATGTTGACGTTATAAACGTATAAAAGATTTTTAAGAGAAAAGACTTCATAAAATACTTTATAAAGGAAGCTTTATTACTAGAATAAATTTTTTTAAATTTCCAGACTCATGTAAATATCAACGATTTTTAAATTTATCGGAATACAATCTATTTACAATTTTAAATATTCATGAAACATTTAATCATAAGCATAAAACATTTTATAACTTTTTAAATAAAAAGAAAAAGTAAGAGAACTCTTTATATTAAAAATAAAATTTGCATTAAAGTCGATAAATGAGAGTACGGCGATTTATGAATTTAAAAATTTTTCCATCAGCATAATATTGCTAAGCTTTTATGTACTTCTTTCTGATTTAATATCTTTTGCTTACATAGAGATCAAAAGATTCACTCGCCACATAAAAGCGATGTTCTACGTTAAAGTGAAATTTTCGCATTCTTTCCATTTTGAGACGAACCAAACTAAAACCATCGAAGACGTATCAACTGGTATAATTACAGAGATACGAGAGAGGACCGATAGATTTTTAGCTGTATTTGATTGGATGAGTTTCGGGACCACTTTCTTTATTTTCTTCATGCTGCTAAGGTAAATTTTAAGGTGTCATTTTAATAATTGCAACCAAAATAATTTTGTATATTGAAATATTTTCTAAAGGATTTTGCGTTATCGGCATAAATGGCTGACGAGCGATCGTTTCGATAATCGCTACTTAACTGATGATCTGCGCACTATCGATCTAATAAGAACACGTCAGGATAAGGAAACCATTTTGCCGTTAAACCGCCGCGAAAGAAATCGATACATCCCATTGACGTCCGTCACTCTGATCAAAGTAGAAAAAATAAAGCTCGCGAAATCTGTAGTTTTTTTGGGCTTAACGACGTTTAAAATCTGCATTCATATGATGGCGGATTACAGTCTTTATTGGATTCTTAGCACTATCAGGTATCACGGACGGATTGAAACAAAGGTATTTTAATGAGACTAATATTGATTAATAAATAAAAATGTATTTATGCTTCAAGAATTTTTTTAGATCCTTTAATATTTAATTATTATCTTTTACGATAAATGTAACGATAAAAAGCTACTTTTAAATTAATTTAAAAATAGCTTTTAATAATAGTGAGTGAAAATTGATTGAGAAATGTTTAATATAAATAAGTGAAGAAAGTCATATTCGATTAAAATGGATCTTAGTATATAATTTATTTTTGTATGTATCTTATAATTTCCAGTTCAAGCATCATCAATTTATTCTATTGCTGATCAATTTATTTTAAAATTTATGATCGGCAATTAGAATTTCTGAAGAATTAAATTACAATTGACGTACATTTCGCTGACTGAGTTAATTGAATGTTCTGTTAGCTTACAACCGCAATTTTGTTATCGAGATTTGCGTGGAGTGCGGCGGTGAATATCGACAATCGGCGGTCGGATATATACCGCGGCGTAGAATAATCACGATGGAAGGTAATATAATGGCGGAACGTATATATCGATCTAGGTCCAACGACCCAATTTCGTGAGCGTCCATGTGTCTGGTGACGGCTATCTCGCCGACCTTTATCGAAGCATCGTGAAAGCCTTCACGCCACACGCGAAGGATATAGAGATCGATACGATACCCTGCCTCCCAGATCCCATCCCTCCAAATTTAGATCGGTATACGCAGATTGTGACGTTGATCGCCTTCTGCTGGATTATGGCGATATTTGAACCGTACGGATTACGATTGCGGCATGTCGTGATGTGCAAATATCACCCGGAAAGAGCAAAGCAAAGAGCTGCTTGGTTGTATAATCATATAATTAGGTAATGTATTTTCAATTAGCTAATGAAGTAATCGACCGGCTCATTGATATCAAAGTACTTTTAACAAAGTACTTTTAAAGTTTTATGTTGGTCGTTGCATAAAATATTATTAAAGGTTGATGTTGGTCTATTACATTAAAAGTACGTTGTACGCTTCGTCACTTTTAATTGAGTATTAAAATCTGACAGGATTAAAATAAAAAATATTAAAAAAACTCTCTTAATATTAAATTATATGAAAATAACGATGTTTCTTCCATCGTGCAATTTTTCATTCAGTTTTTTTCTTACTTTAATCGATATAAACTGCAAACTGCGTTTAGTTAATGAGTTCAATTCGTGCACAGATCGAGAGGAAGCTTTCTGAAATTTGCACGACGCCAGTTGCGCCGCAAGTTCGGCATGAGCGAGGGCGAGAGAATCGAGAGAGTCACGTTCAGAGAACGATGTCTGGCTATTTGCCCTTTCCTGAACAAATTGTTCCCTCAAAAGCAGAACGTGTGTCTCCTGTGCGGTTCCGTGGAACGTTCCGATCGGGAACCGCACATTAAATGTGCCACGCCAGGCTGCCTCGGTTTATTCTGCATCCAATGCTTCGCAGACTTGCAGAATCTCTGCACGATTTGCCGATCGCCTATCGAGTACGGCGATTTGTCGGATATTAGCGAGGAGCGGTAAGTTCTAATAATAAATGTTGCAAGAAAGTTTAGGAAATACGAGAATAAAAGTATTATGCAACATATTACAAGCAATGTATCACGTTTTAAAAAAAAAATATTTATATTTATAAATATTAGAAAAATAATTTATTGCTTTTCTAAATAATTATTCTTTACAAGAATTATACGTCAATTTAATTACAATTTAAAGGAATATTTACATCTTTACGAGTTCAAAATATATTATTAAAACTATGTAATATTGATTTATTATCTCGTTTTTAATCGAGTTAGAGATTCATCGGATGAGCAATTGATTGCAAGAAAGGAACCTATGCCAATAAGTACTTATGTCGATGAAAAAGAAGAACTAATTGAAGAAGAAAAACCAAAAGAAGAAGAACCAAAAGAAGAAGAAATAAAAGAAGAAAAACCAAAAGAAGTAGAAATAAAAGAAGAAATAGAAGAAGAAATACCGGAAAAAAGGGTACCAGAAGAAATAATACCGGAAGAAAAAGTGCCAGAGGAAAAAATACCGGAAAAAAGAATATCTGAAGAAATGAAAGAGGAAAGAATAGTTGTTGAAAAGAAAAATGTAGCAGTCCAAACGGACGATGATAGCAGTGAAAGTAGTTCTGAGTCGGTCTATAGTTATAGTATGTACATCACTTTTATGTTTCGCATATACTTTTACTACAATATATGCCTTCAAATGCACGCAATTTATTTCACAAATCATCCATAAAAAAAAAATAAATTCGAGTTAGTTAAAATAATAATTACATGTGTCAGCTTATCAAGAAGGATCGCGAGAGATCGAAGTCGAGCATCAGAAAATGCCATTCAAAGACATCGAAGCGCAGAAAATAAGAGAAGACGTTACGATTCAAGTGAGGCATTATAAACAAACAAATTTTATTAAAAATTTATATATATGTATATATAAACAATTTTTTGCGAAATTAACTTTAATAAACAAATAAACTTTTCGAATTATAATCTAATACTTGATATCATGATTTGTAGGTAAATAAATTATCAGTTTTTTTAGAAACTTAAAAAAGCTTAATTTTTTATGCTAATAAAAAAGCAAATTGGCTTCAATAATAGATGCCAATAATCAAGAACTGCTCAGTAGAAAAAATGTTTGATTTAGATTTTTAACGAGCCATTGGCGAAGGAAGTTACTTCGAGCAGCGAGGATCCAACGTCCTGTTTCGTGGTAAGAGCTCGTAGGAGGCTTCGTACCAGATTGAAAAGGAAATCCTGCTCTTCCCCGCGCAAGAACGATTCCAGCTCGTCTACGTCAATAGCGGACACCGAGTCTTGCGCTACACAAGAGCTAGATGAAGAAGAGGTAATTCACATTAAGATAGACGACAGCTCAAAGGAATTACTCTTAAAAGACGGTACTGCCAAAGCAAGAAAACGAAGTAGTCGCGTAGGAAGAATCCTTGCTGCACTCACAAAAATTTCTTGGCTCGGCAAAAGAACGGTAAAATAACATCGATATCTCGCTAGCATCTTTTTTTCATTTCATTTTTAATCAGTAATTTCTGCATCGATCATTTACAGTGAATTTTCGTTTCCTTTTAGACGACCGATAGCGACGGCAAATGGCGAATGAGAAAACCGTCTCTCCTAGATAGAATAGTACGGATGCTTTCTGGAAATCAATCTACCTCGCCTGTACAAACGTATCGACGAATTCGTACTACGAAAAAAGATGCGAAGCATAAGAGCTCTTCCTCCGTTTCCTCGTCTTCCACCGATGAAGAGAACGAACAGCACGCGCTCTTAAAGACGCACGATCGGCAAGTAAATTGTTTGCAAATCATTTCAGATCATGACGATTCCGAGGATAACATTTACAGCAGAAATTATGATTCGCATCGTGCACGACGCGGAACGATCTGTCGCCAACCAGATTCTCACGTGAGAGCTGACGATGTAAGACTGAGACACCCTCACGAGAAGAAATTTACGATGAAAAAGTTACCAAGGTATAGCAAAACTATATAGCTTAAATTAAATGTCACTAAACAATAAATATGAAATCTATAATATCGCTTCATCATTTATTACAATTAAAAAATTGTCATTTTTTAGTTGCTTGCAAAAAAGAGCTGAAAAGAAAGAAGATTACTTTAAAAGAACATACTTTTATTCCTTTGTAATCAGTTATTATATTAAAATTATACTTTAAAGTTAATATTACAAAATTTTAATAATTCAAAATATTTATTTTCTGAAAAAAACTTTGCTTGTTTTTAATTGTCATGTAGTAAACAAGCGATATATAGATATTTTTATAACGCTAATGTGCACAATGTAATCCATGTTATAGATATCTTCAGCCAATTTCGAAGGATACGGCATATTTCGAAGTGAACGAGATTAAAGATTCGCAATCGAAACGAGGATGTGTTCTTCCGACGGAACGTGTTAATATTTTATCAAATACCAGAATATTCGACAATCAAAAAATAGACAAATCAAACGTCACTAGTGATGATTACACTCAAGTATACTTATCATTTTCTACTTACTTCTGTAAAATTTTAATTCTCTGGTTAGCGTTGAGTATTAAAAAAATATTATATTTTAACAAAATTAAAATTATTATCTGATGAAAATAAGCAGTAATTTATTTACACATTTATTTAATATTTCTCAATTCTTATAATGTTATATTTATTTGTATTAATAAAAAATGGATTTATTTAGATTCCTTGTTCGTGCATGTCACAAACATCTTGCGATGTCAAAGATAGCATAAGTCAATCGGATGTGAGTGTTACAGAACAAACTAATGAAATGTCTAAAACAGACGCAATGTCGGAAACGAAATTCTTGACTACTGATTGGGAAAGATTAGATCAAAGTATCTTCTATTTTAAAATACACAAAAAAAAGAAGCATAATCAATCAAGCATATTTGTCTGATTTTCAGAAAAGAAAGCAGAAGAAATTGTCACTACGGAAGAAACATCGATAGATAGTGAAATAGAACAACAAAGAGGTAAAGCTCTAATCGAAAATAATCGAAGGGGATCGTTAGCGAAAAATAGCAAAACAATTGCGGAATTAAATAATTTTGCAGAAGAAATAGGTGTGAGAAAATACTTTGTCAAAAAAAAACAAACTGAAGAATTATCTAGCGAAAAAAAAGCCAGAAAAGAAGTAATAGCATCACCTTCGAAAGTAAATGAAAAAGCTCGATTGTACGATCCGTTGGCTAGTTCGGAGTTGTACAGCGTCACGTGCCAAGTAAAAAGACGCGAAAAACCTGCCATGGAAAAATTAACGAAGCAATCGGGAACGGTAGAAATACGTATTGACGATAGAAAGTCGGCGGAATTTGAAGAAGATATTGAAATGGAACAAAAAAGTGTTCAGGTTTCCGCGCATGAAACTAAAAAATCTGCACTCGAAAAAAGTATTCAAACGGATCTGCGAAAATCTGAAAAATACAAAAAGTGTGATAAGATGTTGCATATCGACACGCAATTTTCCAGAGCAGCTGACTTAGAAAAGAAAAAGAAAAAAGAAAACAGAAGACATGAAAAATGGATCGATAAATATAAACGTAAACAGAGGTAACGAAAAGAGAAAATGTAATGAAAGAAAAAATTTTTTTAAATTACTTAACGTATTTAATTATTTAATTTACTTAATCTATTATAAGAATACAATTTCATGTTATATATAGAGAACCTGATAGTAGTTCACCACGGAAAAAACAAAAATATTGCAATAAGCCAACATTGATTAAAGAAAAGCTTTATGATAGAAGAAAGCAAGGAATGATTTACAGCCGCGATATGCAAATTCATGGACATCCCAGGTAACATTCTCATGTTGTATTTTACATTTAAGTTTCTAAGATCAATGATTTGATAGTACACGACACGCGGAAGACTTTCTTTGTGTAAGTCGCACAGAATGCTGTGCTGATAGTATTCGAAGACGGAGAAGAATCGTTCCTCCGTTAAGATCATTAGCTGAATTAAGAGAAGATCGTCAAACTCAGTGTAATCTTCGCGACAGGGAAGATACTCAAAGCAGGAAAGATGATGCCTGCGATCTGAAGTCTGCAAACAAGCCAAAAGTCTGGTCTTGTCATGTTCAACCACAATTTACAGCATCTAAACAAATAGCTTGCTGTCAAGATTATCAACGGAAACTTTTGAGTTCATATAATAATGAGTATGTTTATATAGAAATTTTATCCTATTTTAGAGAAAATAGAAATATATTAAATAGGAATATTATAGAAAATATACAGAGTGAGGCAATAATTATTACAATCTTAAATATCTTCAAATTTATAAAATGCAGAAAAAGATTTGCGTAACCAAAATTGCAGGAGGCTATCATATGGCGATAATAATTTGTCGAGGTGAAGGTGCTTTGAAGGTCATCTTAATTTTTTAAATAAATTCGAAAATTTTTTTTTCCATAACATGATAGGGACGTTCAAAACAAGTCAGAACTTATAACCCAAGATTATCAGACAAGATTGAAAATTAAAAACGATAAAAAGTTTATCATAAACTTGCGTTTTTCTATATATATATATTGTATATTATGTAACATTTTATTTGTTATTTTATTATTAATTAGCATATTAAATGATGTTTGTAATATTTATAAAAGATGATGACTATTACTATCAATACAACATTGGATTTTTTTACTGTTTAGTCTTTAATAATCACTGATTAGTTTTTAATAATTTCAAAAGTTATCAACGCATAGGCTGCAATGATTCGTTGTTGCATCTTTTGAGATAGTTGGTTCTTCTTTATAAATTATATCTTTTATTGTCCCATAAAAAGTTCAGTGGTATCTGGTGAATGAGCTGGTCTATACGGTTCTCATGTCTATTCCAGCGATTTGCTGGAATTAAATTGATTAAATTTTTCATTAAATTTATTTCTTGTAATCAATGAAAAATGAGTCGAATATTCATCGTGCGGTACATTGTTCGTCCTGTGATTAAAGACAAGTTTTCTAATAAAAGACCGAATATATATCTAAGAAAAGTGATGTACTTGTTTCCATTTAGATGTCCGTCGATAAAATAAGGATTAATAATTTTGTTAGCTATGATATTCATAGTTCTTATTTCAAGACTGTCTTAAGTAATGTTTTAAGATGTTACCAACACGGTTTTATGATCGATTCATAACATATCTTGAGTCTGTACTTAAAATAATTTTAAAATATATAAGACTTATCTATATATATATAAGCCGATATTGCACCATATATATTTAGAGTGCTTCTGATATTTGATCTGCTGTAACTAATAAGAATATATTGTCCAGAAATGCAAATTAACATTCCTGTGATTAGTAAATACCTATTGTCTTATCAGTAACACGATATGAAAAATGAATAATTGTTCCGAATTTGATATTGAGCCCCTTAACAAAATTCAATACAATTCACAAAATTCATTTCATATAATGCTTCGTGAAGGTCGAGATAGTATAAAGGTGTAATTTGTAACGGTCCAAAATGTAGAATACATTCCTTAGACTAATAACAGTTTCTGGTTCAGTTTGTCGCAAACTAATGTGAGAATTTCGAGCCACTTTGCACAAGAATCCCAATTTCATTCCCTTCATAAGTTATTCGCTTTTCATGTTCACTTTTACTTTTATTTAAGCTACCATTTTGTTTAAGTTTATTGCATACATTTTTAAATGTTCAATGCGAACGTCGAGTACGATCAGAATAGCATTCAGCGATATAATTTTTTTTCGCATTAAATTTTGTTACATTCTCCATAAATGAGAATCTTATCAATTTGTTCTTGAAATGGATACATTTTGCACGATTGATTGATTTATTGCAATATGATAGCTCTCTTTATATCATGCAATTTGATTACACAGTTCTTTCTTCTGGATCTCATAGATCTGTAAAGATATATCTAAGATAGTAATAATCCCATCCTGTATATAGAAATATTTAAATAATTCAAATTTCATCCGCTACTTGTATTTATATATAACTCACAAAAATAAAATATTACAAATAAAGCAAGATTTTTAAAATAAAGTCTGATGATACATATACACATACATATATATATATATATATTTATTTAACTGGATAAAATATTTATTAAAATATTAATAAAGTTTAGAGTAAAAAAATTAAATCAGTTTTTTAAATTACAGTTTATCAGAAAAGAAATCACAGCATGTAAAAAAGAAGTACGATGTTAATGTACGTAAAACCAGATTAGAAGTACCTATGTTGAAGAAATATCTACCTGCGTATCAAACGCCAGGTTTAATAGAAGAGCTGAAAGAACACGATAGAATGAGATTAATTCAAGAACGAGAAGCTAGAAGATGGACGGCTTTGAGCGCTCTTCGAAATACGAAGGATTCTCTCTCGAGTACAAAATCGAAGGAGTGGGCATACGGTACTTCTGTAATGTGCGATGAAAGCGTTAGCAGACTAACTTCGGTAACAAAATTTATTTTAGCTCTTATTACCTATTATCTAAAAATTATCTAAGAATTCTTGAACTCTGTCGCATCTAGTAACATGCTAATTCAGCTTGATTAATTTCCCTGATTGAATCTTAATATACTTTGTTGCTATGTGATTGTTGGAAATGAAAAGTATTCTCAATGTGATTACGTAGCAACATGGTAGCTTAAGAATGAAAGGTTAAAGATATAGAATATCTCTTAGTTTCGATATGAATACATTCCAAGGTCTCCACAAGACTGACCGAGGGGAATACCCTTCCATATCAAGAAACGCAAACTTTCAAAGACGTGGTGCGAGAGTTTCGGAAGAAAGTGATGAAAACTGACAAGCCTCTAATATCTTTATCTCAGCGCGCAGACAAATGTAAAGATCTGAAACAATTATTTCCTCCGAAAAATGATCATGAAATTACGACGACGTCGAAGTTTAAGAAAGTAAACAAGTTTAAGGTAAATGAAACTTTATTCACGAGAAATTTAACCGGGATTAGGATGGTAAAAGTGAATTTATGCGTAAATTGCAGTTAACCACGGAAAATTCAGTTGCATGTTGGCTTTCAGTATGGAAGCTAAAACAATTTAAAATTAATTTATGCTGTTCCGGAATTTAATGCATATAAATGCTTTATGTTTCAATAAAATATAATTAGTGTTATAATTAATGTTCGTATGCAGCCAAAGTGTGATAAACGCGAAAGAGAAGAAGAGTATACTACAATATATGACGCAACTCAAAAATTTCAAAGTGAATCGTTTAGCGAGATCTCATCGGTTTGCAGTTACTGCGAACATCGTCGATTTGATGTTTCAACTTCGGCTGACGAAACCACAGATAATAATGTTGATATCTCATAAATATGTTTTAGCGCTATAAGAAAGAAGTTTTGTAATTAGTGTGTTAGTGATAAATATTATTTAAATGTTAAGATGGCTTTATCTGTGAAATTTTCTAAAATATGTAAATAATTAAAAGTCTAATTAAATTTTAGATATTGATAAGTTTAGCAGAATTTATAAGCTTAATTTATTTTGGAATGATATCAAATTAAAAAAATAATAATCACTTCTCTGATATCAAGTGTTTATCAAGTAGCGTTATGGAGCAACATATCAAATATTTAATAAAGTTGATAATAATATTAAAAAATCGCGTTATTCGCATTCACGTATTGTATACGAATGCAATTATTCACTTTATGTGCATAACTGGATAACATGAACTGCACTGAAGTTTGAAAACAAGTACAATGACTACCAGAATCAAAAGCAAACAACAGATTTCTTATCGTTGGTGTTAAATGCTATTACGACTAAATGATTAATTAATAAGCTCAATGAGTATGAGTCAAAGTTGTACTGTTTGAAAATCCATTTACTAACGCGGAACCTTCGAAGACGATCGTATATTTTTCACAGGCAAATTGAGAACGCTCGTAAATCACGAAGGATTCCGAAACTCGTGACCATCGGAAATGCGATCAACAAGCTACGTGAATAATGTATTGGTCGATTTCATGTGTATACATACCATCGAAACAAAAAAGAAAGATAAAATGGAAATCGAAGTCCTTAGAAATGAATAGCTTCCTTTTTCTGTATTTATTCTGTAGTTATTTTTGAATTGTATGTTTGATTATTGTCAGATTTATAAATGATTTTAACACTTAAAAATTTTGTTTGGAGAGATAACAATAGATGTGCTCTTCAAATTTGTTAATTTTTTAACAATGTATACATGTTATTAAGAATAATATTTTTATAGAATAATTAATTATGAGATTTCGGAACATAATAAAAAATTCATATTAATAATTCAATAATATCAACAATTCAATAATATCAATAATTTATCAATAAATAATCAGAATTAAAAGTTATTCAATACATAGAAGTGCGTTTCACTTAACGCTCGCAATGCTCGAAATTATTTCGTCCCTGCTATATACCAAATGTTAAACAAGGATAAATAATGTTCGTAATCGTCATAAGAAAAAAAAATAAAAGACGTACGAAAGTAACTTTCAACATTTTCTTTCATTACTATGTCAATATGACGTGATACTTAACCAAGTAACTCAAATTTTCAAGTATGAACGATTGTAGTTTTACGACGAAGAATGTAAGCATTTCTAAGAATTTAAAAAAATAAAAAGAACAGTGAGTTATATATTTGTGTAACAAAGCTGAAGGAAACATGCGTCACGAGAAACGATAATGGGGGGTAAGAAGCTTACACGGGCAGAAACGATTAGGGTTAAAAATCGAAGCGAGAGGAAAAGCAGTAGATTCTCAACCGACAGAGGATTTAAAGACTCAAGAGATAGAGCACGGTATTTTCCGCACAAAAGATACTTTTGCACAGTGCAAATGTAGCTTACCTCTTCCGCGACGTAAAGACCATCGGTTTTCCCCGTTGAGGATCAATACGTCGGTCTTCGCCGATCAGCCGAAAGTAGGAAGGAGAGAAACTCTGGAAGCTTTAACGTGGACGAAGAGAAGGGAGAGAATATCATGAAAGAACAAGAGCCGGAAAATAAGGCGGAAAATGATAACAGAATGCCGGAGGCGAATTGCGCGTGCACTTTGGAAACGTGCGGAGAGAAAAGGATCAAGCGAGATATTTGCATGGATATATTGGCGAAAAAGAAGGTACTCGCGCGCGATGAAGATACGAGTCCAACAAGGCTCAGTGAGATGATCAACAAAGAAATAAACGATTCCCTTAAACGGATCAATAATTCTATTAAAGATGCTATGAAAACTCTCGTGAAAAGCTCAATGGTACCTATAAGATGCAAGTATCCACAACATATCTTTAGAATTTTTCTCTAGATATTTCATATTTTTCGTAAAAATATAAAACTAAACACCAGTAGATTAAACAATGATGTCAAAAATATTTTCAGTTTTGTGTAATTTATTACTCCTTATAGAAAATAATTAAATAACAAGATAAAATTTTGGTAAATAAACTTCTTTGAAACAGGAAGAGAAACAGTTGATCTTGCCCTGTTCAAAGGAACCTAAAGGAATATCCGATGCAAGTCGATCTCGCGCATTAGAAGAACGTTGCAAGGAATCACTCAACGTTTGCACCAATCGACAAACTACATGCCATGTTTCACGGCAGCGTGATAAATTATCCACGCATGACAGTTCATATTTGTGCAAAAAAATGCATGAGAACGCAATACCATTACTAGCACAAAATAAAGTTAACGGTGAAAGAAAGAGTAAAAAGTATTCGAAATCAGCGAATAATGTGAACACCGATAATCGCAGAATGACTGGGAATGTCAATATCTATATTTGCTCGGAGACTAATGACAGTAACCAGGTAAGTTATCAAATAATCTTTTTTATCCAATATAAAACGTATAATTCAGATTTCAAAATACATTAATGGATTAATATTTTGTTTAAAGACACATTTATATTATGCTTACCATTATGAATACATTATGTATAATTATAAATAATTTAAGTATTTACATTAATAAACCAATACGGATAATGATGGTACCATGAAAAAAGTGAAAGCTAATAAATATTAATGCTGGAATTAATTATTTTGTCATTATGTCCATATAATATCGTACTATAATTATTTCAATGATATATTATAAACTAGAAATAATTATTAATTTATCTGATTATTAAAATATAATATCTAATTATAACTGGTTGTGTTCGAAAAGGGAAGAAAAAAATTAAGACCTCCTTACACAGATACAAGCTCTAATACAATTACCGAATCCAATTCGAGAAGCGCTAGCGCTAGCAGTGCTTCATCATGTAAGCTCATAAACAGGATAAAAGAGAAACAGAAGAAATTGCTAGTGCAGCGGTTGCCTAATTTTATTCATGAGAAGAGTGACGATAACGAAACATTACAGCACAGGATCAGCAGGAAGGAATTGAGCGAAGCCAACAGCAAGGAAGAAACAGATGTCAACGACGAATACGTCCGATGCAAGGGCGCTATCTCATCGACCAAAGACGATTACTACTGTAAAGATATGGATAACATAGATCTTCAACAGGACTCGTCGTACTTAACGGTTCCGTGTTCGAGTTTCAGCGCGTGTAACAATAAACATCCAGAGTCTTGGATGACCACGTATCCTTCAGAACCAAAAGCCAAGCTAGACGACAATGATGTCTTCGTGTCAAGAGCGATTTGTACTGATGTGGAACAAAGGAATTATCGCAAAAATAACGATCGTAATAATAATGTTCGCGGAAACGATAGCGAATGCACCATGTGTCATGCGGTCGATGGTAGCAGGTGGTTACCGAAATCGATCTACACGGAGTGCGCGTTCGGCGAGGAACCTAGAGAGTATTTCGCAGATGGTTGTAAATATCGAAATAAAATATTCCAGGATTCATCAATAAATCGCAA
The DNA here is from genome assembly GCF_024713525.1 of Acromyrmex echinatior. NCBI lineage: Eukaryota > Metazoa > Arthropoda > Insecta > Hymenoptera > Formicidae > Acromyrmex > Acromyrmex echinatior. Next base: position 6,720,663 of record NC_141866.1, on the reverse strand, counting down.
TGATATACGGAAGAGGCAGACAGGATATAAACGCTTGCAACAATCTCTCGGAAGTTGCCAAAGGGAGATAATAGCTCGACGATGGTCCACGTGTAGTTGTATTGCGGAGGAGGATGAAGATTATTGCAAGAACATTGAGAGAGACAAGAAAGAGCTCTCTCAAAATGTGTGCAATGTCGCAGAGAGTCTAGAAAAAATATCCATTTGTCGAACACCTAGAAAATTAGTCAAAAGTGTAACTGTATGCGAGACGTCACCTGACGATGGGAAATGTTTTGAAAAATCACGAACATGTAAGAAGGAAGAGGAACATTTGAGTGTGTGTGAAACAAGATTTGGAAATTCGGTCGAACCTTCGAAAGTAACAACAGTCTGCCAGGAATTCGTTACCGAAGAGCATCCGGAAGATATCACAGTTTGCAAGACAGCATTTAGAGAACCGAATGGGCTCCCGGAAGAAGCAATAGTTTACAAGACGGAACATTCTGACTCCGAAGATACTCTAAAGGAAACAATTTGTAAGGAGATTCTCGATTCAAACTTTGCCAACCAAGACGTTGTTAACAGAGCATCCCTAAACGATGTAAAGGATAAACTTGTGGAAGAAAGTACAACTAGCTCAAACTTAAATAGTCCGAAAAAAAATGCTGGCAATAAAAGGATGGTAAAACCAAATAATAAATATGATGTTGCTAATAGTTGTTGTACGGGACAACAATTTACTAATGAACAAATAAACAAAATGATGAATGATGGATCGAAAAACGTACCTCGTGTTCCTATTGAATCAATTAAAGACTCTAAACCATTGTCAAAAAATGTTTATTCTACATTACCACGCGCGCAGTTTTATAATCGCTCGAATCTTGTATCTAATTCCAGTATAAAGAAAACATCGAAATCTCATATTAATCAGCGAAGAATGCAATCGCTTAATCGATCAATGAGGAATCACTTTCAACAATCGAATAATCCTACGCAAAACTTGATATCAAATAAAAATAATCAACAAGAAAAAAAAATATTGGAAAACTCGCAAGAAAAAGAAGAGAAGCAAGATATTTCGAAAGAAATGAAAACGATTGAGGACAATCAGAGAAAGTCACTTTTACATCGACAATTAAAAAAATTGATCGATGTAATTAAACGTGGTAAGACATTTATTACAGACAGAATAGAAACAGGAAAAATTGAAGCAAAGGAAACAATTGCTGATGGTGAAAGAGATGTTGAACAATCAGAAATTGCTTCGAAAATTGAGGATAAACTCAATGATACAAAAGATCAGCGAGAGATTATTAAAACAGTGACTATATCAATGAAACCACTACAAACAGAGATTGCAGATAAAGGTATATTATAAATTAATTCATCTTATTCTTAATTATCTTAATCTTTAGACAGGAGGATCTTACCTTAATCTTTAGGAGGATCTATTTTTCAAACCTTACAACTTTTCTTGAGATAAGATTTATTGTAATTTATTTTTTTTTTCATTGTATTTCTTGTTTTAAAATATGACACTATTTTAGTATCATTATAATAGTTTTCTTGTCTTGTAAAGCTTAATTATATAAAGCTTTCAGAATTATTTCCATAAATTTTCTGCAATATTTATTTAAATTGAAATATAAGTATTACATAATAATATAATAGCATTTGTTTAATATGGATAAAAATTATTGTTAGCCAATTTGATGCGGCATTACATTAATTTTATATATATATTCATAGAAATTAGAAAAATTTTTGTAAGACCAAAACCAATCACGCTAGTAATCGATTTTATAATTTTTGAAAAAGAAAAAAAGATGGATATTCAAAGAACAGACCAGACAATGCCTAAATTACTACGTGTCATCGCGGCGAAGAGATCGCATGTTCTACCAATTGTAGTGACAACTGATTCTAAACCCCAACAGCCTGAAGTACTATCTGTTCCTGCTAAAAAAATTACAACTCGTGTCAACCAAGAGAAACTCTCAGAAGAAAAAGTAACTTTGCAGGAACATAGTCCCGTGAAAGTTACGAAAGAAATAAAAGCGGATGTTGTAATTATGCCTGAAATGAGTGTTACCACAGTCGAAGATGCTCCAAAAGATGTTGCTGATAAAAATACAGTTTCCCGAGATATTCTGAATGATACAACAAAAATTTATGTCGCTTGCCCGCAGAAAAAAGTAGAAGAAAAATTACAAAGACTTATTCTTTGTAAATGCAGTCTACCTTCTGATTCGAATGGTTGTTTGTGCTCGATTGCCAAGTATATGAAAGACCGTGTGCCTTGTTGTCTGCAGAAGAAATCGGAAGAGGAACCGCAAAAATCTGCCCTTTGTACACGCGAATTACTTTCCAATTCGAATAATTATTTATATTCCATTGTTAAATGCACAAAGTGCAATAATATTATTGATAATTGTCCTTGCAAAGATAATAGATTTGAACAAAACAAAATTTACTGTGCATATTGTCGTTTATCAACTATGCAATGTAGCTGTACATTAAATCTAAAAAATTGCTTGAAGACTGATAAACCAAAATTTCATGGTACATCATCTTCAAAGATCAGCTCCCAAATCTGCACAAATTATTGTATAAAAAAGCGGAAAGAACGCAAGTGCAGAAAGACCGCGGTCTGTTGCCATTCTCACGAAGAATGTAAATGTAAATGGTGTGCAACGCGCGGTGATTTTTCAAGAATTATTGATAAATGCAAGTAAGAGATATAATAAAATGGTATATATTATTTTAGATAAATACGTTTATTAAATATTAATTAGTGAATATTTATTAATTAGATATTTCGATATAGTTTTTAATTATAATTCCGAGACAAAAAAACAATACTCAGATATACATATTTTTATAAATCTTTCGGTCACGATTTCCTGAAATATTTGACAGGTGTGGGTCACAAGAAAGGTGCAGTAACTGCGGTAAACTAAGAAATCAATGTTACTGTAATACATTGACTTTAGTAAAGTGCCATAAGAACAAGAAAACCGGCAACCGCAAGAGGACAATGATTTGTCTATACTGTGATAACCCTCGAGACAAATGCACATGCAGAGCACCAATCGGAAAGTGCTTGTATTGCGGATTGCCATCAGATGTTTGCAACTGTCAAGGTGACAAGGGTCACGTTCGTGATTCTGAACGGATTGCTAAAAGATCGAATGAGAATCGAACGATTTGCGTCACCAGTTGGAAACCGAAGAGGGAAATCAGACAATATTTCGAAAGAAACTATAAAGATTTCGAGCCGTATTCCACTAAAGAATGTCAGTGCTGCAAAAAATCAAAACGACAACGTCCTGAGGAACTACCTTATCAACGACTAAATGCTTTCTCAGAAGTGATAAATGAACTGCAACAGAAGATGAGCGAATCTGTATGCTGCGCACGATGCTGGAGAAATCCTTGTTGTTGTGGATTACCGGTCGATCAAGATAAGAGAAAGGAAGAAAGGAAAGCCAAAAATCATCTCAAGTATATAAAAGAATCTTTTTTTGACAAGATTTCTTTTTCATTTATTTACATAATACTAAAAATAAACTTTTATATGGAGTCTTGTATAAGTTTCATGCTACATGAGTACTCAGACGGTATCCATCATAGAATTTCATGCCGTTAGATTTTAAATGGTTCTTCATTATTTCTTATCCTTCAAGATTGTCTTCAAATTATTATTTTAATAATTAGACTTAGCAGTAGTTTGACTAACGGTCAACGTTCTAAATAATTCCCCTATATTCTCTTTCTTCTACTGAGTGGGTCAAAAGTATCGAATCGATAAAATATCTAAAAATAATTTAATGCTTACGAACTTAAACTTCTTAATATTAATTATTATAAATAAAGTAAATCAATGATTTTTTAATGTAAAATGATTATTTAAAATTAAAATTTTCCAAATAATGCATATTCAGAGCTATCTGATGATATTTAAGTGAAAACCATCAAAATTTTAAGTAGTACGTTTAAGTATATACTTGAATTAACATAAAAGTGATATATCTTGATTTAAGCAAGTTATTCTATTATAGTATAAACATCTTAACAAGTAGCAAATAATTGTTTAAAACTTTTCTGCAGTTAACTTATTTATTATATTAAACTTTTGTGCTAAATTATTCTTGTATCTACCATTGCTTAGTCACACCAAAATAGAAAAGTCATCTGAAAGCAAGTCATCAAATAATTACCAGAATCGAAATTCCAGAAACGAGCGTAAAAGCACTGAAAAATTGATATCATTTCGACATATTGGTTGCGTTTGTAAATTAACACCGTGCAGATACAAGAAAGACAAATCCAATTGTAAGAGACCGCTGGCAAAATGTTATTACTGCAAGAGTTTGCCTTGCACGTAAGTAAAACAAATTACATTTAGGATTTTAATTGCAAACTTTTTTTTACATGGCATTGTCAGTATCTAATTTATATCGGCACCGTTTGAACGCTAGAGATTTTGTAAATAAGCGAATGTTACTCTTACGCTTTGTTTCATCAGGGCCTTTATTCTTGAAAAGAAACGTAGAAAAATAGGGAAATATGTTACACTTATTGTCAGTATTTTACTAATATTTTTCGTATACCTACGTATTTTTCTTTTTAAGAATAGCCTAGGCCTAAGGCCCGTATATGTATGACCCTTCTTATTGTTGCTTTCTTTATTGTATTCTTTGTTGCAGTTGCATTACTGTAAAATAATTAAAGCCATGCAGGTACTCATTCGATGATTCACCGCAATGAAAGCAAAGACGAAAAGAATTTTACTAATTCAAGAAATAGATACAGGAAAATAAATGACGTTTAATTATATAGTACTTGTAATCGTTGGTGAACCAAATAACAAGTAAATATAACAGCGGTGTATAGTTGCATAAAATTCACGTATTTAAAAGACAAAAGAATAATAAAAATATTTTAGTTAATATTTTTATGTCAATAATATATATTACTTAGGATATTCTAGTTTTATCTTCATTAATTATTCTCGATTTAATTTTTATATTTTATTAAATATTTTATTAAATATTTTATTATTATAAATATTTTACGAAATAAATAACATGTCATAAATAAATTATTCATGCTCGATTTTACAACTAATAAAACGGAAAATTTGCAAATATTATTCGCGACTTTCGTTAAAAATATCTTTTTTATTAATTTTATAGCATTAACAATTCTGGACTAACAAATCCTGGATTAACTCATGAATATAATTTCTGGCGTATGTATGGCAAATATTTTTTTTATGTGCTCCAAATAACAAAGCTAATCTGTGGCATACAAAATTATTTTTATGATTTAAACGAATTATATGCACAATATTTCAACGAATAAATTGATCATAATTATACGTACATAATTATAAATACAGTTTATATTTATGTTGCTAAAATAATTAGGATATTTTTATGATTTCTAATTTCATAATGTTTTTGAATAATACAGATTGTTAACTAAGACTAGTAATATTTCATAAGAAAATCATAAGAGAGATAAGAGAACTCAGCTCTCTATATGTGTGTGTGTGTGTGTGTGTGTGTGTGTGTGCGCGCGCGCGCGCGCGTGCGTGCATGCGTGCGTGCGTGCGTGCGTGGGTGGTCTGTGTGTGTGTGTGTATACATATATCTTGTACACATACTTTGTATATTGAAAAGAATGTAAATAGCCTCGAAACTCAAGAAAACAAATTAGCGCCATCTTAATAATTATCATATGACGCGATAACAATTGATAAATACCGAAATTTGAGTAATAACGTATTTCACATATTTTTCTGATATTTTATAACTCGAGTCATCTAAAATATTCGATAAATATATATACGTATTTATTATACTTCTTTTTATATACTTATTTATAATATCTAATTTCTTTTAGATTGTTTATAATAATATTATTATTCACATAATATCTTGAATTATTCTTAGCCTTATATTATATTATTTAATTTATATAATACTTCTCTTTATTTTTTTTTTTTTTAAGACATACAGGATGTCCCGAAATTCGAGAGTAATATTATCGCAGCGTGAAACTTGGTGAAAAATTAAGTAATAAAAATAAAAAAACCACTTTTTTCGTAAAATAGTCTTTTAAATATAATTGTTTAAAATTTTACTAATCATAAATGTTATTTAAAAAGTTATCTATTTATATCTAATATCACTGCATGCACTTTACACGGACAGATGACTTTTTGATCATTATGATTAGTCAAATTTTAAACTTAAAAAACTACTTTACGGAAAAAATGATTTTATTACTTAATTTTTTACGAAGTTTTATATTACAATAATATTATACTTTCGATACATTCTGTATATCTATAATTTTTAATTATGAACAATAAACAAATTTTGCTAACTTAAAATTTATAATATCTATATATTATTGATTTACATAAATAAAGCTATGGTTCTTTCATATAATAATACAAAAAATGTTGGAAAATGTAATAAAAACATAAATAATAGTTTTGAAATATTTTATATTGTTTTAAAATGAAAAGTGTATATATGTATAATATAGATATTATTTTTTTCTTTTCTTTCCCCATAATGGATTTCCTGCCTATTAAGATAAGTCGCAATACTATGAATATATACATAATATAGACATATGAACAAAAAATAGACAAATCAGATATCAAAATATAATAGCTCTCTTTATATATAGAATGTTCCTTAAATTGGTTGTTACGATTTTTGAGATATTTTCAATGAGTTGACGAAAATATAAAATATTTCTAAGAAAAATTTATTGGCCTGTAAATTAATAGCCTGTAGAAGAAAGAAGTTTACAAAATGTTGTTAATCAGACGATCAGCTCCAGGCCCCCCTACTCCAGTAGTGGGCACCTTATACCGCATATAAGATGCTGTACTCGCGTTGTACTAGACCGGTACCAGCTGTAGACGAGCAAAGACAGTGAGGTAGTACAGATTAGTACGTTCACGCAGTTAGTGTTCAGCGTACAGAGACTAAAGATCGCATAAATCTCTTGTTTTCCCTTCGCTTTCGAAATCGCACTGCATTTTACGAGTCAGAGTCAGTTGACGGAGAACGAGTCAAGGCTTCCATTCTAACGTTCACGGTTTTCCGGTGCTGGAGAATTTCTTTGTAGTGCAATCGCCGCGTCCCTTCCTGTGTCTGTGGGAAAGTGGAAAGAAACTTTTGCCGATTGAATAGAATTGCTGAAGTGTCGAGATACAGCGGCTGAAAAATGGAGATCTGTAACCGAGAGGACCGACTATATGGTATGCCATGCGAAAAAGCGTCGCGCCTCGTTGATAACGGGGAGAAACTCCGGCGGGAGAAAGTTTCCACCCTGCGAGAACTTATAGATGCGCTGTATGAGGCCTACAACACGGATAATGTGAATATCGATTACGTTCAGGACCTGATGACGAATTATAAGAGCAATCCCGCGGAGTGGAAGAAATTTGCCAAGTTTGACAGATACAGGTATTTGATGTTTATCTATTTACATACGAATTTTACAAAACAAATATTTTATCTTTTAAGATCGTAATATGATTACACAAAAATAGGAAATAAAAGTCCTGTACGGTTAAATTTGATTTTTAATACTAAATAATTGGGTGCGAACTTATATATTTATATCCAATCCTGCAAATTGCCGTATTTAATTATTAAAATTATTATTAAAATTGTTTATAGGGTTTAAGATGCTTATCAACATCAGATTATTAAGATCTTTTTAAGATATCTATGAGCATTAAGATATTTATGAGCATTAATATTATCAAATTGTTTGTCAATTTAATTTGTGATATTTACTTTAATTCTGTTAGAATTGTGTTTCAAGATTGAAAATTAAATTCGGCTCATAACTTTTAAGATTGAATATGCAGTATTATATAAATTTATAATATGAATTATTTAAGCATTAAAGATCTAGCTTAATCGTTTAGTGTCTTTATTTATTTATTGTGTGTCTTTTAAATTTTTTAGTATGTAAATTAATTTTTTCAATGTAAGATGCAACAGACGTTATATTATTAGGTGTTGGAATTAATTCGTAGCGTTTTACAAGTGATGGGAAGTACTTTCATTAATGTATTTTTTAATGCTCATGTGAAATAAATAACATTCTTTCATTAAAAAACGCTACGAATTAATTCCAACACCTAATATCATTACAACAAGATTGTTATTTTAATTTTATGTATTAAGTGTTGGAATTAATTCGTAGCGTTTTACAAGTGATGGGAAGTACTTTCATTAATGTATTTTTTAATGCTCATGTGAAATAAATAACATTCTTTCATTAAAAACGCTACGAATTAATTCCAACACCTAATATGATTGTCAAACATACATAAATTATGACGATAAAAATAGTTACATCTACATAACAAATAGTTGAAAAACGATAGCAGTAATATAATCATCTGTGATAAATATTGAAAAATATTTCCGGCGCGATAAAAAAATCTCAACAATTAATCGCGGAAATACAAGAAATTAAAAATTCTTGAATAACATTCGCTATGCTATATTATATATTTTATTCCAAAAATAAAATTACATCGCTTTTAATCTGACAATTGGTAAGATTTACATGCCTGATTCACGATTCCACAGAATATATATCTGATGTAATTGCACAACTTGTTAAAACGTGATGAGAATTGTGGTATGCGTGCGGAAATGTTTTCATTAACTATCAGCTAATTGCACATCGATAATTACAGCACTATTACAAATAAAATCACCGCATAACGATGATCAATTAGGGACATTTCCGGAGAAATACGTCGTACTTGATAAAAGATGAGAGCATATATATTTTTGTTATTTAACATATTTGAAGTATGTAAATAGAAGTATGTAATATAAGAACGCAAATAAAAGTATATATATATATATATATATATATAACAACGCAATACAAAATTGTGAAATGAAATTAATCTGGCGAAGTTCAAAATGGGTTATCGATCGTATGTTCTTCGCTTGTTCTAGCTCTCTCTAATGCTCATACGTCAAAATATGAAAAGAAAAATTTGGTAACCTTGTTTTGTGACCCGTACAACACCACTACCACTTGTAGTAGGAATAGATTGTCATTTAATAATCGTCAGACAAAAAAAAACATCAGATATTAGCAGAATTGTGTCATCGCTTCATTTTTTCCGATCATCAATCTCATGACTACCGTAAATAATAGATAACTAATATACGCAACGAAATATACACAATTTTAAAAAAAGAATCATCGTGTTTACGAAGAGAGTGAGACAAGAATGTAAAAAGAAATGCTGTATTGATGTCAGAAAATATTTGAGGAAACAAAAAACTTTTAAGACAAACGAGATATTTCGTGCCAGATTAAAATTATTTGCATTTAACTAATTAACAATTTTATTAGTTATCTCATAAAGTTAAGAATGCACGAAGTTAAGAATGTACGAATAAATTTCGGATCAAAAGAAAAATTCTATTCTTCGCAGCTTTATTTACCAGGCATACATATTACACATGTATAATTACGATAACTGAATTAGCTTATTTATTACGCGCGATCTGGACATATCTTCATTTTCGTTCGATAAAGGAGACAGAGAGAGAGAGAGAGAGAGAGAGAGAGAGAGAGAGAGAGAAAATGTTCCAGAATTATTAGACACTACCGACAATGCTATCTCTGTGAACATGTTGCAACGAACTGAACGATGCAACTCGTATTTTCATATTCAGAGCGCAGATAAGCGTTTTACTTAGCACAGAGATTACTGTATGTAATACTCAAACATTTTAAGCATCCGAGAAACACATTTCTATTGATATTCAAGAATTTTTTGTTTTTTCTCAAATGGTTCTTAACTTCTTTTCTTCTTACTTTCGTCATATATTATATTATCGAGTGCTATCGGAAATACGACAACTAGTTTAACATCTTGCTAATTGTCGAAGACATTGCATAGCTCTTGATTGAGCAAGCGACTGTAAAGAGGAACGAAAATAAGTTTACGAGTTCGCGAGATAACGAGCGTGTTGGACGCAGGTGGAATTACTGTATGCAGTAGCTGGAGATCCACGTGACTCGGGAAAGTACGGAAACTACGGGCACGTTTACCGGTTTTGCTGTCAACACAAAGTAGAACGTAATGCTGTGTGGCAGGCAAATATTCCTTCTACTTCGAGATCGTTCTTACGAAAGGTCACTAGAAAGATAAACATTTTGGCGTCATATTTCAATTCAACGAGTTATCATATTGTTCAATGCTTTCAGTGTCAATCGATAGGCGAATGTGCCATGTGATTACAGAAATTGTTGACAATATAAAAAATCGCATCGATAAATTAATGATAAATTTAGTGGTACATCGAGAAGAAATATTTTTCTGTAAAAATGAGAAATAGAATGTTTTTAAAATCTAGAAATTTTTATTTTTGAGACAAATGTAGAATCTATCAATATTTAGATTTTTTTAGATTTTTGCGCGCTTTAGATTTTTTGAACGCTTTTATTCACATGCTTTTATTCGATGAAGAATACTTGTACCTGCGAGGGTACAAAATATTCGTTTATATCACTGTCAAAATCATCCAAATTAATATTAATATTAACTCAGATATAATTAAATTGAGGGATTTGAAGATATCTTGACACTTTGTATGAGATGATATTCTTTAATTAAGACATTTACAAAATTAATAGTTAATATTAATATCGAATAAAATGAAGATAACGTAATTTTCTCTCTTGATTATTTTGAAAAGTATATTTTCCTTATGGATATTAAATCTTGTTATTTAAAGATATTATTTAGTATCGGAAATTAGAACAGTAATAAATAAATATCCAGAGGCGATCGACCGGTGAACGTCATATACACACACACACACACACACACACACACACACACATATATATACATGTATAGTTGGTTATATGTATTGTATATACTTTCCATACATATATTCCCTTTCTCCATGATTGCGTTCTGCGCAATCCAGAGGACATTGGTATCTGTACATCGCATGACATTCGTAAAAAAAAAAAATTCGAAACGTATGCCGTGCGAAACATTGGAACTTTCAAATTATATTCGCTCTGCTGCATCTCACATTTCGCTGCTGGAATCACAGATCACCGATTCGTAAATCGTGCACTCTACATTAATGCTTCTCGTAAATAATGCTTGTTTTTTTTTTGGGACGATGAGGTAATTGTTTTTTTAGGACGATAAGGTAATTGTCAAATGTTACAAAAAGTTGTAACATTTAAAAGTAATTATTTAATAATACTGTATTATCAATTCGGATTAATTTATATTTAAATAATTGATCTTTTCGAGAAAATGGGTTTTCTTTATTTTTATCTGTTAAGATTTTTTAATCGCGTTACAATTTAAATACGTAATCTGAGCTAAAACTATAACATATATGTCAAGTTTTATAATTGATTTAAGTTTTAGCAATATTGTGATATGTATTTTTTAAAGGACTAGTTTATTTTTGAGCTAGTCTATTTCTTGCAAAATCTATACCGATTTAAAAGCTAATTTTGTACTAATTCTTTTTAAAAGAAATACAGATTGGAATTAATTAAATCGATAAATAATAATAATTAATTAAGATAGATCAATAGCTATTTTGTTGACCGAGTCGAACGTGTGTGTGTGTGTGTGTGTGTGTGTGTGTGTGTGTGTGTGTGTGTGTGTGTGTGTGTGTGTGTGTGTGTGTGTAGATATACACACTATGTGACTAAAATCTGCACACTTAATAATCATTTAAAGTGTATGCGCATTTGAAATGTGCACCAAGATTTTCGAAAGGTACCAATCGATAGCAACGGAATAAGAAAATTCTGACCAGTCGAACAACATTTTCAAAGGAAAAATATTAAATTGTAATGCTCGACGTTTTGTGTGCAGATATACCAGAAACTTAGTTGACGAAGGGAATGGCAGGTTCAATCTTATGGTATTGTGTTGGGGAGAAGGTCATGGATCAGCCATACACGATCATGCCAACTCGCATTGTGTAATGAAAATGCTCCAGGGGAAATTATGCGAGGTACGGAAATTACGGATAATTATTGGTAATCATTTCAGACCACGTATCATACATACATTGTGATGTAAAATTGAGATACCAAAGTGCGTTATTTTTTATTGTTAGACGAGGTACGCGTGGCCCGAAGGATCGGAGATGAAAAATGATGCGGAGCTCAAGGAACTCGAGAAGAACACGCTTGATATAAACGAGATCTGTTATATTAATGGTATGACTTTTTTAAAATTAAATCCTAAACGATAAGTCTTACATATTCAGTTCACAAATGAGGATCAAAAAATAACATTTTAACAACTTATTTTATTATTTAGTCAAGCATCGAGTCTGGTGAAATACAAAAGATATTTGTACAGGGGAGATTTTGATTTTAAAAAAGCCTTATTTGTAGAATTTTAGAAAATAAACATTAATTAACAATTTATTAATAATACGTTCTGTCTTAATATAAATAAAAAAATTTCGCAAAAATTACTGTGTTCATGAAACTAAATTAGAAACTAAGTTTCTCGACTAAATGAATACTTTTTATTCAAATAATACAAATTTTTATTTACGCTTATTATTAAAATAATATATTTTAATTATTACACATCTTTTTAAGAAATAATTTTGAGAATTATACGAGAATTATACTTATCTTCTTTATTTAATAATACTTATCTTATTAATTATACTTATCTTCTATTTTTTATTAATAAATTGCTAATTAATCTTTTCTTTTGAAAAATAAATTATTTTTAAAAGTATGTTCTCTGTATGAATACTTTTTACATTCACTGTATTATGTATTATTTGAAATGGAACAACTTCAATCGAAATTGTTCAATTATTCCCAAGATTTCTACATTGTGTTTTTTCAGTGAAAATAGAATAACTTTGATCAAAATCCATTTCGAACAGTTTTATAATACATGCTTTAATCATTTTTGTAAACGTGAATTCTAAAAACAAAATTACAAGCGCTTTTATTTTATTTATAAAATTATTTATGCGAATAATATAATTCTGTATATGTATATGTACAGAAAATAATCTCGATATTTTTTTCCGTTCGAAAGATTCACTAGGTTTGCACCGCGTCGAAAATCCAAGCGCGGTGAATCCTGCGGTCTCCCTGCATCTGTACTCGCCGCCATTCTCGTCGTGCTCGGTCTTCAACAAGCAAACCGGGCAAAAGTCTACGTGTAAGGTCACATTTTGGTCCAAGTACGGGGAAGGAAGAAACCGGGTAAAAAAACTATTTGCATATCTCTCAAAAGTTTTATCTTACCGCGCAATTCTCGATCTACCTCTCCGCCAAGACGCATATCAAAGAATCTTGCAGCATCCCGAAGTTGCATTTACGACGCTGGAAGTCATTACAAAGATTTAAATTCAGTTACGGAGGAACGTAATCGAATCTTCGTCTCTTTACAGAAAAATTCTAGAGTTAGTTCACATCAAACTAGCGGAACGTCTTTATTCATATCTTTCTTCAATTTCTTTTTTCCATTTTCATACAATTAAATTTCGCAAGTTCTAATATGATCGAGTATACCTAATTGATATGAAAAGTCTAACGAGTGAAATACACTGACGAATCCACGATGGAGGCAATTGACTACTTTTTTTTAAAAAATATTTATAGTAAAATCTTTCCTTTTTTTAAAAATATTTATAGTAAAATATTATATATTGTATTTTTAATATTTTTAAAATGCTTAATCACTGCAATTTTGATATTCCAAAAGTATTTTTTAATTTAAGAAAATCCTAGATTTTTAAGGCTTATTGTTTTATTATAGACATCGTATTATGCAAAAGTTTATGTTGCAGCTTTTATTTTTTGTTCGTTTTCCTGGATAAGTATAGAGGTATTATTTTTTTAATTTATGCCAATAATAATTTCAATATAAAGCCTTTTCATATTTGATACATATTTTTAAAAAACTTTTCGCTTGCAAAACGCACAAGTTCAAAAATAAGAACGATAAAGTACGAAAATTGTGGGAAATAATGCAATGTTTTTTTTTTTATTTGTTCGCATTAAACGCATGGGGTTAAAGAAACTTATTAACAATTCAAAATATATAAATCCGCCAAGTGCCTCAGAAGTTCTTGGATCCGTCAGTGGTAGAGCAAGCGGAAATTTAACAAATGTATAATTTATAGCAAATTCAAGATGCCAGATCTCCCGAGGATAACTAATCTGAGCAAGAAAGCAGAAACCACCAGCGATATGCCAATTAAGCGTATAATCGTATACGGAAAACGATTTGCATTTTCTTGAATTGGACCTAGTTGTACATTGTACGAATAACTAAACGTTAATAACGTGTATTATTACTATTGTCCAATTTTTGTCGTGTAGTCGTATTTAAGTACTTAAATTTACTTATAAGAATCTGTAGATATTTTTATGTAAGAGAATACGCATTTCATATCTATTTTATGATATCTATAAATAAGTTAAATTACTAATCAAATAAAGAATATAAGAAAAAAATATATTTTATTTTATATATTTTATGCATGCTCTTTTTATTAAGCTCTTATCTGTTACTAAAATATTGACATTCATCTGTCAATAATTAATAACTCGATAAATTATAAAAAAATAACATCAATATTGTATAAAGAATTATATTAATATTGTAATTTCCCATTTAGCAATATAAATATACTCTCTCAAGAAGGAAGTCAAAATAATGGCATTGATTGAACATGACAAAAAAAAACGACATAAATTTGATCAATCATCGATTAATAATATTATATTGATATTATTTTGGCTTTCCCCTTGGACTTATATTTATTAATCATCTACCTTAAATATTGAAAGTGTATTGTTAATCACTTATTTTGAAGGTAGTTGACAGTACTTTTTAATCTCAAAATAAGTGATTAATTGGCCAGTACTAGTATTAAATTTCTATAAAGGTAATAAACACATGTTATACATAACAGTTGCAATTATAAATAGAAAATTATAAATTGATGTAATGTAATATTTACTGAGAAGCAAGAGTCTTGTTTATAAAGCAATTTAAATTATATATAAATAATAGAGAATTTTCGAAATTTATGGCTATAATTCGTTAAATGTCGCACGGATATTTTCAAAATTTTCTATAAGAATTGATTTAGCCGACAGTCAAAGTCAATTTTCAACGAGGCTTCGTGTCAAGTTTTCTTAAAAAATCATGTTATATCCGCGATCATTATTACAGAAAATTTCATCTCGATAATGACGAGAGATCAGGCAATACAATTAACAATAGAATAAATAGCGGGATCGATGATAATTGACAAATATAACAACCCTGTGTCGGTAATGCCTGCGCATGCATCACACGATCATGGCCTCCCGGACGCACGTGCAGCGCGTCCGGATGCTGTACAAGACAATTTTGAGGTTACATCGCGGTCTACCGATCGAGGTCCGGCCTTTGGGCGACGGTTACGTCCGCGACGAATTCCGGAAGCATAAGAGATGCATCGAGAGCGAGGCGATCATTTTCCTCCACGAGTGGACTGTAAGTAAATTCGCGTCATTCGTTAACCGCGCGAGCGCGTTATTTGAGGTTATGTTCTCGCGTGCGAGCCCGAGACGGGACGTGGTGCAATCACAGATTTGTCGCGTTGCTTGAAATTCCCAAGATTTTTACACTTAATACGAGATAAATATATATTTTGATGTAGAAGAGAGAGAGAGAGAGAGAGAGAGAGAGAGAGAGAGAGAGAGAGGAAAGCTCTGAATGTCAAAAGTGTAATTAGCAATGCAAATAGATTCTTCCTGCAATGTACTTTGATTCTTCGTAGAATTATGCAGTGTTTCTCGCCGAGCAGCTCGGGTTGAGAGGTCCTCATACAGCAAAACCGCTAGGACGATATCTGAAGGAAGAAGACATCGAGAAGCTGCGAGACGAGCAAGTGTGCCAGCTGTACGAGCTGATGATCGCGGCTACGGGGAAGCCGGAGGACGCCAAGAAAACATAACTATGTGGCTGTGTCTGTGACGTGGCTATAACACACTGACCTGGAGACTCAGCGCACTTGGACTGTCAGAATTGTATTGTGAAATACAAATAAATGCATACAATTTTTCCCGCACAACCCAACTCTGTCAGCGGTGTCGTTCACTTGACGATTGTATTGTGTAATAATTGTTGTTTGTTATTATTAATAGCTGTTATTTAATAATAAATATTATTATTGAGTGCGAGAGACTATCAGAAGTGTTATTGATACGATGATAAATGCAGACAATAAAATTAGGAAATACAATATATAGCAAGCAAGTGAAACTGTAATTTATTGTGTTGATTTGATGGCCAACCTGAGTAATAAAAAAGTGACATCAGTGATTCTTACAATTTAAGTATAATATATGACATATAATACATACATAATCATTTATATATCTAATTTTTAAATAAACAATTGCGCAATAACGTCGAAATAAATTTCGTTATCGCGGCGTAATCACTTTAATAATCTAGTAGCGCTCGGAAAGATTATAGATAAATTTTCACTTGATCAGTAGATTTTTTATTCACCGTTTTTTTTCACGTGTGCAAGAGAAATCGTGGAAAGATGAAGGCCTGGTCTGACGCGGCGAGTTTGATATTAGCAGCACGTCATGAGCAGACATATAGTCGCGCAGTGTCGCCTGCAATTGTAAGTACATATACAATACAATAACGACGTGCATGCACATTCTGGTCGCGTGACCAAGACTCGATCGACATTTTCTCGCTCCATCTTGCAACATGGCTGTAGCATGGAAAGATTTCAATAGATTTCGATTGACGATATATACGTTTTTATGTTGAACTATGTTTATGATTATATTTAAACAATAATGTATATACGTGACTCGTTCTTATATATCGATGAACACACCAGGTAGCAAGCCTTTCCTGTCAAAATCATACAAATCTGCATACGATGCTCGCAACTTGCTGTAGATTTATCTTCAATGACTTCGAATATACCTGTAGCAACATGCAGGCAACAGTGTATTATGTATTGTTAGTAGTTTAACGGCAAGATAGCTGCATCAACCTTGCATTGTTCGGTAATATCCCTTACAGCATAAAAGCTTGCAGTGCTATTTACAATGTTGCTGCAATACTGCTGAAACGTTGCAATATTGCTGCGAGATTGCTGAAATGATCTGTGCTATATGGGTATAGCTGCGTTCAACAGAGAAAACTAATCAGTTAGTGCTGATTCTTTAATACGATTGGATCCTATACTTAGGTTTAGCGAAGAACTAAAGACAAGGATCAATTATATTAAAGAATCACTAAGCGCTAACTGATTTTCTCTGAATGCAGTCATTGTATGATGCATATTATTATACAGGCAACGTACATGACGGCAATAATACGAATTTTGATGATGACGATTTTAAAGTTGTTGGTAAATTGCTGGCAAGTTGCTATTCAAAGTTGTCATATCGTGAAGACGTCAAGTTACTAAGAAATGGACTCAGTTTCTACAATTCTGGTAGCAACATACTTAGCAATGCATACTTAGCAAGTAACATGCCAGCAATAAGACTGACACATTGCTATCTGGAATATGTCAAAAAGCACTCTCATGGGTTTATTGTTTAGCGAATTCAGTCACTTATACTGAATTAATGCATACTAAAAATTACTGAAACTAGTAAGTTGAATGTAAAAACATATAAATATTTTAAAAGATTAAATACCCAATATGGGATGTTTTTTTTCCATTTAGTGACAAGTCGACACAAGCACCATTCTATTTTCCTTGACTTTGAATGCATAACAAAGATAGAAATGTTAATTTGTGTCACCAAATAAAAAGCATCCATTGTCACATTATTGAACAGAATCTACCTATATTATTTTCCATACAGCACATAAATTTGTAGCAACATTATTGTAACGTTTGCAACTGCAATATTATTGAACAATGCAATAGTAGGAATGATTTGTATTGTACAGGTTCATTATCAAAGTTGATTATAATAAGTCTATTTTTTTTAGCCGAACTAGTATGCACTTTTGAAACTTAAAGTGAAATAAACATAATATTTGATATTTAGCGAAAGCGAGAAAGAAAGTTCTAATGTAGTCTAGTGCAGGAATAAAAAACAGACTTTATGGCTGCTTTGCTTTTAGGAGATACAATCGATAAATATTGTTCTATCTTTGTTATTTATTGAATGTAAAAAGAACAGAATATTTGTGTCTTCTGAAAGGGAAGCATAGCCAGCATCTATAGCCAGAATTCATAATCAATGTTAAGATCGTTTTAATTATAGTCTTAAAATGTTATAAGCTAATCACAGAACAATATTAGCATTTTAAGACATTATTTAAGACTTTTTTAAAATAAGAACTAAGATTATAATTATCAACCTATATTATGCGACATTTAGATGTTTTATATAAAGTAGGTATCAATAATACTTTAATAGATATTCAATGCGAATGAACTAAATTTGCTATTTTAGATGAGACTACAGGTACAATTTATGATTTCAGCACAATTACAAGCTACTATGCCTGAAGCGTCATCAAAAGTCGAGTTTCATGCCAGGGTTGTACGTCTTCCCGGGCGGCACAATGGACCCAGCTGATGTCAATCTGAAATGGTACGAACATTTCAGTGCTTTCGGTTTGGACAATGATAGGCTTGCATCTCTGGTACCAAAAACTGTGTCGCGGCCGCAAATTTTTCAATCAAAAGAGAACGAGTTGCTCAGAGAAATCTCGCTACGCATTACGGCGATTCGCGAGACCTTCGAAGAAGGCGGGATATTGCTATGCAGACGTAATAAAGAGGACGATTCTCATTCTAATTGGGCCGAGCACGTATCAAGTAAAAAAATTACGTAAGGAATTAATGAATAAATTTACAGCTAATGTAATATTTATCGAATAATTTTCAGTTCCTGAAGGCGAGTTGCAAATGTGGCAGAACAAAGTCCACAATGATGCGACGGAATTTCTCAATCTCTGTCAGAAGTTGGAGTGTTATCCGGACTTGTGGGCGCTGCATGAATGGAGGAATTGGTTGGGACCTACGTACGGGTACAAGAATAAACGCTTCAACACCGCTTTTTACTTAGCTTGCATACCGCATATGCCATACGCTGAATATGCAGCTGTAGAAATGGAGGATCTACAAGTGAGACACTTACACAATAACTCGATAGATAATGCGTATCCTTCCGTAAGCACTAATCACTAAAATTGAATTCAGTGGTTCTCTCCGAAGGAGTTTTGTTCGACAAGTTTCGAATTTCCACCGCCGCAACAGATCGAGATTGCCAAGTTGACCAAAATTGAAAGTATAGATAATCTCTTGAATATCGCCATGGAACGCAATAAAAAAGGCGTGCAAAAATTATATTTACCGGTATGTAAGCTAAACTGTTCCATAGCTAGAATTGTTGAAGTGCTAAGTATTTCGCATGCAGCACAAAAGCTTGCAGCGCAATATTGCTGTTTGCAATGTTGCTATAATATTGCTGATGAAACAATCTGTGCAGAAGCTCTCAGTAACATTGCAGTAAAGTTGCAGTAAATTTTATTTACTCTAAGCTTTTGTATTGCATCCCATTACAACAACATTACAAACGATGTAATAATGTTGCTGCAAGTTTCTGTGCTGTATGGGATGGATGATCTTCATCACAAATAATTATAAAAAATATGTAATATTTTTTACTGATAAATATATTTTGTAGATAGCGGTGCAATTGAAGGATGGCCTCGTGTTTGTCATACCTGAAGATACGATGTATCCGAAGGAAATTGAGTTGTATGAACAACAAGTAATCGATAAGTCGGATATTACTGTAGATGAATTTGAGAAGTTAACCCTGACAAAAAACAGAATGGCATTTCTCGATACACAAGTTACCGTAATTTTTACCGATAACGGCAAAGATAATCGCATAGTATTTCCAAGACCCGGGTATCATTCAAAATCTAGAAATGTGGAATCTAAAAATAAGCTTTAAGACGAATAATAAACAAATTCGATTTCGGTTTTCAGATAATTTGCTCAAAGAAGATATTTTTAAATACGTTTAAATGTTGAATAAATGTTAAACATTATATGATTTGATAAAGGATTGTCAGTGTCGGCAGAATGTTTCTAAAACAATGATAAAATAATGGCTTTTAAATAAATATATAACATAAATGATCTTTGCTATATTTCTGTAATATAACATTCGTATGCAATAAATTACTAACATTGTGAACACGAACGTGTTAGCATTAAAATTTTATTAAATACGTATGAATTCGTTACCTGATAATTTTTTAAACACATACACAAGAATATACGTGCGAAGCACTCTGCGTGCATAACGCGTTTTAAAGACGGCGATTAAAAATTTGTAAATAAAGGTTAAATATTCTTTATACCACTCGTGCGGCTTTTGTACATATTTTTACACAATATTAATTAAAGGTAATATTAGTAAATAAATTCAGAAAGTTGGACAGAGCACAGGTCTTGGACTCTTGGATTGGAACTTGCGCAAAACGCAACACGAGTAGTAATCGGGAAGGGGAAAAATCGTGTAAACGGGGTTTAAGGTGTCGCGCGCACCGGCGCCGGCAGCGCCGCTCTGGGGCAACGCGGCGAGAATTGGCACTGACGTCTCCTCTCTCTTCTGACTCCGGCAAATCGATATTCCGCTCAAATATTGACTCCGCGATTGTGTGTGCGGTGTGCCGTCGTCGCGAGTGCGAGTGAGCGAACGAGCGAGCGAGCGAGGCGAGCGCAGTCCCGTGCAGTCAGTCGGCGATGCTCCTTTAAAAAGCGAAGTGTACTCCGGAGTGCGCGCGCGAGTGAGACATTTAGCACCGCCGAGAGAGAGTCAACGAGTGACCGAGAGCGGTCAGCGGAGAGAAGCGCGTTATAAGGACGCGTAGTAAAGGTGCCTCGTAAGCCACGCCGCGCGCGGCCAGGTAGCCACGATCCTGTGACGACAAGAATCGAGAAACGAGAACGAGGAGGAGCGGAGGAAATATGCTGCCGCAGGCGACGACGGGTGCGCTGCTCTGCGGGCTGCTGGCCCTCTACGTGGGGCTCACCCACGCGAGCATCGCCGCGGCCTTCGAGTCGACACCTTCGAGCTCCTTCGATCATGGAGGTGATTCGGTCTTTTCTCTTTTTTCTCCTTCCGACCAGGAGTTTCTATCTGGTCTCACCGCCGCCACCGACCGACGCCGCCGTGCCCTACATTCTTCTCCGTCTGTGATACCCGGTTCGCGAGCGAGTAACGCTGATCACGCGTGTTTCTTCGAATCCTCGACTCTCTCTCTCTCCTCGTTTCCGTCGAAGACGACGTCGCGGTTCCGCGCCGCACCGCGTCGCGACGCGGCGCGGCAGTCCGCAGGTGCGACGAGCAATAACAGGCACCTGCGGTCCGACGTGCGGCTGTTACACGGCGATCTCATTGACCGTGTGCGTGCCTGTGCCTCCGTCTCTCGTTGTATTATACAATACGACGAGTTGAACGTTGCACTGCGCCCACCCGGTCGATATACCGCCGTCTCTGCCACCGCCGCCGCCACCGCCGCCGCCACCGCCGACGCCGCCGCCACCGCCGCGCGAAACGGGCGAGGAAAGAAAGGCGGCTATTAAACTCTAGAACGTTTCTTTCACCTCTACGAGAAAACGGACTCCGAGGAGAAAAGGAAAAAAAATGCGGGGGAGTCCGGTTAAGCGGACCTCCGACCGCGCTCGGACCGACCGCGCTCGATTGTTGATATCTCTCGACGGACTTTACGGGGACTGCGTTCCAATATTCACTGTCAAGTGTCGAAAATCTATAGCGTACGTCACGTGTACTATATAGGCTTTCAGCAGTGACAGTAAATATCGAAACGCAGCTGGAGTCTCCGCGTGACGTAACGGAAAGGTGTCGAGGACGTGTTTAAAAGGAAAGCTAGAAGAGTTTGGAGTAAAATCTTCTTGGTTCTCCGAGGCTGAGATATTCATCGATTCTTATATTTAACTGTCTTATGTTTTACTGTCTTAAGATGTTACGAATCAATTAGATGTATTAGTCGTGTTAGCATGTTAGGATATTACTTAAGATCGTTTCGAAATTAGAATAGTCTATGAATACCTGAGAGATCTTACGAATCTTGGCCGAAATCGATTCGCCGCGACGTTCGTTTTGATTTTTCGCGTCCGAGATAATTGTCGTGCCAGAGCACCGGTTGATTCTGTTCGGAATCGCGCGACGTCGCACCGTGAGAGAAATTCGGAATTTGTTCGACACGTTGCATGTTAACACACTCAAATTCGCGGAACGACAAGAATAATCGCGTTATGCAAAATTTTCGGCGACGCCGGTAAAATCCCATTCGCGTATTCGTATATAAGGGACGCGGCGATAGAATTGTCGAAATACCTCTAATTGTCAATGCGACACGAGGTCGCCTGCCGTTAAAAGAGAAGCATAACGATGCCTCGTCTCTTTTTTGCTCGCGTTAAATACGGTTCTCTTCTCGCGTCGCATCTGACGGAGCGATCGACTGCACTTTTCTTTTTTACATAGTCTTGGACTTGATGTAAACAAAATATGAATGGCAATAAAAGACACGACGACAGACAAATCGATACACTGGAAAAAAATTCTGATTAACCTATAGGGTTCCACAATAAGCTCTACTAATAGACTAGACTCTCGAAATTCAAACAATAAACTTACAAAGGCAAATAAGAATAAACAAGAGTTGCTATATCTGAATCACAAGAAAAGAATACATGTATACTTTATAAAAAAAAGATGATGATTTAGGGACGGTTAGGAGAGGATAATTTTTGTGTTAAATATAGATATTTAATAAAATAACATTTTTAGATATAATTTTTATTGACTATTCTTATTAATGTAATTTTATAAATATACAATTTTAAATTGTTGATAATCAGAAGTTTTACTTCAAAAAAGTATACATGTACTCTTAAAAGAGTGCAGTGACCTTAGATAAAATTAACAAAAGAACCTAACAAGAATGGCATTTTGACAAACAGAATTCCTGGTTATCAGTAACCAATAATTTTGTTTCGTCTCACTAAAATGCGATTCTTGTAGAGTCCTTTTGTTAGTTTAATCAGAATTTTTTTCAGTGTAATGACACTTGTGTTCATTTCAATATAGATTAACTTTAATCTTGGCTTAACTTACTTTTTATCTTTTTTTTAAATTCTAGGAATTAGAAAAAGAGTATAAGTTAAAGTGAGATTAAAATTAATCTACATTGATAGAAATAAACATTACCAAGACGAAGAATAATGATTTTGATCCGTTTTTTTATTATAATACGTACGATAACAAGTTGTACTTTAAACGTTTTTTTAGAAACTTACGTTTCTCGTGTAAAATTGTTAATAACGTTTTATCTCATTTATATAATGATTTCACTTTATTTAATTGCCGTTCACCGAGAAGAAAATGTGCTAAATTTTAATAGATATTTATTTGAATAATACCAACCAAATATTCACTTAATTGATATTTATTTTGAATAAAAATTTAATAATATAGTTAAATATAATACTCGTAAAAATAATCTAATATAATTAAATTAATGGTTTGTGTTTATCTTTATATTTAGTAAATATAAACGAATGTTATTTATGATATTTTCTTCGATATTTATTGGTTATAAAAAAATTTAATTGTGATAATGAAATATACACTTTTCTAAAACATATAAATTAGATGATTGTTAAAAAGAAAAATTTATTTTGATCATATTTAAGTAAGGATATTTATTTCTGTGAAATAAATATTATATCCCACACAAATAAATTTTAAAGTATCTTTTTCTTATAATACTTGGCGCACTAAATATCGTGCCACGCCGATATTTCGGAAACCTTACGCAACTTTATCCACTTAATTAAATGCACTTTTCGCACGAATAAGGCTCGCACCCCTCAGGCAATATCATCCGGGACTCGATTACGATCGTTCACCGAATGACGGTATTAGTCATGCTTGTCGGAATAACAAATTAGGTGTGAATCACATTCGAGAAAGAGAGAAGCCTGGGATAAAATTAGACTGATTTCGAGCAAAGACTGACGAGAGTAAAATGATGTGACTTTAATATTCTCATCGCGTTTCTCGCCTGAGATAAAAGGGAGAGAAGGATCGTGTTACGGGCGTTAAAAATATTTGGATGCATCCCGCGTGGCGGTGGATCGTTAATTATCTCTAATCACTCACCCCGCTAAGATTAGAAGAGCCGCTTCTGCCATGCGGGGGACGATATCCGACATGATGCTGCGATTCACAATATTTGAAGCTTTCTCCACGACCACTGGTATCGTGGCCCATATCGCGGGATTTGCATGTCGCGATAATTGAATGCGTTCTATCGTCATCGTTCTCGATGCACCGACACGATAATACGTCGCACACATCAAAGTATATTTTGCATACGGATAGTTAATTAACGATCGCGAGCCGATAATTATTGGCCGCTGAAATTAGATGTCCCGCCGATTGCGCCGAATATTTTAACGAGATGTGATCGAGCTTTAGGCATTGCCGCCGGAGACACGATGTTAATTAAGCATTATCACAACACAAGTTACCTGTTCAATTTTCATTTGTTGCAATAACATCTATTGATGCAATAAATAGGTAATTTAAACGAAATAAATATCTTATAGTTTTCTGTAAGAATTTTTATTGTAAACAATTTTAGCTTGTGCAATCACATTTGCTTACCCATAAAAGGATGATTTTACTGATGTATTTAAAAATTTAACCACATACAGAGATCTGAAAATAATTTTATTGAATTAATTAAATAATTACGTGAAATATTTAAACTGGTTGGTGTTAGAATGTCAAAACTTTTTGGAGAGTTGAGTTTCTTACATAATTATTTTGAATAGTTTATCAAAATTATTTTCGGATCTATGTTTGCCTAAATTTTTAGATACTTTAGCATAATCGTTCCTTCTGTGTATACAACAATTGTATACAACATGAGCTTCTTGCTTGTAGTGTAGATATTCCACGTCATGCTTGGCACACATATTTGCTGTACTACTAAACTTGTGACACATGTATCATTAGCAAAATGTAATATAATTGTATTATCCCGCGGCATGTACTTGATTTTATTTTATAGACGTGTTTTTATAAAAGAAATTGTCTGCTTTGACGCGTTCGACGCCGTTTAACGATAATTGCGAGATAATCGAAAGCATATTATGCATACGTTTCATAATTGACTTCCATTCCGAGAGCGAAAGATACTGCTTATAAATAATTATTTAGCTTGTAAAATGTATATGTAAAATTATATAATCTCGAAAATATGGAAATCTGATGTTAAATGAATCGTCAGTTTAATACAGCGGATTTCATTAAATTAAATTTTCACACTGAAATTTTCGTTATAATTGTCGTAATAGTGTTTTTGAAATATTTTTAACGAGGTGCTTTAACTTGTGTATATTTTGTAATTAAACTCCTTGATAAATTTGCAATTGATTTTATCGATAAAAGAGGATAATAAAATGTTTCATTTCAACATTAAAAATTAATAAGGTTTTGTACTTTTTAAACTCTTCTTAAAGAATAGCTTTCTAGATTGAATAAATAAACATCTGAATTTATAGACAAAGTATTATTGATCGTTTCTAAAATCTTTCGCTTTATTTTAACTCATAAAAATCGTCACTCTTTTTTTTCACTTGAAAAACCGTCACGTCTGATATTCTTTCAAATTTCTGTCAAGGAAAAATCCACTCTAAACTGGTCGCAGAATCTGTCCATCAAATGTAATCTGGTGATTCTGGGTCACACTAGGTGTCGAGAAGCTTACGTGAGGATATTAGTTGTTGACTACCGGCTCAAAATACCAGTGTTAGCAATTAACAGCATAATTATGAGCCACCGTTGCGGACATAAACGAACGCTTCTCTTCTATATACGTTACACAGTTGTTTAACGCTTTTCTCATTATCCGTACGTTGAAGAAGTTGACAACGAATTAACGAGCTGCTGCCTCTTTTGTTTCACTTAACCCATTTCTACTAAATTTCGAATTCTTCTCTTTCTCTCGGCGATAAAACCTCGTAACCTGTACCGAATATTTTTCAGTGCTTAATTAAAAAGTTTGCTTGTTATATGCGTTGGAAGAGAAGCAAAAAGAGGAGGAGGAGGAGGAAGTGTTGGTGGAGGAGGAGGAGGAGAAGAAGGAAAAGGTGGATTTTACCGACGTTTTCTCAAACATACGTTAACCAAATTTTTCCATCTGACGTCAAACTCGTCCATTAATTTTTAACACTTCGTTAAAAACTGCAGTGAATTTAGAATCTCCATTGAAGAGCATGAATTTACATAACGACGTAAACAGTGCGACAGAGTCTATCAATAAATCTTTCGACAGGATCATCATAGAACAATATAACAATGTCTGTGCCAAGCATTTTATTGATGATACGCTTACACTGTTATGTAAATTCGTGCGCGTGCTGACCTCAATGCTGATTTCTCAAATTCCTTCCTGTTTAACGAGGGTAAATTCATTCCGAATGCCGTCCGTCTCGAGAGATAAAGTTAGCGAAATCGGACTATCCGTCTTCTCAGAAAAAAGAACGGTGTGAAAAACGAGCCGAAAGCTTCTCGACGAGTAACGCGAGTAGCTTCGGTTACTCTGGCGACTCCGTTAGAAATAGCGAAATAGGAAACTGAGGGGAGGCGGTCCTTTTTCACCTTTACGCCAAACGAGGTAATGTTGGCGGTCACTGATCAGTCGTATACATATGTTTTCGCAGCTCCACGACTGGACCTGGAGAGTCTCGAGAGCGGATATCACGGCCTGGTCAAGGAGAATGAAACTTTGGTCGAGGTCACGCCGCAGATCCGCGCCCTGGGAACGAAAGTTTGCTCCTTCCGCATCGCAAACAAACATCACGGCGAGGCGCCGTTCGAGATTGTCCTGAAGGAGAAGGGGATGGCCGAGCTACGGGCGTTCCGAGTCCTGAATTGCGAAAAACGTCGTAATTACAAGTTCGACATCGCCGCGGTCGGCTGCAATGGAGTGCAATCGGAAAAGTACGTTCTTGTGTCTGGCATTTTACCCCCACGACGTGGGTACAACCCTCTCACTTTGCTAGAGCACACAGTCGTGTGAATTTTCATCCGCATTTGTTAAGTTTAGCGAGTACGTAACGCGTTACGCGCGTTCATTCGAGGAAATTCTCCTGCTCCTCGAGATAAAGTAAACTTGACGAAAGTAGAGCGGAATGGACGATACGGAAGAACTATACCTAAGTTTATAATTGCGAGAGTCAGCCTGCTTCAACACGCAATTGGTTTAACGTTGAAAAAAAGTTCCCTATCGTGTGATGCTCTCGGCACTCAGATAACAGCTAAGTAGAAATGTACACTTCCACCTCGTCAGACTTTTCTTCATACATCGTAGTTATCTTTTTCTGCTGCATACTTAGATAACTGGAAGCAAACTTTCGTTAAAAAAAATTTACATAACAAGAGCTACGAGATAATATAGAGTTTTCCTGTAGATATTATTAAAATACAGTTCAAAGTTTTATTTTCTAAAACATATCATATTGAATTTCGAGTTTATTTAATTAAAAAAAAATATATGTTTTATTACAGTTTAAAAATTAACTAAACACGTTGAATAACAAGTATACTTGTATGAAATTTATTATGTTTGTTATATTTATCATGTGGCAAAAAAAATATGACACGTTCGTTACAGTCAAGAAATTAAATATTTCATTCCATGATGTTTACATCTGTTACGTTCGTAATTTAAACTTTACGTGCCTCTAGTAACTATAAGCATAAATTGCTTTATCCTCGCACATTATCGTCGCAAACTATATCATTTACACGCGCCGATGTCTGAAAAGATAAAAGCAGGCTTATAATGTCATATCGGAAATGTATCGTCTTACTCTGTATTTATCAGTAGTTAAAGTCTATGATAAGTCACTTTGCGAATATGGGTCACCGAATAGCGTCGCGCCAGCACAACGCCAATTTTTTTGACTCACGGCGCGTTATAGTCACAGCATGTATCGGCTAAATGAGGAAATAACTCCCGGTCCAAGTGCACAAATTTTCTCATTACGAGAGTTGTGCGATTTCACGCCTGTCTGAAACGATAACTAGCGACTATTCCCTCGCGTCCGTTCGCGTTTGCTCCCGATCTTTCGCCTCGATAAATATTACACGTCCCTCGGAATGAAACTTTTACGCTCGCGATCGCGACAGCTAATAAAATGTATTGTAGACCCGAGGGAGGAGACAAGAGTTATAAAACTAGAATAGGTATACGAGATATCGAAACAGGCGATTTCGACTTTTGTTAGGAGAGCGCAAAAATTCATAATTATAATCGTACATATAATTTGTGTTTGTGTTGTGCGAATATAAAATTTTAATTGTGAATGTAAAAAGTAATTTATAAAATGTTTAATTTCACATGTCGAGAGTACAATGTCGGTAACAATTGAAGAGCTACTACAGTGGACTAACCCACATTTAAAAGCGGAGAATAAATGAATTTTTTCCATCACTTTAGAGTTTATTTTCTCTGTTTTTACAAAATGTTGGTTAGACTATTGTTGCAGTTGCTTTTCAATTAGATAACGATTACAGTAAATTTTGTTACATCCGAGTAAAATTAAGGTAAATAGGAAAGTAAAAATAATTTACTATGAAAAACTAGCGTAATGCTCGTTCCGTTTCTAAACCGTCTCGAAATCTGTCTCACCTCGCGGAATCGCTGCCAACGAATGTCAGATCAATAGTGAAACGTGTATATACTTGCACAACATATGATGCTTTTATATATAAAAGATTTCGGTGAATTTTTCATACGCAAAGCAAACGAGTGATGTTACGACGAAATTTTACTTCGGCTGTCGCGACGGCCGAATGAATTATGCTGATGTCGATCGATTGATATCGCGTGCCTCAACCGCCGATATTGCCCGTCGTAATTTCTAATTACGATATCGATGCATATCCGGTACGTTATTATGACATTAATATGGAAGAGTCGGGCCAGGCCAGGATATCGAGCGGAGTTGCCCCGATTATTTATTATTATTACACGACGCGTTTGGCGGATTTTCGGCGCATTGATTTTGTCGTGTCTAAAATTTCAAACGTAAATAGATTCCGAGTGCGTAATTCGAACGGTTCGGTGTTTGAGCGCGTGTTTTCGGTAACGAAACAATTCCGAGTCGAAATTCAATCCTTTTCTCTCGCACGTATGGTCTCTGCGGTATCGCATTATTGACTTTTCCGTTGTACGCCGCGTATTAAATTTCCGATATTGCTCCGAGTGGACACTGCCATATAAATGTTTTACATTAAGTATATCGACAGTATTTGTTTGACTGTAATTCTTTTAAATCCCTTCCCAACGGGTACACGGGATAAATACATTCCTCTAGTATGACAGGAAATATTAAAAAGATATAGATGTTTCTTACTATAGCACTGCACCGCTTTGCGCTGTTTAAATTATCGCTAATTCGAAAAACTATTACAATTAAATTCATTACGGAGGTAAACGTATCTACGGGAGCGTGAAATAGTTAATTATCTTGATGCGAAAGTTATTAAAGTAACCTTTATGACTGGGGAAATAAGCTTTTTTAAATTCACTGTGGAGATTATAATGGAAATTCTTGGTTGTAATCCGTTCTGGTTGTAATCCGTTCTCGGAATAATCTTTCTGGTAGTTGGCAGTAAACATTTTTACCATTCCGTTACAATTCCGTGGCGCATTTGCGATTTTATTTTAATTCTACTTGAATCTTATTGAAAAATTGCACAGATTTTCGAGAAAATATATTAAAAGGAATTGCGAGTGCATAAATGGAGAGGTAGGAATTCGAAAGGCATTTTCTAGGCCTTTTATCAAGCGGCACATCGTTATCTGCGCTAGGAGAGTAAAGAGACCTTGAGATGCATGTGCACACTTGAATTTTATTTCAGCGCCACGGTTCATATTACTGTGGTTGACGTCAACGAGTACGCGCCGCAGTTTCTCCAGCCGGCCTATGTTAGTACTGTGGACGAGGGACGCCTCTACGAAGAAGTGGTCCGCGTTGAGGCGTCCGACCGTGACTGCACGCCGAAATTTGGCGATGTCTGCAAGTACGAGATCCTCACCGCCGATCAGCCGTTCATTATCGACAACGAGGGTGCCATCCGCAATACCGAGCCTTTGGACTACGAACGCTCACACAACTACATACTGAGCGTGGTCGCTTACGACTGCGGTATGAAGCAGTCGGCGCCGGCGATGGTGACGGTCAAGGTGAACCGCGTGTGTGCTCCCGGATGGCGAGGAATCCCTGAGAGGGTAGATTACGCTGCTGGTGTCGGTTCGCAGCCTTTACTGCCCTCGGCGCGGCTTGATCTTTGTGATGCACCCTGCATCCTGCGCAACGTGCGCGCCACTCTGACTTTGGCCACCGATCATATCGGCAAGGGTTGCGATCGTGACACCTATGGAGTTCGCAGCCAGCGGAAACTATGCGGTGCCTCGCGCGACAGCGTGGATCTATTGCCCACACCTGGACCCACAACCTCCTGGACTGCCACTCTTTCCAGAGACGAGGGTAGAGAGGCTGATGAGATCTTCGAGTTTGATGGCGTAGACTCAGCCGCGATCGTGCCGAACGATGTGCTGGAGCATAGCCTGGCGCAGAAGTTTACCATCGGTGTCTGGGTCAAACACCGACCACGCCCGCGACAGGATCCACATGTCAAGGAACACATCTTGTGTGCTGCCGATGATCATAGTAAGTTTCAATGTAACGAATGCTAAGATTTACTTTTTGATAGCATTTTGACAATATTTTTAATATTTACAACTACCTGAGAATTAATTATTTTTCAAACATTATTTTACCAAATAGTTTTGTGTGTTCGTTTAATATTTTGTTTTTATTTTGCTTGTCAAGATAAGCGTCTTCTGCTTATAAACAGAAAATGCTCAGCGATAAGAACAACAGAAGCTTGTTGATGAAAATAATTGTACAAAGAATTTTCTTGATATTGAATTTTCACTGATGCCTTTGAAAATCATAAAGATTAACGGTATAATCATATTTCACGTTTATCATGCTCATGATTATCCTGATTGACTTTATAACAGGAAAACAAGGAAATAGGCTATAAACTTTTTATGTAAAAGCAACAGAAACTTGTTGATGATGAAGAAAATAATTGTTCAAGAATTTTCTTGATATTGAACTTCACTGACGCCTTCAAAAGTCAAAGACTTTAGACTAACACTATAGCATCATGTTCATCACGTTTATGATTATCCTGATTGGCTTTATGAGAAGAAAGCAAGGAAATAGGCTATAAACTTTATAATTTTCACGTAAGAGCAACTAGTTGATGACAAAGAAGATAATTGTAAAATGATAAACAAAGATTTTCTTCGATATTGAACTTTCATTCTCGCTTTAGAAAATCATAAAGATTAATAGCATGTCCTTATACAATTATTGCGTTTATAGTTATCCTGATTGGTTTTTAAACAGAAAAAAACAATGAAATGGGCTATAAACTTTATAATTTTCGTTCCCTTTATGTCTAAAGAAGAGAAAATAATTATTTAAAACTGCTGATAAGCTCGCCGGTCGTTCCAATGTCGAGCGATGCTCATCGATGTAGCCGCTGTTAGCAGAATACATTACGCGCTGCCGGGAGTGCGCGCGCTCATGCGTTAAAATATACACGTTCACTCCGCGGAAACGCTGGGGTATTATCGTGAAGTTTCGAACAAAGCGGCTTAATCCTTGCGCGGAATGAATTTTGGCAAGAAATCAGGTCGAGCGCGCTTATATAGGTCGTCTCTCGCGCTCGTACGCTCGCTCGCCTTCGCGAAGAGTTCAACTCAAATATCCTACCTATCTACCCGGTCTGAAATACAAATCTTTCTAAATACCAACCGGTCTCCATGGGCGACGTGTAATCCTCGGTTATAAACGTTCTCTCTCCCTCGTCTTTCTCCTCCCGCTTTACCCCTTTTACGTTAAATCTCTCTTCTACCCTTAATGCCGTCGCGCGTTTCTACACTTTATTACGCGCGGCGGCGTCACGAAAGGTGCAACTAACGCCGCGCCGTTTCAATTACAGAGATGAATAGGCACCATTACGCCCTGTTCATAAGGAACTGCAGATTGATTTTGCTGCTGCGACGCGACTTCTCCGAGGGTGATCCCAACATCTTCCGTGCTGCCGAATGGCGTTGGAAGCTTGGTCAGGTATGCGACGATAAATGGCATCATTACGCGATCCAGGTAGACTTCCCACGTGTCAATCTATA
Organism: Acromyrmex echinatior; assembly: GCF_024713525.1. Classification (NCBI taxonomy): domain Eukaryota; kingdom Metazoa; phylum Arthropoda; class Insecta; order Hymenoptera; family Formicidae; genus Acromyrmex; species Acromyrmex echinatior. The sequence continues at coordinate 6,688,244 of NC_141866.1, read as the reverse complement.
TGTGGATGGCGAAGAATGGCATGCTGACGAGAAGAATCCCGAAGTCATCGATGACTGGCCTTTACATCCGGCTAAAGGCGTCAATACCACCCTTGTGATCGGAGCATGCTGGCAGGGCTCCGAGAACAAGACCAAACACCATTTCCGTGGTTACCTCGCCGGTCTGTCCGTTTTAGTTGGCCGAAACGAGAAACCGGAAGTACTCTCGTGTTTGCGGCGTTGTCAGGAAGGCATTCACGTGCCACCAATGGACTTGTTGCAACCGGGTACTCAGCTGCTGACCAATTCCGATATGACCGAAGTGCGTATCGATGGTGACAATCGTACAAATGTGGAAACCTTACTGCGTCGTATTGGCTACTCCAACACTCGACGTTTCCCGACGCCCGGCCGTCGTAACTTCCGTCTTGACACAACGATCGTTTGTGAGGGTAGCGAGAACACGCCCTTACCGGTACCGACTGTGCAGTCCTACGTCACCGTACTACCGCCTCCTCGACCAGGCATCACCGTCAACGGTACCGGTTACGTGGCCCGAGAATACGCTGATTTCCGATTGGGAGTACGTGTGTTCCCCGACGCGCGCGTCACCGCCGGATCGGCCGCCCGATTGGATGCTTGCGCTGTCAGTGTTTATCCAAGTCTCAATCCAGATCATGAGAGCTTGGGATTACCTGGTGACGCTCTGCTCGCATTCCACGATATCTCCGCTCGCGTCGATCGAGATGGCGTCGTTCTCTCTGGCGCGGATTCGCCTTACAACTACCAACAACTCATTCGTCTTATCATGTACACGAACCGTAAACCGGCTTACTATCTCGATCGCGTCTTTAAACTTACCTGTTCCGAGTTGAGCGGCCGCTTCGCCAGTAATGAGTACGTGCAAACGTTGGCCGTAATTCATCCTAAGGAAAAGACGACCGTTTTGCCGCATACGACGCCCGGAGAACCGCCCATTGCCAGAATCGTTGAACCGGCACCAGGTCACGCACAGCTCTCGCCGCATCATGCTGATCTAACAGAGGAGTATGCTACGGCTGCGCTTCGTGAAGGTAGCAGAACCATCAGTGGCACTGGCAGCAGCCATGCCGTGACTATCGTCGCCGCCGCTTGCATTGGATTCCTGCTATTGATGGCGGTTGTGGGCGCTGCGCGAGTCCGCGGGGCGGCCAAACGACGACGATCTGCCGGTGACGAACTCGCCGCAGAGACGGAGATGGCCTGGGACGACTCGGCTCTCGCTATCACCGTGAATCCGATGGACAGGTTGACGGAACACGACCAGCATCATCAGAGCCAGCGGGACGAGGACGTGGACGACTCCGGTAGCTCCGATTCCGAGGATGGCTCGTTCCGAGATGATGACCTCGACAGCTCCGACTGTGAGAACGATTGCGATCTCAGCAACGGTCGGCACCGCCGTCACAACTCGCCGCACGATCTGGAATGGGATCATCGTGATGTTTAAATCACCCTACTATCTTTACACTGAGCATTCTCACACATCCCCCTTTCTTCGCGTGACACTGAGAGGAGTACTGGCCGCGTGCCACTTTCTGTAAAATTTCTCCATTATATATCGTTTCTTCTCGCCGTACGCACCCCGTCTGATGTTTATCGAACACATTTCGAAAATATCTCATGATGAAGATTTCTTGCGTAGCTATCGGCGGCTTCGCGAATTTAATCTGCGAGAGTAAAGAGTTTCGGATTATCGTATACGGATCTTTCGTCGAACGCGATTTGCGTCCAAAAGATCGGTTTCTCGAAGTTCTCTTCTTGTGCATCAAATATCACGAAAGCGTCGTTAAGGGATTAGAATATTTATTACGCTTTCGAATTTCCAGAATATAGAGTAATAAGATTTAACGTTCTAAGCCGCTCCATACACTGCTCGATCGATTCTATAAACGATTATTAACCCTCTTTACTACGCGAGAGCGTTATCGTATTATCCGTCCCCACCCGTTCACCTTTTCTCGTAGATGACGTTGGTATAATCGATGAAGTAACGAGATATAAAACGGCATTCAGTTAGTACTCGTCTTAAGCGTCAAGAAAAAAACTTGTAAGAGTGCGGGACGCTTTATTGAATATAGTTAAAACTCTTTCTACCTACGAACACACGTCGCTGATGTTGGTAGAATCGGAGATACACGCAAGAGATACTTAAAATGTCGCAAAAATATTCTCAACGGGAATATTTATGGCAATTATTTATATTCTTGACTCTCATCATTGGTAGTAGTAGGACAAGGGAACTCTTTTTTTTTTTATACTTCTAACTATCTTTCCTTCTTTTTAATACGATTATCGCTATTTTATCATTACTAATCGCTGCGACTATATCTAGCCATTTTATCGAAAGTTGTTTTTATTATTATTATTATGTTTATTATTACTGTAGGCAGGACGGCCCGGTAGCGTAGTTTTAAATGCGAAACAGAGTGCTGAGCCGACTCTATATTCTTCCTCGTCTTCTCGACTAAACTTTCTTATCTAAGGTCCATTTGATCTCATGAATGTAATTCTCTCGCAATAATCGTGTCTTTCGTATTTTGATCAAAAGCGCTCGTGATACGAGCTGACGTTAATTAATAAACCGGCAGCGAAACGCGCGTAGATACGAAAATAAGCTGCAAGCCAATCGCTTCGGTGTAGCACGTGAATCGGGTTGAGCCTGGGCCATACGATGCTTGCCCAATTTTGCACTTTTATTTTTTAAATATCGTTACGCCTTCGATCGTTTTTCTTTTGCACGATGTTCCTTCCTGATCGGTCTGCAGAAGATGAGTAAGGACATTGCCACGCATCTTATGCTAGTGCTTCAACATTTAAGATAATCGGTATAGCATCATATCCATATATGATGCGTAAGCGTGTCACATACAAAAACGGCGCGTTTAAAAACGACGGTTTCGCCAATCATTTAATCCATCAACGTTTGGAGAACATGAAATATTCGGCAAGGGGAACAATCCGCACGCGAGCAGACGCTTCATGCGTTATGTAATTTCCTCTGGTATAAATATTCATTTTTAATTAATTAAAATTATCTGACACGTGAAGGATCGACTTAAGGGTGGATTATTCACTCTTCGTCTGAGGTTGTTTCAGTTTGTCTATAAGCGTTTGACGAATTAACGGCAGTTAATCGTACGTAGTTTATGTGCGCGCGTCATGCACGTACTCTACATTATATATATCTATATATATATATATATCAGCATCCATTCATTATTCCGTGGCGAGAGTCTCGTCTCGAGTAGTAGACGATTATTCTAAAGTAATGCGCAGCGGCTGGAGAAGCCATCGAGCGTGCTTCTCCCGTTAATCTCCCCGACCTAAGACGTGTCGTATCGTGCAATCGCTCTTTTCACAGAGAGAAAACTGATGCTTTTACGTGCCTTTTAAGCAAGTGTAGTACGTTGAATTCGTATTATCTTTAACAGCGAATTTCAAACGCTGCGTTTACCTCTTTCCGTTTTCTCTTTTCTTCGCAGTATCCCGTCACCATAGACGGGTGTCAGCCCTGTATTGTTGTTAAGAACTTCTCGCGATATCGTAGCTCAGGTGCATAGTGAGCTTGCCATGCAATCGCTACGGCTCGACGCAGGTTTAGCTCTTTTATCGCTACCTAAAAGCGCGTTATAGTGAAAAGTTCCGATTGTATTTTAGACGTTTACGGTTTAGAAGTTAAGGACGCGCGTTCACTGGGCGTCGTTCCCGGGCGACGTTCCGTTCGTCCGATGGGCTGTCAAAGCATAATACCTGTCGATGGTCCCGTGTCGGAAAACGCGTCATACACGTGCAATGATCCCGTGGTGGGGTACATTAAACTCTCTTTCTCTCTCTCTCTCTCTCTCTCTCTCTCTCTCTCTCTCTCTCTCTCTCTTTCGTCGGAATGGTGACACGACGGCTGCGCATCCGTTATCGTCTCGAAATAATGAACGGATTCTTGTGTATGTGTGTGTCTCTATGTTGACATAAATGTAGAATTATACCGAATTGTTCGAATGCGGAGGCACCAGTACCGAAGAACTCGCGTACGGATATATCTATATTCATATAGGGAACTATAATGAACACACAATTTATTTTTCCAACGAGCATATCATATCATTTTTATAAGGGATTTGTCGGAAACGTTTTTTGGGAAGCTTTGCTTCGCCAACGAGCGGTCGCGAAACGTCGCGACTTCGTAAGGATTTCTTTCTCGTTCTTGGGAGATAGGTTTCTTTTTCCCCATCTCTCTCTCTCTCTCTCTCTCTCTCTCTCTCAATCTCTCTCCGTTTCCGGGGAGGGTTAACAATATGCACCCTCTCTTACGCATTTCTCCGACTCGCGCGAAAGCAGATATTTCAATCGAAAATTCGGATTGCTCTAAACGAGAAAGCGGAGCTCGACTGAAAGAACCACCGGAAAGAACAAAAAAGACAAATAGAGGCGTGCATAATCGTTTATCTGTTCCTGATAACACCAGATCGCATATATACACTTATATACACGAAATACCGATGTGTACGCTTGCTTTTTGTACTGTCTTTCCTTTCCTAGTGTTTTCTCCTAACGCGATTTTATTACACTGCAACGCGAATTTTATCATAAACGTAATCTCGTATTTTATAAAGATCGTATAGCAACACAGTGAGAAGGTAATCAATAAAAAAAAAAAAAAATCAGCCGAGGCACTCCGAATCTCCACAATGGAGGTTCTCGCAGGATTGAAATCAAGAAGGGATCTGGCCTTGATGAGTGTGTCTAAATTAGCTTACGTAAATGTGTACACATGCGTTTATATATGCTTAATCCTCAAGCATAAGTGCACAGTGAATTATACAGTTTGGGAGATGTATTTGGGATTCCTATTTCATTTGACTGTCGTACAAGCGACATCGTAAATAAGCGACAGGCGCATTCTTCTATCAGGTTCATCATGCGATGTCGATGTAACAAAGTCAGAAGAACGCGTGAAAATTGCGGTGGGAAAAAGGTATCTCGTAGAAAGTAATTTTGTCCGATGACCGTACACGCATAGGGCATCCCTTTATTTACGCGATACAGTTCCTCGTTGGTTTTATTGCTTCTCTCCTATTCTTCCTCTTCGCTTGGAAGATTCGCCAGTCATTTCTTTTTCTTTCTGAAAAAAGAATATATATATATATATTTGCTCATGTAAAAAACAGAGGAGTTAGGAAATAATGGGTTACTTGTAATGTCGTTATCCTTAAAATTACTTTTTTCAGTAATAAATGAGCTCTCTTTAAAATTTTTAGAGTGAATGTCATTCTGAAGAATGAAATCTCATTCTTAAAGATTAAAAATTGGATCATTCTTTTTCAAGACTGGCTCAATTTTTACTCTTTATAGCGAGATTCCACTCCAAAGAATTTAGAGAGTAACGTTTCCTTATTTGTAACATTAATGGTAACGCAGTTACTTTTTTTGAATAATGAATATAATCATTACTTTTATCATTACTTTGTAAACGTACAATGGAACGTATAAGTGTGTTTCGAAGAAAGAAAGTGTTTTGAATATGTTGTGATTAATCACAATCACAGTCACTGTAGATCTTATATTGAACTCGATTATTAATGACCAAGACAATTGGATGCAACTCAAGAAAGGAAACAAAAAAATTCACTAAAAAAGTAATAATGGAAATTATAATGGCTTACTTTTTCAGAAAAAAAGAACGGTAACGAGTTACTTTTATAACTTTTTCCAACCCTGGGAAAATTGAAAAATAACTTTAATCGTGATACATAAATGGGTCAAAATCAACAACAAGCAACACGTGGCTTAAGTTACGTCAAGCTTGAGCTGCCTTGTATGTACATGATTTATATTACGCAAGAAAAAATATATGTAGAGTGATAAGACGATCTTTAATTCGAACGCGATGAAATAAGGGATGCCCATGCGCTTTGCGAACAAGTCTTTCGTTATTTAGCGAGGTATCGGGAGGTCAAAAGTCTCTTTCGACCGAGAAATCAGGAAATCAATGAAATAAGAAGTGATTCGCAACACACGTGAACCTAATCGGTTGCGCGCATCCGCTCTAAAGATGTGTACTTAATCATTTAATTAATGGGAAATGTGAAGGAACGCAGAGAACAAAACCAACTAGATGATACTATTATATAATATATACATAAAAAAATATATCTAAGCTGTTTGCAAATGATGACGATGTAAAGGGGTAAAAGAGGGAAGAGTAAAAGGAAATGAGGGGAAAAAAAAAAAAGAATTTGTAATGTACCATTGTATTTTGTAGGCAGCTAGAGCGTGTACGTATACATATGCACAGATACCCCGTGTATGTATGTATGTATGTTTACGTATATAAATATACATACTCTTCCCCCGTCTTCATCTCACTTATACACACATACGCATACACATACGTGCCGTTCGCCTGAAACGGCCAGAGGAAATATTTTGGATCTTAAGGGAAGAACGAGAGAGTTCGGAAAAATCGGAGGCTGTAACACGTCAAATCTTATCTTCCGAATTTCCGAGAGGAGGACTTCCTCTCGTCTATCACGACAAGGCGAGGGGCATTCTCTTCAGCGCATATTACACGCCCGCCGCCACCGATGCGTATCGACTTTTGCAGACACACATACATCACACATTCCACGTACACACTGGCACCTATCCTGGTGCGACAGCAGTGAAAAACGTGCATGTATAAACGCGCGATCACGCGCGCGTGTAAATCGAGAAATTATAACGCTTCGCGGAGCGAACGCTCGTGCCATTCGTCCCGTTTATAGTTTGCCGTTTCCTTCCGTAACGTCGAATGAGAAATATAAAAGAGGCAGACGTTAGTCTTGCCGCAGGATTCGGCAATGCGGCAAATTTTTTTCCCACGTAATCTGATGGAGCTTTTCGCTTGTGTTTGCGCGAGAGCTTTTTGAGAGCGCTCGGATTATTGACGTGTGCTGATAGTTTCCGATAGAACGAATCCAAATTGAGTGTAGGAAGTTCATTAATTTGAAATTGCTGTGTATATTTCGATTGATTCATTTTTTTGTTCTAAATTTTTTTCTGCCCGGGGATATTGGAATCGAATAAAGCTAAAAAGTGCATCCAAGCTATAAGAAACATGTAGAGCATGTATAAATATATTACATATTTCTCATAAGATATCGAGCGATCACTCCAGGATCTCGTTGTTATTTCTCGTTATATGCGATACTCTCTTAAAAAAGAAAAAAAAAGAGAAAAAAAAGAAAAAGGAAAGAAAAGTACTTGAAGAAGTAGCGCGTAATAAATGATACGATCGGATGTTAACAATAAAAGATAAATTGCGCGATGACGGTAATGTAATGAGTGAAATAATCAATTACTGATTAGCTAGGCCGTAATGCGGAATATCGTTGCGTGCCGACTAAATTCCCTCCTTCATCGCAGATTGATTGTGTGTTAACTAATAAGATTAAGTAACAGTATAGTATATTACAGTTAAGGAATTTAATTATTATGAATAAATAAATAATTAAAAGAAAAAAAATATTATCTGTACGCTAAGCACACACACGTTTCGAGCCGTAACGTGACGTATGGCTAAGGCAATGTTTATGACTTTACAAGTCTTTAATTTTAACGTGACACACTGAGTTACTCGGCGCGTCTGCACCGCGACGCACAGAAACAGTCAAATTATCTTGTTAACTCTGCAAACTGAAAGATCGTTCAAGACAAAAATGAGAAGTATATTATATAGCAATAGTATATTAACTATACACACAAGTACACGACACAGGATCACGCGCGGCCGCATATACACGCTGCACAGGCTAGGAAAAATGAAATACTATCTATAACGACATTATAAATAACATTAAGACGTCAACTGTATTTGTTTAATAAAGATGTACATTCGACATGTGCGAATTGACCATTGCGTAGCCGGCAGGTCAAAGTAATTGATAAATTTTCAACTGATTTGATGAAGACTCCAGAAAAAAATAAACTATATCTCTCGAGTATAGATTACCGCGTACGCGATATATGATTTTTAAATGACCTGTCGGTTAAAAATGGACATTGGATTATTTCCATTTTTTTCCTACATCGCCCTTTCACATTTGTCCTAGAAAATGTACGTCCTATTTCTGTAAATCTTATGCTAAACGAGTGTTTGAGAAATGAAACGAGATATTTATAAATATCAAAGTTTTTATTGATGTATATGTATATTAAATAAAAATTATTTGCACATATACAGCGTGAATAACAGAACTATACAAATATTATATTGCCACGATTTAAATTAAACAAATAGAAACTGAATTTTTTCAATAATTATTTACAAATATATTGCAGTTGTACTACTGAAACCAAATTGCATGCTACTTTGATTAGGCTACCAGATGTTCACTAAAGTTTCTAATAATTTTACATTTTTGCATTAAAAAATACTTCGAATCAGTATATATTTTTAATTCGATTACAAGAAAATTTAGTTTTCAAGTTATACAGGTATTTATAAATTATATTATTTGTGGAGATTATAACTTCTCATGCATATATTAATAACATAAAATTATCTCTTGTATATCATAATGCAAAATACTACAATAACTTTAACCAGTCCCATTGAGATGCAACAACTGCAGCTACCATTTTGGCTTGATGTATGTTATTACATCACTTATATATAATCATAATAAAATGCAGAAAAGTTATAAAATCTGATTTTCAAGGATATAAAATACCTGTTGTTAAGTCTTTTACATCTTACTTCATAATATGAAAAATGAAAAAGTAATAGTTGATTTAAATTCACTTGTTTTCAATTTCATAAATATTGAAATGATGTAACAAAAAAATGTTTCTGACGATGTCGAACTGAAAATTGAACTTTCAAATTGAATTTTGAGAAATGTTACTACAGGTATATTTCTCGTCAAGTACTTATATTTGATGCCATACGTTATGTTTTTTTACCGCATATATTTCCATTTTTCTTTTAATTCTAAAAATTTCCATTTTAATTTATTCAAAAGAAAATATTTATGCTTTCATTTTTGACGATTTCTATTACAAATTTATTAAGTTTTACGTATCAATTTGTGTCATCGCTTTGAATATTTATAGCAGAATACACCCTTCATCTCAGTATCAGCAAACAATGATGGTTGCTTCGCCATTATTAGGAGAAAATAATTTTATATTCTCCGCATTCCAATGTAATAACGCTCCTTGACAAACGACACTCCATACATAAGGAATGAAAAATTCCTCCGGTTGTTCTTCTTCTACGTATTTGAACTTCAATTCTGGGAATTTCTACAAACAACAGTATATACATAATTAAAATTCTAATAAGTATAAACAGATCGTAATGATTTGTAACAATTCCTACGTACTCTTAAACGATCTCTTGGCCATTCTAAAGTTCCTTGTCGTATAGTGGATAATACTTGACTAACACCTAATTGTGATTGATCTTTTTGTTCCAATTTATAAGAGAAAAAATTAATTACCTAAAAATTATGTTAAAAAAATTTTCGATTATGGCACATATATATATACATATATATATATGTATATCGATTCAGAATATATATAATATATAAAATATGAAAATGTTATTAATGATTAATAATTTAAAAATGGAAACTTACAGAATCAATATTTTGTACAATATCTTGAAAAGCAGAATGTGTCCTAAATGGTTGAAAGACATCTTTTTTATATAATAGAGTGTAAATTAAATTCGGATTGTGCGCTAATCTATGGGTTAAACAACTATTTATAATTTCTAACACCATCCGTAAGACTTCCTCAAGTATAGTCAAGTCTTGAATCTAAAAAGAATATATATTTTATCTAATAAATATTACACAAACAAAAAATAATTTACTCATATATATTAGGTTCGATTGCACCAATGTTACTTTGAATGAGATTTCCCTCTCCCTTTTTTGAGAGAGAAAAAAAGAATTTTAAACCTCAGTTATAAAAGATACGATAACGTTGGTGCAATCGGACCTTACACACACACACACACACACACACACACACACACACACACACACACACATATATCTTACCAAATCTTCATTTGTAACAGTGGAAACAGTGGAAGCATTGGCTTTTCCAGATTTGGTATGAACATTAATTGTCGTATCAACAGTCGTATCAAGAACAACACTATTATTGGAAGGGAGAGTTGTCGACTGTGTTAATTCTAGAATTCTTGCTTCTAACCGTGCATGCTTTTTCGCAAGAGTTTCAAATAGACTTAATAACCTCTGACTAACGTAAGGGTGTAAGGATGTGAATTGGGCAGACATGTTTGCTAAGGCTGCCAGACAGTTTGTGTGAAGATATTTATCCTAATAATCATAAAAAATATTATATAATTTATAAATGTGCTATATCAATGTACACAGAAATTTCATACTTACTCTCATTTTAAACATATTATATTGTATCGTGCGAATCACTACAAGAATTAAAAGACCACCTAACGATATTTCGCTTATGGATCTCTCAGTATACCATGTTACACCTTTAAGCATCTTGAAAAAAATAATATAATTATTACAATCATTATTTTACAGAAATATATTTATAAAATAATGATGCTTACAATTTCGTGTATTCGTTTGTTAAACGTTTCATCTTCGCTTAAAATTAGCAAGATGATAAGAGACATATAAATATGATGGGATGTATTATTTGGCGCATGATATAATATTTGTAATATTGGAGTTACCTGTAAATGTTTCAACATGAAATTATTATAAATACTAGATGTAAAAAAATTATTAAACATATAATTAAAGAAAAAGTGAGCGTTGACAACACTTGCCAGTAGTTGTATATCAGGCCTTCTCATTATATCTTGTTTTACACTCGAGTTTCTATGTAATAGCATATAGAGAAGAAGCGTGACTTCGTCTGTATTTGGTACTTTACAAATGGTATTATATAATTTATTTAAATTAAATTTAAAGGTATCAACTGCTTTCCCTTGCGATATAGTATGATCTTCTATAATAAAAAATATATTTTTATTCGCGACATGCAATATTAACATTCTATATTAGGATACTTATGATTAAATTATAGATCAGTCCAATGTTTACCTTGCATATCTATAAAAGAGAAAAGCGCATTTCTATATGGATTTTGTGTAGCGGTACAGTGATTCGTCAGAACCAGTAAAAGTAATAGGGATTGACTAGCGAGCGGAGTTTCCGTATCGCGTTTTTTCTCTTCATCTTCAGCAGTGCCATTATGTGTAACCTGTATATTTTTCGAACTACTGCCTATGCCCATTCTTATTACATTCCACAACCCAGCTGAAACGATGCTTTACATTAATGCTTTGTAAAATGGATCGATTGCGTTTTGTGATATTGTCATATTTACCAGCAATACTGAATACAATACTACCCCCCGACTGTTGCGTTAGTAATCCTGGAGGAGCGTGTTCCTGTTGAATAAAATTGTGCAACAGTGTACACACCATAGTAGGTGCATGTTGATTCAGATGCGCGTGCATCGCTATCCTATATACTGTGCTGTATTCGGCTGCAGTTTGAGAAAATAATTGCACCGAGAGCAACACAAGTAAACAATTAATCGCCTCCAAGTGAACAACATATGTAAATTCACTATAAAAAATATAGACACATTTATAACACACACACAGTACCTGCTATTTTTAGAGATAAATGCTGTTTGGGTACGAGTACAAAGCAGATTTCTTGCTTTCTGACAACCAGAATCGATTCTGATCAAGTTTTCTGCTTTAACACATATCTACTTGTCGGAGCCAGTTGTTGAAAGCAGAAAATTTGCTTCGTTTATGCTTGTAATTTTATAGTATATTATCTTCACTTACCATAAAGGTACATCTGTAATAAGTTCAATCAATGCTTCAATAAAATACGCTAATCTATAAGAAGGAAGTGCATCATTTGTTGTTTGTGGTGCTTCAATATGATTTAGCATTTGTTCTTCACCAACAATCTCAATGAAATACTTTAAAATACATCGTACAGCAAACAATGCATTGTATGTTTGCCATGCCGATATTATACTGTAAATAAACCATGCACAGTTTTAGACATAAAACAAAAATGTTTTAAATTCGCAATGTTTAACATCGCAATTTATTATGCTGTATCAATAAAGCCGATGTATGCTTACTTTTGATTCTGTACAGGTGCTAATAACTCATTGATGCGTATCAAAGTTATTTGTATCAGAGTACCAAAATTGCCAGTAATCAAATTATTAACAAGTAATTGTTGACACGATGAATCCAAACGAGAATCCAATTCTATCTGATCATTCCTTGTAATAGGTGGTCGTATATTATAAGATAGAAATGTACTCCAAAATGGATCATTCGTTGGTATGCTTTGTCTCCCACAGAATCTTCCCAGGTGCACATTCTTGGAGAGATCTTCATAGCGACTCGGTGTTGCACCCATTGCCTCTAATCTTTTAAAAATGAAAAAAATGAGATCTTCTAAAAATGCTAAGCTTTTAGAATCCAATAAGAAAATCTAGATCTATTCTTTTTAGCTGAAATTTTGCACAGTTTATCTCTTCTATTTTGTTCTCCGATACAAAAAGAAAAAGATGAAGAATGAATATTGTGCAAGATCAGCTAAAAAAACAGATCTACTACTTATTCATATTATATACATATATATAAATTCATTTCTTATTTATGTTCATATATAAATTGACGATAACACTGTATTAAGTAACATCGATCAGTTGATTTTCCGACTTAAAAATACTGTTTACACCATCGGCGGTGATGTAAATACGAAAATTGCTTTTTTTTTGTGAGAGTAGTACAACCGAAAGTAGGTACACTGACAGTTCAGGTCGACGACGATTCAGTACGAACAAATCAATACATCAATCATGAATGTTCTAATATTCATTGACGTGTGCACAATCATGCTTCGATTATATTGTAGCTTATTACAACAACGAAATGTCTCGCGTGTGAACGTCGCGAATCAGGCGAGCTAATAACCTCTCAAAGTCGCTCAATGTATCGAGAACGGATCGGTCAATTCGTTACTTCGGCAGTATAAGCGGTGTTTCGTAACCGCAGTTTCTTGTCACTGTAAACGACACGTCCCACGCGTTAAAACAAAACGCACTTACAAAATTACTGGTCAGTTGACTCGTACATAATGAAAAGGTAGAGAAAAGTTCCACATCCGCACTGACAGAGTGTTGCTAGCGGTGTCGCTTTTTCTAGCGCATGCGATATTTCATTAATTCAGCTGTGAATCTAGCGATGGAGAAGTTTTGAAGGGTGCCAGATTAGAGACATTAGATTGAAAGATACGAGTGTTAAAAAAAAAAAAATATATATATATATATATATATATATATATATATAAGGAATAGTAAAAAAAGGAATAATAAAAAAAGAGGTTTAGACAATATAGATGTATATTTGAATATTTTCTTAATTTTCAAACAATTTTTAGAAATATGTAGAATTTCTTATATTTAGATCTGTGCACATTGCTTACATATTTTGTACTCAATATCTTTATTTTCTTTCTATTCAACGTCCGAATATAATTTATTTTCTTTTAAGAGCAAACTTTTTGGAGATTTCGAATAATACAAACAAATTTAGAAGATACAGGGTGCTTAGAGTACCCCTTTTATGATGATTTCATACGTTACTTATGTGACACGACGCATATGTATGATAAAAAGAGATATCGCTAACAACGTCAGTCAGATGAGTCAAACATCAACCATCGATAAAGTCGGTCACCCGTCGGTCAACCGTCGTTCTAAACCTGCCTTATTGACTAGTAAAAACGCGCGAACGTCTCGTTCAACTATTCGGTCAATTTTAAATTCGCAACTGTTTTCGACTTGCAAAGGTCGCGATGGACTACTCGTGCTGTGAATCGGCGACAAATGTTTGGTATTTCAAGGCTTTCAAACGCTCGATTCAGAGAGATTTTTAAAAGACCGCGATTCTAGATGTATCTGGCGGAGAGTTTTGTCAAATGCGTAATGCGTAGTGCGGCCGTTCGACGGTTCGGCGGTTCGGCCGCCATGACAGTTTCGTTGGCGCTTCGGAAATGTAGTGAGTGCGTTCGCTCCGCGATCGATCGTGGATTTTACTCGTTAAAAGTGTACGATGATCGCGAATTTTTATCGGGAATGTTGACCAGTGTGATGTTCGATCACCAGAATATGTTGGTTATCGCGAATATTCGCAGTAGACGCTGTTTCGTCGATTGTAAGTGGAACTCTGTTCCGAACGTGATTCTGTCTTGTAGTTCGGTGAGTATGCATGTACAAATTTCGATACCGTGAGTATGCGAAAATAGTTTTTACGTTGTCTCTTTCTCTCTCTCTCTCTTCTTTTTTGAGGAAATCGAAACGCGATTGACATACTTTTTTTGTTAATTGCGTCTTCAGGAGCACATCGAGTATTTGAATCATGATTATATCGCAGATCTCTGACGAAAATAAAAATCGGAGCATAATTCGCGTACGAAAATATCACACAATTCAATCCTGATGAAAATAAAAATCCGAACATAAATCGGATGTAATAGAAGAGTAACAGAAGCGTGAACGAAACTTCTAAAAGGTGAAAATTGAAACAATGAAACGTAAAAGAAGCAATTACATTTCTTTTACATTTTGATGTTTCAATTTTTGTTTCCTACAAGTTTTTTACGCTTCTATTACTCTCCCATTACATTCGACTTACGCTCTGATTTTTATTTTCATCAAGGAATTTTCCAAGAGATGGTTACGTCCTATGGGCTTCTCCGAGGAGACGTTTCTCGGAAATGTTTACGTTCTTTTTTAGCTTGTGATATTTTATAAATGTATTTTATAAATGTAGTCATTACAATTTTATACTTTTGATACTGCAAGAAAACTACATGCATAAAAGTAGAAAAAGAAAGAAAGAGAATAATTGTATGGTCAAGATATTTATAAAATAATGTGTATGAATTGATTGAATTAATCCCTGATAGTTGGTAGTAAGGAGAAAATTAATCTTAAGGGCTCCGCACAATAAAAGGAACAGGGAACAGAGAATAAGAATTTCAACCTATGAAATTGTGATTCTACCTCAGAATTTCAACCTCAGAAATTATGTATTCTATATATTATTTCTGATAGGTTCTATTCTTATTCTCTGTTTCTTTTATTGTGCGAAGCCCTTAAGATTAATTTTACAATGCTTTTTCTGTTTCTTGCTGTTTGTCTCTTGTCTTATTAACCAAAAAGGCAAGAGACAAACAGCAAGAAACAGGAAACAAAGAGCACATTGTAGAATTAGCCTAGTCATGATTACTTTTTTCTTTGATGATCACAGTTCCTTCTTTTCTCTTTTCTCCTTATATTATATTATATTATTTATATTATATTATTTTATATAATTATATTATTGTATTAATATTTAATATTATAATTCATGTTGTGACTACTTTACAAAATTTTATGCATGAATAAATTATAAATTGTATAAATTATATTATATAGCATATACAATAGTGTAATATATTATATACTATCGTAATATAATCTAATTTTTTTATATGCTATATACAATAGTATATACAATATACAATAGTATATACAATTGTGTGTGTGTGTGTGTGTGTGTGTGTGTGTGTGTGTGTGTGTGTGTGTGTGTGTGTGTGTATATATACACATATACATATATATATGTATAATAAAATGTTTTTTCATGTTTTTTTATGTACAAAAATATAAGAATATTTATTGAAGTAAAATATTTTATCGCAATAATGACAGTTAGACAAAGTAATTAGTCAAGAATCTGTGCTCTGACATTAACGTAAACACGATATAATGCTACTACATTCAGGAGAAATGGAAATAAGAAATGAAATAAAGGTTAAAAATAATTCTTATCAAAATTAAACAAAAATTGATAAAAGTAACAAGTTATTAACTTAATTATAAGAAATTGAGAGATTAGCATGAAAAAAAGAGAATACATAAATGTCGACGTCGGTTCAAGATGCCAAGGTGCCGAAATTCGTCAACTTTGTAATAGGTGGCATGTCGGGGTAAAAAGATTTATATTATATAATTGCAATAAAATTGTTACTTCTTTACTCGACAGGCAAATATCTAAAAAATATTTTAGCATAAAGTCCATGATAATTTTATTTTATTCGACAGAGTAATAGCTCAAATCGTGACACATCCTATGGATGTTATTAAGATACGTATGCAAGTGTCGCAGGATACTTTACGTGTCGCAGCACTCCGTATGTTTTGCACGAACGGAGTTTGCGGTTTTTACGCGGGACTGAGCGCGGCTCTTCTTCGTCAATTAACCTATACCACCAGCAGACTTGGAATTTATATCACTTTGCTAGATATTGGGGAGTAATGTCAGTTATTGCTTTCAATCATTGCATTTAAAAATTGATTCTAATCCGTGGAGTTACATATTATGCATATTTGGCATTGAGTATTAAATTAGACATTAGACAAATCTATGTTATAAAAATGTTTCATTACAAATTCTTTCTCTTCAGACAACATTTTGGTTATTTAAATTATGTTACGATGATAAGTTTTGGGATGATAGCTGGTGTGATAGGTTCTTTCATCGGCACTCCCACGGATCTGATATTAATTCGCATGGTGGCAGACATGAATTTGCCACCAGGTAATTATTTCTATTAAACATTTTGAAATTTCGACCTAAATTTATTTGCCAGAATGATTTAAAATGTAAAAAGGAAGATGTACTCTTTGTAAATGTATTGTGTACACGGGAATTAATATATTTATCATTTTTAATATATTTATATCAGAAAAGCAAAGAAAATATAGGAACGCCGTTAGTGGTATCTTTAATATATGGAAAACTGAAGGATTTTTCGGATTATGGAGAGGAGCGATACCTACGATGGGTAGAGCAGCGATTGTAAATGGAGCACAATTAGGTACATACACAAGAGTGAAGAAATTATTGCAAGACAGAGGTGATTAAATTTGCAACACTAATCATGTCTGTTTCACAAGAAGTTTCACTTTACATAAAGATAATTGTACTTGATATAAGAGGAAATATATAACAATATAAATATGATAGTTAATAAGGGTATACCAAAAAAATTGTAATCAATGATCGATTTTAAATGATTTTATTTAATCCATAATTTTAATGGATTTTTGAAACGTGTTAGAATATATTCAACATGATGTACTATTACAAATTACCGCTGCCATGATGTCTAGTGCAGTTACGTGTTTCGCTTCGATTCCGATCGACACAGCTAAAACTAGGTAAAGCAGCAAGATATCAAAAGCAAAGTTGAGGTCTTAAGATACATATCCTTATAGGATTCAAAACTGGAGGCAACCTACGAAACCACCTAATCTTCTAGCTATGATCGTTAATATTGCTAAAAAGGAAGGTGTAATGTTGTTATGGCGCGGTCTTCTTCCGTATTATTCCAAATCAGCACCCAATACAATAATTACCATGGTATGCGTTGATCAACTTCATGACATGTACTTGAAATTTTGCCAATAAAATTTATCTAGATCAGTGTTAATTGGTTTCCTTTAATTGCACACTATGATACAATTGGAATAAAATAAAGATTAAGGTGTTGCAAACATAATTAAATCTGTGAGAATGTTATTTAAAAAAGTATAGAAGTTTTTTCTGAAATTTTTATTATGTGTGATATTAAAATACGCAATTTTTTATTCAGATAATTTTTTTATTATTTACTAGTATACATTCTATATAAACCCATCAGCTGCTCGTTGATAACGAGAGTTATTACCGTGTGCGGACCGATCCTGCAGTAAGTTGGCCAAAAACCTTTCCAAAGATTCATTACTCCTTCATTTTTCACTATCGATATTATAATTGAGACCATACCTGGAGATTTCCCAGTGGTTTTTAAGTTTTGTATTCTATGGAATAGTGAAAATTTTATTGAATTTGTTCAAGGATTAGTTTTTTTCAAGAAGTTTTAAGTATTAAAATTGTTAATAACCTGGTCTTGGCAATGTCAAAAGGCATGGAGTTAAAAGCAGTGACAAATCCCGATATCATTGACGCACCAAAGTGCAAGCCTAAGCCTTCTTTAACGTTCACTGTAAAAACATTCAAAAGATGTACATAGAAAAATATTACTGAATTTAATAACGAAGTATTATAGATTTTAATTATATTTTTATATTTTCGAAAGTTAACGAATGTACTTGATTTATATTTAAGAAATCGCGAATTATCGAAATAATTTTTAAAAAATAATATAGAAAACTGTTGTTTAGTTATACTTCGTGTCGCAATCATATGCTTCACTTGGCTGTAAGTAGCCAATTGCGATATGTTAACGATAACAGCCCTTCCCATCGTGGCCACAGCTCCTCTCCAAAGAGCGAACATTCCTTCTTCTCTAGCAATTCTGATAAAAGCGTCAATCACGTTCTTGTAATTTCTTCGTTGCTCTAAGCAGAGAACATCAGCTAAATTAGCTACATTTATTTCCACAAATGTTTCTTTTGACACTGATGAAAGTCAATACACTAATTAGCTTGTACGAAAATTTTTCATTACCCACTGGTAATCTGCCATCTATTGTCATTCTCACGAGAGCTACATCGGCTGGTGTTCCACAGAAAGCCCCCGTGGCACCAGCGCTCCCAGCCATTAATGCCAGAATCGTGAAATTGGGACGACCGACGTATCTTTGTCTAAAGTGCAGTCAGTTTTTTTTTTAACTCTGACGATTTTAATTACTTCAATTATTTGATTATTTAAGGGATGAAACCAAGTCGTTATGAAAAGAGACATCCTGATTTCATTCCGATTTTATTCTATAAACTTTCTTCTAAGATTTATATTGTCTAGAAATTCTTGACATCTTTTGAAATTTTTTAAATTTATTGTAGCTACTGCTATCAAATTACCTCCAAAATTCTTGCATCTGATTATAAATCCCGAGTCGCACGGTCGTGTAAGATGCTTGTCTGACAAGACCAGCTGATAAACCGCTGTAAAATGAAAGAAAACCCTCTTTGCTGTATGTGGTGCCAATTATATTTAAGATCGATGCTTTCCCTTTGAGCACTTGCATCCTATTTTTGATCACGTCCATCGGGTGAACCACGCAAGTAGCTGCCATTCTAAGATACAAACGAATATTTGAAATACTCTATTTTAATTCAACGCTTGAAACAAATTACCCGGAAAGACCACCCAACACAAAATTGATCATTGGCGGTATAGGTTGCTTCTTCTTTTCTTTCGGTTCTTCTTTTTTCGACATTTTTAATATTTTAAGTTGAATAAATTTTTACAAACAAGTTAAATAAATAAATAGTTTCTATTTCTCACAATGGTACAAAATATTTTTAAAGTCTTTTAAGTCGAAATATATGTGCCATGTCATTGTCGTCAAATTTTTGTCATTATTAACCTATTGTACGTTAAAATAAAACGGCAACGCTTCACAGCATGACAGTAAAATATCGATTTTTATAAATGATTTATAAAAAGTGATGGGAAATGAAATGCCAACTTTCCTTTGCTACTTGTTAATTATATATATTATTTGCATTTATTAATTTATTTATAGGTTTTAAGTGAATACATGAAGGAAATAAAAAGATATTTGATCTGACCCAGTTCTATAATTCATGGTTAATTTTTAATCGAGGTTCAACTTATTCATTATCTCTTTCCAATTTTAGAATTGGAAAGGGATGAGAAACAAGTTGAACCTCGGTTAAGAATTAATCGTGAGTTGTGGAACTGGGCTCTGTTTTCTGTTCCTGTACTAGTCCTTGCATTCTCTTTAGGTATGATCTGATTCTCACCTGAATGGCTCCTCGGATGTCACGTCATCTTTATTTAACGTTCAGTAAACAACAAGGATGACATGACATCCGGGGAGCACCTAGATGGGAATCCGAACATGCCCTTTCTTGCTTTCAATAAATATCAAACATATCTATCTTACTTTAAGTTTCAAAAGTATATTATACACTATTTCAGCCAAAGAAAACAGATCTATGATAATAAATTGCTTGTCATTTTAAGATCGATTTATTCTGGTATAAGAATTTGATACATTGTGTATTTTGCTTACGAGAGAAATCATATTTTATAATTATAATTATTTGCATGAGACATTAATTCGTATTAAATGCATGTTATATTTACTGAAATAATGTTATATGGTGATATCCATATTAATTTATGTATTCTGTTAATTGAACATACACGTGAAACATGTTTCTGAGAAACTTGCTTTAGACAACTTATTTAATTGCTTCGAGAAAGGATTGAAAGTAATATAATATTTTGATGTATGAGTGCTCGCTACAGTAAGCAACCGTGAGAATGCTCCAACTTTCACAACTTAGTGAATTCTTTGTTCACAAATTGCTGGTAAATGTCGTCTTGACGTGGACAACTTTGTTTCTACCGATTTTTGCGTGAGTCGAAAAGTGTGAGACTTGACGGTGTGATGCGAAAATGACTTGGGTGACATCTTGAATTATTGGACGGATGTGTGGTAATTGCGGTCGGGCGATTTACAAATTAACTCTGTTTATTGCAAATAGTAACTATTACTGTATATAATATATTTGATCTGCCGCAACAGGTTTCGGGCAATTGCAGTGGCGCCGAGCTCTGTATTTTCTCTTCGGCCGCTCTTCCTCTTTGACGATTGACTCAAGTTTTTTCTTTGGCGCTAATCCCATTTCTTTTTTAATATTCTACAAACAGAGACACGAGTTTTTAAAATTATTTGCAATTTTATTAATCTCAAAATTTCATACTACAAATGTTTAAAATGTACCTCTATGACTTTGACGATTGGATAAAGTGGCCTCACGCCCTTCGATTCTTCTAAAACTTCATCGCTATAAAATAGAATCCTTTGATTAGCTTTATCAATCGCGGCTTTTGTCACTTCATCTTTGAGAACTTCTTTTTCGCGTTCTTTGTCCATTTGTTTCTCTTCCTGATGATTAATATCAAATTACCTATTTTTATCAATGTATTTTATATTGCGATACTTATATAATATAAGGAAAAGAAAAATATGAAAAGTTCATATTTTAAATAAATAATGTACTTTGTGTAAAAATTATTTCAAATGTAACATGCATTTACATGTAAAAGTGCCCGTTGTAAAATAGAATCTAGAAACGTAAAAAGAAATAATTAATAAAAAAAATAATTATTCTCGATAAATGTTTTTACACCTGATTATTATAAAATTTATATTAAAAAAATATATTCTTACGATATCCTTTTGTAATTCATTGGCATAGTCCAGTTTTTGTTGCCATTGTCGTTTGCGTTCTTCCAAGTCGGTCTGTTTATTATACTCGTCTCTCTTAAATCTCTGCATCATCTCCCAAGTTCTCAACTCCTTCTCCTCTCCTCTTTGCTTGCTCTTTATTGCCGCATCATGAAGCCTATATTCTTCCATGAGAGCGCGCATTTTCTCTTCTCGTTCCTTTTGTGCTTTTCGCTTTTCTACCTCGATTGCGTTTTTCTCTTCAACAGCTTTTTCAAAGATTTCTTGCTCTTTAGCAAGCTTCATTTCGCGATCTTGCTTGATTAAAACATATTGCTTCTCTAAAACAAGATTTGTTAATAGATGGATCCATTTTTTTTGGTTATTTGAATTCTGCATATATGATTTATGTTTCCGAAAGCATCGTACCTACAATCTGCTTCTGACGCGCTTTTTCTTCCTTCTTCTTTAATGCTAATGATTTTTGAATTTTTTGTATTCGATCTTTAGCTTCCCTATAAACTTCTAACGCTCGATCCTCTAATTCTTCATTGTGTTGTAATTCCAGTTCAATTCGTTTTTTTTCCTCTATCGTTTTCTTGAAAAATTTCTGTAGTCTTTTCTTTTTGTTCAATATCTATATAAATGGAGAGAATACATGTTAAATATACTTTTGGAGTAAAAAATATTATTTAGCAATTAAATTCGGGTGTTTACATCTTGCATCTCTTTCTTTTTCATGAGTTGCATATCTTGAGTCATGTTTATTTGATCCTGTTTTTCAGCTTCTAATTCTTCCGTTGCTTTCAATTTATTGTCTCTTTCGTTCTTTTCGATCCTGATACATAATTAATCTGATAATACATGTTGCAGTATAATGAAAAAAAAATATAAATATAAATATATATATATATAATTTCTTTAGCTTTGATACTAAAAATACATTTATTCAATTTGTATTATCTAATATTAATATCTGTCGAATTTGTACTAAAATATTAATATTCTTACAAAGATTTAGAATTATACGCTTAAAAAAACTATACGTTTTAAAAAATTAAATTTCTATTAAAATTAATGTTTACTGTTTTTTCAAAGCAATCCTGTAATCCTTCGTTTTTTTCGTTTGTTCCTCCACCTCTTGTTTCTTCTCCTCCTCGTATTTTGCGACGTCTGTTTTAATGGAATTAGCATATTTTTCATCTTGTTCTTTGTCCATTGCTCTAATAGTCTTTTGCAACACCACTTGAGCGTCCAGCTCCTTGAGACACTAATATAAATCATGGTAGACTATTTTGAGTTTAATTAACGGTGAGTCTGGCTTAGAAATTACGTGAACACTCCTTTCGTGAGAAAGTACCTCGGAGACGAAAAGAGCACGATTAATCTGTCGGCACAAAGGCTTCTTTTGCTGAAGCAATCTCCTTGCTTTCTGTACCACTTCTGCACGCTCCGCCACCTTTTTCTCTGTCATTTCCTTCACGAACGCTTTCCTCTCTTCTTCCGCTTTTTGCTTCTTTGACAATAATTCTTCCCTCTGTCTTGCCTTAATATTCTATTATAAAATCATTTTTATTTTAACAATATTATCAATCGTTGCTATACAAAGTAAAATTATAAATAAATTTTTTTAAATTTTTGCAAATGTCTTGTTTAAAAATTTACTTTTACTTTCTTTGAAATATTCTATAATACATATGTTGATTGCAAAGATTTAAAACTATACTTTTATCTCTGTGCATTAAAAAAGTAATATATATTTCAAAATTTAGAAGTAAAATATTCTTTGCATTTAATCGTAATAATTTTGAGTTGAGAATAGATCAAGCATACTTCTATTGTGCTCTCCCATGTTTTACTTTTTTCATAAGTCGCTTTTTTCAACGCTGCTATTTTTGCAGCTTCCTTTTCTTGCTGTGCTGCTATTCTATCCTCTTCTGTAGTATAATCCACAAAACGCTGAAAGGTGTCCTTCGTTACTACTAACGCTCGAGTTCTTTCAGACACCTGTGTAAGCGCGATTAAATTTTCAGTAATATTAGACGCAGGAGAAATTCAGTCTTTGTAAACTCAATGTTTGAGAGTGAGAATAAATAAAAACACTCACTTTGGTATTCTCGAGCGTCTGGCCGGGTTTCAAGACATACGTCGTGCGCATTTCCGGTTGATGTATTCTTTCCTGCACCATTTTAGAAAGGAAAAATTATAATTAATCGGCACGAAGCAAAGTTGTTCAATATGAATAACTTAAATTTCTGTCGAAAAGCTGCTGAATTCAGGCTATCTTCACACAGCACGAATGGTTGACATAGAAACCAAATAAAAGCGATCGATGTGACTTAATAAAAGAACCGAATAAAATCTATTACTTAAATCAATACTTCTAGTACCTATGTGTATGAAAAATGACATATTTTTTATATCAATGTTTAATATTCTAGAAACAGAATCACTAGCATAATTCATTTATATTTATTACTTACGAAAAAATTCAAACTGATTATATAATAATTGTTTATAAATCTAATCTATCGATCACTGATCGTGAAAATGGAAAGTAATTTATATTTCTATGTATTTGTATCTATTATTATTTCTATTTATCTTCATATGTCGAAAATAATACGTATGTATTAGTGATAATGATGCAGATAACGTTGCCATGATAATGGCGTAACGTAAAGTATATTTATCTTATTGATTCCTTGAAATCGCGATTGTATCCGATCTCAATATCGATCTCAGATTTTTCTAAGGTTTGATTTCACCAATGTAAGATTAACTTTAATCTTGGTTCAATTTACTTTTTATCTTCATTTAATTCTCAGATTTCTAATTCTAAGAATTAGAAAAAGATGAGTAAATTGAACTACTGAGTCGAGATTAAAGTTAATCTTACATTACATCTTACATTAATGGATCCAAGCTTCTATTTCTATCAGTGTAGATTAATTTTAATTTCGGTTTAATTTATTCTTTACCTTTTTTTTTAGTTTTAGAACTAGAAAAAGATAAATTAGTTGAACCGAGATTAAAAATAGACTATATTGAGGCTCGTTTTTATCAATGTAGATTAACTTTAATCTCGGTTCAACTTACTCTTCATCTTTTTTTAATTCTAAGAATTAGAAAAAGATGAGAAGTAAATCGAACCGAGATTAAAGTCAATCTATAATACATTGATAGAAATAAGCCTGGTAGGAACAGGCAAAAGTCGTCTCGCGAATTCCGGTCATTTATCATCCGAGCAGAATCTTATTCCATCGTCGTTCGCTACGATACCGACGTTACCGACATCGCGTCGCGTAACAATTCTCGAACTTGCCGCAAGATGACGGCGAAGCGTGATCGTGCACCTGTGGTGACAGCACGTGTTACAGCTGAGTGGCGGTTCGGTTATCGGGAAAGTGAGTATAATATCGTAGTGGTCGAGTGTTTTTCCCGCTTTTCCCTGTGCGGCTGCGGTATCATTGACGCCGACGGCGTTCCCGAGGGACGTCTGGGGTACGTTTGAACGTATACATACCGGCAAGTTGCGTCCCGATATGAAGCTGTTTTACGTGACACCGACACGTGAATCGGAGTTGTTACTAACCATAACGTAAATCCCTTGGGATTAGTGCGTGACCTTGGCTGCATATTTCCATGATGAACAGACGTCAAGCGGCGCTGGGACGCGTTCCGCGCGAGACGTTTCGGCGCGAGTTCCGGCGCGCGCGAATTCGCGAATTAATGGCGGCGATCGAGTGTCGGTGCATTCTGTCGGACGTGCATTCGTTCCCGGTGACGCTAACCTAAATCGCGGTGATAATCCGTCTCGACGCGACTGGAACGTCGGTTGCTCGCCAGGTAGTAACGGCGACGTGACGTCATCGTCGACGAGGAAGAGTCGGTGATCTCGTTTTCTGAAATTCTGAATTGCGAGCGCGGGATTAGCGCGATAAATTTTCACCCGATCGCTTCGTATATCGTTCGGAATCGCCGTGGCGATTCCCGCTTCGCCACTCGCTCCGGTTAGTTTGTTTTGTTTCGCGCGGTCCGCTTCCGGGATACGCGCGCGAATTTTGGTGCGCGCGCGCAATGGCGTGTGGACGTTCGGAGGTCGTTGCGCCAGGTGATGGGGTGAAATCGATAAAATATCGACGGTGGAATCGCATTGGGTTGCACTCGAGTCGCGTCAAAAGGAATCGATAAAGTGCTCAAAACCTTGGCGCCTTCGTAAAGTATATGGCCTCCAGTAGCTCGCAGACACGTATTGAAAGCTCGAGTTGGTTGAGAAAGAGTGCAATTGCATGTTACGTTATCAGACTGAATCACGCAAGTTCGAGGCTTGATACGAGTGGGATTGATCGCCGTATCTCACGGAAGTTTTGAATACCATGATCGAATTTCAAACTCCGAATCGCGATTGTGGCCCGATTTAAATAGATAGTTTCATACGTGAGAGAAAAGTTCGTTTAAATTAAAGTTTATTGTGTATACTAAAAAAAAATGATGTTATATTAATAGCCTTGTTTTAATTGAAAATAATTTTATTAATTTAATAACACTGTTAATGGAATAAATATATCGTGCTTTCGTTTTAATAAAATTGTATTTTTTTCATTAATAGTGTCATTGAATTAATGAAGGTGTTTTAAATTAAAATGTTGATATAATTTTTTTTTTTTTTTTTTTTTTAGTGTAAGTAACTCGAAGTAAACAGAAATATTTTTACGTGAGTTATTTTAAGGTGATATTTTGAAATTTATGCGGGATATCTTCCTCTAATCATTAAAGACTATATTTTTTATTACTTGACTAATTTACATGAACGATCATTTTATTATTCGGCTGTTTTTGTATAGAGATAATTTAACGTAAATTTATGTATAATCAATATATTTGATCAATATATTTAATATCGCTTTCGACGTAATTATTTTAAATATTTGTTTAGTTACTTTTATGAAAACATGACAGCATCTACAAATTAATTAACGCAACATACTGCGCAATTATTTTTCATGTCTGCGACCAGATTTAATTTTTTGCGGCATTATAAATTTGCCTTGTATACAAATTTTGAAAGCCGATAACGATAAATTTAAATGTCGCGAGACGCAATTTAGTAGAACGTGCTGCGAAACAATAGACTACATTCGATCCGATTAACCCTTTCGCACCGGAAAAACTATTTATATCGTAATGTCGCCACGTGGCGCGCCAAAGTGAGGTCAATGGAATTAATTATAAAAAATCCAAGTGATAATCGAGAAAGTGAGGCGTGGGCGATGTCGCATCTTCGCATTTGCCGTTTTCGCTTCGATCATAACGCATTGAGAAATTAAAAAATACACATATTGTAGAGGACAATACTTTTTTCGAAAAATCGTCAACATTGTGCTTGATCACATTTTTGCTTGTTGGTAAAGAGTTAAATAATACGAGACTTCTGTGTGGCGTACAAATATTTGCATCAAATTATGTGAACTAGACAAACCACTATACTCCATAATTTCCAATCTGTCTTTTATAGCAACAACACTAATACTCTTGATGTGTTTTCAGATAAAAGTGGTTGGCAGGGAAGAAGGAATGAGCTGCAGAAATTCTTGGAAGCTGTATTAGGGTGAGTGCATTCTTAATTAATTTGATTAATCTTAATTTATAATTTAATTCTCTCTGAAATATTTAAATCAAGTATTCTCAAGAGTACACATATTTTTTTTGTCTAAAGATTTATTTAGCCAACTAACGAATCGATGATAAAAATATTTTTTTTAATACAAAGTGTGAAATCTTGAAACTTAATGACTCTCGCATTTTAACAAGCAAAGTAATGTTTTATACATTTTCGTAATAAATTTCAATTTAAATTAATATATAATAATAATTTTGTTTTATGTTATATTAATAGAAAATTGACGCTATTCATAAAAAAAGAATAGATAATTCTGTATTATCTCTAGAAATTTAAAGATCTTAAGATTCATCTTAATCTATATATATATATATCGGGTGGGTTACACAAAATCACTTAGTATGTATGTATTGCTGATACGAAACATGTTTATTAAAAATCTATCATCTCTACGCCTACTACAGTAAATATCACAGGTACACGTTTCTCTATCACAAGATCTTCCGCTCGGTCATTTTTATACATATATTTGCGCCACAGGAGATACTAAATGGACGCGCGTTTTGCGGAATCACCGTAATCGCCGCCTCGTAAGGTCATTCGTCATCGTTGTCTCACATTTGATGCTCTTGACCGGTAATGAGACTTGTATAATAACATTACGGCGAGAAAATAAAAAGAAAAAAACATCCTCGATAAAAGTATGAAATAAACAATAGAAAACATCTAACTGTCGAGTAAATTAAAGCTTCAGCCGCGTGCGGCCGCGAATAAAACTACGTATCGAGATCCCAGTGTTGTCCGACTCTTGCGGAACGTTATCGAAGTTGTTGGTGGCAGAACGTCACTGGAGATATGACGTTCGCCTTGATACTTCCGTTTCGGTCCGACTGCCTTTGAGCAAGTGAAACTCCCCTTAAATCTAGGTGATTTTTGTAGGGACTCTTCGCTCTTTCCTCCTTGCGATATCCATTCCGTTCAGATCACAGAGAAATTGCAACACCGGCGTCGATAATTTATGAATCCTTCGGATTCGAGATCTTTTTTTTTTTCGCCAGTTTACTCGGAAACTTCGGCGAATTTGCCGTGTCAAGGCGGAAGTTTACCAGGGCCGCCAGATGGGTTCGTTTGGTTTAGCCACCTGCAGGAGACCTTGGTGGCTCTGGGATACAGCATCGATATCGGTTCGCACCGGGGATGGTTGGCTGGACGCTGGCGTCAACGGCATCGGATACTCGTCGGCGCTGAGTTCGCTGGTGGGTGATGGCGAGGACTGTGGCGCGGTCACGTGGATGGTCAACGGACCGGTCTTGTCCATGGAATTGAGCTTGTGTCCGAGATGTGTCATTAGCTTGGTACCAAGGGCAACGTCAACGCCAGGAGTGGCCGCTAAGCAGCGACTGACTTCGTTCGCACAGTGCGTGTAGCCGGCACGGAAGCGGTCTGCGTCGATCACCGGATTCGCCGAAAGACGTTGTTGACGCTGAAGTTTGTGCAAGTGACGCACCGTCAATTCCAGAATATCTGCCTTCTCCAACTTCGCTACGTTCTCACCGTCGCCAGCCAGCGCCGTCACCATCAGATCCTTCAACTCGTCCAAGCAGCGATTGATACGCGCTCGACGTTTGCGTTCCAACATCGGTTTCA
The DNA here is from genome assembly GCF_024713525.1 of Acromyrmex echinatior. Classification (NCBI taxonomy): domain Eukaryota; kingdom Metazoa; phylum Arthropoda; class Insecta; order Hymenoptera; family Formicidae; genus Acromyrmex; species Acromyrmex echinatior. The sequence goes on along the minus strand of NC_141866.1, from coordinate 6,659,663 downwards.
TCACCTGCGAATCGAAATGAACGAATCGCTATAGATCAATGTCGCACTCGACGTTTAGAGAAAAACTTTTTGAGAATCTTTTGTTTCATGTGAAAGAAAAATGTCAAAAATTAATTCGAATTTATTGTTAAAGGAAATAACAAAGTTACAAGTTAACTTGAAGTTCACGTTATGACGATTAGAGCGATTGTTTGATTGAAATGTCAAGATGACACCTACCTTTCGATACTGATACGTCCTGGAGATTGGCTGTTCCTGCCCATCGGCTATGATAATCTGCTCGTGCATCTGCATGATTAATCCTTTTTTCCTTGCGACACAATCAAAACTTCACTTGATAACTGTATATTGACTTATCGCGAACGCGACCTTCTCGTGCTATCACACCGGTTCGTCGAACTCTAATCGTCGCTACGATTACAAATCACTGCGGTTGGCGGAAGGAAACGTGTGTGTATCTGGATAACACGTTGGTCTCCAGCTCGACCTTTGAGTGAACACGAACAGAGCGTGATTGTAGCCGTGATCGGGCGAGGCTTCGACTTATATAGGCAAGGGCCCCCATGTGGACGGAGTGAGGGGACGGGTATGGGGCCGCATAGTGGGGGACAGGCCTTCCGTGGGAACGGTCCGTAGAGGTTGGTTCCCAAGCAAGCACACCACCTGTAAGCGGCAGCTGCCAGACACGCGCCCACACCAAGCCATCGTCACCGTTCCTGCGTCCTTGTTGCACCTAGCCGTGGCGCAGAGTCGATGTTCTCTACCTCGGCTGATCGTCGACGAGTGGTTGTGCCATGGTATGCGCGGCTCGTAATCGTCGTTCTTCTTCTTTCTCTTTCTATCCATCTATCTTTCGCTCCTCTCTCGTTCTCTTCACCGTTCTGCCCTGTCTGTTTCTCCCTATCGCTCATTGGCGCGTATTTCTACGAGCGCTCATACGGAAGGACTAGATCTCGACCAACGTCCTCCTTCTCCTCCTTGCTTGAAGGCAAAATAAGAGGAGCCATCTTTGTCCCACCTGTAAGGTGTAGCTTCTTCCATTGCAGCCGCAGCTTCCATGCTCGTGCTGGATCTTCTTATCGTGATTCCGCATCCCCCTCTTCCTCGTAGTTTCTTTTCTCTCTGTCCCTCCTCGCTTCTGGTTCTCCCGTTTCGGTCGAGCGAGAAGCGTGCTGGGCACAAGTCTGGCACAACTCTGGCGCAACTCCGGCGCGTGATTGCAATCCCACTGGCTACACGATGTTAAATCGTGTACCGTGTGTCTCTGTACGTGTGTACGTGCGCGTATTCCATAGCCGTCCGATCCGGTCAATACCGCGAAATGATATCCGCGGTCATCGGTGGCGCGATTGATCGATCGTTTTACGCGTATTAACGCAGAGGGGAAAGGGAAATCGCGGACGAGCTCGATAAAGCTCGTTGGTGTCAAGCGGTATGACAAATCGATCGTTACAGACTTGATCGTGTAACAGAGCGAGACCGCGATTAATTAATCTTGCTTCATCGCCGATTTTCTGTTTTCGTTTCCGAGTAGCACGCGCGTTCCGCATCGACGAGTGAATGGGATTCGAAGAACGAATTAGATCTTTTCCGTTTGTTACGCTTTATTTTACCGATTATTAGGAGCATAATAGTAATTATTTCCCGGTTGGGAAATAATTATTTTTATGCTCTCCTTGTTCTACGACATTAATTTTTTTAATTGATGCAGAGATTGCTATTCTCAAACTGACTTTTGATCTAAAAGAGTTCTAACATTCATCTGTAACAATATAATATGACAATGTTGCGTTTATTGTTGGATTCAATTCACTGTCGTAGTACATTATTTAGGGATTAATACCAAGTAATTACGAAGAACGTCAATTTAAGTAAAAATTAGTAAGAACTTTAATTTTATTGTGTCTACTATGAATGTGATTGATATCTCAAGACACTTACAAAGTACATAATTTTAGCAACGAAACAAGAGAATTGCAACTCCAAGTTCGAACGTAAAAAATCAAGACTCTTTGCTTTCGCTTCGACTTTATTGTTATTACGCTGTCCGTGAATTTCTCAGGCAGTGAAGCGTACCGCGGTATTTCACTGAGGCCTCGATTATGCGTAATTATCGGGTACATGGATCATAATTACAAAGAGTTAAGGAGCAAAAAGTCAACCACGCTCGGATATTCAAAACGTTGCTCTCACTCAACAACAAGGTGGGAGAAATCCCTTCATTCGTGCTATCCGTGTAATCTATCGTCGACCGATGAAAATTGGCTAAAAAAGTGAACTTTCTTAACCCCTTTAGATCTGATTTTAAGGAATCACGTTTAAAAAAAATTTTTTTTAATGTTCAATTCAAGGGCGCTTTAATAAGTAATTCACGCACTGAAAAAAAGAATTGGCAGGTTGTGTTAACTTATCGAAATCCTATACTGACATTGCGGATAGGCTAACAATCAAAAATTGACTGCAACAGTCAATTAAAAATGCTATGCCATACTTTACCATCTAATTTGCTGCAACAACCAATCTTTTTTGTGTTGAACTAATTTTTTTAATCAATTAAGATATATCGACTTTTCTTTTGTAAAGCAAAATTAAAAAAAACGGTCAGAAAGTAATACTATGTATGATACAAAAAAGTTTTTTATTAATTAATTTACTTTACTGACATAATCAATAACGTAATCATTTTTTTTTTAATTTTGACTTTATTTTCCAACATTTATTATGTGCATTTGTTACGTATATATTTTCAGGTAATGTCGATAGAATTAATATTTTTGAAATAATTTCAATGGATAATATCTTCAAATTTAATGTACATTACAATGTACACAAAATCTGAAAAGATTAATTTTGCGAGGATGCTCATAAAATTCGTCCTCCCGCGTTGGATTATTGAAACAAGTATTTTGGATGCGCGCGTAAGGACACGTTTCCACTTTGAGATACTAATTTCGGCAAGCCACTGGCTAAATTATATCCTATACGAACCTTTTTTTGCTCCTCCTATTCCTCTTCCTCCTTCTGCTCTTACTATGCCTCGTGTTCGCTCCTTTCTTTGCCCTTCGTCTGCTCGTTTTTCCTCTACATTCTTCGTCTTCCTATTCTCGACCAGCCACTTCGCTTATTTTGCGGTCGGAGCTCGGATACTTAAACGTCGTTCGCACCGAATAATTACGTACGCTTGTTTCGAACTTCTCTCGCCTTTACCTCATGTTCCTGCGACCCAAGGAATCTCTTCTTTTCTGCCTTGTCCACTCCGTCATCATTTTGATTTTTTTTCTTCCTTTTGCTGCTACATCTCTTCTTGCTACCATGACTTTTACAAAGTATCCTACTTCCGCTTCTTTTTTTCTTTCTCTTTTTTGCTTCTAAATCTTCTAAACACTTTCCTCTTCCTATTCTATTTTCTTTCTCAATATACTCTCCTTCGTGTATCAGCCAAGTGTCGTTAACGAGTGGTGGTACTTTGATAGAATCTGATCTGCAAGATATAACGCTTCTCGTAACTCGTTTCCTGTTTCGTTCGCTTGCTCCGCTACTTCGATCGGATCTCTTCGTCCCCGTGCGATCTCGTGGGACCTAATTAGCGTGATGTTACCAGGACTTAAGTGTCTGAAACACGTCATGATGTAGATGTAACCACGAAAGCCGGGCGTTACAGTGAAAGCGGACTGAATACAATTTCCGAGAATAGCTTGTGATACTTGAGAATAGCACAACGATACTCTGTCTTGATTTTCATATTTTTTGTTATTTGACATTTATTTGAAATTTTTTTTAACATGTCAAATGAATAACAAAATATGTAAAAATTAAACAAACTAGATGCAAATTTCTATTTTATTATTGGTTTGATAATGAATATTTAAAACCATTGAAATTTAAGAATGAAATTATATTTTAATCACTCATGTATTATTAAAAGAGCTATTAACTTATTTATACATTATTTATACATTATTAAAATACTTATCGTCAGAAAATGTCAAGTCTTTAGATATTTAATAATATCTGTATATATTCGTATTCGAATATCTAAATCGTACGTGATTACATGAAACATCATGCAGCATGCAAAGTTACATCGAAACAGTTAGCATGTCGTAATCGGAAGTTTTGCCTAATGTTCCATTGCTACGTAGTGCTTGCACGTTCAAATGTACTTTCTACACGTATAATGTTTATTACGTCATTTGTCGAGATTGAAATCGCGGAATTTAATAACGAATTAGTCGAAAGTTGAATAGTAAGCGAGCCATTTCATTATCATTTTCACGATATCATAACATTTTTGATGGTCTGTATCTCCTGCTAATCCATAAATTCGAAACATAAAAATATATCGACATATAAATATTAAATAAGAGATTTGTATTAAAATGTACAAAACTATAAAACTTTAGAGAATACGGCTTTGAAAAAACCCAAAGCGCTAGTTGCGGATTATTATAATTGTAAACTATCTAATATTTAATATGAAAATTTTTGACAATCTAATTCCAAAGATTATTTAATTTTAGCTGAGAGCATTAATAAATAGCTTTATTTACAATACTCTTGTTACACATTTCTCTCTTTATACACACTAAGAAAAAAATTGTTTATTTGATTAAATTAATTGTTTATTGTGGAATGCATATATTTAAGTCAAATATAATATGTTCATAATACATTCTTCATCGAAAAAAATAAAGATGAACTAATTAATAATAAATTAATAATAAATTAATTTAAACAAATAAACAATTTTCTTCTTAGTGCATGCTATATATTACATATTTTATATTTTTTAATACAGTAGGGGAGAAAACCATTTATTATTCAAACTTAGAAATACAAGATACATGATTAATTGATCTTGCCTTATAATTGAATAAATATTTTTTAATTTGTCGGCTATCCTAGCAATTACTCAATTAGATCTGCGATTGTTATGCTTACATGATTAGCGATCATTACAATGACACATTTCAAAGAGTAGTCTTAAAATGCTTCATGTTTCGACAGTTTATCAATCATTCTCTTATTGTATTTCATTGTAAGTCGTTTTTGCGAGATACGAGCACTTATTCATATCTCGAGTGTGTTGACGAACAATACAGAATTGATTTTATATCCGCTGCCGGCGCCCTTCGCACGCGCTCAGCACGTGGCACGCAAAGCTAATACAGTGAACGGAAGGAAGGATTGACTAGAAATCAATGAACAAGTTATAGATGATTATTCTCAGATATTAAAAAGTACACAAAAATATCGAAATAAAAACTACAGTTAGTCGTGTTAGTAAGCTGTAATTTATTAAACAGACCATCTCTTTATTTATAACAGTAATCAACTTTTTATAAATTAATTTAGCTGCCTGATTTCTTAACTTAAATAAGAGGATATTATTAATTAAATGATTTTAGCACTTTGGAATTTACGCACAAGATGACATTTTGCTTTCAAAAAATATTCGATAATTATTTCGGACCTTGAAACCGCAATAAAAAAAAAACATGTTGTGATGAACTTCTTGATGTCAAAGCGGGTCTCATGTATGTTAATCATGGCTGATAATAACGTGATCGTGGCGGCAGCAGAATCGATTATTAGCACACGTGTTGCAATGGCGTTCTGACAAGTTCCCGTCGTTGCGGCAACTTGTGTAGCGCCGACAGATGCGGCGGCGCACGAATTTTCTCACACTCTTTCTCGCGGGGTTTTTACTTTCCCAGGTTCTCTTACATCGCGGTGGTGCACACACGCGTGCGGGGTCGTACGATCGCGTGCTTGGCGAGATAGAGAAAGAGACTTATTAGTAAGTACATCAGCTGTTCGTGAACATATGTCGCGAGTCGTTTGGCTCGTGCCAATGAAATCGTGATCTCTCACCCCCCCCCCCCCGAGGCCCTGCCTTCCCTTATATATCCCTAGGATATCATCCACCCTTCGTAATGCCGGTTCGCACGCGTCGACTCGCGTGTAATACTCCGAGGAAGTCGAAGGTAAAGGTCAACATCGGGGACACTAACAGTGACGTTTGGCAGTAATTAATTAGATAGCACCCGTGAGAATTTCCCTTATTTGTCCTCGATGGTTCCATTTCGCTGCGCGTGACGAGAAATAGCAAGGACTCGCTTGGGATGACAAGGTAGCAATTGAATTAGTCATTTTATAAAGAATGGATAGGTTTATAATTTTCATAAATTGAGATAACTAATAAATCACGTTGTAAGAATACAATTGACTTTAATAGGTATCATTATTATCGAATTTATATCTCATTTTTTATTATTCTTTTTTTTTTCTGAAAATGTAAATGTGGTTATCACGAATATTATACAGTCAGTACTTACAAATTCTATTAATGTAGCAACACGATGAATCGTGATTTATAGTAAAACGTAATCTATTAAGGCACACTTAGGAGACTACAAGGTGTCAGATTCTAAGTTATCGTGAGAAGCCGACCGAAATGAGATTTATACTCAATTAATTTCTGAGCTCTTTGTCGACTATAGAGTCATACTTCGCCGTATGTGCACAATTAATACGACATAACACGAACGACCTTCTGACCTACTGCGTGAGTAAAGTAACCACGAAGATACATAAGAACCATAATGAGAAAAAGAAAAAGAGGAAGGAGTGAGAATGGAACATTCTCACGGTAGCGTCAAGATTCACCTGGTGCCACGTGTACGTTTGTCGAGCTGCTGCCGTGCACTTCGCCCTATTTAAATGACCTCTTCTCCACCCCGATTACTTTTCTTCCTTTTTTAACAATATATTGCCCTAACACTGCGTGGCACGTGCTTACAATGCCGGCACACGCCGGCGTTACTTCCGTACGCGCAGCCATTCACGGCATCCCGACTGTATCCGGTAGAACCAGAATTGACCGGCTTCTCGTGACCTTCGACCTTTCCCGAGGTTCGTGACTCGTGGCATAACCCGTTCTCCATTGCAAAATTGGAGTAGCCTCTAGCTCTGAAGTTGGAACTCAGAGTTTATTGTTTGCTTATACCGGTGTAATTTATTGCATATAGTATGTATCGACGAACTCTAGATAAAGTTTCCAAGCCTTTAAAGATGGATTTGATCGTATCGAACGAATAGAAGATTATATGTCGAGAAACTTCATGGGCAGACACACGTTTCTGACACGTGCACTGAATCGTCGGGTAATGAACAACGTTACACATCGTCCACGTGCCGGACAATCGATGTTCAAACGGTTTATAGATACTATTATTTGATATTTCAACGATTATGATGTCTGATGAATTCTATTGAGAATTAAGTCGCGATACATCGCGTGAGCAATTTCTAAATTTTGTACATATTGACGACTCAATTTCGGATTTATAAATTAATTCAGTCGCCACCAACTGAACGTATAAACTCAACATCATAATTTCGAACTCAACAATATAAATATAACACGTATATACAGTATTATATAACAATTACATTGTTGAATGCGAAATTATGACATTGATATCATGTTTTAATTGATGTTGATTAGAAGAAAGTATCTTTGTATGCTAATATATTTTATAATTATTTAGATAATTATTTAGATAAAGTCTCTGTTATATTTTGTTATATATTAGGTGTTGGAATTAATTCGTAGCGTTTTACAAGTGATGGGAAGTACTTTCATTAATGTATTTTTTAATGCTCATGTGAAATAAATAACATTCTTTCATTAAAAAACGCTACGAATTAATTCCAACACCTAATACTATCTTACTTTCCTATTTAATATGCAATTGTAAATGAATCGAAAGATACAGCGAAAAGCGCGAAAAGGCTTTTTTTTTTCTATGCAGCTCAAAATCGATTTAGGAAGTCTCACAATCAGATTCTTAGTCGATCGTTTGTTGGAGCGAAAGGGGCCCGAAGGCGTCCTTTGTGGGCAGTCTCGGGCCCTAAGATTGCGCACGTGCTCGGCTTTCCCACGCGTATAGCACGCAGCCGGCCCGCGTTCGAAGGGGAGAGGACATCGAGACGGGAGAAAGATGGGGCGCTCCTTGGGCCCCCATTGTGTCGAGCACGGGTCCTGAGACAGTGAAAATTAAAGGTCTCCTCGACGACCTCGCACCCACGGGGCCTCAACCGCGCAAAATGGCAGTGCGCGCGATTGCACGAGGGTAGTTCTCGATTAGCAAACGATCCTTAACCGACGGAATACTTTTTGCGATTAACGACACGGAACGGATGGCGTATCAAGCGGCCGGACGCTCGTTAATGATAATAGTAGAACGTGTGGCGTGCATTATAAGCATGGTAATGGATGGGTTGATGCACACGTAATGCACGCTTTTTACTTAATAATTTCATATTAAATCCGCAATTTACGTCAGTGCTGTTTTTACTATTATTATTCTCGTTTTTACGTTAATATTTTTAATTTTAATTACTTAATTTTGTTTTTTTTTAAACTGATTCTTTATTTTTTTTTTGTAATAGTACATTATTTAAATAATTTTTCAACAGTTCAATTTTTTCTGTTGGATTTACTGTCAGAATTCAAAATTCAGTATTTTATTAGAAATTCTGATTTACTTTATATTATATTTTAGACATTTTTATTTAAATATTAGGTTTGATAAAATCGTGAATTCTATAATTTTGTATACGATACCCGCAATTAAAAAAAATTTTTGTATTGGAAATTTTTGAGATTGTTCCCACTGGTTGATGAATTTTGCGCCTTTATTCTCTCTCCTTGAAATTATATAACGTTATTAAAATAGTATACTTTTGCTTCCTCTTTTCGTTTAAGTTCATTATCTTCCTAACTTATATAACTCTCTCTCTTTTTTTTTTCTTTCAAGAATCCAAACGATCAATTTCGTCGAAAATTTTTAGATGATGCGATACTTGGACCAAAACATGTCCAGAAGTTTGCATTTTTAATTTTTCGAATTCTACGTATTATAAATAACATAACAGATTAAGAAAATAGATAATTTTGATTTGTGGAATTTGTTACTTTACGATGAGAGAAGTCTGAAGATTAAAGAGAAATATGCCCATGACCGTTTCGACGGTCAACTAATTATTTTGCGAGTCATTTTTAATTGATTAATGAGAAGTAAAAGGAGAAGCGTTAAGTCGGAAATTAGAGATATAAGATTTTTTTAGTTTCTTTTTTGCAATGTTGTTTTCTCTTGTTGGGAACGGCGATACATCGTTCAAGTTGTACAAATTGTCGGTAGTTTTTAATTAAAAGACGATCGATTTCACAAACTTGAAGTTTTTTTGTCTGCAATTAATGATACAAAATATTTAAGTTCATATCATTACCATCTCGTTATGCAATTTATTAATATATGTATACACCGAGATATATGCAGAAACTAAATTTTATTTTTTCTTTTTATTATGTTACAGTATTTTTCATTAGAAAAATAGCAAAGTCTCTTCGTCAATTAATAGGATTAATATCAATTTTTTGTGATTTCACAGTACTAAAGAATTCGGGAACGAAGTTAACTGAAACGAAGACATTATAAAAATATTTTTTTTTATACGAAATATAATAAACAAGATATTTTAAAAATGTTACAAGTATAATAAAGTAAAGTATGCGTGAACTTTTATTTTGTCTTTGCAAAGGAACTTGCATTTTTTGTTTTAATGAACTGTATATATATATATATATATATATATATATATATATATATAGTAAGCTACGTTGAAATTTCGATACAGAAATCTCTGTGACCTGTCAATCTGAGGACATTAAGATTAGATACACGACTGCATTGTTAAAAGCCACGTCATGCAATTCGATGTTCGAGAAAAACTTACAAAATATAATAATATTATTTATTTGACAAAACGAATTATTACACACACACACACACACACACACACACACACACACACACACACACACATATATATATATATTTATTATACACATATATATTTTGTCAAATAAATAATATTATTATACATATTTTGTAAGTTTTTCTCGAACATCGAATTGCATGACGTGGCTTTTAGCAATGCAGTTGTGTATCTAATCTTAATGTCCTCAGATTGACAAGTCACAGAGATTTCTGTATCGAAATTCCAACGTAGCTTACTCATCGTTCTCATAATTTTCTTTAAAATTAAGATAGGGCTTTACAAGGAAATCGATAAGATGACTGGTCGGAAATTTTAATGTATGCTCGATGAATGCCGGTCCTAAACTTTGCACGTCACACATAATTATCTACCTCCTTCTCTGACATGATTGTCAGTCGCACTTCCTTTTTAATTTCATTTCGATTCCTCATACGATATCGATTAAATGAATGTCGGATGGGAGAAAGAAAATTACAAAACTGTCGATCATTGCAAGTGAGTGATATATTTCGAAACATCAATTCATTAAAGTGAATCATTATTTTTTTTGTAAACATGCACTTTGATCGAGGTTTATATAACTTGAGATAATATAACTTGAGATAAAGACCTCTAACAGATTATATTAATGATCATATTAATATCAAGTGTAATTTTTGGCGTGAAATTAATAAATTTAGACTGACAGAAGTATCCATTAAAATGTTTATATTCAACAAAAAAGAACACTTGCAAAATTTATTTAATAACAGTTATTAATAACAAAGCGGTTCAATTTCTAAAAAAAAAGGAGGTGGTATTAGAATGTTTAAAAAAAGTTATAATATTTATATAAATAATAATAAATTTTTTTTGTATACTTGTAATGTGTAACAAAAGAAAGATTTTTCAAACTAATAATTCGACTATTTATATTGAACAACTATTTTAAAGTAATACATAATCAACGTTTTAATTTTATTGCAGTTCTATATAGGAGAAAAAATTCTACCACTAGTTATTAATTTAGAAATTAATTTGTGACAGATTTCGCCAAATTTTACCGAGATACGAGATTTGTAAATTCATACCACGTTTCTCGTTTCGTATTTTTTCAACGCGTCGCTCGACCCCTTTACATTATCAATACACCTAACTTCACGACTTTCATCGTCGTTGCACCTTTTCCTCGCGCAGTGAAATCGCAGCGGAATGGCGCGTAAAACGGCCGTTTCACGCTTGAACGCGAAGCGTGCGTGATTTCGCTTTTAATCGTGCCGGAAGCCCTCGTTAAGGGGCATCCGTTAATTGGTCCTCTACCTCGGTCATCGGACAAAAATTATGTACCTGCCTCAGCCTGCGGACATCGCGGCGCGCCACTATACGCGCGTGCACGCATATATACACACGCGCGCATTAATATACCCGCACGAATGAATGGCGCTCGGTTGCTGCCGAGCGGGCGGACGGACGGATGGACGGACGGACGAACGAACGAACGAACGGACGAACGGACAGATCGACCGGACGAATGAAGGAGAGAAGAAGCAGGCGTACTCTCTCGTTCCTGGACTCCGAGATCTAACTACCACCTGCCTCATTTTCCCACGAGCCCCGAGCAAACCTCTCGAATACCGATGAGATAGACGAGGACGTATCGCTCGCCGGTGCAACGAGGAGAGACCAAGCGGTGTGGCAGCGTGTGAGATGAGGATGAGAGAAGGTGGTGGATGAGAGTGGTGGTCTTCTCTCTGGTAAGCAGGAACGAGATACTCCGGGGATATGGGCTCCATCGAGTATATCTTTGCGCGTGTCTGTATGCCCGCGCGCGCGCGCTCGCGGTGGTCCGGGGTGCGGGAGAGGAGATCTTGAAACGTCGGGCAGGTAGAACACGTGCTGGCACGAGGTGAGTCAGACGCGCGGGAATATCGGAGCGCGCCCGCGATTTTCTCTCTCTCTCTCTCTCTCTCTCTCTCTTTGTTTTTCTCCCTCTCGCTCACGCAAGTTGCGTCGTCCGCGCACTTATCCGCCTGTCCGTTCCTTCTGTTTGTCTGTTTTGTTTGACAGATCTCCTTTTCTTATGCATTAAAATAAGAAAATATGAATCGAAAATATCGTTGGTTTATTCGCTAGAAAATTCTGTTCTCCTATAGAGTTGTCGGATCTAATATCAACATTTCTCAGACATGTCTCGTGGTGTTACAAAATAGATTATTAAAGTATTTGAGTTAAATTTTCAGTTAGTAGTCCCACATAAATTTCATTCAATAATCTATTTGTCAATCATCAGACATGTCAGAAATGTTGGTATTTGGTATAATCTGGCATTCCTAATCTCTCCCGTTTTAACGTTTCACATATTTTCTTCATAATCTATGTTTTTTCTTTTTATTAAAAGAAAAAAATACCTGCGACATAAATAAAGATGTTCACCGTAGTATATGCCGAGGGCGTAACACGGACGAAATTACGCGTGCAACGATGCAAGGAATGCCATAACTCCCGTAATTACGTGTCGTGTATCCCGCGCATTATTACGCAAATACGCCGATACGAATACGCGCCAACGAGGCGAGCAATGTAACATTCTCATGCAGATCTCCCAAAGAGATAATGTGTGCTGTCGTGTTCTCTCCTGTGAACTCGTCGATTTCAAAATTAAGAGCCCGCGAGGGATCAGTTCGCGGTAAAAGAATTTCAATTTATCTTATTGACCAAGTCTTTTCTGACGTGATATTATTTCGAGAAACGTCACCTTAACGACTCTGCACTAATATGTGCAATCAATTTTAAAAATTCATAAAAAAAATCGCGTCAATCCTCTCAGGATTTGATATTCGAATAATATTTTTGAAATTTAATTTTGAAATTCATCGCAATATTGTGACATCTATATTGCATTAATTACTCACATTGCTAGATATATTTCAATCAAATTATCATATGGCGAGTTTGATTAATAGAGCGTTATATTCATTATTTAAATAATGATTATAGTTTTCTATTGAGTCTCTTATTTAAATAATTAATATATATGGTTCTCTTAGATTAAATCTTCTTAGAGTTGATTTCTAGCGTAATAGAAGGATTTTAGATGAATGGTGAGATAATATGTTTGATATGTCTATCAAGAGAGGATACGATTAACACACCTATTTTAAATCTACATTCCATTAGATTAGATGAATTTTCTTTGATTAGCCGCGATGCTTTTGATCAAAACCTGTTCGGTCACAGTTTCTTTTCTTCACGCTCTATTCCTACGCGATTAAATTAAGATGATTATCAAAAGTATATTAGAAGCTTGTTCCATCAGTAGTAATATGTGGAAAACGTTTATCTTTTTTTTTTATTATTATTTAATATAGAAAGAAAATAACTGTTTCATATCGATATATTTAAGTTAATGTTGGTAGTTTTTAAACGAAAATTTGTTTCCCACGATCTTTCAGCGTCACAACAACCCGCCTTATTATTTTATTTAAAAACCGTAAAAATCGTAAGAACCGCTTCTTAAAAACCGATCGACGTTTGCGAGTGGAACGGTATAATTTTCGGCGATTTAACGGGTTTTTCTTGCACAAACAGGGACGAAGTGCGCCGCGTTGAGACTTAATTCGACGTCACGAAAGCGTCGCGGTATCGCAGAAGAAAATCCCTTTGAGTTACAGGCACGCGAGGCAAACAGCGTCGTTAAAACGGTAAGGGGGACCCGACTATTAAAGCATCGATAATTGAATGGACCGCCATCTCGGTCGTCCCTGTCAGTCATCAATATATTATTGTGTCGATCGATGTCGGATCGTATCCACTGACGATTTGAGATCAGAGATGATATTGTGAAATCGAATTGGTACCCGCATATCTTCGATTCTTTGTCTGACATGCAATCATTTAGCCACGGTCATGTTTTAATTTATTCAGAGTTTCGTGGAGATACACACTTTGGCACTGTTTCTTCGTATCTTCGATTTCGTCTGGGAAACGTTTCCTTATGAAGTGTAATGACTACCGAGCAAATATTTATTAGATTCTTATTTTGCAACATTATGATATTTTATTTTATTTTCATTGAATTTCATAAAGTTATATTATGCATTTTTATTCTAGATGTTTAAGATCTTGCTCATTATTTTTTAAGAGAGAGCGAAGAAAGTTGATCAAAATGAACAAATATTAATATTGCATATATTTTATTCAGTTTGTATTTAATATTTTTTCAATATTTTTCATAGTCATATTGTGTTTATTATATCTGTTTGAATTAAACAACATTTATTCTTAATGAAAAGAAATTGCATACACGACATCGGAAGCAAATTAACATTCTAGTCGAACTAAAGTATAACGAAGCAGCTAGCATGAAGAAGATTCGTTTCTGTTCCAAGTCTAATTTACTTCTAGTAGCGGCCGAGATATTCGTAATTATTTATCAAGGTTGCGTTATGTTTTCTTTTCAGACGGTTTGCGTACGCATGGTTGTTGGAAATTGAATACGTATTCCGGATAGAAGTTGTCAGGGTATCGGACGGTTAATTGTTTCACACACGTCATGTTGATTATTTCTACGGAATTGAAAACTCGTCTCGTGAAGCCAGTTATCCTGGTAATTAAATTTTTCGCTATCATGTCAATTATTATACAGCGTTGTAATCTGGAAAAGGACAGTCTTGAGTCTTAAGTCGAGATGACTTAATCTACGCTGCCGATAACCGAAGTGTACTTACAATTGGTGTGCAATGCACGTCGCGACGTGCATTTTTTAACGTTTCAATAATACGGCCTTTGATCGATATAGATTCACATTGAAGATAGCTTCTTGTGCTCGCGAAAAAACCGGTCGGCGGACTCGCTAACATTCGATACCTGGAGATAATGTATGTTATTTTCTGCAGAGCTAAATAATGCAAGGTCATAGAAGCTATTAAAATCACATTACAAGTATACATTTCAATTTCACCAGTGAACGTTACTAGTGATTTATATTCTTTATTTATAAAATTTTATTAAATTACATCAGAGATAGAGAAATCAAGATATTGGATAAATTTAATTTATGTTTATATAACGATAATTTTAGGACTAGTGTTTTTAAAATAAGAACTGTGCTGAAAATTTTTTCTTTTCAACGAAATTTTCATTATTTAGAAAATATCTTTCCGAATTTCAAAATATATTATATATTCGCATTTATGGACTTAAAAGAATTGAAGTGACTTTGATTTTATCTTGCAACGTTTGAAAAATGTTCCGGCAAATTTTTAACCCCACATTGAGAGAAAAGTTTAGTGTTTTTATTTGCGACTATGATAAAATAATTGTGATTAGAAGTTCCATTTTTTATAGCTACTACTAATAATGTTAATGATAATTACAATTATGTTTATAGTTCTATAAAAAATATCTCTTGTTGACATCGAAATTGACTATAAATTATAATCTAATTATGATAAGTGCATTTTTTTTCTTAATGCAAGATAACTATATGCTTAAGAATGACGAATGTGATAATACAGCCTGTCAATGGCAAATTCAGCGCATTCGTAGAATCACAAATTCCCTGGAATCCGAAGGGGTTTCAGCGTTATTAATGGCCGCTTATTTTTGTCGCTCTCGACGTGCTCCATATGGCGGCACACCACGGGTGGCGATAGTATATTCCGTAAGACGTTCACCACAAAGCGCCATTCACGATTCTGCATTTGTCTCTCGTGTGAACGCGCCACGAGAGGATCCGGTCGACGTCGTCGTTGTCGTCATCGCTGTCGCATTCCTCTTCAAGATTTGACGCACGTGTTATCGGCGTCTTTTAGACACCAATTCCCTTTCGAAAGCCACAAAGCGTCCTTTCATTGCCTAATTAGGATGCCTTTTGGGCACTCTTACGTGGCGAGTGCGTCTCTTTGATGCCGCCTCCGCTTGCCTGTCTTCTTACATTACTGTTTTCGGATTGATTAACGAGTTGGAAAAGGCCACCTTTCATACTCTCGTCATCTATTGCTTCCTTCCGACTACAATTATCACTGCGACCAAGACCTTACGTAGATAATCCGTGACGAATATTTTTATCGAAGTTTAACTTATGTTATCTCAAGTTATTAGAGTCATGACTAAAATTGTAGGAATAATTGTATTATGTATATACCTGAGAATATGAATATTATATAATATACAGGTATTTTTAGCAAAATATTAGAAAATAATGAAAATTTAAACAAAATTTTGAATTAATATTACAATTAATGTACTATTATTACGCACTCTCTAAATCTGAATCAATGGATAATCACTGATATCAGTGCCAAGTATGTCACTGGTAATCAGTGAATTAAATGTGAGATCGTTAACCTAGCTAATCTTTATTATGTGATTTAACTAACTTTGTTTTAGTGCTTAAATTCAATAAATATGGTATTGGAAGATTGAAATTAACGTGCAAATATCAGTATTTTAATTACATAATGCTCAAATATTCTTCCTTTTTTAGTTTAACTTCACTGATTATCAGTGCAAAGTATGCCACTGGGTAATTAGTGACTATCCACTGATTCAGATTTAGAGAGCATATAAATACAAATAATTATCATGTAATGATTGCTCATGGCGGTCTTCTCGACCTTTTTTCCTTATTAGACGTTGATGTGGCATCTTTTAGCACGAGTCCTTCCTATATAAACGTAACAGGACCCCGTACGGGTGTTCCTCAGGTCCGCTTCTCGAACGGTTTCGTTCCCACACTCTTGGACGTATTGAAATGCACGTCAGAAGAATTCACCCCTATGCGCACGAAGAGGGTGGATGTCAAAGGAGCCCATAGAAAAATTAGAATTGTCCTCCTTTCAGGAAGTCTCTCTCTCTTCTTCCCTTTCTGTCGAAGCGTGCAAAGCACGAGCGTCCTTTGAATGGTACTACCGTTTCCGCGTTTCTCAAACTTGACCCCGTTACAACAAGGATGTCTACTTTCCTCGACTTGTTCCCCTCGTCGTGAAAAATATTCACCCCTTTTGTGCCAAGAATTCGTTCACGCGCTAAGGGATGACCATGTCGAATCGTCCGTCGTGTGTATTTGCATTTTTGTCCGAGGTCGTTTGTGCGAAGAAGTCTCTTGGAATTTTGGGGGATGCACGCAGGTGTTCCGGTTTCTTGGAAACATACGTACGAGTTATCGTGTGTCGCTCTCGTATCTCAGCATTAACACAGTAAAAGGATAGTCATTAGAATACCTGAGGTTGTTATCTAGTGAATGTGAGATGCGTCAATTTTTTTTGGTATAGTAAAAGATTCAAATTCCATTCGATTCTCGTATTTTCTCGGCAACATTTAGGCCCGGTTCAACATTTCTACCAATTATTGGATTTATATTTTTTTAAATTTGACTATCAACGCTTGATATAAAATATTATTCAATATGTTAAGAAGGAAATAAATTGGATATATACGATTGATTATTTTTCTTTGATAGATTTGTTCATGTCGAAAAAAGACGAAAATGCTACGCAGGTGACTTTTGAGGGGGAGGGATGTCCGGATTCATATAATTATGATGCGATCAACAGGTAGTTGCCTATTCTTCTGACTTATTTGAGGCTGTCCTTCTACCGGACACGTATTATATGCAGGTTCGTTAGAGCAATTTACAAGGGTGACAAAAAGAAGGGGGACCTTTTATGTATATGTGTATATTTGTGTATGTGTGCGTGTGTGCGTGCAAAGTCGCGTATCTCTACCACTGATTTATTGACAGCAATTTCTCGAAGTTAATGTTAATTATGCCCGCTTGGCGAATAGCATTTAACGATTTTTACGGGGGATAACAGCTGTGTCGAGAATCAAGTGAATCTTAAACAAATACACTTGTACAATTAAGCATTCGTTGTCTTCGATTTGTGTGTGGATAATTGATACAAACTTGAATTCGCATTAATAGTCATTTTAAAATAATCGCATCTGAGGGTGAATTATTATATATCATTTGTCATTGATAGGTAATTAATATCTTTAAGGGTAAAGTTAAAGTTGGATACTTGTATTACAATGAAACTAAACCGTAATAATTTTTTACGTATTCCAAATGGAGCAAATGTTAAAAAAGATCATTGCTTTCCAGAATATTGCTTTCATCCCCGAGTGACTTTAACAATTTTTTCTATTTCAAATTTTGCTCTTTTAAATTACAAAATTGAAGATTGCAAATTTATGCTTCAGAATTATAATTAATCTAGTTATCCTCATTATTCGTGCCGCACGTAGTCAGCACGAGCGATATTAAGAAGAAGAAATCCCCCAAGAAGAACCCTCAAAAAATCAGCCCCCGGGGGAGCAAGATAGGGTGATCCTACGAGGGAGATGTAGTGCTTGGCGCGAAAAATCAGCGCGCCGAGCGAGATCGCCGCGAGCGATTGTAGAGCGATCGCAGTTTTACACACCTAGTCGCAAATAAGTGTGTGCGAGGCGCGCATTTAGCGCCTGAGGCCCTTTCACGATACACGCTTATGCGAAGATATCGGCAGCTGGCCCGGAATCGTGAGAGACTCGGGCAGATGGCCTGCCCTGAAAGTCCTCCACGACGCTCGCGTGTACGTGCACACGACTACTAAGGATTCCCCGCACGCCTTCCTAAGGAAGGAACCACACCGAGGATGTTTCCCACGGACTCCTGCAGCCTTCCTCTCATCTGCCGTATTACTCGGCCCTCACGAATGTGTCCCGCATTCTGCTGATGCCCCCCCCCCTTCTCCCTTCTCCCTGTTAGATCGGGGGTGTCGACATTTAGCCACTATCGGAATGTATCACGATTGTGGGTCTTATTTAAATTACGGATGAAATAAACATAATTGCAGCCTGTGATTATATTTGCATGATCAATTTTAACTAAACAAGAAATGCTAAAATCAATTTATTGTATATAGAATCCACGTATTCGCAATCTAAATATTTATAAATATAAATTTATATGTTATTTTAGTCTTTCTTTTATTTATTATTATTTTAATTAATTATGTTATAAATTTATTCTCTGAGATGAAATATAGATGCGTGTCAGCTATTTAAATTATTCGCACCAGCTTCAGAAATTATAAATAGAAACTTATCAGTATATTTCCTTCGATCTGCATCACGATTATTTATCGCGATTGTACTTTGCAGTTAAAGAAAAAAAAAGGAGGCAACTATAAAACTATAATTTATCATCGAGAATAACACATCATAAATAGTCTCATCTGACGTAATACCGTCATCTAAATTGCAAAAAAGTACATGATAAAAAATAGATTATGAATTCATTCTTAAACAACACGTGCTGGTAGAAATATCAAAGTTCGATGAGTAAGGTGCACGTCGCACGCGTGCATATTTGCCGCGTGTTCACACGCGCGAACCCTCACTCGAGAGCCGGGAATGAAGTGGGTGGCTAAGATTGAGTCTCATTTACTTTATCATCTGTCCTGCTCCACCCCGTTTACCTCTTCCTCTTAACCCGACCGTCATTCTGCTTTTCGTTCTCTGTCCTCCGTTTGTTCCGCCCTCTCGAGTGGAGCGGCGGACGATTAAGAGAAATGACACGGTCAAGGAGCGAGACAGACGCTGATTGCGGAAGAGACTCGGCATCGTCAGCGTCGACTGAATGATGCACACTCACGCTCGTATCTAATCGCTTTTCACACTCACACACACACGCGCACACACACACACACACGTGTCTCGTAGACGCAGCTGGACGTACAAATGATATCGTGTCGGATAAAATGCTTTAAGGGTTTAAATTTATTTAGCTTTAAGGAATGTTATCAAGCTGATATATCTTTTCTTTTTTTATACGTTTTTTCTGCACAATGTTTGATATAATTATTGCAAAAGAGATCTCTCTATATCAAGTTGTAATAATTTATTAAGATTGGATATTGTGACATTATTGCATTTTAAATAGTATTTTATTTGTACAATTTCTTAATATTTTTTACGTATCGAATTGTGTTAATCTTGCCGTGCGTATCATACCATAATTAGCATGGTCAGCAATATTTCTATAATCAATATACATTGCTCGTCTTGATAGCTACACGAAAAATGCGGTAGATAGGCCGTAGCTACCTGATCAGGGTCTTAATTTATACTGTTTTCACAACGGGATTCACCCTTCTGAGATTACCGCAGGATTGCGAGATACGCGTGATGGGAGCGGATAATATTAATTGCTTCAACGAGGTGATTAATTTTGCAAAAATGTCGTCGCTGTGCCTTCCCTAGTTACACGGATGTAATCAGAAATTTATGAACCGAAGCGAATCTTTTATTTTGTTCATATCGAGAGGAACGATATGATTAAGTTTTGTTTATGGCGTTTTAAATTTCAAAATTGCAGTGTTTTGCAATATTGATCCAGAATAGTCGAGATACTAGGAGCTCGAAATAAATACCTGCATGCTCTACGCAAAATGGAAGACCTATTATCGATTATCGTTCATAAATATGTATCTTGTTGATGCAAATTTTCGTGATTTATTACATAATACGATATTGATGTCATTTTTTGCAATTTTGTGAGTGTATCAGTTTTATAACGATGTGGCAAGTAACTTCCGTGATTAAGCTATTAGTACGTGAGCAGGATGATAAGCACATTCAACGTTTTCCCCTCCGGCAATCGGAAAAGAACTTAAAATAATAATATTCACTTTTTTTTTATAATGATACATTATTATATTAAAATTTACAAGTTACAAATCATTCTCTAATCATTGAAAATTACCGTTATCATTATATATATATATTTAAAAGTTTTTATAATTTAATATGAAAGTAGATTGAAAATACCTAAAAAAAATTGATTTTGATATTGACATTTAAAAAAAGAATGAACATTTTGATATAAAAAGATTACATTTTTTTAAAAGCCCATAAAGAAGTTAACAGCTGATTACAGAGCAGATTACATTTTTTCAAAAGCCCATAAAAAACCAAACTGAAGAGGAATTTATAACGAGGAATAATTATGATGCGTATCCATAATTGGCTATTACTGTAAATGGCGATATGATTTATCGCGTCAAAACTTCTCTTTGCTGGACGATCTAAACATCATGTTTCAGATTGGGGGGAACAATATTTTAATCTTAGATTCAGAACCATTGTATTACAAAAGAATAATTTTTGAGATACACATTAAAAAACAAAAATTAGGATTGAATAAGCAAAGTGACACCGATCGATTACCGGAATTATACTTGCCCCTATTAAACGAATAATCTCTTACTTCCATCTCACTCCTTTAATTTTCCTCTTCTTTTTCTTAATTTTTCTAGCTAATATAAATACAGAAGGACAGAACACAAAAAAACACAAAAATTCTGTTAACAAGTAACGTACTAGAAAGTTTCTTTCATTCTTAAAAATTCAAATTAAACTATAAAAAATGGAAAATTGTTAGTGAATAATTGTAACTCTTATTACATACGAGATAAAGATGTTAAATAATCGTTTATACTATCTTTATAATCATGTATTAAAAAAATCTTTACAACTTTGTAATTATGTATAAATTCCAATTAGAACTTAGCAATTCTTTACGACACGAAGATTTGCAATTCATAGCGGACCAACATTGTAATAGTCACACAAAAATCAATCATTTCACAAGAATTTATATAGTTTCACTCAACTTCTTATATTACCTGACCATCGAACATTATAATTGGACTGAGATTTAATCTCTTATTATTTTTAAATTGTAATTTTTAATTTATTTAACTTCCGACTTAAAATTATATAATAGAACTTACCGAAGAAGGCCGAGTATCAGTCTATGAATTTCAATTTGTAATGATTATTTTAAATATATGACATCGCAACAAATAATCGACGTATTGGCTGTATGCTCCTTTTTTTAACTTTCGATCTATCTAAATTTCTTATTAACATTCCAAAGGTAGGCCGATTAATTCCGCCACGTCTCGGTAAGGTCTGACGGAATGCCTAAATCGCTCACGCGTGTGTCGCGAACAAAAAAAGAGCACCTATCCGTCGATCCATCGCGCGGGCAGTTTTGAAAGGCGGGCCCCAAGAAAGCGCGGCAAAAGGGCGCGCACGTGAGTGCACGTGGCGACGATCGTTCCCGGTTTCCCCGCACACGCGTATACGCACGCGTGTGCGTATGCGCGTTGCGGAGGTACAGGAACGCGCGCACCTCCTTCGTCCTTTCCCGGGATCTCTCCCACAAGGTGACGACGATGTACGCTTCTCTCTTTTTTTTTCCTCTCTTTCAAGCGGGAAGACTGTGGGAATTCGGGACATGTGCGTGCCTACACACGCCGCGCTCGTGGTCCACGCAAGGGAGAATTCTTGTGGTGTTTGGAAAAAGAGCGAACGTTGGAGGAAGGAGGACGATTGGTGGCACGAAGGGTGGAAAGACGAGGGACGCAGGAGTGGGAAGACGACCGGACCTGCGCTGTCCACGGCCGCCATAAGGCGGCGAATCCATGGGAATATCGAGCATGTGCATCGGGGCCCGCTCGTGGGTTGCACGAGTTATACGGGCCCTCCTTCTTCCTTCGCGTCCTTTTTTTCTACCTCCGACTGCTCTTTGCACGCACGGCATTCCGGCCCGCGCACGGAGATTTCTTCTTCAACACGTGGCTGCGTTAAGAGGGCGACGTCACCGGCGTCCATCCTGCCCCCAATAGCTCGCGCCAGCCGCGTGTCCGTCGCGTGAATGCAGGGGTCATATCGTTATATGAGAGTCTTTATTTAATTGGCTGAAATTGCGAACGCAATTGATGTAGCTTTATCAATCTATTATAAAAATAGTTGTACTAATTCTACATTGTTTTAATATTTTTATAATGATATTATTAGGCTCGGTTTTTTATTTGCTTATGGTTAAGTTTAACTTGAAAATCGTACTTTTTTAGCTATGATTAATTATAGCTAAAACATATAATTTTTACATTGTCAAATTAAGTAAGGTGAAATCTCAACGAACTACCTTAAGTCTTTTAACAAATTAACAATTCTTTATGTCAGTTCAATTATTTGTTCAGTTATTTGTTCAATTGTCATTATCAATATTGCTAATTGTACACTGAAAGAAAAAATTGGCTGCTGCAGCAAATTAGATGGTAAAATATGGCATAGCATTTTTAATTGGCTGCAATTAATTTGCTGCAGCAGCCAATCTTTTCTTTCAGTGATTTCTTTAAAATATATAACTTTTTGAGAGGAAAAAAAGAACTAATTATAATTTGAAAATGCAGATTGACTTAACTAATTAATTGGCTTAATTTATTAATAATGTGTTTAATTATCAATGTTATTTTGACAAGTAGTATCAGTCATCTGAAAAATCTTTAAAAGAAAAAGCTCGCGGAGTATACAATAAGAAAAAGGGTTAAATGTATCCAATTGCGTATAACGGGCACGCTCTAAGGAGCGTTATATTTGGATCGGCAAAACGATAAGTAGGAGAAAACACGGTCTGAAGTTATGCCAACGTATATTTAGATTAGAGGTGTTCTCACGGAGCTTCGCTTTATTGTCGGAAATACAGCATATTTAATATAAAAAAAATGAAAACATTTTAAATCATATGTAATATAAAATTGGATAGAATGATAAGTTTTAATTAGTGACGAGATTTATTACATTTCTTCTGTAACGTTACTCTGAAGTCTGCAAAAAAATTTGACTCAAAATTTTGTTCACGTACGAGTAAAGTTCGAATAGAGAACCTCTGTTTGAGAGTAACGAGAACGTGTGCAATCTGCCAAGTTGGTGCTAAGATAATCGGGACGCTGAAAGGACGCATTGAAACAAATTCAAGATCAAGCGCTATGATGTGATACACTCTCAATCGTAAATAAAAATACCGTATAAAATTCTTATTATTAAAATCATCAGATATGAGATCAAGAGATATGAAATTACGAAACTAACGTAGGAAAATAAAAAAATTTGAATGAAGTAATATTTGGCCACTAACTGTATTTGCTGTAATTAATTGAGATGAAAGAGCTACTTTTTTACTGGATATCGTATTCAGTTACCTAATTATATTGTTAAAAATTAATCTGTATAATCAAATACATTCTCTTTCAATCAGAATGACAAGTAAATCGTTCAAATCGCTTATACACCAATCACTTACAGCCTGTTTTCGTGAACGCAAAGAGTCCGAATATTGCAAAGGAAAAAAATATCCCTTATTTACTGCCGGACAGGGCCCGGTTGCCTTGTAATTTGCGGTAATCATGCGTTATTCAATTGTTGCAAAAATAACATTAAACGCAAACGCGAATACGCGAATACACACGTTAACGGGAGTTTCTTTTTTTACCGATTTTGACTAATTGTAAGCTTCTCTTTTGCCACTTCACATCGTTCTTTGTAAAATATTTTGCAGGCATGAGGATTTTGCGCCTCGGGAAATTACACGTTGCCGAATATATTGCCAAAACATACGATCGTTGTCAAGAAACGTCAAAGGATTTTTTAACGATTTGACCCGATATTTACTCGTAACCGTTCTGTTTTTCTTCCGTCTCGAGACTCAAAGGCGCGATATTGAAAAGATCTCGATTGAAAAAGAGGGACTAAAATCCGGGTTTTAACTTTTGTCTTGAATAAAAATCGTTTCCGCAGGATATTTCTAGATCGTCATCCATATTCCACAGAAATCCGGAGCAAGACAGTAGTTTACGTGGCGCTACATCGCGATATTTGATTTGATTTTTTTTACTTTTGTTACGCTTTCTGTAACAGATTCCCATATCTTTCTTCTTGTCTGTGGCAAGGGAAAGATTTGGGAAAGAACCGCGCACTAATTATATGAAAGATTAAATCCCGATGAAAAATAAGTTAGTTTTCACGTAGCTCATGTGAGGCACAAAAGATATCATAGACATACAAGGCTTAATAATGGATTATGATATAAATAAAAGGTATAAATCTTGTAACTTAACTTAAATTATTAATTATTAAGCCTTGAGTCTATGACAGCATTCATCGCATTATAAGTTACATTATATAAAAGCTAATTTATTTTACTCAATTGTTTAAATATAATTAGTACGGAATTTTTAGAAAACTAACATTTTACAAATTCATCGCTATTGCGAATTTGAGGGTGGTCTCTTATAAATAATCTCTTATAATTTTCCAACGATAGATTATTATTTAACTTGAAAAGAATCGAAATTTTGTGTGATATTCAGTGAAGAAACATTGAAGCATGAAGAGGCTTTCACTCCCTCTCACGATTACCGAAAATCAAAGTCGTGGAAGTGCGGTCGTTAGGTACGGTATGCTTTTTACGGACGGTACATGTGGCTCGTTGGCGGTCGTTCGGGTTCGAGGAGATCGGACGAGAAAGGGTTATCCGGTGTCCATTCATCGTATCTCCGCTGCGGATGCTGGCCGCTCGCGTTCTTTAGGATGACTTTTTTCGCCGGGAGGTGGGGAGTTTCTGCCACCTTCAAAGGTGGCTACTCTCCGCATGCAGCACCTGACTTATAGCGGGCGTAACATTAGCCCCCGCTTACTTTCGGGATCGAGTGGCAACTCGATTCGCCTCCGGGTCGCTGCCGCGCGTAAAAGGTACAGGAGTCGGGCCGGAAGTTCCGCTCGTCCGTGTATAAATCTTGATTACAAATTGCGACTGTTACGCATTGCCATGCCGACCGCGCGCGAATTCTTCTCCGCCTCGGGCCGCGCGATTTCATTTCGTGACTTCACGGGTCCTTGCGTTATTTTTCGACATTTGACCGATCTCACATCGAATCCAACCAATACCTCGAGAACGGAAATAATCATTCGTTACACGCGATGTAAAAAAAGAAATAGGACGTCTGTATCTCTCCATATTAAGAAAAATAAGCAAATAACGGTCTTTGCTTATAAATTAATTGAAGATTTTATTGTTTGAGATTTAATTATATTTGAGTTTTAATTTTTCAGTACTTTGGAAAAAAAATTAATTTTGTTGTCAAAGCTAAGTTTCTTACAAATATATTTATAAATATCTAATGATCCATGCGATGAGAAAAAATGCTGTTGATACAATTAAAGTCTATATTACGGGCTGTCACTAACATAAGTGAAGGCATAAATTATTTCAATAATCAAGCCTTTATGTTAATAAAAATATTTTTTCTCAATGTGGAACGATATTATTATCTAAATTATTATTTATAAAGATTCGAGGTTTTATTTATTTTATTACATATTATATATTTCGGCGTCAAATATTCTGATATCTAGTTCTAGGTTTCACTTACTATAGGTAAAGAGCACAGTAATACATGTCGAGTATTCTCGGCATGAAATAAAGCCAAAAATAAAGCCTATTTTATGTACGAAAGCGGGTCACGTGGCGACGCTCG
This sequence comes from Acromyrmex echinatior, assembly GCF_024713525.1. Taxonomy (NCBI): domain Eukaryota; kingdom Metazoa; phylum Arthropoda; class Insecta; order Hymenoptera; family Formicidae; genus Acromyrmex; species Acromyrmex echinatior. The sequence continues at coordinate 6,633,462 of NC_141866.1, read as the reverse complement.
TAAATTCGCTCGATGGTGTCATCAGTTTCTCTTTGCAAAATTTCAACAGCGTCAATGAGCGATGAGATCGATTTCCGCAAAGGATTTCGAATAATTATGTTCTTCATGTAAGTAAGACGAGTGTAGCTGCGGGGATCTTTGCCAGACACGAATTATGTGTTGCAAAGAAAGTATCGCTACGAATGCTCGGCAGTAATTACATTGACGTAATAAATCATCGTCCACTTCGGGCTATATTTGCGTGTTACAAGTGTCGTGATATTTTATCAGATTCCTCAGGCTAGTGTTGGATTATCCGATAAGTTCAGCAGCCATCTTATTGAAGTCGTCATTGACCAATTGTTGCAGTTCGTAATTAACGATCTAGAAATCGTTTTGTAGCAAGATATGGATTGCCACTATATATCTTAAGTGTAGTTTTGTTATTTGTATTCGCGCAGAAGAATGTAGCAAATATTCTTTCTCTTTCTATATATACATATATATAGAATTTAAAATGTTTAAGGTTCAATCTAAAAAAAAATCTAAAAAAATGTTTAAGATTCTCTGTATTATCTATCATAGGTTTGTTCAATTGATACCCCAAAGTGCGAATTTTTACAAAATTGATGGCATTTGATGGCCCACAATTGGTCTATATTTAATTTTTGTTTAAAAACATTTTGAAAATTATTTTTAAATTTCGAGTCACGTTCTTCCGACATTATTGATATAACGATATTCGGTGATGTAAAATAAAGCTGACACGTAAAAGTGCTGATGGATCTTAATCCTATACGAGGAACGGTTCGGAGACTTTAATCGACGTTGAAAATACCGTTACGTTTTCCTCGTATCCGCTTACGACGTCATGCGGATTTATAGGAGGCGACGTGAGAGGCTCGTTGTGTGCGAATGCCGAATTTATTGACGGACGGCGTTGCCTCAGGCAATATACATGATAAGAATCAAGGTTCCTTCAAGAAAACACTCAGTAACGGAGACTAACGGAGACTCTCCATATAAATTACTTTATATTTTATGTACACTCTCTAACTAGTGGTGTTTACATTAACTTTCGATTGCCAGCAAGATGCGTTGATGATTGAAAATATATTTTATCGACAGAAAGTAGATAATAGCTGGGGATCTATGGCACGAAATGTACGATGGAAATATATAACATTTAATTATTTTCAGTGTTGTAATTTCAGTGTTTTTATCTTAATTACCTTATAAATAACTTTGTCTATTTTTGTTCCTAATTTATTACAATAAAATTATATTTAAAATTAAAATTAAAACTTTAAAGGCTCAGCGAACTAATAAATTCAATACAATTTGTATAAAGGCTAAATGAGTCAAGCACGTCGTCTGTGCAAAAAAATATATATTGTTACAAATTATAAAATTCTTCTAAACGTTTCGGTTCTCAACGGAATCATCTTCAATGGATACGTAATTTACATGTGTTCTTATATTCTTTCGTCTGTTACGTGTCAATTAGATAAAACTTATCTTGGCACGGAAAAAACAAGACAAAACAACAAATTTAAAGAAGGGATGAACCAATCACGAGGAAACAAAATATCGTCAATTCTTAAAAATAACAAGTGTCAATTTTGGATTTTTGTTTAATTTGTATTAAATTTTTCGATTGCAATTTTGTCCGATTACATGGGTAATTTGTCCAAATGTATCTTACCAATCCCTATCGACTGCGTCCCCCTAGAATCATATGAAGGAAATGCAAAGAAAAAAAGGGCAGCGCGAGAAGAAGGAGAGCCACGTTCCGCACACGTTCCGTGCACACGACCGGCGATCCGATGCGGCACCTCTATTACAATCACGACGCACCGAGAGAGCTAAATAGAAAGAGAAGCGGAGTCGCGTGTCGAAGAAAGAAAGAGAGAAGAACGTCGTCAGGCGGAGAAGGCGGGATGGAAGAGAAGAGAAGAGACGAGACGAGACGAGACGAGACGAGACAAGACGAGACGAGACGAGATGAGATGAGACGAGACGAGACGAGACGAGACGAGAGCCGTAAGCGGGTTATGGTCGGGCGTATAATACCGCTTCGGCATGTCCTACACGTATACACTTACCTATACTCTACGCGCGGTACGTGTACGTCTTATAAATACGAGGCAGTGCGTGGCGCACTCGAGAGAGAAGGTGCGTAAGTCCGCATCTGCCCGAGATTCTCACGCGCGACGCATCTGTCTCAAGTTCCCACGAGAAACCCGGAGGCCCCCGAGAAGGAGAAGTCGTGTTGCCCGGGAGCAGGCCGCGGACCGAGAAAGTTTCGTCCGTCGGACACGGGCTGTCCACGTGGCGGTGACACGCCTAGAGCCGCCACCGTCTTTCCCGCCGCCACGCTCGTTAAAGTGTCAGATTATAGGAAGAACGTATGTACGATCTTTCTGCGCCCCCCGTCCCGCCCCTCACTTCTTCCCCATTCAAAGTCTTCTTTTCCTTAACCGAGAACGGCTTGATCGATTTTTATTGAGTCTCCTGGATGGACGCGTGTCGCTTCGCCTTAATGAAAGCGAACGCAGTTATCCGCTCATATGATCTTTCCTAATTCGTTTGCCTGGAATGCTTTCGGATGAATCATGTGAATTGAACCGTTCAATCGTGGATCTTTCCAAAACGGAATCAAAATGAATCTTGAAACGAGTTAATAAAACATATATAAGATCGGATAGCTGAATATTAATTTATGAAAAGGAGAATATGAATGTACAGGGTGGGTCATCTATTGGTACGTTTTTAAAAATGCGATCAAATGAGCATACATTGATATTTTTTATTAATTTTTTTTTTGTTGTGAAGCTAAAAGTATCCGCGTCAAGAATGAAAAACGATTTCGTTCATGTGGCTCCCTCTACTGGCCTTACAGTATGCCATTCGGTCACCCCAATTATTAATGACATTTTGGACTACCTCGGCGCCAATTTCACTCAAAACAGTCGTAATATAATGTCATCCACTAACATCCCTTTCTCACGAACTTTCCTCACCAATTTGCGTATAGCTCCTTCGGTGGGTGCTCTATCACGACCCATATTTCTTTTCAAAATTCGTACAGTTTCGGCGACACAGCACTGACTTTGAAAATAAGTTTTTAAAATTTCAAAACGCTCTTCAAGAGAAAACATGTTGTTTCGTGCCGCGGACGGTATGACTAATAAACTGTCAAAATTTCGGGTCTGTAGCTCGTTCGGTGTTGCCATACGACGAAATTCAAAAACGTACCAATAGATGGCCCACCCTGTATATAACACGTATGTTATATATTTCTATAATAATTTTTAATTAATATTTTTTATAATTAATACTTTAATATAAGCAATAATTACAGATTATATTACGACCACTTCCATATACTGTGCGTGCGGCAGTAGGTATTATGCGTCGTCTACAATATGCGAAGTAATTCGTAAGAAATTGATCAATTATATAGTCGATTATTTTCTTCACATATGATAAGTCAATTTTTTATGGCTTACAACTTACTCCGTATATTGCAGCACTTGTATATTATAGTATATTGTGTGAATTAGTAAACACTTCAACATTTAAACGTAATCCATATAAATTGACCATATTTAAATATTTCTTATTTCACAAACTATTAATTAAAATAAAAATTTACAAATTACTTTATTTCATTTTTTGAAAATTTTCTTACTATAGTATTTTGATTCGTGAATTTCGGGACATTCTATATACGTATCAATTTATTCTAAAATGTTTCGTCGACGTGTCATAATCCACGTGGCCGATGTTACGCGAAAACCTGCTTTCGCTTCTTGCCCGTCGAAATTATCATAAGACTATAAATATTATGTGGAATCTCGTTATCATTTGTTTGTTGGAATATGCAAATTGTAATCTTGGATTGAAGTGATGTTAAAAATGTCTTTGTCATATCCCTGTCATATCGCATATTTTATTGTATCTGCTAGTCAAATTTGCACAAGCAATTGTATAAAATATTTTTCGAGGATATGATAACTTTATTATCTCATTGACTATACTCTCAGTTATTGTCGAAGAAAAAGAGGAGGGAATGGAGAATGAGATGCTATTATCTTCGCCAAAGGATCAATTACTTTTACGGCTTATTGCATTCGAACGGCGCGAAATTTTTGTAGTCAACGCGACGATAACATTTGTTGCAGCGTGTAACTACCACTTTGCAGGAGTTTTGCATGGAACAAAGACGCAACTGAAGCATAAAATTTTCATTTTTTTCTTTCGCGCTCAAGTTGCCAGGTGCAATTATTTACTGTTTTCAAAAATCTGAACCCAAGGTCTCGACACTCGCGAGCAAATGGAACAATGTTGATCGTTTGTATTAGCTTATAATATATAAAAGAAACATTATATATTTATGGAAAAAAAAGACACTTTAAATCTCAAAACCATAATTTTCTATAATAACTTTTAATTAATGACATTTTATTTGTTTTATATTTTTTCATACCTTATTAATATCTTCGTAAAAAACACATGATTAGTTATGGAATTTTATGTAGATTCTATCTTCTATTTCCACTTGTGAAATATGATACATGATACGAATCGTGACGTATGCTCTGTTTATATCTGTCGAGGATATATTAATCTTACATGCACATATTTTTTGTATAATAATTATATATCATTTCTTTGTATCGTCGTTTTCATCTTTGATGAAACATGAGACAAATTCGACAAATAATCCTTGTAACGCGATTGGCGTGAGACAGATGATTAATAAGGTAACTTTCATATTTATATAGATTAAGGACGCGGCAATAGGTAGTATCGACTCGATCGATTGTAATTGCGAATTAAAAGGTGCCAGCTCGAGATGCATGTAAGATTTTGATGCATGCAAAGCCACGTATCGGAACGTAATTACTAAACGTGCGCGATTAACCTCGATTTTTCAAAATCATGCATAAACAACCAGGTGGTACTCAATTCAAATTGCAATCATGTTTTAAATTGATCCGCATTAATCCCGTCTCCATACTTAATGACACATTGCATCGGGTGTCGTAAGTAATTATCTCCCGAAAGCCGCGATTTTTCACACGCAGCATTAATGAAGGTCATAATTGCGCGTGTACGGGCATACTAACTGAAATTGCATGTTTGAATCGATATTTGTCAATAATTCAATATGAAAACAGGATCCTTTAGTACGGATTTTCTCAAAAAAGCCGTCGAGAGATAAGATACCTACAGAGATAAAACCACTTTTTAAATTGATGGGAAAATAAACCGTATTTATATAATCCTATTGTATTTAATTAGCAATTCTGTATAACATTATTAAAAACGTCTGATATCATATCTAGTATAATCAATGCCTTAATATAAAATAAATACATACTAATGTGATATATCAATGCTGCATTCATTAGATACTAGTTATGTCGTTGCAACGTTTTCAGTAAATTACAGGAGGAATTGAATATTAATATGGTTTTGATAGAATCACGCTCGATAGAAAAATTTAATCGCAGAAATCTTTAAAGCACATATGATTCGCATATTGAAATACTTGACATCCAGTAATTCGCGTTGGAACGTTGGAAGGATATAAAGTGATAATCAAGTCCACGAACTTGTCTAACTTCCTCCGAACAAGTGCGTTAATTAATGCGTTCGAGACGGTGATGGCGCGAATTTAATTTGCATCTAACCGTGCGCACTATGGTGAAGGCACGTGTACGCATAAATATTGCTTAACGCGTTTCATGGAAAATTAATATATTGATAATGTATATTCGAGCCTGTTGCAAAATCGAATCTCAAAATTATGAAAATTATATAAAATTATAATTATACGTTTCGCATTATACCTTTCGGTGCCATACTGTATTTTGCAACACAATACAAAAATAAACATGTAACAAATTTTTGCTTTTAATTGAAACCATTAAAGAAGCAAATGATTTTCATTAATAAAAAAAATGGTAATATAATATAAAGTGAACAAAAATTCGAAAAGAAATTGTATGCCATACTGAGAATAGTATCGAAGAGTCAATTAGCTCTTTAAATACATATTTTTTTTAAATTAATTGACAAAAATCATGATCTGTCTGTGATTTAAACTTTTCCTTGAGACCGGTTTCTGCTTGTACGCATGCTTTTACTTTGAATTACATTTACTATGTTAAAGATTTGACAGACATTTCCTTGCGTTTGACGTCATTGGTAAACGTATAATTAATTATCAGCGGCCGTCACGCCGGTTTTAATTGCGCGGATTCGTATGTCATGAGGGCGATTGCTTTCTCAGGTAGGTCTCCTTGAATTTTGTTGTTGACTGTAGAAACGGCAAGAAAACAAATAAATTTACGATCGAATGCGTAAAGAACGTGCGTAAAAGATACGCTTGACTCTCGTGGTTTCTATCTTTTCTATATTGGAACGCGGAGCTAATCGCCGACTACATCTCGCGCTGCTTGCCTTCACATTTATCGCACTGCAACGTGTTGCCCCGGTGCTACGCGAAAATGATATATCGAGTGATAACCTTGAGATACGAGCTTCCTGTTAGCCCTTAATCACGTCGACGCAAATATCTGAACTGTTAATCGTTCCTAATCTCCAGAGATAATCTCAAGAGTTAGAAATTGCCTGGAAACATCGCCAATTAGTCTGAAAATTGTAATAGAACTAATGATGTCTGTAACAAATTTTCCGAAAGATACACCTATAATTACTTTCTTTTATCAAAAACAATTTTCTCAAGAACTATCTCTTCTTTTTTTAAGATATTTAATACCGTTTGAAGTTATCGTTTATCGTATACTGCAAAAAGATTTCTTAGTTTCTATTTTTTTTTGTAATTTTTCTATTTTATATGTATCTCTACAAGTCAAGTTAAAATTTCTAACTTGCTACATTTCTCTTACGTTTTAATCGTTTCGATCGGATAAATTAATATCGAAACATAATTTTTGACATGCACGATTAAATGCAGGACTATTATATTTTATATTATGTATTATATTATATTATATTTTTATTATATTTAATGTTTATTCCAGATTAATGGTTGAGAAATCGTTCTTAACGTAGAATCCACGAATACATTATCGGTTTTTTTTACTTTCGCAAGATAATCCTGTTAACGTTTTTTTAACTTACGTTAATTCACTTTAACGATAAATAAGCAAGAATGAGATTATTCTACCTTTCTTTCTATCTCGGATTATGGAATCACAGCATTCAACTCAATTACTTTGCTGTTACAGAAGATCTTTAATCTTTATTTGTCAACAAAAACCATCAAGGAGATATCAAAATATATGAAAAAAAATTATAATTAAATTAAATAAAAGCTAATTAAAGATAAACGAAGCAAATCGCAACAAATTAATAGCGTATTTGCTTTTAAGCTTTATTTCGTGCAGCGAGATTTTATTAAAATGTAACTTTAGTTTAGCTATAAAAAATATAAAAAATATTTTTTAAATGTATGCTGAAATAATATCTATTACATTTATTTATAACATTGGAAATAACATTAATAATTTTTAATAATTTAATTATCTTTTAATAATTAACGAAAATTGTATCTTTTCGCTTGGAACTTTAAAAATTCTAGCGCACGCTAGGATTCTTCTATTGATTTCGTAATTGCTATTTGACATTAGATCATCGAATTGTGCACGGCTTCCTCGATAATTAATTATTCGTTTTTCACAAATAGTTCGTCATTGAACGATCACGCTATTTATCGATACATCATTATGCAACAGTCGTCTATTTCAATTGCTTTCGCCGCTCTAAAGAGGTCTTGCGACGTGCTCGGCTCGAAGAGGTCGCGTACGCGCCGAGGGGACAATTCGAGTCTTCCTTTTCTTTTCCCGTGAATGGCGTCGCGGGATTGGCACGGGAATGGCGCAAGCACGCTTCGCGATCATCCATGACGAACGGCATTAGTCACGAGCCAATTTCATTCCTGCTCTCTTTCGCCTCCTCATCCAACCGCGAAAGAAGCGCTCGCTCTTTTTCACCGCTGCCGTTCGTTCGTCGACAGCGAGATCTCTTGGCAGCTGAAACTGGCGTGTGTTCCCTTCCTTTGCGTAATTATTGACGACTGATTTAGAGTGAGTGCCAATTAACGCACGGGTGTTAGACAAATTTCGTGAATGGCTCATTTCCTGACTGTTTAATCGTGATATATGATTTATTTATCGTTCATTATATTAAATCAAAATGTATAATAGAAATGTAATCTCAGTCGCAGATGAAGTTTCATACTTTTGCCTTAATTAATTTTCTTATTTTTATAATTTAAAAATATTAGCAACTTAATTTTTAGAAAATATAATTTAAAGAATTATTGGCAAGGATGTCGATAAAATACAATAACAAAAGAGAAATAACAAAGTTACAAAAATTAATATGTGGTACTATAAATTTGAAAAATAATTTACAAGGAATGAGGAATCATCAATTTGGCTTCTGAGATACTCATTTGAAATTTTACTTTACCATAAAGATTTATGTGAATGTTGTTTACTTCTGAAATTTTTCGACTTTGGTAAGAATTTATAAACGTTGTATTAAGAATCATTGTCAACGTGTACTTATGTGTGTGTGTGTGTGTGCGTGTGCGTGTGCGTGTGTGTGTGTGTATTAGGATTTTATTCATAGTCATCCATATTTTCGCTCGTGTATTTGATAAGATTTTATTTTTATAACATTTTTATACATTGAACATTTTGAGACGACAATTCATACGTCCTTGGGGTTTATTGCGACGTACAGTGCGTTGTGTTTACACAAGGTCGCCGTCCTTCCCACTTGAATGCCAAGTCTCGAGCTGGTAGGTACATAGTGTCGCGGTCGACTCCGCATGTCGTCGCGTTTCTTATCGAAAGGCGATCGCGACAAGTACTGAGAGAAAGTACAATCATTTCCTGCGAACATTTTGCGGTTACAATTTAGTACAATTGGTTGGCTTTCGCGATGAAAAATTCGCGATATCGTCTATCTTTCACCTAGCTATTTCTAGTAATTTATACATTCGAAATAGAGATCAACAGAGAATAGAAATTCGAAATCGTTGCCTTGTGATATTTATGAGTAATGATTGTTATTTTAATGCTGATTGACACTGAGAGAAGTGTTTGATATTATTAGTTATTATTGTGTGATAAATAATTATGATTGGTGGTAGCTTCTTTTTTATAATTATTGCTACAATAATGTTAGTAATAATAATTATATTTATAGTTCTGGTAAAGAAATATATAGATCGAAAATGATTAAAAATTATAATTAAATTATGATAATTGCAACCATTTTTTCTGTCAGTACATACTTCTTGCATCGTCCTCGTACTTTTCATTGAAAATAATTTATTTATTTTGATTAATGCAGAATAATATGTCGGACTATCACCATTTGATCCAAGAAAAGTTACGTGATACCTTCAATCGAATATTGATAATTATTTTATTGAATATTTTCAAATATCTAAAGAGGAGATAATATTATCCCTTTAGATATTTGAAATATTCAACAAAAAGTAATTATCTTTCTTAGATTAAATAGCAACTTCCAGTTAGTTCAGCTGACTAACTGGAAATTAAACGGACAAGTTAAATTGCCGTTACGGTTACTGTTGTTTTCGCGCATGAATCTTTGTTTATGCTCGCACGGTCGAGATTAGAGCCGATAGCCGTTGTGTACGTATCATTACCTTATTCGAAACGCGATCGTGACAAATGTTAGGAGAAAACGCGATTGTTTCCTACGAACAGTTAATGATTATCGAGCAATACGACGAACAAGTTCGATGAATGATTCATAGATTAGTTATCGAAGCATTGTTTCGTGTAATTTTTTTAAATTGCCTGGTACACGTGAAACGAAAGCAGACAAAAGCAATCTCGAATAAACAGAAATAACAATTTGCTCGAAACGTTCGTGCTCGTTGAAGCGAGCTGTTCATTCGTGTTCGTTCGTATTCGCTCGCTCGATTTGGATCCGGCTTGACACGCGCGCACGAGGGAGATCGCGTGCGTGCGCGCGCGCGTGTGCGCCGACTCGCATTAATGCAGCGATATCGAGGCCGTGGGAATGAGCGAGTAGCGCGAGCGAGCGTTCCGCTGGCACGAGCGGGTCACCGCGACGAGGAGGGGAGGTACGCGGCGCCGCGCCATTCACTCCGCGGAGGACAGTAAAGGCCGACGACTATCGACCGTACTTATGCGGGAGGAAGTGGTGGCTGATTCCGCGCGACACGTGTTTTTTTTCCCCCTCGCTTTGAGAAATGTCAACCGAGAAAGTAGCGACGATTGTTCGTCATCAAACCACACGGTTTTGCCAACGTGCAACCGGATTATTACTTTCGCTGCTGGTAGAGAGTGCTTTGCCCTTTTAGAATATGTCTCTTATCACTCGGTATATTATGTTATATCTATACATGACATATTTAATCTGCATATTATATTTTGTTCTTAAATATTTGAATTGATAAAATAGAAATATGGAAAACTGATGATTATTTTTGTGTTGAATGAAATGTTTATTATGTGTACAAAGAAACTTATTTTTGTTTAAAATTGAGTCTGACGACGTTAATAAATAAAAGAATATTATACTTTTGTAAATAATAGTGAATGTTTTACGGTTACGTGACTTTCAGGAAAAGTAAAGTTATCTGTCTATTCCGATTACTTTTTTCGACTATCCTTTTTTAATAGGATTGCGAGAAAGTAATACGATAAAAGAAAGTATGAAAGATAGATCGTTTTTGTATCTATACGGAATTGAATATACAATTCTTTAAGTCATACCCATTAATAACTACCGCTTCTTATCGTATTATTCTGATATTTTTTAATCAAAATAACTTAATTAAAACAACTTAATAAGATTACTTTCGTATATTTTAATCTCTGCATTGTACGAAGTATTCTTTTCAGAAATATACATAATTTACAAATTTTTAATAATTTTATTTTTTCACTATAGACCGATTTTTAATTAATAAAATAAAATTTTATAAATATTGATTTATAATCTTATATATAAGTAAACGAATTGACGTTTGACGATATGAGATAGCAAGAGACGAATTGAGATAACATCGTAATGAATTCTTCCGTTGTACAAATTCACGAATATCTCGAGTACTTTTGGATATCTTGTATGAATGCAAATCGAAGTATTTCGTCGTGTGAATATTATTCGACAAGGCCGATTTCGTACGAGGAAAAATTCTTACGCGGACATTTTAATCACTGTAATTACGAAAAAGGGTTATCGAACGTTTGCGAAATACTTGTTTCGACCAATTTACACGGTCCGGATAGCCGTGAGACGACCGTAAATGAGGTGAGAGAACGTGGTATGGATGGAAAAACAGAGGGAGGGAGTAACAGTAACAGGATAATGAATTAATTTATTTAATCGATACGATGTTGCGACGCCGCCGGTGAAAATAACTCACGTAATTGATACATTCCGGGCGGGCCTTAAGGAGTTATTTTACAATGTCGCCACGTCGTTCCTGACCTCCTTTAAGTAGAACTGTACGCTAAAGAAAGCTTTTGCCCCTCCAACCCGGGTGCAAACCTGCATCAAATGCAGGGTTGTCCGAAGAGTTGCTTGCCTACAGGCTGATACCTATCTATCCTAATATCAAGGGAAGATTGTAAATAATTTTTTTTCACTATAAGTCACTTTGTATAAGCTAATTTATCGATGAATCATTTAACTAATTCGTATATAATTATATAAAATAAATAAAGTAAAAAATTATTTTAAAAGTTTATTAATTTAATCATTTTTAGCAGTGCGTTTTTATTGATTTTTTAATTAAAAAAGGTAGCATAGCATGAGCTTCGATATTATATATTTATTATTTAATTAACGAGTGTATTAATTAGAGAATTTACGTTTTATAAAAATATAGAATATTAGTTAATGTATGAAGATATAAAAAATCGTGCATATATTATTCATCGCTTTTTTTGTATTTGAATAAATAATATAGCAATAAGCTATTGCTTCTTGTAAATAATATGCTTATTTATTTTTTATTGATAAATTATTATGGTGCCAGGTGATATCAAGATATTTCACGATCGAATGTCTCTATTAAGTAAATTAAATTCGATCAGGTCTATCGTATAATTTGCAAATTATTCACCCCTCCGATTATTCTATTATATTCCAATGTATGGTTACTGATCGTGGTATCTTTTATTATCTTCCGAAGGGTCGAGATTCTATCCCCGTGTCCACTGTAGAAAATCATGTGAACTTGAACACACCCTACCTACCCCCACACAGTGGACATGTGTCTGTCACATATGGATAACACATGTGCATAATGTCGATCATATCTTTGCAGCATTTTCGGTCAAATGAACTATTGTCTACGTTTTTTTATTTTTTTTTTATTTCCGAATTTATTACAAAAGAAGTTCAATATTGTGTATCTCTATAATTCACTTGTTTTAAAAACACAATTGATTAGAACTATTTTATTGATGTAGAAATAAAACATTGATGTAGCAATGATAACTCTGTTTTGTAGTGAATAATTTATAAAATGTAGAAAAAATTAATTTAAAATTTCTGTCATAGAAATTCTTTGTAATCACACTTGAAAATTACAATCTCTTCGAATACATAACTCCATGTACTCACCTTGAGGAAGGTTTCCCGCCTAAAATCTTCCTCCCACTTAGCTTTTGTGGATGAAATAGTTTTGTCCGACGTTTCTTCGAACTTCTCTTAAGTGCCTAGTCAAATCTTATACGTTAGCGTTTGGAATTCTTGAACCATTTTCAGATTGTTAAATTTAATGAGCTTTATAAAAATTCCTTTGAAAGAAAAATGTTTCTGAAAATAATATTTAATAAATTTAATATTCGGATTCTTATTTTGAATTTTGATTTGTGACACGATAAAACGATTTTTAAGAATGTCAGTTGAATTTAAAAGTGCTGTTTGAGTATCTCTTTTACGATAAATGTGTTTTTCTTTGCGATTAAGAAGTATATTTTAATTAAAAGAATAAAGAAGATTTAAGATTTCTACGATATTCTTAAAATTATTGTCTTAAGATTAAGATGAAAGGGAAGATTAATTGACACGAGATATGCTTATGAGTAACATTTATTTTAAACAAACATATTGGAAGACAAATAGGAAAATCAGCGATACTTGCTGACATTAAAGCCGATATCACAATCTTGAAATAAACACTCTATAAATGTGTATACATATAATAGGTACAAATATCACAAATGCGACAAGTGTTGCCGCAATGTAAAAAGAAAAAAAAAATAGAACGCGTCTCTTTCTCTTTGACATATCAATTTTTATCTACAAGGAATGTTCCTCGATCAGTCAAATGTCAATGTGCTATAGCTACATAATATAATCTAACGATCACAGTTTCGAAATGTCTATCTATCGTTGTCGCCTCACGACTCGATTGACAGTGTCAGTCCTCGATCTCGAGGACGCTTCCGTAGGAAGAAGGTCAGCGAATCTCGAATAATCAGCTCGGGTGATTCGCCTTTGAGGTAGATGCTGTCGTTCTCGATGACGACACCTCACGCCACTTGCACCTCGGGAAGCTGGTACTGCGAGAAGGCGCGCTCCTTATAGCACAGGTCTCTGTCGGCCATGCTGAGCGTTGTCCAGTAGAAGTCGCCGGCGTGGGTGTGAGCGAAATGCACCGGCACGTAGCACTGACCAGGCACAACCGGCACGACGGTCATCTGTCCGTCAAGGCAGACGGTGATGGCAGCTCCTTCCTCGGCATCCCGTAGCTCTTGCAAGAGCCTGTGCTCCAGTGCCTCGTTGGCGTTGTTCTGGTTCTCGATCTCCTCGCTGAAGATCTCCACCTGAGGCATGGCCTCTTGACGTTTGTTATTGTTCTTGACATAACTGCTGGTGCGCTTCTTCAACATACGTAGCAACGGCTTCAGCGGCTTCAGCATGCGTCTGCTTTTGCGGCTGCTTACGGCCTTGTCTTCCGACATCTTCAGGTTGTAGAGATTATCATTGAGCTCGTTCTCGAACACGTCGTTGAGCTCGAAGTCGAAGAGTGCTTGTTCGCTCGTGATAGTGGCCATCTTTCTTCTCTCTCCTTCTCTCTTTCTCCTGATCCCTCTCTATCTCTCTTCTCTTTCGAACCACGGTACACTGAACCGGTTTCTTCCGAACTGTCGGAACTCGGAACACGTGGGACGAACTGTCGTTCGATAGGAACTTGGCGGGAGAACTTGAAAGCGAAGGATGTGCTTTCGAGCAAGTCGCTTTGAAGCGAGAGGCTAGTGAGCGAATGGTACCTTAGTACGAGCAACCCCGTCCTTATATAGCCCCGTCGAGGTTGCACAGGGTGACAGAGTGGGGAAGGCAGGTGCACTCTGGCTGTGGGAACTCGGAGAATTCGGAGCTTCCCACGTCGGGGTCCACGCCGACCATCTGCCGGTCTTCTCCCTCCTCCGCCTTCACCGCCCGATCGCCCACCACCTATCTCGAGTCCTTGTAGCACCCTGCTCGCAGGGGCCCCTTCGTAATACACATACACGTGCGCGCACACCCCCGTGATCACCCCCATTCGACCTTCTACATGGTGAATCCTTGCTTTCTTGTTCCGCGTGACTCCGATTTCTTAGGTTTTTTTTCTAGAGAGATCCCTTTTTCTAGGATAGAGTCCGGATTTATAAAGGGGGTGGTGTTGCTCCTTCGAGACTGGTTCGAACCTGTCGCGACACGTTCGTGCGCGTCACGCGAGCTTGCGTGAGGTAAGACGGATTTTGTCATCGGCTTTACACTGAATATAGAATATCCAACTTGTTGCGCCTTGCTGTTAACATAGAAAGTGATGTGGTTTGAGGATGATAAAGTTGACTGATTGTATACAACATCGGCGATAATAGAGATAATGATACGAGCGGAGAAAGCTCAGTAAAAGCTCAGTTTAATTACGGATTAGTCGATTGTTAGATTCACATTTATTATATCAACTCGTGTAAGAGTTAATATAGAATCATCACATTGTGTATTCAATTTCGCCACGCAAAGTAGCGTGACTCGGTGCATTGCAATATAGAAATTCTACACCCTACGTGTGTGATTCTTTACAGATGACGGGGGTGAAAGAAATTAGTTCTACAGAATTTTATAGAATTTTGTACATTATAATTTTAATCAAAATTTTACAAAGTTTTACTTATGTATAAATTTAATTGGAAAAGACTGCAAATATTTTAACTGTTTATATTATTAACATCTTTTATCATCTCTAAATTTTTTTTTAAGTGTAATTAGAATTAAAAAGTATTATATCAAAATATCTATATTTTATTAGAAACCATTTAGTAAGTAGGTACTTTAAATAAATATTTGAACAAATAATTTATTTTTAGATAAATGATTCTCTCAGTTCAGAAAGAATAATGCTACGGTCGTTGTTGAAAATTTTTAAGTCAAAGGGTTAGCGTATAGCTAGCCGTAAGTTATAGTAATTAACGTGCGGTAATAACGTACTCCGGTTTCCTTCATTACCCCACTGTGCACGAGAGATTTAGAGCCGAGAAGCGTCTAGACGCCTCGTGATAGGTGCGGCAACCCCCGCTATTAAATACGCCTCCGACCGGATTTTTTGTTATCTCGAAACTCGGCCCCTTGTCTTCATGACACGATCACGGTACGTCCATTAGCTGTACCGTCATAAAAAAGTCTGAAAGTTTTGTGAGATGAACTTTTTCTGTTTCACCTCGCACCCTATGAATTGCTGACTTTTTTTACAGGGTGAGACTTTTTTTACAACCTGTTTCATGATACGAGCATCAGGTGAATACGGATACTTTATGGATATGTCAGTACCAGATAGATAAATCTATAAATGTATACAAGTTAATGAATATATGTTGTGAGGATTTTTTGTTCTCAATTCTTGCAAATAATTATATTGTAGAGAGGGGAAGGAAGAGATCTACTTGCATTGATTTAAATGTAAAATCATCGACGCGAAGATTTAAGGGAGGTTTTAGTGATGCACCTGAACAGCAGTGGAAACCTATCGAGGGTGAAAATCGAGTTGTGGAGGGTCCTGTCGAGCGGGGCAGGCATGTTATAGCCATACGCCGCAGGCAAACTTTGCTCCCTCGAAGGACAGGTACACTCGGGTATTATTTGTTTTCACTTGCATTTCGGAAATATAGTTTGAGGCAGGTGAAGCGAGCCTTGAAACTGCCGACTGCGGTGAACCTTTTATGATTTGCAAGGGTTATTTTATTTGTTTTTTTTGTGTTAAGATATCATTTTTCTATTTTTAAATTCTGAATAGTCTTTTTCGAAGATTTTTAACTGTAAAATTAATATACAGCAACAAGTACTGCAAATATTACGCTTTTTATTATATATATATTATTGTAAACAGTCGGTTTTTTATTAGTTGTTGAAAATATTTTTTTAAACTAAAAATAACATGCAGACTGTAATTCATGTTTATCGGTATAAGTTGAAATTAGATATAAACATAAAAATATTCATGCATTCATATATTCAATAGTTATGCTTATGTTCTACTTAGTTAATCTTTGTATATAATTTCCAATTCAAATTTGATCTTATCTTTGATTTGAAAGTTTATGGAATATTTAATTAAATATTATTGACATAGCATGTCACCTTCAATCGTGTCGTTTTTTAACTCACGAACTTGACGAACTTTAATTTTTGCCTTGTTCTACATTTAACCGAAAAATCATCGACCTTTCATACAAATGACGCATTTAAAAGCGTCGTGGATCGTTAAGCATATCGATCGATTGCTTAATATATATGTTTCATCTATGTGCTAGCCAAGTCAATGGAGTGTATCGTGCTGAATATTACACCAACATTAACTCGTAAAAGCGCTCAGACCTCGCTTATTTCCATTCATGTACAATTAACATAGGAAATCAAATAGCATAAAACAATATATTCATAGATAATTGTCATATTTGCCGATCTGCTGAATCTAACTGATTCAATCGCAACAGTGACTTCAACTCGAACGTCTCTAGCTCGTAGGTAGCAGACGACTCTCTAATGAAAATTGAGGAAACGGATAATTCCGCACGTTTCCTGTTAATCGTGAATTTAAACCGGTTTGCGAGTAGATCCGCGGACGTTCTGTTCTAACAGTCCTCAGGGATTGCTCATCTCATTTCTCTCGTTCTCTTCGCAATCGTTGGAAAGAAATACTCGTTCTCGTCTCGCAGGAACTTCATCGCTGGATCGGATAGATCTTACAACCGGTTTCTTAATACGACCGTCAAATTTTAATTAATTCGAGACCATTCGCGCGGTGTCCTGATTTAAAGCCGCGCCCACGTGTTTTCGTGCGGACGCTCACGTCGTTTCGGAGGCGTCTTACGTGAAATTAATAATTCATGATCTCGTTTTTCTCGTTCACTATGTGGAGACACCATCTATTTGGAAACGTTTCGTTGCCATTTTAACAACGCATGCAATGCATTCCCGTTCGGAAATTTATACTCGTACATTTTATTATCGTCGATAATGACATATCGTTTAACGGAACGAAAAGTCACGAGCGCGTGCAGCATGATAAATATTGAAGATGCGTGTGCTTTGTTGAGCAGCACGTATCTCTCTGATCCATTAATTAGCAGCATAAATTCCTCGGGCGTTAATAATATTCGATTTTGTAATTTCGAAGTTTGTAGTAGAACTCTGTTTATCTGCACTCTATTTATATAATGCACGAGCAAGTTCATCGCTCAGTTTCAAATATATGAACTCATAGCCGAGCTCTTATTATTCAAACTGACTGTAGGTAGGAAAATAGGCGCGCTCGACTTCAGTTTTCTGAATGTTAGTTTTTATTATCGGAATTAATAAATATAAATGATAGAGGGAAAAACTAGTGAACCTCTATTATTCAAATCATTTGGTTGTCAAAACTGTCCCTTGATATATTCGGAATTGACTTGATATACTTGTAGTTCCATTTGATATATTTATGTCTGGATAAGTCAACGATAATATCCATATTGGAAAATATGGAAGATCCTAAATATCAGTTTTATTGAAGTTTTATTTTACTATGTATTAGAAAACTCATTAAAGTGTTGTGATGAATTATTTTTTAACTTTTTTTCTTAAACAAGGAAGCATCTTTTGTTCTTTTGAACGAAAAGATGGCTGTACGTTTTAATTCAATATTATATTTATGAATTTAGTCGCAATTTCTTTATATTGTAATAACTAAAGATATAGACAAATCTTTGCTTAATATTTTTGCTGAAAATATTACGCAGCACCCGAAGCTGTTATTACGCTCGCAAATTATATCGCTTTGAATCTCGCAGAAACGACGCGTCATATTCGCATATTTATTCTGGGCCTCCGACGAGGGTATTAGATTATGCAAATCACGTGCGAGACGAGTGTCGCGGGTCTCATCAGATAAAACATTATTCCGAAGGTGGAACGTGCGATCCCCTTCACGTTTGACCATAGCAAACATTAGAGGTGAGCGATATGACACAATCTTGATTAAAATGCTACCCCTGGCATTCTGCCACTCGATAGTATCGCTTATCGCGTCATTAACCGACGAGAAAAAGAATTCGCGAACGCCTGAATAATCAGGTTGAACGGGCGTTACGGAATGCATCTAAAAGATGGTTCGAGGAATGCACACGTGAATTTCTTTTGTTTATTTATTATGGCATCTGCAGATAGGATCTTTTTTCGACAACATATCGCAAGTATAGTATATATTGGATATTATGGAAGTCGACATTATTTTATCTAGAAACAAAGTATTTGCAAGAACAAATGTAACATAAATTACTTTTATTTTGAGTATTTATTTTTGTGGAGGAGAAAAAAATTAGAAGCAATACTAGAAACAAATATACTTTTTTTTAATCGAATATCAAGTGATTGATAATTTCAAAGAAAATACATAATGCAAAGATAATTATTCGGACAAAGAGAACAAAATAAAAAAATTGCGATTGCTGACAAAACTCTTGATTATATTATATATATAAATTTTCAGTGTAATTATTCAATCGAATTCTAAAGATTATATTTAACACAAGTTAGAATACAGAATTAAATCTTTGGACAATAAATTTGTGATTACTTAAGACAATTATTTATCAAAGAAATTCATTTTTATTTCGTCCTATAAAGATCGTGATTATGGAAATGCCCATCGAGCGTTTGAAAATGAGACTCTACACGATATTCTCATTAGCATATAATTAATATATGAGCAATGACCGGCGCGGCATTCTTTGCGCTCACGTATGAAGTCCAACTTGTGCACGCATGTTCGAGGATGCAGCGAGTAGATGCGAAAAGGAAGAGGCCTCATGAGGGCTTGAAGGGAAAAGGGAAGGCGAAGAAGCGAGCAGGCTAACTTAAAACAGTAGTAGTGACCCCCGGGGCTGAGCAGGCCCAAACAAGAAGTCCCTTCTGACGTCACCGGCAGGTGCAAGCAGAAGTGCATCCCTCGTCTTGCCGCGCTCCTCTCGCTCTCGCTCCCTTTCTCCGCTTTCCGCCTTCCTCTGCTTCTTTTTCTGCTTCCTCCTCGCGCACTCGCGTGTAATCGTGCCGATTTCGAGATCGAGATAACTTGGCCTGCACGGCGCCCACCGTGAATCCGGTTGGTTTCTGTTGAAAATTTCTGACGTATGTTACTCGGCTGCAATCGCTCGCTCGCTCGCTTACTCGCTCGCTCTCTCTTTCTCGCGGACTTTAATAAATGATTTCCTTTGCGGTTCATTGAGTCGGTTGTGGATAAATTGGCGAGGATGATTGCAGAGGTGAAACAAAGGATATGCGAGATATCCCTATTTCGTAATTTTTCACAGGATAGATATCTGATATTATTAAGTGTTTTTTTTTTAAATTATACATTCTGTAGCAAATTTAAAGAAATTTTTTTAACGAAAATTTTATGATGTCAGATTGTTTAAATTTTCAGGATAAAATATTATATTTTAACCAATTTGTGTAGTTCAATTTTTTTTTTACGCAGACAATATGATTTAAGTAAAATTAATTTATTAGAAGTACATTAAGTCTCCGTTGACAATGTGAAATATTTTCATCTTTTGTTCGCAATCTACGTCTTTGATTTTCGGTACATATTTTTATATCTTATGTTCTCTATAAAGATCTGAAAAAAGATCATACTTGTGAAAGTATGCTTTAACAAATTTTTATTATCTTAGAAATTGGAATTTCCTTGCTTGTTACAGATTTAAATTATATTTACATTTTAATTACAGATTTTAATTATATTTACATTGTTCACTTAATTATAATATTTAATTATAAATTTTGTTAAATTTATTAATTAATTATTCACCAGAGTTTACAATAAAAAACTCGATTGTGCCTTTAAAGTCCAACAGCTGGCGGAGAGTTATAATATGATTACATCATTGTCTATATGTAATTTCCTAACTTTCTTTTATATTTCTGCAAGTAATGCGATATGATTTGAACTTAAATTAGTTGGAATCTAATGTCTGTATTGTGGAGGGTAATAAAAAAAACTAGGAAACGCTTTGTGCCATCGAGATTTAAAAAGCATCCGAAAACTCGATACTAATCTACCTTTAGTGACGGTACGACTAATCGAAAGACGATATGATTTCACTGATGGATTTCACTGATGGAACACCTTAAGGGCGGTAATAAAATATCCTACCGAGAACATTCCATGGATTTTAATGCCCGATAACATCGTTTGTAAATGGAACGACGAAATCCGAACGAGCTGCCGCGCCATGCCGGTGCCAAGGTAGCTGCGTCTCGCTTTATTTCTTGAGGCGATGGTAACTACATCCGCGGTTATGCAGCGAGTTATCTTGATCTTAAAATCGGTACCATTACGCGTGAGTGCGCGCGAAAAAAGAAAGAAGGCCGTTGATTCTCTTACGCGCATTCTTCAGGTTGATTCGTCCATATGATTCTGTGTGCAATGATAATTATCACGTAACATTGCGTTCTCTCTGATTTGATTTTGTATTCTATATCTAGCTTGCTAAGTATTTTTAAAACTTAAACCTAGTTCCACCAATGTAAAATTAAGTCTAATATTGGTTTAACTTATTGTAAATTAAAAAAAGATAAACAGTTAAATCAATATTAAAGTTAATCTTATATTGGAATCGGGCTTCAGTTAAATGACTATTCAATATTTATATATACCTACAATATAATTAAAAGTTATAAGATTTTCTATTTATAACTGTTTATATAATTTTTTTAGCTATCAAACAACTTTATCTTATTCTCCTTGTAAATTATTGTTTGCATTGAATTTTTCTTTAAAATTATTAATTAATGTTACCTTCATTTAGTATTCGATAGAGTAAAAAAAGAATAAAGGACGAAGTTACGTCAAGGGCATATCAAAGAGATGATATTAAAAAAAGAGGAGACTTTATTTGTACCTGGGGCGAAAAATAGTCCAACGACTACTGTATTCGTTTTTTATTTCTCACCTTTACGAGACTGGTAATCGTTTTCAGCAGGTAGATATCGTCCTTAGAGATCTACTTGATTGGAATTTTATCTCTCATCTCGCGTAGGGATCTGAATTTAACGTGCGCAAGAAGTTTGTAAAATATATTCTGTTTTTTATACCTGAAAATTATGCATATAGGAATAATTTGAATCACTTATTATTGATTTTTATTATTTTTATTTTTAAACGTGATATCTAAATATATAAAACTTAATATAATATAAACTTAATATAATTCATTGATATAATTTATGTGAATTTAATATAATTTTAAGTTTATATACTATTTTGTGATTATGTTAAATCTATAACTATATATAAAATTAAAAATTTTTACATTTATTATTTAAATAAACAACAATAAAATATTGTAAGGCTATAAAAAAAAGGGGGAAGAAATATGATATATTTTTAAAAAAGGAACCGTAACTAATTAAAGATACATAAAAATCGTATAAATTTTATTATTCGAGTTAACTCGTTATTTCGAATGCTCAGTGTGCTGTTTGCCACTTCACAGCAAACGGAGTGAATTTATAGTAAGCCCAGACTATTACACTTTTTTCAATGCTTATTAAATATTTTTTAGGGGGTGTCGGTCGCGGGTCGATACAAATTTCGGTTATTAAAGTGCACCATGTGTAATCGGACCGAAATACATCTTAAATTACCGAGGGTACGCCCGAAGATTTCTAACGAGCTTTTTTTACTGCTCGTCAATATAATTCGTAAAGCTTGACGTCTTCGACGAAACGTTTAATGTTCGCGTTGAAGTTGGCGCGCGATTATAATTTGCCACATTTTCCTTCCGTTTATATCCGACAGCCGCACCGGTTGGTCGGAATGCATTTTATCACCCGTACAATAAAACGCACTGTTATTTCGTGAATTAACGTTTCGCTAATTTTTGACCGCAGGTGAAGCTGCAACGCGGGACGACTGAAGCGGATTGACGAGCTCAGGTGTCGGTGTTGGTGAGTCCATATATACATATTTTTTATACAAATTTTCCGCTAAGCATTTTGCGTTGTCTTTGATTTAATATTACTTTAAACAAGTCGTGCTTATATCCATGTTATTAACTATATGTTTTATTTTCTATAATATGAATGCATTTTCAACCACAAATTTGAAAGACTTTCTAATGCTTAGCGACTATAAAAATTATGATAAGATAATTTGCGAATCATCTATTTTTCGAAATAAAAATCGAAATCTGTGCGACAGATTGCAAGATGTTGTTCAGTATTTCGTCTCCTTATGATCGAATGATCCATCCTTCGCGGATAAATTCTTTATGCGTCTGGACTCGCTTGTCCGTCCATCAGAGAACCACGCGGAATCCTTTGTCCCCTCGGACCGGTCCATGGAATTTCCGTGGATAGAATAAAAAGGTCTGAATCATAATGCCGCGACGCGCGAGAGGACCCTTTCGATCCTATTGAAACGTTGGAGCGGTATCGGGTGGGGTTAAGGGTGGCCACGGGGGTGAATGCAATATTATTCAAAATCACGAAAATCTCCGTTTGTATTTCGTTATTTTTAGGGTCCATTCGGGATCGTAGATGCATATCTTACTCCGTTGAATGGGCCACTGTACGGGGTAAGCACCGGCCGGTGTTTGTTCGTCATTTTTCCCCTTCGTTCCCTTCTCGCGTCACAACGAGAACCGAGAGGCAAGAGTGATCCAGGTAAAAAGGGTCAAACGCACGCACAAAGGGCGCTCTCGCCCTCGCGACCAGACACATGTGCGCGCAGCACGCAATCATAAAAGCGACACTTCGATCTTGCGCCGAGAACGAATCGAACTTATTGAAAGAGAATTCAAGACGATTCAAGGGTTGATTCGTCGTCGTCATCGTCGTCGCCGTCGTTTCGTTTCTCACCGGGAAAACCTGTCGCGCGCACCATCGACTGCACGATGCGCATATGCAACACGATTTCCGCAGCTGCCCTTTTTCTACGTTTGCGCAGCCCTTTTTCTACGTTTTCACTAAACACACCAGGTGCGCGAAATCACCAACAGTAGATTTTTGTAGATTTTTATCGGAAACAAGAAGATTAGTTCATAAATAACTAAGTGTTTTAATTATTGCACTTGTCGCTAACATCCTGAATTTTGACTCACAATCAGAGATCTTTTATCCCGCGACTCAACCCTTTCACAGGTGTATCCTGTCGGGAGGGAAACCCTTTTCCGTATTGTTCGCCAGTTTCCGCTAATCCTTTCGGTGCTTCGCAGGTAAAAGGGTTGACATTCTAGGTTAGCGGATCGGAGGGTTGACCAGAAAATGTATAACGGTGCAGTAGAACGAAATTATTTGTGATGAACTATATTCATCTGATGCAGTGCAATGTGCAGTATCTTTTTGATCTAATACATATTTTTTATGTCTTCTTTCGTTCAAGTATTTGAACAATCTTTACGATATTTTTAAAAGTATACAGATTTATATTTCAAGTTTATATATATACACATTGGATAACATAATACAATTTTAAAGGTAATATAATTCTGAATGAAATAGATTTGAATCCTATTATCGAATTTCAGCTTTGATTTTTTTTGTGTGATATCATTTATACAATGAGAAGATTACCAAACTTGAACCTGAAAATTGGATTTTAATTTTATTCAATTTTGAATTTTACATGTTTGAAATTGTAACATCTTTTCATACGATATATGAATATGTTATGGAATTCTTGAAAATATGAATCTATAAGCTTTTTTAAAAATAATAAAGTTTATTTTAAGTTTTTTTTTTAAATAATTGAGATAATGTCAAATAGTCAAGAAAACTTGAGAAAATTTGAGAAAAATTTCGAATAATACTGTCCTATTTTTATCAATATTTTAATTGCTTTTGATCTATCCTTGAATATAAAATTTACATTTTGAAAACAATTATGTAAAAAAAAAATGAAAAAATAATTTCTTAGGGATGACGAAAAAATGATGCAATTTTAGAAAATTTACTCGAATAAGAATTCGAAGAAAGGACTTTTTCTGAAGTAGATTCTTGCAAGTTTCAACAGGTCCGTTTCGCCATTTTGCTCAAAGGCAGAATGATATCTGCTTAAGAAGAAAAGATTGCTTTTTGTGTAACGCGTTACGTAAACTCGAAATGCTTGCGGCAGATTCCTTGCATCGATGCAGGTCGAACCTGCACAGGGCATTCAGGGCACTCGCTTTGATCAAGTTTCTTCACGTGCCAGCGAGACGTGTTCGAACTTGCGCGATCTTCCGCATAGATCAGTAGATGGGCCTCGTTTCTCGCGCACAGAAGGACGATCCTGCCGGATGCGAGGACCTGCCGCAACGCTTGAAAGGCGAATCTAACGTGGGTGAGTGCATTCTCGGGGGTTGCGTTGTGAGAAAGTCTTTAAAGGGACGCATTCTAACTCTCTCGCATGATGCTCCGACACGTATTTTTCAATAGCGAATTTCATCATCTTAGATACGCCATAGAAAAGGGGAAGGATTCGTTTGCAGACAACTGTATCCGTGACGCATAAATTTTGCGTCGGGATATTCTTAAAATTGTTACTCGTTGCTTTTATATAAATGCTGAACGGTCGATGTTGATCTTCCTTAGACTTACGGAAGGAAAACGTTTTTAAAGATTGAATTTTATATTCTGTATCATCTTTTTTATTATACATTGTTATGATATATTTTGCCTGTATAAAATGATTTAAAACATTATTTTAATTTTTTTTAATTGTAAAAATTATTAACTACACACACACAATATTAAAATCACGCGTATCACGTTTTGTCGAGAAAGCTCTTTGAGTTAAAAATCTTGAGAATCCAACCCTCTCGAAATATTTAATTTCGACAAAGACATCAATAAGTTTATGATGAATTTAATAGGCTTTAAGATCAACACGAAAATCCTAATATCAATATCAAACATTACTCAGTACACACACCAAATTCGAGAGTCTCGACAAACTTCTTGGAGGACTGCGCGATGATATTCCTTCCTTCGACCCTTCGGATCCAAAATCTTCCAAAGTCTTGCGCGTCAAGCTTGGAAAGATCCGTTTCCATTTACGAATCACCATTATGTCCCTAAATAAACAACTTCCTCGCAAGCCCTGCACCTATGTAAACATAAGATTCTTACGAAACTGCCGCATGCTCGATCGATATGTGTGATTCGCTCGACCGGGGGTGAAAGAGAAAAAAATTTCGAGCGGAGGGGGAGTTTTGAAAGAGTGTCGGAAGGAGAGGGTCGCATTGAAGATCGCAGGACCATGAATCTGCCTTCAAGGCACGGATCCATTCTTAAAGGATTATCATTATAAATTATACATATCCCTTCTTCCCTTTCTATGCCGCCCTCCTACACTGCCACCGAATGACCGGTAGCAGCTTAAGGATTTCTATCACTGGATTAGTGTGGACCGTGTCATCGTGGTATCCTGTCTATTCGATTTGTCTTCCTTTAGGAGAAAAAATGCTGACGAGTTTTTTTCCGTTTTGCAATCTATTTTTTTTTCAACTCTATGTTCTGTTCATACGTGAGTAATATTTGGTTTTGCGTGCATTTTTTTTATTTTTGTGGATGTAGCAATATTACAGATACGTAAATCTTGTCATTTTGCAAAGCGTTGAAAATTCTAATGAACAGTTCAGATCTTAAATCAGAGACATACAAAAAAAAATAATAAAAACTATCACTAAAAATTATTTTTTTTTTATGACAACGCTCTTTCTAGAAGGTTAATATTACTAATAAATACACAATGGTAATTTTGGTTGAAAAATAGTCTCTCTCTCTCTCTCTCTCTCTCTCTCTCAATTTTATTGATTTATAATCAAAAGTACATAAAAATTACAATAGATATTGTACATTACGACTTAAAATGATTTCTTTCTGAAAAATGAAAAACATCTGAACAATTATAATTATTGTACTTTTTTAATTCAACATTCGATGTTAAAATTAAATAGAGGTACGTTTGAATTCATTTCTAAGATATTCTTTACAATTTTTCTTGATATATAAAAATCTATGCATATATAAGACGGCATTTAATTGCGTCTCGCGAATCAGTGTCTATTAAATATCGGCGTTCCACAAAGACTCAATACCGATTCATTCGTTGATATGATGACGTTTCTCTGAGTTGCCACGCCGTCTGGACTCGCCCCGAATCGCCAATGTACGATAACAATTATTCGAAAATGCTCGTTTGAACGTCAGAGGCGACAATGACTTTTCGCGAAGATGAGACGACGACCATCATCGGACGGCGTCCCCTTCGTCTTTGTGCCTCCCAAATCTTTTTTACGTACACGTGAAGAAGTAGTTTGATGGGTCTCTTTGGTCGGGGCCCGATCCTTTTCTCGCGAAGGGTCCTGTGGGCGGAGCGGTTGGCCGAGAAAGGACCTCATTCGAATCCGGCGGCGAGGATTCTCTAGGATCCTGACCAGCGGGATAAGGAACGAGCTTTCAAAGGGGCTGAAATTGAACACGTGCAAGGGTGAGTCAGAGCAGCAGAAGGAGAAAGCGAAAAGAAAAAGAAAGAGAAAGAGAGAAACAGGCCTGGGCTATGTGGGCCCTTCGAAGATTTCTGCGTCAGATAACGTTATTCTTACAGGGCTGCAGTTTTATCTTTTTTATAAACTATAATTATCTGAATGAAATTCATTGTCCAAAGTATGATTTGTTTTAATATTTAATTTATTAACATAACAAGTCTTTTTATTTTTTAAATAATACAAAAGTGTATGAATATTAGGGACATTTTATAAAAATATTTTTATAAATTTTCATATATTATTGTATTTATATTATATTTACAAATTTTAAATTATTAAATTAAAATATCTAACTCATAATTCCTTTATATGTTGTCTTAAAATTAATTTGTTTTTTAAATATTATTTCTAACTAATATAATTATTTGTTTTTATACAAAATTTTAGAAGAGTTGCCAAAGTTATTGATTTGTAAAAACGGACAGACAAATTAATAAATTGCGTTTTAGAAAGTTTCTTTATGATATAAAATAGTACGTGATTATTACTTGGTTAGGTTTATTAAAAACTTTTATTTTCTTAGTTTTTACTCCTAGAGAAAAATTAAGCGACGGTTTTCTGCTCGGAATTATGTTTCATAAGTGAGTTTCTTGAAACTACTTCTTAGGATTGGCGACCGAATGCGGCCCTGCGTGCCTCGAGCTCATCATCTATCTCGTCTTCCTTCGGAGTCGAGACTCCTAGATATCTCTCCGCGCTAACCTATGCCTTTGCCTAGAGAAGCCACATTTTTTCTCCTCCGCGTCCGGCATATCCATTAGAACACGTGCATCCACTGGCGTAACAAGTGCCCCGTCGACGCTATAAACCCCCAAGGGGCACAAAAAACTGTGGTCCATCCAGAGATCCCCCTTTCCTCTCCTTTCCTCTATTCTTCCTTCCCTCCCTTTCTCTCTGCTTGTCTTCTTCCTCGTAACGTCCGAAATAGCCTAATGACTATTATAATCTCCTTGTACGTCGATGGCACGATTTCTTTTATCCTTCGCGCGAGGACTGCCAACGCGGGAAAAGAAATCTTCCGTATCATTACGTTGGCGTGATGAACAACAGGGGGAGAAAAATCCCTTCCGTGTTATTATAAGGTGATTTCGTGGCATGCGTGGAAATTGGTATCTCTTCTCGCGTGAGACTCCTTTGTCTTTTTGTTATACGCGCTCTCCGCGTATCTGGAAAGATAACCAGATTTTCTGTGAAACACGTTTCTTTCCCGCTGCGTTACACAATTAAATGTACCTATACTAAAATAATATACCTATTAAATATACCTATCTTTTCTTTTTCTTATCTTGACCATTCCAGTGAAGTAATAATAATACAGCGCATAGGGTATAACATTTCTCATATAGTTATTTTAGTTGTTTTATTTTAAACACATTAAATAAATTTCTATACAAAAGAATAATTGATTAAAACTACTAGTTTAAGATACCATCACGACAAAGATACCTTAAATGAAACTGCATTTTAAACTTTTCTCTTCGAGAAAACGATATAGTCAAATTACATGCTTGAAAACTTTCAATTACACTTCCATTTCAGTGACCTGTAAGATTTGGAAGGGCCTTTTAGTTTGTTCAATATTTTGAACATCCCTCGTAATTTCGTAGCTTTTTTTGTGAATCACCGAGCGTGTGTTGCTCCTTTTCGGTGGCGACGGCGCGGCGATTTCCGCTCGAAAGAAAGCATCGCAAGACCCTCGATTGCGAGTACCTTAAGAAGAGCCTCGGTTTCTTACTTCGAGCTTTTCTTTTGCCTGGCGATGTTCTCTCGGATCGCGTTATGTGACGCCTGATGCAACATTATCGTCGCGTATAGTCCCGAAATCGTGTTATTAAATCACTTTAAAAAGATTTAATTACAGTAGCCTTTTTCGGCACCACTCAGCCGAAAGTAACGAACGAGGCATCCAACTCTCACGTCAACTGACAACAAGAACGAATCCGAGCAATTACTTCTCCATACACGGTCTCGTCTCTCGAATGATCACTATAACTGGTTGGTCCCTCCCTCGAAATAAAAATTACTTTACCAAACTCGTTACCGCCACCGTTGCGCAATCAATACGAGGTGTTATTTTAACCTGCACGTTTCGAACAGTTCTCTATAGAGAATTTTCTATTTCCTTAAATAACGAAAGAGAAAATTTATTCTCTCTATAATTGCAACAAAAAAATTGATTTTATTTTATGATTAAAATATAGAGATAAGCTTCAATTTAAATTCTGATAAATTAATTTCTTTAATGTAATAAAAATTTAATGACTAAAAATATTTTTAAGTTGACTATAATTAAGATTTAATTTGTAATTTAAATATAAAATAAAAATTATAGCCATGTGAATATTACAAAACTGATTAGTTCATAACAAATATGATGAAACGACTTGTTAATATAAAGTCTGCTTATAAAATTTGTCGTGATTCTTCACACACAGGAGTTGTCTCATTTCTAGCCGAACAATCAGTGCGGACGATTCGACAGCTGGTGCTCATCTCTTTGATGGCAAAGCAGACCTTGTAAATAACGTTTAACCGAGAGCATGAAGGGAGGGTGTATTGATAGCTGTAGAGAAGCGGGAGTGACCTGTCGTCACGGAATATTAGGGTGGCGATCACGCGAAAGAAGGGTGGTTGCGACAAAAGTGGCTCGTCCGCGAGAAAAGAAAGAAAAGAAGTCGACGAAGAGTCCCGAAATCGGTATATCGGTCGGCTCAAAGGCAAGAAACGAGATGCTGTAGGCCCCAGCTAACGCAGCGGAACGGGTGGTCCCTGTCCGTGCATTTTAGACCGCTACCGCTTCTCTTTACCTTCTTTTCAGCGCTCCTGCCTCGATCTTTCTACCGGGCAACGCGAAAATCGGCGTGACGCGATTGCCTTTTCAACCTCTCGACGATCGCGGATTTTTTTCCGCGGCCGTCGATTTTATTCAACACCTTAGATTCGGGCGAACAATTCGGGTGGTTGGGATCTCCGAAAAGGTCCCAGCGACCGTGAAAATCAGGACGTACAATACCGACAGTACCGCGTGCATCATCCACCGCGGAAAAGTGGCGCGGAAATTCTGCGGTGCGGCGTGTCGACCTCGCGTGGAAAATTATTTCGATCTAGAACGGACTCGCCGAATAATTTTCTTATTCGGTATCAACTTCATGCTCGTTCCGTCGAGATCGAGCGATGGAGTGCAGATCGTCAGGTTGTCATGGATCATGTTTGTCGAGGCTCGAAATGTGTTTGCCAAGTCAAACAATTTCATTGATCGTGTCTAATTTTAGAGAGCCTTTCGAATTGTGGTTTATGTGCGTGAATTTAATAAGCGAAGGTTGCTATATTTCTCTGCCATGCTCAAGCAATTTTTAAGTGATTTTATTCCTTTATAAAAATTTCTATGATGCCAAACAATATGTTTAATGAAAATTTATAAGCGTCTAAATATTTTATCAAATACTTAAATATTTTTTTTTAAACTGAATTTTATATTGTTACATAGAGAATTTTTTAATTATATTTTTTATATCTACTTAGCTGCCCCCCCCCCTTACTTAACCAAAGCTTAATGAATAAATTATATAATGATGCACTATTTATGTGCTCTCAAAATTCGTAAAAAATCATTTTGTTTTTGTCAGCTAAAAATTAATTTTTTTTGTGGGGGAGGGGGGAGGCTGAATAAGTTATCAATCATGAACGATATCATTTTTATCAGCGCCGATATTTGTATGTGATTTTTAATGTTATTAATGTTTCAGTAGAAAATTTTATGATAATATTGCAACAAAAAGTTAAATAATTTTTGGAAAAATATGAATTTATTTATATTTATATAGATATTTAAATTATGAATCATTATCTTATTTAAAAACCCGAGAAGTTGTGGTGTTTGTATGGCAATCTATAGAAAATATAGTTGTGAGACAGCACTATGACGATTGAAATCAGAGACGTCATCTTAACGCCGCTAAAAAAGATTGTAATCCAACATTGTCTGAATTCGTCGATGTTATTCTTTTCTTTCAGTAGTTTACCTTTGCTGATCGCGATTCGATCATGCGTGCAAGTCCACACCTAGTAGCTTTTTTACAAGGGCTCGTATCGTTAAATATCTCCGGTGGCGCGTAAAGATGTTCGGAGTAGAACTCGTGTTTTCCAAATACGCGTTTTATCATGGTCCCATAAGGCCTGCTTACGGATCAAAGTAGGACTTAATCGGGCTCGATCTAGGAAAGGATCGAGGCTGCTATAGAGTGCGCTCGTTTTGACGAATTGAACGGTCCGTTACGCATGGACGATCCTTCTCTTACATCTTTTTGAATCGCGACATACGAATTTAGCTGCGAAACGTGCAAGAGCAGAGGATTACACATTGCGAGGAGACTTAGGGTCTGCTTAGAGATCTTTACAACCTTTACGCGTTGATCCTACAATCTCATGGAGTTTTGCACGTGGGGAATTACGCGCGCAAAATCACAATGTGTGTGGCTAGAATATATATGATTATTAAATATTTTGTGCATCATACTAAAGTTCAAAATAAAATCAATTTCTATGTTATATCTCTTATTTAATATTTAAAAGATTAAGATTTCTAGGAAAAAATATTTTTAGAATGAACGTTTTTGCAAGTTTATATTACATGATACAACATATAATTAAAAGAAATTGCGACACTAAAAAAATATACTAAATCTTAATACATATTTCTTTGAATAGTACTAACAATAAGTAAACATTTACTTACAGTAAATAATATTTACTCAATAAAAAATGCTAATTAAATCAAATTAATGGTATCAAATAAGTACATGTTTAGTAAATATTTACTTAGAACTATAAAAGCAAATATTTATTATATTAAAATTCAGTATTTTTTTCAGTGTAGATATATCTCGAGGGATTGTAATATTCTAAATTTTTACGACGAAAGGGCTCCTTTTGTATCTTTCAGGAATTAAATTAATACTAGCAGTTAACTACCCTTCGTATAATAGTAATTTATAAACAAGCCTGTTCATTGATCTGCGGCTTGAGATCGTAATATCGACATATAACGGAAATCCTTTGGAAAACTCGAACACCTGCACCCTCTCGTCGAGCTTAGTTAGCCCGCATTGGATTCTGGATCCTTTCTTCGTCCTGTCAAGGGCAGATCTCCGCCCACAAGCCTGCAAGGCTCCTATAGAAATTGCGTAGCGATCCCAATTTACAGGCTCGCTCCTTCGTCTTATTTCCCCGTCTTCTCTCTCACTTCGTCCCGGTTTCATCTTCTTATGTAACGCGGGCTGGATTGTGAATACCGTTTTAAACTAATTTGACTTGTAGCGGAGCGAATCTGCCGCCGGAAGTAGTAGGGTCCCGCTTTGTAGGATCACCGATCCTTCTAGCAACGAAGAGAAGCAGGTTGATGCCAATTAGTGATCCTGTACCGTTAAATGACGTGACTCCGCTTGGTTTTCATGAGTTTCTAATTTAATCGCCAAGTGGGTGTCCAATGTTCGACCGACAGCGTTCAACCCCTGCTCGAGATTCTGTCGTATCACCATAAAATATTATGACTCTGATTGATGCTGTGATTCAGCGCCGTTTCGTTGATGTTCACGGAATTTTGATTGCTACGAGAATTACGCATCAGCGTTTCAGTTATTTTCTCTTGAATAGCCTAACCTTTTTTTTTTACCATCGCCATATGGCGCTATAACGATGGAGAAACTTCGCGTATAATCTGATTTTACATAAAACGATAAAATGTTATATAAAACTTTAAGTTTATTCAAAAGAAAAAGCTAAGTCGCGGCGTTGATATGAAATGAAATTTTCTATCTTGTCACTGTCAACCTTTCATGATTTTTTTTATTAATATTTTATATACATACAATGCGATGATAGATAAAAATGCCGCAATGTTTTTTACTTTGCAACAAAGTTTGGTGAAGAATTTTAATTTTATTATTTTTCTCTTTCTCTTTTTCTTTTCCTCTTCTCTCTTCTCCTAAAAGATTTCATCATACTTTAATAAGTATTTTCAAGAATAAATTGATGAGGGTTCAGTTGCGTATCCTTTTTACGCTTGCCTCGGCTCGAAC
Source organism: Acromyrmex echinatior (assembly GCF_024713525.1). NCBI lineage: Eukaryota > Metazoa > Arthropoda > Insecta > Hymenoptera > Formicidae > Acromyrmex > Acromyrmex echinatior. The sequence continues at coordinate 6,600,284 of NC_141866.1, read as the reverse complement.
ACTTGTTCATTCAAAAGTGGGACTCTGAAAAGAAGCACTGCAGAATCTGCTTTCACTATCTATGTCTGAGTGGCACGCCGAAGATGCTTCCTTTGGTAAGGAGGAGATTTTTAACGCCCGCAGGGTTTTACGGCCGAGATCACCTTGGGCGGTGAAGGGCGGCCTATTTTCGTCTCGAAAGGGCCCGGACTTTCTTGCCGATATCTCACGGCGATACTTAGTTGCCAGACGCGAGCACAATTAAATGCGAGGTATTTAGGAGGCAATAATGCACACGAAGTTTGTATTCAGAACTGTAAAAAGAACAGCGCCAGATTTACGATTAGAAGGGAAGCGATAAAATGAATGGTTAATTAAATTGGAATGTTTGTGTGTAATGAATAATCCACAAAAAAGAGTAAATTTCTTTTATGCGTGCGCCTAACGAAGTGCAATTTCTATAAATGTTCGGTAAATTTCAAGGAACATATGTAAAACGCACGATTTTACTCTACCTTTGAAATCTATTTTACGACTTCAAATTGCGCATTCCATAATTAAGCGAAAATGATATTTTCTAACTTTTGCAAACCTGTTCGATTTTTAATCAATTTGTTTTAGAATATTTTTTGCAAATTGGCTTGATTATTGCCAATACTTAGAAAAAATAATACTTATGAAGTTAATTACACATTTTCTAGAATAATATTGTCAAATTCGAAACTACATAATTAAATAGAAGAAGAAAAGGAAAGTATTTTATTTAGAATAATTGCCTGAAATGTGTTCCGACTTAATTTTTTTAATAACTACCTTACGTTAATCGATGAAGCTTTTTCGTTCCCTTGCGATCGGTCACGCACTGTGAAGGTGTTAGATCACGAAGATAGCGATCCCGAGACGTAACCAGAGAAAATAATAACGTCCTTGCGCCGCCGCGTCGAGGTAGAATCTCTAATCCGCATTTCTTCCGCCCTGTAATCCAGCAACACTTGTGACAGCCGCGATGTAGTTAGCAGAGCCCTGCGGGCCTTACGGCCTGCGGTGTCACTTTCGACGCCCTCGGAGCTGATCATTCTCATTGACGCGTGAGTGCCTCGCGAGCAGAAGGCGTTCGGGGCCCTTTTGAGAGGCGAAAACAGGCCGCCCTGTTCGCGCCTTCGCCTCGATCTGCCCACGAAGAGACGACCCAAGGGCGTTAATAATAAAAGTGGGGCTTGGCGTGAAAAAAAGTTCCTGTGGCGACGTGCGGAGGTATAAAGAGGCCAAGGATCGCATTGCCGGGGTGTCAAGGAAATGTTCTTACGCCCGAACGGAGATAGTGAAAGCGGATTCTTTCCCGCCACTCGTTCTTCGTAACCCCGATTATTTGTATAGTGAGTTATTGTACGTTACGCACATATTGCGGGTGAGGGAGGGAGCGTGAAAAGCCTCGCGGCTGTCTTTCTCTTCCGAGGAGACAAGCATAAATTTGTTTGTTTTAAATTGTGTATCAGAAGTTCCAACTTTGGTATTTAATTACGCTGATCGAAAAAGGGTCTCTTCCATGATTTCAATATCATAGTTTATCTCGGTGGAAATTGCTCCAGAGATACTGAATGTCTCTCTCTGTCATGCCAAATCCTGTGACAAAGCGATTGATTCCTCTAGCAAAAATGAGAATTGTGCAAAGTGTTTCGTAACGTACGGGACATAAAGAATTCAAGACACAAAAAGCTCATATAAACATTTGTTCCGTCTGTGACCTGTCTTTTATTGCTGCATTCTCTGAACTGATGCACAGTGCAATAAGTTGAAATGAAACAAATACGGAAATTAGAAACTAGTTCTTAATGCCTTGTAGAATATGAGGAAGAATAATGTTGGAATGAATATTTAATATTAACGAGCGTGCATTTTAAATATTTTCAAAGACTCTTCTTAATTTTTCCTTCATGTTACGATTGAAGGCTGTAGCATTTCATAAATTAGATTTTAATAGCTTAAATTTATGAAATTTAATATACTTTTCATAAAATTTTATTAAAAATATATTAAATTTCATAAATTTAATGTACACGTTCATTACATTTAACTACTGTAACTTAATTTTCAGTTAAATCATTCATTACTTTTAATTTCATTCATAATCACGAGTTTCATTTACATGTAAAGGCATTTACATTTCTAACAGCGTACTCATTGAGAAAATTTAAAAATAATATATTTTATCATTGAAAGGTTTTTTTTTTTTCAAAACTTCAATTTTAATATTTATTTGTAACTTAGAGTTTATATATAGACACGATAATTTTCGAGTTTCACAGCATCTATTCATGATGCCTCTCATCACATCTTCTCACCGTTTGCAATGGATATCAAGCTAACAATGAACCAGACACATTCTGAATAATACCTAACAACTGACTCTTCTCTCTGTTGAGACTTTCATAAATAGCAGTTGGTAAACTTTGGTCAAAAAGACAGCGTGAAACTTTTCAAAGTGTCGCTGCTGGATCGCTCGCAGATCCAGCGAACGATGTTGCAATTTCTAGGGGAAACGCTTCCGCCAGGACAATGTCGTTTGTCGTTAAATATTTTTGTCAGCGCATACATCTTTGTAAGGCTGACCACCTCGTGGTATCCCACCAGGTGGACGCGAAGAAAAGAGCGAGCCCGATATACGTCGTACGTGCACTGAACCGTTCACTTCTATGGATGAAAAGTGACCAATCCATGCGATTCTATTTCGGAACTTTCTGCGCGAAAGCTCTTTTTCTCGCTTCCATGACGACGTCGATCTCATTGTGTGACGATCGCCCTCGATCGCACCCACGCTGAGGTGTGTCGCTCAGTTTGTACATCGCGCCGCGGGGTGGAGGGTACATATCGCTTTAAACGAGATGATTCTGAAACTCACATGCGAAAGTGTATTCTGAGATATCCGACATACATACATTCGTGTAGTCCATTGAAGGAAAAGTTATTGCCCGTTTTTAGTAAAGAATGATAATAAGTACGCATTGTGTTGCGTGTTTCTTTCAGAAATCTGAAATTCCATAAGAGAAAGATACCTCTAAGGGAAATAAATTTTTTCTTTAAATTCTAATGGTTTAAAGAGCAATATGTTTTATTGATAACATTAAGAATTTATTTAGAGATCAGAAACTCATGTTCTGAACTGAATCTTAAATGTTTTCTAAAATTTATTCTCTCTAGAAAATAAACGTATATCTTGGAGTTAGCGATTAATGAGACGGTTCGGAACGATGTCAGCGATTTTTAAGTAGAAACTCTTAGCATCGACGAATTTACATGTATCCCTACTTGTCAGACATAAAATTTTAAGGAGTATACTCGAACTTTTATGATGCGTTTCTCGATCCTATACAAGTACGCCCTTTATTCAGATCCAATTATGGTCGCACGAAATCGTATTCGATCAGCATCGATATATCTTTTTTTTTTCCCCTTATGTCGCCATTGTCCTGAGACATCCCATAAAAGGTTTGAGATTATCGTAAAAGCTTTTCTTTGCGTTGGCATTTTTCTTTCTATCTAATAAAGAAAGGGTATTATTGGTATGTATATCGTATGTGACAGCAACAGGTAGAGGCAACTTTCCGTCGTGATCACAGTGTACTCTAAATTGGACGCCAGTTGCTACTTACGATAGAGTGAAGTAGTGGGATAACTTTTATGGCTCGATGACTCGATCTTGAGATCTCTCTCGACTTTTACGAGTTTGCCATCAGGCTTAACAAAGAATCCTTGAGATCTCTTGGGGCGTTTAAATTTTTCAAGCTGAACCAAACTGGATTGGATTCGGATCTTTTGAGAAATGTATATTTTAAACGATATAATATGATATGATATACGTATTTTTCTTATTTTTTTCAGGGATATTTCCATATATATGTTTTCTATAATATCATTAAATGTTTAAATTTATATCTGAAATTTATTTATAATTTATCCTTGAGAGGATTATTCATAGTATTATTGAAAAAAATCTCTTAATTATTATGGAATATTAATTTATATCTAGAAAAAATATCAAAGGAACGTGTACATTGCTTTTTGATGAAAAATTAATTTTTCGGGTACTCTCTAAATCTAATCAGTAGATAGTCACTAATTATTCAGTGGCATACTTGGCACTGGATAATCAGTGAAGTTCAACTAAAAAAGGAAGAATGTTTAAGCATTATATAATTAAAATACTAATATTTGCATATTAATTTCAATCTTCCAATACCATATTCATTGAATTTATGCACTAAATCAGGGTTAGATCAACATAATAAAGATTAAGTTAGGGATCTCACATTTCATTCACTGATTACCAGTGGCATACTTGGCACTGGTTATCCACTGATTCAGATTTGGAGAGTATTAATGAATTAACAGCTAATACCTATTATATTTGAAAATCCCATTGAGTTACGGAAATAAATCCTTAACAGCGACAAAGCGATGTCAATGGCAAGTTGTTAGATTTGACTGCGCCTCGTTTACACCCCCGGCCGCATCCTAAACACAAGGATAAGAACGGGTCCCGATTCTACGGGTAACCGTAACAACCGTGGGCTGCCACAATAGGAGGAAACACACTGTACTGTTGGACCATCGGCTCAATGGATTTTCCGCAGGATCGCGCAAACACAAGCAAACACGGAGGCGTCTCCGTTTCTTTCGCGTTCAGCAAAACATAAAGGCCTCTTTTCACGTTCTCGCAGCTTCCTGTGAGAGGAGTCATCCATTGTACCCACCTACGGGGAATACTGACAACTATTTTAGTCGCGAACATGTGTAAAGCCGAGAAAGATCCGTTTAAGAATTCGTTGTTGTAAAGAAGAATATAGAACTTGAGTCACGTGTATTGCGAGATAACTTAGGCTGAGGCGGTTAATTGGAAAATTGCGTTTCCCATCAAATATTCGAGATAAAGTAAAGAATATGAAATATTTAATTTAGTTGTATCCATTGAGTGCTATACCTAATATTACGGTAATTATATCCTAATATCACGTTGTAATAATTTCTAGGAGATTATTATTTTTTTGAGGGAAAGATTTAATCTTCTCCCGTTTCAAAAAGCTGGCACAATCCGATAATTTAACGGCTCTTCATGATAGCGGCGTTTCCAGATGGCCGCTTGTCTACCCATTTACTGTCGCAACAATGGCTCTGGGGGTCATCGCGAGTCATTTGTCAAAGCTTACGGGATCCTCATCCCGAAATCGAGCATCACCGTATATAATGGAAATATGAAACCGGATGTTGGAATTACGGAATACTATGAGATTCTTCCGACGAGAAAGAGAGAAAAAAAATATTGTAAGCACTTCCTGTCCGGCGACCAAGTGACCCTTATAAAAAATTGGAGATAGTAAGGGTGAGGGGAGGGGAAGGCGACGAATTGCCGAAAGAAAAGAGGGAAAAAATTATAGTAATTCGAGTTCCACGTTCCGAACGAGGCGACAATCTCTTCCGTGAGGGAGAAGAGGCAGGTGTGCGACCTGCGTAACGTGTAGTGTTACGAGATGCCTAAAAATCCATGAGATACGAGCGTAACGGCGGTAGCGGGTACGGCTAATGCGTGAATCGACCGGGTCCTTCGTGGTGGATTAGAAAAGGGCGGCGGGTTAGAGAGTTTAATGGGCGCAACAGGTGGACCGCCGATTCCGAGTCGGTTTCTCGGAAAGTATCGGGCGTTTCGCGTGATGTTAAACTTTGCGTGCGAATGGCGTTGATTATAGACATGCTCGATACGGTACATAGGGTTGCTAGCTATTATGAGGCACTTTTTAGTTAGATCACAGGAGGAACGGGCTAGGAAAAAGCTCGTTAGCTACGATCTCCCGCAATGCAGTTTGCACAAATCAAAGTGCAACAAACACGCTCTCATCTCGTTTCGTAGGAATAAAGTTGGAGTAAGTGATATTATCGTGCATCCACAAAATATGTGAGGATATATTAATACTGATTAGCTACATCGCGTGTAAATATCAGTTGCACAGATCAACATATTTAAGTTGTACGAATGTCAATTATATTTGTTGTTAAATTTATAAATTTGTAAGAAAATTTATTATTGTAATAATGAATAGCAAAATCCAAGTGAGATTTTTTTTACTTTAAATTGATATGTCTAAAGGTTAATCTACAATATACTCTTTTCTTTTTGTTTCTTGCTTTATCACTTCTTGCCTTATTTTTAGTTCTTGTTCTATTTCTTCGTTTTCTGTCACCCGAGATAAAAGTTAACGAACTTTGAGATAAGAAAAATGTGACAAGAAACACATTATAGATTAACTAAAGCGCAGATATTATATTTCGTTATATAAATCTTTCAAGAAGTAAACATAAATTCTAAAGAAAACTTACGGACTCTTACGGACTCTTTCGTTGTTTCGAGCTCTTCGTGACGGAAAAATCGACATAAATTTGGCATAATTTTTATGATAAACGTAACAAAAAAAAATATCGAATGAAACAGCACGCATGTATCATCGCGAGACATCGCGTGTGTCATGAGTTTCTTATTTAAATCGTGTCCACCGCAAGTTGAAATCTGAACACAATCAGCCCGTCCGTAAATTCATCTAGAATATCCAGTTTCATCGTTAAAATCTTAAATTGGGAGAAACCTTTGCGTTCTCAAATTGCGATAGGCAGGTAAAGATCACGTTTCAGACCTCCTGTCTCCCTTCCCTCTCTCGGTCGGGTTATTAATCAGACGAAACCTCTCGTTGTAACTCCGTGAAATTCAACTCGCGATTTATTGCGGTGAATCCCTGCGGCTGCGTTTCTCTGTGCACGCGTTGCGAACGTAATGCAATCAGCATTATACGCACCTTGAGTAAGCGATATTTTCTCGTTCTGATACATAAGAGACACGCACTGCCACGCAATGCCACTTTTAAAATCCTTTTATTTCTTCTATTTACTATTTCGTTTGAAAATCAATGCTTGCGCATTTAAACTAATTTTTTAATTTTTCTGATAGCATTTTATACAAAAGTTAGTTAGCATTTAAATCAAGAATAAAAGATTTTCGCAATTTGATGCATTTTTATTAAAATTTGTCTTTATTCAGTTGAAACAGAGTATTGAAAAATATGAGATGGTGGGAGAAAAAAAGTTACAGAATCCCGTTCGTGTTATTATAGGATGCACCTGCAGTTAGATTTCTTTTAGCTATTACAGTACCTGTGAAAAGTCGTTTCGCTAAGAAAAAAACGGAGACGATACGATTTAATCCCGAGTCTTGGGATCCCGAGTCTCGTAATGTTACGGCGGCGCCGAAAACATCGTAAGGCTTAGATTCTTTTGACTTTTTTTTGTAACGTAGCCCCGTCTTTCCCATGACATCATGTGTGCGACTGCACGTGGTCAGTCACTTTTTTCCTCACGTAAGGTTTCTCCTGAGAGCGTTTTTTCTGTGAGAATGTGGCTAGAAGAGATTATCTATTAATAGACGTGAGCGTGCTCTGCTTTCGTTTTATATATCTTTTTTTTTTAATTCAAGAATGTATCGGAATCTATGAGTCAGTGTTGCTCGTTTTTTAGTCACTACACATGCGAAAAGAAACTTTGTTATCATAGTGTCTACAATATTCTACAATAATAGTGTAATGTTTATTAGTGTAAGTTCATATGTCTTAACTATTTCCGATACTACTCTATCGTAAAAATATATTATTTTGCAGAAAGGAAGAAAAAAAGAAATTTATAATTTATATTCTTTACGAATTAATTTTACATACATTTTTAGATATTTAATATTTCGTCCTTATAATAGTAGCAATTGAGATTAGCAATACATTGATTAAAAGTTAATGATATGTTGGACCAATATTATAATAGATGAATATTTGGTCAATAATTGTTCTACTGAAGGTACTTGCATAGAAGATTTTTTCCATTTTGAAGCAAATTTTCGCGGTATTTTTAGTTTTGTAAAATTTTTTGTATCTTTCAAATCATCTTGTGAGATTTCAATCATTCTAAATTCGCATGTACGGGAATCAGCTGATACGAAACGAAAGCATGAATGCATATCACATTTCGATCGAGCGTTATCCGATCAGGTATGAACGGAAGTGGTCATTCGAAACCGATAATAATTGGCTTGAATACGGCAGTGGTGCGACCACCATCGAGCCGACAGGAATGCTCAGGCATGTGCGCGAAATTTGGTTTCTCTACAAACCCCCCGTCAACTAAAAAAAAAAAGCTTCACGTCCGTAATGCGAGACACACGTGGTTGAAAGTTGAAACGATTTCTCCTTTCCTCCCTTTTCCTCCCTTAACAAATATGCCATTGGCCGACACACTCGTGCTCTGTCGCCTAAGGAAAGACTTTTCCCAAGTTGTGTCGAGTGTTCACATTTTCCATAAAATGTATATTTAGAACGGTCGTTGAAAACATTTGGATGGCAGCTCGTTCTGGCGAAAGGTCGCGTTTTTACTCGATGCCTTTTTCCCTTGTATGTCGAAGTTCATTTAACATGCTTATGTTAGGACTTGGGGTGAGTGACGGCACCGTAGAGGATATCGTAAGAGTGAAACGTATAATTAATGATGAGTGAGTCTTTCTTAATTTTTTCCACGATCATGAAGAGACAAATAGTTCATTTGGTAGATTTCACTTAACTCATTATTTTATTAATGGTAGACATATATTTCGTTTTAATCCTACGATTATTATAATCATATGTAAATAATATTATTTTCAAATATTTATTACTGTAATTACAATAAAATATTTAAATAAATGTTGTGTAAATATACAAAGAAATTGTGACGATTCGATAAGAAAAATTTATAAGCATCATATTAAAGAAATGTATAATTAATCGAAAAAGGCTTTATCCATCAAATTTAATTTTAAGAAATTATATTAATTAGATTTAATTACATTAACAAATGTAGAATCCAAGTTTTCTTTTCGGCGTATTTATAATTTTTATGTCTTTTTCATTATATATTTATAATTGCGCGATAGAAACAGACATTCGAAGCTGCCGAGTGTCGCTCTCTCTCGAGATAACCGAATCTAGAATCTCTCGCGAGGGAAGCTGAGTAAAAGCACAGTCGCTGTTCGGTGGATGACACAGATAAGCGTTCTTCTACTTGAGAAGCGTAGATTCAAAGTGCTCTCCGGAGAGCCTCTCCAGAGCCGCGATGCGCGAGGATACAAATATTTCTATCATTCAGTCGCTTCGCATAATGGATAGTGAACCGACAATGGGCCCTTACAGCCGCGTTCCTTCGTTCCTCGACCGCCCTCGCGCACAGTCGTAGACCCTTTCGAGATTCCCCTCCGGATTGAAGCTCAAGAATCGTAACCTGAGGATGTGAAACGGGGATGTCGACCGCGCCATTGGCCCATTATCCACTTAGTATAGGTTTCCTCGTGCCCTCGATGTATATAGGTGTGCCATGAGTATCCCGACGAATTGCTACCTCTCTTTTCTTCTTTCTTTCTTTTTCTCATTTTCTACGAGGGTTTTCTTTAGTTAGATTTACGATTTCTTGTGCACGTGTTCAACAAAGGAATCGGAATCTATCTTGCCTCAAAAACCGGGAGATCGCGACCGTGGAAGCATCGACCGCGATGTGTTGCTGAGGGTCTGATTCTTCTTTCTCCTTCCTGTTTCTTCGTTTTTCCTTCATATTATCTCCTTTTTTGTACGATTTGACCGGGATATGTGGGAGCGTGGTTGTAAGCAAAAGGGCTTGTTGCTAGATGAGATCGAGGAGAAATGTAAGAGAAATCGATGTCTAAGTGGCAAGGAATTCTTTTTCTGTCACGTAACTTCTTTTTCATAGAATAATGGCTACGTATGTGTGTATGTTATTTAAAGAGTTTTTTGAAAATACGTATTATGATTTTAACGATTTGCTAATCGGTCGCTATAATTTTGTTACAGGATCTATAAAATTATATAAGAATATGATTCGATTTTGTGAATTGAATGTAACAATTACATGTCTCGATAAAGAGACAATTAGATTCATATGAGAGTAATTTTAGAATTTTAATTTAATTATATATTTATAAACTATATTTTATTTTTATTTTTTCCAATTACATTTCCTGTTTAGTTTTAGTCATAAAACTGTAAAAGTCTAAAAACTATTTAATTTATTCCCAACACTAAGAATCTCTTTGTTAAAGGAATGTTTTTCTCGATATTTTTATTTACTCGATTTCTAGAGATCAATCGAAAAATCTTTCTTGTGAAAATATCTTTGTTTGCTACATAATCTTTCGTTCGAGATGTCTATGAAAGCAAAATGGATTTCAAAGTCGGATTTAAAATTTTGATCTACCGTATTCACAGCTGGCTTTTGCTTGAAAGGCCAGAATTTGACATTTAGTGTGACTTAATGTGTCTATTATCAGAGCCAATAAGCCAGAAGAGCAGCTGGCTGCGCTGGCTATTTCGCCGATCTTTCATTTCAAAAATATTTCCGTAGTCTCGAGCAAGAATAACATTTCATGAAATTCCGCTATACGAGACACGTTCGAGAGTATTTTTTCTGTATGCATGATCTTTTCAGCGTGTGATTTGATCCGTGGAAAGTCTTTAAATTCGGTTTTCTTCAGGTTTAAATGGCGTCAAATAATACAATAATTGTCCCTTTTAGAGTCGAAAAGGTACATTTTTAAGAAATTTGTCTCCCTATAATATTGTACTCGGGGGACACCTCGCTGAATCTTCAGTCAGTTTGCCCTGCGTCCTTATTCCGTTGTAATCCAATGGCGTAGCAGCTGTCTAAATTAATTTAAATTATTTTTCAGATTGAAAAATTGTTAATATTTACATAAATTTGTGTGTTAGATCCTTTTTGAAAAATATTATTTAAATTATTACGACGTAAATTATTACGACAGAAAATTTATATTGTATAAGGTAAAAATTATAATCATGAAATTATTCCGCATATAAAATAATAAAATTTTACGAGATTATTATCTTGAAATATCTCCAAATAGCTGCGATAAATTTTGTAAAGCAATAGATGATCTATTCTCGTCAGAATTCTATGGCTAAAGCTTTTTACGTTTACGCTATTGGCTGGGAACTTGTACAATGGAATCGGTCGACCAATCTGGCTTTTGTGGAGAATAAATCAGAATAACTCGAAAATCACTCTATAATGCCAAGTTATCTCACAATGAACCAGTCCTTTAAAAAGTCTAATATATACTGACTAAAGAGAGGTAAATATATTCATTTTAACAGTGAAATTGACATAATATGAAAGAAGTTTTGTAGATCTTTGTGAATTCATATATATCATAATATGCGTGACACTAACGCAACTATTAATACTAATGCAACATTTCGTTAATTAATGTGAAATATTAAAATATTTTATAAATTTAATTTTACGAAATGGCATCTAAAGTTTCTCAATTACATATTGAAACAAGGTAATAAATAAATTTTGTTACATTCTTTCTATGTGCGATTATAAAAAAAGAATTCGAATATCAAGTGTTGCTAGACGCTATTGACGGATACTTTAAAAAGCATTCCTTAGGCAACGGCATCAAATATTTGACAATATTTTCAAGAGTTTCGAAAACGTAACCCAATATATATTCTGCCACTTTGGGACGAGATTAGGGGGAGCCCATGTATATAAAAATGGAATTCTTTTATGTGGCGTAAAATCGTCGGGATTAAGACCTCTCTCAGTATGGTCGTCTGCCCATACAGTGATATCATGTTGCGTTCCCTACAGGCGTCACTCCGCGCACATCGTTTGGGGTTGGATCCGCAAAGATCAGACCGATAATCTAAATGGAAAATTGTATTGAGAATCGTATCAGACATAATACGAACATTCAGGTAGTAGGCCACCCGTATAATGATGGTTAATGTCGGTAATCTGATCCGCTGGATCCATTTTTTTCGATCCCTCGGATCGAACCACCAGTCGAAAATTTTTTCTTCCCTCTTTCATCTTTTTTTTTTGTCCCGTGCAGTAATCTGTCGTGCGGCGACAATCATCTCGACGCCGCTAACCGCGGTGCCAAGAGATCCACGTGTTACAAGCTCGGCACCGAGAGATACTTTCGGACAATTACGGTGCAGGTGCAGGAAGTCGCGTAATCACAGTGCCCATGCTTTCGCAACGATTGATTGAGAGATGTATTTTTCGCGGTTGCGCACACGTTTTATGCGACAGAAGAATGGAAAGTGAAGGATGTTGCAAAATTATAACTATTATCACTGACTTCTGCTTTCTTATTGTTTTTATTTAAAGAATATATAAATATTTAATACACAATTAATATAACTAATCTTAAACTATATCTTGTTATGAAAAAATAACAATTGCGAATATCTATACGCGATAAAATTCTTAATTATAATATTTTACATATCTTGAATTTAAACAATTTTTCTCTTTTAAAAATCAAATGATTGATTATTTTTAAATAATTTTTTAATCATTAATTTAGTTTTCAATTATTTCATTAAACAACATTTGCGCTTTCTTCTATTTCATCAATTCTTTTATTCTTTTTTAAATAAAGCGCATAGAGCCCTTTCGATGTACGTGCCATCTACCGTTTAAGGGTGAAACTGTATAGTAGGTCTGGTAGTAGGGCTGGTAGTAGGGCTGGTTTAAGAGCCCTATAATAGATGGGGCGACAAACTCTGCTAAGAAAAAAAAAAGAATTTTTGTAGGGATGACTGATCCATAGTCATTTGTACTTACCGAATCCACCAAATTCGAGCTTTAACACTGGATTCTCACCTACACATTATGTACCATATACACATGTTTTGATAAAAAAATAATGCAATAAATGTTTGAGTGAAACAGAAGTAAGATATATACATATATATATATATATAAATAATGTGATTTAAGAATAAGAAAATAAAAAAAATTTTTTAAGTCTATACGTATTTGACACAGATGGAGCAGAATAGTGAAATCTTATATTCATTTATCTCTTAATTTAAAAATAAAATTTTTAGTCGTATAAGTATTTCTTTGACGATAAGAAATTTTAGAAACTTTTTGATTAAAAAATTCTTTTATGTATTACTAATATTGCAAAAACATTAGGAAAGCTGTTAAAGGAGAAAGAAGCACAAAAGTCGTGAAAAGAAATCTATTTTTTTTATTTTTACTTTATAAAATTTAATTATTATATATGTATTATTATTTATCTTTTAATTTTGTTTTCAATAAATCAATAGTTTTTTTATTCTATATGAAATGAACGGTTTTTATGATTAATGTTGAAAGTAGTCTTAGAATGAAATATAAAGGAAAGAAATAGGACACAGGAAATTGAATCAAGATTATTTTATCGTCACACAATTTATTCAGTAAATACGATTACAATAGTAACTTAAACGCAACACTAAAATTGGATCATGCGGTCCAACTGCAAAATTCAAAGGAAACGAAAACGATACTGCAACACAAACTAATTAGATACAAGTGCGATAATATAATTAAAGATGTGCGAGAAAAACGAGATATATAAAAAGGGAACTAAGAGACGACGGAACTAATAAACACGAATTCTGTAAGACAAACGAATAAAACGAACAAAATTTTAGTACATTAAAAATTAATTTTTTTTAAATTGATCAGCGCAATTACAGATCTGATCGATCTTGCTGCGACTATTAACTACCTACGTATCACAAAATATCGCTAGAGCTGTGATTCGTCTAATTAATTTAACTTACACTCGTGACTTACAATTATGGACGGATATAATTTATCACAGTTTCACATGTGCCATGTTATCTTCATCGTTTATCATACGCGTACACACTAATATTGCAGCTAGTGGAAGACATACATGGTGAGATCGAAGGTTAATAATTTTGCAAGATACATTTCGCTTTAAAGTCCTTTGACGTACGCGATCTATTTATAATGAATATCACAGTTTTCTCTTAATTTCTTTTCTGCTAATATCACAGTTTGAATTATTAATTCCGCGGTAGAAATTATCACAGTTTCCATGCTCGCGCGCAATTTTTAACACGTGCGTGTACAGTAAAAATTTTTTTTGTCGATATCATATTTTGACGAATATCACAGATATTCTTATTACGAAATATGCACTGGGCGGCCTATGATTTCGAACCAAGTTCGATTGACTCTAAACTACGATTTATTCTAGCGCGTATTTGTAATGCTATATATGTGCAGATCTAATTGTAAATCTACTATCACAGTCGATCAATTAATCGATACATTATCTTACGTGTGATAATATTGCACAATACTCTCTATACAACTTATCAATTTAGCTAGTCTACCGCGGATTCTTAATCGAATAATCAGTTAAAGCTCCGAACCAGGAGTTAATTGGCAAGTTAAACTTACAAGTACACGAATATAATAAGCTAAGCGATCTTAAGGGCTTCTAAAACTACCTTCAAGTCCTCGAAGAACTCTTGTGACGACCTCCATTCTGGACAGATCTCTGACAGGTGGTTCATCGTCCTCTGTCAAGTTGTTGAATTCGAGTTGACAGTCGTCGAAATGCGCACAGTGCAGCTTAGACTGATTGTTGGCCAGACTCTCCCTCAATTCGTTCTCCAGGTTCTCGTTTGCGCGATTTCGCGATTCCTCTTGATCGATGATCATCGTCATCATGGTGTTTCCGTCGTAGGGAATCTTGATGCCTCCCAGCTGGTTATCTCTATTGTTCTTGAAGTCACGAGCCACCGTCCTCTGCCGTAATCTCTCGCACCATCTCTTCAAGTTCTTCAGAGTTATCTTGACAGCTCGTCGAGCCGCCGACGTGCCACCGCTATCAATGGATTGAACTGGACCGTCGATGGGTATTACGGCGTACGTGATCTTCATACTGGCGCCGTGAGTGAATGCGTGAGTGAACGTATGGCCGAGAAAAACCGGTCGCGAGTTCTGCCGAGGTGGACTGGCAGTCGACCAGCAGCGCTGCGTCTCTTCGATTGCTCGAGGACCCGTAACTTGGGTGTGTGTGAACGAGAAAAAGAGAACGAAGGAGAGAAATAGACAAAGAGAGAAGAAGAGAGAGAGAGAGAGAGAGAGAGAGACGGAATGGCGTACACGTGTACAACACGAGGATGGGTGGCGAACCGGTCCTCGTGCTACGTCTTCTCTTCCCTTTTTCCCTCGAGACCGCGCGAGTATGAGTGGGTGTGATTGAATGTGAGCTGGGATGAGAGCAGCTCGGCTTATATAGCCGAAGGGCCGCGCATGCGTCCGGCACATGCGGGCGTCAGGGCGGCGGAGGGTGGAGGCCACGTTTTTTCTACACGGGTATGTGTGCGTCAGCGTGCGTGCGTGCGTGTGTGTATCGATGGCACAGAAGGGTAGGGGCTACAGGTACTTTGTATCGATCGTAATTTCTTGAGAGGAGACGTGAGGTAAAAGGAGAGAGGAGATTGATCTATAGGCAATAGTACATGTAGGATTGTGTCATGAGTAGATTGATCGATAGATAAATTGGATTATATGCGCATTTTAATAGAACGTTTCTGTCTATTTCTCACATTTTTTATAACATGTTAAATAATACATACATACAGAAGACAGGAAATTAAAACGGATAGGAACTAAGAAATCTAAGAAATCTAGTCATGACGGAAAGAAATAAGAAAGCTGACAAGAACGGAAGAAGACAGAAGAAGAGGAGAAACAAAAAGGAAAAATTAAAGTTTGATACACGATACAATTGAAAATAAGGTACGTGTTAAGTCGAAAAGGGTGAAAAGAATGTCAAGGTAAGACAAAAGAGAAAGAGGATCTGCGGTGTGAAAGAGAGTCAGGTGGAAGGGAAAGAGAGAAGGACACGGTGTATGAACTGCGCACGAAGTAAGGGTACGAAGGGAATCGAAAGAGAAGGGAAGAGGAACAAGGACAGTTTGCTGTTATTGAGCACGTCAACCTCATAATCATCAAAAGCGAAATACAGGAGAGAAACGAGACTACGGTCTCGCGCGGTTTGAACTATACATGATGCGTGTTGGAGAGAGACGGGGATAGAAAAAAGGTCGGTTACAGGGTGGATGGAAGGTGGTCAGTGTGAGGATAAAAGATTAGTGACTGAAAGGAAAGCACAAATCCAAGGACTAAGATGGAGGATGAGGAGAAAAGCAAAACGAAAGAGACGCAGAGGGTGGAGGAAATGAGCGTGGCGTACACGCGCAGCACGAGCTGCGCACGTTGCATCGACGAAGGGTACGAAGAAGCATAAAAGGAACGGAGGGAGTCAGAAGGGAGTACGTGAAATACAGAGAAAGAGAGATTGTTACAGTCGAGAAGGGAAAAGGAAGATTGTTCGCGCGGCGCACGCGCAGGATGCGTTCTAAGAAAGAGCAGCTTACAATCTAGAGGGTAACGCCGTGGTTGGATGGAGAACGTTGCGCGGATTGACGGATAGGGTGGGATAGGATGAAGAAAGAGAAAGAAGCTCAAGAAAGTAGAAAGAAATAGCCAATCCCCTCTAGCGCTCAGGAAGAGACGCACAAATGGAGTTAAAGTAGCAGAGGAAAGATGGAAAGGATCTGGAGAACGTGAATGAAGAACAGAGATGGAGAACGTTCTAGATATTAAGAGGTAGTTGCGCCAAGAGCGAGATGGGGAATAGAGCAGGCTGGAGAAAGAATGGAGGGGGTGCGTGCGTACTTTGCGTGGCGCACGCGCAGCACGAGCTGGAGAACGCATGAGGAACACGAGCGAGAACGAGCGAGAACGAGCGATCGGAGTGCGACAAGGACGACGGCGACTGTGAGCCACGAGCGAGAGCAGGGTGACGAGAGGGTGAGCGAGAGCGCGAGGCGTCGATCGCAGTAATGGAGAGAAGGAGACCAAAGAGAACCGGGAGGAACGATGAGACTTAGTTCTTAACACACGCGCAGCACGAGTTGCGCACGGTAGCAGCGTACGGACGCATGCCCGATGGAGGTGAGCGCGAGAACAGCACGTGGTTCGCTCGTGCTGAAGGAAGAAGGGATGAGACACGAGTTCAGTTAGGAACGAGCGAGATGGCGATGGCGCGAAGTGGGGAATGAGGGAAAGCACTGCGTGAAAGAAACGGAACCGTTCACCAGACAGAGACGAGGCACGAGAAGAGGCACGGTCAGAGAGAAAGACCAAGTCGAGCGACATGGTCGAGGACGGGTGACGCGTCGATTTGACGAAGGGCGATCGGTACGAAGGGGAGAAATGTGATAGGAGGAACTGTAACTGAAGAAATGCGTAACCTGTTGCACAGGAAGTCGTAATGCGATGGCCCTTGGCGCAATTCATGCGCTCGTGAAACAGGTGGCTGCATTGCTCTGTCGTGCAATTAGTGCAAATCGCATCAGCTACTTCATTTAGTCTCTTTCGTGGAACTAGATTATTATGACGTCGCAGAGATCAAAGAACTCAAGGCTTGAGGATTAAACGATCACGAATCGATAAATGCCGTTATAGTACTGTTTCGTATTGCACGATGTTGCATTGTTACATGATCGTTTTTGTCAAAACAAAAAAAGATGAAATAGATTCTAGAACATGCTCTCTAGTAGTTTCTTACTTGTGATATTTAATAAACGTGTCCTTCTAGGGTCGCCTCTTGTAACGCATGCGTAAATTACGTAACACGCTTGGGTGATCAGTGATTTCCGATTGGCACCGTCACGTGAGAAAACATGGATAATGCGCTTAACCGCATTCGCCTCGCGGCATCACTAAATCGACGGTCGCGTTATACCCAGTAAGTAGCAGCTATTACTGTGCCGCGATGGACGGCATAAATTATAAGATCGACTGATATACGTATAATTTTGGAGTTTAATTCATCCTTATCCTACTGATTGACCATTAACGCCTTGTCGACCTGTGATGTTTTAGTGGCGCTACTAAAGCTTATTTCCTAAAACATTGGATGATCTTACGTTATAATTAATAATGATATTCTTTTGTTTAATACATATAAATAATCTACGTTTAATGATGCCCAGGTAAACTTTTACCAACTTGTCCGTATCCTGTATTCATATTCATGGAAAACGTTAAATTATGAATAGCATTAGCGTTTTTTTCTTTAAATCGTCTAAGAGTCTTGTCAGTCTTGATGGCTTATCGCACCATGTTACTGTTTTTTTTTATGATAAAATAAGATTTTTTTCAGCATCTGTAGTTTACAAGATGCACGCAAAGTAATATTTACGCAAAACGGGTCCATTTGTCATTCATGTTACATATTCAAGAACCGCCCGCGGCGCTTCGCGTTGGTACTCCCAACGTGTCTTTCGTTCCCTTCGTTGACAGGTCGGAGGATTTTACTATAACGGAGCAGCCGGCACCACCCGCGCACCATTCACGTGAATGCAAGGGGTGACAAGGGATGGTCCGAAGTGGGCCCGTCCGCGGCGCGGCGCGGCACCGGCCTCCTCAGCGACACGGTCGTAATATTTAGATTCCTGACCAACCGCACGCATCTGTCGGGCCCCTCGTGTCCGACATTCCCCAAGCGAGTGATGCGCTTTTCGAGGGTGCTTCTGCCGCTGGTTTGCCTGCTATCGAGCCGAGGCCCCAGAAGCAACGTGTGTATGTATATCTCTTCGGTCGGCTCAGTGGCAGCTGGAGGTTTCGCGCGTGAGAACTCGGTGGTTCCGAGGTTCCCTGGTTCTTCGTCGCCACCTGTCCTCGCGCGCTGGCTCTCTCGAGGCGACCGCCAACCCTCTTTCCTCGTCTTCCTTTTCTTTCCATTTCTCTCCCGCACATCAGCCCTCTGCCTCCTTCTCCCCCGCCAAATTTCTGTGCGCTGCACACCAATCCCCATCGCAGATTTTCGATGAGCAACCCTTCGCAACGTAATCACGCTCCGGCGGAGACGGATGGATGGACGGACGGAGAGAAATTAGGACCGGTCCCGATTGAAATATTTTAATGTTACTTCGATGAGACGAGATCCATCAGGCTGATACCGGCGCCTTTCGCCGTGCGTAGATGTTTTTTACAGTGATTTTATAGGGTACTGCGTGTTCGAAAGACTATTAAAAGTAACGATATAGGATAACGATGCGGTCCCCCTCTCTTTTTTAAATTAAAATATTTTAATTAGATTTTGTTTATATTTTAATTATGTTCATTTTGTAGGAAATAAAAATATTTATATACCCGATATTACTGTATGGAAGGATAGGCGATTATTATTTGAAAATAATATTGAAATATTAAAAATAATATTAAATAATAGTGATAATAATTTAGCGTTAATTAACATAAGCCGCGAATTTTTATATTTTTATGATGTTGTTTACGATATTTTATCGTTTATATATATATATTTTTTATAAAAAAGAGAATAATTCCCCTCTTAACGGCGAGTCCTATGATTAATTAATTTTCTCAAACTTAAGCAACTGTTCTAATGTTTCGTGAACGTACAACTGCCAAATACTTTGAAGAGTAGCATAATTATTATCAATATCGATCTAATTACTGATACTTTTTCTTTTGACAACTATAGATAGAGTGATTAAAAATATTTGAGTGATAAAAAACGTAACTAGCTTTTCCTCGGTTAACCTCTCGCTCAAATTCGACGTTCCCGTTTCTGTTCTCTAATCCTAAGCTAATCGTCCTAAGTGTGCACGAAGCGTGTTGGTCGTGTGCGGGAAACACGCCCTGCCGGCCCTCAACCTTCGGAGCCCGGGAGGGCCCTCACGCGACGGCGGGGCCTACCCCGTGTAGAAAGTTTCTTACAGAAAGAAAACTGGGCCTCGTAACGGTCGGGGGCCTGATGCAGACATGTCGGGTGGACGCGCCTCGTGACGGACAATAACGACCCGAAACCCGCAATGAAGCTGTCGGGAGGCGAAAATTGCGCGATCAGGCGCGTGAGAGAGACACGCCGAGGACGTTCGGGCAATTTCGAGAGCCGGCAATTGTTCGCGGATGGGGCAATTTGGTGACACGCGAATGCAATTGACGACGATAAATCTTCGTTCGTGCTCGCGAGTCATTTGGGTCATGTGCGATGAGAGGGTTAAGCGGATTTGAGACTCGGTGGCGGTCCGTCAAACGCGCAGATGGTCCAATGGCAGTAACTATGCGATCGCCTTTCGTGTATTTTTCAAATGGTAGCGCCATTGGATCATTGATGCTTGAGTTAGGGTCTAATAACGGCTAACAATGAAATCGGTACCATGAAATTAAATCGTTTGAAAGAGAAATTCGCCAACCTGTAATGATGTTTAGAATCACTTTATTAATAGTGGTATTAAATAAAAGTGACATCTTAATACTGCTTTATCTGTATTCTGTATAACTCTTGATGACAATTCATTGTTTTATTATTTGCGTAGTTTATTTACCGACAATATATAATAGACAACGATAATATAGCGACATAGACACCAATCATTAAGAATTACAAAATACAGACACTAGTCTGTTTGGATTTACATGACTCAAAATGCAATTTATTTTCTTATTATTTTATTTAAAAGCTTTTTCTGCTATTCGATGACTTTGTTAATGTAAAATCTTTTTCTTTCAACTTTTTTTCTTTATTAAAGTCTTTTAATTATATTGATCCAAATAGTACGGTTGTATAGTTTGAACAGATCAGCAGAGTAAAAAAAGGTGCGACATTCGAGGCCGGAATATGTTATACAAGTTTTTAGCATTGTACACCTTTAAAAGTGAGACTATTTATGGCATGTATCGTACACAATGTTCGTCACGCTAATATATAACGTTTCATGCGCGCAAGTGGTCAACAAACCGGTGACCGGTGTAACAAGTGGAACTTCAATTTTGCCGCAGAGTGGAAGACGCGGGTCTGTTAGCTGATTTATGTCGCATTCGAAAGGATCTTTGACTTCGCGAAGAAAAAGCGGCGGACGTCACGAGCAAAAAGGCTGTTTTATTTCAAACTGCCTCCGCTCGTGGTGATTTATCATCGTTCAAGGTTCTTCAAGTTTCTTCACGTGCATAATTTATCGATGCGGCTTTCATAGAGAGATTGTTTGTTCCGTGGATGCTGTTGTGCCGTTTTGGTCTCTTTTTCGAAGACATGGATATTATGCTCCATTTCTTCGAATACGAACAATATAGCAGTAAGAACGAACAGTAGCGCTATGATAAATGTCTCATTAAGAGTAATTTATTATATGCAAATTATGCAAATTATGCTAAGCGATGAAGAAGAAATTGAAGAAACTACAGACCCAGCTGTAAAGAACTTGAACCTGAGCCATTCTTGCGTGATGAAGTACATCCTGTTTGGGCATATAAGATGCCTTCTTCCTTTCAGAGAAGCGTGTCCTTTCTTCGTGAAGTTAAGATCATTGCCAATGCGATTCAGATTGCTCGATGAACACACGGCCGTGATAGCGAAGTCCACCTAGTTGTACAAGAAGATTCTGTTAGTTTCAATAAAATGAAAGAATTAAAAAACCTAAACTTAAAAAATATCTGGAACACAAAGTGTATCATATATGAAAATATTTTTTATTTAAAATTATTTCGAATAATATTAAATATTAAATAATTTATTAACAATATGATTTAATTACCTCTTAGAATTTGTAGATATATTCATGAAAAATAATTTTCCTTTAATTTAATCAAAATAAAATTAATATTAATTTAACCAAAAAATATTTATAATTAGCAAAATTTATGTTAAATTTAACACAAGATGAATGTGTTAGGAAGTAACGCAAATACCTAAAAAGTTTATCAAAAATGTAACACTAACATAATTTGTAATCAAATTGTAGAAGATGTTTCTTCAGTAAAATTAACATTTATAATATGTTAAATTAAAAATTTTATTTATTTATCTCAGAATGTTTTAAAATTTATTATTTTTATGTTACTTATGACTTAGTTATAAATTTTATTGAATATCAATTTAACACGAAATATTCAAATAATATAATCACATTATATTAAATCAACACTTAGCTATGCTGAAAATTCAATACAAACATTTTATAAAGGACCGATTTTAACATAAGCACAAAATATTTTTTACTGTGTAGAGATGCAGACAGATGACATTGAAAGATACTTAAATTTAATAAAAATATTTCGTTTATCTTAAGAAGGTCGCGTTAATTTTCGATCGCGATATATTTGTACAGATTTACCGCCACTTCCTTACATTTTTTTATATCGTTCGACATAAGTGCGCGATGAAATATATATTTTTCGAGATATAAAAATGATTGGCACTCGTATTACCCGCTTGAATCATGATCTGAAACCAGTAAAACAAGATTCATCTGGACATCCCTAGCATAAGAAAGTCCAGAGATCCATATCGTATCGATAATGCTCTTTGACTTCGCAAGGATTACTCTCAAGTAAAAAGCGAAAAGTGCAGCGTTAAGCAGGATATGCTCAATTACAGGAGCAAGATCCGTTTGAAGATATTCTATAATTTCTGTGAACTGTAATTTCTTTTGCAATATTCTTAAGTAATTTTACTAGACATCTGATGCATATTTCATGCGACAAATAATTTTTTGCATATTAATATTTGTTTAGTTTTAACTGAAACATTATTATTTGAACTGAAGAAGGTAAATTGTGTTGCTTACACTGAGAAAAAAAATTTGTTCAACGAACTAAACACGTTTAATTGTTAGCAGATTTAATTCAACAAATTTTATTTAATCGGATTTAACCTACTTAACTGTTCAATGTTAAATAGATTATGGTTAAATTAAATAAAATTTGTTGAAGTAACCAAATCTGCAAACAACTAAATGTGTTTAGTTAGTTGAACAAATTTTTTTTCTCGATGTATAATGTCTCATCAAACTTCAAAAAATTGCTCGCAAATTAATGGCTGGTATTTGTGTTGTTTTTTTATCGAGATTTTGTTTTTTTCCTAGTTCCTTCACATTGTAGCTTATTCAAACGATTTTGGAAGAAACCGCAATTTCGCGTTTGGCAGAATGAACTATTTGTACGTAAATTTCTGCAGTCCCTTGAAGGGAATAAATTGTAGCTGTCAGTCGACGTTACTGGCAGTAT
Organism: Acromyrmex echinatior; assembly: GCF_024713525.1. Lineage (NCBI taxonomy): Eukaryota > Metazoa > Arthropoda > Insecta > Hymenoptera > Formicidae > Acromyrmex > Acromyrmex echinatior. Next base: position 6,577,283 of record NC_141866.1, on the reverse strand, counting down.
CCGTCGTCTAAAATCGGTAAAGGGTTGCTCTCAGATCGTAATTTGAGCCTCTCTTTGTTGCTGCGCTTCGTATCGAGGACGACCTTCGACTTCACGAAGAAGATTGCTCCTGGCAGATTGAAGAGCCGTCACGTGGTTAAACAGGATGTGCGATGTCTTGCACGCGATTCGAACTTCACCCAACGAAGTCAACGATTTCACTCGATTACTTTCTTGCAGTTCTTTGAAAAGGCCATGAATTTCGTTCGAAAACAGAATAACAGTTGTTTCATAACTCGAAGAAAGAGAAATAAGCCGCGTTAATTAAATAATTAGTGAGAGTATTAAGTACGTTAAAGTCGATCAGCCGAACTTGTTTGTCCTCGACCGAAAATCATACTGGATATAATATAACTGTCGATGTTGATGAAGGATTTTTTAATGAACGAATGATTTTCGTTACACATACGGAAAAAAAGAAAGTGCGTCTGTACACTCAAACAGGATACACTCCATCACACCGGCTTCAGATAAACATTTATCGTAACGAGTTTCAATATTTACCAATGACACTGCCCGATGTGTATCATATCCATGAAAGGTTTCTTTTAATGGTTTCTCCTGTATGCGATGCATTCTCAACATTTTCCGCACGGCGGTACGTCCCTGATAATATCATAAATAAATTGTCGAGAATTTTGCCGTTCGCTTTGGCAAAAGCTTGATAAAAATTTTACAAAACATGGTGGATTGTATTTTTATTAATTAATCCACCGTCTGGTGCCAAGTCAAGCAAGCAAAACTGGTTTATCGTAACGAGGAAGCCACGCGCGCTGATTCGTATCGCGATGGTAACGATCGCACATATTGCGCACAACTGCCGTTCCTGCATGATATTAAAGGAAAAGGAAACGCTGGCATGGTCATGTAGAATTTAACTTTATTTCTTAAAGTACATAATTTCTTAAATGATAACTTAAATGATATATAGAAAACGATCATTTCAAAATTTGCAAACTAGTCTTTTTATAAATATTTTTAATACATTAGTTGAAATAAGTTATAATATTCAGAATTTCTAGATTAGATTTTTTTTTATTTTCTCTGACTAAAAAATTCAATATGTATAATATATGAATTCATATCGAATCATTTAAAAGATTCAGCTTCGACCATTATTTTCTATTGGTTATGTAAAAAATTCAATTTATTTGTCTAGAATTTTTGCTGTTCTATATTTAAGAATTCTTTAATTTTTATTTATTTTTATCTATTTATTCTACCTCAGATATCTTGAAGATATGACCAAGTTTAGACGTTGAAAGTTTTTATATTATCAAATAGAATAATTATTAGGTGTTGGAATTAATTCGTAGCGTTTTACAAGTGATGGGAAGTACTTTCATTAATGTATTTTTTAATGCTCATGTGAAATAAATAACATTCTTTCATTAAAAAACGCTACGAATTAATTCCAACACCTAATAATTGAACAGATAGCTGTTTGAAACTTCACCGATTTCCTCCAAAAATGTTAGCCGATCGAACTGTCTCAACTGACGTCTACAAAGCCGACGATCGAGCTCTCGGCGTGATTTTGCTGTGATTCAGCGATGTATATCGCGCTGAAAAACGTGATTCCTTCGTCCAATTGCATCCACGAAGGATCCTCCAGCTTTGGTAACAGCAGCGACAACAGCATCGGAAAAATATATGTACGTGGGCCGAATGGGACGTGCTCGATCACGCTATCGAGATTTCTCCGAAATTTACGCAGCAATGAACTTTCGGCGGGCGCGCTTAACATCGTACGATCTTGTATAAAATCGGCATAAGGCGCGCGATCGCGGGCCAAAGTTATGAAGTCCTTCTCGCGCGCGGCTTGGATCGTGTCAGCTAATTGGACCACCAGAGACCGTTGCCGGAGACCGGTATAACGAGCTCCTCTCTTTGGCTTCGCGCCATTGCCATGAAACAGGATGTTACGCGCTCACTCGCCAATCTCGATACGTATCACTATCAAAAACGAAGATTTCTTGCAAGGGGTTAGTATGTTGAACGACAAAATCGATAGCCCGACGAGAAGTATAGAGAATTCAACATTACGGTATATGGTAATGGCCGTACATTGGTAATATATTGACATTAATATATCACCTTAATGTAATCACATTAATGTAATCACATGTATAACGTTATCTATAATTACGGTTGTGGAAAGAATCATTTTATATCTAAAAATTTTTAGCTAAATAAAAATCTGAAAATAATTTCGTTGGACCATCAAAATAATTATATAGAAAACTCAAGCATGACGAGCAATGCTGCAAAAAGTTTACATATTCTAACAATCAGCTTTGAGTATCTTACGTAATTATTTTGATAGCTTAACAAAATATTATTTTCAGATCTGTACCCAACTAATTTTTTAGATATTTCAGCAAAATCGTTCTTTCTATGTACAAACAATCAATTTTAAATGGATTTCAGACTGACGAAATGTTAACATATATTTACCGAAAAAGGATAATTCTATACTAATTATATATCGAAATTAAATCTCGTCGAAATGAATCGATTTTCACATATAATGTAATGAATGAAAGATGTTGTAGATATAAGGCTCAATAAATAGTTTCTAAGCTATTGTGTATTAAAGGTGCTCACTTTTTTACACTTTTCTACATACAATACATCATAGTTCAAAAGTTATCCATTATTGAGCCTTGTGTTTATGATACCTTTTGTTCACTAATTTTTCTTTTTTTTTTATGAATTACATTATATTTAAAACCAATTCATTTCACTGAAGTTTAATTTTTTAAATAATTAATGCGGGTTCTTTAGAAACGAACTGACGAAAAGAAACTCATTTATATAGATATAATTAAACTTTCATTTCGAAGATGCGTTTCGTGTCATTATTATAGAGAAGATCGTGCTGAGAAGATGCGTTAACGAGTGAACATACTTTATCGCATTGAAGGCGAAGGTTTCTCTTGCAAAAAGAAAAAGGGAATATCATGATGCGTGTATCATGAATGTTTTTGCATGTTGCTATTGCGTGATGTTATTTAATGTTCACGAAAACTGTCGCCACGACTTCCACGCGAATTGATTTTCATAATGAAGAGAAACTCAATAAGGGAGCGTACGTAAAAGATTAATTAAAAATGTGGACTCTTTATAAATACACTGAGTAACGATCTTTACACCGATAATGAATCCTTGTTTTAAAAAAGCATAATTGGACTTATTTAGTGTTGGACTGTGTTGTCTGTCGCGATAAAAGATATTATGCTGTTTCATTATAAAAAAAAAAAATAACGTCGACACACAGAAATAAAGTCGTTAAGAAATTAAGTTATTATTCTTCCGTGTCTAATTAATTTTAAGTCATATTCGGGGAAACACATCGTTATTATATTGAATTGTTTTCTCTTACGAAACTTCACATTTCATAATAGTATATATATATATATATATATATATATTTTATATTGTTTTTCATTTACTCGATAGATTGTCTAGAAGATAGATTGTCTCGATAGATTGTCATTTAATTCTTCTTCTTTTTTTTTACAGTATTTACGCAAATTTTACAATGTCTAATCGGTCTAAAATCCACTTGAAATTGATTATGAAAATACAATAATGTAAAAACCGCGATTGTAAATAGAACGAAAAAATGCACATAACAGTTCCTGCATTCTTCGACGAAGAAGTTACGAACATCCCGCATAGGGATTTCGCAATAAAATACCATTTTTATTTCATCACGACGAAACGATGCGAATATGGCGAACAAAACGGAAAGAGATAAAATCCGTTTTGATATTGATGGAGGATGGACCATCGCATATCAGACGTTCGGATTCGAATCGCTTTCGCCAATTCATACATACAAATATGACAGGATACACAGGTGCGCCGGCGGAATCGACGTTAATTTGTCTGCGAGGAAGATGAAGCAAATCGATGCATTTCACGTGCAGATAAACGAATCACAGATACGACGCAGTACAAACGAGCGTGTAACACCGGTGGATCTGGCGTTTATTGGTGCAAGTACGGTTCCAGCATCTGACCGTTGAGATCTGACACGAGTTGGTGTCACTTACAAATTCGTTGACATCTGCGAATTTGCGACTCGTGCGTGTACAATGTAACGATGCGACGGAGTTACCAGTTCAAGAGCTGTTGCATCAAAGAATATGGATACAGGCCCGTTTGAAGTTTCGCGAAATTCGATTTTTTACGTAATATCGCAGCCGCACCTTTTATGCATCTTTCAAGGTACGAGCGAACGGAAATATTCCGAGGATTGCGGTGATTGTGACGCGGATTGTCGTTGCGTGCACTTTAAAACTTTATATATTGCTGCTTCCTTGGAAATTCAGTACATATTTTAGTATTTATCCACGAGGTTTGCAGCTGATAGTGTTTGTTAGACATTCCCGTCGTTTTATTTTTATTGCCTGCGGGCGTAACAATTTCCCGCGTGAAATGGCACACCGTTTAAAGTCTTTGTTCAGCTTAAACGAATAACCCCGTAATTTCGATGGTGACGTCTCGGAAACGAGGACGTGCCGAGGTAAAACCTCGGAACACCTGTGTCCTTATTCTCGATCCCGGTATCCGTGACAGCCCTCATCAGAATCTGTTCGCCGGGCCTCCCTACAAGGCTGGGTTTCTACGCGTACGCATCTTATTTGCATGCCAAGTGTCTGCCACGTAGTACGCCGACACTACCCTTTATCACGCGTGATCGCGCGCACGCGAAAGTCTCGTCCTCCTTCTTTTTACGTACGCGATCAGAAGACTCACGCTTTCCTCTTCCTAGACGCGATGCACGCGCGAAGTAGCGAGTCTCCGATTCGCACGTCGCGATGCAGAATCTCTCGGTTACGCACGTAACGTGTAGGCACGATCGTGGCTGTCACGCGCGTGTACGCGCCTCTCTCGAGATAGAATCCTTGCACGTAGTTGCATCAACCGGTTGCCTCGCTATAAATAGCCGCGAGAACATAACATACTATTAAGCTGTTTCAACGCGCATAATATCTCTTTTATTTCTTTGCTTCGTCGTTCTCTTCATCTTTTTCGCGAGAGGAAGAAAGAGAGAGAGAAGAGGGAGATTATCCATGATCTTACTTGTAATGTGAATTCGATAAGACACCTGGCAAGGTTGCGCTTGTGATCGCGCTACAGATAGTGTAATTGAACGGGATTTTAAAGATTATAGCGGATCTTAATTAATATTTGAAAAGTTACGGTCGCACCGAGATTGGTGGTAATGATCGTAGTTCTTTTTTCAAAGTTGCTGAGCGAATACGTGGATATGATAATGTATAGCGGCGACAAGGTCTATAATGTATACGTGTCGAGTGTCCGCATTCTTACATTCTTCTCCGAGACAGTAGCTTAATTTGTATCCTGTGTACTCGGATGGAAAGAACGCCGGGGAACATATATGCGACATTTCAATATCGTGTACGAGACTGTAAATTTAATCGGCCAAACTTACATCTGCACTCGACGCGAATGAACCTTGAGATTTTGCAACGGGATATTACTACCTGACTATAAGTATTCGTACTTTACAAAACTGTCTCATTCTGGAATGTTATTAACGGGACGAGTTTCCTGTAAACATGATAAATAAAAATCTTAGTATGATGAACACGCGATACAACGATTTATGTTTTACACGTATCAACAGATCCTTCAACAAGTGATACTGTCTGAATATTTTAGAAATATGTTTGAAGACTATGTTAAAATTAATTTTAAAAGCGTACATATAATTTTGTGTATTGTTTTATATTTTTTAAGAATATTGAATATTCGAGCAGTGAAAGTTTTTATTTTCAATTCAGAAGTAGTCACCTTATTTTTTTATGCAATTATGTGCTTTTTTACCCAAAAAATTTATTATTAACTGTTAACAACATATTGATTATTTTTCGGTTTATTGGCGTTTAAAACATTATGGATTTACTCACAATTTTCTGATAAAAAGAAAGAAATATTAAACGGAATAAGTAGCTTATTATGATAGTATTTCTAAAAAATAAAGATTTTAATTAATATAAAACGCTTTTTACTGCGGATTTCTGTTGGAACCACTTTTTAAAAATGTAAATAGTATATTTAAAAAAGAAAGAAAATATCTATTTTACAACATATAATACATACAATATATAATACAATTTACATTTTCTCGCTGGAGTATAAAAGCACTTCTGATTCCTGGATTAATTATACCATTATTACATATCTATCTTAAATACATCCTATTATCCGAATGCACAATTTTTTATTATCTGAATGCACAATTATAATTAAGCACATTTATCGAATTATGGAATTCTTGACGTAAAACTACTTGAATGAAACTAACTATAAATTTTCAAGATATTAAAAGAATTTATGTATGCAAATTGATGCTTATTCGCTATATTGCGAGTGGCATTGAACGAGCTGGTTGAAAAAACCGCTTCACAAAGCAAGGGATGATAATAAATTTTCATTAAATTCAGACGATGTGATATTACAGTCGATGCCATGCAATTACGATGCACCGGAATTAAGGGAATATATTTAAGCTCACGTGAATAAATATATAGAATACATTTCAAGGAAATCGAATTGCAGCTGATTGCGCGTTAATCTTTTCTCGCGAATGATTTGAAAGCATGCATTGATGCTACTTTTATTCCGAATTGTCGATTTTTAAATTAGTCTTAGTACGTTTTAACTCTTAACTGGAGCATACGTCGATTTATGTGACACAATCGGTGTTGTTGAGCCAAAAGGCTTTAGGGTATATTTTATCACACGTTGAAGGCGAAATATTATGAAAGAACGATCTTCATTGAACTTTCACAGTTATCATTAACAATTATAAAACTTTAAATTTATTTTTATAGCCTGCATAATTTTTGTCTCTTCTTCGCGTTCTCTTCCTTCCCTTTATCCCATAAAATTGATTTCGAGATTTTTTGCCATCGCTAAGACGAACGCCACGCGCTAATCATCGACATCGGCGATCGAGCCGAGATCTCCTCGGGTTCAAAATTAATTGAGGGGTGCGAAATTAGATCCGGCATTAATTCCCGGCAGTCGTAAAAACGAGCTCGGAAGAGTGAGGAGTAGGCGCGGGGATAATTTCGCCAGAGTAATTTCGAGGGAAATTACAACTCTGGCGCTAACAGTCCATACTGTTACGGTTAATCTGTAACGAGGGTAATTATGGAACTGCGTGAAATCGCGCGCAGCGCGGTGCAGCGAGATCCATCGAAACCCGATCATAATGACCGATAATAATTTCGCTTGTTCTTGATCCTTTCGCGCCGGAATCCTACTATCTATACTCTCGATCAGCCAGCAATAAAGTTCGCCATCACTTCCTGTGCACTTCTTTCGCGATTCCTCTCTCTCTCTCTCTCCTTCGTGAAACGTGCTCTTCGTCTTGCCACAACCCTCTTTTAAATGAAACACCCTTTCTCGACCTTCATGCGTTGCATGGCCTCTCTTGTTCTTCTTGAAATGAAACATACGTTCCCTTTCAATCTCCTTTTACTTTAACTAAAACTGTCCTCCTTCTTCTCTCTCTCTCTCTCTCTCTCAGTTTTCTCTTTATCCCTTATACAAGATACATTCTTCTTCAAACAAAACACATACGATCTTTCTCGTTCTACCCTCCATTCCCCGCCTGCCTCTTTTCACTTTACGAGATACTCTCTCGCTCCCTTCGCTCACGTCGTTCTCCCTCCAATAAAATGTGCTTCCGTCTTTATCCCTCTTAAGCCCTTTCTGTCCTTCCAATAGAGGTGCGTCCTTTTTCTCCTTTCTTGATCGTCAACCCCCTCACCCCAACCCCTTTCCCTTCGAGCCTTCCTTCACGCACGCCCACCACGGCCGTGACCACGTGTTCTACACGCGCGTACGCGTGCGTGCGTTCGCGCGCGCGCGTTCGTGCGTGTGCGTGCAAAGGTTCCGAGGTTCTCCACGGAGTCGGTCGAGTCACACCTGCTCCTTTTTCCCACGAGATCGGTTTGCCCCCCAGCCTCCACGTGCATCTCGGCGATCCTCGGTAGTCTCCGTTCGCGGTCGACGTGTGCAACGCCACTACACCACGCCTGGACGGGATTGGTCGCGATGATTTTACAGGATCCTCGGTCTCTCTTTTTCCCGTGCATCTCTTCTCATCTCGTCGTATGAAAGTAATTAAACGCACAGCCAGTTCCTTTATATTCCTCGACTTCGCACCGATTGTTTTCGGAAGAGGCGGGAATCGTGGGTTGGGCGCGGATTTGCAAATATAAATTTCATTCTTGCTTCACAGAACACGTTTGAAAATGTCCAGACTTCTTTTATTACTTATTCAATATCTCAATATATATGCACGCAGAACAAATCATGAAACATTTACTAAATAAGATTAATTTAATTTATGTTTTCTCATTTTTGCAACGACTTAGGTATATGTCGTACATATGAAATTATTGATTCACTTATTTGTGTAAAAAGCGTCTGTATGTAGCTCTGCTTTTAATAGTACGTACAATAAATTATATATGAAAAATATATGAACCCATTGCACTAAGCTGCTGTTAACGTGTTTCCCTCAGCGGGGTGTCTTATTAATAAAATATGATTTCCATAGTGGATGTGTGAACCAATTATAGAACTTCGCGGCTATAAAAGTCGTGACGATTATATACAATGAAATATACGATATATGTGATCATCGCTGTCTCTTGATATAAATCATTAAAAAATAGATAATACTCTTAAAGACTTTATAAGAGAATTTATGTGATTAAAATTTATTAAATTTATTTATTAAAATTTATCGAGAGAAAAAAGAGTGGAATAATGTCTTACGACAGATTTTTTTTTTTTTAATATGAAGTACGGACATATTCTGTATGTAGTAGTCATTAATAAAATATTAAAAAATTCATGAAGTCATTATTACTAAAATTTTTTTTGTATATAAAATATTTCAATTATTTATTATTATAATGTTGCTGCATCATATGTCAATTCTTTGTCTATGAAATTTAATATTTAACAAATGCTTTTGATTTTTATTAAAATTGGTATCGTTAGAAACAAGTCTTAAATCGTTGAGATACCACTTATGATATAAACTTTCAGAAACAATTTACTATAAGCTTAATTCACATATTAATGCTTTAGTACTATTATTCTTCTAGTTAAAAATAATAAACGATGCCAAATGTGTTATTATACTCCATAATTAATGTAATATTAAATTTGATAGCCAAGGAATATGATTGATATGATGCACCTTACGTTACAATGACATAATTAAAAAATTTTACAGTAAATTCTAGTAAAATCTAACAATAACTACGAATTTTAGCAAATATCCAGTAGCTCGTGAATTTCGAGTTTGTCACTCTTTTATTACTTTAAAAGAGTTCTCTAAAATGTAAATGCACATTCAACCGCTGCGTATTCGCAAACCCGTTCGATAACAGCAGTTGAGAAAAAAATCACTTGACACATACCAGAATTGAAATTCTTTTATTGCACAAGGAAAAAAAAAGATATGACAAGAAGGCAGCGGAGGCAAATTATCAAGTTTATCGCACCGTAAAATCCACGATCGATTACCAATCTTAGGAACGCGATAACTCATCCGCTTAAAATGCAATGCGTTCCACGCTCACTTTCGAAGTTTAGCGCGAAGATTGAGAGTGGCAGGAGTTCGCCAGGCACTGTTGTATATTAAGTCGATTAACAAGCGTACGCGTGTCTATCTGCATTTCGGAGCACGCAATGCGATCCATTTTATCTCTGTCTTATTCCGCATTGCGTTTATACATATGTACCTCGAGCAGCGATGAATGTTTATCGAAGCTGCTGCATCGTTCTCTTCGTGAATTTTAACGAGCGTCGTGTAAATGCAAAGCTCGCGCGAGTCGTAGAGTGCATTTATTCGCCGCGGTGCCACGCGATCGCGTTGATTATTGGCGTCGCCCGTCGAAATGGCCTGTCAACCAGAGTATCTTAATACCACTGCGAATGAAACGAACTATCTCGGTGGCGCGAAACTGTCGAATCGATTTGCATCGATGCATGAAACATGGACTTATAAGTAAATAGTCGCGAATGCGAAGTTCGAAGCTAAATGTAGAAATTTTAAAAAGTTGTTAACATTACATGATAAACATTTAAATTTCTCGCGGGCAATGTGAGTAGAATAAATAAATGATTAATCTAAAATAATAATTAATCACACATACACTTATCGATTTAATATTGGAAAAAAATGTTTTTCATGCTTTGTGTTAATAAAAGTACTGAGAAAAATGATTGGATTAAATAGTTATTCTGATGGAAAATAGACGAATCAGAATTTTCTTATTAAATCTATTAGAATTCTGATTGATGTAATTATTTTGGTAAAAATAATAATTCTAGTAAAGTTTATCAGAAATATATTGTATTAACCAGAATTTCAGTTATCTCAATTGGAATTCTAATGAATTTAACCAGAAAATTCTAATTCGTCCATTTCAACCAGAAATTTTTTTAGTGCAAGAATGAATGTAATATATAAAATTATAATTTTTTTAAAACTTTTATGATTTCTCCATATTTCTTGATTTATCTTTTCTTTTTACAGAGTAAATACGTGTTTCGAATTATCTGACATTTTGGACAGATGTAAAATATATTTGACAACCTGAAAGATATATTTTTTTTTGTTATCACGATATTTTATTTATCATGTCTTTTAAATTTATCTACATTTACTCAGGAGCTCAAATATTCCATAAATCGAAAGTTTTATTACTCGCAGCTTTCGTGCTCTGTACTTTATTTCAATAAGGAATTAATTTATTAGGTGTTGGAATTAATTCGTAGCGTTTTTTAATGAAAGAATGTTATTTATTTCACATGAGCATTAAAAAATACATTAATGAAAGTACTTCCCATCACTTGTAAAACGCTACGAATTAATTCCAACACCTAATAAAAAAAAAACAATTCTATTTTTCTGTAAAAACATATAAGTACAAGTTTTATTATGAACACGTATGTCTTTAGATTTTATTTGCTCTAATTGATCGTAAAAGATTGTAACATGAATTTGAAATGTGTTTGATAAATTACTTATATTTTTATATATTATTATTTGAATAGCAAGTTTAATTAAAATTCATACGATATTCACCAAGGTTCTTACTAAAATTAGCTACGACGCGATGTAGCTAATTTTTTTCTCAACAATTAATAACTCAGGAACCTTAATTATAGTCGGTCCATGATTTTAATAGCTACATAATTTTTTCCATACCTTATTTTCATCTTACGCCTTAATTATACTTTACTGCGTTTAACTGAACTTGGCAGAAGATGAATGCTACTTATTAACATTTTCCGCAACTGCTTGTTCTGATGGCGCAAGATGTAGTAATTGCGCTAATTGTACGCTATGTGTTTTATACAAGTAAGTATAGGAAATTTCAACAAAACCGCTGGGCGAATATTAATTGTTGTCGCAATGACTTGCATTATATCGGCGATTTTTCCAGCTCCGCGAAAATAAACTGCGCGTTCACCTGACTGCACAACGGTCGAATAATAATAATTATTGTTATCAAATGAACATGAGAAAATCTCAACCGGATATCGCCATTTGTTCCGATATACTCTCGAGCGATGTTCCTTAAGCGACAACGACCTTGCCGGTTGAGAAACGTATGGATATGTCCTTCGCCGCGAAATATACTTCAACAATTAAATTCCACCTTGAAAGTCGAGAACGCGTCCTGCACCTGATGCCCCTTGTTAAAAGGCCCCTTCGTATCCCTTGGTGGCCTTGACCTCGCTCCGTCCTTTCGTCCATCCCCGTTGTCGCGCTTTGTACGAGTGGCGTTCGCGAAAGAAATCGAGAGAATTCGCGCCCGCATCGTGTATTTATTATGAACAACGTCGGTAAGGGAGACAAGTAGCCCGGGGAAGAAGAGAATGTAAGGGGGAACTGAGAGTACGAGATGAATACGCACCTGTGCGTAAAGTGGACATTTAAGAATTAACAAACATGAGATATAACGGGCGACCGCGATACGTGACTATCTTTGTAATTTTGCGCATTGTTATACAAGGATTTTTATACCGTAAACTTATTTTACATTTTACGAAAATGTGAGGATAATTAATAACGTATTGATAAATAATTAGAATTTATATTAAACTTACACCTGCGATTAATTATTGTTTAATCATAGAAAAAGTATATAATGTAATTAAATTTTGCATGCAAGCAATTGATGAAATTATCGATATATCGATAAATATATTTTATATTATAATAATTTTATTTTAACATTAATCTTTTATTATTGAAGAGACTTATTGTCTTATTTATTAGGCGCATTTGATTACGTTTTATTTAATTTTTCCGTCTGTTTAGCTATTTCAATTACATGTTTTCGATTCTGAATAAACCTTCGCGAAATCTCTCTCTCAAGCTCTGGACTACGCCGTATTTTTCAGCATCGATTCTATCCCTCTTTCTTGTTTTCCCCTCCATCTTCGCTATTGTCTTGTCACCTATCACCGACGTTCATCCGCGTTTATGATTCACCACTTGGGGCCCGATGAGGAAGCCCGCAGGGTTATCGACCGGCTCGCTCTCGATCGGGCCCGATCGACTTTACACGTGCAATACTTTCTGATTACTTTATATACAGTGCTGCTCGTAAGTGGGGCCGTGTCGTACCTCGGGATCCTGGACAGGGGCTCCACTTCAAGGGGACGAAGAGGGAGAGAATGGGCCCACCGAGGGGGCCCGTAGGGGGAATTGTGCCCCCATAAGTGGCTCCCCGGTAGCGCCGTCGCGCACCTGCCGCTTATTCCCACGCCGAGACTCACGTTCGCCTCATCTTTCCTCTGTTCGTCTTGCCTCCCCGAAACCTCCCCCCCTCTTTTCCCCGCTCCATCTTTGACCCTCTCACCACCACCGACGGCACACGTGTGCACCGCGGGTACGGGGGCAAGGGGCTGGGCACACTTATTTATTTTTAGATATTTTCGTCCGCCACGAGAGAGATACACACCCTGCATGTATACGATTTTCGACGAACTTGTCGATATCATGAAGGAAGAATGTTCGATGCATGGACCAACTAATCCTGATGGATCGTCTAGAGCAATAATATATGAATGTTAAAGAGAGAGTCTCTTTCAAGAAGAAAAGATTTTTCATTCACGTTGATTATTCTCTATAATTATACGTCAATTGTCGATCTATTTATGGGTTCCTTTTTTTTAATGATCTCTTTAATGAATCGATTTCAAGAACATTATATTGTTCATGTACACATCTTTGTAGCTACTTTATACATCATTAATATATCCATATGTGTCCGAGAATATTATGCCTTAATTGCGATAATAAAATGATAAGTATTATGCTTACTCGTTTCAATTATAATAATAATTGTAAATGCAATTTTCACCTGTCTTAACATGATATATTATTCATTCCTCTTACGAAATTTTGATGTTCCTTTTTGACGTGAAATCCAATCCTTCGACGATGTTTCTCCGCAGTCGTGCAACAGAAAAATTATTATCTCGTCTGAAATATCGAATCGCGGCGAAGCGTATTTTAAGTCTTCGTTAAATATAAAGTATGCTTTTCTTATTCGATGTACGTATGAATAATATTTTATTAGGAATTTTTGTTATCGTCCGCAATCATATAACATATTCATCTTCGTATATATACGTATATATTCAAATAATATGTGACTGTTGTTACATTTTATATCAAATTTCTAGCGAAAATCAGGAGAGAAAGAGAGAGATTTCTGTCAAGTAAATATAAAGTTTAATAAATCTAATTTAAAATTTAATTGCTTTAAATTTTATTATAACGTAATTATAGTTATGCATATCAAAGATGTTTTAACAAAAAGAAGAAGTAAAATATTTGTACAAATGAACTTGTTCGTTTCTTGTACGCAGCTTTAAAGCTATTCAACTGACCCCTCTCTCTTTTTTTAAATGAAGCAATTCGTTGGCGCGGAGTAGGGAAAATCTGGTATAACCCCCGGGTGCTATTGTCGTCTGTTAACGCCATGTGAGGGTAGCACGTCGGGACAAGTGGCATTGTGTGCTTTCGGGGGTCCATAGTGTACAGGTGCACCGCGTAAAGTGCATAATGTAAAACGATGAACGAGGGAAGAGAAGACACGGGAGAATATGAGCGGAACTAGCGCGTAATAAAATTAAGGCTCCTTTTATAACGAGAGAAAGTGAACGGCGAGGGTTGCTGCTTTCGAAACTGCGAGACTAATTTTTTTGTCGTGATATTGATGACACATTAAGAAAACGAAATGTGTTTTGCGATTGCTTTTAAAAGACATAAATACTCACGACATATTTTGTTCCTAAACTCGGATACCACGATGTATTTGTCATTAATGAGTTATGAACCGAATTGCATCGTTTATGATTACTTGGTCCAATTTTTGATTAATTTTTTATTGATACAATAGAATAGTAGATAATAGAATAGTGACGCTAGTTCTTAAATTCCGAAACTGGAACTAAACTTTTAGAAATTTTTAATTTTAAAATTATGACGATCAAATATAATTTTAAATATAACATATTTAAATTTATTTATTCGTCAAATAAAAGAATACTATTTTTGAAGCAGATCTTGATAATGTTTATATGCAAATTTGCTTCGACTGAATAAAATAAAATTCTATAGGATTTGATTTATTCTTATCCATTTAAATTTCTCTTATAATTTTTACTCATTTATATCGTTACGAACTTATTATATCGCGTATTTACGATACCTTGCTATCATCGGTTCGGTAGCAACGTTCATCGAGAGAGAAGTACGCTAGCATTTTTTCTCTACTGAAGGCGGTGAACTATTGCGAGAGCACGTCGCGCAATTGAGGCCCCGAGAAACAGGCCCAGATCACCGCCATATCGCGATTGGTCGGGACGAAACAAGAGAGGTTCGCGTCAAGGGATTGTACCACACCTCCGCGATCGTCCCTTCGTTGGGATTGGCCAGTCGCTCGGAATCTTTCAGGCCTCTCGTCCATCTTTTTACCCCTCTTTTTTCCTCTTCGGGCCCCTTGCCTCTCTCTACCTTGCCCCCTCCCCCTCTTCCACACACTGGACCTTTGTTTTCTATTTGTTCGACTTTGAGACGCATTGGGGCTTCGGCTCCACAACGCCCGACTTCGGTCCCTTTCTCTTTTCTCGCGTTCATCTTCATCATTATTATCACCGTCATTCGTGTTTCTATTTTTACCTCTGCTGCTCTGCGCATTATTATTATAATCATTAACAGCGAGAAAACGAGTGTACCACTGCGCAATTTGTGCTTCATCGTGGTTTACTCATTATGACTTTGAACGTATACTTCCACAAGGAAATTAAGGTGGTATAATTTTGATCGAGCTACTTATATATTTGATGAGATACAGCTTGCTATATAAGACACGTCAAGATGTATCTCATAAATATACTTTATGCAAAGTATATTTATTAGAAGATTATTAGAAGATAGAATAAATGTTTAAAAATTAAAAAGTTGCAAAATTAATTTAATTTTAACTCAACTTGAGAATTGATAGTAGTTTATGATTTTTATAGGGAGTACAATAATCAATGGCTGTTATTGACACCTAAATGACATTTATCTATTTATATAGGAGTGTTATGTCGAAAGAATATCGAGTCGCGCAGCTAAATATTTTAGAATAAAAAGCAGATTAACGATCTCTCATCGCATTTCAGCTGTATCAGAACTTTTACACTTGGATAATAAGAATCACGGCTACGGTTTTGAAATCACGATCTCTCGAAATGATATTGCACTTCCGCCATGTGTGCCTCCTGCTTAAATCTCCGATGCGCAGAAAAAAAAAATTATTATCGCGTGATTGTACAACTTACATTACTGACGATGCCAGTTATTTCAATTTCCATTATTATTTATAAAAATGAAAGTTGATCGAGTTTGTATTCTATCGCGATTATAGTCGTCGTGTTACGTTAAATCCTTCCGCGAAGGATGTAACGACGAGCCGAGATTGCAAACGGGTGCATAAGAAGTGACAGTCTGCGAACTCGGGCGGTGCATGCACGTGGCCGTGATTTTTATTTTACATCGCACGCAAGAAGTTTCGGCGCGACTACAACTCGGAGCCGATCGTTATTTCCGTTTCTTGTGCACCTTCTTGCGACCTTTAAATCTGCAAGTCGGCGCGGATGTTCGTCTTCGTCGTTTTCTGTCCTTCGCCTTTCCTGTGCCTTTCCCGGCGAGTGCCCACTCACTGGGCAACCTTACGTCCTCCTCAGACATTGATCCTTTCCCCCTTCCCTCTTTTCCTCTCTCTCTCTCTCTCTCTCTCTCTTTCTCTCTCTTTCTTTTTTTAATCTTTTTCTTCATGTTAAATTTACCTTGCGGCGGCCGTGCGAGAGTCGTTGCGCTCATAAATTTCTAAAAAGAAAACGGCGGCCCGCCGCGAATAACACGCGCCTCCGGAATTATTGCGCAGCTCGAAACGCGCTGCTAATTTTTTACTCCTCGCTTCTTCGCCTCTCGCCGCCCCCATCCACCGTACACGGATTTTTATTTATTTTTTCGCCGCCGGGTAGAATGCGCGCCGCAGTATCCTGACTGCGTATATCTCTCGCAAAGGAAGGGAGAACCTTCATTAAAACGCTGCCTCCACGTGTCCTACTATAGCCGCCATGTTAACGGATGCAGGACCCTCTCCATCCAACGTTGGGAATCCAACGTGGCTTTGTGCCACGTAATAGGGACGCTACTGAAAGCGCGGCGAATTTTTATCGACCACAGGGGTCCGATAATCTGCGCTAGTAAGCGGCCATCGCTTGACTCGGAGAGATTTCATCTTCGGGTAATAGATTGAAAATTGAGAACCAAAGGCGCACCGCCCTTCGTGTTAAACTCCGTAGCAGCCATATTACCGGCGCAGCCTTTCACTGAGATTCGTTGCTTTTGTGTGTCGTGTTAAGCACGCTGCCGAGAGATGCGGTGAAATTTATCGGTTGTCCGTGCTGATAATCTGCGCTAATTAATGCCCCGACTACCGACATCGGAAGTCTTGCGTTCACTAAACGTACCTCGAGTACGCGAATCAGGTGGACCTGATTGCCGACGAGTTGCGTAATAAGATCTGTGCAGGTGCGCAATTAGTAATTTTCTGCAAATTGAGTTAAAGTGGAAGGTAGAGTAAGCAAAGGCATGCAATTCTCATTCACTCTCTTCGCTTTTCACTCGCACACAAAAATACTGAACATACAATTTTATTTGTATGTAGAACCAAATTAAATTGTTTAGAAAAAAAATTTTAGATACTTTTTATATACTATTATATTATTATATTATTATTAGGGAAGCGGTGAATGTAAAAGAAGAAAGAATTAAAAAATTAACTTAAAAATATTTCAAATTTATCTTTTAATGAAAATATTACAATGTTTTTATTATTTTCTATAATTGTGGCAACGTAATTATTAAGACTATTGAATAGCGATTAGACAATATCAATATTTATCTAAAGAGTAATTATTAAAAGATATATTTAAAATATTTTTAATTTAATTATAAAGTATTAAAAATATTAAATTCTAACACGCTATATGTGTGTGTGTGTGTGTGTGTGCGTGTGTGTGATTGCAAAGCAATAACAACAAATACAAGATCGATAGATTTAAACGAACATACAAGCCAACTGATTAAATTTATTTATTCTATTATTCCACTTAATTAGTTACTTTTCTTCTTTTTCTACATCCGCCATATCTTCTAATAGTAATATAGAATCGTGTATACAAAATAATTGAAATATTTATTTGAAATCCGCAATCGACGTGCAATCGAGTGTTAATGAGTGGTTAATCGTAAATTCAAATGACGTATTAAATTCTTATAAATTTGCATTGTAGAAGTTACAGTGCTGGCATTATACGGAATTACGATGTCGGCACTTTGCCAACTTTTCCTAATGCGCGATGAGGAACCGTTGCACGAAACATGTTTTTGAGCGAATAATTTTGTTCTGTTTAATAATTTATTGTTGCGACTTGTTTCCAAATTTCGGCGACGGTGACTACTTAACGAGCCTTATAATCTTTCGGAATGAGCTACTCCAACTATCGCGCGTGGCATTATTTGTAGAGATATCGATGTCTTCATTATATGCTTATCAACAGAGGCTTATCTGTGCGAACGAGATACCTCGCGCCCATTTGCTGCGCCAATTACTATGTAGATATTATATTAAACGATTAATACAACCTCGTCGCGTTTTACGACTGTACGTCGCGCGATCTCCGCGATTAATTAAAAGATCGGATCGTATGCAGATTCGCTGGTTCCAAAGTCGCGTTTACACGACGAGCTTAAGCTTGTCAGAACATATTTTATCTATATCGTGTCTCTCGGCAAGCGCTCGTTTCTTGTCATTGCCCAATATTTATACGTGGTAAATTAAATATGTATTTAACTGATTTATGTGACCATTCATTAACAGGACCGACATTAGCTGTATATTGCGTTTATAAAACCTGCAAAAAAATTAGATTGATAAATTTTTTATATAAAAAAATAATTGATATCTCGAGTATTTCAAAGAATTGAGACCATGACACACAGAAAAACTTAAAGCAGTAAAACGTAAGCAGTAAGGAAATCAACATTGGATTGGCTGCTTACGTTATAGCTTTATGGATTCTACCGTGATTGATCAATTCGCTGTTTACGTTTTACTGCTTAAGTTTTTATGTGTGCCATGGCCTTAATTCCTTAAAGATACTTGAGATATCAATCGAGCATTTTTTTAATAAAAAATTTTAATTTTACTTTTAATTGTAAGAAATAATCCTAAGGGCTATGGCTTTTAGGATTATCTCTCGCAATATTCGTTTTACTTGCAATGTATTACTATTCTTATTGATCACACTCTGATATTACTAACAAATTATTAATTAGCTGCATTAAAAATCAATTGCACGTATTTGTCGACGTGACACTGAAAAATTGCCATGGCATTCGATGAAGATTGAAAAATAGAGTAAGCCTTGATTTTTTTTAAATCATGCTGCATAAATTGCATATTTATCCTGTTAGTCCGCCTTCATTGAACAACCCGTGTTAAAATGAAGTTATTACTTTTCAACAATTAACAGTTAATTCGTGTTATATCTCTCTCAATATTACAGTCTCAATTTGATACGTGTACATTTGCAGCGACTTTCGGCACGCAAGTCCATCGCGACACGGACCTCGTGCGCCATCGGCGGTGATATTTCAAGGATTATTTTTTCAGCTGGCATCGTTTTCGCTTATCGACGGTGTGCCATTTCAGAGACGCGATTTCGACTACATTATATTCCTTATAAGTGTCACGAACGGATATTAATCTTTTCTTTTTCTTTTTTGTAACCGGTTCTCCTCGGTGCTCTGCAAAAGTACATACAACGGAACGTAATGTGAGCGGTAGTATCTTCTTGTGTCACCTTAATCCCGTATGCGGATTCCGTTTGCAAATGGAGTTTCTGCTGACGGTTACCACCGCGCGGCGTATGTACGCCTTTAATCATGAGCATTAACGTGATCGACAAAAAGGTTTACGTGCTGCGCTCGCTCGTTCGCGATCGTTCCGGCACAAAACGATAAAAAAGGAGCGGTGTCGACGGTCACGCTATCGAAAGCGACCTCGGGAGAGGAGCGTTTTTCATCGCGACGATAAAAGAATCGCACACGCCACCGGCCGCGAATTACCGGAAATTGATTCAGTCGGATGCTGCTCGTCGAGAGCGTGTTAAAACGATAGCGAAAGAAAAAAAAAAGAGAGAATGAACGCGAGGCACACCCGAAGTTCGCGTGTATGCATACGTGCGATAGCCGATAATGCATTTATTTTGCGTTCGTTCCACGTGAAATCACTATTCATTTCGCGTCCTGTGTCCTCGCACATTGGAACGTGCAAGTGCGATGTAATAAAATTAGTTTTACGCAATAGATACCCGTTCACATCGTTGTGCGATGGGTGCGCTCGATCAGTAATTAGTTTTCGATCAGCTTGGAATTCAGCTTGCTTTTTATCTTGATTGTTACTTATCTTTTATTTCGGATTGCTGAAATATTTTTTTTAATTTCATGAAAAGAACGATTTTACTCAAGTATCTAAAAATTTAAGAGATACTGATCTAAAAATAGTTTTGTTAGATCGTCTATTAATTATGTAGGAAACTCAAGTGTGATTAGATGTAAAAAGTTTTGACATTTTAATCAGTAATCTGCAGTTTGAGCATTTTACATCATTGTTTTGATATAACTCAAAAAAATTATTTTCAGATTTGTAGTTAAATTTTTAAAATTTTTAGGTACTTTAGCAAAACTGTTCTTTCTTTGTTAATTAACAATAATTATGTAAGAGCTCAAGCTGATTACTAAAATGTCAAAGCTTTTTGCATCGTACTTGAGATTTTTACGTAATTATTTTGATGGTCCAACAAAATTATTTTCAGATTGCATTCAGCTAAATTTTTAGATACTTCAGCAATACTATTTTTTTCCGTACAGTTACACCGTTTGCGTGTCATTGATAACATATTGGTTGGCAGATTACAGTTTTCCTTTTTCATTTGTATCAGTTTCAACGCGCCGAGTCACGCTATTAAATTAATACGGTGTCGGTTTTTTGCCGATCAAATTACTTTGGTGTTCGTATGTATGTCAGCTTAAAGTCAGTGCTGTGATGGCGACGCGATATAATTTCCTGCTCCGACGTCGGGACGTCGGGCGACCGTCGGAAAGCTCCGTAAACACCGTTCTATTACTAGAGAAGCTTCCATTATGCTGCCTTCTATCATGCAGCCCTAGTATGCTGATATCAATGAAAAGCTCTCCTAAGTTTTCGAGTGAGGCTAATCGACTAATCGAATATCACGTTTGCTGTATAAATTATAAGCTTTTCTTATGCATATCGAGGATTATATTATTTAAAAGACATAGTATACGGAAAATTATATCTACGCTGCTGTACCTTGAGATTATTGCTTCTTACGTTTCCATTATATCATAAACTTGATATACACGAAGAATTATTTAATAAAAAAGAGAATATTATATATTTCAATATATAATTAGAATAATTGGAGAATATATTTACTTTTTTTTTTTTTAATAAAGTTATAAAGATTACAAGCATATCGAAAGAAGTTTGTGTCACGAATCAAAAATATATTATAATAATCGAATAATTTATTCGACAGATTAGAAATACATATATTATTATATATCCTCGGCTTGCGTTGCGCGTGAAAGTTATATTTTCAACGACTGTATCGATCGAACGTTCATCACGAGGACGCGTGCGCGTCCCGGAGGCGTTCCAATCTATTTTCATCCCCCAATCCACACGCGTGGGTAGGGATCGCAGGGGATTCTATAATTAACCCTAAGCGTCGCGACGCCTGCCAGCTCCATTCCGATCATGTTTCCCCGGCACGATTTCTCGCCGCAACGACGCCCGTCGCGACAAGTCATAGGAGACGTCGGCGTCCTTTCGAAGCCTGTTGTTCTCCTGACTCCGGAGGACGTCGCGGCGCGGCCTCCGACGCGGCCGACGGCCGGCGGGCCGCGGCCAGGTAGCCAGGCGTCGCGACGCTCGGTCGTTACCCGGGAAGCTCCCCAATGGAAAGCTCGTAACTTCCTGCACATTCATGTGTTCCTGGCACGATGGTACGTCAGACGACGTCTTCCGTTTGACGAGCAGCTCCGTCAGACGTCGTCGTGGCTGGACACGCTGGCACGATTCCGAGCGCACGCGTCATGCTCGCCGGATAGAGCGTCGTGACGCTAGGGCGCCGCAAAGCTTTCTCAGGGGCGTTTGCCGAGTGATACAAGCGTAACAAGTGATGCTCCGACGACGTTGACCACTGCTCATCGAAACACAAGATATATATGATATTATTGAATCACTTTAATCGTGTATCATATATATCTTGTGACTATATATATATTTGGGACAGTAACGACCAAAAGTTTGATACTTTATCGAATGACAGGCTTCGTAAAAAGCTTTTTAGTTTTATACTTCGAGAGCTTCTCGATAAAAATATTTTATCTATACTACTCGGCGCAAAACTTTTAACTGAGAGAGTATATGAATGAGAATAATTATTCTTTTAATCGATATACGTTGATAATTAGAATAGGATTTTTGTTATCTTTGAAAAATGAATGCAATGAAAAATGAAGCTTTCAAATAGACAACTGATAGATATTAAATAATAAATAATATTAGATTCAAAATGTGTCACAATAATTGCTTACGATAATTATTAAAAATCCTTTGCGCATATATTGAAACATATCTTAATTTCTTAATTATGTGCTTTATTATAATCCAACGTGCTAATTTTTAACAATATATTTCTTTTGCATCAGAATTTCTATAAATGTCACACACTTTATGATGAGTATATTTATTTGATATACTTTTACATAAATTACGTAATTTCTTGATATTAAAATTTTTATTGGGATATGTGGTTGAAACAAATACAGTTTAACAATACAATCTGGAAACAATAATGCATTAATAAAATTATTATTAAAAGATCGATAAAAACCGCGAATCTTCAGATCCCAGATTCGCAAGTGATAACAGTCAACGAGTGATCGGTCCACGGCGAGCCGTTTCCACACATCGTATTCTCCTGCTCCGGCGTCGCGACGCCTGAGGACTGGCGCCACGGGGCGCTGTCGCCAACGTAATGACGCCGGCGTCAGGACAACCCGAAAAAGCTCTTTGATAATCATGTTCGCCGCGTTGGAAAACTCGTTGCGACCGAGTCGCGACAAGCGATGAGCGACAGGTGGGCAGTTGCCGTCGTTGATTCGTCGTCGGCCTCCGGAGGCCGACGTCGACGACGTCGTTTGTACGGTCCGATGGTTGACCGACGTCGCGACGTCTGTCGCGGACGAACGACGTCGTGGGTGCTCGTTGCGACGTGCGGGACGACGACGGGCGTCGCGACGGCACACCTGTGGCGTGGACGGTGTCGCAGGTCGGGTCGCAAGCCGACGCCGCACCAGGCGCCCATCAGACCGCGACGGCGTTCCGGCGTCGTCGTCCATCCCCAGCACGTCCATATCTACTTGCCACCGGAATCCACGGAATAGGTTGATCGGTTGAGTGCTGGGTTCGGGAAAGCATGAGAATGTAGGAATATGTAGAGCTTGCGCGAGAAGATATATATATATATATATATATATATATTCGGGATAAATAGTAATTTACTCTCTTATTTGTATTATTTATATCTTTTCGAAAATGAATAGAAATATTTTTAAAGGAGGCTAAAAAATTGTAAATCGATCTTTTTTTTTATCTTATAAGATTCTAATTATAATATAGATATGTTCGTATACAATGAATTAAGTCTTTAATAATTGAATTGCTATTTTATACTGCATAATAATTGCAAATTTATTTATATAATGAATGTCGCATTGGACGAGCATCCACGACGTCAAAATTTCCTACAAAAGAAGTATATAAAATTTTATTATAAATGTTATAAAAAATGAAACAAATTTTATTTATTCAAAGGAAATTAGAAATGAGGTTGAATTGAAGGCATTTTTCTATTCTCGCGAAAGAAAAATTTATCTTTAATACTTTTCAGAAGAACGTTGAACGTTTCTGCGTTCAAAATTTTTTACTATGAATTTTTCATTAAGCGAATAAATATTTATTATTTTTTTATTTCTTAAATTGCAATATTACAAGATTAGTTGGACATTCGGGCTAAAAAATAATGTTCTATTTTATTTTGAATTGTCATATTCATAAAAGGAATAATGTATGCCTTACATGAGATTACGTGAAATTACACGTCTGTTTACTTCGTTGAAAATAAGAATTTTCTACTACGATAAAGAATGTTATTTAAAATTGTGTGATTTTAATTCTTTTTTCTTTTATTACTCTACGTATAATACATAAAATATATATTTACATTATGAGAAGAACCAAAAGAATATACATACCGTGTCATGCATATATGCGAGTGATGGAAACGATTCCTAATTAGGATGAAAACGCAAAATCTTGTAGTATCCATTAATATTAACTGAAATTTATTTTTTCACATGCATCACCCAATACAGTTTTTATGAGGGTGTATCGGAATTAGGGGCGTCGGCTCGTTGGCGTTGCGACGCCCTATCAGGAGAGTACGCGTGGTTATATCGGGCCGACTGCCAATAATAAAACGTAACGAAAGCGCGGAGCATTCGCGAATGCACGTGCGATCGCTCGCGTGTGCATGTGCGTAGGCGCGCGATTGTGTACGTGTATCGGTTGTTTCGACAGGAGGGGAGGGACAGGACGCGAACGGTATGTATTTTTTTTCCTGACGTCTCGGGTGGGCGTCGCTGCGGCCACCCGACGTCTTCGACGACGCAACGCCGATCGCCTTTCGACGATGAAAGGAAAAAGGGAGGAAAAGCTCGTAGTGTCGGAAAGCTTTCGATAAGACGAAGCATCCAGACGGTTGCTTGCGAGCAGCCCCCGTTATCAGGAATGTAGAAGGTTACAGGGACATAAACTGACCGGGCGTCCGGCTGCTCGATCGAAAAAGCGCGGGCGTCGCGACGCTCGATTGGGAGAGCAGGACGTGTCAGCGCTCCTCGTGGATGCCACGTGGATTTCGCGCGCTCGCGCAGATTTGCTCCTAACGCTATTCTGCGTAGCTGGGGGGGGAATAAAAGCTGATTTAAAATACACATTGTGAAATTAAGTTAACTAATCATTCTCAGTAATTGGCATTTAATGATATATTAAGACACAGAGATGATCTATAAATCGTATAACTTTCTTTTAGAGCAGTTCTTTAAGAAAATTATTTTATAACAACAGTTATTTTATTACAGCGCTTGCAATTTATGATTTTCTATTTGCATGCACGCGCGATTGCGATAGCGCGTTATCGCGGCGCGTTTCCTCGCTTGCGCCGCAAAATTTCTTTTTCTTTCGCCGCTGATATAACTGGTTCGCAGGCACAAACGTAGGAAAAAAAACTCGAGATGTGGGAAGTGCACTTTAATCTTTTCTAGTTGATCTTAATATATATGTAAATGACACGAGAACGCTTTTAATCGACATCCAGTAGTAATTTTTTGTAAGTATGTATACGATTTATCTCGATAAATCAATATATTTGTTTATAATAAAGATATAACGTGCCTTTCAGTGGTGCATTTCACAAGCGCTTTGCCACGTCGCTGTAACGGCGAAGTGTATTCCCGCGGGTATTCGACAAATTCGCGGAATTTTACGGCTCCATCTACGGTAACCGGTAACGCTGCTCCAGACGATGCTCGACTTGCCAGATAACACGAATGCCTGTATCCTTAATTGGATGTAGTTATGCAGAGGAGTGGAGCGCGCCGTCGAATGCGACGCCAGTCGGCGATACTTTAACCACGTATAATTACGTCTTTCTTTTGCCGCGCAGTTACGACGACACGTCGATGACATTAATTTCCTTCCTTCTCTTCTTTTTCCCTTTGATATAAAAGAGGAAGTGCGCAAAAGCTGCCGACCAGAATAATTGTCCACGACAATATCAGCGCTTAACAGTTTTTTACATTTGTTGATTATTCAATTTGTTATCTTTTAGAGAGCGGTATTATTCTTATATTGTATGAAAAGTACGACGAGTTTCGCTGTTTAGCAATAAGGATCAAATTCGCTTCGCATGCGAATGTCGGTTAAATAATCGCAGTCTTTGAGCTCGCTTCGCATTTCCGGTCGCAATAAGACCTTTCCGCGGCTCATCATTCGTCAACGGAGGCAACCTGCAATCATACACTCATTTATACTACTAGCATTTCGGCCAAGTCAGTCAAGAAAGGGTTTCCGATCCTTCATGCCCTTTTTTTTTTTTCTTTCGACCGTTCCTTATAAGGCATGAGGAGAATGTTCGAGGATGATTAAATTGAAATGAGAAAATTGCAACTCTTACTTATTTTATTATTATGTTTGCACAAGCAAAACTGAACGAATACTTGTGTACTGAAAGAAAAGATTGGCTGAATATGACATAGAATTTTTAATTGGTTGCAGTAGTCAATTTTTGGTTGCGTTAGCGTATCCGCAATGTTAGTATAGAATTTCGATAGGCTAACGCAACCAAAAATTAGTTGTTGCCGCCAATTAAAAATGCTAATGCCATATTTTACCATCTAATTTGCTGTTGCAGCCAATCTTTTCTTTCAGTGTAAATAAACATTCATTCAATTTTATAATTACACAAGTCTGTATGATTTTGCGATTTGGAAAAGAAGAATCCTTGTAACTGCGCTGAATTCAAATCTGCAAGTAGGAATGTACTGTTTACGTTGAATTTACGTAAAATGAGACGAGGTTCTTTGAAAATATATTTTAAAACATTTTTAAAACTTTGTAGCCGACAATGCTCTCCAAATTCTTTGAAGAATCTCACTTTAAAGCCAGTCTTGGAAAAGACTGGCTCAATTTTCTTTGAAAGTGAGATTTTACTTTTCACAGTGAGATCCATTCTAAAAATTTTAGAGAGTAGACTCTTATTTGAATGCTTGAACATTAATCAAATCCACTATTGAAATTTTTACTACTTGCAATAATTTTGCGCTCAGACAATATATGGGGTAATTGTTCTACTTGACACAAATGCGACTGCAGTGACTACACCTACCCCAAAAAATAATCCACGCCAGCAGTAAGAGATTTGATAATTTTGTATTAAAGTACAACGTTTAAAGCATTAATTTGAGCTCTTTTCAAAATTTTTTTCACATTGGATTAGCTATGAATTTATAAAAATAGTAAAAAATGCATTTTTAGAATCTTTTAACCTCATTTGTCTTATAAACATGATGTAAGAGTATAAAAGTACAATGATAAACTACGTTTCTTTTTCAAACCGCAGAAAAAAGCAAAATTTTGCAAATCTATGTTTTACTGCTAATTAGTGAATTAAGCTAAATGATAATTCACCAAACGATAATTTACTCAGAAAATTTTATTTCTTCAAGATAATATTGTCACCCAAATAATACTTTTTCTTGTGCTTTTTTTTTGTAATTCGCAACGTCTTTCGTGTGAGGTCTTCGATCGCGCAAAACGATTATATTTAGATTAAGAGTTTTTTAATATTTATATGCGTACACAACATACTGATTTCTTCCAATTACGACAACATAACTGCTTTTTAAAAGAGGGTTATGAAGTGAATCCTCTTACGTTTTAAAGGCGGTCTCGATGCAATTATGCAACCACGTAATCTCTCGCGAATTCGACAATAAAAAGGAAGAAAAAAACATGGGGTGGGTATAATAAGGAAGAGTATCATACGTAATCGTAAGCACGTATAACGGTCGAGGAGGCACCGCAAAATCCCTCAAGAGGATATATAACGAATTTCGCCGCAATTTCACCGTAATTTGCAGCGAGTCGGTGCCCTTTGATGGGCGTTTTCCTGAAGCGGCGATTTCGAGTCATTTCCTCGTTTCCACGTGGCGTTGAAAGCGTCTCAAACACGAGATAATATCCCGCTGGTAATTGTTCCCGCGAGAAAATTTGCAGTTGGGATCACGCTGACGAGCTTAGGAAACATCGCGTTTCGCGTCTACGTATATTTCCACGAGCATAAATAATTCATCCGCGATCGTCCCAAAACAGCAGGCGCATGTCGATCTCCGCCATCTCGTTCGCTTCCTTGATTCGAGCTCACGAGAGCTTTCTCATGATTAACGAACGTTAATTTACACAGATTGAGAGCGGATAAGAACGATTGGAGATCCGATCGAATTTATTAGGGTCGAAACGGTAGCCGTAGGCGAAGGATATAATAACAGTCTATGACTGCAATATCTCATACGATAGATAGATCGAAAATTAAAAACTCACTCGTTCAAGATGAATAAAAATAAAACTAACGACCATTAATCAAAGTTATTAATTCATATGTTTTGTAGCATTTGTGGTTGATTCATTTTAATTCTTTTATCTATATATATATACATTTAAATTCTTTTATACATACTTACTTAAAAATTCGATTTATATCAAGAATATTATTTTAATTTATGATTATTGCAATAATTATAATAATTCTAATTAACGGTATGAAGAGAGATTAAAACACATTATTCTAGATTATATTATTCTGTAAGTTGAAAGTTTTTATTTATGACGTTGATTATTTTCTTTTATGCCAAAACTATAATTTTTAAAGTGTAATATTAAACTTGATAATGAATTCATCTAAATTTATAAAATCTATAGAACTAATTCTGTAGAATTAATTAGCAATTAGCACGAATTTGCGATACGATGTATCTTCTGTCGCATTCTGTCTTATTTAATAACAGAAATACACGCTTATAATGTTGCGTTTAATATAAATATCTGTAATACAGTATGGCAGTGATATATGCATAATTGTGAAAATATACTAACAGCATAGAAAAATCTCGTGATAGACCGACAGTCTCGCGCTTACGCTATTACAACTGCTCTTTACGAACGATGAATGGCCGCGGCATTTGGACAGGTGTGCCGGCGTTTACAGCCGGTGTTGTAAGTATAAAATTGATATCGCTTATAATTTCAGGTCGTTACAACCGGGTTTTGCAGGAGCGAAGATACTAGATTATTATAAGTCCATGATTACAGGCTCCGCTCGCAATAGAGCGCCCGTCGTTCGCCGGGGATCAGCCGCATTGCCTTTACGATCGTTAATGAAGTACTCCGGCTTTCGTACTTCGCTTCGCGCTTTTCAATTGCGCTCGCGGCGAAAATCACCGTCCCGAAGTGGGTTATGGAAATGAGCCGCGAATTTCCGCCTCGGGCGCGTCAATAATCGCGGATTTAGTAACGCCTTTAATCGTTCTCACCGCGTCGTCGAAAACGCGAGATTCGCATGTGTAATGATCATCAGAAAATCCTAATCTACTGTGCAAACAAAAATCTTTATTATTAAGAGAAATGAGTGAAGAGGCCTACACTTGGTTAGGATGGATCTTGGTGCCTAATAATATATTATGTGAATTTTGACAATTTCTAGTTCAAACAAACTGGGCGTCAATTATTTATTGGTTTCGGAACATAGTCTTAGTGTTAGATTAAAGTTGGAGGGTTCAGGTTGAATCCCGGCTGAGATGATTTTATTTTTCGTAATAAATTATTTGCAGTGCTTTAATGATGCTTATTAGATGCTTATTACATCAATTAAATTACTTGCCAATTTAATTTGTGATATTAGATGTCCCAGTTTCAGTCTAAGACTGTATTTTCAAGATGATCGAGTTTATTTGAAAATTGGAGATTATAAAAATTCATACAAAATTATTAAGGCGGTATCAAGATCCGCCTAGAATATATTCCTTTTCATTTATTTGTGTGCATAATAAAGATTTTCGTTTTTCATTTGTGTTGAACTCTTTTCGGTCCACTTTTCCTTAATATTCTTTATTATTAAAACGATGATTACACGTCAAATAAAGTATAAAAAAGAATTTCAGTGATAAAATTTGACAAGATTGAAGCAATATATTATACCTACGTATTTACGTTATTATAGAGCTTATCCGTAAAAATGTAAATTTCTTCATTTTCGTTCGTGTCTTCGCTTCAGGTCTATCATCATTTAACATCGCAGTGAAGAAATACTATTTCATTTATTTCCTAAATCTTAATTAATGGAAAGTTTTATAACCGCGGTAACAGTTCTTCGGTAATCTAAGAACTTTTACGACGTCGGATTTTACTGGTGCGCGTCAGCGCCGCTACACAGACGGCATCTATAAATTCTACAATCTTATATAATTTTATCTGGACGCTCATCTGGTGCTACATCCCGACTTTTTGCATCGAGGGCGAGCCTGATATCGATTCATGGTGAGATTACGCCGAATCACGCATATCCGCGCACGCCCTTGCAGCTCCCGCGGCTCCTTGCCGTGCGTAATTAGATAGGATGCCGTGATTCAACGGTTCGTTAAAATACATCGACGCGAGTCGCTACGATTCTGAAAGTTTCATGAGAGCAACACGTTCCTCGAGCGAATTCGCGTGAAAAGATCGACGTGACAACGCGCGAACGATTTTGCACACAAACGATACGATATGCATTTTTATAGAGGAAGTCATTTAGGTCGCGTAGATCACATGTCTGATTTCTTAAGAGGAATTTAATAATGACGTTGATCGAATTTTTTATTATCAACGCATTCATGCATTTTAATAATATACAGACGCTATTTTCGCTAATTACACGCGTGTTGTGTAAGTCTTCTTTTTTTATTTTTAAATTTTTCGCATTTTTACAATTTTCTTTGAAATGATGTTAAAATTCAAAGGTGAAATTTTTAAAAGAATTTTAATACATCTATTACTAATTGTATGTAAGAGCTGTTGTATATGCATGAACATAAACTCAGAAAAAAAAATAGTGGAGGAGCTGTAAAGATATAATAATTATACAAATTTTATATAGAATTAATATATATATATAATACAATTGAATAAATTATTTTATAATTAATGTGATTATAAGATAGTTTATATAATTACATCGTGTTAGATATTAAAAAAGCAATGGTAACTGAATTTCTTAAGAAACATTTTGTTATTTTTAACTTCATGTGTCACCAAAACGACTCAATTCCTTTCTGCGATTAGTTTCAATAGAAACGATGTCTATATTAACGTGTACATATATATATATATATATATATATATATATATATATATATATATATATATAGTAAATAATAAACTAAATTTGTATCAAATTTAATACATTTTCTTGAGTTAAATTGTTTAACTGCATTGTTCTAAATTAATGAAATATTGAAAACCGTGACAACCTATACATTGAGAAAAAAATTCTGCTGATTCAATTAAAGTCTATATTACGGCTATTACTAACATAAGTGATTAATTCATGTATATTTTTATTGACATAAAGGCATAAATTATTATTTCAATAATCAAGGCCTTTATGTCAATAAAAATATATATGAATTAATTACTTATGTAATGACAGCCGTAATATAGATTTTAATTGAATCAACAGAATTTTTTTCTCAGTGTAGGAATAATTAAAACTCTACTTTAATTTGACATTATAAATTCAATAATGTATATACATTAATTATTTAACTATGTGTACATTAATTCTACATTAATTCTACATACAAACTTGTATAGTCGCTTTTATAAATTGCTACCACTATGTTTCTCTCTGATTGAATGTAAAAGTCGAATTATTGCTATTTCACGCTTGACCTCTAAAATTACCAAAACATCAATTTTTTTGCGTCAGCAAACAAAGCTTATTCCAATCCATTTGCGCATTCATTTACATCAACAATTGTTGATGTTGTAAACATTGCAGATTGTTTGCACGATTTCGTTTCTCGATTGACGTCACAGTGCTATCGAGTTATTAAAATTTTTCAATAGAATTGCCATCTGCGATAAGAGGACGGTATCAGGAAATACCTTTGTCATAAAATTAATTCTCTCCGCGCTATTTATTCGCTTACTTTCTTGCACACGTGCAACTCAAGGAAAACAATGATGATCTTGACAATGTCCGTTTACTCGCAGCATCTTATTATCTTTCAAGACAACACTGTCTGTCTCTCCCACATCATCGCGGACCACGCAATTTATTTAATTATCCGCGTGTGTTCAAGAGAGGCTATTGAATATACGTAGAAGTGACAGATTCCTGCGGCAATACGTCTTCTTTTAGGATTTCTTCTCGGACAGATTAAATGTACAGCGCAAACGGATAAATTTTGACGAACATCGGAAAATATAATTGCTTTAACGTATTCGTGTTCAAGACGTCGTCTCACGGTATGTCTCGCTTTCGCGCGAAAATTTACTGAATCTTACGCTTCTTCCATCAGCACAGCTGCCTGCAGAGTATCTTAACGCGAGTATCTTAACACGCAAGGAAGACTCACGATAAATCACGCTGTTGCGTATAATTTACGCATAAATCATTAGGCGTGCGTGCAGACCGCGGGCGACCGCGGTGTTTCACGCAATGCATGCGGCAATACACGGCTTTTAAAGTTCATTCAAGAAACATCATAGAGAGCATGGATCTTTCTCGCGCGCGCGCGCGCGATTATTTCCAGGAACTTCATGGAAAATTGCGGCACTCGTAGCGCGACCTTCGGCAATACCACAAATCGCGAACACGCGACTCGTCTCGCAGATTTCTACGAAAGCGAAGCGAGTTTCCGCTTCAATTACCGTCTTTGCGTTTCTCCTCGCGTTGCCTTCATTTCTTTTTCTCATTGAGATAAACGGAACTTGGGTTTCAAATGAATTTAAAAAATGTTAATGTTTCACCTGCAATCATATTTTTATATTTTCTCTGTCTGCAACTCCTCTGTATTCAACTCCTCTGTATTCTTTTACTCTTTTTAGTTTTCAAATAATTCAAGGTCAGCGATTGTTTTTTAACAAGATATTTTAGAAGAACGAACCGTACTCCGCCCTCTTTTATTTTCGAGGAATTTAAGAGTAAAATTTGGCTTGTGCCAAAAAAGACCTAGATTTTAAACCGAGGATTAAGGCACACTTTATATTTTTTTTACGTTTTGATAACTTCAGGCTATCAAAATTTTTTTCACAGACAGAATAATTTTTTTAGCTGAATTATTAATGGAATTATATATATATATAAATTATAAACATAGCAATTGTAAAAATGCAAAACAACATTTTACATATTCTATTTCAAGATGATATAAAGCTTTTTTATGGAATTTTTAATAAATTCTCTATCAAAAAAATTAAATCCTTTCTATGTTGGATTTTAGTAAACTTTTCTTGCAATATTATTCAGAACGAAGAAAATGACTTATATTATTGTTTCGTATAAATATTTTGTATTTATTTAACAGCTCAAAAACTAATTAGAATAATTGTTGATATATATTTAGAAGTAAATTCTTTCGATCTTAGTGTATCATTAGACATATGCATATCGCGTTTCATGATTTTTTTTCTAGTTTGAAAAGCAGAAAGGAAACGTAAGCGTTTACTCACGCAAGCGTGCACGTCTATCTGCACGTAGAAAAAAACTTGGAGACCCAAAGATCAGTATTCCGCGTAATGTGCTGTTTATCACAAGACAACGCGTATATCAATATATGCATCGCGTATATCATTTACATGTAATCACCGTTTACAAAAGGCATAGATACACGCAAGCGATATTCACACGAGAAATCATTATGACCATTGCTGAAAAAGAATTAGGAACATAAATGGGTCTACAATAATGTTATAATGTAGCCCGGTTATATTTTAACGTGGCTGTGATCGAATAATAAACAACTGATCATTATAATTAGAATAATCGAGGACATGCGAATCTGGCGACCTTGACTAATTATTATACGAGAACATATATATGTAGAAACTCAATAACAGCACGATACAACATGCAATAATTTCAAAGTCAATAGTTAAAATAACCAGTAACATCTGTCGATCCACACGCGAAACAATTGTCTCCATTTGCGATTCGCGATTCAAAAATAGTATCCCTCCATCCTAGTTACGCGCGAGGTAACGTCGATCCTCTTACCATCGTGCTGCACGTGACACACTCTGTGCTTACGCGCGCACGCACACAGCACGAGCGCGTATTACACGCGGCTCACACACGTACGTCGTGTGCGTGGCGTGCGCGCAGAACGTGGCGGCATGCGGTATGGGATTCTACTTTTTGCCTCTCTCTCTCTCTCTCTCTCTCTCTCTCTCTCTCTCTCTCTCTCTCTCTCTCTCTCTCTCTCTCTCTCTCTCTTCGACTAGTGTGAGTGACAAGGATGACGAGGACGATGATGAGAAGGGAGATAAAGAGGGTTCACCTCATCCCACCGACCCTCATCACCCTCGATCCTCACCTCCTGCCCACTCCTCCTCCTCCTGGGATTCTCCTCTCTCGAGAACCTCCTCCCCCTTTCTCCCAGCCCTACTCCACTCTCTTCGCTGACTCTCGGACGCACCTGCCGCCGGTTCCCACACTCGGTGCCCTCGCGCCGGACGTGACGTCACGCGCATCCCGCCGCACTCCGTCACCTCTCGGTCTCTCCTAAGCGAGCTTCTATCGAGACGAGAAGCGTGTGTACACGCACAGCGTACGCCGCCGTATCGCGCGTGCAGGCGTCATACGTGCAAGGGACAACCCGTTCGTTCGGCGACGACAACAACTACGAATGCTCGTCCGAGTGCTGACCTTTAACTTAATCGTGTGACTCGCGTCGTAATTTCAGAACAACGTATGCGTTGTTTCCGGCGCTTTCTCGCGTAGCTACACTTACGACCGAATGCCGAATACTAAGAAACTGCAATTTTGGAGTAAACGAGTTCACTCTCTGGAGTTCAAGGGACAATTCCATTAATTCACATAAATTACATCTTATTTTCGCAAATTATATCAAGATCATGTACTCTGTAAATGTACTCTGTACTGTAGGTATTACAAGTACTAATGTACATAATTTAATGTTCCATGTATGACACACATATGAAAACGTATTTTATATTTCTTAAAAAGAAATTTATTTTGCTCTCTCATATTAACAGTAATAATATCATAAAGTATTAAGTTAATTAACGAGCAAAATGTTAATTTTATTAAACATTAAATTTTAAATATATACTTGTTAATTAATAAATACAAAGATATTTATTAATTGATAAATATATTTGAAATGGTTCAAATAAAAAACTAATAACGATCTTGTTTGTTAATTGACCTAATGATCAAATAATTCACGTTATTATTGTATTTCTTAATTTTGACGAAAATTAAATTATTTTTTCGCATATCACAAAATTTCAAATAATATTTCAATCTTGAATAATGATATATTTTAATTTTGGCAACAATTCCTGTTGCTTTCTGGAAAGAAACTGGAGCGAATTTGAAGTACTCGAGAAGGAAGTGTTCTGCCTCGATCACTGTATATCATTCGAACAATCGATCTCAATCATCAGACGAACTGATTGTCCGTGTCATGTCTTTCCGCGGATGGCGTACCTTCACATATATACGACGCACCTGTCCGCTTTCGTCTTTCCGATTGCTTCTGAATTATCTTCCTTCTCCGAAGTATCATTTATAATGTACGGTAATCGTTCCGTCAGATAATGACGTCATATAATGATAGAACTTCTCGTAACTAGGAAACGTACATTAGCCAATGAAACTCGGTGCAATTGATGCCAATCATTGTGTACGAGGTTACATTATTTTTACTGCGCTAATAATCATTAATATCCAAGATCTTTACCGATAAAAAAAGCCATCTAAGGTTCTACGAATCATCGAGGCTTGACCGTCAAACTCGTGTCTCGGTATAAATATCTACGCGATCGTTTGATGCGGTGACTAACTTAATGATTACCGTTGATAGTATTATATAAAAACAAAATTGGCCGCTGATCTGTTCTCGATGGTACGTAGGTCAATGCGTAACTCCGCGTTATTGCAATAAAACGTGCTATTATGCTACTTCTGTTTCTTTCATCGTTCAACAATTCCGTTAACGTAATTGCAAAAGCTCATCTGAACGGCAATCAGATATAAAAGGGACTTGTGCCTTTCCCGAATAAAGGCATACTGATTAAATACTTTACGCTAATTTGCACAACCCGGTTATCCGCATTTCAACGCCGAACCGGTTCCACTTTCGATCTACCGATCATTATTCTCATGGCCGACGATCTTCGTCGTGCTATTAATTAAAATTTACAAATTGATCAATGGCAATGTCGGACAAGAAAACTATTGTTATTTTCTGTTTTCAGATACACTAGCACGATTACAAATTAATTAATTAATCTCTATCATATTTTATATTTTTCAAACTAATTTTATATGCTAATCTTAGTACACATGATAATTTTCCAATCCTTCCTTACATGATGAGTCGCTCGTGCCTGAGTTAATTTTCATCATTTTTGAAAACATACAAAAAATATGAAGTGAATCTTACATATATATATATTATAACATCTTTAGAAAGTATTTTAAGATTGTGTATAGAAAAATTGAAGATCATTATTTGGTTAAATGCTTCTAGCATTTTTAAAGAAAAGAAAAGAAAAATTAATATTGTTCATACAGAATTATATTATTGTTACATTTGGAAAAAATGATTTGACATCGTGCCTCCATATCGTTATTGATGAAATTATTGCAACGTTCGACTTTTTGGTATGCGCTTCTACGTCTTAACCGAGTCCCACGACAAGGAAGTCCTTACTCAGCTGATAGAAATTTCTACTCGCGTATTGTGATTGGCATCATCGTCATGGTCGACGTAGCATATGCCGTCGACGCAACATGTCGCATTCTACGTGATCAGTCAGTCTGAAAATCATGACCTCTAACGACCTTCTGAACCATTTTTCGAATGTATCATTCTCGTCCTTGGAGTCCAACGTATTACATTTTGTATTTTTCCCTAATAATCACTATCTAAATTCTTCGGGGTGAAATTTCATTCTAAGAAAATTATGCCAGTCGTTTTTTTCCTTTGCATTTTATCAATTGTTTTTTGTGTCCTCTTTCGAAAATTAATTTTTATCTCGAGCAACAGAAAAAATCAGGATAAGAGGCAATAAAATACGCAAGAGGCAAAAGGTAAGAAATAGGAAACAAAAAGCACGTTGTAGATTAGATTTAATATATCTGACCTGTGTTTTAAGAAGGCATAGATTGTGTATCATAAGAGTAAAGGGGCGAAGAGTATCTTAAAAGCTTTTTAAAAAACTTTCTTCGTAAAGAGAATACCATAAAGGTGAGGTCGATATTACAAGCAGACAGACATTCCCGCGAGTTTGTTTCTGGTCCGCAATTATCCTCAGGAATTTCACGTGCCTCGTATCAAGAATGTTTATTAATTGGACGTGTATGACGTATATGACATATATATCGGCATACCGTACAGACACTTGATGTTCGCAACTCGTGGAATCGTTAATAAAAACTGCGCGATCATTAAGACAATTATCGAGAGCTGACGCGATCTTCTATGTAAAACTATGCAAAACGGTAATCTTCGTGGAAAAAGCCAGAATAAATTCGCGCGATTTTTTTATTCAAAAAATATCTCAACTTCCTCGATAAGAAGTGCTTACTTCACGCTGCTTTATGCCAAAGTAAATACGTATTTGCGGCAAAAAAGTATCACCTCAATTACTCTCGTACACGTATCGGAATACTGCAGATCTTTCGATCTTACAATGCTAAATTCTTTCTTTGAATAATACCAAATTTCAGATGGGCAAAAACTTATATTTCACAAACGTCATCGGAATATTTTTTGTAACTCATCTCTCTGTATCGATTGTAACTCTCTTTTATCCATATAAAGTACATAATAATCTAAATATTACTCATTAATTCGCGAGGGAATAAGGGTCGAGCCGGCGTGTTACGCTGTTTAGCCCGTATAATTGCCGCAATTTCCTATTAAAACGACGTGCACGCCCATCGAAATCTTAAGGGTGTACCGAATCGGAGCGCTTCTCAACGTTCACGCTTCGGCGAAGCGAAAAGAGACGAGAAGAAATACCGGTGATTGGCTCCCGTCTTTGGCCGGTTCCGTCATCGAAGTTTCTGAAAAAAATGACATCGAAATAAAGAAAACGATCGTCGAAGAAGGGCGAAGGGCTGCCGGGCCTCCATGAGCGTGCTGGGAGCCGCCGTGCGATTAACCGCGTAATTTTTTTGTCTGCGCCGTATAGATGGAAAAGCCAAACATTCACGGGCTGCGATTTCGTGCAGTCCCACTCGTGTTGTGGGAATTCGCCGTCTTTTACCGTGCATAAACGCGTTTTCCGCTTACCGCAAGAAACTCGCAGAAGAAAGCGTTTGTTGGTTCTATTAGATGAGAAACGCGAGTTCACCGCCGCCCTCCAATCCGAGCAGTTCCGCGTCACTGCCTTTCTCTCGTCGCTGATGACTATTTGCTCGGAGTGGACGATTTCCAAGGCAGATCGTGAAATGAAAACAACTTTTAGGAGACAGAGAGAGAGGTAGAAAGAAATTCTTTACACTATATCTTTATTAGAGATCCTATAACAGAGTCTGAAGCAATTCTGTCAAAATCTTATGAGAGAGAAAGGTATATATACTATCTCATTCGATAATTTTAATTAAAATTATAGAATGAGACAGTATAAGTTAAATAAGATCTATATATATAGAGAGGAAAGATGTATGCACTTTCTTTCTCTCATAGCATTTTAACAAAATCGTTTGTATTTTGATAGATTCTGTTATAGAGTTCCTACGCTGAAAAAAATTTTATTAAAGTATCTAAAAATTTAGCTATGTATAGATATTGAGGGTATAATAGATTTTTTAATTTTGTTGGACTATCAAAAGTATTATGTAGATCGCTTGGTAGGATGTCAATTTTTTTGCAGCATTTTTTGCATCATACACTGTTAAATCTATAGTGTCAAATTTAACCTAATGTAAGACGCCGCTGCTCCTATTATTAATATATAATTATTTTTCACTAAAATTTGACTATGTCGTGTCAAATTGACACGATATGGTGTCAAATATAATCATTGTGTTAGTATAAAATTAATAACAATATGATCGAATAGGAGCACTGGCGACTCACATTAAATTTGACACTATAGATTTAACAGCCTTACATAATAATTTTGATAGCTCAACAAAATTATTTTCAAAATTATCTAACTAAAGTTGTTAACATTTCTGCAAAATCGTTCTTTGCATATAATCAAAATTCTACAAGAGAGAAAGATATATATATATATTTTCTCATTTATACTGTTTTACTCTGTAATCTAAATTGAGATTACATAGTGAGATAATATAAATTAGAATAACATAGTATTTGTACAAGAAAGTAGTAATATATGCCTTCCTTTCTTGTAGAATTTTAGCAAAATTATTCGTAACCAGATTCTGTTACAGAATTTCTCATCTTTGCAATAATTTAACTTTCGACAATTGCGAAACTCCGGAGAATTGCGCACAAAGTTTTTTTTGTATAGAATTGCAGAGTAACGTATTACATGACGAGATAAACAGACATTATTGTGTAAGACAAGAGCTCATTAAAATATCGAATGCGCTGTTTTTAATCGCACAAAAGCCAAAGGTTCTCGCGTAAGAAAACATCATCTCAGAACACTTTACGTTCTTCTTTCGTGCGTCCTTCTTTTCACTCGTACACAGTAACACGCATGTATGAAAGAAGATCATAATCGAGGCACAAGTGTGAAAGGACCATACAAAAGGACTCTTGTACTCAGCGATGCAATACTCGCGCTCCGTCTTTAGCCGAACACAGGGACGTTCATCATGAAAGGGTTAAAAAAGAGAGGTGGGAGAATCGGTCGCTTTACTCGGAACCCACTCCGATCGCCGCAAATTCGCGATAACACCGACCGCGGACAGGCTTTTACGGCGGTAACTTAACACGCGCGACACGTCTCTCTCGTGACGATGTGGCGAATACAGGACGGGATCGACAACGACGAAGAAGATGGACAGAAGAAGAAGCGAATTCCGCGGCAACAACGGCGACGGGTGCGAGAGAAGGTAAAGCGGAAAGGCAC
Organism: Acromyrmex echinatior; assembly: GCF_024713525.1. NCBI lineage: Eukaryota > Metazoa > Arthropoda > Insecta > Hymenoptera > Formicidae > Acromyrmex > Acromyrmex echinatior. The sequence continues at coordinate 6,537,537 of NC_141866.1, read as the reverse complement.
GAGCTCGCTTCTGGGCAGGGCATTATGGGAACGCATGGTGTGAAGGCATGTGTTGTTCTCTGGAGGCCGTTGGAGGACGTGTCGCGGCTTGCATCGACGATTTGCCGCTGACAAAGGGAAAACCACCCGGACGGCGCCGCGGACAGGATGCGTGACAGAAACGGATGCCCAGTGCGTGCACGTACGCATGGAACTCTCTGTATCCTTGAAACTTTTCAATTGCTTCGAACAAAGCAATTGAATCGATGATAGCTCCAACTGAAATAAAATATTCTGTAACGGTATAATAGGAAGGAATTATTCGAGTAAAGGGTTTATGTTAATCGCCGTTTTATGATAATTTAGATGAACATGATACGAATGTGAAACATTTCGCTAGATTAAAGTTTTTGGAAGTTGCGGCGAAGGGATTAAAGGCGAAATGTAATTTAATCTTTAAGTAGGTAGATGAGTTGCTTAAAATATCTTAAACAAATTTTATTTTTATAGTTATATTTTTTAATAGTATGTACACACCTAGAGAAAAGGTTGCTTCGATTTAAAGAAATTTTCTTTGCTATACGGTTGAAGAAAAAATTTCTTTAAACATTATTTTTTTAAATCAAAATTTATTTGATTTAAAGAAATCATGATTTGAATGTCATTTCTTGAATTTGATAAATTTTATTTGATTTAAAAAAATAATGTTTAAATTAAAGAAATTTTTTCACAAATCAAAGACATAGCAAAGAAAATTTCTTTAAATCGAAACAACCTTTTTTCTGAATGTAGAGCTAAATTTACATTAGTTATGAGATACCCTTATGAGATAAAGGAGTGTAAAAATGATGAACTGTAAAATTTTCGGACAATATTTTTTATTTTCCTTTCTCAGAACAAGATTTTTAAGAAAACTATGCCGTAGCTACTTATTTAAAGGTTATATTTTTATAATTGAATCACGCAAAAAATCTAGTTTGCGTTTCCGTACGTAGCGTAAAAATAATCCACTGTCTCCGAACCTTTTCTCCGATGTCGAAACGACATTGGAGTAAAGTGTGTCGTCGATTTGTCTTGCGAGGGAAGAGCGTCTCGCCGCGTGCGTGACCAACCGGATTTTCACCGATGCGTACATGTACGCAGGTTTCGGGTCCTTTTGATCGGGATACTTAATCCTTGGAGGGGAAGGTGATTGCGTCGGGCGAAAGGGGAGGCGAGAAACGAGTTTGAGAGTCTGCGAGTTTAATGTCGACATCACCGATGCCGTGATCGGATTAGTTGCCGGACTTTTAGCGCGGGGATGCCTTTCATCCGATCCGCTTTGATAAAGTTACTAACCGTCACTGCTCATGATTTCCTGAGTGCCTTTGATGCTTAAAAACTACTTGACGCTAGTCAAGCATTTTTATATTATTTATTACCCAAAAATTAAATACAAAATATTTTAATAACAATAATTCTATTAATCTATAATAAAAATTTATCAAATTATCGATTTTTAATAATAATTTTAGATAAGAAATGTATCGATTTTTTAAAGAAATATTTCAGTTTTTTGTAAATAAAATTGTAGATAAATCAAATAAATATTACTTACGATTACATTAAATTAATTATGATTAAATTAATCGCCAATGCTAATTTCCGTTTATTTCTGTCTCGGTACAATATATCAACATTTCCCAATGATTTATTTGTTTAAACATATTTAGAATTTTTTGTATGAATTCTTATGGAAAGTAAATTCAAGATTGAAAAGGACTTTTGATCAGAAGCTAACGTCACTCGTTCCAGATGCTCGCACACGAAAGGAGCACGAAATTCTCTAAACGCATTCCGTATATGTATCGTATATGTATAAGACTGCAAACTCGCATGCCTGAGAGATATGAAATCTTATCGGAACGAGTCGCCATGTCACGCTAAGAAGATGGGATCGAGTCAGCTGAACGAAAATTATTAACTCACGTATCTCCGTTCATTACTTTCGGCGGTGGCGATAACGGCGGAGCCTCGAAGGGAAAGCGACGATGCGCTCACCTCGACTATTCGTATGCAAACGACGGTGAATGTCGTTAGCAGAGTCCAACGTTTAATGGAGAAACTGTTTTGATAAAACCACGATGCGAGGGAATATTGCATGCGAGACGCCCGTGCGCGCTAACCGTTCTATTTCCGAACGGAGATAAAACCGGCGAAGCATGATCCAAGATGAAACACTACAAACGTATTTCCTTGCCGATATCTCAGATCTTTTCAGCACTTTGGCACTTTAGAAAATCACATTTGTACATTTAAATCAGTCGCGACTATCGGCGTGGCATTGAGGATGAATACACACTAAACGCATTGTGAAATTTTCTATAATTTATATTATATGTATATTCCATGTTTATATATTTTAATTAATGTCAAATTTTTAAAGATATGAATGTATATCGAAATAAATTTTTTAAAATTAAAATTTATTAGAATTTGCCATATAAATTTTATAATTAGAATAATGATTTTCTATCAATGTAAATTAATCTTGATTTGATTTACACTTTATTTTTTGGGGGAATTTTTTTTTAAATTAGATAATTAATATACATTGATAGAAATAAGTATTACTCTAGTATAAGGCAAATTCTAACAAATTTTGACTTTAAAGATTTATTTCGATATGTCGATATATCTTCAATTTGATCATTACTTTCTATGTTGGCCGTACAAGATTAAAAATGTTATAAGGTAATTGAAACAACTCGATATGATCGAAAGTTTTATCAAGCATCGATGCCAATGACGCGTCTCATTATGGAAGGTAGTATCGAAAGTATGAATCTACAGACGGATAAATGGAACCCACACTACATCTACCTGTTCATTGCCTTGCTGCGACAATAAATGCCAATCAGCTTCAAGTACCTCGCCAATTAGATCATACATTTGCAGTACCAAGATGTTTGAAATTCGAAACGAGGTTTTTCGAAAGTGCACGTCACAAAAACGGGTATCCGCATTTTATTGGGTTCCAGTCGGCACAGATCGATCGCGATAATGAACTTTCTAAGGACCATCTGATCGAAGTCCATCCATTCATACTGATATCCATGAAAAACAAGGCCAATTAAACGCTAGTTGACATTAGCATTTTTCGTATATGACTGAACAAAGAAATTATTTATACGATCGTCTGTAATTAGAAGCAATAACAATTACCGCTATCGTAATTGAATCGATCGATACTTTACGGTTAGGAGCTGTCGATCTTTAATAAGTACTCAATTCCATAAATAATCAAAAATATCGTACAATAATGAAAAGTGTAATAATTAGTGTTCAAATTGCTAGCCTGTAGGCGTATTCATTCGCATGAACAGTGAAAAGGAGGATATTGACGCGTTCGTTTAATTCTGTGGGTTTGCATATGCAAAGACCGTCACACGAAACAATAAGGATCATTATGACTAGCCAGATTATTACTACGCAGATTATTACTACACGGTCGTGTCCGTTCTAATTAGAAACGTTGTCGAATCGACGCCGTTTTTACAGCACAAGACGATCGATTTATCGAGGCAAGTCACACGTGGCTTGCTAACTGAACTGAAAATAAGAAAGGGCCGAGAGCTGGCCTTTTTTACGGTAATGATCGATCGAGGCGAACCCCGCAGGCGACAGTGAGATGCCGACGCAAGGCCAGCACACGAGTTGCACACGAGCAGCACACTTCCTTCCATGGTGCTTTTCGTGCCCGTGTACGCATTGTGCGTGCATGCGTGGCGCGCGAGGGAGAAAAAGAATAGCTTCGACTGGAGGTAAACGAGCCTGCGGGTCATCTCTATTTACCGACACCCATCAGAATGGTCCCATTCGAGGTTGCTCCAGTATCGGCTCAATGGCGGAAAGAAAAAAGATATTTACTCAAGGGGCGCCTTTTGAAACTAAAAGCCTACTTTCATAGACATTCTTACTTTCACAGAACGTATCTACTTATATATTAGACAATAATAATATATAATTACATGTATAACGGATATTGTTCATATATGATAATTGCAGATTTATTATACTTCCGTGAAATATTACTTTATTTATTTTATTCTCAGTTATTATTTATTGTTTCAAGTACTTTTCGAGAATGTTTTATCGCGAGGAATATTGCTAAGTGTTTTGAAATTTACGAACTTTAAGATTTTTCGCAACCGCTGAAGAACGACTCCGGGTACGGATGAATTGCGAGACAATCCTGGCTGGGACACACTTGCGGGGCTTTTGGGTCCACTACGTTCGAAGGAGCCCTGCAAACGGACCCCTTGTAACACGGGAAGACACCGTTTGCAGCGTTCCCACGAGGTGAGGCACCACCTGTGCGTCAGAACGAGGACGAGGGCAGCAACCCCGTGGATCGGCTGAAGGGACGCTATGATTTTCGACCCTAATTTCGATCTAGAAAAGAGGAGCTGCCCACTCAGCCCTTGCGGCCGGCCGAGAAGGGTGTTAAACGAGCCGGGGTTAAGCCAGGAACGCGCGGATAGTTAGGGCTCCAATCTGAAAAGCGAGGGTGAGATTGGATTTTTTAAATGCCAATACGAAGGTGAGGGAGCGAATTTATTTTAACAAGAAGGATAGGGGCAGAGGGGTTAAAAGGATCGCGGAAATTCATGAATTCCACTTATCCCTCGATTTATACGGCATCTTTTGTGCGCGTCTTCAATCGCACTCTCGTATAGCCAAAAAATCTTTGATTTGTTATTCACGGTAGCTGTCATGAATCTTGATACTTAGTCATCATGTATCTTTGAAATGCAAATTTTTCTCCAAAGAGATTTTTCATGTGAACCATCGAACTATATTCTGAGATCTATCCAAACCGAGAGATTAAATTTCGTGAAATGTCGCATGTCGAGTAACAAATGACGTAGAAAGCTCGAGGCGTTTAATAGAGTTAGAGGATCCTGCCCGGGCCACTCATTAGAAATCGAGGGGTCTCCAGATGACTCTACCACCGCGCAAGATTCCATTCTCAAAGTGGCCGTCTAAAATTAACTTCTATACCACCGCCATAGTCGCGCCTTATTCTTGTAAACACTGACAGCGGCCCCTCGTCAACGCACAAACGATGAGCGGACTAATTAACAAGCACTACCAATTAACGTGGTACCCATCGTAGGCTATACATCGCAGGCGTGTTCTACATTTCCACGCTAGGAGGGTAGTACATTTCTCTGCCTCTTACCGGGCGGCATCATCTTAGTTAAAAGAAGGCTTAGGTCTCTCTATTCTCGGACCGAATCATTTCGGTTTCAATACACCAACTCCTCCCATTTATTTAAATCTTAATAACATTAGATGAAAGACGATTTTCTAATTATCTGCAATTAACTGTTCATATCCTTTCATATTCTTTAATTTTTTTTTAAATTAAGATTATACTTTGTTGATCATAATTAATTAATATTATTACTAATATTAATATTAATTAATATTAATACTATTATTAATTTATCTTACACTTTTTCATCCTAGATCAATTATTTTATAGTACATTCAAATAAAAGAGATTTTTAATAAACACAGAAAAATTGATCTAGGATGAAAAAGTGTAAGATAAATTAATAATACTCTTTTAATCTAATATTTCTAATATCTATTAATTTGCATTAAGCTGTCTTTTGAATGTAGAATTTTGAGCAAACGCTAAAAAAATTATTTTTAAATTTTAAATCGAGAATATTTTTATTTTGTTTATGTTAGCTTTCGCGAAAATGCACGTTGACAACTAAATTTTACTGCAATCGACGAGTTTCTGCAGCGTATAATTTCTATCGCTATCTCGATTACTTCGTGAAACACGATACGCGTACCTCGTTGCCGGACTTTACGAGTCGCCGCGACGACCAAAGAGGACAACGATGTCGTCGCGATGCTCAAGGGGCTCGTGCGATCCACACGCGTGATTAAAAGTGGAAGTTACGGGTACCCGTCTGACACCGTTGGCCGACTAACTTCTCGCCAGAGCTGATATCGGACCGATCCGCGAAGCAGGTGGTTACGCATCGAGAGGAGTCGGGCCTCACGGCGACAACGAAAACGATTACGGTGGACCCGAACACGAGAAGTAACGGTACTACCCGTACCGGCGAGAAATGAGAAAAATTCCAACCGCGAAAATTGCAGCGCACCGCAGTGACCTCGGCGCTTCTTCATCGCGTCGGGAACAGTACATTCAAGCCCGTAACAGTACATCCTACATCATGATGACCGGGCGAGGCCGAGCCACGTGAGTCACATATCGTGAGTACATCTCGTTGCGAACCGTCGTCAACAAGGGCCAGGACGAGCAGCTGGCTCGATCTTCACCTGATGCTTGTAATTGAGTCCTGCTAAACGGGTCACGCGGTCACTTTGATATTTATCGAATTCGCGTGCCACCAATGAGCGTTTTTCGATCTCGTTTTCTCGTCTCTCGACATCTCCATCTCTCTCTCTCTTGAGTAATTAATACTGAAGCAACAGGAAGTGTAACCGTTGCATCTCCCATCGATGGCCCTGAATCAAACTGTTGTACATTTGCATCTTACATTTGCGATGGCGAGTAATTATTCCTCGCATCTTTCAACGGTTTTTCGGTGATCGCACCTGGACTTGCGACCGTTTTTAATCGCAAGTAAGTACGTTGTTTTGTAAAGAGTTCAGTTTGAATGTTTATTTTTAACTCTCTGCGGATTGGATTTTAAAGACACAATTGATGTTTTAATTGTGAATAAATTTAAATCTATAAAAGAATAAAAAAAAATACAATTCTAATAAATTTCTATGATAATAGGAACTTATTGTTAAAGCTTTTACCAATATATAAGAATTTTTTCAGATTTTTATACAATCTGTAGAACAATATAAAAATCTGAAAGTCGAAGTTCGTAAATCTTGGAGAAGATTTCTCTCGAAGAGTGAAAATTTCACTTTGTTAACGGAAAATTAATATTAATCATTTGTCGAAACAATTTCTAAAGAGCAATATCTTAAACAGTTATTAATTCACCTGCAGTGTAAAAGAAAACAATAGAAAAGCTAAATTATATTTGATTAAAAATTTTTCAAACAGCGGATTCTCTTTGGAGTAATCGATGCTTGTTGAGAAAGCTTATCTTGAATGACTTGTGAATCAATTTAATTCTCATCTCACGGTTAAACGAGCGAATTTGAACGTGATTGCGGTGGTTACGAGGTTACAGTAATCGTTTGAAACTGTCTGTTCTGAGTTTCTGGAAACACAGTCGAACGAAATTTTAATCAATAGATTCTTCACAGCGATTACAATGTGCAGACAGAAGTTCTAATTTCTGAGAAACGATTCGACTACATTTAGCAATCGATGGCAAATAGTAGGTTCCCACTTCGCGTAATCGTTGTGAATTCAGAAGTCATTGCTTCGGAATTGCTAGTCTCACTTGACGGACAAACCTCTTTAAATTAATGATCGGTTCGTTTCCTTTCGCGAGACGATTCTTAATTTCAGTCATTTCGGTTTTGTTATTAATCTGTTACGAGACTTCTTCAACAAATGCAGTCAATTTTTCAGGTGAGAATTATATCAATGTTCAATGAGGATGTTATACATTGTTACATAAAACATACATTAAAAATTAATAAATTGGCGGAGTTTTTTATTTTAGATTAATTCGTATGTTTGATAAAATGTTAATTTTGAAGATATTTAAAAAAATTTTTTGTGATTAGAACTTTGCGTGAATTAATACGAATAAATATACAGGCAGTATTAATCCTTTGTTAATCCTACGAATTTGCAACATTTTATAGCTGTACAACTAGTCTTAAAAGAACGAATTCTACAGTGCTGCCACTCGTCCGTAAAAAAAGTTGTAACACCACACTTTCCATACATAAAAGTCTTTAGTATCTTTCGAGTCTTCGGGATATAAAATAAATTTAAACCTGTGTAAATTTACACCTGTATATCAGCAGAAGTATTTTTTTTCACCGAATCGTGAGAAAAGTGGGATTTTCTCTCTCCATTTCATTATAAAATGTGTGTGTTTTAAAGAATATAAAGCCTATTCTACAATGTGCTTTTTGTTTCCAGTTTTTTGCTTTTTGCTATTTTTATATTTTATCTTTTTGCCTCTTATCCTGTTTTTGCTTTTTTTTCAAAGTTATGTTAATTTTTCGAGCGATAGAAAACAAAAACAGGATAAGAGGCAAAAAAATTAGATGTAAAGAATAGCAAAAAGCAAGAAACAAAAAGCACATTGTAGAATAGATTTAAGAATATAAAGGCGACATTGCGAACAAAAATGAACTATTCTAAGTGTAAGAAACTTAAAGTGTTTCGATTTTACCGCTCCCCTCTCTTAACAATTACATAACCAGTAAGTAACGCTTTAATACACGAATACTCGAAATACCACATTGAAAATTAAATTAAGTTCATTTGTATTATAGAAGTGAAAAAAAAATTATTCTTACTGCAAGGTTAATCATTCAAAGTTGTTTCACACTTATCTCCACTTTCTGAGAATTAAACTTATCGATCATTTAATCGTTTATCAGTTTATTTCTACTCTCGTAGTCAAAGCAAATGATGTAATGTAACAAATAGGATCGATGTCGGATCTTGATCACTTAATGTTTCAGCAGGAAGGAGATGGTCCGTTTGATGGCTGATTGTGCTACATAGAGATTAAGTTGTCTCACGATATCGGAGCGGCTCCTTTGAATAAGAACGTAATCGTATACAAGAAGAACATTGAGAGATAGAACATTGTGAGAAGGAGATCGGATACAAAGATCAAAGGGACTCGAAATCTAAAGGGTCATAAAGAAAGTCATTTTCCGAGAGCGTAATCTTTCTTTTTAATTAGTTGCCGATAGGCTTTTAGATAAGATAGGCGGATCTTGTAATTAAATTCTCAGTTGAATGTTGCTACCGGAGATATGCATTTATCAAAATATTCTCTCGAGTCTCATATAAGATTATTATATAAGGATTTTATAAATTATAAACCTTTTTAAAAAGAGATAAACATTCTATTTTTTTTTAATGTTAACTGTTACAGGTTATTCTAATATATAATTTATTATTTATATTTATTTTATTATACTTTATTCCGCGTATGAAAGACTGCAGTGACATATTCTCTATCTTACAAGATAAAATACAGATAACTTCTAAGTAAAAACTTTTATTTTACTCCTATCTCCACCATTTCAGATATCTCTCATTTATTATGCAGTGTCGATTACCTGAAGTAATTTAATTCCAAAAACCTGATGTCATTGGCCAACGGCAATAACAGTCGGTCCCACACTTTCGATACGGAAACGACGTCGCGACGTCTCATCAGCGTCAACTGTAAATCATGTAAATCATGAAAAACGACGGTTTTACAAACGGCAACGGCCGCCCAATCTCAATCTGACTGCCGGCGCGGCCGATTTCGAAGTTGTTAAACTCATTTCCTCGCGGCACCATCCTCGACGACTTTCACCTCATCGGCCAGATTGAGCAGTAAAGCCTGTCAGCCTTATGTAAGCTCGATCGCGGGCGCAGGCACTCCGTCTCAACAGCACGAGCTCGATTAATCGCCGTGAGCCCGTCCGTTGTATCGGCCTTCCACAAATCGACCACGTTGGGCGTATGACAAGGAGCTTGTTGGTGATAAACGCGATTTTTCTTACATAAGTACTCAATATTCAGCGCACTATAAACCGTAAATGGAAATATAATTAATTTAAAATTGATATTTTAAAATATATTGTACAGTCAATGAGAGAGTGTGTGAGAGAGAGAGAGAGAGAATAAATATGCAACAGATAAATATTCATTCATGCGATCAATTTTTTAAGATAATTGTTGAATCCTTATAACAGCAAAAAATGCATTAAAATGCAAATTAATTGGAAAAACGTAGCATGTATTCTTATAAGAATGATTTTGTTGAAATATCTAATAATTTAGCTAATAAATATAGATTTGAAAATAATTTTGTTTGAATTATAGAAATAATTATGTTCAAACTAAACGCTAGAAAGTTAAAACTTTTGGCAGTATTGTCATCAACATTTGAGAATTCTACATATTTATTTTGATGGTTCAAGAAAATTGTTTTTAAATTTATATTTAACTAAATTTTCAGATATTTCAGCAAAACCTTTTTCTTTCCGATAACACTTGTATGAACTAAATTAGCGATTAAATTGCTTATAAGATATTATGACATTGTATTGCTGACGTTTGTATACGTAACACAGGCGAGCGCTGTGTTACTTCAATCGATAGGAAATTGACGTAGTTGTTTGATATTTCACATACTCGAACGTAGCGATAACTTCCCCGTCCATTCATGCAATTCACTCAGAACGGAAGGTGATTGTTTCGTCGCGTGATAAGCGTCTCTGGAATTCCGGGTGAGTGTTTGGACTGCGTTACTCAGCTCAATGAAATGCTGTCTGCGTCAGGGTGAACTGCGGCTACCGATGTTGTTTTACTCGTACCAGCGGCAAACGCATTGAAAGTGCTCGTATCGTTGAAAGATACGTGACTGACACTCGCCTGAAGCGACTGACGTGTCGAAACGAGAACTAGTTCTAGATAGAAAAGGTTCAACGACACGTATCCTATCTCTGACAATTATTATTGAAGGTACGAGATAGTCCTTAATTCTATGAAAGATTGTAATTCACGTATTAACATTAGGGAAAAAAGATTAACACTGGTAATTAAAGGCTCGTTTAATGCCTCGTGGCAATCTACGAGGATCAGTATATCCGCATAAAAAGATTTCCGCAGCTGGCACGTAAGGCGTGTACGTCACGAATGCGGCTTCAACATTGTAGCATGTGAAAAACGATGAGAGTTATTACTAGCCAGGCGTAAAAGGTAACTCTTGATCCTACATTAGCCCAGCGGTAAGCCAAGCTCGGGGGAGGGGAAGTACGAGAAGAGTGACGAAGCAAGCGAAGAAGTGGAAAACTTCGCGGCCTTAATTACGATTGGACGTATACTCTGTCTGCGGAATCCGCAGAATATACATAGCCGACACGTAAGATGATTTTAAAGCATGCCACTATTTTATATAGCGAAGCACACGTTCGAGATCCGTAGCGAATTAACATCAGCATAATAATTATCCTGCCCATATCGAAGAATATCATATCGAAGTTTTTGCGTTTACACTTTTCTGGAACTTTTGTGTTTTTCGATTTAATTGTAAATACCAAGATAAATTACAGCCTTGGCCATAAATATGAAGCACTCTTGCAAAACAACGTAAACGTTGTATATCTAACAAAAAATAAGACAATTCTAGTGAAAAAAGTTATTTTTATAACAATTTTAATATTTTTCAAAATTTACTTAATCAGACTCTATAGCGAATCTGATTAACAGTTTTTATAAATTATAATTCAATTTATTGCCATATCATGTACAAAAATAAAACGTTTCAACTTCTTTAGTCTTCTTCAGTTACTCACATAAAATCAGTATTTCTTTTGTGCCCATTTTAACTCAATGTAATTTAATTTTAATCTTGATTCAACTCATCATCTTTTGCTAGTTCTACATGGAGAGAATTTCTTAAAAATTTACTCTGAAAATATATAGTAGTTGTATAATATAATATTTAAAAAATTTTTTACCATGTATAATATACTTCAGTAAAATTAATTAAGCTTATTTTATATTTTATTATGAGTTTTATTGATGAATGAGAGAAATTTACATAATATTCTTCGAAATACAATGTTGTCTTAAGACTCACATTTTTAGGATAAATTCTAAAAAAAATTTTCTCCGTATAAGAATTAGAAAAAGATGAAGATCAGTCGAATCGAAATTAAAATTAATCTACATTGATAGAGAAACGGATATTCGTCCTATATTTTGTTAATTCATTTTTTGCTCTTGTCGCCGTCAAGAAAATGCAAGAAATTGAGGGTATTTTATAAGGCTGTATATCAAACTAAATATTTTCGGGTGAAACACTCGCAGAGTGTTCTTCCCTCAATGAGACAGCAAACAGAGAAAATCAGACGTGTACCATTAATAACTGGTGGTTTCACAGAAGTGTCACTTTCATTTTACAGCCTTTCTTAAATGAACGTAATCGCGTACAGTGACTTTCAATGAGACAAGCTGGTAACAACGCTCTCGAGGAGAGCTTCATTCGCACTTTCTCTCGTCCGTGGAAACATGAAGTTTCGCATAATCGTTGCGACTGTTTCGCCCGATAAAAATTACAGTCTAAGCTTTGAAGACTCGCGCGGTAGTACTTCGAGATTAATAACTTGCCGATTTTTGACTTCATCGCGCGCGTAGTATAATTATTCAAATTGTAGCGCAAGGGTATTCTCCCGCGGTAGATTCTGCTCGAGGAGCAGACGTGAAGAAGACGTAGAAGAAGTTTGGTAAAAAGACAGAAAAGTAACGGACATTGCCGCCGGCGACCGACGTTAGAATAATGTAGGCAGCGTGCGACGTAAACACTATGCACAGAGTGGCACAAGTGAGACGGGAATCGTGATGCGACCGCGAGAAGGATGCACAATGAAGGCAAGATGAAGATAAACAGTGAAAAATGCCTCCTCGCAAAATACAGGCGAGATTGTGCCACCTTGCGCAGACTCCGCGCGTAACTCCGCGCGAAATGAAATAAGAAACACGCGACGAAATTGCAGAAGCTCGAAGTAATCGCGACATGCGAAAATAAACGGACGTGATTCTGATTTCTTCCATGATGGAGGTTCTTTGAGGCGCCGAAAGTGTCGGCGAATTGCACGATACGAGATGTAGACAGGCTTTATTAATCATGACGTGCATCCCGCTGCTGATAATTAGATGGGTCTGATGTATTCGTTGGAACCTGAATTTCGCTTTTAACCATGTAACTGATATCGTTGTTAATTTTATGCTAAATGCAAGCACGTAATAGGAGTGGTAATGAGACGGTTAAAAAGACACTCTGCAGACTTTTGCCTAAAGAGATGCGAAAAGGTAAAACCAAATGCGAGGACGCTTTCATAAGATTTGAATCTTGTCTCCATTCAACGTAATTTGTGTGCGTGCGCAAAAGTCATAAAATCATGCTCTGAATATAATGAAACGCATAATTCGAAATTTATGATCGGCCAGCGGAATACTTGAAGGATGTTATCGCGATCCGCTTTTGCAATTTATTTTATTTTGTGATTTAGATCTCTGCGCTCCGCCACTCTCTAACTTTATAATGGTCTTTAATATTCAGACTTGACATTATTTAATGCAATGAGGAATTATTGAAGCAAGGCTAAATATCAGAAATGTAAAGGGAAAAAAACGAAGAGAGAAAAAATGTAATACGATATACGATTTTCTTTTATGTACAGAAAATGCAGTATGCGGGCAAAAACGATCTTTCGTTGTAATGAGAACACTTATTTACATCAACGTTGTTTTAATAGCTACGATTCTTACAAATTTTATTGAGTTGCAATAATGTCGTCAAGGTTGCAGCTGGCATCAAAACATATTATTAGCAGTGCTTTCGTTAAATACTTTAATTTGTGAAGTTATACTCAATTATCTGTTGACAACAAGAAACGATACAATATTATTTTCGCCTCATATCAGAATAATTTGTTAATTTTATTTATGAAGATTATATTAATATTATACATTATATTTAAATATACAACGTAGATAAGAAATTATATTAAATTTACGTACAAATTATATCTTTATGCTATAAAGTTCGTTGTTTATTTAATTTCTTATTCTATGAACAGTATTAATCGTCGATTCTTATATTAAAAATCGTTTAAATAGTCTTTTAAGATGTTATGAATCAGTCAGAGATTATATGTATTATCTTAAGAATTAAGTCATTATTTAAATGGTCTTGAAATAAGAATGACTTATGGATACCGGTCTATAAATTATTTGTGAGATAAAAGATTTTTGACGTTGGAAAATATATTCCCATTAGCAGAAAATAAATTTTTATAAAGTAGTTTATAGTAGTTTATATTTCAAATCTGATATATTAATACATAAATTTATTGAATTTTAAATTTAACTTCACACGCGATTATCTAATCTAATAATAACTTTCCATTATACGTAAAACAATAATGGCACGTTCTACGCGAATTTTTTAAATAACAATGCTTACGTAAAATCATCAGGAAACATTTCTTTATCCATATATAGCTGTCTCGTCGCGATCATTCAATTCCATTACAAAAAGAGTATTAATATATTACCACGGTATATTATACCGGTTTCGCGACCTACTCCAAGGATACCGGCGTAATTCGCCACGAGAACGAGCTCACGAAGAAGAAGAAGAAACATGGTAGCTGCGAAGGAAAAACGGAAAGAGAGAACGACGTGGAAGGCTCCCTCAACAACGCCGTCGGCGTTATAGGGTGCCTGCAAGATGCGGACAACAATGTGGCCCGTGCTGCGTACAATAGCCTTCGCATTATGTGCACAACGCGGCGATGGGGCAGCGCTAAGGTTACATTACTGGCTGGTTGCCTCTTCCTCTCACAAAGAGGACCTCACGGCACACAATGAGATCAGTGAGGAAGAACACGCCCGTGCGTGTGTACGCGCCCCGCACACGCACGCAATACGCCACGCTCGTATATACGCCGACCTAGCGATGGGGTGAAACTGGTGTCGTGGGCTGGAGAACTCTGTTGGCGACAAATGCACGAAGATAATATATATTCTAATACTTCAAATAATCAGACATTCAAATAATCATATTACATGAATAAAACAGTTCCCTTGGAGTAATTACAATAATAGAGATCAATCTTTCTTAAAAATAAATTCTTAACTCTAATCGGCGAGTCCAGTATGGTGTGAAAAATTATTCATAATAAATCCACAACTTTACATGATTTTAAATTATGTCACTTTATTCCTGGGATTTTGTCCTTTGACTATTAAAATAAAAAAAAAAGTTTGATGTTAATTGTGATGCAAACATGCATTAATTTGAAGTATACTAAATCCCAATTAATTTACTGGAAGGAAATGTGTGTTACTTGATACTATTAAACTCAACATATATATTGAGATTTAGTAACTGTTTTCAGTGTACTCACCCTAGGTATACTTATCATTTCCTTCGCTTACAAGAATCACTAAATGTTCAGGTTTAATTCGAAGAAATTCTGCCGATCGATCGGCAGAAGCAAAGCTTGCGCGAGGATTCCCGCTCGATCCCATCGCTGCGCGCACCGCATGCGGTCCGTTGCAACGCGTGTTTCCACCGTGTGGTGGGGTCGGCTTCCAGGCCTGAGAACATTCCCACGTTCCGTAGCACGAGCCAAGAGTGTACAACCGGAAGAATTTCGGAGGCGAGGCTACCCATTCTGCGTCGAGGAGGAAAGAGACGGATGGAACCTCGCGAGTAAAAGGATGGAAAGAAATGATGGACGACTATGAAAAGGGAGGGATTGAGGATAGGGGAACATGGTAAACGGGGAGAGAAGAGGCCGCCGCTTCTTTACGAAGTAAAGGTCTGTTCCGCGGAAGTGTTCCGACGCGCCGACGAATTAGCATCGAAGACCTCGTATCTTCCTCTGTGTCGATAGACGGACTGGGAAGGAGCGCGAAGAGGCTCGGGCACGTCGAAGCGAAGCACGAGGAGGTCGAGGAGCGTCGAGAAAATCCCCTTGAAGAGAGTTTGGATCTGGTAAATATTACTGTAGTTCGAAGTGATGGCATCGAGGATTGTTGCTTTAGCCTGGGGAAAATACATTGATCGTTTATTTGTACTGCTTTGCTTTATACGGAGAAGGCAGAGAATAAACTCTGAGCTGTTATAATTCACGTTACTTCAGTAATACCGATTGATAATAAATTATAAGTAATGTTTAAACAAGCCCGTTGGCTTGATTATTTCCTAGAATATCTTTCTATATTTTTTTACAAGACGCGGCCGATTATCGTTGTATATTTCTTGCACACCGCTCTGTGATATATTTAACTAATAATAAGAGATAATCAATGTTTCTTTAGTTAGAAAATTGTCGATTAATCGCTATTTGCGTGAAGACTGCGGCTATTGTTAGTGATTATTTAACTCGCGCGATAATGCAACTGTGATTTTATAAACTTATTGTTACCTTTTTTCTCTTTGTTAACACGTTATTTCTCTCGCATTAATATTATCAACATTTTTTATATTAAATAATTAAATTGATATTTTATGTGTAGGTTTTAATTTAATCGTAACTTGCTTTAACGTAGTCAAAAAAGTAAGTTATAAAGCTACTAGAAAAATTAGCGATTAAAAAAATACTATATTGCACATTACAAAAAATTAAATTACAAGTTAATATTATACGTATTCTAATTATTAACATTATCATGTACTATCTAATCGTAATAATAATTATCCCTCTATCGCTCATACATGCATCAACGTTATACTTAATTAACGTCACGTCGATCTTTCGCTTATCGCGCTTATTAAACCAATCGGATCGATAAAATATCAGATACGGGACTTCCCGAATGTTGAAAAAAATTTCGGAAACCTTATAATTTGACCATCTCGCAGCTGATTAATATGCTTGACAACCTGTTATACAACCAAAATGTCGACTTAACGGTCGCGTGTAATGTTAACGCGAGTCACGATGAATCTCGACGTATCTCTTCCTTTCTTTTTTTTTATTCTCTCCCCCCTCTTTTTCTCTCCCTCGCTCTTGAGGTCAAGACTTCCTCGATCTCTCGATGAAGGAAGCGCACGATTTGCTGCGGACCGACCGACGAGTGCACAAAAAATCCATCATACCCAGAAACGAATTACATACTTCATCGTCGGGGATCACGTAAGGACGCGTTCTCGCCGCGAGAATATCAACGTTCACTTCATTCGCCGCCGATGGTGAGCGGGCGTAACAAGTTGTTAACGTGGGGCAAATAATATGTACCCGGTGTCCCGGCGGTAGCGCCGCATCGGCGCGGATAACGCTCGTTTCGTCGGGGCTTTAACTGGCGTACGCGCGTACCGCCGCATCCGGCTTGTATGACCAATCAATGTAATTATCCTACCGGTCTTCTACCGGCGCGCGGTCGCTTCTGCCTTATTTTCGTCCGTCGACGCACGTACTTACCGCGCAGAAACTATGATTCAAGAGGGGAATTGATAATGATAAATAAGACGTAGGAAAAGAGGGAGAAAGAGAGATAGAGATGATAGAGTTTGGATCGAGAGGGAAGAGACACGTAATGTGGAGCGTGTTCAGACAAATAGAATGCGAAGATACCCTCTAAATGGTAAGGTTGGGGTTGAGTACGATTTTTACGGCTTCGTCATTCAAAGCGTTTTTTATTTTACTGCTACTATTTAAAATCTATTAAAAAGTTAGTTAACTTTATTGTATGTATTTATCAATAAATAAGCAGGGAAAAAAATTTTGTGTTATTATTTTTTAACTTATTTTGTATATTAAATTAAAAAAGACTGGATCCGAATATATATTCCGAAAGTCCATCTTGCTAGAAAGTTAATAATAAATACGTGACACACGCATGGACTAACGAAATTGCTCAAGCATATCTAGAAGTCTGGCACTTTGCCAGCATAAGATATATGTCGCGAGCGTTTTGAGACTGTTTCGTTGAAACACTCTTGTATCGCAGTTAAATGTCAACGAGAGAAGTGTTTCGATCTGTATCATTGTGCAGTACGGAAACGAAGATATGCGAATTGCTGAAAAAACCGATGTAAGACAAATATTATCTAAAAAATGTCATAGAATTACGATGTATTTTACTTATATATTTTTATATTATTTTTTGCTATAAAATACTAAGAGAATAATATTTAATGATATCTCGTTTAAAAGGGAATTGAAGAGAGTAAATAGACTTTGTTATTACGATAGACTATTTTAAAATATTATCTTTATAACAGAGTTATACATTTATAACTGCGTTATATATTTTTTTATTATTTCTCATTGTTAAATACTGAATAATATTCAGTAATCTCGTTCAAAAGAGTGAAAGAGAAAAAGTGGACGTGGTTCTAAAATTTCGTTCTAAAGTTCTTCTTTCTTTAATCTTCTTTCTTTAAGTTTTTTCTTTATATTATCTCTTTGTTGAAGAATGTTAAGGATGAATCACTTTTTAAAATCGAAAACTTATCTCTCACCATATATTCTCACTTACAAAGATATAGCGAACGTCTTCCAAGAGAGTAGGGTTTCTCCTCGAGTTTAAAAAATTCCTGCGACAAAATTCCACTCGTATCAATTTCCATCGCGATCACGAACAAATCGGCGATTAAGCGGCGACTGTACGTCTGAAAAAGCGGATTTTTTCTTTTTCCTTTTATGAAGACGACACATCGTAATATCCGGGTGCGCGCGGATGCCTTCGAAGCTACGTTTAGACCCAAAGGTTCATAAATACTCAACCCACTCAGCCTTGTTTGGGATATCGGCTTCCAAAAGGGCTAAACACCTCGTTAAGTCTCACAAGCGGAGCCCGTCCAAGTCCAAGAATGGGCGGATCATTAAGAACGTACGTTTATAATTCAAAACATCGGCTCCTGGGCTCCCCGCTCCGATTGCACCGGAACCGGTTGTCAAAAACCCTCGAGAGATTCTCTATAGTATCAGACTGATCTCGAGTGGAATATATGCAAAACTCTCTCAAGTTACGCAAATCTTTTAAGAGCAGGAAGAGATCATATGTTAATTATAGTCAAAAATTCAGAAAATACACTGGATAGAAAGGATACGATACACAGGACTTTTTTGTCGCAGAATAGAAAGGTGATTTAACTAACGTCAGAAATTTTTTCCACGTAGAAAGGTGATTTAACTAACGTCAGAATTTTTTTTCCACGTGGAAGAATTTATGGCCAAATCGCGTCCGTTATCTTTCTAGATACAGCTGCCATGTAGAAGATAAAAGAGATTCATTTATGAAGCTTCTTAAGAATTTTTTTCTCAAATAAATTTTTATAACGTTCCCAGCGATTCGTATGACGTAATGCAACAGAGGCAATCTAACAGATGATCTCGTATAATCGCGATGAGAGACAAGAAGCGTGGGCGGGCCGCGTACGTGATGTTTATTTCTATTGTTCCACGCGAAGAGGAACGCGAAATGGTCCAGTCCGCGACACGGCGTTGCCAAGACGTGATTCACTCCGAGGAAGTGCCGGGAGTGTTGCCGACACGCGCGTACACGTGCACCACGTCGGTGGTAATCCAACGTAAATCAACAAGTGTCATGCGCCTCGAGCGCGAACTAACAGCGGTGTTTAGATGTCTCCTATAAATATTGTTTCTTCGATCGAAAACATCGTTATCTTAGTCCGCAGGCACGATCGAATAAACACTCCTCTTACAGACATTTTTCTCTAAATTTTTGTATTTCAATGTATAATAATTGAGCGAAAATGCACACTGAAAGAAAAAATTGGTTGCTGTAACAATTTAGATAGTAAAATATGGCATAGCATTTTTAATCGGCTGCAGCAACCAGTTTTTGATTGTAGCAGCAAATTTTTAGTTGTGTTAGTTTATCCGTGTCAGTATATAATTTCGATTTGCTACAGCTGATTAAAAATACTATGCTATATTTTACTATCTAAATTATTACAGCAACCAATTTTTTCTTTCAGTGCACGATTATAAAGTATACATTTCTTAAGTTCTAAACACAATGCGAGGCAACAGCGATAAGAATAGCAATAGGAGGAATATTATAGAAATAAGCGATATATAATTGTTGCACAATGCTGCGAAAAAAAAATGCCAACCAATCTGATTTCGTGTATAGACTGTAATACATTTTTCCATTCGCTCAAGGTTATAGCACATATAAACAGAATGAAAAATCTGGACGCTGATTGGTAGACTATAAGGCGATAAACACAAATTCCGACTCGTCGGGAATTATCGCTATTCCATCTCTCTCTCTGTATCTCTTATTTCGTGTTTTTAGACATTGATATACATTCCTGTAAATCAATGGATTCCTCTGTTTCTATCGCTGTTGCTACGCATTGTGTTAGGGCTTTAGTTCCAGTTTTTTATTTTCTGATTAAATTCTGATTAAGCTTAATCTGATACTAAAAATTGTATTTTTCTAGAGATAGGTTAATCATTAAAATGGTTTTGTATTGAGTAACTTTTAAAGCTATCTTTTATAGTATTTATTTGCATTATGTACAAAATCAGTTTTATCTATGTGTTATTGAATAAAGGTGTATAATATATTTTCATGCAACAGAAGGCACATCAGTCATTGAAAATTACAAACGATCGGCAAATGATATCTCCAAATGATTCTGAAACCGCGCGAGAAAGTTTATTTTCTCTCGCTATGTTTCAATCTAGCCCATATCCTCGCGAAGCGGCATCCTTCGTAGATTCAATCGCGATAATCTTTACCTCCGGCGCGAGGATCGAGGCTCGCGCGAGTCGTCCTCGTGCTGGTCGCGCGTCGTGGCGTGTGCTCTCCTCTTCTCGCCTCTCGCCCGTGTTTCTCGGCGCGGTTTGGCGCGTCGTGTCGTGCCAAGGCACCGCGTGCAGGTGTGTTCTCGGTGAGCAAAGTGTCCCCTCCCGTGCGCGCGCGCGAGCGCGAGCGAGCGAGCGAGCGTACGTTCGCGCTCTTCGCTCGCAAGGAGGGCCCCCTCCTCCCTTCCTCGGCCCGGCAGGCGTTAAGCGGCACAGAACCTGTGCAGGCCCCAACAGGCCCCCCGATCTGTGGGAACGCTCCGGCCCGCGAGCTTCCCACGATACGCCACGGCTGCTGCTGGCTGGCCGTGCACGCGGGCTGCAGGGTTCAGCATACCGTGCCCCTCGGACCCCTCCGTCACCCAGCTGTGGGGCGCAGGACGACGGCGGCACGGGTGGGGCATCACGCGGCATATAAATAACGGGTTGTACCCTACCAGCGCTTCAGAACCGTCACGAATACGTACGGACTCAGACGCACTCTCGGCACTCCGAGAACAGTGAGAACAGTACTATTCGAATAGAGAATAATATATAAACGTCGAACGTTTTCGATTGTGCTTTCGATTTCCAACTATTTCCGATTGGGAGATATACGTTAACAAGAGAGCACCGCGGATTCCCCCTAAATCCTTGATCGGATCGTCAATCGGTGATTCGGTCCGGGGATCAACGCAGGACATCCGCAGAAGAATCCACTCTCCCTGGACTCAGTTATCCCTTGTTTTGTGTGACCAGTGACAATATAAAGTGTGATCATGTCACCGCACACGGGTTACACGCCGGTCAGCGGTATGGAGTACGAGGAACCAGTGTCGCGCACTTATCAATACCGCAAGGTGATGAAGCCGATGCTGGAACGCAAGCGACGTGCCCGTATCAATCGTTGCTTGGACGAGCTGAAGGATCTGATGGTGACCGCACTGCAGGCCGAGGGTGAGAACGTGGCGAAGTTGGAAAAGGCAGACATCCTTGAGTTGACGGTGCGTCATCTTCACACGTTACGCGCCGCCAGGAGACTCACACTCACGCCGGAGAACAGCTACGCCGACCGATTCCGCGATGGCTTTACCCAGTGCGCCCAGGAGGTGTCAACCTTCCTGTCAACGCCGGTCGCTGCAGCGGTGCATCCCGCCGCGGGTGCCCAACTCATGCGACACCTCGGTGGCTGCCTTCGACGACTGGAGGGTCCAGCTGGTACCAAGCATACCCTGCCGGCAACCTCGGCAGCTGCGACGAAGACGACTCAAGCGCCGACGGGCCAGACGAACGTGACCCAGAACGTGTACACTCCTCCGCAGAGCCCTGTCAGTGTCGCGAGCTCCTCCGGTGAGTCTTCGGAGTCTTCCAACGCAGTCTGGAGACCCTGGTGATGAGGCAATCAAACGACAACGAAACGAACCATCCTGAGATCTCCGGAGCGGACGTTCGAAATGATCAAGACGGACAATCCAATGACGAAGGATCCTTCCGCTGAATGGCATCGCGAGGAGGAAAACGACGAATCGCTGTCTTCCAAAAGAAACTTTTGCGAAGCCTCATTGAGAATTCTTTGAGAACTTTTACTTCTTTACGCGGTTTACTTGGTCGCATTGTACATAGGTGATTAAAGCTTTAAGTGACGTCTGTGATAGGGTTCCAATTTGTACCTGAGATGACTATTTTCTTGTAAAACATAGCGACTATTATATAGATGTTAACTTGTTATGTTTAAGAACTTTTTTCGACGTAAAGTCATCCGGCGTCTCTGTTGAGATCGTCGGGCAGTATCATCATCATCATCAATAAACATCTTGTTTCAATGATAAATGATATCGAATCACCACCCACAATGTATTCCGCATCCTTCTCTTCTTTATTAATCTTCTTATAACGACGGAATCGTAGATATATGAAAGGCTATATGACACAGCGAAAAGTGTTACTTCAAAAAATACATTCCTATTTATATTATAGAATTCAAATTCATAACTTCATATCACGAAATTTAATATATCTATTTGTGCAAATTAATTGTAAATTAATTAAATGAAAAAATAAAAAGAAAAGATTATATATATCTATTGCAACTTTTTTAATGATTTAATAATAAATTAATGTTTACATTCAAGCTAATGATAATAGTGAAAGAATCAATACATAGAATCAATACAAAGATAATACAATATATTTTAAAATGTAAAAAAAGAAAAGGTTTGAGATTGACATTTATTCTGATGATTTATTAATTCAATTATTTATTAATTTATTTAAGAAGCATTTTGTAGAATATATGCAAAAATAATTTGAATAATTAAACATAGTTATAGATTTTACTCGATTCGAATGGATTTAATTAATCTTGTATTTTATTATTAAATTTGGAAAGTAATCCAAATTGGATATTACATTATATCGTAAATCGTATATTGCGATTAAAAAATTTAATATTTGTGCAAATTATAAGTTAATTAAACGAAGGAAAAAAAAGTCTGTTAAAACTGTTATTGATAATAGCAAAAGAGTCATTAAATATATTTCGAGATAAAAAAAGAAGGAAGAATTGATAGTCATATTTATCGATTCGTTTCAATTAGATATTTAATTATTAATTTATTTAAAAGCATTTAGCAGCATATACAAAAATAATCCGCATAGTTTATAATTAGCAACAGCTCGATTTGAACGGATTTATTTAATCATCCTTTACTAATAAATTTTGACAATAATGATCGAGATTAAATATATATCGCAGTAAATCGAATCATTTTCGCGATTAAAATTCGTGCACTTTGAAATGATTTAAACATAAAATAATTAAAATTTTATTCGTTAATTTTATTTGATCGCTCTTTTTCATAACTGCATTTTTTCTAATACTAATTTATTTTTTGTTAGCTTGAATTTGCTCCTAAAATTTTATTATGCTACTAAGCTTCTTTTGAATTTTTAATAATATAAGCTAGCTTTGAACTCTACATACTTCTCATTTGACAATTGCATTTATCAACAAATATTCGGCACACTGCTTTCCCCGGTGATAGCTGATTTAGTACAAGATTGGTTTCATACAAGAGGAATTTGGAGAGGGAGGTTCTTGAGACACTAGATTTTGATATTCGATTCTTCTACAAATACGTTGATGACATAATTATGGTAGTACCGACAACAATGATAAATATACTTGACAAATTTAATCTACTCTCCGAGATTACAATTTACACTTGAAGTGGGTACTGATAGAATTAAATTTCTTGATACCACGATCATTATCTCTAACAACATAATAAAATTTGATTGATATCAAAAACCAACATTTTCGGGAAGATATCTAATTTTTGTGTCCCAACTTCTTTCACAAAAGAAGGACTCGATAATGCTCATTTCCACAAATGGAGAACTTTAATTTCGGTTCTGATCAGTTTACTCTCTATCTTTTTCTGAAGATCTAGTCTAAAGATTAGAAAAAAAAACGAAGAATAAATTGAACCAAAATTAAAGTTAATCTATTGTATTAGGTGTTGGAATTAATTCGTAGCGTTTTTTAATGAAAGAATGTTATTTATTTCACATGAGCATTAAAAAATACATTAATGAAAGTACTTCCCATCACTTGTAAAACGCTACGAATTAATTCCAACACCTAATATATTGGAAATCTAAACGGGCGTCTAAACGGAATGTAAACGGGCAGAACTCCCTTTTTATCAGAGAATTTCATAGAAAAACATCTGGACTTTATCATTAAAGTTCTTCTAGACAATCTGACTATCTTTTAAAATTCATATTTACATGACACTGTTAAAATTCACCATATCTGAAAGAAAAAGTCTCATTAATAAAAAAACTAATACAAAATAAAAAAACAGACAATGAAGATGAAATAAAAAATTCTTGGTTCATCAATATCATTTAATGAATATAATTTTAAAAAATTTAATCATATTACCAAAGATTTATATAAATATGAGACTTTCTTTCTTCAATATAAACAAACTCAATAATATTATAAAAGCTCATAAAGATTCGGTTTTAAAATTGTCTAGGAAGAATGCAAAGATTGTAATACAGCCTAAGTTGGACAAACACTCAGACAACAAACTAAAGACTAGAATAACTGAAGATTAGAATATTCGTGTTCGGTTATTCTATGCTTTCGAGCCATATCAGAAGAAGCACTACTACAAAATCAGTAATAACTGAGCATAGGTTGCATCATGATTTTGATTGCATAATAATAATAATTGAAATTTATCGCGCACATATAATACAGCATTAATTCCCAATAGTTAAATTTATTATAATTATAAGCTTTCTTACAGTTCTTGATTCTAAATGTTAAACTTTTTACATTGGTCATGGAAATTTCTCATTTTTATCTGAAAAACCTGAAAAAGTCAAGGAATTTTAAAATTTATTTTCTGTGACAACCTTGTATAGAATAAAAAATTATCTTTTTTATTCTGGGATATCTTATTTAATTTATATATAAAATAAATCGAGTATGTACGTATTATATGATACATAAATATTCGCGAGATATAACTTTGGAATTTTTGCATTAAATACATCTTATAGGCGCAAAGCTTTATTATAAAATTACTGAAGTTATAAGTACTAGAAAACGTAGTTTGTCATTGAAGGAAAAAGCGAAAAATATGTTTTATATTTCATTATATTTTCATAACTCTTATGTCCATATCCAATTATAAAGGTACGGTCTTGCCACTTCTTGTATCGCCAAAAAATCACGGAAGTTACGGTACAGGGGATGCAACAAGATTAAATCTCTTTAAATTGCACAGCACTGCAACGAAAACGCTACAGCAAGTCACCTTCGGCGCATGCAAAAGACTACAATGTTTGGCCGGCGGCTTTAATCGCGCTATACGACATTGCAAGAAATCGAAAACCGCCTGTCACCTGCCGTAGCCGTCCGAGTACCATACCCGGAGGTGGCGAAACTGACACATGAATATTAATGTGTCTTATGCGACTTAATACGAGAGCTTTCTTGTATCCAAGTCTTAAAACACGATTTAATCAATTTCCCTCATTCTCCACGGGCGTCAGAAACACAATGTCTGTTTCGTACACACACTTCACAGGAAGAGCAATCTTGCTCTCGCTTTTTTTATCAGTTTGACCCAAACCTTGTGGACTAATTTTAGAAATCTCTATTTTTTCTCCGATATTACTTAACATTTATCAGTTTAAAATGAATCGAATGGGTCTTCTTTTTTTTTTTATATGAATTGGAATGAATCATGATCTATTTAAAAAGTAATATTTAAAAAGAGGAATAATCTGCAGAGCGCAAGTGGATGGATTGCTTCAAAAGTCATCCATCAATCGTGGCGATCGATGGGCGCGACGCTTTCACACTTTTTCGAGTCTTCCGTTCTGCTTGTATTTTTAAAGTATCGCGTTAATTTGATTTTACGTAAGTAGGCCACGAAAGAAAATTAACTCTTTCTTCTCTGCGAGTTCCCTGTCTTACTTTCCGATTAATGCACTACCGTGTTCCGGCGACTGCGCGATCGATAACGAGTATTTAATTGCCACACGGTGGCCGGCATATTTACTTAACATGCGTTTCGCGGCGGCGAATTAATTGACAGCTCTCGCTTTTTATATTTAACTGCTGCATGCGCACATCTGCATCTCCTGATGTCTATCATCACGCTTATCCATTTTACGATTTCTGCAGAGTATTCTTCTACCTGTTGTACCTTTCCGTAAACTTATCATTAAAGGGAAAGCATCGTAACTTTAGCTTTACGATTGTTAACAATGAATGTTAACAAGATAAGATGCTTGCAAAGAATTTACTGTAGCATAAATATTTTCCTATCTTGGAAACTACTTTTCTACTCGGAATTCTTATCTTTTATCGTGTTTTACTGGCAATTACGTTCAACAAAATTATCATAATGGAATCACACTTTTTTCTCTATTGAGGAGAAGATTAATTTTTCAAATTGTTTTGCAAATAGAAAATTACGATAAATTTTAGGAAAAAAAAATCCACGAATAAAAAATAAGACAACGAAGTTTTTAGGATAGATATAAATTATAGCAGTATTTTTTTTTTAAATTACCGCTAATCCACATTACTGTCTCTTTAAAAATATCAATCGTACGACAAAATGTATCTATCGTTTCACACGCGAACGGACGTGTACCGACTTCTCATTCAAACACAATGTGCAACAGACAAACACGTTATTCGCATGCGAATGATTACATTCGTAATTATTGGGATGTACAAGCCGCTGGTTGATTCACAAATTTAAATATAACAATAAATGTAACATTGTGTTCAAATTATTAACAAAAATTATTTTTAATAGAATTAGCTAAAGCATATTAAAAGAATTGAATAATCAAAAGAAGCCACTAGAGAATTATTTTTTTATATCTTTGTTTGTCTTTTAAATATAATAAAATAAAATTAAGCATAAGATGCATCAAATTAAAATAGGATACACTAACGCAACACAAATGTTTTAATCATGTATGAAATATTGAAGATATGCTTAGAAAATTGGGAAAATGAACATAGTTGCATAAGATTGTGAAATGCAAGTCGACGTTTGCCGGTAGTTCAAATTTCGACGATCTTTGAATTGACTTATAAATTATCCGTAATGGTCTATCGAAACGTAAATTATTGCTATAATGTAAATATTCCATATACTTATTTTTTCGTGATATTTAACCTCACGATTTCGCAATTACATACCAGCAGACTGTGTTTTTTAAGATCGGTTAAGAAGATATTATTATCTCCATGTTTTTGCGTGCCTTTCTCGAAATATTTTCTCCACAAATTTCCATGCATGCTATAAGGAAATATAATATTAATTCTATTATCAATAAGAATACGAAGAGTATTATCCTTCTAAGAATCTATCATTATGATTTCTCGGCAATTGTAATAATCGCGAATTAATTGTTATGTTTCAGGTGTTTGTGGTCGCATCGTCATAATGCTGGTAGTTGCTGGCGTTTGAACAATACAGATTGGTACGTATCTTTCCTTTTACAAAGCTCCTTCATGATCGTGCACGCGCTATTTTTTAATACGTGTATTAAGATGCTTATGTCATGCATTGATACGATCGCGAAGCATCATTCGATCTAGACAGATCATCTCACTCGCAGCTGCTGTTATGCAGAAATTGTTTAGCGATGTAATTGCCAATGCGATAATAACATTTTATGACTTTATGTTTTACAGCATTCAGTTTTGTGACCTTCAATCTTTATGATTATCATATATTGACGTTGTCTTACTATTATATGATATTATCTGGCATTTTTTATCAAACCAAAGAAGGTCATGAGTTAAGGAATGTAAATTCAACAGATTATCTTTTTTTTTTTTCAAGAAAAATATATTAAATTTTCAAATATTTTTGTCAATACATAATGTCCAAAAATATCCAATGTTTTATAAAAATTTTTTGTGAGACACATATAATTCTCAAAAATAATATTACATCAAATTTTCAAATCAATATTTTTACCAAATACACAGTGACCAAGAATATCCAAAATATTTGTAAGGATTTTTATGAAGTATGTTTCTAAAAAAAATTACATCAAATTTGTAAATTAATATTTTTATAAAATGTACGATGACCAATATCCAAAGTATGTTTTGTAAGATTTTTTGTGATTTTTTTTCCATAATAATTGTGATATAATTTTAAAAAAATTTAAGTAATGATAACATTGTGAAGTTGTTTATGTTGAGTGTTCTGCATTGTGGAGTTACGCATGTTAAATGAATTTGAGATAGAATGCAGCGATAAATTACGGAGAGAAAATTTTCTGACGAAAGTTTTGTTCAAGTTAACATGGTTGCCGGTGAAGTTAAATTTTAATCGAATTTTACGTATTAATCTTGCTGCAACAAGTAAGTTGATTTTATCTGCAATCTCAATTATGCCCTTAAGGTCTGAGGAAACTGATCACTCTTTGTAATCGCAATGAAAATTTCCACAGAAAGCATCTCTTTATAACAATAATAATGATATGATTGCAATATCTCGGTAACTAAGTCGACATATGTATACATGAAGCTCAGCCAATCATAGCAAATTGTAGTTCTTGACAGGCCGTGACATATTCATCTCTAACAATTCCGTTTCTTGGAGATGTTCCGTAGCGGTATTCTGTACCGTATTAACGGTATTCATTGGTACCTTAATTGTTCAAAGACGTCCACATTACGACAGTAGCAAATCAACATGATTCTACGATTACGAATTACGTGATTGCATCGATTCGCTGCTGCCGTTATTTGAAACGAGATTGTTTAAGAGTTAAAGAGATACCGATGTACAAATGTAAAGGATGTTGAATCACTCGAAGTGTCAGAGTTAAATTGCCATGCGTCATGACGAATCCTTTGTTCCCCCCATGTGTTGCAGGCTATTCGAGATGGATGTAATCGTATATAATCAGCACGAAACTAGTAGCATTGCGAGCAGCACTGATGGCGCCGAGACTCAGTACGATGAAGAGAGCGTGCCTGACCTCGATATCGATGGAGATCTGCTGTCGATCGATGGCGACAAACAGAACAAACTGCCCTTCCGTAGAAGCCTATTCGATAATGTGCCACCTTACATCGCCTTCCAGTTGTTTGATAGCAAGACTGGCTCGGCATTGCCGTATGAAATAACGAGACATCTTAAGTGGCACTTAACTACGGTAACACCGATATTAGTGCGTCGCACCGTTGTGAATTCCGGTTATCGGTTAATGAAGAAATGTCGATATTGGTCCGGCACTTGGGGCAAGCACATGAAGTCCATCTCCTACAAAAGTTTGAAGGAATCGCAGAAGGTCAATCATTTTCCCGGCACTTTCCAGATCGGCCGAAAGGATCGGCTCTGGCGCAATCTTAGCCGGATGATGATGAAGTACGGCAAGCGGGAATTCGGCTTCGTGCCACGCACCTATGTGCTACCTCAGGATATGCGTATGTTCCGTCAGGTGTGGGAGAAAAACGGCGGCAAAGAGAAATGGATCATCAAACCTCCGGCGTCCGCTCGCGGTACTGGGATTCGCGTAGTCCACCGCTGGTCCCAAATACCAAAGAAACGCGCCGTCGTCGTGCAGCAATATCTGTCGCGGCCGATGCTAATACGAGGTGCCAAGTTCGATCTGCGACTCTACGTGTTTGTCACCAGCTTTAATCCGCTTAAGGTTTACATATATCCAGATGGCCTTGTACGCTTCGCTTCCGTCAAGTACAACGACGACATTAACTACCTCAGCGATCGTTTCATGCATCTCACCAACTACAGCATCAACAAGACCAGCGCGACTTACACCAGCAACGACTCTGTGGATTCTAGCACCGGTCACAAGTGGACTCTGAAAACCCTGTGGTCCTATCTCGAGCAAGAAAACGTGAATGTTGCCAAGATATGGAAATCGATAAAGGATATTGTTATCAAGACGATGATAGCTGGCGAATCTTCTATCAACACTCTAACGAGAGCCAATACATCTTCGAGGTAAGATTTTTACAATCGTTGAATTTATTTTTTAATAAAATAAATTAATCTTTTATTGTTATGTACATTTGGCGTTAATATTTTTTAGATTTTTACTATTGCAAAGACTAAATGACAAAAAAGTTTAAATATATTGTAATGGCAATTTCTTTTTTAAGATTTTACGGTTAATATAGAATGCTGGTTTTCCTGTGCTGAAATGTAATTAATTTGTTGTCATGTAACTACTTTCATATATTCCACTTAGTATCTTTCTGATGTAATGTATTTTATTAAATTCTAAGGTATTGTTGCTATGAACTTTTTGGCATCGATATTATTTTGGACGAGAACCGAAGACCATGGTTACTCGAGGTGAATATATCGCCCTCTCTACAGTCTTCCTCGCCTCTCGACATCGCGGTCAAGGGGCCCCTCATTAGAAACCTCTTTAATATGGCCGGATACCAACTGCCCACATGCGTACCGGCGGAGGAAGCGGAGAAACTAGCCCAAAGATATCAGTTAGATCCGGTGTGCCAAGATTACAGATTGCACCGAGCTACCCTTAGCTACCAGGAACGTCATAAGCAATCCTTGTATGCGAATTTGAGAAATCGGGAGGACTATCTGGATGAAATAATCGATGATCTTACTCCCGATGATGTGAGACATTTGATTACGTATGAGGACGAGTTAACACAGTTGGGAAATTTCGAAAAGATTTTCCCTACTATCACCAGCTACCAATACTTGCAGTACTTTGATGTTCCAAGATACTACAATATGTTATTTGATGCGTGGGAGGCCAAGTACGGTGATAATCGGGAAGAGGGAATCTCCCGATTGCAAAAGCTGTGTAAGACCAAGTATCATTTAGAACAAGTTTTTTAGATTAATGACGCGCAACCTGCGATTCGCGAGCTGCAAACTGCTCACTTGTGAATTTTTTGTGGTCTGCCGAATCATAGCTAAAAATACAAAATTATTTTTTATTTTTTAACCAACCCAAATGAAATATTATGCAGCCCGCAAAATTTTACCTATTTTTAAAAGTGATCCTTAAAGATGGTTGCGCGTCACTGTTTTAGATAGTAATCTTTTTCTTTTAATATGTCACTTTTCAATGATGGTACATCAAAGAGACGCAGAGCTGCGACGTCGTTCCCGTTATTAACGCCTTATCGTATGGAATCCTTTTTATTTCGCATGCTACGTGCGCTTTGTTGTATACGGGTAAACGTACCATTTCCATGTCCATTGGTTCAGCAAGGACCAAATTCATTATGTGCCTTTTCCCACGGTTGTGCGAATTTACTTTATTGTAATGAAATTTGTCTTTAATAAACAATTTTTCATTAATTAGGCGCGGGATTATTAACATCGCATTATTAATCATTCTTTGCGAATTAATAATCCTTGACCTTCTTTTTCCTGTTTAAAAACAGATTTCTCAAACAAAAATTGTTTATCTAGGAAATAATAAATTTGCAATTATTTTAGAGATACAAGCTTATTTTTATGTTATTATCAAAAAATTATACAAAATTTACATTTAATCTAAAATTTAAAATTTATTTCGTATTATAACTTGTGAATAGTTTTGATTTTAACTTGATATTTTACAAACAGGTTTTACAAGTGGAGATTCAAGATATCAAGCACGTAAAGGTAAGCAAAAAGATTATTTGTTTATTTCTTTTTAACATAATGATTATGTTGTGAAAGATTGTTAAACATATTCGTAAAAACTTTGGACTCGCAAAATTCATTATTCATGAATTTAATAAAATACGGACGTTGCCCTGAATTTATTTCTTCAGTCAATTTAATGCATGTGCCGATATAGTACGAAAAGCTCATTATTGATAAAAACTTGTCTTAAATTCAGTGATAAGGAACAAATAAACATGACAGCCCCAAAGAAGGGAGACATTTGCACGAAATACCACGGTGAATTGTTGACAAGTCATCGTACCGAGAACGACGAGAGGTTCGCCTGAATGTTGAACGCCTAATAGCGACTCTTACGAGGGTTGTTCAACCGCAGCGGTAATAAAAACTCAAAGCTGCCGATGAATCTCTTTGTTAGTGTAGCGACCGTACGTAATTTCCAGCAACAAGAGCAAAGTTGCCTAACACCTGCTCTGGTGGCACAGAAAAATGACTCCTCGCCTTATCTTCTCTTTGACTTATCATCTAAATTCATAAAATTCTAATTAATAAATAACAATATATGTGTTTAAAAAATGATTTTAATAAAATGTAAAAAATTAGGGCCTTATGTCTATTTCTATTAATTTTAATCTTAGTCTAATTTATTTATCTTTTTTAATTCTTGAAATTAGACAAAAATAAAAAGTAAATTAAACCGAGATTAAAGTTAATTTATATTAATAAAATAAACTTAAAAATATCACAAATGATTAATACCGTCTACTTCTACCAATTTAAATTAACTTAATCTCTAGTGTAATTTATCTTTTTCAATTCTTAAAACTAAAAAAAGATAAAAAGTAAGTTAAATTGAGATTAAAATTAATTTTATCAATATAAATTAATAGTAACAAACTTCGGTTTAATTTACTTTTTATCTTTTTCCAATTCTAAGAGTTAGAAAAAGATGATAAATAAATTAAATAGGGGTTAAAGTTAATCTATATTGGTAGAACTGGACATTATTAATGTATTTGCAACATATCTTAAAGTATGTACATTCGAGACTTACAACTGTACGTGGAATCGTCAGTTACAAACAGTCAGATATAATACTGACGATGAGACGAACCGTCCAAGATCTACGCGGTTTCACAGCTGTAACCGCGCCGGGTTTAATAAATCCGTACTGACAATTTAATGTCTCTATTGTGACCGCGACAGTCGGCGGTACCGACAACTGCGCTTGATTAGGTTAATACGAAAGGGGACCAGATTTCTTCGCTTCCGCCCTTTAAATTCAATTACTGGCCGGGTACTCCGTCACTTAAAATATCATATATCAGTTTTGTCCGGAGGAAGTACGATCTGTGATAGAGTGACCAAACCAATTGTCTTCAAAAACGAAGATAAGACAGCGTTTGATTCGCTCAAATCTTCCATCTCGTTAAAGGATAATTATATACCGGTAATCTTATGTCACGATGATTAATGCTCTTAATGGTATTAACCTTTGACATTTTATACACGAATGCAACGGATATATCTTCTTATATGTAGTAAGATAGAACATGTAACTTGCGTCAAATATAAATTATTTTGTAAATATTCGAAGAAAATAACAGTGTATATTGACGTTAAATTTTTGCCAAATTTGTTTTCGATCTTCTTTCTTCGAAAAGAAATTATAAACGCTTCATATATAATAATAATTGATGAAAAATATAATAATTATCTTTCGAACGACATTGACTTCAGACTCCTGGCCTCAAGATTTCGGAGGCAAAATTATTCCAGGGCGATTTACATGGTGCACCGGTCAGGGGACACCCTACCATCGTTTGAAGACAATGGGCTCCGCTCGGTGCCACGACGGTCAACGAATTGATATCGTTATTGTAACGACATAATAGACGTATTTTCTTATTGAGATTGTAGCCCCGCATATGTGTGTGACGTGCGCGCCAAGCCGGCCGGACCCGTCTTTATGAATGTATTCATTCATGCGAGCGGCCGCGTGTGCGTTATGTAACCAACACAACGCAGATAGCACGTAAGGCTAAGGACCCCGTCTCTTCTACGTGAGGACAGATCTCAAGGAGACCCCCGCCGTTGAGAATACGGGACAGGTAGTTACGCACGTTTTTTACGTCGCCATCCATTAACGAGGTTAGAACTCTTTGTCTACCTTCCGTCCGACTTTTCGTCCGAGGCCTCTATCTGACCCAGAAAAAGCGCGAACCATATCCGGAATAATGATTTTTACATCAGTTCCAAGAATCGTGCGTTGAAGCACTTTGGTGCCATTTCAGATGATCAAATCGAAATTATAAAATCGTCTTAATTGAGTCATTAAATCGCACACACATACGAATATACAACGTACGAATTGCGCTTTGTCACTTGATCAAATTGATATGGCGGTTGAATTCCTAATGAAAAGTTATTTCGTGGAAAGGTTCAGAATTTAGTTCGCTTTTATCTAGCGATGAAATTATATGTGAGTTAAAATGTATGCCATTGTTCTATAACGATCTATGCTTACGCAGAGAAAATATAATAGTAGCAACAATAGTAGTAAAAGTGATATACAAGTTCTATATATAAAATTAATGTACATTGTACATAGTTGAATGTATCAATTTATAGTATATTCATAACCATAAAATGTATAGTTTAATCAATTTATTTATTTAATTCTGCATAAAACTTGTACATTGTCTTTACAACTTCTTTTGCTATGTGTCTTTTTCTCTGACAATAAGTGTACTGTAATAAAAACAATATATTTTTATCTCTTATTATTCTATTTTAATATTTTTTTTATTTATAATGAATGAAAAAACATGAGACTGCGAATAATATACTAAATGTAAAAACGACGTGAAGTAATTCGCAACCATCAATGAATAGTGATTCTAATTCTCTCCATGTCGATTAGATGTTTGATCCTTGCTCGTGAACTCCGCGCGTGACGATTGTAAAGTGCGATTACAATATGTCCTCCGCACGTGTGCATAATTAGTGTGTCATTTATCATTGACGCGAGTATAGAGGTGGTCTCGTACGATCATTCAAGGCCATTCTCGGTCCACGAGCCATTCTAATATCTTTACTATACAAATGTAGTTTCGACATTACTATGTATTTAACTGCGGCACGTGTTACATTCCTGTATTACGCAATTATTTACAGAGTTGCATCTCGCGTATTTATGTTTCTCTATCCACATTCATTTGGAGCTGACAGTAAGTCTATTGAACCTCCATTCAGATGTATAAATCTCTATATTAAAAACGTCAAATAATGCAATTTTTTGTTACATCTGCAAATTGGATTATTCTTATTAAAATATACTCAGTATTCATTCTTTTTTTATACAAGTTGTCATTTTAGTTTCTTGAAATTAATTAGTACTTTTTAAGTAATGTAAATTAAACGAGTCTTATAGATTTAGAGCGTCAGTAATTGTATTATGGGTTTTCTACAATAAGTCGATACCTAAGCTTTAAGTCTTAAGTGATAAGAAACTGACCATTATAGTCATTTATTCTTTTCACATTTAACTGTGATTGGTCAATTTCTTATGGCTTAAGACTTAAGTTTAGATAATGACATATTGTAAAAAACCTATTACAAATTTTGATATCAGTTCCGGACCGACGGTTAACAATTATTATGGTCGTCTCCAGACTATTTATTTTTAATTATTTAAAAGAATCAATAATAGCATCAATAATATTGTACAATAATATTGAGCATTTAAGGGCTGCTTTAAAACATTCAAACATATTTATAAGGAGCTGGTTTGTATGGGTTTTCTTAAACCTTATAAATTTTCAGCAAAATTGTCAATATTATATTCATATATATCTATATTTACGCGAAAGATGTCTGACAATAGAAGATGAAAGGCGAGATTACATGTGTCTATTATATAATATATTATCTATTGTTGTGCGCGTATCAATTGCGGATTAACGGCGATTCGTCTTCCATCACTGGTGCACGCGCGAAACTCGCTTGTGCGCTTGAGGAACGTACTCGACCCTGGATAACGACTTAATAAACCGGCAGCCGCCACTGGGGTACGAGCAGGGGGTGGGAGGTACGGGAGGGAAGAAACGGCCGCGGTGCGGGCGGATGCGAGCACGTGGAGCGGCGCGGGGGTTGGGGGCATCGCGGTAGTCAGGTGCGTCGCGTGCCCCCCACCCCCTCCGTCACGTAGCTCCGTCGTGCTTTGTTTTGAGAAGGCTTAAGAGCACCCGTTCCCACGCTTCCGCGCGCGTTCTCCTCCCGTGCCTCGTGTCAAAATTCGTATTCGAGATACGGCCGTCTCTCCCGATTATCTCCCCCGTCCGTCCGTCCATCCATCCGTTTGAAATTTCGATCGCAGTCGAGGATTTATTCCTTCGCGATGCAATCACGTGTGAAGACTGTATCTTGTAGACTATCTGCAACAAGACAATCAGAAATCGTTATTATATATTCAGAGGAAAAAATAATAAACGTATATATTGGGTCATTTAAAAAGTATCCGCGGTTTTTTGTTCAATTTTTGAACGAAAAAACCGCGGATACTTTTTAAATGACCCAATATATAAAATGAAAAAATATAGTAGTGGCAATTATATAGGTGATTAATATACAAATTATTACATTATGTAGAATTTATAAACATAATTGAATAAATTATTTTATAATTGCAATAATTACAACTATATAATAATAAAATAATTTATTTAACTTTGTACATATATTAATTCTACAAAACTTGTGTACTTAGTTACTACTATTTTTTTTCTTTGATAAATAAATTAGCAACGAAAAGGGGACACGTGAAAATGTTGTTTTTGTTTTGATTTTTACAAATCTGGCATATAATTACGCGATCCTGATTTGCATGCAATATGTGTGACGTTAATTTTGTCCAATTTGTTTCAATAAGCTTAGAGATTACGGAGTTATCCGGATTTCGAGTATCTGCAACGGCCGCATGATGTGAAATGTAGATTTTGCGCGCACGCCGCGCTCGTGCGACGCGGCACGTTCTCTTTCAGCGCGATGCCGGTGCGGCTCGTACATACAGATGGGACTATTGTTTCAGCATTACAATAATCTCGGTCGTAACTCCTTCCTCGTTTTCCGCCTCTCATTGTTTCTTTCTTTTTCTCTCCGTCTCTCTCTCTCTCTCTCCGTCTCTCTCTCTCTCTCCCTCTCTCTTTCTCCTTCTCACGTTGGCGCGTGACAGAGTCGCTCCTCCGGTTTTCTCTTGTGCGAGCTGACGTGCACGCGTGATTACAAAGCTACGCATAGGCCGGACGCTCCCTCGAATCACGATGGACTTCCCACATACTTTCACGCCGCGCGCGTAAACCGCTGCCTCCTTTTCCTAACGGCCGACGAATATTGTCACGCAGCCCATTCCCATACATAGATAAGTCGCGCGTGCACGAAGCGTGCGTCGATGATTTCACCGTTTTAGCAGGATAAACTATACACAATAAAAATTTCCTCTACTTGACGGCTACAGTGAAAAAAAAGATTGGCTGCTGCAGCAAATTGGATTGTAAAATATGACATAGCATTTTTTAATCAGCTGCAGCAGCTAATTTTTTATTATAGCAGCCAATTTTGGGTTGTGTTAGTCTATCTGCAATGTTAATATAGAATTTTAATAAGCTAACACAACCAAAAATTGACTGCTGCAATCATTTAAAAATGCTATGCCATATTCAGCCAATCTTTTCTTTCAATGATTTTTATAAATGTACTTTGAATTTCTTATAATTAATTTCTCCTTTTTATAAAAAGGAGAAATGATAGCTAAAAATATTATGGAT
This sequence comes from Acromyrmex echinatior, assembly GCF_024713525.1. Taxonomy (NCBI): domain Eukaryota; kingdom Metazoa; phylum Arthropoda; class Insecta; order Hymenoptera; family Formicidae; genus Acromyrmex; species Acromyrmex echinatior. The sequence continues at coordinate 6,500,075 of NC_141866.1, read as the reverse complement.
GTTACGTTAAAAAACTAAACATGGTAAGACCAATAAAAATTTCTTCTACTTAACGGTTACTTGGATTTTATTCTGTTGCGATAATTGATTTGTACTTTGGATCAAATTTATTGTAATTGATTTTGATAAGTCCTTTTTGTTTTTAAAAAGGAGAAATAGTAACTGAAAATATTATGTGGATATTATGTTAAAAAACTACATGGTAAGACTAAAAATTTTTTCTACTTGATGGTTACTTGAATTCTATTCACAAACTTCTATTTCAAAAATTGATTTTTACCTTGATCAAATTTCTTCAATTGATTTTGACAAGTCCTTTTTGTTTTTAAAAAGGAAAAATAGTAGCTGAAAATATTATGGACGTTACATTAAAAAACTATATGCAAAGATCAATTTATCTGTAGTATCTAAAAATTTTGCTAGATACAGAAAATAATTTTGCTGAATAATCAAAATAATTATATAAGATATTCAAGCATAATAAACAATATATGCTATAAAAAGTTTTGATGTTTTAACAATCAGCTTGATCATCTTTCGTAATTATTTTAATGGTCTCATAAAATTATTCCGATCTCTATCTAGCTAAATTTATAAATTATACTTTAGCAAAACCATTCTTTTCACAGAATAAAATGCGTTATATATTGAAATTGTAATGCAATGTCAATATATAAGTTGCATAAAAATCAGAAATCATTATTTCAATTCAAAGCAATCTATCAGAAGAGTCAAACTTGATGAAATTTAAAAAATTCTAGGACAACGTATAAAAGCATGACTCGTTGCTATAATGGATCTTCTCGCCACACAAGTGGGGAGAGCTTTTCCCCAGAACTGGAGGTACCGTGATATTAGAGCGTACCGGCACGCAGCGCGCGCGTGTATACGCGTGCACACACGTCACGGTGATGCCTAGAGGATTCCTACGGTTTTTCGTTCGGTTCCCACGGCCGGGGTGCGTCAGGTGGCTAGCGCGGGGTGCGCGCAACACCCCCCTTTCTTCACCCCACGACATAGATGTAAACCCGCGGCCAAGAAATCCCGCGTAGGACTCCGCCCCTGCCACCATTTTCGGCATGCATGTTGCACGCGTGTATTCGTGGAGGAATGCCACCCCGGACCCTATTCGCCTCGCTCTTTGCTATTCTTCATTATTCGTGAAAACGACGCCTCGACCCGCGACGATTCACCGCAATTGATGGAGCGATCGAATTGAATTGCAGCATTGTTGTGTCACATGAAAAGCACCTAGACCTTTGGAGAAATCGCTTTTCATTATTTAATATCTTTATTTAATTTTTAGTTGTATTTTTTTCTTATTTTTTTTTTAAATACATTCGTAAATGCGATAACATTTTTTTATCAAAAGATTTTGAGAGTGACAGTTGCGACATTTTTTTCTACATGATTTAAAATACATAAATACTGATATTCGACAATTTATCCGGTTGTCACTAGAACGCGTCACTTCTTGCGCGGGTGTCGTGTCGACCAATTGCGAGTGTATTTTTTTTACGAGCAAACATTTCGGCATTCGCAGACACGTTTTTGCCAGACGGCAACGCGGGGGAGCCGTTCCCACGAGAGTTCAGAAAATAACTGCCGAAGAAATCGTGCAATCGGGTTGCCCATGTCGTTTTATTCTTCCGACTGTTTCGTCTTCAGCAGCCTCTTCTGACGTCACTGACCCAATTTCGTGCATGCCAACAGCACCTTTGTGTTCGTGATCCTGTTAAGTCCCAGCATCCAACCGATATTTGCGCTGGGTGCGAATATCTTTCTTTATGTTCCTCATGTTATGAGTTTTTACGGAAATAATGGACGATAATCATGCGGCTGTTATTCGCACGAATGTTATTTGCAGTTTTTCTAACATATAGTTAAATCCGTTGATATGTATCTCTGTAGAAGTTGGTCAAATTATTCGTTTCTAAATAATTGCGAAACTAGAGATCCTCAAGTAAAAGCTGGATATCATTTAGATAGTTTAAAACTAAATTTTTCATTAGTTCACTATTATTTAGAACGATGTCTAATCTCTTAAAGCTTATATGAAAAAAAACGATTGTACTGATATCTATAAAAATTTAGCTAGATCTGAAAATAATTTTGTTGGACCATTAAAATAATTATGTAGAAATCTCAAGCATGGTGAGCAAAAAGTGTTGACATTCAGCAACCAATTTATTTTGATGACCCAACAAAATTATTTTCAGATCTGTATCTAGCTAAATTTTTAGATACTACTCAGCAAAACCATTCTTTCTATGTCACAAAAAAATGGAAGGCAATAAGCCATACATAAGTGGTAAGGGCCACCCACACACACACACACACACACACACACACACACACACACACACACACACACACACTTTCTATAATGGTAATCACAAGACGTACTGTAAGAATTAGTCAATCACAGTCAACAATTGTAAAAATGTAAGGTCATTCTTTTTAAATTTTCAGGTCTAATTGGCTAATTCGTACGTCTTATAGTTTACAATTGCGGAAAGTGTGTGAGGCGGCCCTAAACAAATCGTCCAATTACAGTAGACATAAGACAATAACATAAATTAAAAGTGTTGATTTACTTACTGCTTAGTTTTTCTATTGTGCCACTGCTTAACCTTTTATCATCACTGTAAAATTGTTATCCTTTGTCCGCAACCTAAGTCTTCAAACTTTAATAGAAATCAAATTTTTATATCGTTCCGAACTGTACAAAAATCTGGAAAAAATGCATACTTGAAAGCTTTAACGAGATTTTACTATCATAGAAGCTGGATTATATTTTACTTATTTTTTTATAGATTTACGTTTATCTACTAGAATTCATAATTAAAATATCGACTGTATCTTCAAAATTCCACGCCGACGGAGGATTAAGATAGAATGATAGAATGAAAGAAGATAGATGAATGATAAGATAGAAGAAATGCATGGATACACTTATCTCGTTCTATCTTAAGCGTTCTATCTTAAGTCTACCATATTTAAGATGTGCCTAATCTCTTGAGGATCTCTAAGCCACCCACGCGGCACCAAAATACGAGCTATCTATTATACATTTTAGCTAACGCTTTCGGCAGTCTTTCCGATAAGTGTGTAAGAGAACGTTACAAACGACCGTTGTCGTTCGCGATTACATCAAAATCCGCTATGTCTCAAGAAGGTATGTCGTTGTCGCGGCAAAGAAAAGGGGATAGGTGGATCGGATTGGCACGGGATTCTTCCCACGTCGTCATCATCGTCGCCATCGTCGTCGAACATCGTTGAAACGTGCTGAAAGCGTGCTGCTCGCGTGGCCGTTACACGAGGACGACAAAGAAGGGAGAAGGATAAGAGCTGGGCCCCGACGATCTTTCTCACGGGCCAGGCAAAGAGAGGGCGTCAGGTGCACGCAGGACCTCCTTCAGGAAATACAACGGTTCCTTACAAGGATTCGCGACTTCTGCCTTCCCACGCTCCTCCAGTTGTAACGACCAGATTCGAGTCCCTTCCTCCTCGCCTCCTTTTCGTCCTTACCCTACGTCCTCGTTTTTTCTCTTTTTTTTTTCTTTGCGCGCGTGACGAACGATTTCGGATCCGTTCGGAGGTCCAGGGCGCATCGAAATGACCGCCCCAATAAGTGTACGTCCGTATGTAAATAATTGCAGGGTGAAGGCATTTGGCCGTGTTAAAGGCATTTTTGTGCCGGGCAAAAAGTTTCCCAATCGCGAAAGGACGAAGTGCGTGACGAAGCTCTCTTTCGTTCGCGATCGCCAGCTATCGGTCGCGGACCATTCGCTCTTAATTAGCCGATTTTTTTTCTTTTATTCGGTTTGCACACGTTTTGCGCAAGCGCAAGCCGTGAATTTATGTGGACAAGGAGAAAGAAAGAAAAACCGAAGAGGAGCGAATGTACTGTTCCGCGAACGAAAAAACGAATAATTAAAAATTTCTCCCTGTCTGATTCAGAAAAAGCGCGAATGCGGTCGTTCGCCCGTGTCGATCGATCGATCCGTCGCTCGTTCCTGGAACAAATCACACGGCGCTGAGATCACAAAAACGCGGATCGATTCGGTCGAGGGAGCGCTCGGCCATGTACGGGCTCGTGGCACTTTATTTGCGTTCGACTCTCACTACCAAAGCGAGACCGTTCCAGTCTGGCGGTCGTCACAGAACCAAGATCCTCGAGAAGACCCACGGAGATATTCAGGATCTGGCTCATGTCTCTCTCATTGTGATCCATGGGAAGAATCCCACAGAGACAGAGCCGCGTTTCTCCGATGACCCCGCTTCGATCATCTGATCCAGGAGTAAGTCACCACGCATTTAGAGTGCGCTGTAAAATTACGCCTCTTAAATTGTATGAAAACTCTTGCGGGAATGCGATAGCTTGACCAAAGCTTGACCCATTTAATTTAATTTAAGAGATTAAATTCTACAATCTACAAATACATCAAAATATGCTTTTAATCGTAGAATACTATAATACATAAAAAGAATGATTTTTCTAAAGTACATAAAAATTTAGTTAGATGCAAGTCTAAAAATAATTTTGTTGAATTAAAATAATTACGAAGCATGCTAAAGCGTAATCGGCTAGGATTTAGGTATCGAACTATGGAAATATAAAGTTACAAGTGAGAATCTACCGAATTTTAAATTTCTTCAAGGTGTTTCGACTAAGAATTCGATAAATATTTGTTCCACCTGTCGTTATCCGTGACTGACACGCCCTCGGATATGTTTGCGCAAACAGTTTTCAAGTCTTATGTAACTTTTAACAAACCTGTAGAAAGAGATAGATTGATTTACATGAAGACTTTAGTGATCCTAAAAACAGTTCGACAAAGAATCCGAACAAATTTATTGCTATGTCCATGTAGAAATTTTTATTAATAATAAAAGATTGTAGAATTCTCTGATTAATAGACATTGGAAGTCCTAATTAATCCTAGAATATTATTGTTACTGAGTCGTACAGTATTACTATTAATGCATAAATTTTACGTACAAAGAAATAGGCTCTTAATTAATGTAACACAATTTTTTAATTTATATTTAACACTTTTAATAACAAAATATTTATAATTTTGATTTTTATATAAACACAAATAACCTAATTATTAATTTAGAAGGAAAGAAAGAATAAGCATACTGTCGAATACAATCTTGAATTGATATAAAATATGTAGTCCATCTATGTATGTGTTTCATACACATAAATGAAATATGTAATACGACAACATACTAACACAAAATTGTTTCAAAAATTAAAATCGATTACCACGCTCTCTGTTATAACACTGATCAGAACCACTGAGTCCAAACTGATATATATATATATATATATATATATATATATATATATATTAGGTGTTGGAATTAATTCGTAGCGTTTTACAAGTGATGGGAAGTACTTTCATTAATGTATTTTTTAATGCTCATGTGAAATAAATAACATTCTTTCATTAAAAAACGCTACGAATTAATTCCAACACCTAATATATAACGAAAAGAATTTTTATTATCCTAGCTTGTAACATGGCAGATTAGATCTCCTAGTAATCACTGAAAATATTTAATGTTCATCTCGCTCAACTGTAAAAACACAGAAAATTAATACACAGAAAAAGCGGTTTTACTGAAGTGCCTAAAAATTTAGCTGGCCTAATATTAGATACATACTGAAAATTATTTTGTTGGACTATCAAAATAATTATGTTAGACGATCAAACTAATGAACAATATTACAAAAAGTTTTGAGATTTTAACAACCAGCTTAAGCATACTTCATAATATTATTTCGATCCAACAAAATTATTTTTAGACCTGTATCTAACTAAATTTTTAGATACTTTAGCAAAACTATTCCTTTTATTTAATATTCTACGATTAAAAGCATTGACGTATTTGTAGATTGTAGGATTTAACCTTAATTTAAATTAAATTCTTATATTAAATTCTTTTTCTCAAACTATCTCATATCTCCGCAAGAGAGTTTTCATGCAATTTAAGGGGCGTAATTTTACAGCGCATCGTAATTGCTTAATGAGGTAAGCAGTTAAGTACGTCGTTCAATTGATTGCCGATCGTATATGAAAATTATATAGCGTTTATTGCTGAATTTCTGCAATACGTCATTTCGTTTATTTGCATAAAACCTTCGATCCCGCCTTCCCAAAATCGTCGGTTAGTTGGTAAAATGCATGAACAGTGCATGCTAGGCACGAGCAAAATTCCACGTTCCGCCCGAGACGCGAACCGTGCATTATCGGAGTCTCTTTTTTCTCTCTCTCTCTCTCTCTCTCTCTCTCTCTCTCTCTCATCCTTTTCCTTCTTTTTCGAAAAGCAGGAAGTGCTGGCGGCCGTAATCTTCTGCATTATAAAGATCGTGAGAGCCGGTCCAAGGTGACGGACGAGCAGCCGTAATCGGAAAGAGATCTCGAGCGAACACCGAGAACCGCGCGACCACGCGTCAGTCACGCCGCTCATGCAAGGTGGAGAAACAGGTTTCCCGGACAGAGAATCCACGTGTGTGAAGCGGGTGGAATTTCTGAATTTCATATCTCATTCTCCATCTATCTTCGCGAACGAGAGAGCAAAGAGGAACGCTTTTAATCGATGCCTGTAATGAGTGCGGCGAAAGATCAGTCGCTCTTCGTAGATTACCGCTCGGGAATTACGGTCTGTACGAGACGATCGAGTGATGGTGAGAGATGCGACGGCTAATTTGGAAAATTAATTAGCGAAATGATAGGTTGCTGAAATCGATAATACATTTTCTATATATATTAAATGAAAGCCGGTCGCTGCCAATCTTAATAATGACGCGCGATTACGTCTTTTTGTCAAGCTGGCGAAGAGGAAAGACGAAAAATTGAGTCTACATTGATCTACATCTCATGTAACACATAAAAAGTCAACAAAAAAAATCAAAATCACTTTGTGTTTTGATTCTTAATGTCAATGATTCAATAAACAGTCAGATTTTGTAATCAACAATCATTATTTTTCATGATGTCAAAATAAAGTCATTTAGATTTTCTCTTGACTCGATGGTGTTCCTTGGGATGTAATACCGGAAAAGTCTCCGTCCACGCGTCGGCCACGCTTCAGGCGTGTTCTGGTACCGACACGATCGTTAGCGGTCGCCTCGAATAGTCGGTTACACGCGGATCAACCCCGGACGATGCCGGGCCCTTACGGATCGTGCGTCTCGTGGGAACGGAACGGCCGTCAGCGCTGGAGCGTTTCAGGAAGCTCTTCGTGTTCCGCTCCCGCGATCACCGTGAAGAAGAGAGCGGGGTTTCCTTTAACAATGTTTCGTGCCCGTCGTCTCGGCGACTCCTCCTTATGCTCTGAATCGCTTCGACGACGCCCACACTCCAATCGGCATCCTCATCGCCCGGGAAAATGGGGACTCGTCGCGCGTGGAGGATTCTTGCGCCAACGGACAGAGACGAGTAGTGGGCCCCGTAATTAACACACGGTGTACCTGTGCGTGATTTTACTTGATTAAAAGTCTCGATCAGTACGTACACTTTCTTTATCTCAATCAGTAATATGGATAATATATTAAAATAATAAAATATTTATTGCTTCAAGGATAAATTCAATGGATATAAAATAGAAGTGCTGCAGAAGTGAGTTTTTTTTGTCTGCCATGTTTCACGTTAAATTTGTTATCAAGTATATCTTTTTTTAACACTTACAAGTTATATGTACAATATTTAATCGCTTTATGTTTAATCACAATCGCAAACAATAAGGTTTACATTGGCGTTTTAATTTGTATATATATTGCATATATATGTATATTTGATTAGTTTTTTAAGATAATAATTACATATTTATTCCAAAAATGTTACACGATTTGCGTTACCTGTATCTTGATATGTCGTTAAATGCTAACATGGTGTGAAGTAACCTGATTAAGTGAACTGCACGAAATATTGACATTTAATACACTGGAAAAAGTCTGATTGCATTAACTAGAATTCTGATTGAAAATGGACAAAGAATTTTCTGTTTGAAATCTATTATAATTCTAGTGTTAAGATAACCAGAATTCTGATTGATTCAGACTCTTCATTTTTAATCAGAAATTTTTCTCAGTGCGATATATTAAGACACGGAGATAATCCACAAATTGCATAATTTCTTTAAACAAAACATCCATAGAAACCTTAAAAATTTATTTAGTAGTTATACATCATTTTTCTATTATCATTATTCTACCGAATCGTTAGTATTCTCACGTTGGTATCTAACATAAAAAAATATACTTTTACAAAATAAAACAAACGAAACAGGTACAAACAAAATTTATCACAATGATGTTTTATTTGTTTGTTGTCGGGAACATTTTATATTGAGATATTAAATAATACTAAAATATATATGTGTTGACCTTATCTTGGCTGGTTTGCGTCGGCGAATGATTAATAACTAAATTACCATCCAAGTTGTAACTATAATGGAAGGCGATTAAGCGGGTTAGCGCACCGAACAGAAATCTCAAACGTAAATAAGTCCGTCCGATCGTGTTGGTCGGTTGCAATTTGTAAAGACGAAACACGCCCACCGTGCTATTAAATACGATCGAGTTAAGGTCTTATCAGATCGCTTGCGCGATCGGTTCCATTCGATAACGTTACTTTGTATCACATTTAATATTGACAGTAAATTATTTCAAGTCATAAACCGATTATGGCTTAATGGAACATGTGACAATTCCGAAACTTTCACCTGCGAAAGTTACTCGTTTTTAGCGAAGGTTGTTAATTACGATCGTAACGCTCTGATTTCGTCTTCGGAAATACTCGATTTCTTTTGAACAGCTGCGACACTCTGCGAGTGAAATGTTTAATTTTTATCGTCTCAAGAGATCCTTATCGAGAATCTTACGAAGATATTTATTCATCATGTATAGTACCTACTGTTTAACTCTCTAGAAACGATATCATCCTGTTATTAAAAAAAAAAAAACAATTTCTATTGATTTTATTTAAACATATTTTGTAAGTGTAAAATTTATTGATATATATATTTATTTCAATATACAAAAATATTAAACACCTTGGTTAAAAATATTAAGCACCTTATCAACCATTATTTAATGTTTTAGTTAAAATCGATTCATGTTGTGAATTTTATCTTTTATCAAGAACTCTTTAAATTTATGTGTTAAAGCCGGTAACTCGGAAATAATACAAGTAAAAGAATTTCAAATAAATAAAAAAATATAGATATCTAATATTCCTCGTCAAAACTATATTCCGTAAAAGATTAATTTTTAGAAATATGTTATATTATTTTAGACAAGTAAATTATAATAGAATTTAAAAATAGAGCAAATATGTATCTCGGTGTAAGTCGTAATAAGCGTTGTATAAAAAACACCTCAGCTCTCCTTCGCCGTGGATGAAAATCGAGCGGTTGACCCCGCATGTGCGTATCCGAAGGTTAATCTGTACGCACGTCGTATCTGACGCGGCTCGTAATTTACGCGCCCCATTTCTTATCGCGCACAACGTGCGTGCCGCAGATTACACGCGAGGCGCATCGCGGGTCCGCGATCCAAATCGCAGAGATGCGAGGGGCGGTGCACGCGGCGTCGTTAACGTTGACGCGCGCAAGGTGGATTCGCGGTCTGACCGTTGCGTCGTTGAAGAGGTTCCTCTACGTTGGATGCAGCGGGGTGTCTTTGTCGGGGAGCCGGGAGATTTCGCCGGGAATGACTCCTGGCGCAGCGGGGATTGCCACGCAATGTTTGTTTCAGTAATGTCCAGGAAATGCGCACGTTGTTAATGGCTGCCTGCAAAAATGACCGAAACGCTCAGCTCTTCCTCTCATTATGGACTCAATGCTTAGACCGAGTAGAATTATCATTTATTATATCCGCGGGGTAAAGCCTTTTATTATTAAGGACACGCATAGCGAAATAAATAATCAGCCGAATCGAAAGCTGGTAATAGGAATGACAAATTTTAAATAAAACGTAAAATGTCGTTAAGAAAATTAATTTGATGACATCGATGTGTTAAATGCTTCATATAATGTTTTTGCTGAAACAGTTTGATATGCTAAAAAGACAGCTGGCATTATGTGTGATTATACTTACGTAATTACATATATAAGTGTTGATTACGTAATAAAAATTTTTTACCTTCACACTGAAGTTTCGGAGCTTTATGACAAAATGTGATTAATAACAAGTTAATTTAGACCGCTGTGTGAATAAATCAAATAAAGAAAGACCAAATATGATTGAAGCTTGATCTTAATAATTTTTATATGTAAATTTTAAATACGTCTTCCAGTTATATAAATTGCATGCCGATTATCTCGGAGTGTTTTAAAATACTTATTAGTACCATGACGATCAATTTAATTTGTAATATTATTTCAGTTTCAATTTATGATTACGCTTTCAAGTCCGACAATAATTGGTGTGCAGCTTATATAACTGGAAGATATATTTAAAAATATATATAAATAATAATAATAATTTTATTACATGCAATTTTCAAATTGGAATTAACGGCGATGGCATTACTATTTGGTACCAAGATCTAACCTCGATAATATTTGGCCCTTCTTTGTTTATTTTAAATATAATCAATTCCAGAGATCATTGTAAATCAAGAAAAAGATGAGATTCCGTTTCAATTAATTTATTCCATTTTTTATAAAATATCATGGCGAAGACGCTGCTTATGTGAATTTCTTTCGCCGAGAATGATTCATCCGGATCGGGATGACGATCGGGAGGGAACCGTGTAAATTCGCCTTAAGCAAACCATTCATCGGCAGCTGTCTGATGGACCGGCGAATCGCGCTCAGAACAACGCCGCACCAATTCTGCAATAACCGAATGACTCCATCGTCGGCGCGCTACCGTTGTGGAATCCCTCTTCTTTCTTTCTCTCTCTCTCTCTCTCTCTCTCTCTCTCGTTCGCTCTGCTGCCACCTGCTATCGGTTTCCCGGTTGGTCGAGAAGCCGAGGAGCAAAATTCCCACGATCACGGGCACCTGCGCTCATTCAAACAGCGATTCCCGCGATAGACGCTCATGAATATTAAGCCGGACAACAATGAGACAGGATTTAACCGAGAGAGGACACTGCTTATATCCTGGGCCCTTCCGAGCTCCCTCTTTCCCGGCCCTCGTCGCCTCCACCCGCTACAACGGTCCACTCCTGGGACACGTCGTGATGGCTCGTGCGTACACGAGCGTACATTCATTCACGAACGACCGCGGCTCATTGTGCCGCCAACTATGTCCAGTGTACCTTTGATTCCCGATAATTTCGTATTCGTGAATGAAGGGTAGTACGAACCGGTGAATCGGCCGGTCCCCCTCCGGGGAGGAATAGCGACGGAAGGAGGGAGGGGGGGGAGAGGAGTCCATTCACGAAAGAAAAATACCGGCGTACGATTGCACGTGTTTTACGACGCGTTTCGCGCCGGCGAGCGCGGGACGCCTCGCAGCGATCGCGGTCGGACCGGAAATTGAAATTTCGCGTGAGGGTATGCGACGTCCCGGCCTGCCGTTTCTCTCCCACGGAAGCCGCCACGGTGTTTGTTGTGAGCCGCAACCGCGTGTGTCAAAATTATGTACGAGAATCGATGGCGGGATGAAAGGAATCGAAAAGCATCATTCGAATATTTTTTTGTCGTTTCAGCAACACTCACGTTATTGCCGAGTACACAAGAATGCACCAGTCCCTAGCACTTTTCATCCACTTTAGATGCTTATCATTGTGTTATAACTATTTATTATTCTCTCGTTGCGTGAAGAATCTCCTGTGTAAATCGACATAATTATATGTTAAAAATACGTAAGGGCTAGTCATGGGAACAGAAATGTTATTATCTTGTAATATTTTTTAATGTCTAATATTTTTTACTTTAATGTATTATCATATTTTACGTTAATGCAAGTATTGAATATACATTAATAGCTTTGTAGGTTTTTAATAATTATGATAATTTACGTGTGCGAACGAATTTTTTTTCAAGCAAATTTGCAAGTTAGATAAGAAAAAACTCGAAGATCGTCTTAAAAAGATGCGAACGATTCTTCATCAAACGCAGTATCGCTGCAAAAAAATGTATTTACGTTAGATTGTCTTATAGCCGATCCCTAATTAAGACAGAAAATTGATCGATAAAGGCAGTATACTTGCGTATATCGTTATATCAATATTTTAGGCAGGCTGCGGCACACAGTCGTTATAATGTTAATTCGCTTTCTCTTCTTATATCTTCAATTATCGAATGCTGTCACATACAGGAAGCGCAACTGAAACAAAACTGAGCAGTTTTTTTTTACAGTAGATTACTTATCCCATCATTTGCATTCGGATCACGCGCCAATTAAATCCATGAGCCGACACGATACATTAAATTCAGATTTCGTTTTGAACGTTTTAATTAAAATTTTATTTGCCCTTCTGCTTTATAAATTTCACTGATTACTCATTAAACATTCGCATTTAGAGACTTTATCCAAGTTTTTTAATCTCTGATATTTAATCTGAAACGAAAACGAAAGGTATTTGGACGCAAAAAAGCATTTGAATATTCATCAAAAAACGTGCTGAAAATAAAATTGATTTCCTGCTTGATTATCGACGAATCAGGCAATTGCCGATTAATTTATTCGATTCGAGAGGAAGAAGTGACTCGTCGTTTCTCAATAATGAATTTTCAAATGCCGTCTCATACATTGCTCGTTTGCTGCGATACAACTCAAAAATTATTATTTTTTGCTTGCAAAAAAAATGGAAATGCAAAGAATATAAAAAAAACGTACTTTAAAAGAATATTTTTGTTTTTATGTAATAACTGATTATACAGAAATGAAAATGTTCTTTTCTCTATAAAATTACATTTAAAAATTAATATTATAAAATTTTAATGTTTCGTGTTTAAATAAGTTTAAAAAATATTTAAACTTATTTAGTAGGAAACTTTATTTTTTAAGTTGTGTCAAATGAGCGACATCATATTTGCAATAAATATTTATGCTACTAGAGAAAATATACATACAACTTTCCATAATTTTTAACTTGCAACAAAATTAAAAATGAATTTTATAATTTTATTTTCTGATATGGTATTCTACACATATAATATTCTATATTTTTCGGCATATACATATTTCGATTACTTTTCATATTTATGATACATACAATTATGAAATAGAAATTCTGCCAATTTCATCGCGAATTATAATTGCTTAAAATTTAGTAACATAACAATTTCGTTAAATAATACTTCGGTATTAATCATTTGAAACATAGAATAACAAGAATAAAATAACTTTCGATAATCGCGCGCGCGCATGTGAACAATACATTTCAAGCTGTTCGGCATTTACGATCCTCGCGCTCGCGACATTCAGAAAATCCGACGATTGCTCGCAGGGACTAGACGCGTGCTTGGCGCGACACGCACACGCGTGCACGCGAGTCACGGCGGTGTGCACGGTCCGGAAAACAGGAGGGAGATAATGCCGAGCGCGAGAGGAGCTCGAGAGCGGGGAACGATCGTGCAAAGAGAGGAAAGAAGAGGAAAGAGACGGCAGCAGCAACAGCAGCAGCAGCAGCGGCGGCGGCGGCGGCGACGGCGGTGGCGGCAGCGGAGAAGGAGGAGCAGAAGGAAGCGAGCAAAAGGGGGCCCCTTCGTCGGAGGCTACCGTGAGAACGAGGCGAGGCATCGCGTCCCACACGGGCCCTTCAGCCGGCACGGGGCCCGACAGAGACCGCAATAGTCCGGGCCCCCGAGCGTTGGGGCCCACCGCTCGGGCCCGTGCTCGCGACAGAGACAACGACAGGCGCGAGCCTCACACGCGACTCGCACACGTCCGAGCCGCCCGAGCCGTGAACACAAACCGCGTTTTTTTCATCCTCGGCGCTACCTCCCCTCTTTTCTCATCCTTATCCTCATCCTCCTCCTCCTCCTCCTCCTCCTCCGCCTCTTCTTCTTGCTGCCATTACCACCACGCTCTTGCCGCCAGTCTCCTTCTCGTATTTCCGTCCTTTTTTCTGCAAGCTCCGGCTGCTACCGCGACAGGCCCCGCTCGCGGTGACTTCGCGCTTTTTTCCCCTGTTTTTCATTATGATACGTTCGCGGCTTTTTAGCACGTTGCCGTCTTCTAGACGATCATGTGTACGTAGGCATTGATATCTGCAGCATTATATTGGAAAATATGATAGACATGTTCTGAGATTTTTGCGAATAAATCGATTTATTATAAAATAGAAGCACGTTGTGTTCAAGTAGTAACATCAATGGAGAGGAGAAAACAAATGTTACAGAATAAAATGTTAAAAATTGAGATGTTCCAAAAAATTAAATTATGTCTGAAGAAAAGGCAAAAAAAAATTATAACATTATTATTTGAAGTCATATTAACAATAATAATAATAGATATTATTAAAACCCAAATGACAATTGCAACACAATAGTATACATTGTTTGTTGCTAAAATTGTATGACAAAGACACGTTAATAATTTCCAAACAGCGTTTATTACTGTCTTCTCTTTCTTGGCCGACTTTCGCCTCGTTGTTCGGGTTGTTCCTCGTCTCTCGACACCTCGTATCCAACCAAATCTCATTCTCTACGTAATGTACGGCAGTTTTATCTTTTGACCGGCTTTCACAACGATTTTGCCCAGCTGAGGATTCATTCTTGACTATCCTAAACGGTGCCGCGTTCTCAAGCGTTCACACTTGCATACTTTCTCCAAATGTCTGGTACCTTTTCCTTGCCCTTTTCGCATGCAGACGCTTTATCGGACCTCAATTTCTAGGCCCGTGCGAGAAAGAGTGCCGACGCCACAGTTCGTGCCGTGAAGCATCATTCGGGGTCTTGGCCTCGCCAATCAACCGCAATAAACTTAAAAAAAGGGGGCAAACCAAGCTACCTCTTTTTACGTGCACGCGAAGGAGACTGCGGCCGCGGATCGACGATCGTAAACGGCGAGAGGGTGCACCACAATTTTACACCACGTGCGTGGGAAATGAACGTGCTGAGAAACGCGCGGCGAAGGCATCAAGGAAGCTGATTTCACCAGGCGGCTAAATAATCACTCGTAATTTCGTAAGGACGAGAGTATCTTGGGAAAGAAATTTGTATTTGCCCGATTTTTGAGAGCAATAATTATTGCGTGCAGACGAAGGCTTTTGATCCTTTCCAAGGCTTCGAAAATGTTACATCTCAAGGAAAGTTGTTCGGGGTCTGGTTTTTTTTTTATATGGGATTATCTTTCATGCACAAAGTATACTAAATTTTTTTAATGTCTTGTTGTTTAAAAAGTATTTGTTTTATTTGAATGTTAAAGAAAATTTTTTCTCAATAAGAATGCGTAATCATTTTTTTATATCTATAATATGTTTGATCTAAAAAATATATATACAACTTTAGCGAATTTTTTTATTTAAAAATTATTCGATTTATTTGTGCGCGAAAGGAAAAAGTTTTCTCAACAACGTAATTGCTTTTTCAAGAAATTGGTAATATTTAATTAAAAAAAAAAAATAAAACTACTTTAATGAATTTTCTTTTATTTAAAAACTATTTGATTGAAATTATATGAAATTATACAAATGAATTATTTTTCTCAAGAATGTAATCGCTTTTTTATCGATGTTTGTAACATTTAACTTTAGACATAACATAACTGTAACTAAGTTTTAGATAGCGCGAGAAGAGTAAAGATTAATTTGGCCTCGGAGAAAAGATTAATCTATCGGATGATAGTACGTATCCTTCAAGGAAGCTCGTCGGTTCAGTGCGGAAGTTTTTATTTATTCTTCCTCATCGATCATCGCGCCTTGCATTCGCCGCCGAGTCTCACAGTTCTCGTGTGTCTGTCGGTCTACCGAGCGAGGGACGAAGAGGAAGAAAGAACGAGTCGTTCACTGCTTGAAATACCAGGAAGGAAAACAATAATTAGTTGATGTCACTCGACGTTGAAACCGCCCGTGCAATATCGTTCACGACGTTATCAGACCGCTTGTTATCGCTTGTGCCGTATCGCGGGCCGCTACGTGAAGCGTGCGAATGTTTACGAGTCGTGTCGGATTCTAAATACGTCGGTTGGCGTCAATGAAAGCACGCCGAAGAATCGGGCGCGTCTGCACGTCTCGTGAATGACAGCACCGGATACAATCTGTGTACACACGATCGTCGCTGTGTAAAAAGAGTAGTAGATCGTACGATTATGCGCCCTTAGAATGGCTTAGAACAGTGATGCGCAATCTTGTTTAATCCGGAAATGGTTGTCTGGAATGTTTTATACCGCAGCGAAAAAATGAATGTGAATTATTGTAAAATGTAAGATCTGTTCGCGTTGCTTGCACTTTTTGCACTCAGTACCTTCGCCTTTTTTCTTTTCAAATAAAATAAATACAATATATTTATCTAAATATATATATATATATATATATCTCATTTTAAATTGAAAAATGTTTGGGAATTTAAAACAACATGAACAGGCCTATTGATTTGTATGAGTATTGTTTAACACATTTTCTTTCTTTTTTAATAGTTATCCTTCACGAACCTTTAAATGCGATTCCATCAGAAGTTTAATAAAAAAGCTATATATTAATGAAAATTTTTATTTTTTAGAAATAAGTAAGTTCAGTTTTAATAGGTCGTTTTCAGAAATAAGTAAAAATCTTGCGAGTGGATAATATTTTGTTCGCATAAAGTAGAAGATATGACTTTATATTTTTATCTATGACCAGGCGAGTTGCAAAATATTCACAGGCCGCAGGTTGCGCATCACTGGTTTAGAACGTACAAAGATATGATTTAGCGACTGAGAATATAATTTCAAGAACATTGATTTTTTTATAATGATTTATATTTGTCACGCGAGTATACATAAACAAAAAGTACACAATATTGAAAAACATTTTTTTAGAAATTACTACTAAATCTAAATGATCTATTGAGTTAATTAAACTTGCATGGTTTTATATATATATATATATATATTAATCGTGAAATATATTGAAAAAATAAAATCTGTGCATCGTGTCATTTGGTCTCTTGGTATTTTCACCCTTCCATTTTAATGGAGCACATGGCTTTGAAAATTTTTGACGCGCACACCTCGACGTGTCAAGTACTGGTCTATCTGTAACAAGAAGACTCCGAGAGAGAAGAATCTTGTAGCGCCGTCATGACACTAATCGTCCAATGTAGCCCAGAGATCACGACGATCATCTCTATAAAAATTCTTCGTTGACATGAGCGACGAAGCAGCTCCAGAAGCAAACGCCAAGTGCAAATGCAGTTGGCGCGGCGTGTCTGCAGTTCCTTGAGCATCTGGCAGCTCCGGTACATAGAGATAATCTTAATGAGTTTCGACTTATCATCTTGAGTGAAGCAGCCGAAATCCCGTGGACGTCAGACGCGTCTCTTGAAGCCTCCACAATGGTGTCTTTTCAGCGCTGCCACGAAGTGGAACGTCACACGGCACGAAACACGATCGACGCTCATCGACGAGATATCGTCGTAATTATTAATTACCAAGTGTCACAAATATATTGAAGTAATAACACAAGCGACGATTTTAAATAATTTATCTTGCGTGTTGGAACGTATTATTTTTTAAAAGTTCTTTAAAAATGATCCTCATCACAGGGTACCTTCTTTTATTGTCCATTTTCATTCTTAACGTTTAAATTTACCGTACTACTCTCGAATTAGCTATCATCGATATTCCAGACGAAATTCCAGTTCTTTATCTGTCACGATATATCCCGATTAAGAGCAACATTTTTGCACCAGAGGAAACCAGCTGTCTTCGTAATCGCATTAAGATAGCCTTTAGAAAATTAATGAAGAGGTAATCGCTGAGACGAGCTACTTTACAATTTAGGTGTACGATAATTTTAGAGTTGCGAGATGCGATTATAGCGAACTGCTCATTTGGATTCACGCTATCGTCGCAATCACAGAGACGACGTATTACCCTTTACGACATTTTTACCGTACATATGATGTTTACGACTCGGTTACTTGCACTATATATTAATTAGCAGTGCATGTGATGATAAAAAGAACTCTCACTGCCAATGGATGATTTGCCGACGAAGCGGATGGGAACGATTGAGATGTTGTGATTATAGCTCGAAGTTCAAGTTTTATGAAATCTCTCCAATCTCACGTTTAGAGAATGTTTAAAATACGATTATACAAGAATTTGCAAAATTATGTAATTATAAGATGAGCTGTACGATCTCTGTTTTCTTGTGCTATTTTCCTAATCACAACTCGTTCATTGCGCCTTCTCTCTTTATCACTGGACTCGGGAAAGGTTATCAAGTTTTGTCTAAAACCAATCCAGTTTGCAATCGCAAGCTCTTAGTATCTAAACGAAGGAGAAAAACATTGACGAATGTAACACGATCGCGTTCTGCAGAAGCGCCAAACGTGCCATAGCAGTTTCCGCCTCATTATCGACGGATATGTGGTAATGGCATTCTGATTGAACGTTGCTTGCTTTCACTGAACGCGATAGCTCGTGTTACGACGGGCGCATTGCGAACTCGGCACGATCGCTATATTTTGCAAACAAATTCGACCGTTCGACGCGAGCGTGCGCCAACAGACGCGCGTGTAAAATTAGTAATCCAATCCCATTTGCCACGCAGAGCATTAATTATCGTATATACGACGTAACTTAAATAGTAACTACTAACCCAATCTTCATCCGCGATGTATCAGTTGACGAACAAACAAAATCAGAAATAAGATCTACATTGACAGTTAACAGTTTGTGAAACAAGAATGTATATTTAATTATTCAGTAATTAAATTGATATAATAAATATTAATTATTTATTTAATAAATATTAATTAATTTTTTATTTAAGTTTAAAACTTGAACAACTTGAACAAGTTACATCCTTTTCAGTGAATAAACGAGATGCATTCTTAGATACGATGCTAAGAAGAATCAGAGTACTTATGTTGAATATCGCTTCCTTATTAAAGTGACACAACTAAAAAAAATTGAATTTCCTAGAAAAGAGGAAGAATTATTTTTTCGATTGGACAGAAAATTATTGATTCACATAATATCGGCAAAAAGGATATATAATTTTAATATGATCAAACGTCATTTTTGTCATTTTCATTTCACTCTTAAAAAAATCACCCTTGTTGAGTTGAGATAGTTTTAATGAGTTTTAAAAAATTATTCTTTTTGAGTTGACAATTTTTATAATTTTTTATAAAGTTAAATTCACTTTTAATGATCGATAAGGTAAAGGTTTAATTCGTTTTTAATTAACGAGTTTTTAACTCGTTTATGGTAATAACTCAAAAATCACTTTTTTTTTTATTGTGTTCCTTTTGAAGTAAGAGAATATCTAATGATAAGATAAATTTCACAAATCGCTGTAGAAATAATGAAGACAAAAAAAGATCATAATTTTATCAATTGCTATTTAATAATATCTTTGTAATGTTTCAAATATTCAATTTAATCAAATTATTAGTATAGGTAACAAATTCTACAAATGTAAAAAGATTTATTGATGTAAGTTAAACAAAGAATTCATATGTGCCTAGATATCACGCATATAGAATATATATTTTTAAAATTTCATATTTTTACGTAATATGAGAAAATCATAAGTCATCACATAATGATCGGATGGAAATGTTAATTAGATTTATCTCCGTCGTTTCCGAAAACGTGGGTACCCAAGGGGTTGAAATGGGCTTTGATAAATACACATCCATCGTGGTAATTATTTGAAATTTATCACCTTCTGCTTTCATTCCATGTCCATAGTTTGCCTGCAAGATTTATCATAGAAAAAATTAAACTTGTGTGAATAGAGAAGTCAAAATCATTAAGTAATGGTAAAACATGCTAGTTTCCAATAAAAAAAGTTTATAGATTATTATTGATAAATATATATATATATTATATGATTTTATCATTGCGCTATATTGCACTTTTTTATAAATATAAGATTCTTGATCTTACAATCAGTCGGACACACACACACACACACACACACACACACACACACACACACACACACACATATAAATTTTAGTTAAAGAATTAATAAAAGTGTTGAAGCAGAGGATTAAGAAATTAAGAGATCTATTTTATAACTCTCAACGATTGTAATGCTACAGTTAAAATCATTAAAATTGACACGCAATAATTAACTTTTTGTATCTAATAAGAAAAAGATAGAATTGATGAAAAAATACACTGTTAGAAATGTTCTTGAATTTCATTAATTTAATGTACATTGTTAAAAATTTCATGAAATTTAATGTGCTTTTAAGTTACACAATTTGAATTTAATTTCATGACATTTAAATTTAATGTATTTATAACTGAAAGGTATATTTTATGTACATGTACATGAAATTTAATGTATTTTATGAAATTTAATGTATTTTTCATAAAATTTTGTGAAATTTAATGCACACGTTCATTACATTTAAGTAACTGCTATAATTTAGTTATCAGTTAAATCATTCGTTACTTTTAATTTCATTCATAACTACAAGCTTCATTTACAAGTAAAGGAAGCATTTCTAACAGTATAAAGCATAAAGAAAATTATACATACCACTGTCGTTTCATTCAAGGTAGCATTATCTGATATTGTTGAATAATCGCATTTCGTTCTATACTTCATAATATATGTACGTATTAAATTTTCTTGCTTAACGTAATGTGTCAATATTAACGGTCTAATTTCGAAAATGGAATTTGTTTCCTTATTTGCATTCTTTATATATGTTATATCTATATCATAATCAGTTTTACAATTGCCCATTGGTGTCTTTTCATCTGTGATGAATTTCATTGGGACATCTATTTGTATTTTGTCTCTGTAATCTGCTATATTAATACCTAAGCTGAATTGTTGACTGATATGTTTAATAAAATTTTTAATTTCCGAATTGACTGGTGGTATGACTGTTCTCAATAAACCACGATTATTGAACCACATCTGAAACCATTTTTCGACTTTCAATATGTCTGTCTTGACTTTTCCAATGCCCCACGATGAATACTTCACAGTCGTTTCCGATGTGATGTCATGCATAAAACAACAGAGACCACTCAATAAAATGGGCCGACATGCTATTGTAGAAGTTAATTGCGTATGTTCGAAAGGCTCTTTATATATTATTGTGACTTTGCTTACATGATATGAGTATATCATATTACAATTCAATGGTTTTGAAAGATTTACATTAACCGCTAAATAAATAAATAAATATTTAATCAGATACAATATTAAAATATCGTCATTTATACAGAAATTACATTTTACAGAAATTAATCTTTGTAATTCGGCTTTTAAAATTTATATCTTGTTCATTTTTAAATTAGCTAGTAGGATTTTATTTTTTTCTAAAAAGGTATATATATATATATAAAGCATCGTAAATGGACGTTGTCTTACAATTTAAATATTCATGTGTTCGAAAAAAGAATATGTTGAACTTAATAATTCTTTCTTTTCATTTACTTTTTGTTTTATATATATATATATATATATATATATATATATATATATATAAGAGATTATGCACAAACTGATAAATAAGATTTAATAATAAATATATATATAAAGTTGAATTTAAATATTTAAATTTGTTAACTTACTCAGGAAGAACGGTAGAAAGATGTTCGTTAGCATCATGTATTTCCTAATACGTTCACGTCGTTGGTTTCCTTTTATCTGAACTCCTTTATGTGAAGTATATATAGACGTTGTCACATTAATTAGTTGAAAACATGCTCGTCATTTAACCTTTAATTTTTATCTCAATAAATATTTTGATGTTTACAGCGTGATGTAACATTATGCTGTGCGTCATGTCTTTTTTATTAGCATATTTGAAATCTTAGATACGAACTTTCTGTTAAATATTATTTTATATAAAAAGAAATATCGATAATAGAGCGTTAATTGTACATCGTTAAATTAGATCATCATTTAAATATGTATTCACAAAACATATCTACATTTTATAAAGATAAAATTTATTTTACATTTAGAATTAATTAGTAATAAAAAAATATGTTTTTATATAAATAATTTTGAATTATATAATGTAATTTAGTTATTGAATTATATAATTATTAGGTGTTGGAATTAATTCGTAGCGTTTTACAAGTGATGGGAAGTACTTTCATTAATGTATTTTTTAATTCTCATGTGAAATAAATAACATTCTTTCATTAAAAAACGCTACGAATTAATTCCAACACCTAATACATATTTTCATAATTGACGTGTTTAACGTAATTATAATTAATTTAATTAATTATAATTAATTTAAAAAGAGGAATATATGTGTATGTGTATATATATATATATATGTATCTTTTTTACTTATTATATAAAATTACCAATTTTTAATCTTCTATTAAATTTTGTCTTCCAGTCAAAATCTCTCTAGTAACAAAGAACAGCAAGGATCAATCAACATTGATAAATTTTGTTATCTACGAACAATTGATTTACAAGCTTTTTTAAAAGTCTATTATACGAAAGATCGCAATATACGAAAAGAAATTTCGATATAAGAAGGATTTCGTGCGATTCTCATGAGAAAGTTCGACGTAATTGATTTGGCAGTGTCGTTGAAATATGTTGACTTTGAATTATTCTCTCGTGTGCAGCCCTTCGTACTTTTGTCAGCCCATCGGTACGCATGGTTGCGCGCGTGCATTCGTGTGGGTACAACACAACGAAGCATTTGAAGCGACCTTCCTATCCAAAGTAACTTCTCCGGAGGGTTCGTAGCCGGGTGAGGGTAGCCTGTGCTGGAATGGCTGCGGAGAGCATCGAGTCAGTTGGTGTAGAGACTTCACCAAGTGCACCCGCTTGTGTGTCTAATGTCAGCCCGTCCCGATCTGTCAATCTGCTCGACGTGTCGTCGATATAACACGCGTTATCCGATATTTTATCCATTTACATTTCGACACGGGAGATGTAAGATGTCGCGGTGAAACGCCGTAAGGCAAATCGGCTCGTGATATGATCGAACTGTTTGGCGAA
This sequence comes from Acromyrmex echinatior, assembly GCF_024713525.1. Classification (NCBI taxonomy): domain Eukaryota; kingdom Metazoa; phylum Arthropoda; class Insecta; order Hymenoptera; family Formicidae; genus Acromyrmex; species Acromyrmex echinatior. Next base: position 6,476,998 of record NC_141866.1, on the reverse strand, counting down.
AGTCTCGAGGACGATACCGTCTTATGCGATTTCGTTTGTTTGATGGGATAAACAAAGCGGTAGGTTTCAACATTTCATACGCCAGTGTCTCTAGTAATTCTCTTCAAATGACGATTTTTATAATTGTCATCCGCTGTTGGAGTTGCCTATTTTGACAAAGGTATATATATATATATATATATATATATATATACACACACACACACGTATTTTACTTATACATTTTTCTACTTGAAATTCTATCATTTTCTGTATGTTATTTATACACATTTTACTAGAGATTGTTATCTTTCGTATAAAATTAACTTTTTTTTAAACATATAAAAATAATTTTTCATATCTTTGTAGGAAAGTTAACTTTTATACATGACATTTCTCAAATTGCGAAATTTACTATTTTTGTATAGACGAGTATTAATTTTAAAGATGAATATTTTACATGGTTGTCGAAGTATGAAATAAAATTTCCAATGCTGGCTTTCGTCTGTCTGGATCTATTTGATCTACGGCTTTATAAATCATACCAGAATTGATCTGGCACTTGCCTCACATGTTTATTTATTGAATAAATTTGTTAGCTGCTATCGAAACTGCATTTGATTTTCATTATACATTTTACCATCCGGTTTGACTGGCTATATTTAGTTTCGTTGATGATTGTATTTAATTATTGGTAATATATTCAATATTATTTATTCTCACATTATCTATTCTGACTAACCATAGACTGTAAATTAGCTGTAAATTAAAAAAAAAGGATTTTGAACTTAGAAGATATTTAGTAGACTAAATAAGCATCTGCATTTGTATTTTTCAATGTTTCTCTCATGTCATTTATATTTATTATATTATAAATAACCATGTATTTACAACTGTGCTCAGATTTTAATTAGTCCTGTTCTTGTTATTGCGATATTTTACTTTATCATAGAATCTCTTTATGTTATATATCGATTACGCTGCATCGATTGCTCTTCTCTCTTTTGCAGTTCCTACTTTCCTTTCTGGATTTATGTCTTTCCCACCTGCAATGATGTCGTACGATTATCCTCATCCGGTCTCGAGAACGTATCAATACAAGAAGGTATTGCGATCAATATAGTTAAGCATAAACGATAAGCACACATTTTTCTTTTTGTACAACTGTAATGCGAATTAGAAATGTATAGTGGCGGGCAATTAAGTGTGCTATTTAAGTGCTATTTGATATATTTAATATTTAATACGTACGCAAGAGAGATTGTGCGAGTTCACGCAGCTGTTTACTTTTCGAATCAAATCGAAATTCAATTATGAGTTACATTCATGAATTGCCGACGGCATGGCACATAGGCCCGTTTCCACCAATATAGATTAACTTAGTTAAACTTACTTAGTTAAACTAATCTTAGTTCAACTTACTCTTTATCTTTTTCTAATTCTTAGAAAAACTCTGGAAAAAGATGAAGAGTTCGTTAAACCGAGATTAAAATTAAACTATATTGGTAAAAACGGGCCATAGAGATCTATTTTTAGGATTAGAAGCTTTTTAAGATTATGATTGCTTATTGACGTTAATTAGCTTCGTGCTGTGCGATAACATTGATACAGTATCTATAAGTAATATTTAATAATGGCAAGTACACGTAACGTCGATAATATGAGCTAAATTCGAGAAATACGAAGGATACATTGACCGCGTTCAGTAGAACGTTTATTTTGCAACTGTTAGAAACTTTCTTCGCTGAAATGGGACTATTTCTCTAAAAATATAATCCAACTTGCATGAAGAAAACGTCCAATAATTGCAAAATATATGTTCTGTTGGACATGGCTATTGATACATAATAATTGCATTTGTATACGATGATTTCAATTTCATTCACTATTCGATAAATCGATAATCGAGTAGGCGAATACTTGACAAAGTGTTTCATCGCAGGCGACATCAGTAATTGATTGTTTTTTCCTCGACGACTTGGTACCTGATGTCATAAGGCATAAATTCATATTTCTTCTCGTGATTTAATCGCCGAAGAAATCGTAATCGGATAAGAAATGGCACGCAGAATGAATTACCGGTCGCTAATTGAAGTTAAATCATTGCTTTCGGTGTCGCGATGAAACAACAAGAGACTGTGATTCTCGCGCGCGACTCGTCGATGTTCAAGTTACAAATCGAAGATTTCTTGAATTAATGCCGGAGATGCATACGATAAAGCGACGGTGCAGCTCGATTATTACTCTGTCACTTCGGCGTCGCGATTCCCGCCTTCACGCGTCCCGACTACGTCATAAATTAGCAATTTACTTTGTGATGAACGATCGAACACGCGCGTTGAGAGATGCAAAATCGAGGTGCGAAAGATTTCACCGAGCTTGATCGATATGCGAATGCTTGAAGCAGCTGGCGATATGTTGATTAATAAAATATAACGTATGTTCAATAACCAGATAACAAAGCCACTTTTGGAAAGGAAGAGACGAGCGCGAATAAATCGTTGCCTCGACGAGCTCAAGGATCTTATGGTGGATGCACTGGAGGTAGGTGTGCTGACCTTTTTATTCTCGATATAAAACATTTAATATTGTAGTGTTATTGAAACAGCAGCTGCGTAACGTTAAAGTGATCGTAACAAAATACAATTGTAAAATTTTATTCTAACCTGAAAATACTTTTATTAAAGTATCTAAAAATATAGCTATAGATACAGATTTAAAAATAAATTTGACTATACATTTTTACATATTTTAGCAAGATCTTTCCGTACAGGAAGAAAAAGACATTTTTACAAATATTAACCGTATTTAACCGTAGTAACGTCTTTCTTTCTGTTTTAAAATCAATATTATTACTTTGAACAGGTGTTTCGCGAAAGAGTGTTATGAGTTACGCGAGAAACGTGGTTGACTGTAATAATTGTACGCGACTTCACGCGTTTGCAGCTTTTTTGTGAGCAGCAATTAACTTTCACTCCGCGCGCGATCCTTTTTTTTCTCTTTCTTTCACACGATCGAGATAAATTGTTTAACGGCGAGAAAAGGTGGCGACATTTCCGAACGCAAGAATCTTGGTACCGATATACCGTAGCCTGGTTCAGCGAGCACGTGCTATGCTCTCCTTTTTTCTTCCTCCTCGCGAGCCTTCGGAGGAAACGCGTGTTTCTTGCTCGACTCCCACCGACTCTATTTATGATACCGAGTGTTCTCCTCCTCGCACGTCACCGTCCCTGCTGCAATTTTACGGATCGCGCCTAGCAGGAAACGCATTCTCCGGCCGCAACTACGCGTGCAGGCGATTTTGCTTTTAAATATTCTCAGACCGTGGGAACCTGCACCCGGCGAACGAGTGTCAACGAAATGATATTCAGTGTGTAGCCAAGCGGATTGCGTTTACACGCGCTTTACATATACGCGGTATTTAAATATTCTCAATTATCGCCGTCTAATCTCTAATGATAATTGCGTCCCAGCGATACGCTCCGCTTCGTATTTACATTGCACGTTCATGTTAAGTGTTACGCATAACCGCACAATTCTCAATCCACGATAATGCGATTCAGATAAACAACTGAAACATTAAAGAACTTATTTAATTGAACGAACTTAGTTAATGCGAGATAAAGCAGGCTCTGCTCTTAAATTCTCAGATAGCCGCAGAAAATATAATTCTTTGCTGCAAGATAATTATAGAAAGACGCGTGGTTTCTATTCTATGAGAGATTTATGGTATTATTTTTTTCAAAAAAATGTTAAGTACTGCATATTAAGATTTATCTTTAAATATAGTCACACTTAGCATTAAATATATCACTAAAGAAGAAAGTCTCGTAATAATCAAGCCTCGGTGATAATTACTAAAGTTTTGTAAAATTTCAATCAATTTGGTTAATATAACCAAGCAAACTTTACTAAATAATTATTAATAAACTGTTGATTATGATCATTATAATTAGTAATATTTAAATATTCTAAATGTTGCACCAGATACGCTAAACAAAATATTTGCCATTATTTATTTAACTATTGCCAGACTTTCTTTATACTGAAAAAAAGAATTTGATATTATAATATCTATCAAACGTTAAGTAAAATAATTTCAATCAAATATTTAATTAACAAAAATATTTAATTAACAAAATTTTATTTTTCTTTAGTAATTATTATCAAACATGGATGAGTTATATTATTATGTTTAATCGTCTTTTAGATATCTTATGCAACATACATGTTATCGGGGATAATCATTAAATGAAACTCATTAAATATTTATAGAGAATTGAAATATTATTTTTGATTATTATTAATTGAACATTTTGATTGAAATTATTTGGCAGCTATTATCAGATATTTTTTTCGAGGTATTCGGCGAAAATAAGGAAGTTGAGGTCTAAGATTTCCCTGAGTTCGAAAACAACAGGCAAACCGATGGCGCATTAAAGAAGCGCTATTACACATTTCCTGTACATTACGTCTTAAGTGGTACTCGCTACAATGCGCTTCGCTACTGATGGCAATTTGTCGATACCGTCTTACCGCGCGAAACATTCGCCCGCGTGAAACTTACGTTCGCGCGATAATTCGCTGAATCAGCGTGAAAGGCACCGCCGATTTCACCATGCTAATTTTCCAACGGCACATTACCCGGTCCGATCGGCACGTTTCGTACGGCTTAATGCCTGCCGACCGGATGCTATTCTTCTTCTCGCAAAACGTCGTGAACTGGCGAGCGTAAAGCTTCCACGCTTAGGCGCTGTGACCATGATCCTTTAGAGTCGCTCGTCTCCGGTTTTTTTTTCTTTTTTTTTTTTGTAATGAGCAATCGAGTGACGTAAAGTACACCGCCCCGCAGGCGTTAGGAACCGGTAACGATAGCATCTTAATGGCAATCTTTCTCTCTTCTAATATGAAGAACTCGAGTTCCTTTTTGCGGAATCGTTCGTTTTCTCGCGATACTTAGTGCAGATGGCCGATGAGAGACTAGTCTGACAGAAACGGAAGACTTAACTCTGTAGAAGCGCGAAATTGTACGTGCTTACGGTAGACGAGTATTGATGCCGATATAATGTTCATTACACGCTTGGTTGTAATTTAAAACGTGGAAACAGAATTGATGTAAAATTATTAGAATTAATATTCATTATATTCTTTTACGTAATAGTGGCGGCAACTATTTTTTTTTTACCAATATTATATCGCTCATTTGCGACAACGATACACCTAAAAAACAAAGTTTTCCAAAAAGTGAGCTTGAATGTTTTAAATCACTAAAATTTGTAATATTAATTTTGAAATTTAATTTTGGTGTAGTAATTGATTGTAGAGGAACAAAAGTATGTTATTTTAAAGTTCTTTTTTATATTTCTTTTTCTGTAAGCAACTTCAAAATGATAATTTTTAAAGTGTGTTGTTAAGAGCGATATCTTAAGATGCTCAAGTCTTTATTTAACTTCTAATTTGACGGGAAAAATTGAAATATATATTATGAATTTACGAGAAATATATGTGTGTGTATAAGAATTGATGAATCTAATAAAACTGGAATGATTTGTAGACCGAAGGCGAGAACATCAGTAAGCTCGAGAAAGCGGATATCCTCGAGCTGACGGTACGTCATCTACAGAAACTGCAGGCCTCTCGACCCTCCGGATTATCAGTGACAATCGCGAGCGGCGACGAAATTTCGGCGGAAAGCCGCTGGCAATCCGGCTTCGGGCATTGCGCAGCGGAAGCTTACAGATTTCTCTCGTCGCTTCCAGGTGAAGCCGCAGAGAGGCTGGCAAGACATCTCGCAGCTGGTCTCCAAACGGGCCAAACAAATTCACCGGTAATTATCGTTTTCGATCTGTAGGTAATTAATGGATGGCACGGCACGAGGGAAAGCGACCAGGATAAACGAGGTGATCTGTGGTCGAGCAAAGAATATCAATTACATACATATTTTTCGCCGATCGCGTCTCATAAATTCATAATACATTAATTCGTAGTTAAATCCGGCGCGTCACTACATGTACTGTTCGCAAAAAAAAAAAAAAAAAAAAAAAAAGAAATGACTTTTAATTGAAGCATTTCACTTTTCGGTGAAATATTACATCGTTTCGTTTACGGTATAATTCGGTTTGCCAACGCTAATTATTGTTGTTAAAGAGATACGAAGTACGTGCCTCGTATGACAAGTGTACATCGAATTCGCGTGGTCGTACAATAGATTTGTGCGAGGGAGTTGCAACCTATAATTTACCGCAATTATATTTAATACATATACTTCATTGCCAACACTGGTAACTAATGATTAAAATGTGAAAATTATGCGGACAGTAATATTCACAATCTGAAAAAATTTAGGTGTCGCGTATTTATATGAACCGTTATATAGTTAATTACGTACAGTAGGGTGTCTTCTGTTAGAGCCATGACACACAAAAATACTTAAGCAGTAAGATTAAGGAAATTAACATATTGGATTTACTACAACTTACTGCTTGAGTTTTATCGTGTGTCATAACTCTTGGTATTCTCATGTTTTATGATTATCCTTTAATGCATAATTTGCTGAAAGTTTGCCAAATAAATTAAAAATTTTATTTTATAAGAAATAAAGAAATTAATAAGAAATAAAGAAATTGATATTCAGTACAATATATTGCATCTGTTTCTTACAAGTTTTTTTATAAGAAATTAATATATTGTACAAAATATTAATATAATATTTCTTATAAAAAAAATTTATAAAAAGTAAGTAAATGTAGTCACGTCTGACGTTACGTTTCACGAAGTTGTGCCCAAAAATGGCGAAAAGAGTATTATCGCAATCGAGTCGCAGAAATAGCACGAGTGTTAAGATTTATGATCGCGAAGTGTTAATGACCGCCGTAATGACGACAAAAAATGTGTTCTTCTCAGTCGAAAGCCAACCTGTTATCGCCTACCCTGGCCAATCTGGATCGCATCGCTAACGTCGTGGTACCTTGTCCCGTCGGCACCTCCGGCGAAATTGACTCGGCGATACTCTCCACGAACACATCGCCGATAAGATCCACGCCTTACACCGATAAAACTGTTGCCGGGATCCACGACGCGGGCGCGTCGACAACCGCCTCCTCCACGCCTCGATGTCGGACCTCAGTATCGCTCGTTAACGACGATGAGAAATTAACAGTAAATTACAGTGCCAAACTGAGGAGTCTGAGAGACCGGCGACCGCCGATGACGACAACGACAACAACAACGATAACGACGACGAGGAATAAAACGAATGACCCGCATAATATTAACGTCGACGACGATGAAGAAATCGACGTAGAACGCGTGGATGATCGCGATCCGATGTGGAGACCATGGTAGCGTGCGAAAACATTTATTATAATAAAAGATCGATCATGCATTCCTTATAGATTGTCTATGAACATTTTTTTTTATCTATAATTGCTTTGGCATATTAGGAAAAGCCGATTTTAATCTTAATAAAAATATTGAGGCATCAAATGTGGGTCCTCTGATAATAAAAAACATGGGATACGAAATTTATTCTTTACTGTTTACAGGTTTATATAATTTAAAAAGATTAATTTCAAATTGGCAAATCTCAATTATATCATAAATAGTATTATATTGTGTAAAATATTTTTCTTAACAAATTACAGAGTTGAGTTATCACAAATAATGAAGAATATGAAGTTATCAGAAGGACGTATACGTCGCATATCATAACAGAAAATAGTAGAGTTTTTATTCAAGACTAAAAGATTTAAAAGATTGTTTAAATGATAATTCCTTTAAATATTAATTTTTTATTTTTAAATATCTATTATTTTTGATAATTTTTGTGAAAATGTGTTATTTGTAGTAAAGTAAGGGTGAGAAACAAGATATATATAATTTTAATGTATTGTAGTTTACAAAGTTTGTTCAATATCATCTTTATATTAAATGTTGATTGCAATATCTTACCTAAATCAATAGACATTGATAAAGAAATCATCAATATAATAATTTTACGTAATATTACGTTAAACTGTGTTACTTTGGTACTTGGCTTTAAATCGATAGATAATAGTTTATCTTTAGATAATTCTGATTTTTACTTACGATATGTTACTTGTGATATGTTAAAGAGCGATTTTTTTTTATTGTTCGAGTATTTCAAGATGATTAATATTAGCATTTTCACGTATTTTATTATTTCAAAGAATTAAAAAATATACTTTAATTTGATTATAATTCATTACTATATATCTTGTTGTAAGAGTTTTTCATTTAAGACATGTATATCTTTATTCCATAAAAAGAGCATTATAATTAATTTTATAGCTTATAGTTTATTCGTATATGATTATTTTAAAGAAACATATTGTCGTACATTTATTTATGTTAACGTACACGTTGCTGTTAACAAATATACTTCGTGCGTGATTAATCTGTGATAGCGATAAGAAATCCAATATTTGGTACTATGACTCGAAAGATTTTTAATAAAACTTTTATGCTTAATTTCATGAATACCTGCTTCACACACACACACATTAAAAAATTCTAACATTTTAATTAAATAAATATCTATTTACAAATAATCTATATTTCTTTAAATATATTAATTTTGAAATTGTGGTTACACAAAGAATATGTAAAATTATTATTATCATCTAAAAAAATATTTAAATAGATTATTTATTTAAAAAGAAAAATATTATATTTTTAAATAATAATGAAATAATAATCTTCAATGTAATGTTAAATATCAAACTGATGAAACGTTGGGATAATAATACATATAATGTCAGTTTAAATCTGTTGTATCAAATTTTTTAATCTTTTTTAACAAACATTTTCTTTTTGAGGAAGTTGATTTTTTGTTTAAATTATTATAACTTCATGCATTTCTTAGTGATCAATTGAGGTTGATCAGTTTCTTCAATAAAGAAGATATTCATGTCGCCATCTATGACCATATCTGATAACTTACTCTAAGAAGATATGAAAACTCTTTTGTAAATATTTATATTTCAACTTTTTCCATATTATAAATACAGATTATTCTATAATACTTTATATTATATAACAATTTTTATTAACATTTTTATTTGCATTACTTATAATTTTTTTTTGCTCGGAAGATAATGAAGATAACGCATGGGTGTACAATTTCTTCTACTCAGTGAATGGTAGAAAGGATTACTACTCCAGCTTCTCTCTGATATAAAAAATACTTTTTCATCGTCAGTCGATTATTACACTTTATTATTTTATTACAACTTTGTAAACTGTACATTAAAAAATCAATTTTTTTATATTGAAGAAAAATATTTCTTATAACAATAATTTTTCTCATATTTAAATCGTGTTTTCTGTATGTGTTTAACTTTATATCAACAAATGTTATTGCATCGACTGTTGTTAGTATAAACTGTGTAAAATATATGTTATCTACTTCTCGCAATAGCTGAAATATTTTAAAACTTATATTTATGCAATGGAAATATATAAATTTGATACAATTTATTTGTATAAAATATATACATTGCTACAATTATGAGAGAATGATAATATATTTTTAAATTAATAATTTATTTATATTTTTATAATATGAAGAGAAAATTAAAAAATTCTCTATCTCTAAATATATCATGTGGCGTTTATTTATCAATTTTACAAAATTCGAATATTTATGAATATATAATCATATACATCGTTCAAAGAGTAAATAGTTTTGAATGTATTTGACTTTGTATGTACCTGCCAATTTTTTTTTTAAGGACGAAACCACAAGTAAACCGCACGCAGGTAGAAGAGAGCGGGGTAGCTCCCACAGATAAAGAATTTGATCTGTCGTCTTTCCTTTTTAGTAAGGACAGATAGTTTGCCAACAAACGCTTTCCATTGACCGCTATTGTGGTCACTAAATCAAAATGGCGACGTTTTTGTCGGTTGCTAACGGTTCTCACATAAAAAATGAAGGTGTGATCATAAAGCTTTGCCACTGTGCCGACACTATTGTGATCAACCACAGTTTAAGTAAGTATAAGCTTCCTGCCAACTACATGTTATAAATGACATTTAAAAGAAAATATAGGAAGTGACAATTCTTTTGTTATTATTTTTCTTTCGGTTTCTTTAGAAAGACACTTTTATTCTATGATTTTCTTCCTATTTTCTTTTTGAATGCTTTCAAATTCCTAAACATTTTTTGTTCTTAAATTTTTCTTCTACATTTCCTCCTGCAAATTTTTAGAATTTATTTTTCTTTTTTTGTTGTTTTCCTGCTTTCTAATTTTTTTAATCGTATATAAAGACAGAACACAAATTTTTATGTCTTTGCCAAATGGCTATATTTTTCATTATATATATTGTAATAATTGTATCAATCAGATTTAACATATAAAGTTAAAAAAGTAGTTCAAGTTTAACCTTATTTTATTTCCGAAGAAATTAAAATTAGCTTTGACAATTATTGAATAACAATTCTGAATGTGAACGCTAATGATTCGTTTTTGCGACGAAAAAGACAAGAAAATCGTAAAGAAATTACACTCTTGATTCGATTTATTAAAGAATTCCTTTTTTAAACTGGAAAGAAAGCCTGGAAGAAATATATAACGATCTCGCTAAGATTGTCTTAGCGAAATCGTTTAGTTGCGCTAATATCTCAATCGCTCGTATCGGTTTTCGTCGGGGCGAGAATATTACTGTTGGTGGCCGATAATACTCTCGCGAGTGGCAATTTTTGCTTGCTAGTCAGAGCCGGTGCACGCACGATATGCGAAGTCGTCAGGAAAGCGCTGCTGCGGCCATTACAACTCTTACCGTGGCGGTTCGCGCGGCGCGTCAAAGAGCGCTCATTAAATGCTGGCAATTAACTGCGGGCCACGTCCCGGGGCCCCGAGTTCTCTCGCTTTCCCGTTCCCCTGGCACCCTCCACCGTGCCCTTCTTGGTCTGGTCGGCGTTCTCGGTCGCTGAGTCGAGCCTCGTGTGCTGACGGCGACGGCGATGGTGGTGATGGTGGTGGTCGAAGCTCAGGTGTAAATGCGAGCTCGAGTCGGACCCACGCGCTTTAATGGGCCTTGCCAACAAGAACGATCGGCATGCGACCCATTTATCACCCCGCGAGCTGTTGTTTAATGGTTTGCATCCTGCTTCGGTCCTATCGCCTTCCCTAAAGCCGATGGTGACGTAGCTTCGCGCGGATATAGATATACGCCTATTCGCCTTGTGGGCATGCATGGAACTGCAGATTATTAAGTTCCTACCGACACATCACCCGTGTTCTGTCTCTCGAAGATTGGCTGTACTGTTGAAAATAAGATTTCACTTAGCCGCGCAAGCACCTTCCGTTTATTCCAATTTCTTCTTTGAATCCTCTGAAATATGGGAACAGTTAAAGACATTACGAGGTATAATTATAATGCGAATTGGAGTTTTCCTAATTTCGTTTAATTTTACACCGAGAGATTTTACAGAATCACATTCGTCTCGTAGGGATGACTATGGTACAAAAAATTTAACTAGATGCAGATCTGAAAATTTAATTAAACTATTAAAATAATTAAGGATGCACTCAAGCTAAATATGAACATCAAAATTTTGTTGATGAGCAGCATTGCCATATACAGGGACATGTTGACTCTTGAGATACATTTATTTATTTTTTTTAACAATAACGAAAATTTTAATCACAACAAAATGGGAAAGAAAATTTTAATATCGACTTCTAAGCATCCAATATTAAAAATTTTGTCATTGTTTAAAAAAAATAATGAATCCCAAAATACATATCCCTAGTTACCAGATAGTCTCCTCTATGTAGTATACTTAATATTACAAGTTGAATGCATAAAATGCATTAGTTCTTTTTCGTTGATACTTGCAAAAATGAAAACAGCTACGATGTTAGTATATAATTACGTTGCAACTATCATTTGCCAATCATTGACTTAAAACTCAGTCGCATTCGTTCGGTAAGATCAACACGATCGAGTATCCCACGCCCTATAAGCCTTGCAACAATGTTCTTCATGCGACCTACCTATCACTCGCCGATGATCTATGACTAAAAGATCGATGCATTACGATCTTTACGATCGCACAGGAAAAAAAATGCGCGTTGCTGAAACCGGTAATGCTCATACGCGTTGGCGCTGTGTGCTTTATCGATGTGTGCATCAGGGAATTTATCAACTTCTCATCAACAACCAAGTCATTACCTTCAAACGTTGTTTTAGATGATGCTCTAAATATCTACTCGTACACAGATATCATAGAAAATGATTTACGAGTGTAATCCGTTGAGAAAGTTCTCTCATAATTAACAGCGGAATCTTACGTTACGTTAATAATACGTGACACTCGCCACGGTTCTTGCATAAGGTTAATTACTCGGTAATTAGAAAGCTTTGAATTATCTTCTGATACCAGAAATAAAACCGAATCTTTGATTGTCAAATATCTGTGTTAATTCCTACAATCGTTACGCTAATTTTAATGATTTATTTACTATCGTACGTAAGATATTACGTACTCTTTTTCAGTTATCTCTTTCGCTTATAACTCATTTTTATGACTCAGATTTAAATTCAGGTGTATTTAAAAATTATATGTATCATCTCTATTTATAATATACATATAATATGTATTATCGATTTTTTTTCATATATAAAAACTTAATATAAAATACAGATGTAAAAACTATTTTGCTGAAATATGTAAAATTTGACACAGGAAATAATTAATAATATCACTGAAAATAAATTTTGGACTATCAAAATAATTATGTAGGACACTCAGGCATTATAAGCAATTCTGCAAAAAGTTTTTACATTCTGATAACCAATTTGAGTCTCAATTATTTTGATAGTCTAACAAAATTATTTTCAGAGATCTGTACATCTAACTAACTTTTTAGGGTAGTTAACCCTAACCAAATTTCAAGGTAGTTTTTACAAAAAGTTGAATGCCTGTATTAAATTTAATGGACATTTAAATTAAATGGACATTTGCACGGCCTGCTGTTCGTCTTTGTGTTTCTAATATTTACTTACGCATCTCTATTGAGTTATTATGAAAAAGTCATCGGAAGCGTCTCAATACTTACATGGGATAAACTATTGTCCCATTATAATGTAAAAAACTCCAGTCAAAATAAATTATTGCGTAATTGCAAGTAGACTGACTTAGATGGTCGCACCTTGAAATGCACGAAACAGAATGAGCAAATAATTATGAGGGTTGCTGACCTTAGGGAATATTTTTGTCCCAAAGAATCGTCCTTGGTGACCTATTTTTACGAGTTTGCGGAGCAAATTTCAATAGCCATGATAGCCTTACAGGTGACTTTGACAATATCCTGTGAAAAAGGTCCAGGATTATTCTGGCAACGAGAAGAGTTTAGAATGAACAATAAATCCTTTTTAAATAAGAAGAAAAGTAAATTATTATCTTAGACTAATCATCACAAATTATTGATTAAAAAAATATTAAAATATTTCTAAAATTTCAAGTTTACAGTTTTCTCAAAAAATCAAACAAACTTATGGCTTCAGCCAATAGATTGTAACTCTTAATTTTGACAAATGTAATTCGCATTATTTATCTGCCTTATAAATATAATAGCTAATAGATAGTGCACATTGATATTCGCAAACTGTATATTTTGAGTTATTTAAACATATATTATTCCAACTTATTTTCATGCACGCGTTTAAGAAAGAGATTTATTATGTCCAGAGTAAAGATCTTCTTAGTATAGAAATGATACTTTCGAGAAAGTTCACAGGGGTTTCCTTTGATCAAGAAGATAAGAGTTAGTCGCGCGATTGTCCCAAAGGAACGATTTTTACACAGAGACACTTTTGACACCTCGTCGTCATTGATCGACCTGTTCGCATAGAGAGACGCGTGCCCGAGGGAACAGGAATCCTAGAGATCGAACGAGGTTGTTTCACATCGAGGGACATCTCACAAGTCCGATTGCAGCGAGTCCTGAATTGTGGTTGCCTGAGATTGTTCGCGACGATCGATCCCGGCAGACCGATTGATCACTCGAGTTGTGTAGACTATTCGCAGAAAATCAAAGATCACTCGGAAACTTAGATGTAGAAGCTATTCGTGACGAATGATCGTCGAGTGAGATATGATTATTGGACAGATATATTCGTAAGCGCGCGGTTGCAGTCGTTTCATAGCTGTTTCAATAGATCGACGATGGCTGCGATTTATCCTCGATCGCATAATCTTCTCGAACGAGATTATTACAGACAACATTTCATAAGCCTCTAATCTATAACGTGTTCCTTGCTTTCTATTCCTTTCTTGTCTCTTCTAAAATTCGTTAATTTTTATTTCGGATAAAAAAATGAAGAAACAAAATAAAAGTCAGAAACACAAGAGATAAGAAGTGATAAAAAGCAAGAAACAGGAGGTAAAGAACACATTGTAGATTAGACTTTAATTTCAATTTGCGCAACTACGTTAAGTGAGTTAGAAATATCTCTTTGCGAGTTCGCGGATTTGAGGGTAACGATGGACGAGATACTCCAATCCGGCTCTAGCCCGTCGTCGTGGGAGCGACGATTATTAGAATTCACGGACTTCGGTGCTAATGTCCCCCGAACAATTTCGTGATTTTCCACAGTGCATAAAAGCTACGATGTTTGCTGTCTTTAATGGCACATAACGCCGTTACAGCCTCCTCCACTCGCGTATTCGCCGTGTGACCATCTGCCATTTTTATCTTTTCTTTTTATTTTTTCTTTTTCTTGCTTCTCTCACTGTGATAATTAACTTCGTGTGCGATAATATTCGCGGGCACGCTCGTATTTTCCCGAGATTAGCGTGTTTGGAGACAACGGGCGAACTGTATCCCGCGTGACAGGTGCGAAGCGAATTTCAAGCATGAAGGTTAAATTTGCGGTAAGAACAGATTCTATATTGTCGGACAAGACAATGAGTTATTTAAAGAGTTAAAGGGAATATTTTTTGCATATGACATTTAGGCGCACAAGCAATTTGTGGAGTACATTAATGAAAGATGACACAATCCAGTATGATATTCAAATGTATTATAATACCTACTATGAAAGGAAAGATTTTGCTGAAATATCTACAAATTTAGGTCTTTAAATAAAGATCTGATAATAATTTTGTTGGACTATCAAAAAAATTATGTAGAACGCACAAGCATAATGAGCAATGCTGTAAAAGGTTGAGACATTCTAATAAACAGTTTAAGTCTAATAATTTTGATGGTTGTATAAAATTATTCTTATATCTATATTTAATAAAATTTTTTCCTTCAGCAAAATTATTCTTTTCATTTAGCGTAATTATCAATTTTTTATGTTAGATAGTTCTTGATTAAATATCTAATGTTCACATTTGAATCTTTATTCAAAGCAAATATTTTTGTTTGGCATTTAGAAAATAAAAGATTTCAGACACGGAGTTTTCCTTGAAAAAAAAAAAACACAGTCTTTGAAAAAAAGACCTTAGATCGCAACGGCATCGACACGACAAGTGATCGTTCTTTGTAAAAAAAAAATTATTCTGTCTTTCATCCCTAACTTCGAGAAGGCTTGTGGCTACCTGTCCAAGATATCTGGAAAGTCTGCTCCTCACTGATCTGTCCCAGAGCGTTGAAATCCACAACGTAGCTATCATCTATTTCTACAGGGTGTGCGCCGCGATGCGCCACGTGTCGTGATTGTAGTTTATGGGGAGCTGATTGCGGGAGCGTGGGACGACACTCGGTTGGCGAACGGTGGACGGGCACCCGCCGTGTCCGGACGCCATTCATCGGCGTACTTACACGTATCCACTCCGGTGTCAGTGTTTCGTTTCGTAATCATTAAGATATGCATTATCCCCCTAATGACGAGCGGCGAGGCGCAACAGCGTGTCTGATCGGGGTGACTCTCCGCGAAGGCGCTGCGAGGGCGCGCATAAATTTTACGTAAAAGGGGCCTCCTCATCCCCGCTTCTCAACCGATCTCTCTCTCGTGCTCTCGATGCTGATTAATGCGGATCGCACGTCGACCGGCCTCGCAATTAATTAGCTCTCTCGTGATCTTCGCGGGAAATCCCCGACGTTGATCGACGTGGCGGTTAATGTGCGACTTCTCGACTCGGATACATTAAATCGCCTCTCTTGCAATGTAAGATATATCCCCTGTCGTTATCGCATGTTGACATTGTAAAATGTCACTGGTTCAATTTCGATGCGTAAATGAGTTTAATTTTGATATATTTAATTTTAAAACGACATTTCTTGATAAATTGAGGAGTCTGCTACAACAATGGATTAACCCACATTTTATGACAGTATTTTTCGTATCACTTTAACTTTAGAGTTCATTTACTCTTATAAAATGTAGGTTAATCCATTGTCACAGTAAGTCTTTCAATTTATAAGAAATATTTTAAAATTAAACATCCCGAACTCACTTATATCAAAATCAAACCGGAAAAATATATATTTGTGTCAACTATTATACATTGTAGAGTTAACACACAACGTAGTCAAATACATGATATTTTTGCCATCACTTTAAGTACTTTAATTTTAGAGTTCATTTACTCCGAGTTCTTGCAAAATGTCAACTCGCTGTTGCAACAAATTCTTCAATTACTTCAAATTTTAAGAACTGTGAACTAATTGAAATTCTGTTGTCTGCTCCATAAAATTCCATCTTTTTTTGGCCAGGATTTTTACATTTTCTTTAACATTTAGGTAGGTAGATGATTACAGATCTCTAGCATTGTTATTTTAAGAAGTTATTTTAACAAGTTTTCCTTGTTGTGGAAAAGGAAAATAAAATTGTCTAGAAGTTTTAAAGGAGAGTTGGAAAGATTTTTTTTTTTTAAGAATAAAACGTATTGTTTTTTCTTCAATATGTTCATGCTTCAAATATGTTTTAAACAGAATATATAAAAAAACAAATTTAAATCATATTAAAAACATCTAAGCATATTTTAAAATGTTTAGAATGCGATTAAAACATGTTTTTTACCCTGTTTTAAAGTCAATTATTTTTACATTTTCTATCTCATAAGAATATAAATATTATATAATGTATAAATTTAATTCTGTACTGTTTAAAAAATGTAATTATAAAAATAAAATATGTTTGAGACGTTTTGCAGAGCACTCTACTTGCCTGTTGAAAGATTAATGATGTCCTTTACAGCTAAATTAAAAAGGCGTAAACCGTTGAAAATTTTCCTGCCCTTTACAAGAAAATTCTATACCTACATTTCTATACTTGTTCAGAAAATCATCTTTTACACATTACGATGTGTTGTCATTGCGGTATGCACTAATGCAATAATCTCGACAAGTTTCAAACTTCTGTGCGAATAAACAGAATTATTGTCACAGCCGATACGCGTCAGAGCTTGACGCGTGTATTAATGTGGTCCTATGGCCCATTGTGCCAGATTGCGATGCTCTTTCGAGCGAGTCCTCGCGGCTTTTCGGTCGATGTCCGAAGTGATTACACGCGAATCAGCCGAGGTAGCTTCGTCGCGGCAGGGAGTCCGTCCGAAATGTCTAATGTCCCAGGAAGAAAGAAAGAAACTGCGATCATGCTCCGCATGCATTCTAGAACCCCTTGCAATGTGTGTTCCTCTTTTTTTTTTCTTAAGCCGACTCGCTGAGACCTCTCTTTCTCGTCATCTGCTTTCCCCGTTGTCCATCGTCGATGACGATTCTCACGAACGGAGAGTTACGACAATTATTCTTTTTTCTTTTTACGACATTTTATTACGATCGGCATTAATTACACGGAGATGTAACGATATCGTTTGCAATCGCAATTAAAACGCGGCGTGCCAATATGAGAAAAATCAAGGACGCGGAAAGAGAAGTGCGCCCGTGCAAAATGCCGATTCCGCCGCCGGTATCGCCGTTCCATTTTCCGCCTTCGTCTCGGGCGGAAGCTTTCAGCGGCGGAATCCCGCGATTCAATTAAACGCACGATTACTCGACAAACGTAATTAATTTTAATTAACGATGCACGCCGAATCGCGGCCGCGGGATCGTGTACAGCGGCCCTCTCTGAACCTCGCACGATCTCATTGGCGGGATCACGCGATGCGTGATGGTACGGAGGCGGTCGGGCGAATTTCACGACGAGAATGTCGACGGCCGCGCGGCACTTCGTGTGAATCAAAGGAAGATTAGATATCGTAAATTTATACTGAGGGTTCCGCGTCCGAGTCGTTACAAAATCGACGATGGACTCGTAAGTCGTATCGTCGCGGTGAGCTGCTCTAAAATCTGCAACTAATTGCCTGGCATTGGAAAGTATTGGACGATTAATCGACGCGTGATGTTAACATGCCATTAATTTATTAATTATTACAATAAAGTCGTCTCTTCATTATAATAAAGTCGTCAGAAAATGTAAAATTAGATTAGCGAAATATTATAAATATTTGATACCTATATATGTGTTAACTGTTGGATTAGAAATCAATAAATCATTCGCACAAATTCTTGATAATATAGCACTCGGAAAGAACAATTTTGTTGGAGTATCTAAAAATTTAGCTAGATACATCTGAAAATAATTTCGTTAAACTATTAAAATAATTCTATAAGACGCTCAAGCTGGTTGCTAGAATGTTCAAATATTTTACAGTATTGCTAATTATGTTAGAATGTCCTATATAATTTTGATGGGCCAAAAAAATTATTTTTAGGTCTTTATCTAGCTAAATTTTTAGATAACAGCTAAATTTTTAACAAATCCGTCCATGTTAAAGAAATAATATAAATGTTAAATTTTAATAATGCAAATTGACAATCTTTCCGCATAAGAAAAAAATAGAAATTAAATAATCACATTTCTATCTTAAATTATGTGTAAATACTAAAAGTTAGAAGCCAATTAGAATTATACATTCCTCAATTTATAAATTAGTTTAAAAACTATCATAAAATTAAGATCGCGAACAGTAAACTTATTCGCGAGCCGCGAAAATGTCAATCGCGTCCGTTTGAAGATCGAATCTTTTTTTTCGAATCAAACGAGTCGTGTTGAAAAAAATTGATGTTGATCAGCCGTAGGAAGCTTATAATATCGAAGCGCGATATCGATATTATCGGTCACCGGGAGAGCTAAGTAAGCCGAGCGCGAACGTGACGTACTTGCATCATCCTCGTTCGTGGGTGGTGTGGTGGAGGAAGGTCTGTTCTCCAAGGCGGAGTTGGACGTGCGACCACCTCCAACACGGCAAGATCACCTGGCAGGTGACCAATGCAGCGGCGCCGATAAAAGCCATGAAAGAGCGCGGCTGGGACCGTCGGCTGGTCGCTCCTCAAAGGGGCCCCACGACGAAGGCGGAGCCTTCCGTCGGAGGCTTTCCTCCTTTCGTGCCTGCCTTTCGTTTCTTTTGCTTGCCCTCGACGATCGCGACCGCAGAAACCGGCAGTTTCAGCCGAGACTTCGGAGCCAACAGGTCCGTCCTGCTTTGCGTCAAAGCGAAAATTAAAAAAATAAAAAGGGCAGCGAGTCCTCTTTTCATTTCGACCCCTCGCAGTGAAGGCGAAATCGAGTGTTACCATTGTCACCGCTGAACGCTGCTCGTCATCGCTAAGCGCATGCGAGAAAGTGAGACTTTGATTTGTGAATAGGATTGTGAGCCGGACTCGAAATCGACGGAAGTGAGGATCCTTGGTGTAGTTGGTGCTGCTGGTGACTGAGAGAAACGAAGAAAAAAGAGAGAAACAAACGGAAGAGAATTCTTTCTGAAAAAGGAACAGCTAGATGGCAGTCAGCACTATCAATATGGCACCTTACTTCACTGGTTATCCTTTTCAAGGTAAAAATAATTTAATAAAAAATATCCAACACACACACACACACACACACACACACACACACACAGAGAGAGAGAGAGAGCAAAACGTAGTGTCTTCGTAATGATTTTCCTCTCTATATGGATATTTTTACTTCTGAATTATTAATTTGAAATTTTACACACTTCACAATATTCCAATGCAACAAGATTGTATAAAGGATATTTAAATATATCTTTAGGAGATTATTTTATAAAAAATACATTTTACATTTCGCGCGAAAAATGAAATTCCGAATAATTTACTGATAATGTGATAAAGGAGAATATACTCATAATGCACCGGTCCATCATGAACATCAAATTATTTATTTATATAGCAATGAATATGGTGATATGCAAGAATAAAGTAAATTTTTTGTAATTTTTTGTAATTTTTATTAATATATTACAGCAATTTTTCAAAATTATTTAAATGTCAAAACATCGCAATTCTATGATCTTTTATTATGCTTTTATACGAGATTATACGAAAATATGTTTTATGTATATGATTTTATTTTTGGTTCTTCTTACGAAAAATAAATACCATTGCTTGTTATATAATAATATAATTAGATACATTCATTTACGAAATATATAAGTCCATTAAAAAAGGCAAGTACTGTTTATCTGTGGTGGATTGAGTTTGACAACTTATGTATTCGTAATTAGTATTTCCTGAGAGTTTCACGATAACAAATTTTTTTTGTTCTCCAAAATTTGCTTCGTTTATATTTATAACTCCATAAAGGAAAAATAATATTTTTCGTTATTTTTAGAAATTTTGCCTCATTGAGAATATATCGCAATTAACGTCAGCGCGAGTTTCACGACAATGTTCGACGTCCGCCGGCGTTTCCGCAACAATGTCGCAGATATTTTATAGTCGATGTTAATGGTTTTACGATGCGCTTTGACTGAATTATCTATTGTCCGTCAGCGCATGTATATGTGCGATTCCCAATGAACGACTCTGCTATCTTTATAACACCGTTACTATATTTGACTTGTACGCAATCGGCCCGATTGATTAATTCATTCCACGAGCTTATCACTCATGAAAACTTATAGTATTTAATGCCGTTACGTAATTCAAAAAGAATTTGTATGTGCGTTTTGCAATATGACATGCTGACTATGATGATTTAAAAACCTGGACACAGAGGCAGAAGGAGAGAGAGAGAGAGAGAGAGAGAGAGAGAGAGAGAGAGAGAGAGAGGAAGAGATTGTGCATAATCACATAGAAGCTCGTACGTTATTCTGTAATTTATTGTGTAATTTATGAGTTATGGAACAGTGCGCGATGCTGACGTGTAAATTTCGAGGGGCAGTTCAACCTAAGGGGTCAAAAAAATATGCTGCTTTCATCCTTTGATTTATTACATATTTAATCGAACAGATTAATGCTTCACCTTTATAAAGAAGCAATAGAAAAATGACATAACTGTTTCACCTTTTATTTCAATTTGTCGATAATTTCCACAATATCTAATATCATATTGCTGTATTATTAGAAAAGTGACACAAGTATAAAAATTAGCATTTTTGAGACAACAAAAGAGCTCGAACTTAAAGTTTTAGATCAATTTTCTTTTATTATCTAGAAAATATAATTTTTTTACTTGTATCATTTTTCTATCGACACGATATAAAAGTTCGATATACATTATACATTATATTATTCTTACTGTCAATCAGTCATATGGTTCATCTTTTACAATTAAATAGTTAGCTTCTTTTCTTTTACAATCAACATAATGTAGAAAAGGATCCCGGATGGCGAACGATCGGATCGCTTTCACTCACGTGCGCCTTTAAATCTCGATTGTTTATCCATCGTTCCGAGGAATATACAGGAAAACAGAGAACAAGAGACAGAGAGAAAAAGAGAGAAGGGGAACGCCACTTTCGAATAAAGTTCGATATACAGGTTCGCGTGTAGTGGGCGTCGGATCGTTGAAAGAGTCCTGGGGTGGTACCCGTATCCCGTACCTGTGGGTACCTAATGTCTGATATCGGATAGGCCCCGGGCGACGGCACGTTGATTGAAGTCTTCGCGCGACTCGGAACTCACACCGCACGCACTAAGTACATGCATCCCTTTGGTACATGCGGTTACTCCCACTCAGGTACGCGCGTGCACCTTCCGCTCTCATCCAGCATCCTCCGATCCGGGGGACCGATCACCGCATTCGTATCGTGGCAGATTGCGTAATCGACGCAACGGAACTTTCGTCGCTCCGCTCGATGCCTGTGAAATTAACCCTTTGCTCTTTTGGAATTGTTCGTACGCACACCGCTCGGCAATTATTGTTAAGCCGCGTAAACGATGTCTTTTACAGAAAAAAAAGAATTGCATAATGTACCTAAGAATTAATGCTACATACAATAATATTTTAATAAATTATTAATACAGGAAGAAACGGTTTTGCTAAAATATATAAAAATTTATAGTTAGATACAAATCGGAAAATAATTTTGATGGATCATCTAGAAAACTCTTTAACAGCACTAAAAAAAAATTCTGGATGAAAATGAATGAATCAGAATTTTCTGGTTAAATTTATTAGAATTCTAATTAACTGGAATTCTGGTTGATACAATATTTCTGATAAAATCTTCGAGAATTCTTATTTTTATCAGAATAATTATACCTATTAATCAGAATTCTAGTTATCTCGATTAGTAAATTTAACCAGAAAATTCTGATTCGTTCATTTTCCACCAGAATTACTATTTAATCAAACCAGACTATTTTTCTCAGTGAGCACTTCATCATTCTTCAGCTTTTTACATAATTAATTATTTTGATTGTCCAGCATTATTATTATTTTTAAATTATTATTATTTTAGATTATTATTATTAGATTTATATCTAGCTGCACTTTTTTATTTAAGCAAAGCTATTCTTTTCGTGTATCCTTTTTCTGTGTTTCAGTTACATATTACTGATGTACAATTTAAAAAAATATTCTTTCAATTTGAGAGAAACGTAACATGATATTATATTCATATTTCTATTATGTTTTATTTATATAAAGAATTAAATATATATTAATGTTAAATATTTTAATGTATAATATAATATATAGAGAAAGTAATACATTCGAAGAATATTTTTTTTAATTGCTCTCTATTATATCGGTTCACTCATCGATAATCAGGAACGCCAGATGAAACGATGCGCGATCGAAACGACTCCGGGAGGCTCTGTGTCGTAATTGGATGATGATCAGTTACAGTTAAAAGCCTCGAATAACAAATTTAGCGATCGCATCCTGTAATTCCTGCGAGCCGTGAGACGTTCCGTATACTTCATCATGCGAAAATTAGAGCGATCGCATACCTTGATCGCTATCCCTTAATGAGATTCAATTAATATCGAGATAACACGTTGTTATTACTGCTTAAGAGCGATAAGGGGGCCGCGACAAGGGGGGCACAAGGGATTATCATAAAGAAAAGTCTTGTAGAGAGCGTAATTGTACAGCTCGCGGCTCGTGAACCGCGGTAGTGTCGCGGCCACAAAATACAGTGTACGTCGACTCTTCGCACGTAATAATTTATCGAGACCGATCCGAGGAAGAAAAAGGGTTAATTGACGTCTCACGACACGCGGATAATGAACGGCCGGCGACGTATGTCGCAATTATTTCGGAATTCTCTAAGCACCTCCGTGTCCCTCGGAGAGCACCCTCGGCCCGACGAGGCCGTCGCTGCCTCGCAGGTAAAAATTAACGATGCGCGACGCTTCGTCGGGCGAATTCAAATCAGACACGGGTCCTCCCCGCTATCTCGTCACGTCCGCACGCGGATCATGGACATTAAGTCTTGATCGCTGAACAATCAATCGCCCGTTATCAATAATTCATGCTGGAAATTATTTCTTTCGACCGTTTTACCATACGGTCTCACTCGACCACAGGGTGGTCCATCATACGAACCATACGAGTCTCGCGAAAATGATTCCACCGCGATTCTACCATAATAAATTACGTGAGGACATAAATCATTCACCAGCTGCTTGGATTAAATTGTCCTCCCGAGAAAATCGTTTTGTTACAACCAAACTTAATGCCATGGCATTTAAAAAAGAAGAAAAGAATCTCTTCTTCTTCTTCTTCTTTTTTTTATTGTTCAAACGTCCATCTTTTTACTTACTTTCAGTTTTCATCATTGAACGCGTTTTTGCCATATTTTAGAATCGAGACAAAGGCTCGTAGATTCCACGGACATGTGTACAAATCACTTCGATTTCCGATCGAGGAGAATAGACAACTCGGGCTTTTGCAATCGATACCGAGACTAATCGCGCGAGACGCAGTGGGAAAATCCGCGAACGCACGTAGCGGCGGCGCGTTCCGCAAGAATGCGTCGAACAATATTCATCGGCAAATAGGGAACAAAAACGTGAGTAAAGGGCCTGCTCGCACGGGCGGCAACATTCAACTTTCGATTCCGTGACTCGAGTTACGAACGCTGGAGTTCTTAAAGCGAGCCTCGCGCGAGAATGCAATGATCGCAGCGCGATGCATATGCATGCGTAATAATGTATACGTCTAAGTATTGCACGTGCGACGAATAGTAGTCTGGCATTCTTGGCATTTGCCTCGTGCCACCGCACGGATTTTCTTAGCCGTTTTCGTAATCGCAGACGGGGATCTCGATGGGAAAATCGATATTAGATCTGTCTTCAATTATCTTTCTCGTGTTTTCCTTTCATTGGAATTAGTGCCAATTATTACCAAGATGAAAGAAAATGCTTCAATTTCTTTTTTTCTTTTCTGAGAAATTACTCTGGTCTATATACTGAGGTCGCATCTTCTCCTATTTCTAATTGCGACAATTTCTGTGCCCTCGCGTTCTCTTTAGCTTTCACTGTTAAAATCATAATGTCAATTATACTTCATTTATTTTTAATTATTCCTATAAGTCGCTTATCATTTCTACTTAATTTGTCGTTAATTTAACTAAAACTTAAACAATTTAATTCAAAGAAATGTCTTTAATTTGACTCAAAATTTAATTTATTTACTAAGTACATACGTTAATACGAATGACATTTGCTGTGAAACTAATCACCGAAATGAATTAATTTACATTTCAATGGCTTGATTTGCATTTCACAGAGAAAAGTTAAGAATACCAAAATGTTATTTAACTTAAGGTATTTAATTAATAGTGTTTCTCGACTAATTACTAAATATTTATTCAATACTTTGCTACTGGTCGACTTTGATCCCTAGTTAGTTTATGCATTTTTTCAGAAATTCACGAATATCTTCGCACCGAAAGCTCGTCGTCGTCGTCATAGTCGGCGGCGGCGGCGGCGGCGGCGGCGGCGGCGGCGGCGGCGGCGGCGGCGGCGGCGGCGGTCGGCGCCTTTTGATCTTGCCTGTAATCCCGTCGGGCCCCGCGGCCTGACTGACGTCATACACCGGAGAGGTGTCCGGCGGGACCGTAACCCGGCCTATACACACCGGCACGACCGGCACTGTGTGTGGGAGTGTGTGCGTTGCACGCACTCGCGGATATGTCCTTACTGAGCGCGAGAGGGTCTCAGAGAGGGCAGGGGGCAGCAGAAGGCTGCGGAGTGATGGAGGGGAACGGAGGGGGATGTAAATCTCTGGGCCTGTGATGAACGACGAAACGGGACTACTTTTGTGCCGGAGAGCTCGACGCGCCCGGGAAGGGGGTCGTCTTTTGAATTACGCCGTGGTAATTAGCGGACTCCTTAGACCCCGCGCTTCTCGCAGCAGGTAGCCAGCTGAGAATATATCACGAACTGGCGCTGCGCCAGCGTGCGCCGCTGGTCCCCAATGCGATCGTGAAAATGTTTGGATTGTCGGGGATTCGCAATACGCACCGCGAGCTCCACTAGTTTTCGCCATTAAAACCTGCCGCGATAACTCTTTCTCGTCGCTCTTGAATAATTTTAAGTCGTCGAAAGAGAAGTTCTAAAGAGAAGTATAAAAGAGAGTATAAAGTATATGGGCGAAGTCTAGACACAGTTCGAATATTACTTCCAGAAGAGATGAGTTGTATGGAATTTAAAGAAATAATCGAGTAGCACACAGAAGTATATGTATAAATTAACAGTGTAATATATTAAGAAATTGATGTTTTTTATTATAAAGAATATAAGCAATACGCACATTTGGATTTACCATTAGGTTGCAGCATCTTCGGTGTGGAGAACATCACAGCTCCGATTCGGAGCATCGCACGCAGTATCCGCGAGAGACGCGCATAAGTACGTCTCTTCTCTTATGCAAAGCTTCCTTTATGTAAATAGATACAAACACGCAGAATATGGCCGTGCCTCTGGTTGTCTGTCGAGGACTTCCCCTATTGTCCCCGCGCGCGAAAGAGAGAGCGCTTTTAAAGGCTCCCCAGGCTTTTAAAGCCGCTTCGACGTTCCCTCTTGTCCCCTCACCCATGGCTTTTACTACTCTGTGCAAAACCAGGGCCGTAACTCGTGACGCGGCCCTCTTTCGTGGTTTTCTGAAGCACGCAAAGTCCACGTTCGCGGCGCATCGTCGTAAGAGCCACCGCACATCCGCGCGCATCTCATTCCGCTTCTTTACTTCCCCTTTGCCAACCAGGACCGCTTTGCTCATTGCGTGTAACGCCGTTTGTTTGACTTCATGATTATAATTAAGTTAATTAAGGGGATGTCGTGGAAGGGAGGGGCAGGGGGAGGTAGGCTAATTACCGGTAATTAGCGGTGTTTGAGCGGCACCTCGCGTGTCGCCGCGCTTTGTCTGCTAAGCGGCCCTCTTTTGCGCAAGTTGAATCTCTGCTCTTCTTCTCCTCCGTCATCTTTGTACGCGGATCCGTTTATTCTCATTTAGAAAAATGGTCACGCCACTTGCGCCGTGCTGCATTGTATAATACTACAGCGCCGAGAAAATACACTATTTTTCCTCAGCTTCGTTATCATCCAGCGCACGGTAGTGTTTTTCTTCTCGTCTCATGAGATACAATGTATTTAACTGCATACACATAGTTTCGAATATTGTCATCGGTACATGCCGATAATTACTTCGTAAGAAACAGTCCGTAGAAATCTATATTGCGTTTTCTGTACTTCTCGCGCCGGAAATTACGTCTTTTAAAATAGTGATTTCGATCTACGTCATCATAAGTCTTTGATGTCTCCGACACCGAAATTTGCGTGACGGTCTTTTGCCCATTCCGTTATTATTAAATAATCATGTATGACCCGTCGTTCTCGTACCGTGGAAATAGATGTACCAGACAACATGACGTGCCATTATGATAAACGGTTCTGTGTTATTACATTTGCAGGACAGGGTCGCGTGAACCAGCTAGGTGGTGTATTCATCAACGGCCGTCCATTACCGAACCATATCCGTTTGAAGATCGTTGAGATGGCAGCGGCCGGCGTCAGGCCATGCGTCATATCGAGACAGCTCAGGGTGTCACATGGCTGCGTCTCGAAGATTCTGAATCGGTATCAAGAAACAGGATCGATAAGACCCGGTGTGATTGGTGGCAGCAAACCGCGAGTCGCCACGCCGGAAGTCGAGGCAAGGATCGAAGATCTTAGGCGGCAGAACCCTGGAATCTTCAGCTGGGAGATACGCGAGAAATTGATAAAGGTCTGTTGATATCATCCATTACGCTTATTTTTTTTTTTTTAAATCATAGAAGGAAAAACATCTTAATCTTTCATGTCATATATTATGCAAAATGTCACATAAAAGTGAATATATTGTAACAATTTTTTTTCAACTAAAACGTCAGACATTAGCAAATATAACGATGACAAACAAATGTATGTTTAAAAATAAAAAAATTATAGCATCTCTGATAGAAATGTTATGCATTTTCTAAGTTATTAGACAGTTAAATATTAATTCTTTGTTTAGTAATTGACAACAAAAATTATTTAGAATCCCAATCAAGATGTAACATTTTACCTGCAATTAGTGTGCACAAAAAATATGCGAGACACGTTTACTGGACAAAAATAGGATAATAAATGGATTACGCGATATTTTAACTAACAATAATTTATTGATATATTAGACAACAACTGAGTAGGTATCTACACGTATACGCACACACATAAATTACACATATTTTTACTAGAGAAACTGCTTTACCACTGAATCAAACTCTATCAAGTTTTTGTTCATTTCCTACGCAATATTGTTACAACTAATGAGAATACACAGTAATACTAAATAATAACTGGATGGGTATTTAGGAAACTGCATACATTTCTATCAGGGATACAAAAAAAAGAAAATTATGACATGCACACCAGAGAGTGGATGAAGACATAGTGTTATGTAACATTTTTCTTACTTTTATATAAATAAATGAAGCCGTGCAAAATCTAAAGTAAATGATAGCGATGTGTGTTAAAAGTAATTTAGAAATATAAGGATACCAAAAGTATAGGCTGCTTTTTATTTGTAACTTTTTTAAATGTGTATTTTCATGATATTATATTATATAAATTATTGGAAAATTTACAACGACATTTAAATCATGAAAGAAATATCAATTGAAAGAAAAATGATGCTAACTAGTCCAACGCGGTTCTGCCAGCAGGACGGAGTCTGTGACAAAGCATCGGCACCTTCCGTATCTAGTATCACCAGACTTCTACGTGGACCAGCCAATCAGACACGTCCCGGTGATGACCTACGCAGAAATCACTCTATCGATGGTATTCTTGGTGAGTGTTACGAGTAATATTTATTATTATCGCGATACGATCTGCCGAGACTATCAAGATTTTTTACACGGAAATGGTGCGGTTCATCATCGAAAAATATATTTTCAAAGTTCGCAATACGTATCGTCGTTTTAACACTGCATAAACCACGTCCGGGCGGACGCAAATGAAGTGCCCGGGGTTAATCGAGCAATAAGCGTAATTATAGCGTAGTCGTGTGCTAAGTTAATTGAAGCAAGGCGGCCGCGACGATCAACCGTTTGTAGCCCATATATTCAAAGTGCCCGATCTGAAATGTTATTCGACACTTTTCCCATATGCGTAATATGATAGGAAATCGTTATCCTTTTCCGTACAGTCTTTAAAGTCGAAAGTTTTTAACGTCTTTATAACTATCAGCTCATATATGGAAGTAATAAGAGATTCAATTACCGATCGGACCAAGGGATGTAATTATTACGTAGATGCTTTTCGCGACGTTATCATTTGTATTTCGTTTATTTCACATTCGTGTTGAACGTGTTACATGAATCTCGAGATATGTACGAGTTCTACTTATTGAAGTATCCAGCAGTTTCGTGGCCACGCTGGGGATTGGTAGGAATATAGGTCCTGTCGGCGAAACGTAAAGGGGAATTCCTATCTTTTTTATTTATTACTGGCGGTAAGGGGTGCGAAGAAATATTAGGCGTCCCGTGGCGCGTAGATGTGTCGAGTTTATTACCTTGTCGGGAAGATTTAGTTTTGATTAGACGTATGCCCGAGATTGCAACTTCGCGCAACGACTCACGGATGGTGCTCGACCTGTTGCTTCCTGTCGCATTGAACAACCTTTTTGCGCTGTTGTGAAAGCGACTTTCATCTTCTTGATATTATTCATATTATTCGTTGGAAATATTTTCATTGCAAATAAATATTACGTGGTTTAACGAGAGTCAAATTACAATTAAAGCAGCTGATCAATATTGAAATAATAAGAATACGGGAAGAACGATTTGCTGAAATATTTAAAAATTTTAGTTAGACACAGATGAACAATGCTGCAGAAAGTTTTGACATTCTAGCAATGAGTCTGTACGTCCTACAGAATTATTTTAATTATATTTAGCTTATATTTAGCTAAATTTTTAGATACTTTAGATGAGCTACAGATCTGAAAATAATTTTGTTAGACCATCAAAATAATTATGTTAAGACATTCAAATAATGCTACAAAATGTTTTGATATTCTAGTAACTAGTTTGAATGATTCACACAATTATTTTGATTCAACAGAATTAATTTCAAACCTGTATTTAGCCGAAAGGTACTTCAGTGTAATTGTTCCGGGTGCTTTTCATCATGAAGACAATTCTATATATTCTAAATAAAGCGATCGATTATTTATCGCCAATATATTTTACGCGAGGAATCGTTAATAAGTCACGACGTTGAGATAAAATTGCCCCGAAGGTAGCGATTCAATTATGAATACTTCAATAAAAGTCCTGGAGGAAGACGCATAGATCTTTATTGGGTTCGCCGCGTTTGCAGGCCGGGTAAATTATGTATTATGATTCGAACAAAGGGGAGGAACAAGAAGAAAGTCAGGCGCTGTTCCCGCCGCTAATGCATCGCCGCGAAAGGAAAGGATACGGAGACGAAGAAGAGGAAGAAGAAGCAGGGACGAAATCTTTTTGAATGCACACCTCGGACGTAGAACCTTCGTTCTTTTCATTCAATCGCAGCGTGATGGTTTAGCACTGAAGTCGGCGATGTATTGGATCGGCTTATAACGCGGACGTGGATTGGAGAACGAGGAGAAAGAGCGAGATAACATGAGCGATTGATGCACTAATGCGATAATAACACATCATCATAGTCAAGTAACAGAATACGGATAAGGATCTTCCTGATATTTCTCTCTTTACAAGAATACTTAGCGTTTGATGTAAGCACGCAGACAGACGCACACAATTTAATTTTTCATAAATATATTCTTTTGTCATATATGTATATTAATTACTTCTCTCAAGAGGAAAACAGTAGAAGTTAAATGAATGGTTAAATACAAAGTCGTTAAATAGCGACAAAATGAGAAATAGCAAACAATCTAGTAGATCGGATGCACGATGCAATCAACGCGAGGGAACTTAAAAGGTCTCACAAATACACACTTCAATCATTTCGTCTCGCGTCCATTCATCTTCCGTGCACCTTTCTCCCCTCGCCGGCATGTCAGTCCCAGAATGCAAGATCACCCGACGGTTCCGGTAGCCAAGAACACGCGCGATAAATAACCCCGCGGTCTGTCTCTCCGTCAAAGAAATCGGGAGGAACGATCGCGCAGGGCGACAAGAGAGAGGGACAGATCCGGGTGTAGCTCGTGCAGAGAAGGAGGAAGTCAGGAGCAGTGGAGCAGAGTCGGGAGGAACGTGAAAGAGAAGAAATCGGATGGAACGACTAAGAGGAGCAAGAGCAGTCGAACCTGAGGAACAAGACGAGGAGATGGCGTGGATTCCACAACGGTGCAAGGAGGACGGATGGACCCGCGCGCATATATATAGTATATACCTACGCGGCATCAACCGCGGCGTGTGGTCTTCCTCGGCTTCGTACCCGGCCGCCTGCCTCTAATCTTACAAACCGCCAACAACACACCCTGTATCCGCCGTTTTGTTCGCGGAACGCAACGGCACCCTCTATTGATTTAGATGCTCTTACTGCGGGGCAGGCTCGTGATTGAGACCTTCGCCGTTCACCACGTCCGCAACTCCAGCGATCGCCTGGCCACTCCGGTCATTTCTCCGATAGTAATTGTTTAGCATCGCAATCTTTCTCACCGATGTTTATTTCGACGTTTTCCAGCAAATCGCGACGTTTCGCGATTGTAACACTGCTCTCAGTTCAGAAGATATAGAAGCTTTTTAATAGTAAACAGTCCCGTTATGAACGCTGCAATCTCGCAAAAATTATTTATTCCTTATATATACACGGAAAGAAAAGTTTTGCTGAAGTATCTAAAAATTTAGTTAGATACAAATTTAAAAATAACTTTAGACTAATGTTGTAATAAATTTTGCAATCAGTTTGAGCGTCCTACCTAATTATTTTGATGGTCCAACAAAATTATTTCAATATCCGTAGTTAAACTTTTAGATTTTCAGCAAAACTGTGCTTATAATTTTCTTCTAAAATAATATAGCTACATATAGCTGTATTTTTATCTTCATGTCATTAAAAAATGTATAATTTATTCGTATTTGCTACTCATTTTAATATAAACCAGGATTTTTTTCTTAAGACAAATTTGATATTCAAATTTAATAGCTTATGCTAAATTTGAGAATAATTTTAAATTTATTTTGTAGAAACTATACAGGTTGCTATCTTTTTTTATGTATATTCGCTCTCAGCTTCATGAAGTACTGGCAGGCGCTGATAGTACGTGAAAAGTGTTAGAATCTCGAAAAGTCGTTGGGCATGCACCTGAAATCTTCGCGACGATTTACGAGCGCGCGGCAGTCTTTAATCTGGCAGGAACCGCCATGCACTTCGTGTTCTCAAATTCTGGCTGATGTTCGCGCAGGTGCTATTGATTTAGACGTTTATTCCCATCGGTTGAGCTTAATCCGAGAATAAGTCTGTAAATTACGGAGTACAGTTATAAAAAGAGACATACAAGATCTCTGACATTATCTCGATATATGTTCAGAGAAATTACATATTGTACACTAATCAAAAATATCCCCCATTTGTATAAAACTGTGCACTTATAGAAAGAAAGTATTAAATGTCTACAAATAGTAATAATAAATAATTGATAAACTTAATAAATGGAATTTTTGAAATGTAAAATATATAAAATATTAAATTATTCATTTATCAGTCAGACGGAGTTATAACATTATCGATGTAGTTGTTGAAGTCAGCATAACAGAGACAAACCGTGGAGAACAAATTAGGTCCGAAGGGGTTACAAATCAAACTCGAAATTCCATAAATAGTGTCTCGTGGAGGCAGGCAACGATTCCTCTTCGAAACGGGCTTTCGTTTAGCTCGGGTGGGACGGGACATGTCAAAGAACTTAATTTCTTCGCGGCGAACCCTAATTTCTCCGGTGTTTTAGTTTAGTATAGGTTCGGCTGGGCATGGCTGTAATCAGAAGGGTCTTAATGGTGGGTTGCTGAGACCGGCGTGTGAACTGTGGGCGTGAACGACTCGCTTCCTATCTTCGGTATCTGACGTGCAGCACGTGCTGGACCGAAAGATGCTCTCGCCGCTATTAAGGAACGCACGCTTGCGTTTCTCCTCTCGGAAACTATCGATGATGTTTTAATGTACGAGTAGAATATTCGCATTTTCGTTAATATGTTAAAATTTTTAATATGTTTTTTTACAATTATATTAGAAAAATTGACAAATATTAATGATAAATTTTTGCAAGTTTTCGATTAAAATTACATAACTGTCTTTTGTAATCGTTCTCAGCTAATATCTATATTCATTTAAAACATTTATTTAATTTATTTGTGGAATGTTGGAAGAAAAGATTTGTTATGGCTACATCGTACAGGGACAATGTCATTAACAAAAGAATCAAATTTTTATAGTCGTCAGGATAGTGAGATGATTTTATTTATTTCTGCGACAAGTCCGTTAATAATTAATTGATATGTAAACTCCTAAATTGAATATTTAATAACAAAGGCTGTTTTCCAACTAGAACATGCTGTTTTACTTTGTGTTACACCGTGTAAAGTACTTGATGTGAAAGTTTAGTTTTATAGTGTGCATTCAGAGTGCATTGTAGTCTTCCATTTTTATTTTTATAACGAGGATTTAGTATATCTATAAGACTCATAATTTTAATTTAGAATTAAATTGTAAATCTTTCAAGATTAATGGCTTTTAATAATTTTATTATAAATATAATTATAAATAAGGTTAAATAATTTTTTGAAACATTGATATATTTTACACGCTCTTAGCTTTTTAGAATGTCAAGCAATGTAATATTGTGTTACAGTTGGAACAACACAAGTTTGTGTTTGACATGGTGTCATTTGTATAGTCTATGTACCTATGTTGGAAAACAATTAAAGTTGCGTATTTAAATAGCGCGGTCTTTGTGTTCAGCTGGAAGTAGCGGTGACGATTCCGACACGGAAAGCGAGCCTGGCATCGCACTGAAGAGGAAACAACGTAGAAGCAGGACTACCTTCACCGGCGAACAGTTGGAACAATTGGAAGCGGCTTTTCATCGGACGCAATATCCTGATGTGTACACCAGAGAGGAACTTGCACAAAAGTAAATTTCTTAGGAATTCTTTTTCATAAAAAATTACATGTAAAAAAATTTTATTCGTGTAGTATTAAATCAATATATTTAATTACATCAATTATCTTTACTATATAAAATTATATGTTAAATGGAATAAATTATTATAATTTATGACTAAAATTACACATCGCAGGAAAATGCAAAAAATTATAAGGCTGCAGACTTTGTGGTAGCATAAACTATACATTTGCGATTTGTATTTTTCCTGATATTTTTGGATGCTCTTTTTTCGCAGAACAAAGTTAACGGAAGCTCGAGTGCAAGTTTGGTTCAGCAACAGGCGTGCCAGGCTTCGCAAACAGCTGAACAGCCAACAGCTGAACGCCTTCAACATGAGTCTACCCTTCCAAACTCAGCACTACGGTAATGGTGCAGAGAGCTATCAGAGCTACGGGCAGGCGAGCGTTGCTGCCGCTGCAGCAACCACCGCCGGCTATTCTCAGCATTACAACTACGGGGAGAACTACTACGCGGCGCAGCAGCAATGGCCGCGGGCGACTCCGGACAATTACGGGTAAGTTTTAGCAACTGATGCATTATGTTTGTCGAAATGTTCATTTTGTAAATTAACTAGACAGAAAGAAAATCGCGCGAACAGTGTAGTGTACTATCAGGAAAAATCGTTGCTAATTTAATAATCGGTGTTTCGTAAATCGTACCGTCTTTCATATATTATGCACTTTTTTCGTACAAGATTTTTTATCATCGTATTCAGATTTCTCGAATAGCGTTTTTTCTTTCTAATATAAAAATTTAATCATCATTGAGTACTCGCTTTAGTAAGTTTAATTCTATTCCTCAGATCTTGATGAATAATCTACGCAAAAATTTTTATTTTAAATCAAATTTATCATTTTTCGCCTTATTATAAGCTCATAAAATTTTATAAATATTCGTTTTCTGAAATTTGAAGTCACGTGGATAGGTAATCGAACGCGATATCTCTCGTCCGTGGACACCCCCGCAACGATTATTCGCGATCGATCGTTGCTACCTCGCGGCGCTGCCGCGATCGGTTAAAGCTGGATCACGGCACAGGTACATACACCCTGCGTCGAAGGATCAAGACCCGGGTTGGATTATTAGCCGGTAGCGTTTCA
Source organism: Acromyrmex echinatior (assembly GCF_024713525.1). Classification (NCBI taxonomy): domain Eukaryota; kingdom Metazoa; phylum Arthropoda; class Insecta; order Hymenoptera; family Formicidae; genus Acromyrmex; species Acromyrmex echinatior. The sequence continues at coordinate 6,442,052 of NC_141866.1, read as the reverse complement.
TTATGGAGGCCCAAGAAGCAACATAATTGAGGACCACACAGAAAACGTGTCGGCAGGGCCCCATTGGTTCTCTTTCTCTCACTTCCTCATTCTCCGTGCTTTCCGTCTCTTCTTCCCTCGCTTTCCTCTTCCTCTCTCTCTCTCTCTCTCTCTCTCTCTCTCTCTCTCTCTCTCTCTCTCTCTCTCTCTCTCTCTCTCTCTCTCTCTCTCTCTCTCTCTCTCTCGCGCGCTCTATCTCTCTGACTCAAGTGAATCGGCTCGTCCGCTCGGCGTGTAACAACACACTGTAGCAACCCGGCCACCGGCAACCTGTTATTACGCCACAATGGCTGAATTAATTGTTCGAAACACCCTGGCTTCGCCGTCTTTATCTCCGCGCGTTGCCGCGCGCGCCTCTTTCTCGCGGCGATGTTCCGGGCTTACTGTCTCGCTTGGGCCCCTTTGGGCCTTGTACAACAGCGGACTGGCTCACTGTGCCGAGCCATCACGTGGTGCACAGAGCGAAGCTTCGCCGGTCTTAAACATCCGGGATAATACTCATGGACCCCCGGTGGAGCGTCAGCCTATCTCGTGGGGGGTCGCTTTCCGTAGCTGGTTCTCTCAAGTTCGAGCGAATTCGTTGCTGTCGATGATTGTCGTCGTTTTTGCCGTTTTATGTTTAGACAAACGCAGAAACCTCGTGAAATGGTTATGAGTTATGTTAGCGATGCATTCCATCCGAGAAGAAGAAAACAAATCTCGCCACCCGGAAATGTCAATGTGCTTTCGGCTAGAGAAACTGTCCCAAAACGTCAGAAAAAATCATAAATTTCATTCTAATGATGATTTTTTAGTCAAGAGAAAAATACAAATTTAGATACTTGAAAATAATTCAAATAGCACTGAAGCTATTAACAAGACTTCAGATATAATGAATTATTTTCTGATAAAAAGTCAAAAGAAGATTAATATAAAAATTAAAAATTAAAGATATTTTATAAAACGGAATTTACGTTTTTGTAAATTTTTTAGACGATATAGTCGAAATCGATTTGCCTCGAGAGAATATTTAATATAGGTTCCATATTTTATTTGACGGCCGATTTTAATTCCGAAGAATCGCGAGCTGTAAATTTTGGTTGCCACTAAATTCTTAAGAATTCGTTAACGTGACCATAGAAAAAAAATTTGATTTGTGAGCAGAGAAGGAGAGACATTCTTCTGTACGAAAATAGATTCGTAGGGCGGAGTATGGTCGATAAATCGCGCGGCTTCCGCCAGAAACGTCGCGTTACCTTCTAAATAAAAAAAGGGGGAAAGAAATAAAGTTATAGTGCGAACTAGGTCTGGCACCGACGGGATTTAAGGTGCTTAAGCGTCATGGCGAAAACGCTCAAAGGGCCGACTTCGTTTTACAATCGTATGCTATAATCGTCTCAAAATATCGATACGCGTTTCAAGTTTATTTTAATTAAGAATTGATTTCTTATAGCTTTGGATCTTATCTAATTTTATTTCTTATAACTTTTTTCCTAACATGTTTTTTAATCACCAATTTGTTAATTTTATGTACTTTTCAAAACACATTTATATCATCAAGAGTCTATATGAATTTGTTTCTCTAAAATTCCAAAGATACTGAAGAATGATTAATCTTTCCATACTTCTGTTCATTCAGGTATACTAAAATAACTATAGTTATTTTTTTAATCTTAGAATAACAATATTATAATAAAAGCAATGGCAAAGGTTTACCACTCAAGGGACAATGATCTGAGATCCTTAATCATGGTAGTGTATCAGAATGCTCAAAGGGCCGCGACGGTGTTTGGAAATCGGCCACTGCCGCCCTCGACACGCCCTAACCGATTCGCAGAGCATGTGTGAGTGCGGTATCGCCTTGCAAACGGCAGTAACCACATTGAGAGAACACGCCGGAATTTCATTTTCGTATTACCGCATGTGGACACCTTTCACCATTGTGCGACTCATTTCATCGTATCGCTTACTCCCCACGTGTCCGTACGTATGCGCACGTACAATAGTTAATTTATATTCAAGATGTCGAACGGAGATATAATTACGAATATTGGCGAGTAATATATTCCCTTTAACTGCCGATTGATATATGCCGTTCGTGAGAGAATATCTATCTCTTTTTCCATCAATATTTAATAAGCTCGTCAATTGTTACATCATATTCATAATATTATATTCATAATTTTAATAAAAGAATCTTTCCCAGGCCTTTCTAAAATTAAGATTGAAAGTTGAATTACTTTTACATTGTTAATAATAGCAATTAATAAAATTCTAATGACACTTTCTCATTTATCCCTTTTTCTTATTTATGTAATTTGTATTGTTCAGAGAATATTTGTTTTTTTTTTTTTTTTTTTTTTTTTTTTAAGTATCACGTTAATACAAGACAGAGGAATGTAGAAGTTTCGTAATATTACATAATACTATAATTTATTATCGCCGTTTATTTCCTTGTGAGCAGACCTTCGATCTTGCCTGTTGCAGATTGTTCAACGCCTCCCATTACGGCAGCAGCAACCTTGCCTCCAATCTAACTTCCACGAATCTCAATCTGGGCAGTCTGGGGGGTAGCGTCAGCCCGACCGGGTCCAACATGAGCGCCTGCATGGTGCAAGGTGGTGCATCCTCCTCCGGGGTACCAGTCTCGACGGGGATGGCGCCCCACGTGACTCCGCACAGTCCTAGCGAAGCAAAGAGCGGATATCCGTACTTGGGCAGCATCGATTCTCAGGTTTGCGGAAGAGTTCACTGAATTTAACCGCGCGAGAGAAACGATCGCACATCGACTTGTACGCAATTATAGGAAGAAGCTTAAGAAATTGTTACTGTTATTTATTTTGTTTTTTTTTAAGGCTCGATTTTTGAATTGATAAAATTTGCACACGTTTTAAAAAGATTGCTGTTAAACTGTTCTTTATAAGAATATACGTGTGTCTTAGCTTTTAATATTAAATAATTATTTGCGTTATTATTGTATGTTATTACTTTTATTAGAAACTCAAAAGATATTCTTTCGGCGATAACTATATCATTTCTTGAATGGTTTCTGATTGAAGTAGATGTAAAATATGTTGTATAGTCTTCGAAATTTAGAGAAAAGATTTATTTTATTTATGATTATATAATCGGTAATTTGTGCATAAAACACAAGCAATTGTAAATATCCTATAATCGCTTTATAGATGGTACATGTAAGCTTTTCCACGACGAAGTTACACTGCATATTTATGATAGAGTTAAACTCACGTTTAAGTCGTACCTAGGTAAGCCACTCACCGACTTCTGAGAAGTGTCGTAATTACGAAGATTTATTCGTTAGAGTGATTAGCACTTGGCAGTTGTAAAACAGCGATGCCTCAGATGCTTTACCACTTTAGAATTGCCTTATTAAAGTAATAATATAATACAAATACTACACACACACACACACACACACACACACACACACACACACATATATATATATATTTATAAATGATTGCATATATTTGATAGATAAGCTGTACATATTTATGCGTACATCGTATTAAATCGTAGAAAAATTATTGATAAAGATATTCTTATATCACAGTCGACGTTGTGATTCTTCTTCCCGCAAGTTATTCAATTGGCCAGTTCAATTATTATATATATCGCACATAACGTGTTGTTGACACGACAATTATATCCGATTTGTATAATGCAACGTTATATAAATAAATGGACTATGCGAAAAATTCGTCGTGTTCTGTGACTATACTGTTAGTATCATCTTATCAATATCTATTTGCGCTAACAAGGTAAGTGCATATTTCATTTCTACAAAAAATTTTAGTGAAATATTTGAAAAATTCAACTACAAAATCTGAAAATAATTTTGTTAGGCCATCAAAATAATTATGTAGAAAAATCAAACAATAAGCAATATTGCAAAAATTTTAATTCTAGCAACCAACTTCAATAAAATCATTTTTTTGTGTCTAATATCGAACATGAAAAGTTCGTGATTGAAAGTTCGTAGGCGTATAACAGATAATAGATTTGTTAACTGGAACTTATTGCATATCTTAGAAAACGATGTTATCTCCCTCCTTTTATTATTGCATACTTTGCGAGACTGGGCAGTATTTAAAGAGACGACCGGCCTAAAAAGCGAAGCGTGCATAATTCGCGATCGGTCCCGAATTGTCAGGCTCTCCTGGTTTTCAGCCGCCCCCGCGAACCGTCGTTGATCATGGGCCCGTCAAGAGACAGTGGGGGGTTTGGTGGGCCCCGAAGAGCCGACAATCGGGCGCGCAGTGACAACGAGCAATCAGCCTGCCGTATATCTACGAGTCCTGTCGCCACGCATTTGTGCCCCATTGTGTCGACGAAGTAGGTGGTCGTTCTTTCCCTCTTTCTTTCTCTCTTGTACTGCCTAGTCTCCAAGTTCCTGCAGCACAAAGTACCACCGCACAATGATTCGCCCTTACCGGCTTCTATCTTTAACCCTTCATATCTTATTGAGTAAGCATATTTATGGATATGTCATAGATGTGGAATTGCGATTTCAGTATACCTGACTTATTTAGGAACGTTGATGTCATGAATTCGCGCTACTTTATACATTTATTGTTTTAATGATGATATTGAGATTATTTTTGTCAAATTTGAATCGTATGTTGAAATTGTTTCTTAAACTTACAGGTTTCAAAGGCAAAAAAGAACATAGAAAATTATATTTGATATCAATTTTCTTTGTCAATATGATCTTGTGCAGAGAATTTTAAATATAGATGGAGAATATATATTATTATATTTTTATTTATTATATTTTTATATTTTTTATTTATTATATTTAATTTAATATTAATTATTATATTTTGAAAATTATATTTCAAGTAATAACCTGAATTATAATTATTAATCATTATGTTTATGTAATACTAAAAATATAATTAATAATCATCTCTCATTTCTCAGGAAGAACATAAAATCATAATGAAATCAAGATGACATTTAGTAGTCATTTTAAGAAAAATCGTAATAATGTCGTTTGATACATTTTTAACGATAATTTTATAATATAATAAATGTTTTTTACATAACAATGATTTTTTAAATAAAAAATCACTTAAACATTATGATCATATGAAAAATTCATTACAAAATCATCGTCAAAATGACGTGTATCGAATGACATCACTATGACTTTTTCTATAATGATTTTTGCTTGATGTCATCTTGATCTTAATGTGATTTTGTGTTCTTCCAGGGTATGCCTTTTTTCGTTATTAACAAAATCAATTTATTTTGCACATGATCAAATGAAGAAAAAGAAATACATCGAAATTTGTTGTCAGACTAAAAGTCCGAGTCATGTCACATAATATTTTCCTGGACCTCACGTATCGTTTGCCTGCCTCCGTGTGTAATTCGCTATTCAATGATCCCCGCCCATGTTCCAACCCCCCATAAGCGCGGTACGGGGTTGCTTCAAGAGCGGCTCCTTTGAACATCGCTTGCCTTTCTCTCGTCACCAATCCTACCAAATCTTCTCCCAATCTGTTGCTTCAAAATTGCCCTGACCCCAATAGCGATGTGGTAGGTCAAGAACTGGTACAAAAAATACAGCGTGGTCACGTATTTTCGTGAGAACTTTCATCGTAAAATACAATGCTAACTTAGCATTCATATTTTAACAATAAACTTTTCATTCAGAATATAATTTGCAGTCATTTATATCTATTAATCAAAATAGGAACAAAATGTTTATGTTAGTTGATGTTAGTTTCTTTTGCAAGAAATAATTTTTATTTCAAAGAAAGTACTTTTGTGTGAGATCCTTTTTTAAAAGTAATTAAAATAAAATACGGTAAATTAAATGGCGCAATGAAGAATGATTTTATCGCAAAGAATGCACATTGGAAGTTGGCGAATACATCTTGTAATAAATTGTTTTAAAGGGCTATATTATTTTTATCAAATTTTTTTCTTAAAATCTTATTTTATAGTTATTAGTTGTGTTTTTCAATACGGTAACTAGAACAGATGTATAGGCAACTGTAAAGCTGATAAGTGTGACGACCTCCCAGATTCAAACCGCACCCTCACGATGGAGATCTAGCTGAGGGTGTCCTTACAGTCAATTCGTGCGTGCGCGTGCATTGCGTGACTTCGGCCTGTATGCGCCGCGATGCATATCCGAGATATATATTTTTCACAATATAAAATCGTTTTATGCGACATAAAACGGCCAATGCGATTTTCCTCCGAGAAATGCAGTCTGGTAATGTGTTATAAATTTCTGTGTAATTATCGTCAATTATTACATACACAATTATTACAATGGTATTACCTAACACTTCGAATATCGAGTGCAGCTCTGTTAAGTAAAGAGGACGATGTGATAAAATAAAATGTTTTCTGACACCCCGAGCATTGCTTCTCGGGCGTAATTGCTCTAAAGCTAACTGTTTCAAAGATAAAACAACTATATTACGGAAATTTCTAATAGGAGCTAATATTTCGATGATGCAAAATCCTTTCACTTTGCCATAACTATACCTTACGTCATTGCCTAAAGCGTTTTCTAATGCACGTCTTGAAATCGTAACTTCTAGGACTAATTTATTACTTCAATTTTTTGACGCAATTGTTGGAACTTACGCAATAATAATGATTTATAATAAAAATATCCTTTCTTGTGTATTTATGACGTAGATTTACAATTCATGTTGATCAATTAAAAAAAAAAGATTATGTTCATTGTATATATTATATGTAGTATGGTATTATTATACTGAATATCTTTTGCGATAAGATCATCTTTTATTACGACGTTTATAATTACTGTTCAATTTAATAATTTTTAAAAAAGAATATTATAAGTCTTTTTTGAAATAAAAAATGAAGTAATTTTGATCCAATTGGGTAACTTTAACTCTAAAAAACGATATTATTTTGGTTCAAATTTTTATAATACCAGCACATATGTCAAAATGAAAGTTACCTCTAATTTTGCACCAAAGTCATCCTATCATGATATAATTTAAAAAATATAGTGCAATGTTGATTTTTTTACTTTATTTAATAATAAAAATTTAGTCAACTATTTATCCAAGTCATATTTTCTATTAGTTGGTCACTGTACTTTCCTTTCCTCCTTTTTGTAGTTTATGTTCCTGCTCCACACAAACGAAGTGCCGCTGTCGTCGAAGGGGAAATAAGATGGGACAAGCGAAAAACATACAGAACCAGTTCACGCGAACATGATGGCTGCTCCCCCTTAATGGCAATGCAGCCCCCCGTGCGGTGCATCGTCCGCCCTTTTCAACCAATGAGATTGCCCGTCGCGTTTCGAACAATGGTACGACCGAATAGATTAATCAAACTTAACCGAGCCAATGAAAACCGTGCAAATCCCGCGTGGGGGATGGATACTTGCGTACGTGCGTGCGTACGTGCGTGCGTGCGACTGTAAGCGAGCAGCAGTTGCACGCTCGCCTATTTCGCGTCCTAGCGAAGTCATGTCGGGGACAAACTATGAGAATACATCGTGGCCGCACCGGCATCATGGTGTTGCGAATTTAACGACGATTTCGAATCGACAGTGTTCGGAAAGGACACCTTTGATACGCGAAGACCCTTGCTCTGATCTACCATCACGATTGATATACAAGATGACTGATTTTTTAATAATGATTGTTGCTAATGCATCCATTATGAGCGTCACGTTGGAGATTTACTAATCCTCTCTGCCGGCAGCGACTGCATGTATAATCGTAAAATAAATAGCACTTAATAATAGCTAAAGAAAGAGAAAGGAGCATTGGTTCACCGATGTATGCTAAAGTATAAAGGTGTGTCCCTAGAATAAAAATTATCTTTTAGAAATAACAATCCATATATTTTTTGATCGTACATCAGTTTATTGAAATTGCGAAAGATTATAAAATTTTTATTAGAAACAGATGGGAAAACGTTTGATTCGGCCTGTTCGTCGAAATGCGTTTCAACGTATTTCGAAATGGCGCCGAGGCAGCACGTCAAAGTCGAAGAGTATCAAGGGGGAGAGTTTTTCGGGGGCTGCTGCTGTAACCAGGGCTTTGATGAATGAACCGGGGCTTCATGCCGCCTCGGTCGGCATTACCCACACGGCAGCTGGCCACGCCGCGTTGATTGGTCGCGCATCACGCCGCGTTTATGGATCTTTTGCAAAGCGATCAGCGTATACACGTCTAAGGTCCCCTAACCAGGTCCCCCGTAGACCCGCGTTGTTCTCATACGGGGTATCAAGGTGTGTGCCCCCTTGTCGCGAGCAAAAATGGCCGCGCTTGGCGAACTCTATGTCCGATGAAGCGATGTTTATATATCCGAATTTACAACATAATATTGCTATATTGTGTTATTGTTATTGTTGGTTGTGTGGATTATAATTAACACAAATATTCAAAACAATAGAAAACGGTACAAGGATAAAAAGATAATATTATTAAAACATAAATATGTTAATGTATTAATTCGGTAACTTTTAAATGCAAATTATGAATCTAATTAGAAATGATGCTACTATTATCTCTTATGTTCGAGTTATTCTCGTTCTTTATGATTTCGATTGTTACGTTTCCAATTCGTAGCCATACTGTTATAACTTCTCAAAGAATTCTCGATCAATTCCAAAATTCTACAAGTTTTTTTAAGTCTAATTGATTTTTTGATATAACTGTTATAAGATTAAACTTATAATAGAAGAAAGATACGAAATATTATTTTATAAACATTGTCTTTTATTTGCGTTCTCCTGTTTATACGAGAAACTATTGTAAATAAGCGCCAAATCATTAAGCAACTTAGTTATAATCCAATCTGACAAAATTAATTAAAAAATTTTAGAAGGAAAATATAGATTTCTATATAATGTAATAAATTCTGCAATTTCTTCTAATTTCCAATCTTTCGTTTTACCTTTTGCGCCGGAATTTGTACTTTTTATAGAATCAGATTTTTTCAGATTTTGTTTGTTCGCATTTCTTCGCATTGATTGATTTGCGAAACATTTCTAAAAATAAAATAATTTTATAATAATATGTTAAAAATCTTTTCATATATCTCGTGTAATTTCTCTTTCTTATTAATAATCTTACCTTGAGGTTATTGATAAACCTTAACACACAGTTCGAATTAACCGGCTGGCTTTGTTGTGTTTGTTCATCAGTTATCACATCATCTGCTTGACTTAAACTATGACTGACAACTTGCGCTTGTTCAGCGTTAACGTGTGAATTATTATGCATTAATACTGGCGGTGATGAAGGCGCGTGAACAGTTAAGTTATTAGTTGTAATACTGTTTACTGCAAAAGTATTATGTATATTGCTCGACCTAAGAACAATTAAGAGAACGGAATAAAGGCCTAATTACAAAATCTTAATATTAATAAAAATTAAAATAACTTGCTACTTTTTTTATTATACATAAATGGATACAATATTAAATGAATTTATGTAATGTCTTTAAGAAGTTACATGTTATAAATCTTCTCTATTACGATCGATATTACATGAAAAAGCTAATTGCTCAAAAAAGGACCTAAGTAGAATTGTGTCTTTATTCTGCCCAACCCCTCAATTAACGTTATAACTACAGACATTACATTTATAATTCATTTGTAACAGTTGGTCTGTTTTCTGTTCCTACTAAACTATTCTAGAATTCTCTTGTTCTCTTTAGATAAACGTATGTTTATCTCACTTTAAGTTCCAAAAGTGTACACTAGTTCAGCCACAGAAAACAGAACTAGTGAGTGCGTTCGTTGAACGCAATAGAACGTAATCGTTGTGCAACGTTTTACAATATATTCAGTATGTTCTGTTGAACACTTTTATAATATTGATGCTAACGTACCGCGTTTTCATGTATTTTGAAAGTATCGAATTATGTAATACTATTTGTTACGTATATTATACAAGAATGATATATTGGAGGTAGCTATTTTGACCAACACGTTTTGTTTAAGATTTAACGTACTCAGAGAGTGAAATAAATCAGTCAATGAGGTGATACCTTTTGGAGCCAAACACAAGATGTTGGTGCAATAAGATTATTTATTCACATATCTTAACCACCTCATGGACTGGATTCATTTCTAATGGGCCTTGATTCAACACTATTTAATTTATATGAGTGAAATATACAATAAAAATAAAATGACGTAAATACTGACGTCTCCTTGAACACACCTTTGTATGCTGAAAATTATGGCGACCGATAAGTAAATATGTTGAGACGTTAAATACGTTTAGGACTGTTCAGCAGACATCATAAAATGCAAAACTATTGCGTTCTATTAAATGCATCTAATATAAAGTAATATAGATTTAGCGAGAGAAATATTTACTCTTCCATTATTTAAAAAATGGGAGATATTTATTTTTGTAAGCTACGTAGTTGAACTAGCTACGGGAGAAATCAACAGAACAATAATGTTATTCCTACCACGACACGTTGCTTGCGTTGCTCATTGGAATTTAAACTAGACTGAGCAACGATTACGGAACATGGTGTAAGAATACTAGGACCTCTAGGGTGTAGGTATTTCATTTGTGCGTTTTTGTCATACGATAAATTTTTCAAGCCTGTTGGTTATAGGATAGAGAGATTCGAGAACCTTTCTGTACTTCCCCCCCCCCCCCATTTCTGGAAAAGTCTCGCATACGAAAAACGAAGGAAATACTATAGTATGCGTTATACTATAGCATATACTATAGCATTTCTTTAGTTTTTGATATATGATACTTTTCAAAAATAAGACTCTTGTTCTGCACATATTTGTCGTACGACAAAAACGCACGAATGAAATAGCATCTCTATTCTTGAAAAAAAAAAAGAAAAACTAGGAAAACTAGGGAAATACTAAATATCTAATATATGTTATGTATATTATAATATTTCTCTAGGTTTTTTATATGTTTCTTTTTAAGAATAAATTCGGGCGTTGGTACAGCCGGTCACAGTAAGGTTGTAACATCTTTTTTACAATGGATTTTGGAATGCAGTCTACTTACCGAGCGATTAGTTTTTATTTGTGGATCCATGAACAAAATTGCTCGGTGAGCAAGCAAAACAAAAAATAATTACAGTAATTAAAAAATAACGACGCATTACGTTTTAATTGTAACTACAACGTGTTATTTTTCACAATCGGTAATTTGTAATGATTTGTAATTAGTTTTTTATTGGAGAGAAAACAATTATAACTAGTTACTACAAACTTTCTAGCTAGTTTCCCTAACCCGTTTATGTTAGAGAGTTTTTCCATTACTGTATATTCAGATACGGTGAATGTTAAAGTTAATGTTACATTATTTACGCATGTATGTATTATATCGATACGAATCCTGCATTGAGAAAAATATCTGGTTGAAAATGGATGAATAGAAGATTTTGATTACATCAATCAAAATTTCAGTTAACTAGAATTCTAGTAAATTTAATGAAAAATTCTGATTCATTCATTTTCAACAAGAATTCCAATTAAATCAACCAAACATTTTTCTCAGCGTGGTACTTACATAGATTCGATTATTTCAAAAATCCTCAGTTATTTTCTGATTCTGACCGCAATGCGCCTGAGGTTCAGGGGAATCGGAGAGGGTTCCCAGGTCTTTTGAGCAGAACTAAGTTCGTAATGCGTGATGACATGCTTACTTACGTAGTTGATGTCGATGCTTTTACGCTTTTCGGCTGGCGACCTGCGACGAAGAATTTGATTAGGTCAATTATGCGGCGCCGATCGGATCTTCACGTGAAATTAGATTGGTTACGTCAGTTATTACACCACAAACGGTCTTTTTATCTAACTGCGTCCACTTGGGGCGTTCCGTCGCACGCTCGATCTCTATCTCTAGGCTTATGAGCCGGGGCTAATTTAATTCGCGTTTAAAGCAATATCGCTACCATTAAGAATCGTGTAGAACAACATGTTAATTCAATGCATACGGTAGCGATTCATTCAGGTTTTGACACTTGAGAAATAGCTGTAATTTCATTGGTATACATATCACTGTTAATTTATGATTGCACAATTTAACGTTTTGACGGACAAGCTGATTTTGGCACTGAACTTAATAAATAGTATATTGTTTTAATTGTCTTAATTTAATTTATATTGTTTTTTAATGCCTTACAATAAAATCTTTCTTAATTGCACAAATAAAATTGTTCGTAAATGAATAACAGAACACTTACGAATTTTGTGTGTCATTCAAATAAGTGATATGGCAATCAAAATATAAAAAAAGAGAATAAATTAATTAACGAAAAATGTTATATATTTTTTGGATTAATATTTTTAGAATATACAAAAATAAATATTTTTTTAATTTATCCTTGTATATATAATAATAATTTCATACTAAATGTTAATATAAGAATTACGTTATTCTCGGAAATCGCTTCTTTTTCGCTTTCGGAAATTATTTTCATGTAATCTGCGCTTTGTAACCTATGTCACTATAATTTTGACAAGTATTATATCTAATCTCTTTCAGTAAAAGATGATGCCGCATTTTTTTCCGAAAAAGGGTTGTTCCCACAGGTAAAATAAGATTAGCATGAATTCTTTTTATGTATCAACTATGATGATCCTTGTTTTGTTTATGAAAAATCTTTAGAATTTTTTGACATTTCATTTCATCAATAACACTAAGCGCAGATCAGAAAACTCAAAACTCAAATCAAGTATAATATGTTTTGACGGGATTTCGTTTTCAATGTAATAATATCTTTAGTTCGGATACCACTCGAGTGAATTTGCTTGTTGACAGTTTGTCAGGTATATGATTGCTTTTTAGGTGGTCTAAGAAACATAAGATATATGTCAAAAGGTGCTTTAATTTTTATATTATAAATATCTCATTAATTTTCGCAATTACAAATTATTTTCAAATATCTAAAACCAATATTACTGAAAATTCTTTTAAACAAATTTCATTTTTAGATAACAATTTAATTTTTAGATAATATTTTTAGATAATACAAATATTTATTTATATATTACTAACAAAAGAGCGCTTAAAAGTGACACTCAAATTAAAAAAAATGCAATCAATGAAAATATTCAATTAATATAATTAAAATAGTAAGTAATTCTTTAACAAATAAAGCATATATTTTAAATCTGAAAACACAAAAAAAAACACAGTACGAATAATTATCAGAATAATTATCACGTGTCACAAAAATAACTGGAAAAGAAAACTAAAAATTAACATAAGAACTACAAATGTAGAACAACTGGAAAATGATAATGTATATCATATTCACATCCGCTGAAGATATTTTGGTATATAGAAAATATCAATTATCAGGAATAGAGGAAGGTCGAGTGATATCACCGATATCATATCGGATAAGAATAACCTCACCGATAACAGTCAATTGTTCGATACCATTTAATCCTCCCCTATGTACCACAAAAATTAAATAAAACCAGGAAAGAAAATAAAAAATACAATTACAAGTAATGTATTGGCGTAAGATAATTACAAATGTAGGTGAAAAGCATCAATGTATATATTATATCTGTTGGAATGTATATATTATGTCTCTTGGTATTCGGAGACTCGGAAATTTAAGCTTTACTCGGATTCGAGGTTGGTGGTCGTGGCAAGAAACGATAATGACTTGTAAATATAATTTAGTCATTCAATAAGAAATGGTGTAAATTAGTACATGAATCATGCATTTCAAGCATCTGTTAGATATACATGAAACAAGCGTTTTATAGAAAGTGCTACCTATCTTTGTTCGGTATTCTTCTCACATCTTTTTCGGTAGAGCGCAGTATTGCCGACAAGAGACTATGGTGTCAAGATCCAACAATCTGTAACGAAAGCGTAAAGTCTTGCCTTGCAGCGCTGGTCGTTTAAAGACCGAGTCAAAAGAGAGTCACCCTTCCCCCTCTGCCCCACCCCCCCCATGTCTCTGTTCCCAAACCCGGTGTGTATGAATTAGGCGTACAAATATGATTTAAGCGTGCAGAAGCCGAGGGTTGAAAAAGCGGTTCTGACTGAGCTATGGCGCACTTTTCAGCCCCTGAAAACTAAGCTCGTCGACGAGAACTAAGACCACCCTGCCTCGACATTCGCGCGAACTACATGGAAGCTGTGCACGCACGCACGCAGACACGTGCGAATTGGGGTAGTGTATATATGTGCGTGAGGGAAAAATCTGTGGAAGCGTCCATGGTTAAACTCTGACACGGTAACATCACGCGTTTGTTGCTTTAGTTAGGGTAGTTAAAACGGTCCAACTGGATTAGTTTCGTTTGGTTATGGCGATGATATAGACGTGGACACGGGGAATTCGACATTCCTCGTTAAGCGTTCGCGCGTGGATCGGTTAGTTGATCCATCGTGATATGCCTATTTAGATTGTACGGGGTAACTTTCTTTGCTAATAATTTAATGAAGAAATTAATCTTTATTTAAAAAGTAATAAGAAGTTGTAAATAAATTCGACCGTATAAAATAATATCAAATTTATATTTGCTCTTCAATTACTTCTAATATACAAACTTTTAATTACTTACTTTAATTACTTCTAATATTTAATACTTCTAATACTTAATTACTTACTTTAATTACTTCTAATATACTTTTTAAAAAATATATATTTTTAAAGTTTAATAATTAATGGAAAAAACATAAATCTCAAACCAACTTTCTGATTTAATTGATAAGTAAATACTTTTAAAAAATACTTTTATTTATGACAAACTGTTTATGTCATTGATGTCATCAATAGATTTTTATAAGATATTATGGATATTTTTTAATATGAGAAATATTTAATTAAAAAATAATTTTACAAATGTAAACGTGTTTTATATATTTTAAATGTTTTATATATTTTATATATTTTAAATAAATAAATATATTTTGAAAAATTTGTATGAAGTTTGGTTTCTACACACACACACAACACACATACCAAGAAATAATCCATTTTTCTCGTCGAAAAGGCGATTTCCATTTGGCAATACATATACTCCGCTGCAGAGATC
This sequence comes from Acromyrmex echinatior, assembly GCF_024713525.1. Classification (NCBI taxonomy): domain Eukaryota; kingdom Metazoa; phylum Arthropoda; class Insecta; order Hymenoptera; family Formicidae; genus Acromyrmex; species Acromyrmex echinatior. The sequence continues at coordinate 6,427,006 of NC_141866.1, read as the reverse complement.
AGTTAGCAAACAGTTTAAAAAAGAAAAAGAAATGGCATGAATTAGGTTAACAGGATTAGTAGAGCTTAAAGACTTATCCAGTTAAAACCCAAAAATAATCTTCAATTTTTATATTATCTAGATACTAAAAGATTATAGCAAGGATCTTTCTTAAGCTAAATCTTTTATCGCATCTGTTTTGTCATTTTTCACATCGTATTATGCATCTCGATATTTTCCCAACATATATTTTCTCTATTAAAATATTATTTTTATCTGGAAACGTACACGCCAAAAGACAAGAAAGGCTTCCAAAAACAATTACGTGAACAGAAAACTATTGCCCGTTTCTGGCAATATATGTAGATTAACTTTAATCTCGGTTCAACTTCATCTTCTTCTGATCCTTAAAATTAATTCTTAAAATTAAAAAACGATAAAGAGTAAGTTGATCCCAGATTAAAGTTAATCTATTGAGCCATTGATGGAAGCGGACATATATTGCATAAGATAGAAAAAAAGCCCGAAATCTGCGTATCCAATATTCGCTTCGAGAAATCTACTGAGTCATCTTAAACTCTCGAGAACTCTTAAGATCGAACATTCTCTCGCGATTTTCCCTCGAGTACTGACACGGTTACAAGATCGCGACGTTTTATTCCGGCGCGATTCCCTCGACAGATCTCTTCGATCATCAGCATTCGGTACCCACTGGGAAGTCCCAGAAGAGTGTCGTTCATGATGGGACCATTCTGGAGTCGTTCAAATCGGGTCCCAGGGACGAATTCGCAACGGACCACCAGCACCAGCTGCCAGGGTCACCGAGAAATCATCGGCGGCGACGGCGGTGGCGGCGAGGCCTCTCACGGACTCCCGATAGGGAGGACACGGCGAATAATCAGTAAATAGGACGAAGTCGCGAGCGGGCGACACCGGGCCGCGTCCAATCCATGTTCACGCAGCAAGCGGACTGTGACGAAATCCGAAACTTGGGACCACGATGGATTCCGCCGCCGCGCGCGGGATCCTTTTTACGTCCTACGTTATATGGTCAAAGAGATCGACTTGGCTCGTGTACATAAAGGATCAGGAGCCTTCGCAGTGCTGCTGGATGAACGCGAGAGCGCGGAAGTGAAGCACACGAGTCGTCTCGATGCGGGTGGCGGGTGATCGGACGTATAATTCTATAGATGGTAGCTTAACATCTCCGAAGAAAGGAAAATAAATTACAAGAAATAAAATATAGAAGAGAAGTTGAGCGCAGGAAAAAAGTTGAGCTTCTAAAACGATGAAGAATGAAAGAAAAATGGATATAAATTGATGCTTTTCCTACACAAACGAATACACATCTCCGTGGAATGAGATAAACAAAAATTTTGATAGTAAATACAATTTCTAATAACGATTATTAATTAAGAACGATTTGGCTAAGGTATCTAATCATTTAGCTAAATACAAACCTGAAAATAATTTTATTAGATTAAAATAACGTAGGACGCCCAAATAATAGAAGCTGGTTGCTCGATTATTAAAACTTTTTTAGTATTTCATCATTATATATTTAAACAGCCTACATAATTATTTTGACAAAATTATTTTTAAATCTGTATCTAGCTAAATGTTTAGATACTTCAACGTTCTTTAAAATTGCACGTAGGATATAATTATAAATTATTTCTTTTAGAGGAAGAAAGAATTCAATTTCAAAAATAAAATCTGGTAATTAATCCTTAATGCATGCGATTGGGTCATTTATGTCCTGTGCATTAATTTCCTTTGAAATACTTGAAGCAACGTTACCTAGATACTTTTTTCTCTGGTATCTATACCTAGGTATTTTCTACACCGGTACCTATATTTAGATACATTTTAGCTACTGTTTCTGATGATACTTTCCTACACTAAGTACACGTGAACTTGAACTGAAAATAAAGTATCTTACAGAACTGACTAGAAGCATCTGATTAAATAATGGTCTGAATCCTTTTCTTTTTTTTTAACACACAGCTCTATAAATACTTTCTAAAAATGTTAAGGTAGATATATACGTAAGAGTCACTTAATAATGTTTGTATACGTGTAGAAATGAAAATTAACCCTGGACGACCCATCGTGTGTGTAATAAAGAACCGGAAAATCATGTACTAAGAGTTAATATTCTCCTTCAAATTATATATACCATACACGTAATTAGAAAATTACAAATCTTATCAATCTCGCCGTCCTGGATCCCGAATCCCATCTAATCGATCGAACATATATAATTCGCGTTTGATTTTAATGAGCACGCATTTGTATCGCCGCCTTGTGAAACAGCTTCGGACGCTGCCGAGCGCCGCGTGAGCGGCAAGATTTAATCGTCGTGATTCGAGTAAAGCGAGAAACGATCGATTACATCGTCGAGCGCACGCTGCTGCACGGCAATATCGGATGGATATCGACCGAAACGCGCGGTCGGACACAAAGGCGCCGCTCACCATCGCCGCTGGAAAAGGCAGCGCGTAAAGCCGCAACACAGTATTACGTGGAGGAACAACTTCGCGATGCCTCCCTCGCAAATGCATACGTCCGCTCGTAAAGGTGAGTATCCGCATAGTTCTGGACCACCGCGGAAAAATATAAGAAAGACGTAAAACCAATGAGAAGTCATCAACTTCTTCAAAGACTCGGAGAATATAAAACGTAGGTTACGATCACTGTTTCGCCAAATTTTTTTGCCGTACAGATTTTTTGCAAGTAACAGAAAATTACATGTCACTCAATGTTTCTTTTTAAATGAGTAGTTTGTAAGGCAGTTGTTATTGTTGTTATTTATTCGTGGAAAATAAAAGATTAACTCTTAATGTCCTTTTTTTTTTTAAACGGACGATAGCGTTGTTTACATATTTTTGTACAAGTGAAAATAAAAAGAAATTGTTGGCTAGGAAATTGCGTAACATAGGAAATACCGATTCGCCAGAAGTTCCTTGGGACTTTAATCTTGGGCCTTTTACCGTAACGCGTAGGTCGCATTCTTATACTTCGTTGCGCCTCGTCGCTTTTGCAATTAGCTACCTTTCTTCGAGCGTTTATTCTTTTTTAGAACTTCATGATTACGCTGTCACAATCGCTCGAGCAAATATTCATCAAAGATAGAAATAATCTTTGCTATCTTTCTCTCTTAATACTTTCGTATAATTGAGATCTATTCTACTTTGGTTAGATATCTTACTAACACCTTTCATTTAACAATGTTTTCTATTTAATCAAGAAATCGTCGGTCCTCTTTTAATTAAGGTAGAAAAATAAGAAGAAATATTTAGGACGTTTCTACAGTTCGAAATCTTTACGACGTATTAAAGAACAGCGATTTTATAAAGTTTCGTAATCTTTAGTCTCCATTTTTGTGAAATATTATCGTAATAATGCAGAACCATTCAAATAAAATATGCACAGGGGTTCCTGCGCGCCAACGATCAAAGGGACGAGAGACTTATTTTTCCCGCTATCCAGTTTGCCAACAGCTTTGCGGCACAATCCCCATCAACTTCTTCCTCGGATTCCCCGACGTGTTCATCGCTTCCGAGAGCCATCGAAAGGCCCAGACGAAGCGACGGCTCCTCGTTTCCGCCGACAGCTAAGCGATCTCCGATCGCGACCGCTTTCGCACAACTCATCCCTAACGTGTTCCTCGCCGAGACATTAAAGTCACGAAAGGAACGGTTAAGCAGACTGCACCACGTCGTCGTCCCCTCGGGTTCCTCTCAGATCTTGGATATGCAAGAGGAGATGGAGATGGAGGAGGAGGAAGAGAAGGAGGAGCAGAGGAAGACGGTCGAGGAAGAGAAGAAGAAACTTCTCAGCGAGCCCTCGAGGCCTCGCAATTTTTCAGTGGGATTTATTAGAGCATCATTCTAAGGCTTTACGACCACCTGGCCGAGTCAGTCGTCTCCTTTCGTCCTGGCACTTCCACCTCGTTCCTTCCCACTCGACACTCTCGTTCGGGTTCTGGGCCCGACGAGAACGCGAGAAAGGATTGCGCGGGAGAGGCGAGCGCTCGCTCGTCTCCTCTCGTCTCGTCTCGTCTCATCTCGTCTCGTCTCAGCCCGTCTCGTCTCAACGCGGGGAGAGGGCACAGCTCAGCTAATTATTTTATTCTCACGCCGGGCCCGTCAGACTGCGCGTGCCTTTCATTAGACTACCTTCATCTCCGTCCCGCCGCATCCTCGGGGCATCGATCGTTTAGTGGATTACTTCGTTTCGATGCGCGCGACAAATACTGCCGGCTCCGAGCACCGGCACTTCGAGAGTTCATTCTATAATTAGAGGTCCTGGATAAAACAATACATAGAATTAATGTAAAATTATAGTTGAAATAGTTATCGAAACCATTCAGCTTTAGATGGAAGTTATAAAATAATTTATTTAATTTGTTTAATTAATTCTAGGTATAAATAAAACTTGTAGTTATTATTTATGTAGTTGCTACCACTATGTCTTTTCCTCTAAATGTATATTTTCTGAATTATATTTTTTGTTATGCCTCATTACATTGTATAATGATAAGTGTGGTAACAACAATTTTTACTTGCTGGACAATTTTTGCTTGCTGATAAATACTGCGATATTTGTCTTTAAATCGAGACGGAAAGCTGGAGAAACACTCTAAATGTAAGAGATGTATTTGATTACCTATACCTTATCTTTCACAATTCTCGAAGTCGATCCCACCTAGGCTCGTCTTGTGCACGTCGCTGACGGAAAGATTGAAATCCGTCAATTAACTCCTGATCAATGCTTTACGGGACCGAAACCCGAGACTGATGGACCCCGCGAAGGTGCGAGGGAATTGCCGGGGAAGCAGGGGGTCGTTTTATTATCGCACGGGGTGCTCAGGGGAATAAACGCGTTCAAGTAACAGCGAGACGCGAGCGCTCGCACGTCCCCGGATTTGAGAATGGTCCGTCGCGCTTGCCGCGAGTTATTTAAATAAAGCCCTTTGTCGGGCCGGGTCGAGTCCATTACCGAAGTACCTTTATAGCTACGCGTGTACGCCGATATGCCATATTACCATTTCCCTTTCTTGTTCCTTTTACTCATAAGGGTTCTCTCCTCCCTCCTCCGGGCGACCGAGCGGACGCGTGCAAGTGCGCGAAACTTAGCACCAAGTTATATTTTGGACGCTCTCTGAGAAATATATTGTAATAGTACAGGAAACGTTACAAAATAGAATATTAGGTAAACGAAATTGAATGGTCTATAGGCAAAAATCGTCTCCACTTGAACATTTTTGGCGAAAAAATTATATAATTTTTTTTTTTCATTTATCTATCAATAAGATCTTTTTTTAAAGTTAAGAAAAATTTATTGTTTTAATTAACAAAATAATATAATGTAGCATGAAAAGTATAATTTTTATTTAGAGAAAGGATTTTAACTGAATTTGGAATAAAAAATTGCTTTTTTTATTAATATGATTGACAAATATAATTATATTTGTAACAGTAAGCATTTGGGGATTTAACTTTTTTGCATCTTTCTTCTTTGGTTTATAGGATTTATTTATAATTGTTTCAGCATATTTTTGAGATCTTTAATTCGCAACTAAGAAGCTAAGAAATCTAAGGATATTACAATATGTGATTTTTTAATATTTTTTAATATAATTACATTTTTATTACTACTTACAGTTATATAATACAATTATAGGAAATTGAAAGAAAGGCTCCTTCCATTTAGACGTGATTAACAGATCGTTTAAGCATCACCTTTAACGATAATAAACACTATGGAAAATGCCGAGAATCACACGGATGGTTTGCGGAATAAGATGAGTATCATTCTTCGCGCAATCGCAAAATGTACGGGATGTCAAGGGTCGTCCCATATTTCACCGTGCGTAAGTTACGCGCGAAACCGAATACCCATTGCGTATTACGGATTTACGTTGCGAGGAACGTTGCTACCGCTGCTAGTGGAGTCCAAGTCGACCTCTTGGACTGGCGCCACATCAGTCTACTCACGTGATTGCAAAAGCTTCATAAAGCACTCTCGTTTTTGCCGCACTTCGTGCTGTAAATATTCTTCAAATCCTCTAGGGCCGTAATACAAGGCACGAGTACGGAAATTCCACTTTGTTGTTTAGATCTTAAATCTCGCCGACCACTTTATACTAGAGCTAAATAAAACCGAATTTTTTTTTTTTTATCGTATATTATTTTTACTTTGCCTTAGAATAAACGTTTTTTATTAAAGAATTTATGTGTGCGATGGGCCAAATTTTTAATTATTGTCAAACTCGTAATGTTTATTTTTACTTAAAAGATCACGCAAGCATGTATTCCTTCCGCTATAAATCAAAATTAAAATACTACAGTTCGGAAGCTATCTAAATTATGGCGTTGACAAATGGCGTAGTCCTTGTTGCAAAGTCTCAGGAGACACTTAGAACCTCCGCGTCAATACTCTCTCAAAGAGAGAGAATTCTCGCAGATGGTCTCGGAGTCGAGGGATCTATCGATCATGCGTCTTGCCGCGGCCAATATTGTGGGTGTTCTTTGCGCATGTCGAAAGGTCAAAGGGAAGAAAAAAAGAGGCGAGAAAGAGGGAGGCGTAGACGAGAGGCGAAAGAAGCGTCCTACGTGTGTGGTGGGCCCATTCGTGGGTGCTTGCGAACTATGCGTCTCAAAAATGTCAGGGCAACGAGCACGCCCGTATGAACATAATTCAGCTCGTTATACGCGAACGAACCTCTCTCGGCTGGCCCCATGAGCCGTAAGCCTTATGGGCCCCCATACGGCCGCATGGACCGTGTATCCTATGAGAGGCGAGGTCAGGGGGCCCTCTGTTCCAATTTTGTGCCCAATAAGACTAATTCCCTCAAAGGTGCCGCGCCTCGGATCCGGCCACCTCTGCGGCGAGAACTTATCGCCAAATTTTACGTAAATTATGTGACGTCGCGCATTACACCGTGCAGCAGTTTCTGTTGAAAAAACCGCGTTTCCGAGACGCTCATCGTCATCCGAAGTCACTAAAGGAATCCCGACTAGACCCCCGGCTAATTAAAGCGTTTTGGCAAATGTGTCTATGAATTTATTTATTATTATACCGCTATGTTGACACTAATGATTTTGTGCTCATAAATAACTTGATCCAACCTGTTGATGAATCAGCAATATTACGAATAATCGAGTGTAGCGAATAAGTAATTAATTTAACTCTCATAATATTTATATTTGATAAAAATTGATTGATTAAAATTTTCTGTATTAATTTATATTTTGAAAATTTTAAATAAATTTTATAAGAAAATTATAGATAATATTCTTGAGATTATACTCTTTATGATTAAATTTAAATGAATATTTCGAGAGAGGATCAGCACATTTTTCAAGTATCACGTCTAAGATAACTATCATCTTTCAAATAATTTCGATGGCTCAGTGAATAATTTCTGTATGAAACACTCGAGTATGTCGAAGTTCATGAATGCGCGCCTTTGGAGAACCGCGTGATGGAGAACCGCATCTCCAATAATTTACCTCGTCATCGTGGAGAATACGTCAACCACAGCAAACAGTGGATTCTGTATAAATTCTGGCTGCGCTCACGGAAGGCTGCGCTCATTTAAAAAAGTGTTTCTCTTTTTATGTGTCTCTTTTTTTCCGCGGCGTTAAATGCCGGGTGGTCGTCTGACGGCAATGGCCCAATTCTAAAGTTATGCAAAGGACGCATTCATCCGTTCAATAAGGTGATCAGGAAGATATTTGAGGCATTTGGTAGTCTAACGAAGCGGTTAAAGAAAGACACCAGGACCCGGACTGAAACTACAGTTTTTCGTCAACGTCTATTCAGCTGGTAATTCCATGGAAGGGAGACACCAAACTCGTACTTTCTTCGATGCTAGACGCCATACTATACATAATTAAAATTTATTTAATCATATCCTTCGAAAAAAACGTGAATCCTCTTTCCATATTTATTATAAAAATTGTTTGAAATTGAAGATAAAAATAAGATAAATGTATATATGTCAAATATATAAAAATCGAACTTATAATAAAACAAAATTCTCTTAAAAGAAATCCTGTTGCTTAAATATTTTCTCAAAAAAATATTTTCTCGATACTATAATACCTCTATCACATTATATCCAAATCTCTTCGTATTATATTATACATTCAGAGAAAAAGACATAATGGTAACGACTGTAAAAATGATAACAAGCTTTATATATATATATATATATATATATATATATATATATAAAATTAATATACATAAGTAGTTGAATAAACTATTTTATAGTTATTGTAACGAAAAATAATTCATTCAACTATAAACATTAATTTTTACAGGACAGAAAAACCACTAATATGCGTTGAAATAATGTCATACCTTTTGAGGCAAAGAGAGAGGGAGGAGGGTGGGAGGGAGGGAGGAAGAGAGAGAGAGAGAGAGAGAGAAAGAGAGAGAATAATAATAATAAAATAATGAACTATAATAAATCTTATTTAAGAAAAAGTTTTCTCTAAGAGTTTAAAAATAGACCTCCGCCCTTTAAAGGTTAATTCTACACATAAAATTATACAAGTTATATGTAGAATTAACCTTTAGAGGGCGAAAGTCTATTTTTAAACTTAAAATGACTAATGATTATACGTCACCTTTAAATTTTTCTCTGAGTGTATTTTATAACATTTCATATGAATCCGATGCTGCGACCGTCAAATCTCATTCAAGAAATGTATCATTTCTTTCTCTTTCATTTCTTTCTCTTATATCCGCGCCAACATCTCTCATAGATACTTCAAGCGTCTAATAAGATTCCAATTCAATTACCAGAAAGAAATGGCCCGAAGGTCATCGATCGCCCTTCTCATCGTCCACCCACTCGAATTCGAGCGTAGAACGCAAAACAATTTCGGAACGTCCCTTTGATGGGGCCCGGAGTCCCCCTTCACCCCGGTCCCACTCACCCCGACAGAGTCCCGTTGATCCAGGCGCGCACGAATTTCTATTAAAAGCGGCAATTAGTCTAAGTCCCGATAAATCTTGATGAGTGATACGCCGACATCAGTCTCGTTGTCAAAGACGCCCGCGGCGCGGCCCGCACCGATTACCAATACACAAAAACGGGACGCACGTATCTCGACGTACGCACGCGTGTATGTATTATACGTGCGTACACGCGGCGAACGTGTACGTATACGGGGGACACGAGTAAGCGCGACAGACGAATTTCTTCGGACTTTTCTACGCCAGACCGCGGGGCCCGTTGTTATGTTAAACTAGGTGAGAAAGCTGGGATATATCCTTCCTTGGTCCCTTTCTTCATTAGAATTTTTAATGCAGCCGTTTAGTGGGCGCTGCCCTCGGAAATCGAGAACTGCAGCGGGAACGCCGCCGCGAGGAACTCCTAAATGCTCCGACCTCTTTCCTTTCCCGCTTGCCGCTTCCTCTTCATCTTCCTGTCTTCTCTTCTTTTCTCTTTCTTTCGTCTCTCGTTCATTTTTTCTTTTCTTTTTTTTTTTCTTCATTATTTCGGTCGGAGCCTTAAATGCCCGGTCTTTCCCTCGGTCGCTTCGGTCGCGTCTCTGGAGCACACGATAAATGTCTTGGCTTGTGTGTGTTCCATGATTACGCGGTCGCACAGGTGTTTCTCGCGAAGAATCTAATCGATGTCTAATCGTCGGCGGAAGCGGAATCGTTTTATTTCACGGTTTAACTTCACCAAGTAGTCTAACTCCGCGATCGATTTGAGCGGTTATGCCTACACAACCGTTTCTTATCCGTGCGGTAACTCGCGCTTTCTCCTCGCGCGTAGAAACGAATTACAGTGTAGAAGATAAAAGTTTTAACGCGCAACATCTGTTGTAATATCAACTCTTGGTCGATCATACGTATGAGAAACGTGGACTTCTCTGGATAAATGATTTTTGATAGTGGCGACGTTGAAACGCTCTGCACAAAATAACATACACCTCTAAGACTTCTATTTAGTATTCCAAATTTTTCGTTTGCTGATTTCGAAGTGTAAAAAAATTCAAAATTGGGAAATAAGGCTTTACTTGTAACACTGTTATCGTTACAATTATTTTTTTAGTAACTAATAACGACGTTATATTTTTATTAATAATTTCGAGAATGCAATTATAATTTTGAGGTAATAAATATAATAATTACAAACCTAATAGTTATGATTTGTCATTATTTTGTAAACTTTTAATATAATATGTATAGAATGTGCATAAGCGAATTAAAAGGAAAGGAACATTCTGTTTGATAATATTAACGATTAATCATTATAAATCTTCTGTTGATCAAAATTAGTAACTTTGGCAATTGATGTCACTCATCAAAGTTTGGTAAAAAAGTATAACCAAGTTATAATTTGTTTGATACTTTTTGAATAACAACAAATTACTTTTTGTAATAGAGAACAAATTATAATGAGTTCTAACTTTTTATTAAAAGAATAATTTTCCAACCCTGAAATATTAAACTTTAAAATTCTTATGAAGATGTTGAGAAAGATGAGAGACTTAAAATCTATTTTCTGTAGATTTATTCATAAATTCTGCGAAGAATTTAAACATTTTGGCGTTTACTTATAAAATCGAAACGTATCGAGGTCATCGTGCCGATCAGCCCCTGCCGAATGGAAGACGAAGAAAGAGGGTTAAAAATGAACAACGTTTACAGCAGCAAAATTCGATTTCAGGCGAGACGCCGATCGCCACAAAACCCGTCCGGTCTTCGACAAAGAGCGAATCCGGCTTCCGAGAGTCTCGTGAGACTTCGAAAATCGGCTAATCAATTTCTTCCGCATTACAGCGTGCTACCTGACATCACTCCTTGCATGATCCTCTTCAACATTTGTGCGACCTTGTCGCGAGGGACCAATCGAGCCGAAACTTTTTTCTACGAGGGTCAATGGTGATACCTACTCTACCAGCGACAATTGACCATAGTTCGAGCGACTTTTACCAACTCCTAGACAATCTACGAAAAATATTGTCACACGAAACTATCGAACTGAATCTTTGTCTACCTTCGCCCGGAAAACACACGGAACGAATGCGACTTCGCAACACTTCTTTCTTCGCGATGTCACGCCCCGTTCCGTCGACTAATTGTCAAAAAGATTTTTTTTTCCGAATTGCCATCGGTAGCACATATCCAATCGGATTTGTCAAACTTGATGTTAACGGCAAGGTAAGGAAGAAACGGTTGATTAAAGCACAAGCGAAAAGGCAATATTTCTTAGCTCCCTGTCGTGAATTGCATTGATATAATCGGTTCGAAAAGTTATCGATGAGTTTATTAGAAATGTCTTAATCGAGGTGGATAGAACGTATCTGTCAGCAGAATGTAATAATTCGTAATGCATCAAATATAATCATTTCTTAACATTGCTTAGAATTTTAAACTCAAAGAGCATATATATAAGACAAAATGTGTTGGAAATTGAAGCAAGAAATTTTTTGTCAATTTTCTTTGGAAGATTATTTGGAAACGCAATTATCTCAGGTGTATTCTCCTGCAATCTTTGCTTAACCAGAATTGATACATCACTACCAAAAAATTTTCCGGATAATAAATAATCTTACGATTGTATTGCCTAGATAAAGTATCTTTACAAATAAAGATCGTATAAGTACTCAATATATTTTAATAGGATATCATTATTACAGCAATAATTTTATAATATAAATAAAAATAGATTAACAGAATGATCATAAAATTATATGTTGTGGCCAGAAACTTTTAGCAGCTATCACTATATTTTTTCAATTTATAATACTATAACGAATATCATGAATATAATATCATAAATATTTTTTTGTGAATTTATTATAATACCGATATAGAATACACTTGGTTAAGTTTACATTAAAAAGCTTCAATTGCAAATTTGCAGAATTTGCAATCGATAATTTCGACGCTTAATTTCTGATATAAGACTATGCTTTTTACGGTCTAATCTAAAGTATATGAAAGTCACATTATGTGATTATATTATATATCTTCAAACTATTCTTCTATATAATTCTAATCGCAACATCGATCATATATAAATTAACTTCTAGTCCGGCAGAGTCCATTCAGAACATTTTTTCTAAAATTGCATTTTCCTGATCAGCTGTAAATCTTGACTGAACCTTGGACCGATGAAATGAAATGCAAAATATTTGCAGCCACCTACGGCGGGTTTCCTTCATCCTTCTTCGTTGCAGCGAGAAGAATTTTCGAGGGTTCTTCAGAAGAAAATCTATAGACTGTAGACCAGTAAGTCCCTTGGGACCCCCTGGACTTTTTACAGCTTTGACTTGCCAGAATTTTGCTACTGTACTAAAGACAGATTTACAAGCAGGTATACAGACACATTTATGGAATGAGTTCTTTAGAAAAATTTATTCAGGCCCATTATGCGTTCATTATTATTTTATCCCCAGTGACGGTTATAAATATCTTTCTACTTTGGACAAGCGTCGCTTTTGTTCCGGCACTTTTGAAATGAAGTTTTTCCGAGACCGAACATTCTCAAATCGATGGATTGAAAAAAACTTAGAAAAAACATTGTTAATATTTATGACTAATTTATGCGATAATTTAACTTACTTTTAAATTATCGCATAAATTAGTCATAAATATTAACAATGTTTTTCTAAGTTAGTAACTTAAAATATATAATTAATTGAAGGAGATACAACAGAAAAAATTGAGAGAACATGAATGAAAATGGAATTAAGAATTTGAGATTCGTTACTTCGTTCTTTTTATTGCACACAAAGAGCATATTATCTCTAATAGATGATAAATAATTTCACTGGATTAAAGATTCTTAAGATTCAAATTCGCAAATTCGTAAACGACGCGTTCCACCCGAAATTCACTTAACAACCGGCAATCACTTCGCTTGCCACGCTATCGTCTCCAGTACCGCCGGTACCATACACATATCAGTAGCTGTGATACACAAGAGATGCAATCCTCCGCGACGACACGTTCCGTGGGCGGCCCCGTGGGCAGAGCCGCCCATTGTGCGGCATTCGTTTGCCAACCACGTGGTAGGGCGTAGCCAGTAGTGGGACCCCACTGGTATCATGAGTCCCAGCGAGAGAGAACAGCGGAGCCCCCTTCTACCCTCCACTCCAACGTCCGGACATGAGCCCCCCTCGGTGCTCTCTCTTTCAAGGGAGAGACACACGGGACACACGGTACCCCACAGCTGACACGTTATTGCCGCAGTACCCCTCGTAACGAAAGGAAAGCAGCGTGTACTTTGCCGATTCGTTTTCTTGTTTCCCGGCTCAGGAACGTGCTTGATCGCGACATCGCCCTCCCCCGTGTTCGAGGGCAACCGTGGCAACACTTCGCGCGGACACCATTTTCATCCCTTGTACTCGGATACAACAGACAGTCGTGTTTTATTTGTTCCTTCCGTCTGGAAGGAGTAGAGCGCCCTCCAGTTCTGTTTTTCTCTTTTTCCTTCTCTTTCTCTCTTACGAAATTCTTCTCTACCATTTGTGTCTATACTTGGGACGTGGGATCTCGGACTAAAGCGATCGTTCCTCCCTCTGGATTTGGATGCTTGACAAAGAATCTTTTCCTTTTAAAGCAAGTGGCGAGTGCAAAGGACGAGTGTTTTTCTGGCTCGAGAAGTGACGAGAGTGAAGTTTCTCCTGACAGTGTGTGTGTGAGAATAGTTGTGTTACTCGGATAACGCAACGAGAACTACCGGCATGGACATCGGCGGAAGATCCTTTGGCGGATATATGTTTCAAGGTTAGTTTTTGCGCGAATCATCGAAGTGAATAAAAATTAAGTAGCAGAATGATGACAGGCATGTAGAAAAATTTTTGATATTCTTTCATATTTCTATAAAATTATAGACTCTTTTTCGAAAAATTGGATAATATAGCATCTAGAAAAATAACAGAGTTTGCCTTTATCTTGAATTCATCTTGAAGTCTCTCTTTTTTGAGATTTTCTAACAAGATTAGAAATTTTCGAGAAGTTAAATATATTTGATCGTATCATTTTTAAATAACAAACTATTCAGACTAAACTCGTGGTGTAAATTATTATCTTAAACGCATTTTTGTAATCATTAGATTCCATTTTTAAATGTTTTATTATTGTTATCCTAGATATATCACGTTGTTACAACCTAATCACGTTGTTGCAATATTACTGAAAAGTTCCATGCTACCTGAGATGTTTGCTTGTTGTTCTCTCCAACACTTATCCTGCTTCTCTTCAAAACTTATATATATCTTAAACTCACTTTTGCAGTCGTTACAGATTCAATTTTTTAATGTTTTATTATCATTATGTATTATCCTAGATATACGCGTTGTTGGAATGTCCATGTTACCTGAAATGTTTGCTTGTGTTCTCTCCGACACTTAGGCTAATTCTACAATGTGCTTTTTGTTTTCTGTTTCTTGTTGTTTGACTTTTGTCTTATTGACCAAAAAAGGCAAAAGACAAACAGAGACAAACAGCAAGAAACAGGAAACAAAGAGCATATTGTAGAATTAGCCTTATACTGCTTCTCTCCGAAACTTATATATGCACGATAATTTTTATATCTCAAGTCTCATTTGTGATTTTATTTTTTTCTTTTTAGAAGGTCTTTGATAATTATTAGATCTGTTCGCGTTGCTTGAAATTTCCAAAATTTTTTGCTTAATAGAACATAAATATATATTCGAATGTTGGAACGAAAGGAAACGAAGAGTGCAAAAAGTACAAGCAACACGAACAGATTTATTGATGCATGTGGGCAGTTTCGTAAGTTAGTAATTTTTTAACTTTTTAAAAATCAAAATTTTTGTATATAACACTGTATATAACACAATCTCCTTTTAAAAAGGTCACTGATTTATTAAACTGCCCACGTATGTCGATTTAATTAGTTTTAAATAAATGTCGATTTAATTTGTTCTAAATAAATCGATAGAGCAGGATCCTCGAGTCTCGTTTTCTAGGATTTTCCGCAATTTCTCACGCTACCGGTCTAATTTTGACATCACCAGTTAAGCCATGGATCTTTTCTATAATCCTTTATCGAATACTCGCGATCTTTCAGACAGTCAAAGAGCTGCTGCATAGATTATTAATTTTTTAAAATAAATTAATTAGGCACTGTGGCAAGTTATAATCGTGCTGTTCAAATACAATTTCCAATGATTATAATGCATAAATATTTTAATGGGAATAGTTTCGCGATTTGCATTTCTTAATTGCGATTTTCAGATCTTATCTGGCCGCGTGCGTCTCTGACGGCGTTCGTACGATAATAATGGCGTGCGTAAAAGGGTGCATTTGCGAATTACACTGACGTTAATCGTCGCAATTGAAAATTTCATTACTGCGATTAAATAATTTACGCAACGCCACGTCGATAACAATGCAGCCGCTTAATCGTCACGTTCGCGCACGGTTATTAAGACGATAATTAAATTCAGTCACGATCACCATTAACACACATTCGATCGATTGCACCGCCGTGTGATTTTGATAAATCAATCCTGTCCAAAGCGAGCGATCCCGTCGTAAATTAAATGGTAACGCGCGTTCGCGCCGCGCCTGGTCGTACATTAAACATTCCCCTTCGCCGCCATTTAATTGATATTCATCTTTAATACGAGCTCGCGCTTCGAAATTGAATAAGACAAATCTACATTTGATATTATCATGCCCCGTATTGGACATGGATATTTATTAGGCGTGACATAATTTTCCCTTAGGCGCATTGTGTGAAACACATCGCGGTAACACTAACCACAAATTGTCGAAACGATATATCGTATTCGCTAAGTAGATAATTAGCGATCGTTAAAAATGATAGATAATGCAACATATCATTGTGCTTTTATATCCTCTATCAATGTAGATTAATTATCAATTGTAAATAATCTCGGGTTAACTTACTTCTTTTAGTTCTAAGAGTTAGACAAAAATAAAAAGTAAATTGAACCAAGATTAAAATTAATCTACATTAGAAACGAGTCTGAAACCAAGAATCGTATTGATTATTATTCGACAAATAGAAAAAAATATCACCCGCTTGGTTTGAAAAAAAATTATTTTAATATTATAACAATGTAACAAATAATAAAATAACTGTTAAAATCTAAATCGTATTACAAGAAAATTAATTGTAATTTCCATACAAAGATCATTGAGGATGCAGTAATCGTCGAATTTTTTTCATTAAAGTATGTTATATTCATAAAGTATCTGTTAAAGTAGCATTTGCAAAAGTCAGTTACAAAACGTGACTTTTGTGACAAAGCGCACAGCGGGAGGCGTCTTAAAAGGTGTCCGGACGCAAGCAGGCCGTTCAGGTCGGTGTGACAAAGACGACGATTATCTTTAATATCGGCCGAAGGTTACTTGAGAATCCCTCGAAAGAAACCCACGACCGATCCGAGGATTACGACGAGAGCGGATTCCATCGACAATGAGATTCCGTCGTTTCAGACGCGCGCGCGTTCAGACGATTATTATAATTACCCGTCTCTCCGCTCTGTGTACACGGAGCGTCCGTAATGCGTAAACATAGTAATTACGCGTGCGGCATCGCACGCGCGTTTACCCGGGATGGCCTGATGATACGGGAGCTAATGTCACGTACGGTAGGGTGGCTAATTCGACTAACGATCCGGCTTTATACTCGTTAGTGCTGGAAACGGGCCGGTGCACGCCTCCTCGCGCGCATAACTTCTTCAATTTTACGGCTGTTAGCCGTGTTTTTGGTATCCTCAGTATGAGAGTGCACGCCGCTCCTGTTATCTGATTTCATGTTTGCGCCCCGGTCCGATTCTGCCGCTAATTTCAAGCTCAATCACCGCAATTGCGTGATCACGAGACCGCTCACGAAACCACATTTTTCCGCCGTTTGTTACCTTTGTCGCTCGTTTTTCGCAATAAGAACCAGGTATCGTTATTCGCCGAGCGTCTTTGTAATTTTTGCCAAAGAAAATAAACACTTCCACTTATTTATTATTAATATTTTGACCGATTCATACGTTTTAAAAATTTCCTTTACTTCTCTTTTCAAAATGCTGCCTCGAGCAAATAAATTTCGAGAAGTAAATTTGTAAAAATATGTAGACACTTTAAAATTTAAGATTGCGATGCAATTTCAATTAATTCTACCTAAAAAATGTCTAACAGTACCTATTTTGTAATTAATAATTATTTGCTGTTTTAACAATAGATTTTATTAATTTTTTGGTTTCTTCTTACAGGACAAGGACGAATGAATCAATTAGGTGGAGTCTTCATTAATGGACGACCTCTTCCTAATCACATCCGCTTAAGAATCGTCGAAATGGCCGCCGCAGGAATACGTCCTTGCGTAATCTCTAGGCAGCTTCGAGTTTCACACGGCTGCGTTTCGAAGATCCTGAATCGATATCAGGAAACTGGATCCATTCGTCCGGGTGTGATTGGCGGCAGTAAACCGCGAGTAGCCACGCCGGAAGTCGAGACTAGGATCGAAGAGTTGAAGAGGGACAATCCCGGAATATTTTCTTGGGAGATTAGGGATAAACTTCTGAGAGTGAGTAGAAGCATTCATCATTCTATAAATTAATTCTATAAATTATTCTCTTAAATAATCTCCGGAAGAGAATAGTCCTAGTAAGAAGATCTCCGTTACAAAAGCCCTCCGGAAAAATAGAATCTTAAATAAATCAAGAAGACGTGCTGTATATTAAAAAAAAAAGAAGAAGAAGAAATACACGAAGCTACGATTGTATGAATACGAAAGGCAAAATAGCGATTTCAAGCTGCAGCTTCATTATTCCGGTCACGCGGACATTTTTCCGTCCGCGAGAACCCCGCGAGCCATCGTTCGACCCCTTCGATCGAACGTGGTGGACGTTTTCTGCGCGCTTACTCGTGTCTCTATCTCTCTCGAGGATCATGCTCAATGGGGCTTTTTAATCTTGTGCACGAGGCGAGAGCGGCGGGGTACGTGAGAAGCCCGAGGCGACTCGCGTGTCCTTTAATACTTTACTGACCGCCGTCTACACCCACGCCTCATTGGCGTAACACCTTCGCGTCTGGATTTTCGAGTATGCAAATGTGTTTTTACGTGAACAATGTCTTCCGCGTTGCATCGTTCAGTCCCGAAGTATCGTTCGATGATTTTCCGATAGAAAAAAAAAAAAGAAAAAAAGAAAAAGAAAACAGAAAGAAACGCTTCGTTCGTATGATGCACGAGGAAGATATTACCGTGAAGAGAGAAAAGATTAATTACGTACGCGACGTCAACGCTGAGTTTAAGGACATATTTAATTATGAGTTGCTATCGACGTAGGCGTTAGTAAATTACGGAATGTAAGCAGAATATAAATATACAATATAAAAAAAAAAACACTGGAAGAATTCCTCATTAGCAAAAATTATATTATATACATATAAGGAGAAAAGAATTATTGCTTTTCCTGCTGTCTCTAATCTAAATTTATTTTCCCACAATTTTTTTTAGCAAAAATATATTTAATATCACGCAAAGGTGGAAGCAAAAGATGATGTCACCAAGAACTATTATTAGGAAATTAAATTGATTATTTAATCCGGCGGTTTCGTTTGTCGACCGGCGTGAATCCTGATTTCACCCCCGGGCTCGTCCTGCTTTTATTTGCGATCGAGTCGATCGTCCGGCGCGGTAGCACTCCTCTCTCGGAGCAACAAAAGTCAGGTATCAGATCTCGGGGAGGTCCCGAATATCTCTACGTGTCTCCGCGATAAGATCAACGGCGGTTCTCAAACCGAAACCGTGCGAAATTCCGATAGGACGGGATATTTTGTCCCTCCCATCGATGCTGAAACGCCTCCCTCGCCAAGGGCGATCTACACGATAGAGAGATAAATCTCGCTCGAAAGAAGTATCATGTGCATCGACCGCAAGAGCGACAATAAGGAGAAAATGTATCAATCTGCGTGCAAAAATACACGTGAGAGAGAGAGAGAGAGAGAGAGAGAGATTGTGGAAGAGCCAGTCAGAAAGAGAATGAAAGTGAAAGCGAAAAGCGAAAGAAAGCAAAGACGAGCAAAATGAGAATATAATAATGTGTGTGTGTATGTATGAGAGAGAGAGAGAGAGAGAGAGAAAGAGAGAGAGAGAAAGGAACAATGAGGAGAATATAAAAGGAGACAGGAGAGAGGAATTAAGGGAATATATAAGGGCGAGAGAGCGAGAAAAGAGGGCTCTTGGGAGTGAGGAAAAGCGAACGAAAGAGAAAGAGATGAGAAGGGAGAGCTGAAAAACACCGTTCGAAGAAGGAGAGCAGATATGGATGGGCGAACTACGAAGGGCGAGACGAGAGGACGACGAGAGGACGACGAGAGGACGACGAGAGGACGACAAGAGAACCGTCGTAGAGGAGGAACGAGAAACGGTTTCGAGAACACGTACGCCGCTGCAGTCGTGGAGGCAGGCCGGTCGTGGCCGGCATTAATACGGCATTTAATGTTGGAAGGAGGCGTTCCTGGGGCCCCGAGGCCCGCAGGGCGCCTCTCTCTCCTCATCGCTCCTATGATCCAGCTGCCTTGCTGGGTCTACGTTTATCTCTCTCTCTTTCCTGTCATCGCCCGGGACCCGACGCCTCAGCCACCACTGGCAGAAGGATCGTTATTGTTTCTGAGATCGGCAGATAGCGATCGACACCGACGACCCCCTTTTCCTTTTTTTTTTCTCCTCTCTTTTTCCCTCTTGTCTGTTTCTCTTTCTTCCGCTCTCTCAAATCGCCGCTCTCCTTCATTCTTCCACCCGCTCTTCTCGCTTTTAAATCTTCGGCAAAGGCAAAAGGCAGTTCTTTCACCTTGGCTCGCGGGATAATGCTCACTCGATCTTACCACGCGCTTTCTTTATTTATCTCGTTCTCTTTAGCGAATCGCCCGTTCGGCACGCACTGATCGATCGCCGCCGCCGTCTCTCGATCGCGCCGCCGATAACGCCGATCGATATCGGCGCGTGCGTACGTGCGGAGATTTTCGCGGCTCCACAGCGGGACGATGCTGTCGATGCTGGGTAGGTGTGGCGACGAAGTTTTCTTGATACCAGATATGGAATCACGAGATATGAAGAAATCTTTGAAACACTATACGAGCTTATGAGCTGCACTGCATCCAATATCTCATGCAATCTCGGTTAAATGGAGTTGATCTGAATAATCTTGATCTTGATCGTGATACTGAAGTTATATATAACTTATTTTTTTTTTTATAGAGAAATAAATCGACATTTAAAACATTGTTAATTTCAATAAATCGCGAATGCAATTTTCCTATTCGCTTAGTAAGATAAAAGTGACCCATGAAATGTCACATCATTTATCACCATTTATTTTCAGGCTTTAGTAATCGATTGTATATCAATTTAATTAAAAATTAATGTATTATATAATATAAACAAAATAGTATAATATTTTATGTGGCCACCTCATATATATATATATATATATATATATATATATTTTTTTTTTCTTAAATTAAGAAGTTTACACGTAATTTTTCTAAATGCCTTTCAAAAATATACAAAGTATATTTTTTACGAGACAAAAGTACTTATATGAAAGATTTGGATTGTATAGATATTGAATATTTTGTACTTGATCGTTATTATAATACTTGTGGCACAGAGTGGCTATCTTATGGATAGTTCATTTTGCGGACATCCATCAGCAAGCACGCATTGGAATCGTTGAAACTGCAATTATTATGACGAAGATGATAGCTCGTCAGAGTTCCCGTTTGTGATGTTATGGGTCTTTTGTTTCTCGTAACGGTCACTCGTAAGTACACTGCAAGTGCAACGCCAAAACTACTGCAATTGACGAAGAGGGTTATTCCGTTTCTCATACAAACGGAAATAACGGAATTTGCAACTGAAATTGTTGCTAATTGTTTGCTGAATCACGAATTCTTCTCCGTATTCTAAGATGAGATAATTAAAAACTAACGATCGCAATTCATCAAGCTTCAGAATGCTGAAGACGGCAAATGCCTCGTTGCAAGTAATTTAAATAGCAATCCTAAATCTAAGCAGTAGTCCTACTTACATTTTGTGATTCATTTATCTCACGTCGCACGTATAATTAAACCGCAATCACAGTAAGTCATTCGAGGCAAATCTCTCGCTTAAAATAAATGCCACGAGATGATTTCAAGAGAGCTTACTCATCGCAAATAAAATCAAATGATTATATTAAACGCGTGTTAAATCAATTTTCTTTTTCACTTCATCAAATTAATTTTATTCATTTCGCATAAAGTACCCTCAAACCGACCGATTTGGAGAATCTCTGGATCATTGTTATGATCGCATCCTACTACGATACAACGAAACGTTGCTTCTCTATGAAAAGGTTGCTTTCGTTTTCCACAATTACCTATGCATTTCGTCGCCGAGCAACCTGGATCCCGCGAGCTGTATTCTACCATGATGCACACGCGTATAATGTGTGTCGGGACACAATATGTAATAATGCTGAGTCTCTCTCGATGCGATGCAAATATGTATGCCAACACGAAAATAATCGCACCAAATTGTAGTGCAGTAGCATGCAGTTGCAAATGCCACACGCGGGTCGACGGTCCACGTAACTCTATACGATCGATCAATCCGCCGATCTCTAGTCGGTGAACGCTGGATCGAGACGGAAATGTGCGAAGCTTTGCGTAAGCCTAGCAATCTTTACCTGGGAAATCGCTGATCGTTTTTATGCGGAAATTACCCGAATTAATGCGAAAACAAAAGACGAAGAGAATAGAACTGTCTTATCATTATCATAATGATAGTATCGCAGTTTTTTATCTTTCGAAAATGATATATCCTGTATGATTAGGATGGGAATCTTTGCGAAAAATTGCCACCAACTAAATAATTCCAATCGTGGAATATTCGATTCGATTTCTAATTCTGTTTCTAGAAAGCTATTAAGATGGATTTTGAGTCGTATTAAGACTGTAAGTTACAAGTGATGACTTTAACAGGATACGAACTACTTTATTTATGATAAATAATTTTTAATCTAATTTTAGTTTTAATTTTATATATTTTACGTTCTTAGGCAGCGTTTTTGCTGATTACTTTATCCTATGCAGCACATATCTTTAAAGAACATCTTAAGGATGTTCAGAAGATGTCTTACGTCTTAAGGACTTCTCTTAAATATAGTGTGTTGCGTGGGACTTTTTTTTGATTGTGCATTTCTCTTCTTATTTTGCGTTCTGCTGTATATTTTCTTCTCTATATCTAACATTGCACATCAATAAAGTTACTATTATCATTGTTATTATTAAATTGAATTACGTTTGACCTGTCATTTTAATAAGCAGTTTGATTTGCACGCAGGAAGGTTTCTCGGAACCACCAAGCGTTAGTTCCATTAGCAGACTTCTTCGGGGCGGACGACCAGGAGATGACGGAAAGAAGGATTACACTATCAATGGCATATTACGCGGTAAGTCTGAGCTCCTCCGTTTTGTATTCTCTCTTTATTAAGTTTCATTAAAAAAATTCTACGTGCGCATTATGATCTATACAATTTTCCAATAAATTCCGAACGATAAATCGACCAATTCTCTTCCAATCCGAATATCTCTTCGCTCGATCATTATCCGCTCATCGCTCGCGAAAAGCAAAACGAGCATGTAACAGCACGAAAGCCGCGTAAAGTTCCCATCGGACAGTCGAAGGGTTAATTACCCTTTTAGGCTGTCAGCAGCGAGAAAGAAGTCCGCGCAGTGAGCCCAATAGCAAAGGCTGTGCCGGCGCGATATCGTATGAGAAATATGAAACGCAGAAGGAAGATAAGATAAAAAAAAAGAAGAATGGAAAGACGCACGATCCATCGTCTTGAGGGGCATCAAGAGCTTTTAACCTCCGCCGGTCCCTGTGGACCCAGTTTGACGTACGCGAGCGTATATATATCGGGGCCTTAAGCGCCTCCGCTCGCCCTCGCTGTTAGGGACCAAGTTAGTCCGAACGAGCTGGCGAACCGGCGGGATTTAATCTCCGGTGGGCGTCAGCAGGATTAGCCAGGTTGCCCACACGTCCGACAAACGGATTACAGAAGTGTCAATATCTTACCGGACGCGAGATATTATCCCTCTCTCGTCCCATTTCTTACCGTCTTCCTCCTTCCGAGATTTCCGTGACGTGGTCGTTCGAAAGAATCTTTCGAAGGTGACTTTCCATAACGCTTCTGAATACGCAAGGAATCGTGCAATTTTTCCAATTCTTTGACGAATCATAAGCGGATCTTATAATCGCGATTATGGAAAATTTTTCAACGCAATTTTTCGTTATTCTTTAAGAGATATAGAATGTAAAAATAATTTTAATTATCAGTTAATTTATAATTTATAAAAAGAAGTAAATGTATATTTTTAATGTAAAATAATGATTTACGTGATAGACATATTTTTTTACCATTTAGTTTGATGATAAAAAAAGTTGGTAGGTTATTGAGAAGTTTATTTTATTTTACATCTAAAAATTTATGTTACGGAGAATTAATTATTATGTAAAGTATTACATCTTTAAAATTCAACGACGACAGTAATCAAATGTTAAAGATGATGATTATTTCTTTATGAATGCTACAAATTACAAATAAACTCAATAGAGAGATCATACAATTTCTAAATACCTACTATTGAGTCTGCTTGATCCAGAGCTCCATTTTGTTTAAATGGAATATTCCGATTCCTAAGCCGCGGACGCGCACATCATCCTAAATGTTCCAAACGCGAGGCAGGAATCTGTTTTCGTGATTGATACAGGTAGACACGGTGGAATTAGCGGTACAGGTGTCCCAAAGTCTTAAGAAGTCAGGCCGGCGAGGATGCTGCCGGGGTCGAGAAAAGATCCTTCGATCGCGGACTGTCGAGAATGTGAGGAAAGAGTCGAGAGCCGAGAGGCAAGAGTGGGCCTCAAGGCCCAGAGGCTCCGCGAGGGTCCCGCGGAGATCAAACGGGCCGCCTGCCACACGTCGACAGCGGTGCTCATCCGTGGCTCCCTGCCGTTCCTGCGACGCGATTCTTTAATCAATCTAATCGAGCAAACTGGTCTTGCAAAGTGCCCGCGTATCGTTTCACGTAATACTTCACGCCAGTAATTTTTTAACACGACATTTGCATCTCAGACATGACATTGAAGTCGAGACTGAAGCGTATAGTGATGGACGGCGGTAAAAATATCGGCGCGGCTATAAATAACCAGAAGCATTCGATAAATTTCGAAAAATAATAATTAACGTCTTAAACCAGGGCGCGAATTTCGTCAATAAGAAGGCGCCTTTGAGGAAACGCTAACCGCGCGCCGAGCAAACCGAGGAAACCGTCAATTACAGATGCGTATCATTTTCGGCATGGATAATTATGCACTCGTGATATGCAACTGCCGCACGCGCTTCATAATTTTTTCTCAAAATTACAACGATAGAAATCTTGTTCGCTCGCCTGCTTGCCCTCGTCCTTGCCGCTCCGGACTGGTGCAAAAATGAATAATTATTTAACGAGCGGGTACGCATTCGATCTCATTCACGCCGCCGTTTATTCATCATTAACCGCTTTCGCGGTCAGTATAATTGATTAACGCCGATCGGCCGAATTAAAGCGCCGGCGATGCACTTTATCCGCGCTGCAATTCACCTGTGCAAATTTCGAGATAAAAGAAGCGTCTTTCACACGCTGTAAAAATAAATAAACCCCGAAACAAAAGCGGCTTTACGACTTCCTGTCATCAATAAAACGAGAAGTATTTAAGTTTATTAAAATATCGTAAGTACCGTTATAAAGCGGATACTTTCCACGGAAATTCATTAATTAAAAAGAGTTTACAAAATAGATCTATATAGCAGGAATAAAGCGATTGGAAATTTTATGCAATAATTTTATGTAATAATTGCTAGCAAAAATTGTCGAAATATTATCTTACATAAAAAAAAAGGGTTTTGCTGAAGTATCTAAAAATGTTATAATAATTAAGTACATATTTGAAAATAATTTTATTAGAGATGAGGCAAATAATTATAGCTGTGTTTCAAAATTCACTGCTAGTGTCGAAATTTATACGTAACGTAAACTATAGATTTTTAGCATTAACAATGAATTTTAAAACACAATTTATGTAGGATGTTCAAGCTGATGCTAGAATGTCAAAATTTTTTACAGTATTACTCACTATGTTTAAACATTCTACATAATAATTCTGATAGTCTAACAAAATTATTTTCAGACTTGCATCTAGCTAAATTTTTAGATACTTTGGCAAAATCATTCTGTATTAATGCTAATTTAACGAAAATGCAGCACATACGTTAATTAAGCTGGGAGATTGTTCCATTTTTATTTCATGACATAAATTATCGTAACATTAATTATACTTTGACGAAAAGCTAAAGTCCATGGCATACAAAATTATAAGACAGTCAAACATAAGCAGTAAGCAAATCAGTCAATCACAGTAGAGAGCGTAAGTTTATTGCCGTACGATCTCCATTGCGATTGGCCAATTTACTGCTTACGTCTTACTGCCTTACGTGTTTCTATACGTTTCTGGCGTATCTTGAGCTTTTCAATTTACCTCGTTTTCCAGATAAGGGTGAATTATACTATCGCTCTCAGCGCTGCCGTGTAGTTGAATAACTTACGGGTGAATCTGGCTGCGGAATAGGGAGCAAGGGGGCAATCGTGATAGGGAGCACCTCTGGACGGATATACTCGTAGTATGGCGGAGGTGTCGGTCAGGGTATAGGTGTCGGCAGGCAAGCAGGAATGACACGTAGCCTGTGGCTTTCTTATTCCTTCTTATTCCGTTCCTTTGGCCTCGGCCGCCGACGAGGGATTAGCCTAATGGGTCCTGCCCACCCCCCTGCACCATCCCTCCTCTCTGCCTCCCTCCCGTCACACACACGTGTATAATATGTATATATGTTGCGTCCTGATCCCTCTCTCACGTCATCCCTCTCTCCTCCCCCTCCCCTCTCTCACTCACTCTCTCTCTCTCTCTCTCTCTCTCTCTCTCTCTCTCTCTCTCTCTCTTTTCTTTCTTTCTTTCTTGAATCTCGAACGCAAGATCGAACCGGCAGAATATCCGCACGATGAACAACGCCGCTAAGTGATTCACAATCAGGTTTATTGATTGTATCGACGATCGACGATCGACGATCGACGATCGCTCTCATCGGAAATGCGCCGCCGACGCTCACGGGATACTGTTTTTAATGTTTAAGCACACCTCAACGCACCGCGCCAGGATCCCTTTTCTTACGCGCTGCCGACTCGCTCTCGCATGATTTGCAATCAAATTTACAGATTACATCGCTACGGCTCGACACGTTCACATTGTTCGGCTGTCGCGAGTTGCTTCAGCGTGCTATTATCAAGCGGCGTGCGAAGAGTCAATAAGATCTCTCGAAGCTGCGATAATATCGAGATGGGGTGTTCTTAGTGTCCTATGCTAAAAACGGTGATTTGCATGTTATATTAGTGTTACTTCGTTTTATCATGTCGGCGTAGAATTGATCATCTTGACGAGCAAAAAATTAATTTATTGCCCTCGTACAATAGCATAAAAGAATCGAATTATTTGAAAACATTTGTGTCTCCTTTGATATAGAGTTTAAATTCCATTATTTTATTTTATCGAGGAAGAGCGCTTTAATTGCCCGCGTTATTATATCGGGGTCTGTAAAAAAAAGATTTTTGCAGAGAAACGAGAGATTAACCACACATTCCCTCGAATTTATTCACGATTTCCTTGCTTTATCAACGTCGCATATCGGGCGTAATACTTTGTCGCTCCACGGTTTGTAATCTTTATCTCCGAGGAGTCGCGAAACATCGCGAAACATCGAGAGTCGACACATCGACTCGATGAGGAATGCGAAAGGAGTCGGTGAGCGATTACACGGGCGAGAGAAAAAGGACGCAAGGACGCGAGAAAGGGAGCAGAGGGTCGGACGTCGGGACTGATATCAAAGTGTGTATCTAATGCGCCGCACGAATCGGGCCGCAGGCCGCAGGATCCGTGGACGCGATCCTTGTCACGCGAGCGTATAATCCTCCGAGAGCGATGTACATACCCGTATCATACGACGTGTGTCTTTACAGACGCGGCTTTACCATCGGATTGAATTAAGAAAGAGTCCGGGGTTTATGCGGGATAATCCTCTCGGATTGATTGCTAATTACTTATTCTTGCATTCTGTACCTGTACTTATCGCGACATCTTTTTTCGAGGAAATCTGCTGGCGACAGAATCCGGGTATTACATAATTTTGATTTACAATTTAAAAAAATATGAAATAAAAGCTCTTTTCAATTTTGTCTTGCTACATGTAAAGAATAATTATACTGCAGTATCTAAAAATATAGCTACGAATCTGAAAATAATTATGTAGAACTCAAATCGATTACTAGAATATCAAAATTTTATGCATCATTATATTCGTCATGTTTAAGATTGTAATTGCTATGTAATTGCTTTGATGGTCCAACAAAATTATTTTCAGATCTGTTTCTAACTAAATTCTGAAATACTTCAGCAAAATTCTTTTCATCGCTAAGAATGGTCAAAGCTTCGTTAAGTGAGTTTCTAGTTACTATATTATCATTAACTATTGTATAAATTTTTTAATTAAAGACAATTTTATATTGAAGAATCACGCATTAATGGCGTCAAATTTATATAGCTCTTCTATTAACGTTTGAATGTGATTTTATATGTATATGAAAGTGTAAATCTCTAAATTTATTTTTTTTTTTTATAATATGTTTTTACACAAAGCAATTGCATTATTTCTTTGCACTATTTTTATACATATTTATTAATTATTTTCTTACAAGTGACTTTATGTCTCGAACTTCTGCAAAGAGAAATTTCTAAGTGTCGAAGAAGTTTAGTTATCAGTTTTTCTTAATCACTTAAGACGCGATTGTAACGAGGTATAAAGTGCGTAGATGCAAACTTAACGACTACATTGTCGCTTTAATTTCCTGCATCGCCTCCGTCGTTTTTTCTGAGTCACCTCACCCTTCGTTTCCAGCCATCACGACCCGCAACTCGTCGTAGTCTTCTCTTTCATTAAGCCGCGATTTAATCGGGCGCACTTTAAGAGTCGAGGCTCGCGCGCATGTTACGGAAAAATGCTAATTATACGGCAACATCGCTCGAGGACGATCAATCGATCGTTCTATAAAGGCACTTTGTACTTGGATGTTTTTGTGAATATATTCTTGCGGCGTACGTTCACAATTCGCAAGAAAATATTTTTAATATAAAACCATTTGTCACAAAGATTTGACATAATAAAATTTCACAATGAAGAGGAGAGATTGTGGTACCTAGGAATATATTTTGAGATGTATGTATTAATTATTTTTTAACGAAAAGTAGTATAACTGATTGTGAGCAACTAACAAAATAAATTAGTATTATTGCTAAAAAAATAATTAGTGAATCCTAAAGTACAACATGTCCCTAAGTATCACAATCTCCTTTAATATTGAGATTACAAAAATCGTTCAGAAAATAAAGAATATTTATATAAAAAAATTTTTTTAATTTATTTAAAAAAATAAAAATTTTAGCATATTTCGAAACTTTTTTTTTTTTTACATAATTATCTGGAACATTGAAATACTTGTATCTCAACCAGTTTAAAATTATCTTAACCAGTTAAAAAAATCTGACATAGAGTGACTCTCGTGTCATAGACTCTCTGAGCGTTCAACCTATAGATCTGTTCTTTGCAGTTGAACTATTGTTCACTCGTATTTCAAATGAAATAGACATATATTTGAAGTCTAGCGAAAGTAGAAAAATTTCAGTGCAGCGACAAAAGAACAAGCCTTATGCTTCTTTCAGTACAGCATCGCAAAGCTTTGTGTCCATTAAGAAACTGTTTCAAATAAGGGAACAAATAGGACTGTAAGGAATCTGTCTTCTCCATGACAATGCCTTCTGCCAAGAAGACAAAGGAGCTATTTGATGAGTTTCGTTGGAATGGTTTTGAATATCCGTCTTACAGCTCTGACTTAACATATACTGTCATTCCCTTACTTGAAGCAGTTTCTTGATGGACAATGCTTTGCAAGTGACGTTGTATTGAAAAAAGTCACCATGGACTACCTAGACACTCAGGTGAT
Source organism: Acromyrmex echinatior (assembly GCF_024713525.1). NCBI lineage: Eukaryota > Metazoa > Arthropoda > Insecta > Hymenoptera > Formicidae > Acromyrmex > Acromyrmex echinatior. The sequence continues at coordinate 6,397,861 of NC_141866.1, read as the reverse complement.
AGAATTTTTACGAAAGTAAATGGTTTTAAACTGATCTCAGGTACGACAGGTGCCTCAATTTTCAGAATGATTATGAAGTAAGATAAGATATAAGAAATTACATACACTAAAGTGCAAGTATATATGTATATAAAAACATATACAGTACCTAATATGTTTTTTAATGTAAATAATATATATATATATATATGTATATACATATACATATGTTTATTCATTTATAAGACTATATATATTATTTACATTAAAAAACTTGTATATAGTTTTTAAATACACAATAAATACAATAAAGGGCATGTAAGAGTCTAAATTACAAATTTTATGTTGAAAAAAATAGAGTGTATTACATAATAAAAATCATTATATTCTAATCGATTCAAATTATTACATGTTTCGGCCTTTCAGCAATTCAACAATGAGGAAACTAAAGAACATTGTCACATATTTTCGAAGAATTTATCCAACATCGTCAAGTTACCATAAATCTACTATCGATATCGAAACAAAAAGAAAGTCGGCACTTTTGTATTTTTTTAAAAAGACCACCAGCAATGCGGTTTCGAAATAATGAGCGCGGTAGCTCGTTTCATCCCGAAAGGCATAGCTAACCACCACATAATTTTAGTGGTCAGGTCAATGGATAGGTCGAAACTGACCATGACGCTGTCAACGTTCACTTGAGGCCTGTGTTATGAACGTAGAAAAATGCTACTCACAAGCTGATCCCCATTAAAATGCAGCTAATAAAAAAAAAATGTCGAGGACTCAGTCGTGATCGCCGGACAGATCGATGCACAGGACATCTTCTATAAATTCTTTATTCCGGACTTGTGGAGGGGAGTGGGGGGCGCGCGGGGACGAATACATAATAATTCTCAGAGTCATAATCGAGAGGCGATTGTTTGTGGAGAAAGGAACGGGACTCTGGCAAATAAAAGAAAACTCTGCACCGTCATCACAACTGCCCTTACACGGACCACCAACGACGCCGACGAAGAGATCGTGTCTCAGAGAGTATCCAACGCGGCCTAATTGTAGCGGCTCGTCGTTATACCAGCGAAAACTGTCATCGAGATCGGACTCGTACCGGACTACCGGTCTCATCCCTCTTCTTCCCTTACGCGCTCACACATTCACGGCGCGTATACACGGGCGTTGACAGGAAGACAGACCGTGGCTCACGGATGTCAACCGCTTCGCAGGCTCATTGTTGGCGTTTTGAGGACATTTGTTACCATTTAGGGGGACCTCACACACGCATCCCCGGGACCCCCATGAGCGACGGGAGTGGGAAGGTGGTGCCGGGGCTAGATTTATAACCTACGGAGGTGCGGCACCTTTTCCACCATTCAGCAACCGATTCGACACGCGGAAAGCAAAAGGGAGGCGCAGGAAAGCAACGGCGATCTACATGCGACAACGGATGCTGCTTATAGTTCGAGTAACCGTTGCCGCGATCCTCGCGCAGACTCCACCCCGCTTTAGAAGAACGTCAAGCCCACCAAATGTGTGTATTATATCTTCGAATGGCTTGGTGTAAATGTCCCACCAGATACTCGATTTCAGATCCCTTCTACCTCGATCGCTGTGGACCTACAGGAGAAAGATCATTCATAAATGATCGATTGGGATTAAAAAAAAAAACAAATTTACTGTGTTAGCACCACGCTCTGGAATGGCTCTTGAATCTCCATTACTTTCTGACGGATGTTTCGTTGAAACTAAATTAACAGTAACTATTAATACTTTTGAAGTTTCAATGGGTCGCGATTTACTTACGAATTATCTTCGTGTCTTGATAATCGTTAAAGACCAACATTTCGTAAATTACAGTTCACTTCATAGGATAAGAAGCAACTTTGCTTTGGCATTTAATGACGTATCAAAACACGGAAATAATCCGCAAACCGCGTGACTTCCTTAACCGTAACATTATCCTATAATTTCCTACTCAGCAGTATAACTGTTATCTATAACATGTGTTGTTTAACACTATAACCGTATAAATGTAATATAATACATACATTTAAGGCTTCCATGGGTATTTTCTTCAATGAAGTTACGTGATTTACGATTATCTAACATCGTTAAATGCCAAGTAATTTCTCATCTTGATGAAGATAACGATAAGGAACTGCGTAGCTTCTTTGAATGTTACATTCACTCTATATGTTATATTACATTTATATTGTTGAATGGAAAATTACAATATTGATATAATGTTGGTTTGCGTTTAGCGGGGCTTTACCGTCTAACAATGCGCGACGTTCCAAGAGCAAAACGCCTTATCGTGAACCTTCGCCGTTAACAATAACGGCGTGAGTCATTTCGCTGTATTTACGGTAATCTCGCTTCGCGATCAACGTGTTAATCGCACAAAATGACTTCGCGTACACCACGGCACGGCATATAGGATGTACGTGCGATCGACGAGGCGGATGCGCGTGTACGCGCGTGTACGCGCGTGTACGAGCGCAACGCACACGCAGCGGGGATGCTGACCGGCACATTTCTGGATGACGTTGCTACGAATGAGATATTTGCTCTCGACACCGCGGGATCGTCCCCCTCTCCCCGTAATTGATTACACGCGTCTTTTCACGCGATCTATTCACGGCCCGATCGGCCGCTTTTCATCCTCGTGAGGCCGATATTGATTGTGCCTATCAACGAAGCCAACCAACGATGGCCCCGAGGCGCGCGCGCTCATCGACAGGATCACCTGAAAGTGAAGCTAGTAACTCACCCACCGATGCATAACGCTTGTCGACAGCGTCGGCTCCCGCCGAGTCTTACATCATCGCTGAATGAGAAACGACAACGAAATGAATAAAAATAAAATCACCTTTGCCTCTCGGGCACGAAGAGAATAATTCATAAACTCACAAAATTTAATGGCGTCAGATTCTCATGTAAAGGAGCTCTCTCAGGAAGCGACGCGAGAAGAGAAAGAGAAAGAGAGAGAGAGAGACACGACGCAAGGGCGATTGACGTTCCTTCGGATAGGTCAAGCTCGGGTGGTGAGCACGGAGCGGGACTTGGACACGGATTCTTGCAAACTTAATTACACACCCGGCATAATTGACATTTCCAGGCGCCGACGCGCTAACAGGACGACTGCGTGCGCGATAAAACAATGGCGTGGGCCGAGGCGATAATCTATAAAGCGTTTCATCGAGTTCCCGCCTCCCTGTCCCGACGGAGAGCGCATTCGTTCTCTCATTACAAGTCCGACATATGGGCACCTAAATGATCGCACGCATATACACACACGCGCGCATAATACTCGATCTTTCTGCCTCCCGCTCGCGCGCTCTCGAGCAGCTACCTTTTTTTCTCCTTTCTTCCGGCCGGTGAGAGTAGGACGAGGAAAACCGGACGGGGTTCCCGAAGATCGAAGGGAGATGGGTAGAGCCCTCTGAGAGGACCGCCGATGTCAGAGGCCGCGCGAAGGAATGCTGACTCGCCGAATACCGTCGACCTGCCTCTCGAACGTCCTCACGGCGCGAGGAACACACCTGGCCATGGTCTGTGCCATGTCACCCCCGTCTCGCCGATGCCGCGGGAAAAGAAGCCGACCCCGAACGAGTCAATAATGATAATTGATAATTAGTCGCACTGATATCTTCGCTGGGTAGGTTCGCTGGGTACTCGACAAGCCATTTAAATGAGAGCGGAAGATTTGCCGAAATGGTTAAATATAGAAGTATCAGTCAGATTGATACAGATTCCCTCTTCTTAGATTTTAATAATTTTAGAGATTTCAAAATGCTAGTGGCAAAGTGCATCAAAATCAAACATCTAATTTAATTAGGGGAATATTATTATTTTAGTTTGATTATGTTGCAAGTCTGAAAATAATCGGCGCGTAGTCATATATCTGAAATAAATTTGTTCCAAATATATATACATGTATTGTTCCAACATCTAATTTTATAGGCTCTTGTTTTACAATTAGTTGTGATGTAATATGTAATCATGGAGGTCTTATTTCTAATCTTAGTGTTGTTTAGTAGTTTTACTTTCTTAGAGCAGTAATCTTAAATGAACTGCAGAAATGTGAGTATTTGTGCAATTGTAATCGAACATATCAAGACAAGAAGTTAATTATCATTAATCAGAAGTCAAAATTTGTGTAGTTATTAATATCAGATCTATGTATAAGACTCGTTTATACATATTGAAATATTGTACAATACAAGTAAAAACCAACTGAAAAAATGTTCAACACAAATAAGCGAGCAAGACCATTCAGTCAAAGCGTATCTAAAAATATTTTTTGCATGAATTTTACAATTTTCAAGCAAACTGCGCGCTGATTATTTCTCGGTCTTGAAAACACAGTCCTAGACTAGTATTCATAGTCAGTTCTTATATTTGAAACTGTCTAAGTATAGCTTTAACATGTTATAAGCCAATTACAGAGTCATATTTGCATCTTAAGACATTACTTAAGACAGTCTTAATAAAAATGGTCTATGAATACAGGCTTTAAACTGAAGCTAAAGTACGGAATATCACAAATTAAATTGATATGCAATTTAATATTACATATTAGGAGTATCTTTAAAATATTGTAGAAAATTTGTTGCGAAAACTATCACTTTAGCCGAGATTCGAATCTTGATCTCATTTCGTGCGGACTTAGCAATTTGATCGAGGCATATGATGTATTTAATATATATTGATTAATGATCTTCTTGTCTCGACATGTTTGATTACGATTGCAAATATTCACACATTTCTGTAGGTTTGTCAATTAGGATTACTAAAATTTAGGACGGTAAAATTAAACACAACAATACTAAATAATACTAAATTTAGAAATAGGATCGTTTATATGATTACATCATAATTATAATTAATTTGAACACTAATTAATATTAATATAAATTATTGTTGTTAAAATATGTATTTTATAATTCGAAATACTTGCATTTCACATTTACATTTAGATTAAATCAGTGTACAGAAAAAATGCATTAAAAATGCATTAGAATCCAATCGAATTCACTATAAGTTTACTTTAATAACAATTTTGCAAATGTAACATAAAGAATATAATGTCTGAATTATTCGGCATAGACACACCGCCAGCTCCAGAGATATAATTGCATAGGTTCAATATAGACTCACGTCAACTAAGGAGAGTTTATTTATAATAAACAAATTTATTTAATAAAAATACGTGAAGAATCTGAAAAAAATCTTAAGATTCTCAGAAATTTTCTAATTTTATAACATTGGAAGAGTACTAGATATTCAGAAAAACGCACGCAGTTTTGCTGAAATATCTAAAATTTAGCTAGATACAGATCTAAATATAATTTTGTTCGAACCATTAAAATAATTATATTAGGTACTTAAACTGGTTGCTAAAATGTTTAAACTTTTTGCAACATCATCATCATTATTTAAACGTTCTACATAATTATTTTGATAGTCTAACAAAGTAATTTTCAGATCTGTATCGATTCTAATCATTTATCATAAAGATATGATCTTGAAGAGATTATTGGTGCGTGTCAAGAATTATGCAAAGAATTTTTTGAAAATCTCAAGAATTTCTGAAATGTCTATCGTATGTAAAGTAAACTTGTTCGTGCTTCGATTTCCCTATCCTCAGTATCTTTTGCGATACACGCGCGATTCACTCTCTCACCTTAGTCTCTTGAAAGGAGTACGAGGCCGAAGTCCTCGGTGCATTTTAATCGCGCGGTGCGCATCTTCTGGAAAGACGAGATAAAGGTGGTTACGTGATGAAGTGACCTTTTTCCGGCGACCGTCAAACGGCGGTGGATCTTTCGACGGGGGATCCTCTTTGGCGGCATCTTTGGCGGCTCGTCCACGTTCCTCGGTATGACAAACGGAAGAATGGGAGAATAGCTCAGAGACAAGTTGCATCTATAGACAGTAAAGGTGGCGGAACCCAGGTTTAAATTCCTGTCACCGGCCTCGTCGTCGCCACAGGTAGCGGGAGGAGGGAGACGATGGTGAATGTCGAAAGATGTCGTTTTTTTTTTTTTTTTTCGTAACGCACCTGAAGATGCGCGATGACTGCCAAGTGCGCGGTAGTGAGTTCAGCAGTGACTTCTCGTGGTCTCCTGTACTACTTGTCGCATCGACATTGAAAGTCGAGTTTGTATTAAAAAATTATACTTGTTCTCGATGATACCGTTTCAAAAAGCGGGAGTGCTGTTTTGTGTTGAAAATGGCTGCGTTCAGCAGTTTTGCAACTGTTGTAAAATTCTTGAATATGATTGATTTACATATTTAGATCCAGTAAGAAACTAAGGGCAAGATCAATCATATTAAAGAATTTTACAAAAGTTTTTACAAAGCTGCCTTTTCTGCTGAACGCAGCCAATTACTCGATCAGCGCTCTGAGATTTGGAATGGCAATGATTGTATTCAGCAGAAAAAAATAGTTTTGCAATTTAGTATGATTCTTTAATATGATGATTTATACATTTCAATCCAGCGAGAAAATGAGAACAAGAATTAATTATTAAATTAAAAATCATTAAGAAGAATATATAACGATTATAAAAAGAACAATAATTGATGTTACGAAATAAAATTATAATAAATTAATTTATTCTTTATAATAAAATAAAAATATATTAAAAGATCTTGCAATATTTATGCAAATAAAGCTTCTTTTCGCTGAACGCAGCAATCTTCTGTATAAAATCGACCACATGTACTGAGATGAGAAACAAATTTAGGAACTATATTAAAACCAGCATCAGACGAGCTCCAACGAGAAAATTATTTCTGTTAATCAATGCCGTCGTGCGAAATCTCGACAGATGCCGAATATCGTACCTTTTGTCTACCTTTGCTGAAAGCCCCTAGGCGTTATTTAAGTTTGACTAGATGCCGGCGCATCCGCCTCCATATGCGTAGAGTCCACGTTACGTTTTGACAAATGTAACGTCGCACAATAAATAGAATGGACTCGGGCTCAAAGGACGGCCGCTGGGTTTTCTTGTACACTTGAAAGCCGCAATCCCGCCGCCCTCCCCCGTTAGTTTCATTCCCCCGTCGAGCGAGGTGAAAACCGCAAGGAAAGAGAGCATTCTCCATTGTTCGCCGGCAAGATTCGAGGCAGGTACTACTGTACGCGAGGAAAATAGCAGGTCCTTCGAAAAGATATTCATCGATTCCGCTTCGCGCGAATCGCATTCCCACAAACGTCACGTGAGACGACCATCTCTCGATCTAGTGACGACACAACGTTTAATCTTTAAGTAGATAAGTGGGATGCTCGGAACATCCCAAACAAATTTTATTTTTATAGTTATATTTTTTAACTGCATGTATAGAATTAAATTTACATTATTTTTATTTTTATGAAATAGAAGAATGTAAAAAGAATTACTTTAAGACTTCTGGGAATTTCTTTTTATTTTCCAGAATAAGATTTTTTAAATAACTAACGCATAAAGTATTGTAGCCACCTACTTACTTAAAGGTAAACGCCTGGCTGCATTAATTTTTCGCTTGTCCCCGTTTTTCATTTCTCAATTAATAAACATGGAGATCATATATGAATCAATGCATCCTCAGAAGAGATTTCTGGATTTAATGCTATAATTAATATTACTCCTTAATTAATCTATCGTAAAATAATAGGATCAATATAGGAATAATTATATTTATGTTTTGACAGAGGAATATTTTACTCGTGAATGAAAATTCTTAAATCTAGAATAAAATGATCCAGCACATTGATTTTGCTTAAATATTTACTATGGCGCCAGTTATCCTGCGTTATAACATCGGATAAAAATTTATTCTAAACATAAGAAAATATAAATTTAAATTTACGTAAATTTTTATTTATGTAATGACTTTTGTCTCAAAACAATAAGTCAATCTTATTTAATTCGAGGGAAAATTATATTGATCTAATTTTAATATCGTTTTATTTTTATAAAGTTATGATAAGATCAAATATATCAAGAATATATTTAGTCTCGTTATCAGAAATTTTTTCTGAAGAAGCACTAATTAAATCTGCAGTTGAAATGTTGATGTATCTGCAAATTGATGTATCTGCTCTAATTATACAGGTTAATAATTCCTTTAAGGAATATATGATTGTTAAATTTGTTCAGAATTTGTTACATAAATCTTAAGCTTTACTTCTAAATCGTACACATCGTATTATAAACCAATTTTCTCTTTCTTGTTTCAATCCCGAATATTTCAAGGAAAAGACCTCAGGCGATCTCAATTGAACGTGAGCTCGTAAAACGCGAATGAAAAATCGGCCTGAAACGGCCGACCGGTCGAACGGCGTAAGAAACAGAATTACTGTCGTCGCCGTTTAATTCCGCATCGCGGAATCGGCGATAGCGCGCTGGTGTAGGTCGGCAAATAAAAGAGCGAACTAATCCCCGTTTGTTGTCAGGGTGGATTGTCGGACGTCACAACAAGTCATTCGTTCCTCATCGTCGACCATGTGCCCCCGCGTGCGTTCGATCGAGCGATAAAATTGTGCACGAGATTAAATGTTATTTCGAAATAGATTGAACGAAGACGAGTATGGCAGGGAAAGCACGACGTTGTCCGTCTTGGATCGCGGACAATGGTTCGCGGGAACGCTCGATTGAGCGACAATGGGACGATTGTGGGACAATAAGGGAGGGAATCGACTTAGGAGTAAATATTTGGCAAAGGTAGCCCGGTCAGTTTCTACCGATAGTCTCACGTGTTCGTGTATGTTTTCTTTTTCTCTCGTTTACTAGGAAAATGAACGCACGAGCTCCTGGTTTCTCTCAGCCAAATAGATATCAATGGCACGAAGGTAAAAGCGTATCGCATAGAAATGTTTACGGAACGAAGTGCTGAATGCGAGGGTATTATGAGGTTCGCAGAATCTTCGAGGAGGATTTAATTCTAAGTATCGAATGGTTGAGCAACGATGAAACGAAGGCATGACGTTATTGTCCTCGAAAAGACTGGACCTTTTATAGGAAATAAATTTCAAGAAGTGAAGATTAACTTGATAAGTGGCCGTGCATTTAAACGGTGGAAAATGCACTCAAATTCTGAAAAGAAAAAAATGAATTTCTCAAGAAGAGATTATCAATTTTTTTAGGCTAATAAAATGTATACAATTATACATAGAAAGAACAATTTTGCCAAAATATTTGCTGTAAAAAATTTTGATGTTCTAATAACCAACTTAAGTGTTCTATTATTTTTTTTTCTAATTAATTATTCGGTGCGGTCCAACAAAATTATTTTCAAATTGATGTCTAAATTTTTAGATTTTTCGGCAAATTCTTTCTTTCCATGTAGATACATTTAAAAAAATATACTTAATTAAATGCCTTCTTCTTTTTCTCAGTCTAGAAAAACTCTCTTAGAAAAGAAAAGAAAAAAGAATTTATTGATGGGATGTACTTGCAAAATTCGTCTTTTTTTAATTAATTATTCTACGGAGACAATCTTTCTTCTATAATTTTCGTAACAATAAATGGATAAATTTTTGTAGAGAGAGCAGAAGACCATTATGTCATCAATAAACTATTCAAGAAGCAACCAACTTCATTGAAAAAAATGGTTGATCATAAAACATATAAAATACTATGAAATACTATGAAAACGAGACAAGATGGCGGTGAACATAGTGGTAACCATTGCTTGCTTTTTACGAGCACTTTATGGATATTTTAATGACTGCGGTATATGTAGTGTACATGCGAACGTATGCAGAACGCATAATGGTACTCGTGCAAGCAGATAGATTGGAAAATTTTAAATCGGAACGTCAGAATTCTTATTATATTCACATAAAATTGATAAACGAATATAGACTTTTCGATTCATTTCAGTCGATTTAATTAGCTATAATAAAACATCAAATGGATATGTATAAAATGAAATAATTTTATTAATGATCATATACTAGAACTTTTTTTTTAAATATTAGTAATATTAATCGTGTTGAATTCAATCATAGGAAACAATTAAGCCGTAGGAAATATGATGGCGATCTATTGGGACTTTTTTTGAAATATTGGGTGAAATGAGTTGAATTCAATCATAGGAAACAATTAAGCCGTAGGAAATACGATGACTATGCGGAATAGCCATCGTTGGATACGCATATTATACAAATGATGATCATCGTCTCATCAATATCCCATTCAGAGAAAGAGGCGAGTTCATCGAGGATGCAACGGCGGGTTGAGTGACAGAGCGTCTTTCTCGACGATTTATCGATTAGCAGTGACGGCCGTTTTAACACCAATTAATAATCGCTGCGAATTTTAAAGGATCGTCATCGTTTCGATGTTGCGAAAGCTTTCCTTGTACACGCTCATAATTTGCGAATCGTTTGTAAAAGGAATTTGACTTTGCATGGTGTTTGCCAATTCATATTTTTCGAACGAAAATAGCTAATGATATAAGAAAACTAGGAAATTTTTCATTTTAAGATCAATGAAATATATATCGATTTGATACTGAAAAAATGTTTGTAACAATAACTTGCATTTAAAACAGATATATGGAATATGTAATAATACGATACGTAAAGGTGCATATCCATCAAAATGAAGAACTTTTTATTATCTATTGTTGCTAGAAACAAGCAAATTATAGCAACTAATAGACATTTGCCTCTAAAATTTTTACGGAACTTTTACAGACACAGACAACAAAAACACAAATGCTGCTGTATGTTCCTTTGATGGATACACATCTATAGGAATACATGATGCATTTTTTTTCTACTGGATTGTCTGCGTTTTAGTAAATTATGAGAAATTCTATGTTCTGTGTGATGTAATTCTAATAATTTACTAAAACACAAGAAATTTAGCAGGAAAAATACGTCGTGTGCCGTAGGTTTACCTTTAGGAAATCACATTTAAAATACATGAAGATATATTTTTACCACACGATGTATTTTTCCTGCTAAATTTCTTACATTTAGTAAATTATTATACTAACGTTTTTATATATACTAACTATTATACTAACGTTTTTGTTTATTAATAACTGCGGAATTAAGACAAGATTAATTATATTTAAGAGATACTTATATCATCTCGGAATTTTAATAATTAGTAAAAAAGCCTTCTCGATAAGTCATTCGGAATAATATGTCAATCTGAATTTCTAGAATATCTTAAATACTTTTCTCTGAATTTCTTAAATGTGACAATCTCGTCATTTTTACGGTCCAGGTCGCTGCGGTGACGACTCTGACACGGAAAGTGAGCCAGGCCTTCAATTGAAACGAAAGCAACGCAGAAGCAGAACAACGTTCACCAGTGAGCAGCTCGAACAGCTGGAAGCTGCGTTCCAACGAGCTCAATATCCAGATGTTTACTCCAGAGAGGAATTAGCCCAGAGAACTGGACTGACGGAAGCGAGGATTCAGGTGAATATCGCATGATGTTAGCTAATTTACTTTATTCATTAACGTAAAATATCACATCATTCATGAACACAATTCGAACAGAATTTCTGATTATCCAATCTTAATTATCTTTTTATCAGAAATTATTTAATAATTATTATTTTATTAAAAATTGTTAAAAATATGTCTTAAATTAAAGTCAAATTATTTTCGATAAAATTGTTTTGCTAATGAAGATTTTGTAACGCTAATTACAATTCAAGTACGAAGCAAAGAATAGATGTAGAAGCAATGAAAGCCGGGATATTGCTTGCACTGTACGTTATACACTATCCATCCAATGGCGCAACATCCTAAGACGGGACGGGGCATACCTCTCATGAGGTTTTCGTAACAATGGATTTTTTTCCGGAATTAGATTGTTAGTCTAATATCAAACCTCCAGCTTGAAGAGATCCATACATATATCCATTGATACCTGCAGTTTAACGCAGATTCGAACAGCGAACCGCGAAAAATCGCGTATATGGGGTGCAGGTGAGATCGAACTCGGATTTACAAATCGCGAATCAAATCGCACTGAGTGGTGAGCCACTCGGTGCTCTTATACACAGCGCGAGTAAAAAACGTTAATGCCTTTATCACGATTACCGTCAAATCGATTTCATCAAAAAGGTGCTACCGTCAAATGTCATGTACACCATTTCAGGTGTGGTTCAGCAATCGCAGGGCGCGACTCCGCAAACACAGCGGTAACATACAGCATCCGGTGACGAACCTGCAGTTGACGACCTGCCAATACGCAGCTAATCACGAGCTCGTACAGATACCGCAGGTGCCGCAGATGCCGAGCGGAATACCCCAGGTACCCACCACGTTGCATCACAGCCCGACGACGCTGCATCAGGCGCCTAACAGCGTTCACCAAGTCTCCGGCAGCACCGCTGTCGCCCAAATGGCGAGTACAATGGCTCAGGTACCCACTACGAGTAGCACTCTTCAGGGACACGCAGTCACTATTTCCGGTCATATCGGCTCGCTTCCTGCACACGCAACCTCCGTGCAACTCGCGCAGGTACCAACAATGCAACCACCCATCGCGCATGGTGCGCCATCGCTTTCGCACAATGCCGGTGAGTACTTTATAAGATCTTGCGAGTCACTGAGTTTTCTTGGAAGAGTCAGAAAACTATACTAAGTAGAAGCATATAGGCAGTTATAGGCAGTATAAGGCTGTGTTCTACTTGATGCTCGCAACGCTCTTGGAATCATTTCAACCTTGTTGTTTAATATGTTAAAATATGTTCAACAAAAATGTTTAAAAACAAATACAACAACAATGTTTAAAAACAAATATATTAATAAATATAGGTTGCAAATTTTTGAATTTGAAATACATTAAAGTGCCAAAGTATAATGAATGCCTAAATTCGAAATCTTACGTCTGCGCCAAAATATATTAATTATATCTATTTTGTCTATTTTGTCTTCGACTTTTAGGTAATACTGATTGGTCCAGAACACAGCTCAGCTGGGGACAGTTCAATCATTTTCAGAGCAGCGACTACGGCAATCATCAGCACGGGAGTTCCCAAAGTACTCAGCCTTCAAGTACTTCGAATACGGCGGGGACAACGCCAGAATGGTATGACCAAGGTTACGATTATGCTCAGCACACTCAACTTAATTATCACCGAAGTATGGGTGGAATATTTTAACTAATCAGTCAATTAGTTAATCTCTATTGTATAAAGAGATTAACTATCTATCTACATATTTTAACTATATATATGTATATATATGTACTATTTATATATATATGTATATAAAATAAATGAATATATATATGTATACATGATGTCCCGCAAATTTTTGCCAAGCGCTTTTGTGTAGAGCGGATTAAACTGAATTGAAAAGTTCTCTACTATTTTGCAATTTTCGCAATGATTAACGAGATATTAATTTTTATTCAAATATTATCAACTTTATAGAAAAACAATGAAAGACAAAAATTGTTTATTTTCTTCTCACAGAGTTTTGAGAATTTTTTAAGAATATTTTAATACCGTATTTTTCATTTTGGTAAAAATAGTAGCCTATATATGTGTATATATATATATATATATATATACACATACATATACATATACACACACATATATATATGTATATGTATATCTGTATGTATATATATATATATATATATATATATATATATATATATATATATATATGAAAATGCAGTACTAAAAAGTTGATAAAAAAATTCTGAAAAAATTCTTAGAGCTTTATTCAATGGCACTATGCCTATGGTCTACACTGGACCCGAGCCTCTGGAGATGAGATTTCGAAATAATTTTTCCTATAACCTAATTCCAACCTCCTACCTTGCGAATCGATGCATCTACTGGTATATAGAAGCTACAGTTTTAACGCCAGCTCTGGATTGTAAATATACTCTCGATTTGTCATTGCCTTCTGAAAGATGGCAATTAAATCAAATTTTTATGTTCTAAGTTAGTTTGAACCGAGGTTTGAACGTCTTTAGCACAAAAAGTAGCTGCGCTGCACTCTACGCTATGATTGTCACATATAAATATATTACTTTTATATAATTATAATTATATAATTATATTAGGTGTTGGAATTAATTCGTAGCGTTTTACAAGTGATAGGAAGTACTTTCATTAATATATTTTTTAATGCTCATGTGAAATAAATAACATTCTTTTATTAAAAACGCTACGAATTAATTCCAACACCTAATATATTAGTACATAATTATTATATTCTGTATATAAATGTATAAAATTGAATGTAAAAAACAGGATTATAAATAAATTACTATAAATTATTATATTCTTTACACATATAGTTACATAAATTCTTTATCAATTTATATGTAATCCTATATATATTTTTTATTCCCTTTCCTGAAGTTTTAAAATAATATAAAAATAAAGTCTGATGTCAACAACCTATTAGATAATTTGTTGTATCAATGACAGTAGATAATAAAATTAATAGTTTTCTATTAAAATAATACTATAACACTTTACAAATAATATTATTGCAATTATTTATTTAATTATTAAAGGTAATTGTCATTAAAATAAAATGCAAAAAAAATGGAATACTTATAATTTATCAAATCATAAAATTTACAATAACATGATTCTTATTTACTGCATTTTAATATTTTCTTCTTCCTTATTTAGTTATATTCTTTATTTTAAGAATAATCGGCATTTAACGATATTATTTAGCAATAAAACTTGAGAACAAGGGAAAAATTTTCATTTGCAGAATGAAATTCGAGTTTATTACTTCAATATTATTATCGTTTTATTGTCACTTCGATTATCCATTATTGTCTAGACAAACACATAGTACTTTAAGTCGTAAAGTTAAAGAGAACTCGACAGAGACTTATATGTCATCCACAGCAATGATAGACCGATGATGCCGCGACATCGAGCGTATTTCGATTGATACGTGTAATACCACATACATGTTACACAACGACATTTCTAACAATATTTAAATGAGATACAATGTGGAGATTAGGATGAAACTGAATTCGCGTTATCGCCATGGAGCTCGCAAGCTCTCTGAGCACTAATTTGGCATTTACATCATACATGTTACTACGCTCACGGAGATTATTTCCTGGCTTCGTCGATCTTGCATGCGTATATCGCGAACGATCGAAAGTTTCACGGCTCTAATCATAGGACTTCGAGAAAATAACGAAAGTAACAAGACAAATATTCATAGATGAGGAACGAGGATGGCACCGCAAAGTGGTGCTATATATTTTAGTTCGTTACATGAAAAATGCCTGTCACTTTTCTTGTTTTCCTGTTAAAATCTTTGAACGCTTCTGCGAGTGCAACGTTCTTAATTAAATTTATCATGAAAAAGACATTCATATAATAATGCCATTTGTAAAAATGGAAATTGTTAATTCAGATATATATAGATTGTAAGTTTTATGATCTAATTCTATAAAAGACAAAAGATAAAAGAGAAGCATGTAATTAACTTCATATTTTTCATAAATTTTTTTCCAAATTTTAAAATTGTATGAAAAGAATTGGAAATTGCTTTATTACGTCAATGAAGCAACATATATATACTTGATATGCTTTAAGCGAATACGTTTTTCAAGCAATTAACAAATGTAATGAATATCTATATATTCGTTGCATCTGACTCTTAACATCACAACTATCTAAAATCACATGACGAGGAAAAATACTAATCATAATAACATGGTGAGAAATATCTGGGGAATGACGAACAATCTTTTTCGATTTAGCTAATGATCATCGATATTATATCGTATTTCGTAATTGTAACTTACTCTTTTTGCGAGTAACATATTTTTTTAATACTTCGACGATAATTTATGTTTTCACCAAGTAATAGTCACCAAATTGACATATGCAAATTTTTTATCCTTTTTTTATGATCTTACATTTCGTCACGGCCACCGTGTAAAATATTTCGATCTCGCAATGATTTATCGGTGAAGTCCGAGCTAAATAATAATCATCAAAGTAACATATAGCCTCTCCCACGACTACACTCGTTTAAATAGGAAATTGGTCAAGGAATAAAATATTTCGACCTCGCGATGATTTATTAAACTAACGGTTAAATTGGTCTTTCGTTCCCTCTTCATTCATTTACACACACACACACACACACACGCACGCACGCACGCACGCACGCACGCACGCACGCACACGCACACCCGCATACACCCCCCCCCCATACACACACATATATATATATACATATATATATATATACATATATATATATATCGTCGCAAACGACGTAACGAGAAAAGAAAGAATCGCGAGGTATTGCTCAATGAACATCACCAAAAGTTTATTAATGATACTGATATTAAATGGCGTTAATGATTAGAGACCAATGCCAAATCGCAAACCTGAACGATCGTTATTATATTATTGTTTCGTTCGATCAAGGATATTTCTCGCCTTGCTTCGGAAAATACACGAATTACAAAAACTGGCAGATATGTCTGCTATACATCAATTGGAAGGAGGCATCGAGATACAAATATTAAGAGAAACATACGTGCTTACAGAAATTTGTAAATTTAGAGATTATCGATGACAAAGTCCTTTACATAACATCCAGAAACTTGTAACTGCGGAGGAAAATCTATTTATTTTTGAGCGAGAAAAATTTGCTTCTTTTCCAGATATACGCTTTTCGCATAACGATTTAAAATCTGTTCGAAACAGACGGCACATTTAAGGCGTCAATCATTAGGATTACGTGAAATTATTATTGTCGGCGAGCAGTAAGCTTATTGTCCATCGACGGATCTTGCGATCAATTCTTCTCAATGAATCTGTGAAATTAGTCGCTAATTAAATTGTGTGACGGACTTCCCCACTTCTATTACCGTTTCTAATTTTGATCAACTTTTTTCTCTTTTTTTTTTAGCATTTTTTTGTGTGATATTATTATTTTTATAATTCGCTGGTAGATCATTACTTAAAAGATCATTAATGGTCGAGACATATATATTCGTAGATATCTACCGTTGACAAGGGATAATCAGTAGCCAATAAGGAAGAACGTCAGACACAAGATCCGAATATTTACATCCGTTTCCTCTCACTCCCCTTACGGATCGCTGAGTAAAACGTGTGAGTCCAATATATGACATAATTTGTACGGTATCGTCGCTCTGGACGAACAGAGAGGCGAGGCGAGGCGAGGGTTTTTACATGGAATTGGACACGATGCGAGAGTTCGACGTCCGCAGGAAGTTATCGATGTCCGGTAACAGGAACCTCTTGAAGCCATGTCGACAATCTCCGTGCAGGCGGTGCAGGGACTGCAGGTAGCGGGTTTTCGGGATGAACGGTCTTAGCGACCGAGTCTTAGCTGACGCGAGGGGGGTGTAGTTGGACGAGGTCCCATCTGCGGGATCCTCCCTGAAATTCATTTGCACCCTCGTTATGTTTTGCAGAATGCCGCTCGTTTGACAACCATATACAATTGCATCAATTCTAAACATGTAACTAATCGATAGCACGCGCTATTGACAGCGTCAACGCGAACATTTATTTGATGAAAACGATGGCAGAAAATTTGATAAAAACGAAAATTCATTCATGCACCAGCTGTTGATTATTTATAAAAATTTCAAATTTTTTTCTATAAAATCCTTTACTTTATAGAAAAAAAATTGATTAATATAGAGAAGAATACAATATATATATATGTGTACAATATAAACATTTATGTTATTAAAATAATTATCGACGTTTTTTCCAATATGACCAATTCGATGATTCCAGAAAGACTCCGATAGCGCAGAAACGTTCAACATATTGAACATCTAACACCAATGTAATGTACACCAATGTAATATACACAAGTATTTTAGCAATAGTTTTTTAATCCTATCAATTACACGAGTTACCATTTTACTGAAAACTCACATAATGTCGCGCAAACCATTAAAATAAAAATGAAACAATATAAAAATCATTCCGATATAACACTGCATTTTTTAACATAATCTAGAAAAGTGCCGCTTCACGGTACTCATGGTTCCCAACAATTAAGTTCAATAATAATTCAAAGGCTGTAAATATAGAGACTGAAATTTTAAATAAATCACACTCTTCATTGTTCGTGATTTTTCGAATAATTGAATAATTAAACGTATTTTAACATTTTTAATAATTAAATATATTTTTAAAAGAATAAAAATTAATTAATGTTGGGAACCATTCGATAAGAAACATTAAGAATTACTAACTAGAATTACTAACACCGAATAAACGTGACAAACTATAACACCGATTCTACGCCGTCTAATCGTCTAACATCGATCAACTACCAGCGTTCTAATGATCTAATATGTAGTCTCTAACAGCGAGACGTTGTACTACATCGAAACATTGTACACCCAACTACCGTGATGAGTCCCGAGATGATATCGTGGTAGTAGAAGAAGAAGACACAATTGGAGAACGTTTTATTTTGTACGTGGTGATTTGTAGGTGGTTGTTGGTATTTGGTGGGTAATCATTGACGTGACGTGACATGACGTGGCTGTTAAATCTGTTGGTACTGGCACACACATAAATATGACATATTTTCTCAATCTGTAGGTAGAGTTCTACTTGAGTACAGGTACTGGCAAAACGGTTGACATATCACACCGAGGTAGGAGAAGAGGGCACGGCGAAGGATAGAGAGATAGAGAGACAGAGAGCGGCTGCCTAATGGCCTGACCTTTCGACCAGATATCGCGGTGACCGAGAGAATCGTGATGCACGGAACGACGGGAGCCAGCCGAGGCGTGCGAGGGCTCCGATATGTCTCTTACTTGGTTGCAATACTTCAGTGTAGCCCGAGTCGGCCGGCATCTCCGGCGAGGAACCTGTTCTCGACAGAGTTTATGGTTGACAACAGACGATGTCGATTTGTTCGATGCCATTTTTTTCCTATTACGCTATTGTGGAATTTTGAAGGTGAATGAGCAACGATGCATCATGGATGCGTACAAGAGAAAAAAAATTTATTGAATTGTGATCCCGCGATTAATGCGGATTCTTCTAGCTGACGGATCAATCGGCGAGTTTAAATATTGATCAACAAAAAGAAAGAAAATACGATTTGAATTTTACTCACGTAAAACGGAAGCGCGATAAATTCGCAATAGTGCTGTGACATTTGATAGCCTTCGTTCGCGTTATAAATGTAAAATCGGGTTTAAGGTTAATAAGGAATTGTTATCAATTAATAACGCTTGAAATGTCGCATGTCACGCATAGTATAAATGTAAAATAAATTCTGTAGGAGTTTATTTTACATTTATCTCTCGTGAAGATCAATCCTTAGATGAATACCAACCAAAATATCGGATGTTCCAATTTTACTCACCTAGGAACCTCTTCTCCGTGTTCGGATAATGATCGGCGAGTGCCTCGATCATGTCCTCATAATCGAGTATGTTAGTATTCTGCACGACAGGCAGCGGATACTCATCGGAAAAGTCGATCTGTCGTTTGTGCCTCGTTTGTGAAGTCGCTGCGTCCATCCTTCTATTTGATCTGTTCTTCGCTCTGCTGTCGTCTAGCTCCTCCGAGATGCTGAAGAGTGTGGGCCAGTTGCCGGCAACGTTCTCTTTAGCATCGTTTCCGTTGTTGTGATCTTGTTTGATAAGCTGCTGGAGGTCCAAGGGCTCACTGGGTGCCTCGTGATCGTTCAAGGATCTCCCGTGACGGTTGAGCACCCGGGCGATCATCCTACCTACACCCGCGGTGCCGCCTCGTTTCATGAAACCAGGCCAGTCGGCGTTTCTGGCCAATGATGCAATGTTGCGCTTGCCCTCGTCGTATCCACGGACCGGATAACCGCCGTTTCGAACCAACGAACCGAGATATCGCTTACCGTAGGGCAGAGAAGAATCTCTGGCTAGCGCGGCGACGTTTCTCTTACCATTCTGCGGCAGCATGGAGTCTCTCGCCAGAGAAGCGACGTTTCTTTTACCGCTCATAGGCAGCATGCTTTGCCTGGCCAGGGAACCGATGTTTCTCTTGCCGCTCATCGTATTGTAATCTCGAAGCACCGAGCCGATGTGACGTCTACCCGTGGGTAATGCGAAGTCCCGCGCCAAGGCGCCGACGTTACGTTTGTCTAACGGATACTCGATCAATTCTGGGTCCAGTTTAACTTGGTAATCGTAGATTCCGGATGTACGTCGACGATACTCGTCGCCCATCAACGCGCGCACCAGCTCATCTAGATTATCGCTTAATTCGACAAATTAATTAATGCAAGTAACTGAATAAATATGACATGGTGAGGGGAAAAGGGGTAATATTTTTAATAATAAAATTAATATGAGATTATTATAAAGTTATTAAATAGTATTTATTCAACAAGAGTCAAAAGATCATTAAAATGCAATACGATTTCTAATCCTTTTATTTTTATTGTGGCATATCTTTTTTTGTACGGAAATTTTTAATATTTTCTGTTCAAAATTATTAAGAGGATATATTTTCAGGGGAATCAGAAAAATCTCTAATATACCTAGATATATTGATACTCCTCTTTTCCTCGTCATCACCATCGTCCTCGCGCTCCTGTACGATAAATGGTAGATCATCGTTTTTGGCCAAGGTAGCAAGACTGCGTTTTTCCGATTCGGGAATCAAATCCCGCGTTACGAGATGTCCACGAATCGTAAGATCCCTGAGGAGCTCCAGATAAATATCACTAGGTATACAGATTTCAGCGTCATCATTCTCCTCGGAACTAAGAGCTTTCAGATGAGCCATGTCGTTATGATTCTTCGCCTCTTGAATTATCCTCGAATACGCTGCCAGATTCGAACTTACTTCCGGTAAACGCAACAACGTCAGGAAGATCTTCTTTGGTATGCATTGGCTGCCTTCTTCGTCTTGACATGTCACCTGGAGCAAATGTGATCAGTTACGGATCAATAGGTCCTCTTCGCATCTTACTTTTTGCACAAAAGAATTTAGCACTTTATTCATACTCTTCAATATTCTTTTATTATCTTATGTACGTCGATGTACATATACAATTATACACATTGCACTTAGAGAAAAATATAGAAATATTTATATATATATATATATATATATATATATATATATATATATTATATATATATATTAAATAAACTGTTTTTAATTGCAATAAAAACTCTAAAATAGTTTATTTAATTGTGACATTAATTCTAAATATCTAAATTCTTTAGAATAAAATTTCACTGTTAAAGAGTGATAGAATTTTCACTTTTCAGAATAAGATTTAAAGAGATAAAACTTTTGTATAATTGTCATCTATATATAATTGTTATCGCTGTGTTTTTTCTTTGAGTATTCATTTAATTATTATGTAATAATCACCATTGATACAGAAATAAATTATACGATATTGATACATAAAATATTATCGGCGTTACACGCTATATAATTACATTCCAATAAACTCCAATAATAAAAATAATGCAAGAAGCACGCGGAAATTGAAATATCTGATAAACCAGAACATTCGTCTTTGGTATTGTTGAATTTGTCGATTTATCTTCATTATGCAATTTTATTAAATTCTCTATGGATATGTATATATGCTTTCAATACGACGAAATCTAATATCACACATGAATGTGCTTCGCAAATATATGTCAATATATGTTTAGTTGAATTTCACCAACTAAACTGTCTAAAAAGAAGACAATAAAATGCAGGAAGTGTCAATATTCTTTCATATTTTATTTGACAGCGATAGATTTCTAGGTGATTTGTCGTCTCGCTGACAGAACGATATCGTTTTCGTATTATCCTTCAACTGCTGCGTATTTGGACAAACGGAGTTGACTTATGACGTCATTTAGGTTTATTTTAACAGATAGCTCTCTCGTTTGAAAAAACAGTAACTTAAAAATTATTTTCTCTGCCTTTGCTGGTTAACACGTACATAAAGTTCTTGAAACACTAGATTAGTTTGTATATGTATCTATATACACACACACACACATATTATATATATATATATATATATACATTTATATATATAAATACACAAATTAATGCTAGAATTTCAAAGTCACGTTGTTATGTAATAATACAAATATATTATAAAATGCATACTGTTTAATTTTTTTTCTAGTAAATTTTATTATTATGAATTATATTTTTATTATTATCATTTAATGTGAAAAATTAAAACATGTTTATATTATGGAAAAATAATTACCAAATTAGTAGAGTAAATCACGGGTGAAGTTTATAAAAGCAAACCGATAACACAAAGCTCATAGAATTTATTATGAGAAATAAAATACCAGCATGATCTGCTCGATGTTTCCGGCATTCCACTTCATTTCAATCCCCCATTATTTCCACAATGCTCAAGGTAACTGAGCATTTATATAATCCCATTAAATCCCATTTTAATCGATTGTCATGAATCCGAGTCACGTGCACGTGGCTCGTGCAAGGCGGTCGTCACGTTTTGACACTAATTTTTCAGGAAGAACATGACGACACCGGCAGCAATACTGACTATGCGTCCACGTGGATTTATGAAAATTCGACGAGATACGAGATACGCGAGAATTAATCTGATGCATAACATGCGAAATATGTGCCAGCTGCGCTATAATTAAATGATCACCCCTATGTCAGGAATGAATTAAATCGTGGCCGCGACACGTCGTTTATGATCACGGATATTACACTGTAGTTTACGGGAAATACGCGGAGCGAAAATGGTAATGAAGGGAATATAGCACATTTGCGAAGTGCTGAAAGCACGTAGCGTTTGACGTCTACCGTTGGAACTTTGTGCGGTATCAATCGCTATCAGCGTTTGTGTAGGCTTTGCAACGGCAATAAATTTTTTATTGCATTCTATAAAATTCGTATCTTTCAACACAGGCGGCGATATATACAGATTTAAGAATAATGTATATTTGCGTTTTTATAGAAGAATTTATATTCAACATATTTCAATATATTTGCGTCTTTTATAAAAAAATTTAAACTTTATAAGTAATATTCCAGAGTATCTTTACGTTATTCTACAATGAAAAAAATACAAGAAATTGGCATACAAAATATAATATTATCATTTAATTATTCAATTTTCAGACTTTGGTGATCGTTAATAAATTTTTTTTATATCAACTTTATACCAAATTAAAAGTAAATATATATCTTATAATATATAAACTAAATGACATTTTATGTTTTACCCTGTTTAATTACGATGAATTAATTTACTTATCAGACTAATTTCGTTAAAATTTAATTTACATGATGTTCTGTTTAGCGTCGACTTATTTTACCTTCAAATTTATGCCAATGGAACTGGCTCAAAGTACCTTCGCAATATTGTTCTGCTTCGCGTAAATTGTGGAATGGTTTGCAAATTTCGGTCAGATGTCGTTGATATTAACTGTGATCGTATTTCGTGAGCGTTTGGTAATATCCTTTGAACATGACACCGTAAGCGAACGCGCATTTGAACATGCTTTTATACCGTCAAAATGTGATATCTAACATTGCGGTAAAGAAATCATATTTGATAGCGTGCGCATTATTAAAAGAATTTAAAAAATGATAACAAATATTAAAGAAACCAAACATGTTTCAATAAAAATAGTTTATATGACAAAACTGATAAAATTGTCAAGACTCGACATCTGGAAGTTATTGACGTTGAAACTGATACAAATAGGATACGAGCGTAAACAATGATTTTAGTACAATATATCAGGAAATATTTGTCACCGTCCGGTAACGTAATTAACGTTATTACGGTGGTAGATTAGTGACGCTTCAAATCCAATTTCGGTGATGCGCTTGACGTCAAGCTCTGCATATGATAGCTACAATTACAACACACGTCTGCGGCCAAAGGACCATGTGACACCTGTAGTTTACATTTTACTGCGCTGAATTTAAACAAATTTCAATATTCATAAAAATTGAAACAATTTTTTTGTGCTGCGTGATGCTCTCTTATTCGAAACTTTTAAAATAAAAAATCAAATTATTGAAATTACTGGACAAAATAAATTTTAAAAAAATCTCTCCATAATAATAGGTTCAAGTATCAAATAAATTTCGGAATATCAGATAAACTTTATAATGTTTAAAATGTTTGCATAATTTGATCAAGCTAGGCAATAACTTACTGCGCCGTTAAAGAAGTTTGCACATAAATTTGTCAGAGATAAAGAGAATTTTTTACGCTCGAGAAAAGATCTATAAAGTTTGTTACAGAAATCATTAACAGATAAAAAATCCATTCGATTTTAAGAAGATATAAGAATTTCAATATTCCTTGCACACGTTTATGTGGAACATCACGCAACATCTGCTGCGTTTCATATTGTACAATCTTGCTTCTGCATAAGATAACTGTCCCAATTACTGTGTCCCTTAGTGTGCTTTTGTATTTCGATCATAATATGTATTTAAATTATAAAGAAAACTAGAACGAATAAATAAGAAAAAATATTTTTTTTTATTAAGTTAAATTATTAATACGAAGATGATATTTTATTTTTTGAATATTAAAGAATTTTAAATATTTTTCAAAAGATATGAGGAATTTGTGTAAATCCAGTAATACGTACTGTAAGATTTTAAACTTGTCGTTATTAATGTGCCCTGTATTGGAGCTGAGAACGTTGTGTTATGAGTGTACATTAAAATAAATATTTGAATAATTGAAATAATGATTTAAGTAATATATTAACTCTTAAACTTTACCTGTTGTAGTATATGTTAAAATGAGTTAAATGTGGATAGGCGCACAAATTGGGGGCACATTAATAAGACTATCGCCATTTGGAGGACTTACTAATAGGAACAAAAACATATTTTTTATTTTTCAACGTCAAAAACGTTATAAAGTATTAATATTTTTTAGATTAAAGAAATATTATGAGAAAAAGAAATAGTTGGAAATACTGATTGCAAGCAGATAAAATTAAAGCTACAATATTTAATAATTAATTCAGGAATAAGTAATTTGCCTAAAAGGGCACATTAATAGGGACAGTTACCCTATGAGAAATGTACGCAAATTTGCGTAGCAGAAACACACGCACATTTGCGGAAATTTGACTGCGCAGCTATAGTAATTTAATCTCGTTTATTCACCCGTTATTCACATCCTCTGACAAAATCCTCTCCAATAAAATTTTTAATATAACTTTTATATAATCTCGTTTCCGATAATAAAATATATAACTAAAATATACATTATCACAATTTACATTATCTAATCGAACAAGCTTCATTTATGCGAATTACCGAAGTTTATAATATAATTTTTGTAAATCTCTCGCAAATCATTGTATTTAACAAGTGATACGAAAATTCCATCTTGCAACGTTAATGAAGTAAATGTTTAATTATTGGCTCACTTCCGGAGACTGTTGCTTTGCGAAAGGTCAGAGGATAATTCTTGTACGCGGGAAGTGTTACCAGTGATCACAGCCATGTTTCATTAAACCCCCTCTTTGAGGCATGTTAAATCGTAGTCCTTGGCTAGTAGAACTAAATTGAATCCCTAGGAAACTACCGTGAGTTATCTTGTAATGAAAATCCACCAATTACATCACATATACCAAATACCAAGTATTAATTCCTTCAATGAATAATAAATCCGAAATTCTACTTTTGTTCTTGCAAAATTAGTAACAAAATGAAGTCGGATCCGAATTGACAATTGAATTAAAAATTGAAATAGTTGAATTAACGTACATTTTTTTATAAAATATGCGAAGCAGCTTATTATTTAACTACGAATAAACACACGCACAAATCCTCAAAAAATTATATATCAACGGAATTTGTCACAATTTCAAATGACATAGTATTACATGTACGGACCATTTATCCGAAACATTATTTTAAATTACAAGCATTAATTTTAATTTTACTTCTCTGGAAAATGTTATTTATATAGTTAAAAATTAATACAAATTTACTAAAATAATTGTAAATTAACGAATATAAAAAAGGATCTGTATAAAAGATTTTGATTATTTGATAATTTACAATTATCAAATAATTAAAATCTTTTATACAGATCCTTTTTTAAAAGACTTTATAGTATTATTACATAAATTCAATTTATCACTCCTTTCGAGCTAATTTAATACAGATATTTCTATTAAATTGCTCCTCCGAAGTATCTTTACCAAAGAATACACTAACAATCTTTCTATAGTTTTTAGGAGTTTTTAAAATTCACTTGGCATCTAAGAGATGGGGCATAATATTCGAATACTTGGGCAAATTGAAGAGGACGTTCCTGACGGAACGAAGCAATGTAAATTCTTGCTGTCTTGTACGAAATTTGGTTGTAAAAGTATTCAATCGCCCATCCCTCCATCCTTTGAACAGCTCCTGTGAATTTTCCCGCTCCTTCTTTCTATTTGCTCCATTTTCAATATCATGTCTTCGCATCTGAGTTAATTTATCGGTAAAGTAAACGTTTAGTTCTCGATGCGCATAAATTCTATAGGGATATCGAGAATCTATTGGATTCATACATTCTAAAGGTTATATTTTTCAATGGAAATATATGGATTTGTTTAATCCCTGGCTAATAAAAATTCTTCTATTTGTCTCAAATAACCCAATAATATTAATGATTGTTGTTACAATAAATTATTAACGATCTTCCTTCATTAAGCACAGAAGAATAAATTTGAAAAAAACATTATGTAATATTGTTTAATAATTTTAAAATACGTATTATTAGAATTTAAAACGAAGCAATATCATAAATTTATTATATGATTATATTTAATATATTTATCCAGAGATTGCTTGTTTTTTTTCAATACTATGTTTTTAATAAGGAAACTTTACTGACCACAGCAAATTGCAAACTGGACAAAATTTCTTTACGAAAGAATTGTAAATACTATACAAGCGAAGTGTATTTGAACGAAGCGCAATGGCAAGTGACAAAGCGTTTTCCGATCTGTCGATGCCATATTCAACATGCGCCACGTTGCTGATACGTTCTTTTATGTGGCTTGAAGAACGCATTTGTATTCACTCGACATTGCCTTTTTTTTACAGGCGATTAACTGCGCCCTGTAAGTCCCGCCAGTAAGTTCACTTATGAGTTGCCCTTGACAAATAAAAACCTTACAATTTTGCAAAAGCGACGCAATCTGAAGATCGTCATACACATAAGCAGGTATGAGGAGACTTTGGATTCTCGACAATGCACTAGGACTCTCAAAAAAGTTTTCACCATTGTTGACTGATGTTACATGCATTCGCACTTGCTCTGCAAATCGTATTTGAAGTGCAGGCAAAAGTCTTCGTTTCTACCAAAAAGCTAGATGTGTTTTTTCTTCCAACATATGTCTCATAAAATATCAATCTTTTTTTGCTCGTTGAATATATTTTTATTTGGCGAAATAAAATACCCTGTAAAGAGAATGAAGAGAAAATTTTTTCATATCTCTCTCTCTCTTCCTCTTTTTCTTTTCCACATTTTTTCCAGAGATATACGTGTCATTTATTAATATTTTACTGTGTATTCAATCAGGTTTTATTTAAACTAAAAAATGTTAATTATTATGCATATAATACATACTCAAGAGAAATGTTAAATTAAAAATGAAATTAACTCAGGAATGGAAAAACTTTTCAACTTTGTCATGTAACGTATTTAAAATACGACGAAATCCTTTTATAATAAAATCGCTTCAAGGAACCTTGTTTCTAAAACTTAATAAATTTAATAAGTAACTTCTACTAGAATATTAAACTGTGTACAAAACAATTTTCACGCGTATGATAACTTTGAAAAATTTAAATCGGTTTACAATTGTCTGTCTGAAAGCTTAGAGCGGAAAATGTACTGAGTAGGAAAATTAATGCGAAGCTATTTAACAAATAACATTCGTAATACACTGTTGCATTAGATAGAGATTACTCGATCTCGTGTACTAACTATAGCTAATTGAGATAATCGCATTATCAAAACTTGCGTGCGTATTTAGATTTGTGTCAAAATAGACTGCTTTAATCGTATTCGTACATGTCGGCACTTCAGTCTAACGCGATTTATATCACTTATTTTTGTAACACTTGTTCAATAATTACGTCTTATTATCGGAAACCATAATCCGTCTCAATTCTATTTATCGTTTTATTATTTTTTCAGTACATTTTATACTTTAGTTAGATATCAAAGGAATGATGGTAACTCACATTTGTTATTTAACTTCCATGTATATCAAAACGTAAATCTTCATTTCTAGGTAATTTCAAAGTAAATAACGTCTGTACGAATATATGCACTTAGCAAATAGTAGACTAAATATAAATCAAATTTAATACATTTTTTTTTTAGTTGAATTATTTAACTCTATCGTTTTAGTGACGTTAATGACATAATGGGAGCGAAGATGACCTATAGAAATGGTTAAAAATAACTCAAATTGGGTAGAATTTGACATTAAACATTTAACGGTGTATCACGATAGAAATTATTAACAGCAAATTAATAACAATATTCAATAATAATTAATATGTATATAAAATTATTAATAATAATTGATATGTATATAAAATACGAGCAATGGCTATATTTTTTAAAGATTATAAAAAAAATATTAATAACAGTTTTTATTTAAATGGCAAGGTCTTCTTCACAAATGTGTATACGGCAATTGCATTAGCAAAACTTGTTTGCTGAGTATTCAAATTTGCGTCGACCTAGACTGCCCTAATCATGTGTCGCAATGTATATATATATATATATCGGCACTTTAATCTGGCATCGCGATCTATTTTATTACTTATTTTTGGAACACTTGTTTAACAATCACATCTTATTACTGGAAATCATAATCTGTCTCGATTTCATATTTTATTCTATTTTCATTCGAAACGGCAAAAGCACCGTTCACAAATGTACATGCCAATTTATTTCATATAATGCCACCTCTAATCTATCCGAGCTTTCTATTTAAAGAATACGATATGCATGTCATGCTACTTTTTCATGACGTAACTGAGATTATAAAAGAGATCTTGCTCTATCAATGACTCCTCCGTATCGTCCCACGCGACCTATGAAGTTCGGCCTGCCTTGTTTTCTGCGAACAGATGTGATTAATGAGACGGCGTGTAGACATTTTCTTGGAAATAACATAGATTGTATAGATTGTACACGACCGAGGATCTTCGGTGACAGATCGCTCAAAAAATAATCAAAGTGATTGCGCGAACTGAATGTAAGAGACGATAACGATGGGCCGTCTAAATGATGTTATTATCTCATCGATTTTTCCGCCTACGACTCGCACCTAAACGAACTGCCAAAAAAAGGGGATTATAAGCCTCTTTTATATTGTACAGTTGATGTATCGATGATCATGACTGGTTCTTTTTATTCTGAAGATAATTATATCCATCAATCAAAGTAATTGACATTTAAGAATATCACCAAAAATGTACCGAGAATAACTAATAAAAGTGACTCTCTGGAGTAAAACAAGCCGTGACATTTATATCCTTCGTAAATAAAGGTGGAAATAGAATGGTAGAAATTAAATTCACGTGAACACAAAAGTAAGAATTATCAAAGTTGTCGAAGTATTAATTCAGTTCAAATACTATTTCAGGAATCTTCGACTAAGAGTTAATTAACTATTACTAAAGCTCTTTCGATCTAAATTACGAAATTTCTAAAATACAAGACATTCATTTAGACGTGCCATTCAAGCTCCATTCGTTTGTATCGTGTAGATAAGCCTCCTTTTAGTGACACGAGACGGTGCAAACTCTAATCTGATTAAGAAGGATAATGTGTAGTGTAAGATTCGTCAACTAAATTAGAAATGTATTCAGATGAATATACAGAAATGAAATGTAGCAAGCGACCCTTCATAAGATTCACAATAGGAGCAAAAAAAGCATTAGCGTATAGAGAAGTGAAATAGGAAACGTTATATTCTTTAATATAATTAGTATTCATAATTATTGGAAAATTGATGAAAATAAATCAAATAATAGAATCTTATTTTCGGTTAAAGCGGATCTTAGAATTAGAGTGCTTATTAATATTCAATATACAAATTTCCAAATATATTATTTTGTTCTATAAATTGTATGTCATGTCAATTTATCAGAAACTTGAAACGCAATCATAAACTAAAACCGGCAATAACATCACATAAATTACATTAACCGTTAATTCAATGAATGCTAATAAGCGTTTTAAAACAAAGAATTTGATGTTGCGAAAGACTTCAGCTAGTGTTTGAATTTAATTGGTATTTGCAGCTTAGTGAACCCAAACATTTTTTCAGTTACGCGCATTATGAAAATTATTTATAACAACTGTTTTTTACGACCTTACATAATTTTAAGTTACATAATCTTGCTTCCTATATTTTGATTTTCCAAATAAAAAAATTCGTTCATTAATTTTAAACTTTGTTTAACTTTAAACAAAAATATGTTAATTTTAAGTTTTAAATTATTAGTAGATCCGCGAATACCAATTAAGAAAATTTCGAAGCAAATACCAATTAAGGTTAAAAGTAATCTCTAAATTCTTTGGAATAGATTCTCATTATAAAAATATTGCCGCACTCTACAAAAAAATGAGAGTGACAAAATTTTTACTTTTTACTCTTTATTCTGTCATACTGAATGATAGAATTTTTAATCTTTAAGAATGACATTGCACTCCAAAGAGAGTATTATAATCATCACTTGTATTAAATTATTAATATATAACATTATATAATTATTATTATTATATTATTAACAATATTATATAATTATTATTATATAATATTGTTGAATATTGTGAATTTTTATTACACTACTAAGTTCACTATCACTTTTTAAGTTAAGACGGAGCAGCATAGCGGCGGTTCAAATAATATGCGTGACAACGTCAAAAGAATCGTGTTACATCATTTTCTTATAAAACCTATACAAGAGTTTCTAACAACGGAGAACGAGAGCACATCTGTTCGATAAACGACATTAATCTTCCGCGAAAGTCATGTCTCTTTCAAATAATAACGAGAGAATTATTACGATCTTATGGCGAAATGCGCGATCGATACACGGAATTATGATCAGAATTATGATCAACGAGCCATCCGGCAAGTATCCGCAAGCTTAATCACGCACGCAGGCCTCACTTAACTTTAATCACTTAACT
Source organism: Acromyrmex echinatior (assembly GCF_024713525.1). Taxonomy (NCBI): domain Eukaryota; kingdom Metazoa; phylum Arthropoda; class Insecta; order Hymenoptera; family Formicidae; genus Acromyrmex; species Acromyrmex echinatior. The sequence continues at coordinate 6,366,705 of NC_141866.1, read as the reverse complement.
GTTCATTATGCTTGACAACTTTAATCTTCATCTTTAAAGTTTATCATACGTTGCATGTAAGATGATTGTATCCAATTTACGTGACGCGACGATGTCGAACACGTCGTCAGGTATACGCAGAACAATGACGAACCTGTAGATAATTCGATCGCGCGTGTAAATTTCACACCTGCGTAATTAAGGGCAAAATCCAGATAAATCACAAAATCATAATAAGATAAAGCATTGTTAAAAGTATATATTAAATAACATCATTACGATTTTTTTAAATAACTTCTACTTAATGTTATCTTGATTTTATTATGATTTTGTATTCTACTTGAACAGCACATATGGAGTGAAGACGCCCTTCACTACTCTTTCCGAACTGTCATACACTCAATTGTGTACAAACCATCGCAAAATGCAGTTTTCAAACTAACGTCTTACTTAAATTCGTGTTAATCAAGTTCATATGTGAAGCTCGTATAATGTTTTTGATTTTACCCAAAGCTATATATAGCTAGACATATTTAATGTAACGGAAAAGAAATGTAAAGTATCATAATCAAAAATAACAATTTGTTTTAGATGGCAAAATGGAAACAATATTTTTAATCAGTTTTTGCCTCGACTTAGCGATCGATCATATCATCCAAGGAGCAGATAGACTAAGTGTCGGCCAACTGTCATTTATGAAAAGTCCTTGGCCACTGTATGTAACTGCATGGATACTACATAATTTTAATTGTTTTCTTGAGTCAAGTTTATATATATAGAAAATGATATATATATATATATATATATATATATATATAAAGATTTAAAAATATTTCATCAATTTTCTGAATTATATAGATTTTTTTTTAAATGTGTCTTAAATATTTGTGAATAAGATATTTATAATATGTATTTACAACCTTGACAAACTTGAAAAAAATAATTTTTTTCATTATTTGTAATTCTTTTATCTGTATTGTTTACTATTAATTATACCATTATATATAGAAATTTAAAAAATTCTTGAAACAAAAAATAATTAACAGCGAATATTAAAATCAATGTTCGATCTAAATAATAATATGAAAAAAACAGTTTTGATATCTAAAAATTTAGTTAGATAAATCAGAAATTAATTTTGTTAGACTATCGAAATAATTATATAGACATTCAAACTGTTTTCCAAAAATTAAGATTTTTTGCTGCATTGCTTATCATGCTTAAGTTTCCTACGTAATTATTTTGATGATTCAGCAATATTATTTTCAGATATCGATCTATCTAAAATTTTTAGATACCTCAATAAAATCATTCTTTCTGTAAAGATGCATGGTTAATATAATATTTTTGCCCAAGACTGTATTTATAAAATATAAACGACACAAACAGTCGGCCGACTTTTATCTATCGTGTGTTCTTATTCTAACGGGATATTTGTAATTTAAAGATCGCGTCGACATAATCGGAGCAGTCGGAGCGACGAGCGTCACTGTTGCGTTCGATATTGTTAGCACGTCCATGAGGAATATCGATAATCATGCCGAATGAATTCGCTCGCGCGCAAACTGGATATCCTGTACAATTAAATACATATGTTTCGGAAAAAGATGTACATCTCTTTCATCAGATAGTTTGCCATTCGTCATACGAGCGATGCTGCAAACGGCGACGAATATAATAAATCACGACGAACCGCAACACGGGTAGTTGATAACAAGTGCCGTATGTGTGTGTACATGTGATTAATGTTTCGCGTCGCGCAAATCAAACTTTCTGAAGATTCATCGAGGAATTAATCTGAGCAGGTACGAATGCAATTATTCGTACAGTGGCATGTTCGTTCGCCGCTTCTTCGCATTTCGCAAGCAAACATCCGTTCTCGTATGATGGACATTTATTGAAAAGATAAATTTTTATTCCAAGAATCTAATTTTATTCTAAGAATCGTTCGTATCGCGGAACGCGAACTCAAGGTGTAGAGCGCGACGAAGTTCAATAAATTAAGAAAGCGCGCCGCGTGCAATGCGAACAAACTGAATTCGATTTGCATAGAGCCGCCGCGCTCTCGTTTGCTTTCGTCACGACCGCGTAGAAGGGAAATTACTGATCGAAGATATAGGACTCGCAGATGCCATGAAAAAGACCTTCGCACTGATTACGGCAGAATTCAACGGACGATAAAATGATCAGACACGTCCTACAAACAAGACGTTTCTTCGTTCCTGAATTCTCGCTCATAAATATTTAAGACCCGCTTCGAAAAAAAAAAACTTCATAGTTCAAAAAATCGATAAAATGTTCTTTAATCCTCTCACTACGTATATAAAACTTGACCCAATTCTGTAAATATACAAAAAGAAAATATACAAAATATATATTAGAAAAGGGGAAGTCTGTATCTTAAATATACTTAAATAATCCTTAAGGAAATTCACATTTTAAAAACTTATTTCTGATGAATAGAATTTATTCTGAGATAAGAGATAGTTTAAGTAAAGTTTAAACGTGATAATAGAAATAACAATAAGATCGAGAAATGATACTCTTGGGAAATATTTCTTGGGAACAGCAATAAATAATTACGCTTGGTCTGACTATAGCCGTCTTTGACTACTTTGAGTGGAACGACACGGACTACCGCGCCACGAAGGATTCTTATCCACGAGGGTGAGGATGTAACAAAACGATGAAGAGCTTCCGAAGTTCCCAGAACTGTTCCGTGAACTTCAAATCGACTGGCTTTAATTATATTACGGCAACGTATGCTAGACAAAGCGAGTGCTCTCAGCTTTTCCAAGAAACGAACGGTCACAAGATTAACTCTGAATGCTTAATTTAGCGTGTGCTTTTTAGGCGTAATGGAGAAGTATTGAGGCTCTTGTAACGATATCGAGTAATTTCGCAAATCGTTTAACTTAGTAATTTCTGATTAATAAGAAAGTAAAGAAAAATAAGCAAACATTTATAATATTTGCTGTCGGACTTAAAACGTAATCATAAATTGAAACTGAAATAATATCCCCAATTAAATTGATCATTAATGAATATTAAAAAATAATGCTAATAAATATTTTAAAATACTGAAAAGAACTGATATTACAAAAATATCACGCTAATCAGAATAATTTTTAAACATCATTATTAAATTGATGATCTCTCGATTTAATTAAATTATTATTTTAGCTTCAGTTTTATGATTATGTTTCAATTTCGAGTAAACGCAGTTTATGTAACTTTAAAGATGTATTTATATTTAATCTTTAAGTAGACAGGTGGCTACAATATTTCAAGCATAATTATCTTAAAAACTTTGTTCTCGAAAAGAAAAACAAAAAGTATATTTCCCAGAAGTTTTAAAGTTTATTATTTTTATATATTCCTCTTATAAAATTTGTACTCTTCTAAGATAGTAAAATTAATAAACTTCTTAAATCTTAATTGTTAGTAAACTTTGATTATTATTTGTAAAATTAATAAACTTACATTACTTAAATTGACATTATTTATACTATAAATCTAATGTAAATTTAATTCCATACAAATTATTAAAAAATATAAAATTTTTTGGGGTGTTCTGAGCATCCCATCTATCTACTTAAAAGTTCAACATATAAATATTATTAGGCACCAAGATCTTCTCGATTTGACGCTTTTTTATTTATTTAATTCGAACATTTATAGCATTGAGCTTTGACGTGTAACATGATATATGTCCCCATGGTACCGATTTCCTTCACATCCTATTTGGAGCAAGTGTATTTAATTTTAAAGTTAGATCGCGTGAATAAGAGATAATACTATTCTTTTCGTATAATATCACGAGTTATCGTGAGTAATAATTCGTATCTTTCCAAAAGAGTCTTTTCAAGAAGACCGCGCTACTTCCTAACAATGTAATTTGTACACGGACGCATTTCTCTATGCACGTACGAAGCACCTTCACTCCGACCAATTTCTATAGTGCATATAACATCACGGTGAAAGCCGCTGGCCTTTTGTTTTCGTCGATTAAGAACGCCCACTGCTATTTAGATCACCACAATGTACGCAGCTACATCATACACGTTTCGCCGTAGTCTGTTCGTTCAAGATATCTTGCAATATTTCATAAATTTATACTCATAGTGTCAGTCGGTCTCTAGTGAGACGGACTTCGCCGCTTCATAAAAGCAAATTAATTTCAATAAACACATTTTAAATGAGAAGTACCTTCAAACGTACTTTTAAATTAAATCATATACACCGCTTCAATTTCATTCTAAATACAACGCGAGAGATTATTATAAAACGGATATTATGTATGAGGTATGCTATAACATCTCGGAAAACAATCAGATTTGATTTCGCAAGTATTTTGTTTATGATAAACGAGTACAACGCAAAAATAATCACTTTTAGGAAATTAATTGAATTCCACGTCGGAAGTACGATTGGTAGGCTCTTTGAAGAGTACGCGTTCCGTGCTTTGATAGATCAATAAAAAGCCGCTTTGTGTAGTGAATCATTAAAGACATTTGCCCATTCCTCTCGTCGTCTTGAATAAAGAAGGCAACAGGTTTGACTCTCCGTATCTTTAGCATTAATGAAACCTTTGGACCTTTTCTTACGTGACATTTTTCGTGACGTCTATTGATGCCGGTTACATACATAAAATGGGTAGAAGTAAAGGTCCCTCTAAAAGCGGTTTTTTTTTTATATTTTCCGTACGCAAGAACGCAATTTAATTTTGCTATCAATGCTTGTCAGCAAAACAATTTGTAATTTCACAAAAAAAGATCAATTACTTTTTAACGACATCAATTTAATTTAACATTAATTTAACATGAATACTGATAGAATAAAACCATATAGTTACAAATATTAAACAAAAAATGTATTTTTAAATTTCTAACCATAAAAATTAATTATATCCATAAATAAATAAATGTGATTTATTTCGATAGCATCTAAACAGCAAATATATTTGCTGTGTTTATTTTATTTTTATACCATCTGTGTGAATAAGATATAGATAGATATATCACTTAGCACAAACTTTGATGTTAGATGACGATAAAACGCAGATTTCTAAAGGGATCCATGATATATAAGAACATATTTACAAAGAGGATAAACAGAGGCAAGATTCTACTTTTAGAAATGAAAATGAAAAGAAAGAGTTTGCTGAACGGCTTACGAAGTTGAGGATTTTCAGTAAACAGAAACTTCGCTCCTTATACAAATTTACAGTGTGATATTAAGAAAGTTCAGCCATATAGGACTTGGTTTAACAGCCAAATCTCGTCTTGCGGTTCATCGTTCTGTTTGACAATACACACACACACACACACACACATACGAACAATCTGACGATAATAACAAAATAATATTCCTACTCTGTGCATTCGGAAGTTATTAAAATTTACAGAATTATCTGCAGCGCATATAAGTAAATAAAAACCAATAAATTCAATTTTAAGAATCAAAATCACAATAGCCAATTATAAAAATATTTAATATAAAATGCTATTAAAATCAATTTTTCAATTTCTCGAGGGATCAAACTGTAATTTCTTCGTTAAATTGGAACTACATTCTGATATCAAGATTTATACATTTATTGAAACCGGCAGTAAATATTTCCTTTAATCATTGACCCACTTCTGGTAGGGAGGACATTTTTCATTCAAGGAGCTCTCGGCTTTCCCTAGTTACGCATCGTGCGTGATCGAAGAAGAATAAATACTTTCTTTCTTTTCTTCTTTCTATCTCTCTCTCCTTCTCTCTCTGTACACAAAAAACTGATAGTCTTTGATCGCACGTAATCTGGCGTAATTAAAATATAAGTAGATATAGAGCCAAGTATACAAAGGATCGAGGCATTAATCTAGAAAGATTTTTCTGATAAGATAAAATCGAACAATCCGCAAAGTTGTTCGTCATATTAAATTGTCATTGTCATAAAAGCAAAATCTAAAATAAAGACCCAAAGAGTACTTTATAACTTAAGGTATTCCATAAATATTCCATGTCACAAAAAATAATTATTTTATGTAATTTCTCGTTATTTAAAAAATGTAATTTATTTTCAAGTACTCGTAAAAATGCTATACACACTTTTAAAATCGTTTGGCAAGCGAATACAATACATTGAGTATCTATAAAAAAAGCTCTCTCTAAAAAAGAATTTTTGTTTTCGAAGTGGCTCTAACGCTTTAAAATCAATTACGAAGGATGGAACCAGTAAATGAAGTCCGTTTCGAAACCGCAATCGATAGATCGATCATTTTTAGGTGGATTTTAAATATATGCGGCATATATGGCGTATATTTCAAATTGTAATCCGTTCGATCAACTGATTCTCTTTGCCGGATCTACAAAGCTCTTTAAAAGCATCAACAGCAGGACAGCTGTGCTGAATGTTAGCTTCTCTCAATGGTGCATCTTTGAATTTTCTATGTTCAAACGAGAACATTCCCAATAAATCATATCTCACGGATTGTCTAAAAGAGCAAGCACTATTCCGAAGAATCGGAATTCGGTATTATTCGAGATTCTATCGGATATTTTGGATGCACAAAGAGAAATGGGCGTGTTCGTTCTTTCTTGTTCTTCCGACTACCGTTCGTTGTAAACGGTATATATATACGCGCTTGTCTCGCCATCCGGTTCGTAAACTTTGTACACGGAAAATGACGGGTATAACAATACAGTTGGCTGCGTGTAAAAATTTGATAAAATATCAGATAACATTGGAAACGTGAGTGACAAAAGAGGTGGAAAATGTTTTATAAAATGCTCAATACATAAAAGGACGACCGTTATTCGCCTTTTTTTTTATTCTAACAGGCTCTACAGCTCCTCGCCCTAAGAAGCTGAGAGATAAGAAATTTTATTTGCATTCTAGAATTATGTAAATAATGTGGGGTAATAACACAATGTTTTTACGGGCACCGTCCTTAAATTACGCGACGTTTTATCTGCGTTCCAGTCAAACAAGCACAAATCGTTCAACAAGCACAACGCGCTCAATATTCTTTTTCGTAATATATTTTTAAATTCTTTTCATACTTTTTTTTCTAAAAAAAAAACGCATCTCGACATATCTTAAATATTTGACTGTCCTCGCTCACGTGAACTTTGGTAGCAAGGATTTAATTGTTGTGGAATTAATCGTTAAGGAATTTCTCAAAACTTGGATATACTCATACACCGCGAAGGTGACGCGAGATTGCAATTTTGCAAGTGCATACCCCAAGTGCCTGCCAAACATTCCTTTATCCAAGTACGTTGTAAACACGTTATACGCTCAAAGTAATCACTGGCTTATTTCATCAAACTCGGCCGAAAGGTCAGTTCAACAAAAGAAAATGCACATTGATTAAATTGAATGTTCCGCGCCTAACTAAGCTGCATTAATAAGCATATTATTGTTTGAACTGAAAATTATAAAATTCACGCAAAAAATATTATTAAATATTAAGAGTCACCACGACTGTCGAATATGGCTTTCTTTGCTTAATGATATAGAACATTTCTCGGTCCATTTTCACTTAATATTTTATTGTTTCAATTTTCCGATTTGATTGAAACAAACAATCGCATCACATTGCTCCAAAAATTTTAATGCAAAATAAAATATGTGTAATATATGGACTCGTAATATCTCTCATTAAATATGAATTTTACTGTATTCCGAAATCAATAATATAAGCAATATAAGATAATAATTCAATTTTTTATACAGGCTCCATAAATCGTGTTCCACAAAATAACTTTATTGTAAAAGTCAAAATGATAAAATAATGTTCATAATAAATTTTATCGAGAAAACAAGATTCGAACGTAAATTTTAAGGAACGAAATTATTATTAAGAAAAGCAAAATTAAGAAAATAAATCATTATCAAAATATTTATTAATTATCTTTACGTAAATTTCGTTTTACCTATGCCGGGATTAAAGAGATATTATGAACACTTATCTTTATGATATTCTTTGTAGCAAATATTAAAAACTACCTTAGTTATTAATTCAAATAATTTTTTGAAGAAAAATCATTCAATATCAAAAATGTATGCAGCTAAAAAAGAACAAATCTAAGTATATATATCTCTGTATTGCAATTTCAAATATCCTCAATCAATATATAAACTCTGCAATGTATATGAACTGTTTTATATTATCTATTCAAACGTTTATTTAAATAAAATAGAGAACAGTTTTATATTTTCAAGTCCGGCGCTACAGAGACGAACTATTCGCGTCGCGGGAAGAAGAAAAGACAAATTAACGAGGGACTCACCGCAGGCTGGCGAATCTCATTGACAATGGAGATGTACAGGAACAAGCTCACGAGATAACTTCTGGTGAACCCCATCATCTTCTCGGAGGTGATAATCAGCCTCTCCGTCGCGACGCAGACTTCCAAATGTGAATATCGCTCTTCAGAATGTGTTGCCTCTTATATAGGGGTGCACTCCAGCCGGCGCAGGCGTTCTCCACCCCCAAGCGTTCTCCTCGCCCCATAACGCACCCACATGCGACATATGTACGTACATACGCGATGGTTCGTTCGTCCTTTTTACTTTTTCTTTTTTTTTTGCTTCTCCTTGTTCGCGACACGGAGTATGGCTTAAAGGCGAAATAAGCCACGAATTCTTCGCAAGGGAGGAAAAAAGAAGAAACGTGGTAGCAAGAAGACATTTTTCGAGAATGTAACGAGACTAATATTCGCATTTATTGTGCCTCGATGGGGGAGAGTTTGATCGTGGCGTTGCATAATATAGCGGAATATTGCTTTTTATTGGAAAGTTACTACTCAATTATTATCTTCTTACAGATGTATTGCAAAAAAGAATAAAATAAAAAGGTACTATGGTAAAAAGATAAATTGTTACAATATCCATAATTGCGTAAGTTACATTACTCGAAATTGATCATTGAAAGCGATATGATTTCTAGTACAACCCTCAACAGCCGCGACAAAATAATCTCAAATAGGATTATACGTAATTATTGAACCATACACTTACAGCGTCGGAATTATACTGAGAATTATATTAGGAATAATACATTTTACGCTATAATTATCATTGGATTCTTAGGATTTATTGTATGAGCTCATCATATATTTACTATCGGACTTGATGTAGATACACGTGTTTATTTCACCTCAGTTACTATAATCATTGCCATCCTTACAGGTATTAAAATCTTTAGATGAATCTCCACCTTTCATGGCATAAAAATTAATTATAATCCTATCTTATGATGATCTATAGGATTTATTTTTCTATTTTCTATAAGAGTATTCACAGGAATTATATTATCGGTCTTGCGGCTTTCAAACGTTAATTGTAATTTGATGTAAATTAATTATATATTTTCTAATATATAATCAAACTTTACTTAATAATCATCTCATTGATTAGATTATAAATATAGTTAATTATTATAAATAATAATAAATGAAAAATAAATAAATTAAATAACAGACAAAATCCTATTTTCGATCCCAGTTCGATCCTGATGTTTAACAATATTTATTCAGATGTAAATTTTTCAATTTAATTTGTCGGATTTAAAACAAAATTATAAACTAAAGTTGGAAATATCACAAATCACATTGATTGTCAATTTAATAATGATACTAATAAGCATCCTAAAACATTGCAAAGAATTTATTGCAAAAAATATCTTTAAAGAATTTATTGCAAAATATATCACTTCATCCATGAGGTGATATATTTTTCGCAATAAATTCTTTGTAATGTTTCAAGATGCTTATTAATATCATTATTAAATTGAATTATTGAATTGAAAAATTTATAATAAATATTATCAAGCTCCGTTTCGAAAATAGATTTTTTTTCTCTTATTTAATTAATTATTATAATCGAAAATAAAAGAAAATATTAAGAATTTCCTATATATGTATATAGCAAATTGTATGTACATACATATATGATATATGATTTCAGATACCGTGAATTGTGTGAGAATCGAGGCGACTGACCTTTTCTGAAATAGCATTGCCCTTTATTGGGGTGCTTTCGGTTTTTCTCAGATTTAATTTTGTCTCCACATATCGTTCATCATTGCTTGAGTCACGGTAAGAATATCCTTTCCCGTTATACAATTAGCGATCTTCTTAAAAATTCCAGTTAATTGTCCATTTTTACTCGATCTTTTCCTAAAAATTTATATTGCAACTCATATTAAAAATAGTATCTATCTATTCAATAATAACATCAATTAACGTCTCATTAATATAATTACAAGAGGAATGATCGCAAAAGAGAAAAAAAATATTGGGTTTCTTTAGAAAAAAAATGATGTCAGAACTATTATAGTTACAAAAAAGCCAATTAATTTTTAATGAACTCTTTTTACATAGATACTTATATTCTTTTTTTTTCTCTCTTCAAATAACTCGCGCTTTATAAATAATACGAATAACGATAACATTTTTTCCCGATATTATCCCGCAATATCGGACAAAAACTAATTAGCCAATCTACATATAAAAATTTGGACAAACTATTTTTGTACATGTATATAATTAGAATATTCTCCAATATATGACCTTTTAGCGAGAATATATTACTTTTGAGGATTCGCTCGAGGAAAGACAGAAATAAAAAATAGAATACGAATAGAAATTCTCATTACAGACTGTCGTTTGTAGAGGAACCAAGGGATTTGCAATAAGAACCGAGATATCACATAGTCTTATGACGTCCGTGGTATCGTATTTTGATACGAAGTCTTTCGGGAATCAGAATTTCCGCTGTAATTGACCGTATATTTGTCACGTGAATATTGCGAGATCGATACTCCGAATATGAAATAAACAAGAAGCAAATAGTAAACTTGATCGCTTTCAATATTTAAATGTAGGAAAATCGCACGATTTAAAATACTACAATAATTATTGTGGATATATGCATACAATTTTCTTACAGTGGAGTCATGTTCCACGTAAATTTATTCAAGTCATGTAGATAATTAGAAAAATCTATATATAGTACATAACTGTTTTATATATATATATATATATATATATATATATATATAATATATATATATATATAATATATTTATATATAAATATTTTATATTATATAATTTTTGTAAGAGTTTATTGCGAAAAATATCACTTCATCGGATAAGATTTTTTTCGCAATAAGTTCTTTGTAAAGTTTTAATCATGCTCATTCGCATCATAATTAAACTGACATTATTGAATTGAAAAATAGATCATAGATTATGTATTATTTAATTATTTCGTAAAATATTTTCTCTGCGTACGTTTATTCAAAATATTAAGTGCAAAATAAACAATTAAGAAAAATTTTTTATAGTTTAAATTTGTATAAAATATTATTTTATTATTGTAGCTCATTTACATTCTTTTACATTCTATAAGTTTTCTGTGATCATAATAATGAAGAATCAAAGAAGTTAAAAATACATTAATTATTATTCATATTAACTTACAGATCATGTAACCATTAGAATTAATAATAGAACTGCATGTATTTTCAATCACAGATGTAGATAACAGATGTTATTATCCTCAAGGTAATTAATATATATATTTCACTTTCAATATATTTCACTTCATCAATGCTCCTGTATAGACAAACTTCTTCAATGTTTGCCAAGCTTTCCACATTTGGATCTATTATAATTTTTCAATCTAAATTGTAAGTAAATAATATTCATATAGATGTCAGGTATAGTAAGAATGATAACGCATACACATAAGAAGCGTATTAATCAGTGAATATATTGATCGTCCATCAATATAAATGATATACATACATGTATATTTACAATGATATACGAGAATACTTAAAAATTGATTAACTAGTCATGTATGGCTATTAAGGTCATTTTAGTCATTTAAAGTAAGCGTGCTAAATTCGATCTCATGAAAAGGCATTACTTTATGGAATTATTACGTTGTAACAAAATTTTTTTTTTTATAAATCTGTTTATCCCGTTAACAATTGTATGATAAGGCAAATCATATCAATCAAGTATAATTTAATATAACGTAAATTAATGTAACAATATAAAATATGTTAAATAAGACGTTTCTACGTTAAGATATAGAATATCCTTTTACTAATTATGAAATGTCAATCACAAATTTTACTCTTTTAACACTAGAAGGACGGGATAAAGGAGCCAAATTGGCTTCAACGATTTTTCTAGACAATTAAAAAAAAATTCAACCATTTTATATAATTGAAAATTTTTTTATTAAAATTAAGATCATGAAAAATACTGAAAAGTCACAAAAGGATATCACGTGGAAGCAAAATTGAAAAAAGTTATATTAGTTTGAATTTCGCGAAGAACCAAATTGGCTATCTCGGTCCTTCTAGTTAAAGCAAATAATTTTTTCCTACGACATATCATACAAAAATAATGGAAATATTTACCGTAGTAATAATAAAAAAAAGAATATCCTATATAAATTTTGTCATATATTTTATAACTCAGGCGAGAAAATATATTGTCTAAAAAATAAATAATTATACTGATAATTACGCATTTGGTTTTATAGAATACTTACTTGTAAGAATGGCAATAATTATATTGATTTAGGAACAATGCGGTACCATATATCGGTTAAGATAATGGTTATAATTTTAGCGAATTGACAAAAATGTTTTCAAAAATGAATCATAGTTACCTATTAATTTTCACAAATTAAAAAGATGTAATGTCACTATTATATTGATATAAGTGACTGTAGAATAAAAACTTAAAAAAATGGAAATATCTAAATGTTGATTTTTTTTATATTCATTTTCTTATACTTTAAGCAGATCTTCCTCTCCTTCTTTGTCTTAAATTAAAGTAACGAAAAATCTTTCTTTAAATGCAAATATGTATGTATATATATATATATGTATATGTACACAAGTTGTACTGCAGTTATAGTACAATCGATTAAAAAATAGTTGTTCTTAATTCTCGTATTACCAATGAGCAGATATCTTATGTTCTATATAACTATATATTCCTATAACACAATTTAAAATTCTGAGAAGATATATCTTTCATGAGAAATGATTTAACTGAATGTATCACAATCCTCGGAAATGGCCGCTTTTTTTTTAAAGGAGAATGCCAGTTGTGGCTAAGAGATGCAATCTGGAAGAATAAAAAAATAGAATCAATAAAATAACAGTTAATACAAAGATATATAATAGATATAAGATACTTACAAATAAAAAAAATCTATATCATATTATTAATGTATAAAATATTATATTAAATATTAATATTAATTATTTAATAATTACTAAATATTAAGTAAGCATTTTTTGCATTCAAAAAAAATAAATTTTCTCTGGCTTACATAATTTTTTAAAACCATTTTTACTCGAGAAGAAAAATCAGTTTTGCTTAATGACTCAACATATCCTCTTCATTCTAATAGGAATTATACGTAATAAAAAAAATAACTTGATATTGCGAGAGTTAATGCGATATGTAATTTATATATATATATATATATATATATATATATATATTATGCTGAAAAAATGTGCATATAATAAAATTAATTACTTACAAAATCAATTAAATTATCAGTGGTATCAAAATATGAAACAAAAATTGACACAAAGAAGCCATATTATATTTACACAAATGAAGATCAATTAGATTCAAATGATGATCTTAGAAATAAAATAAATAGATATATATAAAAACTAGTTTCTGAATAAGACGCATTAATACTTGTACAAACATTAGTCATATTATTTGATACTGACACTTAAACTGAAATATCTGTCGATTTCAATTTATTTTTTCTCGTCCTTAAGATCCTTTACATTCAGTTCGGTAAGCTTATTCGTCATAGCCTCATAGTACGCATCTAGTAATTCTTGCGTAGATAGTTTAGAGCATATGCTCTTAAAAATATTAAGTAGGCTTTCTTTGGATACGTCATCATCTTCGATATGCGCAATTGTGAATTGGGACGTCCACAGTTCGTCTAGAATGCGTTTAGTCATAACGGGGGACTGCTTTAACGCTTGAGCTATGTCTCCCGAGCTGTTGTTCTGCAAAGCAATGTCGAGAACTACTGGCGCAGGAATAAGTTCCTCATTTGCTACAGTATGACTAATAATTACGTCCATCGGCAATCTTTGTAACATAGCATTCAAACTTGACAATTCCGGCATGGATTGTTTGATACCTTCTTGTTCTTCCTGCTTTAGTTTCTCCGACAGTATCTCAATGATTTGGGACGATGTGCATTTCTGACAGATTGTGCTTTTTAATTCATCAAAGTCCAAATTGTTCAGGCCCTCGGCTATGTTGAGTTTTTTGCTATATACTTTGAGCACTTTATCAAAGAATTGTTTGTCATGACTAAAAATGTCAGGCAATTTAAGAAGGACTTTGTTAACGCCACACGCACGGCAGGCTGCTTTTAACGATGCCTCGTTGACTTGTTGTTTATTTTGCAAGCCGAGCATTTTGATCGTTTCCTTCAATAGTTCTCCCTCCTTCAAATGTGCCATCTTCACCTGAAAGTTAATTTTCCGTTTATTTGATGAACAATCAGTACAATCAGTATGCGAAAAATAAAATTTACCTTATATTGTAGAAGAATTGCTTCGGGACTGCATCTTCTAACTGCGCTTTCCATCACCTGATTTAAGTCGATTTCGTCCAGCAATTCTGCAAGCGTCATTTGAGACGCTACAGATTTCGTAGATTTTTGAACAGTCATCGTAGTGGAACCGACTTCATCGGTACTGGTACCAATGGAAGAGTGTGTGATTAGAAGTTCGTCAACTGCGCTTGAAGATATGGTAGAATCTTTTGATATGTCCAAGCTGGCATTTGAAGATGTTTCTTGGCTCGTAGTTCTGCTTAAAGAAATATAATACTTTTTTATATTTTGAATTGCCCATATAATAAAATGTAAATGTCTTGTTTATAAAATAAGAAAAGATGACGTACATGATTTCAGAGGATGATGAAGGAATTGGCACAGATTCAACATTATCTGCAGACGTTTCAGGCTTTGAAATTTCAACACTAATGGGTATTTTTGTGCTTGTTTCTTCATCCTTCTTCAAAGTATCTAAGTTTAACAAATCAGGATTATCTGGAACCACGGGTTCCAGTGAAATATCTATGTCACTAGTGATCGACTGTGTTTTATCCGAGTCTTCTGTAGAATTCTCTCTCGACAGATTATCCGAGACATTCTCGGCCGACTGGATAAGTGGTGTACTACAAGTTAAAGATTCATTGTTATTTGTCGCAGATCCTGTTTCAACATCAGATATCGCAGTAATTACGGTTGACTCTTCGTCCATCGCCTTAATAGGCAATTGCTCCACTTCATTTGACTCGTTATTGGAAGGTTCCGTTTGTTTATATGTACTTTCAAACTGCTCCAATACCTTCTTCACAAATTCAGTTTTTGGTTTACCTTTCACGGGCATTCTGTCAACTTCGCGTTCCGATAGCCGAGCAAAATCACCAATTGTGTGCATATCTCTGTTCGCAAAGTACGTAGTTAGATGATTTTTCCAAAGAGGATAAGTCAATCGTTCAATGATAGTGTTGATAGGTTCCATGCATGATGATAATGTTGGATAGATTGAATGCGTGGAATCAAAAAATTCAGGATCAAGTTCTGCATTATTTGTAATCTCTTGGTTTTGAGCGCCTTGTGTTGAGGATAAACTCTCAAATATGGAGTCCGTTACTGACAAGGTATCCTGTTCCGCCAAATTTTCTATCGCTTGCGTACTGCTGCGTATCAGCTTTTCACAGAATATTTCGTCTGCATTTACAGTGGAATTTAATTCGGTGATATTCTGGACGTCTACAGTATCCTCCATATTTATCGGATTATCGTCTTTGTTGGGTAAAGCGTCTATCACAGAATCATCGGTCACGTTCAGTTTGATAGAATCTATAGAATTATTCTGGATAACCATATTTATGTTGTTACTCGTCTGGTTATTACTCGTCTGATCATTACTCGTTTGATCATTACTCGTTTGACTATTATTTATCTGATTATTACTCGTCTGATTATTTGTCATGACATTAGTCTTTGCATTCATCCCATCAAAAATATCTTGCTGCGTTTCAGTATCTTCCGTTCCGACATCTATTGGTGAAGCGTCGTCAGAATTTTTAAACGATAAAGACCGTTGATCTTTTGAGATAACTGGATTCGTAATTGTCTCAATTTCCTGTGCTAATTCTAATTCATGGACAACATCGATCCTCGCACAAGAACTTGTTTCAATAATATTATTACTTTCTAGAGAATCTTCAGGTATTTGCTCATCAATATTCATAGCTTCTTCATACGCTTCAGATATTTTAGTTAGTGATACATTCTTTTTCTCGACCTCCACAGTTTCAATACTGTTTTCATCCTGAATATTATCCTCATTTACTTTCTCTGCGTCATCAAATGATACAAGTTTAAGTTTGGTTTGCTTGAACTTAATCGGAGAATCCTTCTTCGGCGTGAGACTACGTGTCGTCGAATATTTAATCGTTTTTTGCGCAGTAGTAATCTCATAGCCCATTTCTTTTGACACCGGTGGATCTGCAAAACTAACTCGTTTTCGCTGTAACTAAAACAAATATCAAAATATATTTTATAAATCCATAATTTTAATAAAAAGTGTCTTAAAATATTACATACAAAATAAAGATGTAATATGAGATAAAAAATAATTTTTAATTTAATTTATTTTTTAGAAAACACAACATATAATAATATAAAATGTACAAAAAATACCTTAGAAGTTGAAATATCTGAATCTGATTCATGACCAGATTTAAAATCTGGTAAGCTTGACCGATTACGTTTAAGAATACTAGCACTTGGAGATGCGGTTAAAGAAGGTGGATTAGCGCTTGACCATTCCAGTATTGGTAGATCCTCCTTTTCATGCAATAATGATACATTCCTTTCATTTTCTTTGTCAGCTGAACTTTCTGTCGATAAGGAATCTGATGCATTCAATTTAAATGAAAGCTTCTCGCCGTCGTTTTTCAAAGTAGTGAACGTGTGTGTCGAAGATGCGGAGTAATCAGTCGATCTCATATTGCTGAAAATCTTTTCTTGGCGACTACCAGAAGGTCCACCTATTTTATCTATTTCTTTAATCACTGATGTCTTTTTATTTGTTGGTATTTCATTCTCTGTATCCTTCATTTTTAATTTCTTTACGGATGATTCTTCCTCTAATACAACAGGGTTATCACTTTCGAGTAGCGCCTGATTCGTGACTAAACCCAACATATGAGCAGCACGCCCTGTGAAAGGTTTCGGCTTAGAAAATATTTTACTATTACTTCTTGGCGAAGAAAAGGAAATTACACTTGTAGATTTAATCGATGATGAGTTGTCGATTGTCTTTTGATCTTCTAAAATTAAATTCATATTAGAATTATCAATTTTCTCAACCGAGTCTTTATCTATGCTATTTGTGTTTTCTTCGTTTTTCGTTTCTGTATTACTGTCAGGATTAGTTTCATCTAATTCTTCACATGGATCAGATACATCATTATCATCGCAATCTATGGGAACAGATTCAGGTACATAATTTTTATCAACAATCGCATCAGAAATTTTAGTAGTGTGGACATTAGTCATTTTATCAATCTTGATAAAACATTGTTTTTCGCTACATATTTTATCTAATTTTAAACTGACGTTAAGAACTTGCGAACTTTCGACGACATCTTCGATTTCATCTTGACTCTGTTTGCTTGGTTCAATAAGTTTCGCAGGTCTTACATCTGAGTTAGATTTTAAATTATCTTCACGTTTTTCATCTTCACTAATATTATATTTTCCAGTTTCACTAATATCAGTTTGACTGGATGTCGAAATTAAACGAGTCATACCTGTGTCAGCATTTTTCAATTCAGAAACTTTATCAATAATATCATTGGACTTGTTATCTTTATCTTTATTAATGTTTTTATTAATATCTTTGTTAATTTCTTTATTAATATCTTTATTAATGTCCAAATCATTTTTATTAGACTCTTGTTTGCTTCGTCTACTTCGTCTCTTAGCGATTTGATCTGTATCATCTACATCTTTTGTATTTTTCTCCTGCGCTTTTGGAGATCTTTTTGATCCATCCGCAGATTTTGCATCCATGGATTTCAATTTAAAGTTCTTATTATCAGGTGTCCCGTATTTCCTTAATCCATGTACTACCGTTTCACCTTCATCCAAATGTTTGACTCGACGGCGATTTATTGCAGGACAGTCAAATACCATATCAATCTTTAAACGAGATATTTCATTTTTCACACGTTGACTCACATTATCCATATTTATGTCAGGAAAAATGTCATTACTTCTCGATGATTCACCACTATTATCGCTTTTAAATGTAATTAATTTTCGTTTTCGACGTTGAGCATTTCCAGTATCTGATTCAGTATCCGACAACTTACGTTTAATGCCTTTCTTATTTTCGTTAACATTTTCCTTAATATCGGTGTCATCATCTGACTTTTGTTTACTATTTGTACCAGGTTTCCCCTGAGTAGTCTTCATTCTTAATGTTCTTTGTATATTTGTTATACTTGAATCTTTTTGAGTTTCGAAAGTTTCATCATCTTTTAATGAAGTTGATTTTGTCATGCTATTACGATTTCGTCGTTTAGTACTGTCTGATGACGGAGATGATTTTTCTTCATGTATTTTATTATCTTCGGGAAACTCATCCCGAGATTCAAAATTCAACTTTTTTGCAACAGATTCTACTGTCATTATAACATCTCCATTTTCGTCTACTTTGGATGTATTTTCACTAGTAGATGCTACATGTGAAGACAAATTCATTTGTTTTGATGTATCCTGCTTTTCGTTAGATTCATCGGTTTTCAATTTTTTCGTTGCATTTTCATTTTGCTTAGTATCGACAGTATTTTCCTCAATATTTCCATCCAACTGGTTACTACAAACATTATCAGCTGTTTTATCTGTCACATTAGAAAGTTCTACTTGTTTATCTGTAACTTTATTTTCCTTATTAGCATCATTATCAATGGGTTTCTGCATTGTAGAGTCGCTCTTTTTATTGTTGACTTTATCAATTTCATTAATCTCTTTAGCTTTAATATCAAACCATTGTTGCAAGTTTTGAGAATTTTGCGAGGACGATTGAGAAAGATCATTATAAAGTGCCGGTATATCATCTCTTTTTCTCTTCAAAGTTTCTTTTTGATGCTCAGTCAAACGATTAACATCAAATTTCAGATCTGTTTTTATATACACATAATCCTATAACAAATTTAAAAATATTAGTCAAATAAATACAAAAACGTTTTCAATGTAAAATAAAATATATTATTTACTTGCGAATTGGGTTCAGGTACTACAAGTGTATTTTTGTCACTTTTTTCAGGTGATTTACTGGATACTGATTTTGTGATACTTGATTTTCTATTCAAAAAACTTCCGGCTATATGCATCTCCTTTGTTTCTTCTGTTTGTGTCTTTTTCTTCGCATCAGGTTTTATATAAGGTTTCTCTTTTAGTTTTTCTGTATGTAGTTTTTCTATTTCATCTAAAATGCATTTAGCGGTACTGTCTAAGTTGTTCCTAATTTTTAAAATAGATTGTGCCGAATATTTTATATTTAAATTAGTATGATGCAAGGCTGTTACAATTGCATATTTGTACGATGATAAGAGTTCGTGATCTAATTTTTTTAGTCCTTTAAAAATACTGACAATACATTCCCATGTGGCTGTAACCTGCAAACAAAATTGCCAGAAATAAATAACTACATAATGTAAAAAAAAAAAAATGCTTTGTGAAAAATATTGATGTCGTACTTCTTTAACCAACCCCGTTACTTTCGATGAAAGTATAAGTTCCATCACTGATTTACAACTATACAGATATGACGTTATTTTTTGCAGACTATGTCCATATACGGTACTAAGTAAAGCTGTTAATGCTTTTAGGGCGATTACAGTGTTACGAGTGTTTACATTAATAGAATCTGTTATGAGATCTGTTATTAATAGTAAAATGGATGGAATTTCATCTTGAGCTAAAACATAAATTATGCAAAAATATATATTACCATGTTTTGAGCATTAATATTAGCGTTTTATATAAAATTATAACAATTTATTCTACATACTCAATAAAGACTCGTAATTAATAGTGCCCAATAAGATGTCTAAGCAGTTTGTAATAAAAGTACAACATTTTGTGTTTGTACTTAAACAATTCCGCATCATGTTTGCAGTATCGAGTAAGATTTTATTTGGTTTCATTGTAGTTACCAAATCCGAATGCAATTCGACTTCTTTGTACATAGTTTTCCACACTATTACTGATTGATTAGTTTGAGCCTATTAATATATAAAAAGCAGTTTTCAGCAAATAAATGTATAGTACTAAAAGGAAATATATTTAAAATTATACAAACCTGCGTCATATCATCCAGATATACAGGAAATGATAAAACTGATAACATAATTTTAAAGTTATCCTCACCATTGATTTCAGTGCTTCTTATGTATTTTGTAAAAATTTCTGCTATTATACACCATAAATCTATATAAACTGATTCTTTAGTACTCCTGAAACACATTGTTAATTAAACAATTAAATATATTATTAAAATTATTTAAACTTACTTTTTGTTAATATATACTGATTTCAAATTTTCCATTATTGTTTCCAGAAACCCAAGCACACCTGAGGAATATGAAAATTCTGAACTAACACATCGCTCCAGAAGGCACTTGATTGTATTACTGTCTTGATTCCTATAATACGGATTTGTAAATGTTTTATATAATATAAAATACTACATATAAACATATTGACAATTAATTTAAGTTACTTGAATAAGATGTGTGACAACACTTCGTCGAGTATTGGCGACGTTAATAATTTTAATACCAGTTCTGGCAATGCATTATCATGAAATTCAGTTTTCTCGATAATGCAATTAAGACTTGGCAAAACTACATCAAATATCATATTTTTCACCATGAGTTTATCTATATGGTTTCCCAATTCAGTTACAACTACTATCACATCTCTATACAAATGGTCCTGTAAAATTCAGTAAAATAATAGTAATAATAAAATTCCTATTTTATATACATGTGTTTTGTGTCACAAGAACAAGAAAGTTAAGTATATATTAATTAACCTTTGTTGTAAGTTTAACAGTTCGTATATATATCATCAAACTTGTCCATAACGTTTTACCAAGCTGAAAACGATATTTCATTTCTTTATCTGTAATTTGGCCAAGAATGAGCAGAGCCTCTGCTATACTATGAATAATGCTTTTGGAACATTCTCGAAACACATCATAAGATATAGCATGAGGAAGTCTTTCTTCTAACATTGGAGAGCAAACTGAAACAAGATCTTCCTTTGCGACAAGTAATTGACCCAAAGCATCCACAGCAACCATTTTTGTTTTAAAAAATCTTTTGCCTGGAGAAGCAACAACGTCAAATTTGGAAGAAAGCAGTGGTGTATCCCCAAGTGGTCCAAAGCAATAATTTAAAAATTGTGTGATAACGGGAGTAGCAAATTTCTCAATATCTCTATACAATTTAACAATTAAATGCCACCAAACTTCTAGTTTTGTCAATGCAATTAATTCAGTTTTACTATTCTTTGCATTTAATGGAATACAGAGTAATTTTATTCTTCTAGCAGTAGCAAGTTCTTGATGATCTAAAGCGAAATTGTCAATCAACAATCTCCACGAAAGGAAAGCTTGTCTGCAATATAATAAAAAAATCGATGTTTGTCATAGATAATCAAAAATTAAGATTTAATTGTAGAACTGCAGTTTCACCTGCGTATAATAGGATCAGTAGACTTGAAGGCCTTTTCCTCGACACTCAGTAAATTATTTATAAGATTGGCACCACGATGAAGATCTGTGCCAAGGAACTGGATAGTAGTGTTCCATTGTGTAGTCCAATCCAGTTCACATGCCGCTACTAACAGCAACATGCGTTTGTAATATGCAGATTGTAAATTCGTTTTATATTGTGTCCATACATCAGGATATTCTTTACGAATATGAGCTGACGAATTTGTTGTAAGAGCTTGTTGCAAAAGTTTCAAAGCGGGACCACGCTGGCGCTTGTGTCCCATATAGGCCAATGTTACAACCTTATCCATCAGTAATGTATCAAACTAAAAAAAAAAACAAATCCAAAATCCAAAAATTTTCCAATCCTAAATGTAACTTGAAAAATTGTTCATGACACAATTGTGCATATTTATACCTTTTGAACACTTTGATCAAATGTTATAGAAGCCATTCTGTACAATCTTCTCAAAAGAGCAAGTGCACTATAGTTTACTTCTTCTTCTAGCTTTTGTTCATCCGATAAAAGCTGTTGTTCAATCTTTGTCAACATTTGCAAGTTATCCACACATGCTGTTGGTGTTAACCATTCCATTAAAGTAGGCTGTACATTAATCAAGCAGCTCTTAAAAAAATTTAGAGCTTGTCCGTCATTAGCAGCTGCAGAAATAGCATTGTCATCTAATACCTCCAACAGTTTGAATATTTTTAATCTAAAATCAAGGGGGAGAACTAGTGCTTTGTTATATTATTTAGAGTGTATAAATTTTTATAACAAATTTAATCAAACAAACCTCGTTTTTAAGTCGGTCTGTAGCATTGATTCAAAAAGATGTAAAGAATGTGTACGAAATTCATGCATAATGGCATTGAATGCCGCCAATGCTTCAATTTGAAAGGTTCCATCGCTCTTTGTGAACGATTCTATAACCAGCTTTAATAAATCCTTGTACCGTTCTTCTTTAATAATACCACATGTCTCTAATTTTCTAGCTTGACTATAAGACAAACATAGAGTCTTTATTGCAAGACATCAAGGAAAATATTTGTTTACATACACACACGCAAATATACTCAATATCTTTATTCAATAATACAAATGTATATATAATGTACATAATATATATTTCTAAGTAATGCAATGCTATTGCATTCCATTCGTGATCTTATACTAAATCAAACAGATCTTCCTTGGTAAATTTATAGTGAACATTAACAACATTAAAAATCTAAATTTTTCAATTTTATATTTATTCAAAATTCATTCTATAAGATAGTTAAATTTACAACATGAGAAAAAGACATTGTTAATAAATCTTTCTGTATGTTTTTCTTCCTCTTTCATATATATTTTCTCGCAATTTTTTCCTTTTTCTTTCGAATCCTGATTAACACGAGATGAAACAAGATGCAAAAAAATATAATATAATAAAGATTGCTTTTTTTGGAGACGTCGACACAAATGACATATTAAATGTTATCTTCTTGTGATACTAAATAAATAACAAAGACAAAACGACACTCGTGTCACTGTATTTTTTGAAAGGTAAGCAATCGGAATCAGACCCGATATCCATAATCTTTACAATTAACTGAATGATTATTGCCTCGCTTATCCTAATCTAACGTTCATCTCGAGTGTCAAACATGGGGATCTCATCGCGATACTTGGTTACGTTATCCTCTCAGAGCATGTTCGCGATAATTTTACCTGGTAATATAGAGCAAAGCATCGCGCTTGTCCCTGGTATTATTATTATCTCGCAACGCCTTCAACATTCTCTGGAAGGTCACATTCGAGGTCGCCATCTCGTTGCGTCTGTCTCCTTTCTTTTACCTGC
This sequence comes from Acromyrmex echinatior, assembly GCF_024713525.1. Lineage (NCBI taxonomy): Eukaryota > Metazoa > Arthropoda > Insecta > Hymenoptera > Formicidae > Acromyrmex > Acromyrmex echinatior. Next base: position 6,343,002 of record NC_141866.1, on the reverse strand, counting down.
CTTCCACACAACAGTACGATTACCGATCACCATTCATCTCACGCCGCGCGCGCGAATCGGCGCGACTCTTCTTCTCGGCCACTTCCAAATAGGTTTTGTTCGTGCTGACTTCCACAACCTGGATACCGAGTTTTCGTTGCCAGGAGGGCGAATATGTCCGACACTCCGAAGCTTACTGCGGCGTTTTCCTAACAGAGAAGAGGGAGTGGAAGAGAGGTAGAGAGAGAGAGAGAGAGAGAGAGAGAAGGAACAAGCAATTCTCTCCCGCGTCACAAATCGGGAAGCGATTCCGTCCGGAGTACAAATGTACTATGTTGCGTAGTATCTGTACTGTAAGGTCTGTAAGCAATGCAACACTGCACCGTCTGCACGGTTCCCAGAATGTTCTACTTTAGGACAAGGTGGGGGAGATTCTGAGTATCGGTCGTTTTCCACCGACCAAGGTTCTGGTCTTCTCGTCTCGTTTCTTTTCCGTACAACGCGGCAGCGTTCACAAGTTTTCGTAGCAATTAAAGACTCGACTACTCCACAGTCGAGTCTGACAATGTTCGACAAACAAAAGTAGCGAACCGCGTTTGTTTTGCCCGCACGCAGCTTCGCGCGCCAACCGGAGTTCACGAAGGCGCTCGCGTGGCCACCGTGGCTGGCACCTTGTCTCACCCCTTCTATGTTAGCTAACGTTTAGTTTTAGCGGGAAGCGACTCAGAGCGATTCGAGAAAAAAGAATGGAGGAGGGTGAAAGACAATCAAAAAGAGAATAAGATAACCGAAAGGATAGCGAGACTAATTCATTACAGAAAAATATCTGCAACGAATTTTAATTTCACTGCGATGACGCAGAAATACAAATATAGACTTTCAAGAGAATTTTGCACGTCTCTTTTCAGTGGGTCAAAACATATTTCGAATCGAAATTGAATCCTCGTCCTGAAAGTCGAGATTTCGATGCATTCTTCCTTTAATTATTCGGTTCCTCCTATGCTTCTCACCTTTCCAGAGTTTCCAGCCTCCTGTCCCTTCTGATTCCTCATCCATCTGATTCATCAGATCCATCTCCGAAAGACGCGCGCATGTTGCGCAGAAGGTATCTCCCTTTAATAGATCTACATGTGTATGTGCACATCGTGTATAATATATATATGTGGGTGTGTACAAACATAATGGATTTCTGTTCCAGCAGAACGCGAGAACGCAATTGCGCATTTTGAAGACGCGTGATAGAGAGAGGAAGAGAGAAATCGAACACGTGGTGTTAGGTATATCAATGCATCTTCTTCTCATCTAACTTTTTCTTCGGTAAGTCCACTTTGTCGCTTCTTTTCTCTACCCCTTCTTCCCTTTTTCCCCTTCCGAAAATTTCCTTCATGTATTCACAGCTTGGTCGATTCTCGAACAATTCACAAATCGCTTCTCCATCTCTCTCTTTATCTCACAGTAATCTTAAATCTCAAGGGTTATATAAATCAAAACTTGAAAAGTAGGAAAAGGAAAAAATTCAGAAAAAGGCATAGGAAATGTCGAGGGAAGAAATTCAGAAGTAGATATGGGAAACTTGTTTTCCATTGAAAAATTTGCAAAACATCGTTAGATCATGAATTTTAAAAATAAACAGATCGTATATATATATATATCAATATTAGAATTTGTATGTAAAATAAATTTAATAAATTTACCTATTTTAAAAATATATATAATATGATTTATTTAGAGTAACAAATATTTAGAATAGGATAAGAATGCAGAGAGCACATGTTACATTTATGAGCTATTATGTCCAGTTTTTAAGCGAATACGATGTTGGTCCGATCATTTTAGCTATCACATTTTCTGAATTTAAATAACCGACATAGATTCATGTTTAGGGAGAGAAAGAAAAAAGAAATGTAAACGAAGTGTAAAAAGTGCAACCAAAGTAAATAGTCCTTGTTTTGTTTCTTGTTTATCTCCTGCAAATTACTATGATCAAGAATAGCGAGAATATAAATATGTCTTCTTCTTTAATGATTAATTATCCGTGAAAATTGACTAAAAAAGGACATTCACATTTTGGAAACTTCTTGATTTTCTCATTCTGCAGGAAAAAGAGTCCATGTGGAACAATATCTAAAATAAATTTATTGTAAATCATTGTATTAACATTATCTCTTTAAACCTCGTATATGCTCATACAATAAAAGAGGTTAGGAATAAATTGTCTCGTGTCAATGTTACAGTGGAGAAAAGCGTTTGTCTTTTAATATTTTTATTAATGAAGTTATACAATAGTTGTATAAACTTACTAATATATATATATATATGCAATTAGTAAGTTTCGTAAGCATTGATTTTTTTTTTATTTAACAAGCATTGATTTTATGCTTTTGTATGCATACATACACATACATATGCATGTGTATATATATATATATATATATATATATATATAAAATTATGCGTTACATCATGTGTTTATTTTTACAGGCTTCCTGTAATCATATTGAAGGCTTGCAAAGTCACACTATAAATCTTGCTGTCACAACTAGTCACACTAGTTAATACGCCAGTAAACGGCGGAATGAGCGTGCGTACGCAAAAGCTACTTTTGTGCGCGCTCGTACTTCTAGGCATCATCTACTTCTGTACGAATCGGCGTGGGAACGATAAAGATGTATCTCTGAAGCAGCTTCTCGCTGCTGCTATAAGAGCGGCAGAGATTGGGGGACTGCAAGTAGTAGCAGTGCATGATCAGACTAAATTCAAAATAGAGAGCAAAGGTCAGACGAAGGAAGGTAACTATTTGATATGTAATTGTACGTGATAATACATTAAATAAGTCCATAATGTTTCTATTTCTTGAATTATGTTTTTATATTGTACAATCTGTTTTTCTAATTCAATGGACTTTGATATAAAACAGTGATGTATAATAATTTTTCTTCTATATTTCCCTTAAAGGCGTAAATGATCCAGTAACAGCAGCAGATTATAGATCTCACTGTGCTATGTATCGATCTTTGACAGAAGCATTTCCAGGGATTACTGTGATATCAGAAGAAACATCGCAAGATTGTGATAAAATTGTAGTTGAAGACATTAAGAATTCTGTTAAAAGTATTGAAGGTTACGATATAAGTGACGATATTGTAAATGTTAATGATGTAACAATCTGGATAGATCCTCTGGATGCCACCAAAGAATTTACAGGTAAAGATACATTTTTGCCATTATAAATTCCAGTGCTTCTAACAAAATTACTTTTCAGGTCATTTATGGCAAGAAGTTATTTTTAGACCAATATTTGTGCATTTTTATGTTTAAACATATTCATGTTACAATCAATAAATTGGTCAAATTTCACAAGAAAGATATTCTAATCAAAGATTAGATTTATAAACAATGAAGTACAAAGAAAATATATTACCTGCAATTGCAATTTGAAATTAATATTTTCGCGATTGTTTGTGGCTAGATGTTGAAGAAGCATCGATTGTTTTCAGGAGATCAAACAATAGAAATAATTTTTTGGGCCTAATATAATACAGATAATCATGTCCAGTTCCATAATAATATAAGATCTATATGAACAATCTCAGAAATATTAAGATGTTGCGGGTAAAGCTTATTCCTTAATAAATAATTTAATATGTAGATGCAGTAATTTGACTTATAATTGAAAACTTGAAAAACCATTAAAATATCAAAACTTTGTACCAGATGTTCCAGATCCTTGTTCCAAATCCTTGTTCTAGATTCATCCATTCTTTTTTTTTCAAATGTTAGACACAAAGCTTTTTGAATAAATTAGAAAGATATTCAGTGGTTCTGGAACATTTTATATTTATTGCTTGATGTAGCTTCTTAAATCAAATTTGACAGTTTTTGCATGATGCCTTATGTTTTTAGAAAATTTACTGCAATATGTATCTACTATGGTATGCATAGCCATCAAAGGACAACCAATTATTGGTGTTATATATAAACCGTTTGAGACAAAACAGAATTACAGTTTATTCTGGACATGGAGCAATCATGGCGTATCAAGAAACTTGAAAAATTTGCCCAAGGTAATTTTTGAATTCAAGTAATTTAACAAAAAAAGTTATGATCAATTTTGAAAAATTATTTAGCTAATCTTTGTTGAACAGGTAAAAGACAATAAAACACCTATTTTAATTGTATCTCTTTCACACGCTGGACAAGTAAAAAATACATCTAAAATTGTCTTTGGCGACAACGCTAAAATTATTTCTGCTGCTGGTGCAGGTGAAAAGTTTTTTCAATACCATTTTATTTCTATAATTCGCTATTAAAGACTTGTGATTAGTGAAGATAATTTGCACATGATGCGTATTTTTCTATCATTCATTTTAATTTCCTCATTGTTTTTAATTTTTCATTATTCAGCCACATTCTTTCCATATCTTCAATTTTTGTCATTAGGAATTTTATATAAAATACACAAATATAAAAGACATTTTATTTTAGGATACAAATTTTTGGAGGTAGCTGCTGGTAATGCGACAGCGTACGTTCATACAACTGCTATCAAGAAATGGGATATATGTGCAGGCACTGCAATTCTTAGGTATTGCTATCTAAGTATTTTAATACTACATAGTATTTATTTGTTATATGTATTTATTTCTTATATTTCTTGTAGTGCTTTAGGAGGAACAGTGACACAGTTATACGATCAACAACCAATCTATTTTGGAAATAATGACGCCAAAGTACTTACAAAAGGTCTTTTAGCAACTATGAGCGATCATGCTTGGTATTCCGAAAAATTCTTACATGACTTTCCATCCGATTCACATTAATCAAGAATAACTTGACGTCAATGTATTAAAAAAAAAAATTAAGGTTGTATATATTAAAATCTGTTTATAAAACTTTCGTGTTTTAAAAAATATCAATATATGTGCTCATGTAGGTAATAAAATCACATATCTTCCAACAGCTGTCTTAATTTAAGAATTTATTGTAAGAAATATAAATATTTATCATAAACTATGTATTAAAAAAAGTAGACTTTTATATAATAAATGAAATGATAGTAATTTTATTATAAACTTTTATACATCCACACATAATTATGAAATTTATGAATGATAAAAAAACAAAAATTTGATATAGATAAAAGACTCTAGCATTAATTTATACGTTTACTAAAAAATTTCAGGAAAACTGTTAATAATGTGTTGATAAAAACTGTTGATAAAGTGAAATGTATTTTTTATGTTTATTATATAACATCTACTTTGTATTTTCCGACTTTGTATAAAGATAAATATAACTAAAGTAATTTTACTTTATTTTCTGAAATACATATTGCAGATGATTTTTCTAACTTTTCTATTGTTTTGCAAAACTTTGCAATAGCTTTGTCATATTCAGACAATTTGAAGATATCACTTAAGCTAAAAACGTAACATATATATTTTCTCATAATCTTAGTTTGCAGTTTTTTTAAAGGAATTTCACCTTTATGTTGTAAAACGTCTAAAATAGTTTTTTTCCAATGGAACATAGCAACGTTACTTCTGTTATCCAAACTAGATTGTTTACTAATTTTTGCAACTATTTGATCTTCCTCTGATTGAATGTTGATTGATTCCAATTTCCGTTTTTTAGATTTACTTTGTTTCTCATGTAGGTAACCGTTGGTTATCCCACATGCTTCGTCACTTCCATCTTGATGATTCACAGAATTATTTTCTTTGCATATATTTTCATTATTTTGATTTTCAGCGAGATTCTGATTGTCAAACGAGTTATTAGAATCTATATTTTGGATACATGTCATCTCATCTATAAAGAAGAATAAATATTTGACTTATGTATTTTATAAATCCTTATATATAATACTAAATCTTTCTTTTAGGTGAACTTCTTGCATGGTTTATCTTTTTTCCTTTTTCCTCCACTTTTTTGAAGAAAAAAAAAAGAAAAAAATAAACCATGCAAGAAGCTAAAAAAACAGACTTACTCGTTCTTATATAATTCATATTAAGTCTATTCTTTGTAGATGAAATCGAATATACTTATATTTAAATATAAAGACTGTTTTCCTTTCAGAGGATACAGTCGACTCAAATATTGTTCTATCTTTTTTGACAATCAATAAATAACAAAAAGACCTTTCCATTTCATGATACAAGTCGACACAAGTATCGTTTTATCTTTACTTGTGGAATATCAAGAGAGATACATTTGTGTCAACTTGTGTCACTAAATGAAAACTCGATGGAACGACACTTGTATCGATTGTGTCTTGTAGAAGGAAAATAGTTAAAATAAAATAGATATATCAAAAATTTGGCAAAAGCGACATAAAAAATTTTAATATAATTCAATGCAACGATAGAAAATAGATCTATTACAAAAGATGTATTCCAAAATTCACTCTCAGTGCTAAAAATTATAGTGCATGTAATGTAAATTATAGATCTTTAGCACTGGCAGTGAATTTTGACACAGCCATAAGAAATTCTTTCATTAAATAAACAAATTTATTATAAGAAGATTATTTACTTTTATTCTGCCCCTGATTTTGTATAGGATCTTCTGGAACCTTTGTAATCACTTGTTGACTCTGCTTGTGTGCATTCTCCATTTTGCTCCAAACGCTTTCCACAATTGCTGCATTTACACGATTGCCTATTGCATTGTGCACAAAGTTAAGAAATTTAGCCTTCTTTCTTGGTATATTTTCATATTTTGACAAGGTATTCAGAAAGTTCCTCTCTAAGTGTGATAATTCCACTGTCCCAGTCAGCAAGTTATTAACAACGTTAATCCATTCTTGCTGTTTGCGCTCGCCCTTATTTGCATTAGGTTTTGGAACATAATCTTTTGCGCCATATCTTTCAGCTTCAGTTATACATTTAGTATGTGTAACGTATTCGTCACTTCTTAAAGTTAAAAATATTAATATGATTATTAATATCAGCTGACTGAATATTGGAAACTTATTAAATACTTAGCAAAGTATATCCTTATTTTTTTTTAAATTTAATAGTATATCGAACATGATATTCAAATGATAAGAAAATTCTATTTCAGGTATTTCTACAATTTTTTTTATTTCTGCACTTCAAGATCCGTAAAATAAATTTCAGATCAGAAAAATATATTTCAAAAATATCTGAGATTACCTCTACATTAAAAAGAGTTACTTCTTTCAATTAAATTCTTACCGAAAATCCTTTAGGCAGTCCACGCAGGTTAGGAAGGGCGAATTCCGGCATTTCTGCTGATAATGTATAGCTACTTTGGGCTTCCTTAATGAATCGCCGCAATAGTTGCAAGTAAATACAACCATATTGTGATTATTTATACAATCACAATACTATAATGATTGAAATAATGATCGATATAACGAATATATCGAGTAATTTCAATTTAACCTACAAAAATAATGCCGATACTAAATGATACTAACCAAACAGCACCAACCGAGTGTCACGTGGATCCAAAAAGAATCTGATTTTATATAGGACCGTCGAAATCGTCCGTACATTAGCGCCAGTATATATATATTTTCGATATAGGAACTACATAGCTATGTATTAGGGATAAAATCACGATATCGTAAATAAATGTGGTGCGAGTCCGTACTAAATTGTAGTGTTAAATTATATGCACTAAATTGCTTTAAAAAGTATAATATAAATTATAATTGCTTTATTATTTTATAAGATCAATTTTTCTTTCGTGCTGTGTCTCTTCGATAGCCATATTTTAGTCTAGGTATTTTTTATTTTCAGAAAGAATATAATTTTCGTATTCAGAACGTGCTTTCAATGATAAATATGTTTTAATTATGTGTTAAATACACGTTCTAACATCGTAAAAGTGTGTTCTGAATACGTACAAGATTCTCCGGTCTCACGAAACGCACGATCCCAAATTCCAAAAGAGAGTGAAATTTTTTGCATGTAGCGTTTATATATCTTATCTGAAAGCTAGCGCGATCCAATAAGCGCTCGGATACAGCACCCGCAGCGAGACTCGTGCTCATTGGCTGGCTTGAGAGTGGTGGGGTTCGAGGTTTCGCGACTCCTATAAATAACGTGTAATTCTCGATCTCGAGACTTTGTGATTCGACCGGGAGATAGGATTGTGTCCTGTAATATTACGTTGAAATATCTCGCAACCTTCACTTCGATTCAATTGTGGACCTTTCCTCCAGAAGTATCCTGATCTCCAGAAGTGTTTTAGTTCCTGTAGAGAATAATAAAACGACGGAAAACGGCTCAAGAGGATTGCGCATTTGAATTATACTAACAAGGTAACATAAATTGTCAAATTACTGATACTTTTACGCGACGCGAGAAATGTTTAAGAACCGATCGCTTTTAGTTCTCGAACAGTTTTAACATGTCTTACGTGTAAATAAAATACTTAACGTTATTAATATGTATGTAATTATTAATACCGCTGTTTTCGCGGCCGTAAATTTCCTATAACATTTTAAATATCGTGTAACGTAGAGCTAATAGTATATTGATTGTTCGACCGAAAGTATTTTTTGCAATATATTCGTTTGGTTGAATCGAAGATAATACGCCGCGTTAATTTTGATGATGCATGAAGTTGACCGCACGCGAAAAACGACGCTACTTCGCCATCTTGATGTGATCGCGGCGGACATAAGACGATCGACGAGACAAGTAACAAGTGACAAGCGTTTCGTCCGTGGCGTCGATACCGTGTTAGGTTTTTTTTGCGCGCAGTTAACTTTAGCATCGTCAAAATTTATGCGGCCTTATTACTTTTGATTCTACGGAACGATTATTGCGAAAAATACTTTCAGCGTAGCGTTTAATTGGTTAAAAAAAAACTTTTATCATTGTACTTTCCTCATTTGCAATACTCAACTGACACGAAATATCAATTTCGCGCTCATATATTACTATTAAATATATAATTATTAAAACGCATATTTTAATATTTATCCGACTGAAGGTGTATTGCGTGAATAATTGATAAAGCAACTTATTACGAATGTCGCGAATATCTTGTCATAGCCAGTATATCTAGTCATAGTAGCTACATTTATGATAAGTATCTTTGTTTAACCTACAGGATAAATGACACTTATTATATTGGTCGTGTCCTAAATGCACGGTATAAACATAATCAATATTCTATTACAATGCAATGCGCGTATATTATTTATGCTCGAAATGTGCACGGAAAATGTATAAACGCGAAAAGTGGGACGCGTAGCGTCGTCGTCGCTCCGCGTCACTTTTGATGCGTGAAGTTGCTTGCAGTCTGCGCAAGAAACGAAATCCTCGCTATCCAACGCGACACGTTTCATTTACAGGACGCAACAGCTCCGGGATAGATTAGCTCCGGATGAGGTGGCATCGTTACTCATTTAATAGGTGAAACTTGCATTTATTTACTAACTTTTTCACTGAAATATTGCATAATAGATTTTGATAATTGTACGTTAATAATTTAATCAAACGTGCATTTCGCAGTACTTGTTCAATTGGAAACCAAAACATGTATTATAGCATCGTCGCGACGTTATCCCTGGGTCGTCACATAGCTTTTGGCGTGAAATTGATCGCGCAGACGAGCTTTATAATTAAATGCAATTCATTTCTCGTTTTATTTATGAAATAGCACGGGTATTAAACTGTAATTTCGAATGCCTCGATTTTTCCATTATTAACAGTAGTTACAATAGTAACATGATTAAATACGCGTTAAGTGTGATTAACGTCGAGACTGTTGAATAAAGTATAATAAAGCAGCGCGATTGCTATTCTAGTAATTAATTGTAACCACAGTTAATTGTAATTAATAATTTATTTGTTTTTGCATGTTGTAGCACGAAAAAAAGCAATATAAGAAAGCATAAAAGAAAAAGTGAAATTAAAATCGGAGCGATGATAGGGATGACGGATAGCACGAAGGATTGCGAGGTGAGCATTTCATAATTAATTAATTTTATTATTTACTATTGGTGAAAGTAATTATATGCGTAGTACAGTATTTTAAATTTATGTAATATAATTGCGTACTGCATGTAATACTATATCTCAAATAAAAAAAATATTTTATATTATATTTTAAGATTTTTTAAATATTTAATAAAATATTTATACTTAAAAAAATATATAAATATTTAAGATATTTATAATTAATACGAGATTTATTTTTTAATTAAATTTTATATCAAAAACTTTAATTTTCAAATCATAAATAAAATTACTTGCGTACGTAAACTTCAATAAAATTATTCTTCAATATATTTACTTAGACATTATTCATATTTGAATATATTTGTATATGTTACAGATTAGTGTTGTACAGAAGTATTACAACTCCATTATTGTGTATCGTGTGTGAGTGCAATCTAATAAGGATCCGATAACTTGTGAGGAAGTAAAAGGAGAAATTGAAAATCTGAAAGGAGAAGGAGACATAGGAGAGACATCAGTTGCAGGTGAAGCAACTTTGCGGCATTATAATTTACTTATTAGGTGTTGGAATTAATTCGTAGCGTTTTACAAGAGATGGCACAAGCAGTACACTATTTCGTTGTTACCTATAGTTCTGTATACATTGTAAACATCTATCATAGGACGTCATTTGCCGTACATAACCTTTCTTGAAATCATAAATAACAATACTGTATAATTCATTGAATATGTCAAAATTTGTGCCAGATAAAGTGTTTTTGCGGGGAGTTTTGCTTCATTACTTTAATATGAACAAAAGTGCAGCTGAAGCTCATCGTATTTTAGTGGATGTGTATAGTGAACATGCTCTGGCTGAGCAAACGTGTAGGAAGTGGTTTGCACGTTTTAAAGCTGGTGATTTCGACTTGGATGACAAGGAGCGACCTGGTCAGCCGAAAAAATTTGAAGATAACGATTTGCAGGCACTGCTCAATGAAAACTCATGTCAAACACTTAAAGAATTATCTACGTCATTGGAAGTTGACTTCTCAACAATAGGAAAACGTCTTAAAAGTTTGGGCATGATCCAGAAGGAAGGACATTGGGTCCCATATGAATTGAAACCAAGGGATATTGAGAGACGTTTTCTCACGTGCGAACTGCTGCTTCAACGGCAGAAAAGAAAAGGTTTTTTGCATCGGATTGTTACCGGTGACGAAAAGTGGATCCATTATGACAATCCAAAGCGCAGAAAGTCATGGGTTAAGCCCAGCGAACCATCAACATCAGTGGCAAAGCCCAATATCCATGGCTCAAAGCTCCTGCTCTGTATTTGGTGGGATCAGAAGGGTGTCATATACTACGAACTGCTAAAACCGCATGAAACCGTTACTGGAGATCTCTACCGACGGCAACTGATGCGCTTGAGCCGTGCATTGAAGCAAAAACGGTCGGAATACTTCGAAAGACACGATAAAGTCATCTTGCTGCACGACAATGCTTGCCCACACGTTGCAAAACCGGTAAAAACATACCTGGAAACACTTAAATGGGAAGTGCTACCGCACCCGCCGTATTCTCCTGATATTGCACCTAGCGACTACCACTTGTTTCGATCATTAGCTCATAGCTTGTGCGAGCAGAAGTTCACATCTTACGAAGATTGTACAAAATGGTTCGATTCCTGGATTTCATCTAAAGATGAACAGTTCTTCCGACGCGGTATTCATTCACTGCCCGAAAGATGGTCAAAAGTAGTAGAAAGTGATGGGAAGTACTTTCATTAATGTATTTTTTAATGCTCATGTGAAATAAATAACATTCTTTCATTAAAAACGCTACGAATTAATTCCAACACCTAATATAATGAATAGATTATCAAATAATGAATAGATACTTCGTTTAGATTATCAAATCACAGGGTTGTTAAAGTTATCGTTTTTTAATAATGCGTTATAGTTACCATTATTTATTGCGGTAAAAAGTAATTCGTTACTCTTTATTCGTTACCGATTCTAAAAAATAACGCGTTATTGTTACTTAAAGTAACCGAGAAAAATCATTATCTTTTTCATTTTTCAAAAATGACTGCATTTATGTAAATTATAACTACATAAGAACAAATGTTTTTTAATCTGTATTTTTGTTTTATTTTATTAGTTCTTTATCATGAAACATATTTTAATTTGCATCAGCACATATTATCTTAACTTCAAATTATAATTAATTTGTATCACTGAATTTTCGTTTAATAATAGGTAATTGTTATTCAATATGTCCTGTTAGATAGTGTCGACAATTTTGGCTTTTTGCACTACTTACTACCAACGCGAGTGTTCTGGTTGGCCATTGCTTTTCCGCTTTTTGCTTTTTTGTCAAGGTGTCCCTTAGGAAAATTAACTTTAGAAAACTTAAAAGAATTTATTTTAGAATACTTAAAATTTACTGTAGAGAAAACCAAAGAAATAAAGGTAAATTTGAATACTTTAAACTTTTTTTTAAAGTTTACTTAAGAACAACTGAAAGAAACTAACGCACTGTACGATTATATTATATTTATAAGTTATCCTTGAAAAACTTTAAAAATTTTATTTGTTATTTTGACTTATCTCTTTACATACTTTGAATTACCTCAAAATTTTTTTAATAAACTTTTAAAAACTTTAACTTCGTTAAAAGTAAATTTTCTCAAGGAGTGAACGCATTCTTATTAAAATAATTCTGTATCAACGGAATAACGAAAAGAGAAACGTGAAATTTCGTTATTAGTTCCTAAAAACTGATTTAGTTATCGTTACTGTTATTCACTAGGAAAAATAATTTCGTTATTCATTCGTTATTAAAAAAAAATAACGAAATTAGTAACTTCGTTACTTTTTTATATAACTTTAACAATTCTGTTGGATATATACCTATTTAAGGTATATAATGCCTATTCATTCAGGATAAATATAAACAATCTTTTGCATCGCTGAATAAATTTAAATAAATATGTACAAAATATTTCTATTCGATATTGACAGCTTAGCACACAATTAATGTATCTTTGAAAGGATTTTCTTAATTTTTGTAACATACATTTCTTTAATTTCCCCTTTTTATAATACTTCTTTCGTCGCAATCTGTTTCATGCGAAAGATTTCAATGATTTTCCATAAATTATTTCATACTTTTGTTACATAGTATAAACACAAAAAACCAGTAACATAACATCAATGATATAACTCCACAGTTAACAATATAGGATACAGCGGAGTAATTTGGACAAGTTAATAGAAATTTTGAAATTGTGTAAATGATTGAAGTTGCAGAGTGTATTCAATCAAATACATAAAGCATATGTATACTATTGCATCGATAGTATATATATTCGTCGTATATAATACATCATACAATCTTAATTATTTTATACAATTTTAAAATTTCTGTTACTCTGTCCAAATTATCACGCTGTAAACTAATTATTAAAACAATGTGTTACATTATCATAATTACAATATTAAATATTATAACATCAATGTTATACTGTTAATTGGTATATACTGACACCATAGCATGCGTGCAAATTGATTAAACATAAATATAACTTTCTGCGTTGCGGTAAAAAGAAACAAGGAGTTACATTGAAATAAATCATAAATTTTGAAACAAGTGTTTAACTATTCAAGCATTTTGAAAGGATCCTTCTTAATTACATCATTTTTAGTTACATCTTAACATGTTCCTTTTTTAATCTCCCTTCTATAGTACTTTCATCATCTCTCTCAATTTCTTTTCTTTCGATAATCTTTGATTTTTGTTTGTAGTTTCCTATAGCATTTCCTTCGTTTCAATTATTTTAATTTGTTTCTTTTCAATAATTCTCTACAATTTTTCGCTAATCATTTAATTTTTCTATTGCAGCTTCTTTTCGATACGTGCAAGGGACATTGCGTTTTTTCGGGGATTCTTTTCGGTTTTAAATCGAAATTTGATTACATACGAGATACGGTCCGATATGTGAGATCGTTGCCATACGTGCTCAATTCTCGGTCACGTTTACCGGTCCGTCGAGCTTGTCTCGTACGACTAGCGTCTAACAAGCCGATAAGTCGAATTAACCACAATTAATGCACGAGGGATGTGGGCAATACCGCCCCAGAAAGTGGATTGCCTCACGTCGCGTCTATCAGCCAAGCGTTTGCACATTTATTGTGACACAGACTACTGTGGTTCGCAAAGTATTGTGGTTATGAAGGCCTCGTCGACGTTAGACGCGCGTTAAACATGACACGAGAAGCCAGCCGTATTCGCAATGATCTCACTGTCGGTCCCGTGTCCACCGCGTGGGTCGTAGTAAATTACTTCTTCGCGCAATTCGCATTATCTCTTGCATGTACCATGAAGAAGCTACAGCCGAGATAGAAAGTGATTCCCGAGACGTTAAAAAGGTTTTTTGAGAAAAGAAATCAAGATACGCGGAACGAGAAACGTACTACATTAACGAAATTAGAGAGGAAAGTTGCAATAGAGAAATCAAAGCACATTGACGATTTGTAGAATAGGTGGGAAAATGACATGGGAGCAAATATTTAATACTAATGAGCAAGCATTTTTAACATTTTCGGAGAACTCGTCTTAATTTCTCCTTTGAACGTTATGTTTACAGTTTCCCTCCTTTAGCATTTCCTTCGTTTCAATTATTTTAATTTGTTTCTTTTCAATAATCCCCTATAATTTTTCGCTAATCATTTAATTTTTCTATTGCAGCTTCTTTTCGGTACGTGCAAGGCACATTGCGTTTTTTCGGGGATTCTTTTCGGATTTAAATCGAAATTTGCTTACATACGAGATACGGCCCGATATGTGAGATCGTTGCCATACGTGCTCAATTCTCGGTCACGTTTACCGGTCCGTCGAGCTTGTCTCGTACGACTAGCGTCTAACAAGCCGATAAGCCGAATTAACCACAATTAATGCACGAGGGATGTGGGCAATACCGCCCCAGAAAGTGGATTGCCTCACGTCGCGTCTATCAGCCAAGCGTTTGCACATTTATTGTGACACAGACTACTGTGGTTCGCAAAGTATTGTGGTTATGAAGGCCTCGTCGACGTCAGACGCGCGTTAAACATGACACGAGAAGCCAGCCGTATTCGCAATGATCTCACTGTCGGTCCCGTGTCCACCGCGTGGGTCGTAGTAAATTACTTCTTCGCGCAATTCGCATTGTCTCTTGCATGTACCATGAAGAAGCTACAGCCGAGATAGAAAGTGATTCCCGAGACGTTAAAAAGGTTTTTTGAGAAAAGAAATCAAGATACGCGGAACGAGAAACGTACTACATTAACGAAATTAGAGAGGAAAGTTGCAATAGAGAAATCAAAGCACATTGACGATTTGTAGAATAGGTGGGAAAATGACATGGGAGCAAATATTTAATACTAATGAGCAAGCATTTTTAACATTTTCGGAGAACTCGTCTTAATTTCTCCTTTGAACGTTATGTTTACAGTTTCCCTCCTTTAGAATTTCCTTCGTTTCAATTATTTTAATTTGTTTCTTTTCAATAATCCCCTATAATTTTTCGCTAATCATTTAATTTTTCTATTGCAGCTTCTTTTCGGTACGTGCAAGGCACATTGCGTTTTTTCGGGGATTCTTTTCGGATTTAAATCGAAATTTGCTTACATACGAGATACGGCCCGATATGTGAGATCGTTGCCATACGTGCTCAATTCTCGGTCACGTTTGCCGGTCCGTCGAGCTTGTCTCGTACGACCAGCGTCTAACAAGCCGATAAGCCGAATTAACCACAATTAATGCACGAGGGATGTGGGCAATACCGCCCCAGAAAGTGGATTGCCTCACGTCGCGTCTATCAGCCAAGCGTTTGCACATTTATTGTGACACAGACTACTGTGGTTCGCAAAGTATTGTGGTTATGAAGGCCTCGTCGACGTTAGACGCGCGTTAAACATGACACGAGAAGCCAGCCGTATTCGCAATGATCTCACTGTCGGTCCCGTGTCCACCGCGTGGGTCGTAGTAAATTACTTCTTCGCGCAATTCGCATTGTCTCTTGCATGTACCATGAAGAAGCTACAGCCGAGATAGAAAGTGATTCCCGAGACGTTAAAAAGGTTTTTTGAGAAAAGAAATCAAGATACGCGGAACGAGAAACGTACTACATTAACGAAATTAGAGAGGAAAGTTGCAATAGAGAAATCAAAGCACATTGACGATTTGTAGAATAGGTGGGAAAATGACATGGGAGCAAATATTTAATACTAATGAGCAAGCATTTTTAACATTTTCGGAGAACTCGTCTTAATTTCTCCTTTGAACGTTATGTTTACAGTTTCCCTCCTTTAGCATTTCCTTCGTTTCAATTATTTTAATTTGTTTCTTTTCAATAATCCCCTATAATTTTTCGCTAATCATTTAATTTTTCTATTGCAGCTTCTTTTCGGTACGTGCAAGGCACATTGCGTTTTTTCGGGGATTCTTTTCGGATTTAAATCGAAATTTGCTTACATACGAGATACGGCCCGATATGTGAGATCGTTGCCATACGTGCTCAATTCTCGGTCACGTTTGCCGGTCCGTCGAGCTTGTCTCGTACGACCAGCGTCTAACAAGCCGATAAGCCGAATTAACCACAATTAATGCACGAGGGATGTGGGCAATACCGCCCCAGAAAGTGGATTGCCTCACGTCGCGTCTATCAGCCAAGCGTTTGCACATTTATTGTGACACAGACTACTGTGGTTCGCAAAGTATTGTGGTTATGAAGGCCTCGTCGACGTTAGACGCGCGTTAAACATGACACGAGAAGCCAGCCGTATTCGCAATGATCTCACTGTCGGTCCCGTGTCCACCGCGTGGGTCGTAGTAAATTACTTCTTCGCGCAATTCGCATTGTCTCTTGCATGTACCATGAAGAAGCTACAGCCGAGATAGAAAGTGATTCCCGAGACGTTAAAAAGGTTTTTTGAGAAAAGAAATCAAGATACGCGGAACGAGAAACGTACTACATTAACGAAATTAGAGAGGAAAGTTGCAATAGAGAAATCAAAGCACATTGACGATTTGTAGAATAGGTGGGAAAATGACATGGGAGCAAATATTTAATACTAATGAGCAAGCATTTTTAACATTTTCGGAGAACTCGTCTTAATTTCTCCTTTGAACGTTATGTTTACAGTTTCCCTCCTTTAGAATTTCCTTCGTTTCAATTATTTTAATTTGTTTCTTTTCAATAATCCCCTATAATTTTTCGCTAATCATTTAATTTTTCTATTGCAGCTTCTTTTCGGTACGTGCAAGGCACATTGCGTTTTTTCGGGGATTCTTTTCGGATTTAAATCGAAATTTGCTTACATACGAGATACGGCCCGATATGTGAGATCGTTGCCATACGTGCTCAATTCTCGGTCACGTTTGCCGGTCCGTCGAGCTTGTCTCGTACGACCAGCGTCTAACAAGCCGATAAGCCGAATTAACCACAATTAATGCACGAGGGATGTGGGCAATACCGCCCCAGAAAGTGGATTGCCTCACGTCGCGTCTATCAGCCAAGCGTTTGCACATTTATTGTGACACAGACTACTGTGGTTCGCAAAGTATTGTGGTTATGAAGGCCTCGTCGACGTTAGACGCGCGTTAAACATGACACGAGAAGCCAGCCGTATTCGCAATGATCTCACTGTCGGTCCCGTGTCCACCGCGTGGGTCGTAGTAAATTACTTCTTCGCGCAATTCGCATTGTCTCTTGCATGTACCATGAAGAAGCTACAGCCGAGATAGAAAGTGATTCCCGAGACGTTAAAAAGGTTTTTTGAGAAAAGAAATCAAGATACGCGGAACGAGAAACGTACTACATTAACGAAATTAGAGAGGAAAGTTGCAATAGAGAAATCAAAGCACATTGACGATTTGTAGAATAGGTGGGAAAATGACATGGGAGCAAATATTTAATACTAATGAGCAAGCATTTTTAACATTTTCGGAGAACTCGTCTTAATTTCTCCTTTGAACGTTATGTTTACAGTTTCCCTCCTTTAGCATTTCCTTCGTTTCAATTATTTTAATTTGTTTCTTTTCAATAATCCCCTATAATTTTTCGCTAATCATTTAATTTTTCTATTGCAGCTTCTTTTCGGTACGTGCAAGGCACATTGCGTTTTTTCGGGGATTCTTTTCGGATTTAAATCGAAATTTGCTTACATACGAGATACGGCCCGATATGTGAGATCGTTGCCATACGTGCTCAATTCTCGGTCACGTTTGCCGGTCCGTCGAGCTTGTCTCGTACGACCAGCGTCTAACAAGCCGATAAGCCGAATTAACCACAATTAATGCACGAGGGATGTGGGCAATACCGCCCCAGAAAGTGGATTGCCTCACGTCGCGTCTATCAGCCAAGCGTTTGCACATTTATTGTGACACAGACTACTGTGGTTCGCAAAGTATTGTGGTTATGAAGGCCTCGTCGACGTTAGACGCGCGTTAAACATGACACGAGAAGCCAGCCGTATTCGCAATGATCTCACTGTCGGTCCCGTGTCCACCGCGTGGGTCGTAGTAAATTACTTCTTCGCGCAATTCGCATTGTCTCTTGCATGTACCATGAAGAAGCTACAGCCGAGATAGAAAGTGATTCCCGAGACGTTAAAAAGGTTTTTTGAGAAAAGAAATCAAGATACGCGGAACGAGAAACGTACTACATTAACGAAATTAGAGAGGAAAGTTGCAATAGAGAAATCAAAGCACATTGACGATTTGTAGAATAGGTGGGAAAATGACATGGGAGCAAATATTTAATACTAATGAGCAAGCATTTTTAACATTTTCGGAGAACTCGTCTTAATTTCTCCTTTGAACGTTATGTTTACAGTTTCCCTCCTTTAGCATTTCCTTCGTTTCAATTATTTTAATTTGTTTCTTTTCAATAATCCCCTATAATTTTTCGCTAATCATTTAATTTTTCTATTGCAGCTTCTTTTCGGTACGTGCAAGGCACATTGCGTTTTTTCGGGGATTCTTTTCGGATTTAAATCGAAATTTGCTTACATACGAGATACGGCCCGATATGTGAGATCGTTGCCATACGTGCTCAATTCTCGGTCACGTTTGCCGGTCCGTCGAGCTTGTCTCGTACGACCAGCGTCTAACAAGCCGATAAGCCGAATTAACCACAATTAATGCACGAGGGATGTGGGCAATACCGCCCCAGAAAGTGGATTGCCTCACGTCGCGTCTATCAGCCAAGCGTTTGCACATTTATTGTGACACAGACTACTGTGGTTCGCAAAGTATTGTGGTTATGAAGGCCTCGTCGACGTTAGACGCGCGTTAAACATGACACGAGAAGCCAGCCGTATTCGCAATGATCTCACTGTCGGTCCCGTGTCCACCGCGTGGGTCGTAGTAAATTACTTCTTCGCGCAATTCGCATTGTCTCTTGCATGTACCATGAAGAAGCTACAGCCGAGATAGAAAGTGATTCCCGAGACGTTAAAAAGGTTTTTTGAGAAAAGAAATCAAGATACGCGGAACGAGAAACGTACTACATTAACGAAATTAGAGAGGAAAGTTGCAATAGAGAAATCAAAGCACATTGACGATTTGTAGAATAGGTGGGAAAATGACATGGGAGCAAATATTTAATACTAATGAGCAAGCATTTTTAACATTTTCGGAGAACTCGTCTTAATTTCTCCTTTGAACGTTATGTTTACAGTTTCCCTCCTTTAGAATTTCCTTCGTTTCAATTATTTTAATTTGTTTCTTTTCAATAATCCCCTATAATTTTTCGCTAATCATTTAATTTTTCTATTGCAGCTTCTTTTCGGTACGTGCAAGGCACATTGCGTTTTTTCGGGGATTCTTTTCGGATTTAAATCGAAATTTGCTTACATACGAGATACGGCCCGATATGTGAGATCGTTGCCATACGTGCTCAATTCTCGGTCACGTTTGCCGGTCCGTCGAGCTTGTCTCGTACGACCAGCGTCTAACAAGCCGATAAGCCGAATTAACCACAATTAATGCACGAGGGATGTGGGCAATACCGCCCCAGAAAGTGGATTGCCTCACGTCGCGTCTATCAGCCAAGCGTTTGCACATTTATTGTGACACAGACTACTGTGGTTCGCAAAGTATTGTGGTTATGAAGGCCTCGTCGACGTTAGACGCGCGTTAAACATGACACGAGAAGCCAGCCGTATTCGCAATGATCTCACTGTCGGTCCCGTGTCCACCGCGTGGGTCGTAGTAAATTACTTCTTCGCGCAATTCGCATTGTCTCTTGCATGTACCATGAAGAAGCTACAGCCGAGATAGAAAGTGATTCCCGAGACGTTAAAAAGGTTTTTTGAGAAAAGAAATCAAGATACGCGGAACGAGAAACGTACTACATTAACGAAATTAGAGAGGAAAGTTGCAATAGAGAAATCAAAGCACATTGACGATTTGTAGAATAGGTGGGAAAATGACATGGGAGCAAATATTTAATACTAATGAGCAAGCATTTTTAACATTTTCGGAGAACTCGTCTTAATTTCTCCTTTGAACGTTATGTTTACAGTTTCCCTCCTTTAGCATTTCCTTCGTTTCAATTATTTTAATTTGTTTCTTTTCAATAATCCCCTATAATTTTTCGCTAATCATTTAATTTTTCTATTGCAGCTTCTTTTCGGTACGTGCAAGGCACATTGCGTTTTTTCGGGGATTCTTTTCGGATTTAAATCGAAATTTGCTTACATACGAGATACGGCCCGATATGTGAGATCGTTGCCATACGTGCTCAATTCTCGGTCACGTTTGCCGGTCCGTCGAGCTTGTCTCGTACGACCAGCGTCTAACAAGCCGATAAGCCGAATTAACCACAATTAATGCACGAGGGATGTGGGCAATACCGCCCCAGAAAGTGGATTGCCTCACGTCGCGTCTATCAGCCAAGCGTTTGCACATTTATTGTGACACAGACTACTGTGGTTCGCAAAGTATTGTGGTTATGAAGGCCTCGTCGACGTTAGACGCGCGTTAAACATGACACGAGAAGCCAGCCGTATTCGCAATGATCTCACTGTCGGTCCCGTGTCCACCGCGTGGGTCGTAGTAAATTACTTCTTCGCGCAATTCGCATTGTCTCTTGCATGTACCATGAAGAAGCTACAGCCGAGATAGAAAGTGATTCCCGAGACGTTAAAAAGGTTTTTTGAGAAAAGAAATCAAGATACGCGGAACGAGAAACGTACTACATTAACGAAATTAGAGAGGAAAGTTGCAATAGAGAAATCAAAGCACATTGACGATTTGTAGAATAGGTGGGAAAATGACATGGGAGCAAATATTTAATACTAATGAGCAAGCATTTTTAACATTTTCGGAGAACTCGTCTTAATTTCTCCTTTGAACGTTATGTTTACAGTTTCCCTCCTTTAGAATTTCCTTCGTTTCAATTATTTTAATTTGTTTCTTTTCAATAATCCCCTATAATTTTTCGCTAATCATTTAATTTTTCTATTGCAGCTTCTTTTCGGTACGTGCAAGGCACATTGCGTTTTTTCGGGGATTCTTTTCGGATTTAAATCGAAATTTGCTTACATACGAGATACGGCCCGATATGTGAGATCGTTGCCATACGTGCTCAATTCTCGGTCACGTTTGCCGGTCCGTCGAGCTTGTCTCGTACGACCAGCGTCTAACAAGCCGATAAGCCGAATTAACCACAATTAATGCACGAGGGATGTGGGCAATACCGCCCCAGAAAGTGGATTGCCTCACGTCGCGTCTATCAGCCAAGCGTTTGCACATTTATTGTGACACAGACTACTGTGGTTCGCAAAGTATTGTGGTTATGAAGGCCTCGTCGACGTTAGACGCGCGTTAAACATGACACGAGAAGCCAGCCGTATTCGCAATGATCTCACTGTCGGTCCCGTGTCCACCGCGTGGGTCGTAGTAAATTACTTCTTCGCGCAATTCGCATTGTCTCTTGCATGTACCATGAAGAAGCTACAGCCGAGATAGAAAGTGATTCCCGAGACGTTAAAAAGGTTTTTTGAGAAAAGAAATCAAGATACGCGGAACGAGAAACGTACTACATTAACGAAATTAGAGAGGAAAGTTGCAATAGAGAAATCAAAGCACATTGACGATTTGTAGAATAGGTGGGAAAATGACATGGGAGCAAATATTTAATACTAATGAGCAAGCATTTTTAACATTTTCGGAGAACTCGTCTTAATTTCTCCTTTGAACGTTATGTTTACAGTTTCCCTCCTTTAGCATTTCCTTCGTTTCAATTATTTTAATTTGTTTCTTTTCAATAATCCCCTATAATTTTTCGCTAATCATTTAATTTTTCTATTGCAGCTTCTTTTCGGTACGTGCAAGGCACATTGCGTTTTTTCGGGGATTCTTTTCGGATTTAAATCGAAATTTGCTTACATACGAGATACGGCCCGATATGTGAGATCGTTGCCATACGTGCTCAATTCTCGGTCACGTTTGCCGGTCCGTCGAGCTTGTCTCGTACGACCAGCGTCTAACAAGCCGATAAGCCGAATTAACCACAATTAATGCACGAGGGATGTGGGCAATACCGCCCCAGAAAGTGGATTGCCTCACGTCGCGTCTATCAGCCAAGCGTTTGCACATTTATTGTGACACAGACTACTGTGGTTCGCAAAGTATTGTGGTTATGAAGGCCTCGTCGACGTTAGACGCGCGTTAAACATGACACGAGAAGCCAGCCGTATTCGCAATGATCTCACTGTCGGTCCCGTGTCCACCGCGTCGAAAATCGCAAATCTCCATTGCTTTTAATCCGCGCTTTTGTTTTGCACGTGCCACGAAGAAACTGCAGCAAAGACAATTCTCATCAAATTGATAATATTTTCCCTGTATGAAATGTAAATATTAGAGGTTTATTGCAGAATTAGATTTATCGTAGAATCTTTTAGATCGGTTATATGGTAATCTATTTTTTATTATAATTTTTTGTCTTTATTAGTGTTTTTATGATTGCCATCATTAATTTATGTTGAAGTCATTATTACTGGCAGACTTAATTTGAACAAGATTTGGTTTAAATTCTGTGTCTGCGATAGAAACTTTTGATTTTCAGCGATGCAATAAATAAACTATCCAACATGATATTGTTATTACTACATTTTCTTCATGTATATTTTTTTTAATATTTCAGAAATTATATTAGGTGTTGGAATTAATTCGTAGCGTTTTTTAATGAAAGAATGTTATTTATTTCACATGAGCATTAAAAAATACATTAATGAAAGTACTTCCCATCACTTGTAAAACGCTACGAATTAATTCCAACACCTAATAATTTTTTTATTGCTGTTAAATTTTTTTTGCTTCATGCTATTTAAATTTTTATTTTATATATTAGAAATATATATATATATATTAGAAAGTCTGTTGATCAAAATGAGTTTATATATAAGTATAAGCAATAAGTAAATTTTTTCTAGACTTAAATATAATTCTAAATTAATATAATACGTCACGGAGAAATTTTATGCAACTTGTGTGCATTAATTTTTTAAAATTAATTTCTCTTTGTCTTATATTAAAGTATTTTCTTTTTGTCTTATATTTTTCAATATCATCGACTTGCGTGTTTAATGTCAATTTAATGTCAATCAAACATAATATTGTCAACAAATATAAATCGGCTAGAGAAGGAGTTTTTCTTTTTCATATTGATTTCTGAACGAAATGCAATCAAACTGCAGCCAGATTTAATCATTTACTTAAGATAATTTCCATCTGGCCCGAAGAAAGAAGAAGAAATACAATACAAGGAATAAGGTAAGTGGTCAATATTGATCACGTGATGTATAAGGTAATGTACACAGTAGTTCATTTACTTAATTTTCTTCTATTTTTTTCATGTATGTACATTTTGTCATATATGTACGAGATTGGAAATATCTTACTTAAATTCTAACTAGCTCTTATTGAAACTGCAATTCTTCTCAGATGTCTCACTCGGGTAAGTTTCAAGTATCTTGCTGAATTAATCAACAGAGAATTAATAAGTCGCATGTCGGTTTTATAGATTTATTTCATTAAGTTAAAATATATGGTATAGAAAAATAGATAGAGAAAAATTATTAGGTGTTGGAATTAATTCGTAGCGTTTTACAAGTGATGGGAAGTACTTTCATTAATGTATTTTTTAATGCTCATGTGAAATAAATAACATTCTTTCATTAAAAAACGCTACGAATTAATTCCAACACCTAATAGACAAATAGGAATGTAGATTGGAATATGAGTAAGTAGGGATACGGATAGATAGGTAGATATACGGCTAGATAAAAATACAGGTAGGAATATGTTTAGGTAGAAGCAGGTGGACATAATTTTATAATGTTGAAAAAATTGTAGGTATATGTATATAGACAAAATAATAATTTAAATATAATAGTAATAAATATGATAATATATTTATTATTATTATTTTTATCTTAAATATTAAATAATTTTATATTATTTTAAATGTAATAATAATAGAAATAATATCTATTTATTATTGTTATATTTATAATAATACTAATTAAAAATTATGTTTTAATTTTAAAGGAATTTTTAGAGATCCCGGGAAAAAATATTTTATATATTATATAAAAAATGTATAATTTTATTATATAAAATGTATAATTTTATTATATAAAATGTATAATTCTATATATTATATATAATTTTATATATTATATAATTATATATATAATTATATATAAAACATTTTTTCTTGGGCCATTATTGTAAATACTACGTTATGTATTATATTTCTAATTTATGTAATAATAATTGTATATTATTGTATATTATGTGTAAATACTACGTATTATAGTTACTATGTATTGTAATTGTAATTTATGACATTGATGGATAATAATTATAAATAATGTTGATTATTGTAATCGGATGCGTTCAATAAGACGGAGATCAATGTATTTGATAAACATTTGTTTTGAGACGTCTTTAAAAACATTTTTCTATACCAAAGAATTGTTAATAAATTCGGTACATACTTTATTCAAAATTCCGTATTAATTGTGGTTATTATAGTATTCTGATTATTTTGTAGTATGTTTATTATAAGACATAATTACATTTGATAAGAATGATTATGATATGTATTTTCAATATTTGTCCGCTTTATTTCATATTTTACGTCGCTCTTACGATGTATAAACGTATTCCAAAAGTAATTAAATATTTATTAAACCAATTCTTAAATTTTGTTTTGTATGAAATATGTTAAATCGGTTAAAAATTATGAAAACATCACATTATTTTTACGTTTATTTAAATGTGATTGCTCGATAGAACTTTGTTGCTGTCTTTTGCGTCAAATGGACATTAATAAATTTCGTGGTTTGTACTGACAGAAAGTCGTAGTGATTTTTAACGTGGAAAGACACTTTTCGTCATTTTCCGTGGGACCCATCCGAAACTTCTAGTTTGATGCCCTGATGATTCTGAAGATTTGCATTACAATTAATCTTGTTTTTTTGTTTTTTTTTTGTTGGTTGGTGTTGTTGTTTGTTTGTTTTTTTTTTTTTTTTAAATTACAATCCCGGGAGTTGTGATTTTGGCGTTTGAGAACAATGTATTGGGTCATTTAAAAAGTATCCGCGGTTTTTTGTCACTAGATGTGTTGACTATGAACACCATCTAGTGACAAAAAACCGCGGATACTTTTTAGATGACCCAATAGTTTAATTAATGCTTTTTAAATTGAATCGCGAAATCAATTAAATAATTTGTCTTTTTAAGAGAAGAATTTATTGTTTTCTATAAATATTCTTCCATTAATTAATATTAATGCTGCTTTGACAATAAAAAGACTTAGCGAATTGAACATGGATAGCATTTGTTATAGAAAAGAATGGATTACATTAAATAAATTAAAATCACAAGTTTGGTCGCTTCTCGCAATTTTTTTTTTTGAGAAAAAAATATGGTTATAAATGAATATATTTTTTTATTTTAATTTTTAGCTTTTTTAAGAAATTTTTTCAGGCGCTGGACATCCTTCTATTCCAGAATATTAATTAATTTTTACATATTTCAGAACATTAATTAATTTTTAAATATTTTAGGTTGCTTTATATAATAAAATACATACATAGTGTACATATCGTGTATATATTATGTAAGGAATTTTTAGTTCTTATTCACTTGATAAATTTTTTCAAAAAGATTTATATTTATTTGAATAGATTATTGTAATGATACAATGAACATAATTAAAAATGTGTGGATACTTAATAAATTCGAGACGAATCGATTGGGTACCCCGATATCAGTAAAACTTTGATAATTTTTAATTATTTAAATGTTACATTTAATATTTAGATAAGCCTAATTATTTGTTGAAATATGACTATATTTGTTGAAATGTTATAGAAAGGTATAAAATAACGTAAATCTTATTTTACTAAATATTTGATTATGAAATTAATTGAAGTCTTGTTGTTATCGGTTCGATTCGTCTCGAACAGTCGGTACCTGAGAAATTTTGTGCTCACACATTTAATAAATTATATTAAAATATGTATTTTATTATTTCGAAATATAATCATTTGTAACCACTTTTCGATAAAAATCATTCTATCCATATTTTTGTAATAAAAAAATGTATTTGATAATGGAAGAATATATCTATTTTTTCGCGCGAATCTTGATCTCATATACTAAAAAAACTGATGAATATCGATTAAATTATCATCAAAATAAAGTAAATTGGAAGTTCCATTATACTTGCATTATGCAAAGATTTGGAAAAAGGTTACGATTGTTAATTCACTATCGAAATAGCTACTATTGGGAGTATTCTGGAAATTTGTTTTCTCCTACGGTGGAGTGCTTGGTATTCAATGGGTCATTTAACTTCCTTTTGCGGCTTAAGCCTGTGAAACTCGATAGAAGTAGAGCATAGCTCGTTCTCCAGCATATATATAGATCATTCTTCTCTCTGTCGGATAGCTTAACGAGCCACTCAGCTGAGGGACTTGATTTGATCGAATTGTTGTCGATTATCTTCTATTAAATACAGTAATAACGCGATTTTTGATGAAATAAAACGGGAATTAGAATTTACACACGTGATTAAATATATTACTTGATTTATTTGATTGTATTATTAAAATAGATGCAAATATTTTTTGATATGTATTATCATGTAGAGAAATAATAATTATACGAGACTTACGTTGAAATGGAATCAAAATTGTGTATACTAGAATTGATGAGATTATTTTATTTGTCGTATATTTTTTTATTTGATCATCATCATGCACTAAAGCTTTGCTTATTTTTTGCGTGCTATGCATTTTGCTTGAATCTTATGAAAATGTAGTTATTATATTATAAATTTATTAACAATCTTTTTGGTTGCTTGTATAAATTAAATAAAGCAAAATAAACTTTGCAATTGCTATTCAATTAATATAAGAAACGTTACGTAATAAAGCACATTTGTCGAATATATCCACATATTTCACATTGTATTGTAACAAAATTGTGTTATTAAACGCATACCGAACGTTTCGTATGTAATTTTATATCCTAAAGAAATTTTACATGTATTCTTATTGCACATTATGCTATATTTTCAATTTTATAATGTAATTCTTTTGTATTGTGTTATATATAATGTAAAAGAAATTGTATATAGAATATATAATGTAAATAACAAAAATGTACCGCGAAATGGGATAATTTTAATCTAATCAAGATATCATTTACTTAAATTTTGAAAAATGCCTAAGAAACCAACCATATTCAAATTCAGGATTAGGTTTTTAAGATTTTTTATGTTTAGATTTTGATATATGCGCGTTGTTTGGGCACTGTTAAAATTTGTGTTAGTTATCCCGAATTTTTAAACTTCATTTTACAGTATGACGTATAAATCCTAAAACGTATAAATAATAAGACGTATAAATTCTGTATAAATGCAATAAGCCTTGAGAAATTAATCAATCATAGTCGATTGTAAAAAGAATATTCGACTATGATTAGACAATTTTTATAAGAGACCTACTGTACCTATTGTGTTTTAGAACTAAAGAAAAGAGGACCGCCTGTCGCAATTGGCGGGGATGGTTGAAGGTTTCTACAAGTTTAGTCCGGTTTTATCAGATGAAATTTTAATTTAGATATTACTTTATAAAAGATTTATAAAAAAAATTATAAAATATAGTTTAGATGAAATGCATAACAACCACAATGATATTCGATAAAAGCAGAATAGTCTTATAAAATTATTTGATTGAACTATATGTATTGTAATTTTATATTTTATAGTTTTTCTAGTCTGAAGTATATTTTATTAATTGTTATTATTATACATTGTATTTTGATATCAAAAATAAATTATATATAATTAATAAAAATGTGAAACAGTAGCTCTGCATTCAGCAGAGAAAGCAGTTTTGCAACTGTAAAATTCTTCAATATATTTGGTTCTTGCTTTTGATTCTTTATGGATTTATAAATGAGTGAACCAAATATTGAAGGATTTTACAATAATTGCAATGCTGCTTTCTCTGCTGAACGTCGTCAATATATCGTAAAAAGAAGACCGTCGATCGGAATCGGCGGGGGTGGTGGAGGGCTTCTACAAGATTGATCCGTTTTTATCGAATAAAATTTGAATTTAAATTAATTTAAATTAAAAATATTATTTCATTGTAAAGGAAATTGTGAAATCTTAGATAGGATACATAATAGGATGCACTACAATGATATTCAGTAAATGCGAGTAGTTTTATAAAGGCTTAACTATTATATATTTGTAATTTTATTTTTTAAATTATAATTATAATATTTTTAAATTATAATTTATATTATGTGGAATGCATTGTATTTTGACATAAAAGAAAGTGTATTATGATATAAAAGAAATTGTATAAATGAAAAATGTTAAATTAAAAAATGAAAAAAATATGTATCCAAAGTAGGAATAGAAAGAAATGCGTTACTTGCATTACTGTTATTTTTTATAATAATGATTTAGTAATAACGTTGCAATTTTTTAAAAAGATAACTAGCGTCAGGATTGAGAAAGCCATTTTTGAAAAGTAATTCGTTATTTATTGTTAAAATTCGTTATTTATTATTAAAAAAATAATTCATTACATTAGTCGTTATACGTAGCGAGTAACGAGTAACGTATTAGTAATGCGTTACTTTTTACCTTTTTACTAATAAAATAACGAGTTATATACCTTTTTAATAAATAACTCATAATGATAACAAATTACTTTTCAAAAGTGATTTTCCAAACTTCAGTCTAGTTACCGTTATACAAAATTTTAACGTTATTATCAAATCGTTATTATCAAAACGTTACTATAAACAAGTAATTGTAACGACATTTACAAGCAATGTATTATTTCTATCCTTATAATCCAAAGAGGACCGCCGATTAGAATCGGCGGGGGTGGTGGAGGGCCTCTTATTACAAGCAATCTTATTTTTGTCAGATTATCTGAAAAATGTATAAGTAATTTATTGTAATATATCTTATTGCATAATATATTGTATTAAAAGTAAAAAAAAAGAAACAAAAGAATTTAAAAAAATGCACAGTTTAAGCGATTTCAAGTCAGCAAAGCAGTTAGGTCTGCTTGCCAAACAATTAAATGATTGGTTGATCTACAGAAGAACTAATCATGCTCATTCGGTCAACAAGAATGCCTAGCCACTTTGCCGTTTTGAACTTGCCCATTTATTTCATATAGAGAAAAACCTGAGAGAGGACGGCCCAAAAACCTGTAATAAAACCTGTAAAAAAAAACCTGTAATCGCAAAATGTTACCGCGCACAATTCTTCTTCAAAGAAGTGGATATCAAACAACAAAATTTTTTTCTGATATTTCTGATGCAAAATAAATCGCTGAAATCGTTGAAATTTCTATTAATTTGACATATTTATTTAAGCAATTTCAATAATTAAACGGACTATAAATTATAACGGTCCTTTTTGCGAGTATTTATATATTTGTTTTTTTATGTTTATATTATTCTACATTTTTATTTCTAATGTTTTATCTTATTTCGCTAATCATTTTGTATTAAAATACAAATTTTAATACTATCTTTGATAGTATTCAAAAGGTTGCTTTGTTTTTATTAAATATATTTGCAAGCAAGTTGAATAAAGTTGGAATTATTATAATTATATAAAGCAAATTATATTTAATTTAAAGTTGCAAAGAAAATTTAAATAAATAAAAACAAATCAACCTAAAGAGGCCCTCCACCACCCCCGCCGATTTTATCGGCGGTCCTCTTTTCTTTTTTTAGTAAATATATTCACCCGTAAAAAAAAAAAGAAAACGAGTCGTTAATAAATTTAGTAGTCGGTTTTTGCAGGTGAATATATTTTTAATGTTTTTTTTATTTTTGTCTTACTTTATTATATTTCGCTAATTATATTGCAATATAAATAGCGAAATATAATACAATAATTAACAATCATATTACACAATTTGTTTAATATTATCCTTTATTGTAACTTTATACAATTCAATATTACAATAATAATTATTATTTATAATACAATATACAATTATTAAACTCTGTATTCAAAATATAATATAAATTTGATATAATAGAAGGCATAATTAACAAATTTTAATAATGCAGGATTATACGAAAACGTCGAAGATAACACAAATTTTTCTAAACAATGTTTAATGAAATATTAATAAACGCGGAAGAAATACTAACAAATCAATCGTATTTACTATTAATTACTAACTTGCGAATATAAAACTTATTAATATTGTGATAAAAAGTCATTTATCAATATATTTATGACAGCACTTTCAAGATAACTTATTCCAATAATGTAAACGAATCAAGGTTTCTCCGTCTTGTGATATGCTATAATTAGTATCCGATATAAAGAACAGCAATTTTCATAGTGGAGAATGAATTTTCTACGTCAAATTCATAATGTCCATTTGTAAAAAAAAATTAAGCATTCCGTCAAACACCAGCAGTCTTGTTAAAAGAGGTTGTAAATCCCGAATCTTCCAGACCACTTACGATAGTAATGAAATAGTAATTTTCGTAGCATGTCAATTGCAATTACCATTTTCATCACTTTTTTAATATAATATTAAAATTCGTAAGAAAATATATTCAATCATCTATCTACCCACTAAAAATCATCACTTATTAAAAATGAATAGAACAGAATAATTTCCTTACGAAATAGTGATTACGAAAGAATATATTTAATAATAATAAAATACATGCATTATTGTAATTTTTTATATGTATGGGTACAAAAGTTTCTCGGGTACCAACTGTTCGAGATAAGCCGAACCCGATAATAACAGGATTTTAAAGAATATTCATACTGAAATATTTATTATATAAAATTTAACAATTCCTTTTTTCTATATGCTTCAAAAATTTTAATTATCAATATCCCGCTAATATGAGGGTACCCATTCGACTTATCTCGAATTTTTTCTACCCACACATTTTTAATTAAATTCATATAATCATGATACATTATTAAAAGAATATGAAATACTTTGGTAAAAATTATCTAAATCGACAAATATTAAAATTTGTCAAATATAATGTCATAATATCTGCATGTATTTTATCATAAAAAATATACATATAAATTAATAATAAATAATTTTCTGGAATGGCGGGATGTCCAATATCTAAAAATGATTTTAAAAATAACAGTTAGAAAATTAAATATACACATTCGTAATCATATTTTTGTTAGAGCAATCATCAAAAAATAAGCAAATTGTTTGTATAAAAATTAAATTTATTTATTTATTAGGTGTTGGAATTAATTCGTAACGTTTTTAATGAAAGAATGTTATTTATTTCACATGAGCATTAAAAAATACATTAATGAAAATACTTCCCATCACTTGTAAAACGCTACGAATTAATTCCAACACCTAATAATAATTTGGATTTAAACAAATAATCATTATATATTTATATTAATTATATATAATACTAAATTTTATTTGTTATTAAGACAGTATTGTTACTAAAATTATTATTAGTGGGAGAACATTTAATAAAACAAAGAAAGCGATGAAAATTGTATGCTAAAATATACTACTGAATTATAATTTCGCAACTTGACTTTAAAATATATAGTAATTATCATTGAGACTCATTGACAAAATTATTACTTCCAGTAACTGCAGACGAGAAAATTCGGGATTAATTCTAATTCTGTATAAGAATCTTCGAAGAGATATCAAACTAGACTTCGCGAATGGACTTCATAAAAAGCGAAGAATAACTCTCCATGATGAAAATAATTTCGACTTTCTATCGGTACAAAGCACGCAATCTGGCATATTTTGACGCGAAAGACAGCTTTTGCATATAATAAATTGATCACTAAAATATATTTGTAATTCTATAATGTTAAAAATGTAAATATCAAAAAACAAGCAAAAAGTTAATATTTAACTTGGTTCAGTTAAAGCTTCAATCTTCATGATTTATTTAATAATATACTAATAAATCTGAAGAAAAATTGATGATTATTTTAACATAAAAATTTTAGAAGTTACTTAAAATTATTAATAACTTTTTAATTCAAAATAAAATCCAATTGAAAAAAATTTTGTTAATTAAATATTTATTAAACTTATTAAATTAATAAACAATTTTTGTTATTATGTTTCGTCGATTTCGTATAATTTACATTTAAATTATGTAATAATTTGATTTACTATGACAAAACAAATGCTATCTGCATTAAACAGATATTCAATACGGATATATATATTCCAGTAAATGAATAACTTATTAGTAATCGTTGGCAAAAAGTATTACAAAAGTAAGTATATATGATAGCATTTATCTAGACATAGTTTACATAAATTTTACAATACATACCTAATACTATTATAAGTACATACATTTATTTACAATACAATTAATTACAATATATAATATACAATATAACGCGTTACATAATTTCGACGCGTACAGAATTTTACAAAAAAGTTTAATTTCAGGGTAGCTGAAAAATCAATAAAATTTGAAATTAATTAATTTTATTTTTATATTTGATAATTGGAACGGGATGCTCTGATAGGAGAAATTGGGATCAAAAGTAACACGGTAAGTTGTAACACTTATATAAAAACGTTATAAACAAAATACAAAAGCGTAAGGAAGAGATAGAAGTTTATAATATATTTATTAAACTTCTGTCTCTTCCTTACACTTGTATATTTTGTTTATAACGTTTTTTTTTATATAAGTGTTATAACTTATACTTGTTACTTTTGACTTCAATCTTCCCTAATTAATAAAACTCAAAATTAATTAAAAATTTTATTCAATTTTTAATTCCTCCTTTCCAATTATCAAGTATGTACATATGATGTGTTTATTTCTGCCTGTCTATACTTATCGTCCTACCTACACCGTCCCTACCTATTCATACTTATTGTCCTACCTACCCGTATTTTTATTTATTTGCCTATTCGGATATACTTATCTCCACCCGTGTTTATCTACATTACTTCATAAATGAGCAATAACCGCGAATATAATATGTTAATGATTGCATTTATCAGAGAAAAAAAGCTTTTCAATTGTTGTAAAATTCTTTAATACGATTGATTCTTGCTTTGGTTTCTTATGGATTTTAAATGTCTAAACCAATCATGTTGAAGAATTTTACAACAGTTGCAAAGTTACTTTTTTCGCTGAATATAATCAATGTCTAACCATTCTATCGCTGATAAATTCAGCGGGATGAATCGCGATTATATTAATCGCGATCATACACTGATAAAAAAAATTTGCTACTGCAGCAAATTAGATGGTAAAATATGACATAGCATTTTTAATTGGCTATAGCAGCCAATTTTTGGTTCGCAATGTCAGTATAGGATTTCGATAGGTTAATACTAAAATTGACTGCTGTTATCAATTAAAAATGCTATATCATATTTTCCATCTAATTTGTTGTAACAGCAAATCCTTATTTTCAGTATACTAATAATAAATAAGTAATAAAGAGTAATAATTAAAATAGGCTTTCTTTAAAATACAAAAAAAATTAACAAATATAAAGGACTAATGAGAATCAGCGCAGATAATCAAGCGCAAGTTTTGTAGATTTTTTAAATCTACATAACTTGCGCTTGATTATCTGCGCTGACTCTCATTAACCCTATTGTTTGTTGTTTTTTTGTGTTTTAAATAAGCAATAATTCAAAAATAATAAGAACTCGCAATTTGCAAGTAAGTTACCCTCCCGAATATCCAGTTTACCTTTTAAAAATTTAGATTGGTGTTATATACCAACCTACCTTGTATACAGATCTCTTCTTTCTTCTGGCCAGATTGATCTCACCTTTTGTTGTTCCTGGCCAATATTCTGGTATCATATTCCAGAATAACAAGGAGAAATACTCCTTTTTGCTGCCGGCTAACATCGCCGGCAATAAGCGTAATGATTTTACGCTTTCGATGCGCGAAACACGAACGCGTCGCGAAGGGGCAATCATATTAATGAAATGAACTAAATATTAATATGGATAATTATCAATAATAATAATAATAATAATAATTCCTTTAATATACGAATAAATGTCGCGATTATTTTTTATTCGCATTTATTAAAAAATTAAAAATATAATTACTCGATTAAAAATAAATTTAAATTAAAAAATCTATACAATGCTTTGATTTCAAGAGTCTCGAATATTGTGAAATTAAATTAAATTTCTTTATATATAAACTTTATAATGTAATCAATAAAACTTTAATTTAAAAATATATGAAAAATATACAAAAAATTACTAAATCGAATCCGACAAAATTCAAGGTTCATGTACGTATTTTTAACGATTCGAACGATTCGTTGCTGAATCTCATCTCGAAGCATGCGGAGATGAAAAATTCAGATGAACGATGTAAGATCCGAAAGGGATAATTTTCCTTCACGTCAATAAATATTTGTATTTTGTATATTATTAGAATAATTTTTTGTATGATTTAGTATATCAAAATAATAAAATATTTTAAATATGCAAAACTGAACGCGATTTTAAAATAATTATGGAATAAAATTCTTCTATTTCTTGATATAAAATGTATTTTATATCATTTATTTATTTTGGATCTTACATCATGTACTATTTTACTATTTAACTGGTATAAAATCCAGTTACTACATATGGATAAGTTATAAAAGATCAGGCTAAAGTCAGTGCATTGAAATAAATCATAACAATTCATAAAATGTCTCTTATATAAAAGCGAGATCAATATTATATGCGTTACATTAGAATTT
Source organism: Acromyrmex echinatior (assembly GCF_024713525.1). NCBI lineage: Eukaryota > Metazoa > Arthropoda > Insecta > Hymenoptera > Formicidae > Acromyrmex > Acromyrmex echinatior. Next base: position 6,307,749 of record NC_141866.1, on the reverse strand, counting down.
TCGTTGTTATTTCATTAGTAACATGTATACAAATAAGTATAAAACAATAGAAGGAATTTTTAAAAAAATAGTACACATTATACATATAGATACTGCTTTTCTGCATCAACTTGTAAAAAACTTAATCCTGAATGAATATTTGGGAATAGGATAGATAGGAAAATTAATAAAATAATATTTGTTTGTTACACTATAACAAACGCTTTTCTATGTTATAATATTTATAGATAATAATTTCATTCATTCTAACTATTATTTTATATAAACTTTATATTTTTTTATTTTATATATTTATATATTTATTATATATTTATATATATTTTATATATTTTTATTTCATATATTTTAAAAACGAATATTTTATTCTTTTTTATTTTTATTTCCAAGTATGTCAAGATGTATATTCCCAGGAAAAAGTATTTTATATATATATAATTATATAAAATTATACGATATAAAAATATGTATAATTTTATATAATTGTATATATATGGACATTAGCCTCATTTGAACTTTTATTACTTTTCATTTTATTGTATATAAAGGAACATATATATATAATTGTATATATTTATATAATATATAATTATTGTATATAATTATATATAAAATATTTTTTCCCGAGCAATTTAATATTGTATAAAACATGACCATCGAAACAACCTATTTTTGAGCTTGAATTACTTAGTATCAAACCGAGCTTGAGTTACTTCGTATCAAATTTACATTAACATACAAATTTACAATTAATAAATAAAATTTGAGCTAAATTAAATAATCTTCCTGAGTTAAATAGTTTTTCTTTATTCTTATAATTAAATTAACGAGATGTTATGTAAAAGCAGTGGCGACATATAGGAATAATTACACTGAAAGAAAAGATTGGTTGCTGCAGCAAATTAAATGGTAAAATATAGCATAACATTCTTAATCGGCTACAGCAGCCAATTTTTGGTTGCATTAACCAATCGAAATCCTATACTGACATTGCGGATAGACACAACCAAAAATTAGTTGCAGCAACCAAAAATTGGCTAGCCAATTAAAAATGTTGTGCCATATTTTATCATCTAATTTGCTGCAGTAGCCATTCTTTTCTTTCAGTGTAGAAATAACTCAAACTGGGTGTGTGTAACGTGACATTATAAAAACAGTGCATGCACAATATATTCAATAATAAAATGGTATCCAGGATTAAGTTTATCCTAATCTGTTTTAACTTATCCATTTAAGACAACGGATATATGGTATGCTATACATATATTTATCCGTATATTTTCATTAAATTAATGCATATATGCATTTATAGATATAAAATACATTAAAATTACCACACATCCGTTATCTCAATAAAAATATTGATTCATCACTCACCGACCCGACGCGCAACAGCGGAGTTAAGTCTGCAACGTCGCTACGATGATTCTGTAACATAAAAATATAAAATATAAATTATAACAAACTATAAAGAACACAACATTTAAACAATATTTAAAAAAAAACGCAAAGTTCTCTTAAAATAATCATATAATTTTCAAAATATATAATTTTTATAAGCATCGAATTTTTTAATTCATCATTGAATATTAGATATTTATAAAATAATTATATGTTTTTTAAAACAGATCTTAAAAATTCGTATATATGAAATTTCAAAATAATTTCAAAATAATTCTTTTTCTAATTATCATTTTTAAATCATTGTAAAATAAAACGACTCCAGAATAAATAGAAGAAAGATATTGATTTTACGTAAGTAAAAAATGATATTTACCGCAAGGTTGCTCCACCGGTGCCCGATGCCTCTCCTAGACCTTTTCCTCCTCTCAGAATCGGGTTGACATCCTCTCGCACAGGACACTCGCGTAAAACACTCGCGAATAGTACACTATAAACGCGCGCGGACTATTCATTTATAAAGTCTTTCGCGCGACACTGCGACACTCCACGTTTACAAAACCCATGACAGGATTGCTATTTCGATCAGTGGAATTAACACCACAAGTCGACGAGTACTTGCAAAACACACGGTAAACGCCAAACAAGGGTTAAGCCCCACACGAAAGAAGACGAAATCGATCGTATCGAGTCCGTCACCTCTGGTTTACGCCTACATCACATTTAACATTGACTCAATCATACGCCCTAACTGCTAGTTCTAGTGGGACACAAGTGGTGCTGTACCACGAGCGATGCCAAGAGACTGGTAGACGTGACAAGCTCCTCTAATAAGAGTAAAGTTGGTACCATCGCCGATTGTCTAACAATCTAGACAATTCAAGAAATGAGTTCCAACCCCTCGTCACGAGCTAGCCTTTTACAAGACTACTAGAGCTAGGCTCTGACTAAGTCATATTAAACGCGAGAATCATTTAGATGCTGATAGATAAACGCAGAGAAATGAGCGCCCTGACCAGAGTTATACAACTCCTTTTTGAGCGACCCACCAGGGCAGAATTCTGTAACTCGTTATGCAATCGTTATGTGTTCATAACAACTGCATAATCCGGAATACAGAATACAGGCCCAGAGATGAATCCGAGCCAATCGATTGTTTCTTACCGCTAAGGGCCGAACCATTTGTCGGCAGACAGAGCGTGTTCCTCAATCAGCCGACAGCAACACGTAGTTGCTTACCGCGCGAACACAGCACCATGACGAAGTGCGTGACATTACGCGGCCGGCATCACCTCGTGCCCGGGCACTTGGCGTGAGAGCATTGCAGTGACCGTGACCACTTAAGCAACGTCCCAATGAGAGTTCCGCTTTCCTGTCGAAACATCGAAGATGTAATTTCATCGTCGAACTAGAATGCCATTCGAATGGGTTTTTGTTAAAAGTCCATTAGTCCGATAACTTTGACGGCACTCCCGAAGCAAACGCGCGACGCGACGAACCGGCTGCGGTTCGTTCACTTTCAATTAAATCGGCGGACGAGGGTACGTTAGCTTCCCTGTCGGATTTTTACACGAAGAAAACGATTTTTCTCAATATCTAAAAATTTATCTAGATATATCATTCAGATAAATCCAAAAATTTTTAGATACTTGAGAAAAATCGTTCTTTTCGTGTATATTCTCCGGGTACTGAGCCCTCTCACCACGTCAAGGTGTACCCGTGAGAGGGATAATATCATCTGAAAAATGTAATATACAGTTATTATCTATATTTTTCTACGCAATTATCGGTTGAATTTTAGAAATGAATATCAAACACACGTCAATTTGTTTTCACCATTTCGAAATAAATTCAGAGTTTACTAAAAGGGCTGAATCTCTTATTACGATGTCTCTAAGATATAATTAGAGTCAATGGAATGGGCTAGAGATTAATAAAAAAAGGAATATTTCTTTTACTATCGTCAAACAATTTTAAGTTACATTCAATTTTTTATCATATCACGAAAAATGTAATTCATAAAACGCAAAATTGATTAAATTGTTAATTACGCAAATTATATTAATTGTTAAAGTAGGAATAAATCGCATAAATCGCGTTATTTGCACGAGGATGTTAACGTAGCTTTTTTATGATCGTGTGATATCGTTCGAAGAATAATCGAGAGTTATACTCAAGCGAGACAAAAATGTTACATTTAACAAAATAATTGTCGTCCGTATTTATTGCGACGTAGTAATAAATTTTATTTTTCCATCTCGATTCTTTTATGAATGTTAATTAAAATACGTGCTAGTAATCTGAGTATATTAATAAAGTATAATGTTTCATATTATCTAGCATTTGTCGCGATTCCATTTGAAAAAGAAATGTAAAGAGCGGTATGCGACCTGCCTGTACGAGCTTCGGTAATGGAATGTTTGCGTATGATAACTTCGCATATACGTGACGCGTCATTCGCCCGCCCTTCCTCACCCCCAAAATAATTCCCAAGGTTGCGTGCCGATCACCTAACTGTCGAAATATTAACGCGTATTACAAAATCAGTAAAATAATTTATTCGTTACATTTTTAAGATTCTTCGATAAATAAGCTTTATTGCACACGATCTTTGCTTTATTTTTTGGATTCGCACACAACTTATCTATATCTTAGATATTTAAAATTGTGTTACAATAAGCGATTAGTTTATAATAACTTATTTTTACACGAAATCCACGCAATGTACGCAATATTTTTAACAAAAGATTCGACGCATTTTAGCTGTTCATTACTTTTAAATCGTAATCCGGTAATTTAATAAATCTAAATGTTTGCATCGTATGCTTTCGATCTGAAAATAGAGAGTGATATATAAAGCCATCGACGTGCTATCACTCGTGATCATTAAATAAAAGTAAAAGTATCGGTTTAAACGTGATAATTCGTCGTAATTTCTAAATTATCTAAATTATATTTCGACGCCTATTTCGAGCGTGTGATAGTATAATTATATACAAATGGCAATCGCGCGTTCACGGATCGCAAATTATGAGCATCGATCAATTCGCGTTCGTAGATAATTTTCGTGGATTAATGCGACACGCGGAGCGTTTCGTACGACGTGTATCTCGTTCCGAGGTCACCGAGCGAATGCTGAAGTGATGACGTATGTCAACCACGCCGAGCGGCATGCTCCCCCCACTCCTCGTCATTTAGCTATCTTACTATTGTGTATGAAAAATATTCACGGTTTATTCATTTATTCATATTTTACATGATTTTTACAAACGGGTATCGTCGTATATTTTGCGCTTTGCTTTGTGGCATATCTGGCACTAGTTTAATCTTATATTACTTGCGATTCTTTTTATAAATGTAATTGATAATTATTCGTGTGAGGTATTTTTGATATTCTAACGATACATTATGTCTCAATTTTCATTATACTTTTAAATGATTTATACTTAAACAAAGATTGATAATATTCTATACATCCTTTATATAAAAATATGTGCAATTTTTCATTAATATTGTGAAACAATTTGCGCTGAATACAGCTTTGGTTGAAATCTCTTATTAAATATCTTGTTAATCATTATTTAATTTTTCAGCTAAAAAATTAATTTATGACACTACTTGCTGTAAATAATTCTGTGTTTAAAAAATTCTTTAAATTAATGTCGATCCTGACTAGATAAACTAACTGTTACAACTTATTTAAAATATAAAATATAAAATAAGTTTCAGAAACTTATTTAAAATAAAAAGTATAGATTCGGGAAACTTTAAAACACTAAATAAAAAATAAATCAGAAGTGTAATTATTTAAAATAATAAATACTAAATAACTTTTATATTTTTTATTTAAAATATACACTGAGAGAAAAATGTTTGGTATTTGTAACTACAATTACATATTACTATAATTATGATTATTAACTATAATTACATATTACTATAATAATAATAATAACATTAACTATATATATAGTTCTAGCAACAAATATATATAATTAGCCTAAAATGACTATAATTATAACCATAAAATAATTGAAATTACCATAAAAATTATAGTCACTTGAATCATTTTAATGATAATTTCGACTATTTTATGATTATAATAACTATAATTATAGTCATTTTAGATTGCTAATTATATACATTTGTTGCTAGAATTATATACATAGTTACTGTTATTATTATTATAGCAGTATTAATCATGATTATAGTAATATGTAATTATAGTTACAAAATATTTTTCTCTCAGTGTATATTTTAAATAACTTTATTTAATTCCTTAATATACACTCTTTAGTTTTGGATATCCTATTACTATATACACATTGAATCATTCGTGTTTTAGATTAATTTTCATCATTTTTATAAGTATATAAATATTATATTAAACAATTTTTACGTATACTTTAATATCTTTAGAAAGTATTTGTAAAATTGTTTATTTATAACAAATTGTATATGCTCCGTACGGAAATAAATCAGGTGCTTTTGATGGAAGTAAATCGCGTTGAAATCGCTGAAATAAATCTATCAAATTAATAGAGATTTCAACGATTTCAGCGATTTATCATCAGAGACTGTGTTCCACTTAACGCTCGCAACGCTCGCGAGCATTGTTTGTCTTTGTTTAATATTCGATAAATAACAAGAATGAAATCATTCCACGAGAGATGTGAGCGTTAAGTGGAACACTGCCAGAAGCACCGAAAAAAAAAGGATGTTGTGTAGTTTGCATCCACTTCTTCAGAGGGCAGTAATATGCGGTTACAGGAAAATGGCTCTTATGTCCTTTCGGATTTCTCTCTGATGTAGGTTTGTTTCGCACCGCCATCTTGAAATGCAATCAAATGCAATGTCATCGGCAGGTCTCGTAAGCGCTCGTATCGAGTACGTTCGTAGAGACCTTATTAGCATTATGTGTATCATGTGGTATCATTCTACCTTCATCGTTTATTAGATTGAAGACAAGGATAGAATGACACAATAGAGCTAATAACGTTTTCTTGAGGCTTTGAACGCACCCATCATATAAGTGATAAGTAGCATAAAGTAGGAGCAACTAGGAGTGCGTCGGCTGTTCAAGAGTCTTGTTCGTCTCGTACAGAAATTTTCGTTTTATATCGGCAAACATGTCAAGCGGTGCGCTTTTCGGTAATAATGCTTCTCGCGGTGCCTCGAAAAATCTTGTCGAATTTAAAGCTGGCAAAATGACCGTGAAAGGAAAGATGGTTTATCCGGATACGAGGAAGGGCCAGCTCTACGTCTATCAGTCTGACGATTCATTGATGCATTTCTGCTGGAAGGACCGAACGACCGGAGTAGTTGAAGACGTACGATGATTATTCTTGCTCTTAATGAATCTCTAAAAAAATCATGTAAATGAAAAAGTGATTTTCGTTCAATCCTGTGCGCCGAGAAACTACACTTCTTAATTATTTTATTACATACTTGATTTGCCGTTTGTATTAATATACATCATATATGCTCCATAATCTAAAGTATTATATATTTTTCAGGACTTAATTATTTTCCCTGATGATTGTGAATTTAAACATGTTCCTCAGTGTAAGACTGGCAGAGTGTATCTTTTAAGGTTTAAGTCATCGAATAAAAAATTCTTCTTTTGGCTACAGGTATATAAAATAAATTTTGTAACGTACAATTAGGCCACTATTTCATTTGTGTGTTTTTTGTCGTACGACAAATTTTTCATGTTTATTGATTAGCTACAAGATACAGAGATTCGAGGACCTCTCTGTCCTGTACACATTTGTCGTGCAATGAAAACATACAAATGAAATAGCAAACTCCTACAAAATTATTACAGTTATTAAAATAAATTGATTTATATCTGTATTATATATTTATTTAGCAAGCATTTGGTATTTATCCTATATTATGTTATAATCAGCTGTCTGTGTATTAAACATAAAGTTATATAATAGTAAACCATATGCTTTCATTAGAGACATTAGTAAGAGGAAAACAGTTACTTTCCTTCTATTATGCAATATGTGATAGAGAAAATAGCAGATCACATATATCTCTATCTTTTATATGTTGCCTTTAGCCATATATGAATGTACAGTTTGTATATATTTATAATATATACTGTATTATATATATTTATTAAACATGATTTTAAAAAATGCATATTTTCCTTGTATAGGATCTTAAAACCGATAAAGATGAGGAGCACTGCAGAAAGATTAACGATGTACTAAATAATCCACCGACTCCGGGATCCCAGAGAAGTGGTGGTACCAATGCTGAAGGAGATCTTCAGAATCTATTGAACAACATGTCGCAGCAACAGCTTATACAGTTGTTTGGCGGCGTTGGTCAAATCGGTGGTCTGGGCAGTTTATTAGGTACAATGAATAGACCACATGGTGTTCAGAGTACAAGGGCTTCCACTACAACTTCATCTACTCCAGCCACTACGAACGTAACTAGACCGCCTCATTCATTGACTCCTGGACCTAATACGGATTCTAAATCTTCGAGTGAGTTTAAATTGTTTGTTCAAATGAAACAGCCTATCCTAATGATGTATTTATCTAGGTAATAATAAATCATCAACGAGAACAACAACTCCGTCCACGCCTGCTGCGACAGCAGCAGCTCCAAGCAATAGAATACAACTTAGCGATTTGCAGAATTTTCTATCGGAAATTCCGACGCCATCTCGAACGGAGCCAGCTGTGCAGGTAATATCATATTGCTTTTTCATATCTATTACTGAGTTAATCTGATCGTTGGATTGAATTGAAATTTCAATTGAAAAATGAATTTTCTAAAAAATGACTGGTGCAAATATAATGCAATGTACATACTATTTTTTTAAATTGTAATAATTGGATTAGAAGAATTTTGACTCTGCATGGAAAAACGATAACAGGTAATTGAAGATGTTAGTGTTTTGTGAGTAGAAGATGCCTCTGTCATAAGTGTTTAATGTGCTGATTACAAATATCCATTTATATAGAGTATCCTAAAATTTTCCTAATAGTTTTTTCTTTCCATCATAAATTTTTTGGTTTTTTCATGATCAATTCATATTTTCATTTAATGCAAATGTCAAAGCGTCTAAAATTTTTACATAATAAATAATTGCAACTTTTAATAAATTAAACTTAAAGAAAAAAAAATAAAATTATCCTTATTTTATTAATATTAGATTTTATATCTATTTGAATATAAATTTTTCTAGCTTAATTACTAAAATCTAAAATTACATAAAATTAGAAATGCAATGACATCTTTATTAAGAAAAAAACATTCTCTTTAAATTCGCTATGAAAAGGAATAATTAATATTTTTTATAATTCTGAGACACTATAAATGGCTTTCAAGAATATCAATAATAATGAAACATCATACATTGAATTGCATTATAAAGTGTTTCTCGAAAGTTAACTTTGCTATGAACATGTGCATGTCATTATTTTTATTTTTTAATACAAAGATTGCAGTATTAAATGTTTTATAAAAATCTGATCTTTTATTTAGCAAAGTCGTCAATCAAATATCAATTACAAAATTTGATTAATTTCTTAAAGAAATATGTATTATACATTGCGTTTGCGTTTGTATCTCATTCAAAAAAATTTTACGGCTGATGTTATTATTTTTAGGAATAATTTGATAAATTTTTGTATCAAAGATAAATTAATTAAATTAATAATAATATTTATTGGATAAACTCAATTTTTATGAGTTTATTTAATTTAGTTTACATACATACACACACATACACACAAATAACGTATTTTTTACAAATACGAAAAGATAAGATTAAATCTCTTCTCTCATCCTATAATAGTTGCAAGACTGCACATCTGTTTAGTACATTTTAAATCTTAAAAGAGATATTAAAATAAGTCTCTCTCTCTCTCTCTCTCTCTCTTCTCTCGGTTATAACATTGATTATGCATAAATATTACAAATTATTTATTTTATCAAATAAAGAGATAAAAAGATACCGAATATTTATCATAAAATCACAGTCATTGATATTTTAGATTAATATTTATGTAGAATTAATATACTAGAATAAAATCAGAGGAGCGAAAGAACAACAGTATTTTCACATAATTTACATAAAAATTTATATAAAAAATATATGTAATATTCTGAAAATACGGTATTTTCACATAGTTTACACATAAAAAATATATGTATAATAGTATTCTGAAAGCACAATAAACGACGAAACCAAGCAATCACAATAGAAGAAAATCTATGTGGAAGTTCTTAATAACGTGAACAAAGTGTAAAAAATTCAAAGATTGTTTATCATGGAACAGATTATCTGTCGTATAATACTAATTGTGTATTTTTTACAGCTACTATCATTATCAGGAATACATAAAGTGCCATTCTTGATAACAGAAGTTGCAGAATAGCTTTCAGACTCATTCAGTATTTTACAAGTGTTTAAAATGGTTCTCTCTCTGAGTGAGCGCGAATTTTTTAGCTTTGTTATTTGTATTATTTGTGAATAATTAGTAACTGGTGTATAATATATTGCGATGCTAGAAAATTAACATTGAAAATATTATATGTACACTTAAACTAACAAAGCCATTACAAAAAAAAGTTTGTGATGGAATAACAGACTTCGTAGTTAATTAATATATCTAGATTCAATTGGAATTTTAATGTGTTATAGCTATGTTTATGTGTTAGTTTATGTGCTTGTAGATGATAATATCATTAGAAGTCACGTGATCAATAAGTCCTAGCTAATATGTTTTACGATGCTGTGTTTGCCTTTCTCTTTGAAACTCAGTAAGGTTTTAATAATCTATAAGTGAACTGCTCTCAATGTTACACAGTCCAACACATTTTTTTGTAGTAATATTTCTTTGAAAAACTGTTAAACATATTATATATTTCCTACAATACTGTGAAATTATGTTACTAACACGTGTTTACTGTTAAGTTACTGGATACGAAGTATTTTGATCAAGCAAAGTGTTAAAAAAAAGAAAACAAGTAGTAATAATTTTTTTAAATTCATGTCACAATCTGGTTGCCAAACTAATTAGTTAATCCGTAATATATTGTAATAGAGCAAGATTAGAGAAAAGACAGAGGCATGGTTTTCTCACTGTTCAATACTATCCTTTGTCTGAACTTTTCCTGGCTGTCGGAGACTCTGGTTCTGCTGAGCAGTTGGGGAAGTTTCTCTGGGTATGTCTGTTGTTTTCGTCCAGCTACAGCGCAGCTTATTGTCCGGCAGAGGGGCGTAGCGACAGAGCTGACCAACGCTATCCCAACGGCGATCTCTACGACGGAGAGCTTGGAGAGTGCTATGAACGTGCACTTGCCACCTGGGGACAACCTGTCTACCACGCTATCATCTCCCCAGTTCTCCCAGGCGCTATCAATGTTCTGGTCTGCTTTGCAGTCGGGCCAGGCGGGCCCTGTCATCCGTCAATTCGGCTTGGGATCGGACGCCGTCAATGCCGCATCCAGTGGAAACATCGAAGAATTCGTCAGCGCTCTGGAGTCCGAAGCGAAGAACGGTCAAGGACAGCAAGCGCAACAGGGACAAGATGACAAGAATAAGAAGCAATCATCGGCCGCTAGTCCTGATAAGAAGGACGATGACGACGAAGGCATGGCTTTAGACTAAGGATGGAATTTGTATGCATCTCTCATTTCAGGCGTTGCCTTTTTTTATTTAGAAATCATGCGTTACATTATTATTATGTTACAATGAATACGCAATAAAAAATCTTACTGGATATATATTTTTCTTCAAGATAATTTAAACATATATGTATAATTTCAGTAACATTTTTGGATGTATATCTAAGCGTTTCTCTATGTCTTCGAAAATCCACGACGTTAATCTTGTATATTAATGAGAGATTAGCAAACACGTTGACTAAAATATAGAAACAAGAAATTTCATCACGTGTTATCAAAATTACACATATGAAAATTGATATATTGGGCCTTTTGTATACATTTATTGGATTTATTAAACTGCGAACGCTTCAATAAAATAATTTAATAAAATCGTATATATGTACAAAATTCGTGTATTGTATGAGTATCCAAATATGTCTCGAAGCTTTGTACTTAAAATCATTTAAATTGTTCAAATACCGAGTCATTATCGCATTTCTATCACGTTTCTATTTTTTAGATTATTACTACATTTCTTATATAAAAAATAAGATTATGAAATTTGTTGACTTGATTATGTCCCTTATATTTAAATATTTGGTCACTTTATTTTTCTTATTTTATTTACTTGAATCTTTTAGCGAGTAGAAAATATTTTTTTTTAAAAAGACTTTATTTTTTAAATTTCAAATTTTATTTATAACTTAAAAATAAGTAATTCTGTAAAAAAAAAATATTTTGTGAAAATATTTAATGAAACAGTCGTCAAATATAGAATTTAAATTGTAAGAAACGGAATGGCGGGAAAGAACGGTCCAATCATGCGCTTTTGTTTACGACGCACAAGCGTTTTATTGGACCTATACGATAATCGATATATAGTGTCAGCTGAGTTCTATCAACTCCATGGTTGACAAAAAAAAATAAGTTAGTGCTATATCGTCAAGTTACTATTAGTAAAATATAAATTACGACATAATTAGTGCGATTATTTGGATTGATTTTCTCAGGCAAAAAAGGCTAGGTCAAAAAAGCAGAGGTTGTTCAGGGTGACGCCGTAAATGTGTCGTCAGATATTTATACGTTTGATCGCGATGGTATACGATTGGCTATTTGATCATGACATCATGCAGGTGCGGCTATAGCGCGAGAAGCCAAACATTTCTATTTATGTAACAATTTTTATAGAAACAAAAATTATTAAAAAATAATAAATCGACGCAACAATCAATTCTAAAACATTTCTAAAATTGTAACGCCATCTCCAAAAGTCTTCAAATTAGATGATAATCTCGGTTATTAGCCTAATTAATGAGAGTAAAATACATTTATCTGTTCCAACTTCGGTATTTATTTTTTTTTATATTTGTTATTTTGTAAAATACATTCTTTTTATCTAACAATTTTATTTAATATTTAAAGAGTAAATCAGAATCTATTTGAATCTAATCGAGTATATGAATTTTTATTTTAGCTGACCAGAAGATATAAAGGCGTGATTTTTTTTTAGACTTCCACTCAATAGAGACAAGATGATTAATGATGAAATTCACCGAGTTAACCAAGGTACGCACGATATAATGGTAAGTGCCTAAGTGGTAGAAAATGCCGGTCATCACGCCGCCGCGACGCGACGCGTCCATACGATCGAAGCAGCGCAGCGGCGTCCCGGCCGGAGCGTTTGTTTGTAAACACGGCCGTATGACGAGGTGCCCGCTTACGGCGCTTACGGCGCTCACGCCGGCCCTGCGCGCTGCTGGCGCGCAGTCGCGCAAATCGAACGGAGTAGTGGGGGAACTCCCTCGCGAAACGCTGATCGCCGAATGCGCTACGGCGAAATTTCGCTGACAAAAGCCGCGGTGAATAACGCGTCGGGCCGGACGCGTGAAGGAGCCTAATTTCTTGTCTGCGTGTGAATCTGATCAGCTGCTGCGGTGAGCCGCGACGTGTCGTGGCCAGTGTCATCGTGAAATAAGCTGCGGGTATCGTAATTTCCCCCCAATGCCATTGTTGTGATAGCGGTACCGCGGCGGCGGTGGTGATGGGGAAAGAAGAGAGCGGGCGGGCAGGTAGTGGCTTAAAGGGAACGAGAGGGAGTGAGAGGGGTGACGTGGAGTAATAAAACAGTGTGCGTGAGCGCCGATACTCGCGCGCGCAGTCCACGTACGTGTGCACAATGGCAACCTTGACACTTGGTGATCGTTTTTGGCGGCTCCGCGCCGTGGAGATCGCGCGTCCAGCGGCATCGCGTCGCGAGTGAAAGCGACGACGGCAGGCACGCCTCGAGCAACAATAGCAGAAGGAGAAAGAAAAAGAGAGATTGAGAGAAATAGAGGAGACCGCAGGAGAAGAAGGCGAGTGGTGGTCGAAAGACGCGGGAGTGCTGCGTACGTGGACATCACATCTCGGCTCGAAATTCCTACGTTATCCTCGATGTAGAGTCCGCAAGTTTCCTTAGCGACACGCCACGGCCTCCCTTTGTTTTGGTCCCCGCGTCTCAGACCGTCGTCCTCGGACTTCGGAGCGTGGCCGCGAAATCGTCACGCCGCGTCGCGCGTCGCGCTGCGTCGTGTCGCGTCACATCACGCCGTGCCGCGCGTTGCGTCGCGCGCGGCATTCCGACACGGCGATCGCGAGACTCGCCGTTCACGAAAATAAAAAAAAAGGATTTAATTTGAAGGTTAGAAGTTAGGCGAGAGAGTGACAAGTGTCAACGTACGTCGTGCAAATAGTATGAATCACCGTCCTCGTACTTGATCAACTTGGTGTCGTCATCATCGTTGTGTTGTTGCAGCAATACATTCGTCTGTGTGTGAAGCGATAAAATTGTGATAACTTTGAAGTTAGTTAGTCTCCTCTATTAAATGAAACTTTAGACTCGCGCGTAATTTAACGAGTATACATATGTCGCGTACATATGTCGCTCGATCACGTCACGGCATGTTTCATTTCACGATGTCTAATTTTACGACAAATTACGATATAAATTGTATAAGTTAATTAGAAAGAAATATAAATACATACACATGTATACATAAATATATATTTTACGTATATATTTTATTATATATGTATATGTATGTATTTAAAGATGAATGATAAATTGTATTAAATTTAAATTTTATTTTTTATATCTTAGTTTTGCTTTAAGTCAGATTTTTTATCATTATTCATTATATTTTATTGTATTTTTTGCCTTAAAATATGACACTATTTCAACACCATACTAAAGTGGCTTTTTCTGTAATTACTTTCTTGATATTTATGCGTCAATTTTTGCTACATTTATATGATAGTCATTAGAAGATTTAAAGTCAATTATGCGCAAAAAAAATCTGGCTTCGATGTTAAACAAAAAAAAAAATCATCGCGGTGCGGAGTTTTGTGAATTTTATTGGATGTTTTATTAGTTCATGCGAGCGCGTTTTCCCAATTCGTCGCTCATTATCGTTCGGCGAAACGTCAGCACGAAGAAAGAAACGTCATTCGCGCGACCGGTCGGACGACCCAATTTCTTGTCTCATCGCTCGTGGTTCGACGAGAAAAAAAGATACGGAACTGCTTACGCGGCATGTGAATCGTAGCTAACACGCGTGGTACGCGATTCCGCGTGCGCGCGACGCACGCGGAAGCCGCGTCTCTTTCGTTTGCGTGTGGCGGCGCGTACGCGTCACGCATGACGCCAGGAATTGATCTCGAGGGAGGAGATGAAAGGCGATTTTGATACATCCATATTCTTTAGGAACGATAAGAAGATCGGAGGCGGATCTTTAAATGCCAACACGCTTGCATTTTTCAAAATCCGAAGAAATAACGCTGTAATTGTTTCTTAAATATTTACTCTGTAAAATTTTTAGAATGAAATCTCACTTTGAAAAGAGAAATCTCACTTTTAATTAAAAATTGAGCCACTCTTTCAAGATTGGCTCAGTTTTCATTCTTCGGAATGAGATTCTACTCCAAAAAGTAAATTGTTCCATCATTGACACACTTAGAATATTTAAGAAGTTTAATCGAATAGCGAGAGTTTGGTCATTACGCTAGATTAGTGCATACTAAAAGTTGCTATGAAATTAACATGAAATTAATAAAGTTAAATGTAAAATATAAATATTTGAAATATATACGGTAAGGCTACTAGTTGTGGATCGCTCTTATAAAAAAAAATTTATCCAGAACGATGTCGAACAATTAATAAAATATTTAATAATTATAATTGATTATAAAGATTACATTATAGATTTTTATTTCATTTCGGAATCGTTTTATATATTTTAATTTTAATTAAATGAAGTAATGACAATTTTGCACAATCAGACTCCATGTACTAATTGCGAATCAGTTCACCAAATGTTTTATACTTTTTGGATTTAATTTCAACCGAGCATGATATTGATTTTTTTCATGAAATCTAATACTATATATTTACTACCTTCTGTAAAAGCTAAAAAAGACAATCTTTATTACATGAATGAATTTTTAAAGATACATACCTTAGTAATCTTAGTTTATCTGTCACGTTTTATTAACGACATCAATAAAATGTGCAGCGCTGTTGCTAATAAATAAAAAACAACTGACACTTTAAAAAGATAAAATAAATGCTAAAGAATCTTGTAATATGCATTATTTGATAGAAAATACTTAATAATTATTTAGATATAATATGTAATCTGGAATTAATGCCTGTTCCGCATTTAATGTTTTTATTCTATTAGGTGTTGGAATTAATTCGTAGCGTTTTACAAGTGATGGGAAGTACTTTCATTAATGTATTTTTTAATGCTCATGTGAAATAAATAACATTCTTTCATTAAAAAACGCTACGAATTAATTCCAACACCTAATATTTTAATGATTAAATACTAATGTTGTCACGTTGATTAACAGAATGTACATGTAGATATTATTGTATTGTCAAAGTATTGACTACATGCAACTTCATTCAAATACGATATTTTACATAAAAAATAGTCTTTAATATGTATTAATCCATTATAGTGAATGACCAAGTTCATCAAAAATAATCTTGTGAAGATCCTGCAACAATCAAATATGAATTAAAAAATTATTTTTACTATCTATCATCTACCTTCAGATTACCAATTTGTCACTCTGTCACCAGCCGCGATTTATGAGAAGCAATAACGACGACGACGATCTCATTTATTTTTTATCCACACAGAAAGATACATAGTGTGTGTAGATAATAATACTGATTTATTTTAAAAGTTTATATATCCGTAAATCTATAAGTTCAATTATCAAAATATATTTTGAATCTTAGAATAAGTTTAATAAGTTTAAATTTTAATGAAGATTATTAAGTTTAAAACAAATTTAATTTGTTTATTATAAAGTCACTTCTTCGATCAATTTTATAATATTTTTTAAGAGAAAATAAATTCTTGTTTCGAATACATAATGATGAATTTTTTAATAAAATTTATAACAAGTATATTTTAAGATTATTATGAAGAAAATATTCTGTGTTAAAGGTAACCATTATTTAAAAGGAAAAAAAAATAAGTTGCATAATCACATTTCTCAGCAATATAGAATAACATTTTTCTGTGTGTGCAGGCAGTGGATAAAGCTTTGCGATACGAGCAACGGCCGCGAAAGTATTGCTGCGTCGCGACGATTCGTCTCATTAAACTTCCGTATCCGTTTCAAGAGCAACATACGTTTAAACTATCATGTGGAATTTGTCTATTTGCGAGGAACTATTCGATCCGCTATATTTAAACTTGATTATATAGACACATGAGAATTTTGTAGTTTAACATTTTTTCTTATTTCGACGTTTGATGTTGATTCTCACATTTGAACTACATGTGTTGCATGGCATAGTATTGTATTATGTATGTGCAACACGTACACATTAAGTGTATATCGATTATACTATGTTTGGAGTAACATGATGCAATCTGTTACGAAACATCTTGTCTAATGTGTATACAATTTCCGCAATTTCCTTGACAGCTGGAACTCGTTTTCATTCTGTATAAAATGTATCACGATAAAAAGTTCCAGTTTACTGAAGAGAAATTGATCGCAAAATGAATATTCTGAACGAGAGAACCAAATTGTACATCGAATAATCCACGCAAGTCGGCAAGTAAATGGAGAAACGCTTCACTACTTGTTCAAACGCACGGATTATTGATGAACGGTGCTCTCGGCTTTTGTCTTCATTCATAATGTTATCGCCAGCAGCGTGATGGAAATAGCATCGAGAAATGTCATACTGTCTGTTGACAATCGGTGACTATTTCATGCTAAATATATTTTATTATATATATGTATAATATAATAATAAAATATATGTATGTATACATGGAGAGAATTTTTTTCTTAGAGTTCTTAAAATTTACCCTGAAAATATGGCAGTTCTGGGACAACATTGTATTTCAAAGAATTTGATGTAAATTTCTCATTCATTAATAAAATATAAATAAGTTTGATTAATTTTATTGAATGCATGGTAAAAATCTTTAAAATATATTATATTATATAACCGTTATTATACCATCATATTTTCAGGGTAAATTTTAAGAGATAATTCTCTCCGTGTGTGTGTGTGTGTGTGTGTGTGTGTGTGTATAGGTGTTTCTTCGCGAATATTTTTTATCTGTAGAGTGTTACTTTTTTGCAAAAAGAAAGGATTGCATCTTGTCATAAAAAACGATTATCTTATCAATAATTATTATCTCTGCGATATTAAATATTATCATCGACATGTAACGACGTACATGTCTATGATAATATTTATGATCAAACAGAGTCGTCAAATGAAAGTTATGAAAGAAATATCACGAGCGTTATTATAATATTATATCTGAAATTAGATTCGGATTCTCTCATTCTCACTTGCGTTCCTAAGGATTAAAAATAAATCCTCTTTATTTCATAATCTTCTTTACATTCGTAACATAAGCTATAAATATTGAGTTTGTGTTCTTTTAAACAAATATTCAAATAATATTCTATGTATAAATATAGAATATTATAGAGCTTTGCATTATTTTTAAATAAATATTTAACCTTTCGTTTACAATCATTTTTATTCCTTCTGTCTGTAATATGAATTTTTTTTTCAGCCCAAGTTTTTTTACCGGTCTAAGCTTTCAAAACAAAATCAGAGTTTTCAACATCTCTGTAATATTATCAAATAGTTTTTTAATTAAAATGTTAAAATATTTATTCAATAAAAATTGAAATTTAAGCTCAATAAAAATCATTTAAGATTGGAATTTCGTTCATATCAAGAAAGCAGACAGATTCACATGCAGACAGAAGGTTAAATAATGTTTTATATAAATATACTTTTCACTATTTCAAACAAATATTAAATTTTCTCAATACAATTAAATTGAGATGTTTAAAGGGAGAAAAAAAAAAGAAAATGGGTTTAGAGTCGCCACTGCCTGCCCGCGCTTTTCCGGATCTCACGACTAATCTCACGAGTGCACGGCGTTTCGATGAATGCTCGGTGATGAGTCCTGACGTGCAAATGTTCTTGCAGAGAATCGTGGTCACGTGTGCGGACATTGACATCGGAGCGGCAGCGAGGGATGCAATTTCCCGTGTTCGCGAGTGATAGCCGCGGCAGCACGGCTGCCGCGACCACGTAGTCTCGCGTGCACGCACGCAGGACAGAACAGTATATCGTCAGTGCATCGTCATCATCGTCCTCGTCGTCCTCGTCGTCGTCGCTCCGTTGCGTGCGACCATCGAGAATGCCGGTGTGAAGTGAAGAACCAAACGCTCTGCGAAAAACGCTCTGCGATCTTTACATGTCGTAAATTTTACTTATCATCCCGAGGATACACGCAGAAACAAGGTGAGCACGTAGAATCCTTAAACAAAAAAGCATTTCTCGTCGCGGGATTCGAAATCTCGACAGAATTTCGCCGAGTTCGATAAGTTTCCGAGACTATGGGACGCGCGAGAATGATCTCTGCGATTGTTTTCATTTGTCGAAGCGCAAGATTCCTTGATCGCGTACACGAAATTGACAGAAATTGAACTCGCCGAGAGTGTCACGGTTTCAATCTTACGTCTTTTTTCTTCTTTTTATCGTCCCTCACCATTAACCCTTTCAAGACACTGATGATGATTTATTTCGAAAGACCTTTGATATTTCTGGAAAATTCAATAGCAATTCTATTCACTTGTTTTGTATAAATTCGAAGATTCGGTTTGTAATGTCTTGCTAAATTTATTCAAATAATATTACTCAAAATTAAAAACTGTAGAAAAAAATTGTAAGTTGAAAAGTTAAAGAATTTGTTCTTTTTACTAAGGATTTTGTTTCATTTATGTAGCTAAAAGATTGCCTTGAAAGAGTTACAGTCACTTTGTGTATTTACAGCACAGATTGTCTTGTTTGCGCAGCTTTAATCTCCACGCTTTGATGCTTTATTAATTTATGTTTCAATATATTGCTTGATTTGCTTTGTATCTATCATTTCTTTCAGACACTATGCGGGTTGCTTGAGGTAGCTAGCTACTTGAAAATTATGCTATTCCCAATTCTGAATTCGGCATCCTTCACAAATTGCTAATTAAAGATAATTGACTTATTTAATGCTAATAGTTAAATAGACGTTGAGAATACAAACCAAGAATCGCCAGGAATGGACCAAATTTTACTGAGAATGATATAGAATCACTTCGGGATTATGGAATGTCGAGTTTGATGTATACATACTGTATGTATACATATTGATGTATTTTATTAAGTATACATACTGATGTATTTAGGATTATTAAAAGCTAAAATGAAAGTCAGTATGTTTTAAAATTTCCGTTCGTAATAAAATCATATTCCGATTTTAGTATCATAAGCGTAAAACATGTCGCGCCACGACACGTCCATCTTTCTAATTCCGGGCGATGTTAATTGCAAAATAAATTTGTTTAAGCAAAACCGCGCGAGCAAACAAATCTTTATATTATGGCGATTATTTTTCACATAACAAAGGTGCCAATTTCTTACTTTAAGTCCGGTTTAAAATTTAGAGATGAAAGAGAAAAAGAAAAAAATATCCATGCTATAGAAAGAATATAGTTCGCAAGGATGATAGCACAGCCAGGACAGACAAAGAATGAAAGGAACGAAATGCGCATGCATGCATGCATGGACGAGATGGAAGAAAACACGAAAGACAAGAGACAGAGGAAAAGAAAGAGAGGAAAAGAGAGGTGGGCAGAAGAAAGGAGAAGCAAAACTACTCGGCAAACTTGAGAAACGAGATTCGCACGGGTCTGCCGAATTTTTTGTAGTTTGTTTGAGTGATATTTGCATTATTTTTAACTACATTCTGCTATTAATTATGCGAGAATGTTTCAGAGCAATATAAAATTTATGTTTCTCCAACATGTTAGATATTAGTATTAATGAGAATAGAAATATTCGTGTAAGAATTAAAAATTCGTGATTGAGTAAAAATATTAAATTTCTGCAGAAATAATTGTACTGAGGGAAACTGATGTGAATAATAATATAAAAAAGAATAACTTTATTTAAATTGCCACTGTAAATAAGTAAAAAATGACCTAAAATTTACCATAGATTCACCATTCCAAAAATTATAGTTATTAAACATTTGAAGCTCTTTAAGTTTTGTTACGAGATAAGTTGTTAGACTAGTGTCTAATCTATAATTTAAACGACTAGACAATACATTTTTTAAATAACATTTTATTATCGGCACAAACGATTTAAGACATATATATATTTTTTACGAAATTGTATCTGTTACAATAGTAATTAGAATGTTTCTCATTCTTATGTTTATATTGAATTTATATTATACTTTTTATTAAAAGGTTTACATGTGATTGTGACGCGTTAAAAAAAATCAATGACATCAAGAAATGAAGAAATGTAAATTTGACAAGGAATACAAAATATCTTGCAAACTGAATTCGCTATACACGATCTTACTTAGCAGGTATTATAGTTATGTACTTCGAAAGAATAAATGCTACCAGAAAAGTACCTGTTACAAAACAAATGACGAAAACATACCAAGTTTCTTCATCAAACACATCGGTGAAGGCTGGAATTTGATTGTAGACCGAATCGAGAAGTCGTAAATGGTAATTTTTACTGTTTCTTATTATTTTGTTCGTCGTTACGCTAGTTTCTTTCCCGTACATTTTAAATTGGTAAAGTTTTCCTTTTTTACAATCGGTTTAATGCAAATATTTTGATTGCGCGAAATAAATTTCTAGATTAATATAAATGCCTTTCGGTGTTTAGCAAATAGAAAATCCTGCAAGAATATAAATTATAATTATTATTAATATCTATATAAATATTTTATATATATATATATATATATAGACTTTCTTTCTACAACATTTAAAACTGTATTAAATGTAATTCAAACTATACGCTGCAGAAAATTAATTACGATATCATAAAATAGGATGAAAATGATAGCCACGTATCAAAGACATATTATTTAGAGATATTTCGTTTGAACAACTTTTGAAAAAAACTTGTACATCGCGTGTAAACACAATTTGATACTTCATTTATTACCACAATAAGTCGCCGATGAAATTAGATTAAATGATTCACTCCTCTATGCCTGCTCCATAATTTTATTCTATGATGCGGCCGCTTTTTCTTCTTTCTCTTCTCTTCCTCAAGCTCTTTTTTAGCCTCAAGCTTAGCCGGATCGGGCGGAATTAGGCTAGTGATGTGCTTGTTGTAAAGTTGCAAAATGTTTAGGCTTGTTAAAAGGGCCGTTTTTAATATCACTTTTTCACCCGACTCTGAAAAAATGAACAAGACAGATGTGACCTACTTGTTTGTATCTGCGCGAAATTACAGGAGAAAAGATATAAAAGAAAAGACGTTTAGTTGAAATAATTGAAATGAATAAACGTGATTTTAAGCGCTCCGTCGATTTGTTATAACGGAATAAAGCTTCGAGGACGATTTCTTAAGGATTTATTGAATCAGAACTTAATCAACTTATGCATCTTCCTTTTCGTATTTCTTTTTTAATATTTTTCTGATACGAACATTCACTCACGTGAATGAATTGAACGATAGCGATATGCACTGAAACGTAAACGATGATGTGAACAATTCCATACTTTTGTTATTATACTTACGAAGATTGAACGTAACGGTTGGCTCGGAACGATCGCACACGACCTCTGTTTTCAATGAGCACTGCGGGTTTGTCGCACGAATTTTCGGAGCGCTAACGTAATACAGAAAATCTCTGCAAATAAAAAACATTATGCATGTTATTATCTCATATGTTGAAAGTCTAATCTGTACATTCTCTTTAAAGTCGTAGAAATTAAATTTTTCATCACTTAATCTACGTTTTGTTTTTTCGCCTTTTCTCTTCTTTTTTCTGCAGTCTTATCTTACAGTTTCATAGTAAACGTGATTTGTTGGTTACTACTTCCCCGTTATATTTCTTAATGTATTTATCATTCCTTTCACAGGCAAAATGGCACAAATGGAGCAGCAATTACCGCTTCCAATGCCAGATTTAAGTACCCTTCGTATAACTACAGCCGTCTCTATGCTCGGCAAAGCATATGGATGTGGCCAATGTAATGGTGAGTTACATTCGTTTTAAATAGGTAATTTAAAAGAGAAACATTATTATGAAACGGAAGGAAAGTCACTATTAACCGTATATTCATCTTTTAACATTTCTGATTGTGCACAAATAACAATAGATAGACCTTTTTTTTTCGCAAAAGTGTCTAAACCAATTAAAACCTCCTCAAAAATTGAATTTGATGTTTCGTACATATATTAGGTGTAATAAAAAGAAATCCTGATGGCTTTAGTAATCTGTATCTCGTCTACGCGTGATACAGATTACTAAAGCCATCTATTGGAAAAATAATGGATTTCTTTTTACTACATCTAATATTATATTTATATACGCGTATATTTATGGATTGTGCGTCGTCACGATTTGATTATCAACCGAAATCGAAGTAGATTGATCTATAAATAATTATAATCTACAAATAAAAAGAATAGACGCACACACGCGTGTATAAGATAGTTGAAGTAATACGGGAACATTGTACTTGCACATCGAAGTAACTCAAAAAAGCTTTATTTAGATGACCTGTAATTCGCGTAAAATTTAGAAAATAATTTTAAATTTTAAAATTTAGAAAATAATATATAATATATAAAATTATTTAATTATAACATTATTGATTTTATTTAATAATAAAGTTATTAATTCATTATAATTAAATTATTTAATATTATTTATGTAATTTAACATTAATGAAATTAAATTTGCGTGAAAAGCATTTTTGAAAAAAACTCAAAATATTTAAACTATTTAAAATATTACTAAATATTAAAATTTAAGATATTCAATTACAACAAATTATATATTGATTATTTTATTTAATAAAATTATTAATAATTTACTATAATTAAATTATTTAATATTATTTACGTATTAATATTAATGAAATTAATAATAATTAAGTTTATGTCCGTGCACATAAAAATAAGACACACATACACAAAACATTTAGAATACGTACGTGATTAAAACATACTAAATTGTGAATAGGATTTTATCTGATTCTATCTTCTCCCGAAATCCGACGGGAATTATAGATCGTTTAAAAAGTGGATTTATCTCGTGATCCAATATATGAAATGGGGGCGATAGGATGATTCACATCGTTGCGCGAACGTGTCGATATCAAACGCTATGACTATGCAAACGTCAAAGTCGGTATTGCGGAATCATGATGGGGTAGGACGGGAAGGAAGATTCTTGTTTTCTCCTATTCTTTATTACCTGTTAACGCTGATTATCCGAGCGACAATAGGGCACCTAGGAGGAGCTCGCGAATCTTTGGAACTGCTCTACCTCGACTAGCAACGCACACACGATCGAGACACGCTTCTATAAATAACAACGGGAGGGCTGCGCACATCGTCTGCTAACCTGGCGCCGAGGGATGCGCGTGCGTGCGTCGATGACGTTGTCGAGTGCCAACCTGACTCGCGGGTTGGTGGTTAATCGTTACTGAAGAGGATTGGATAAAGTGGAAGGTGCTCGTGTCATATGTCGAATCTGATGTCTAATAATTACGTTTACATTTCCTTCATAAAAATATATGTTTACGTTAAAATAAAATGTAATTTTAATGTAAATGTAATTAATAAGAATGTGTTACATTGATTGCATTCTATAAAGCGCATATTACGTATATTATTATAGTATACGGAGCATATAAACTTCATGCGACTTTGTTGAACTTTATGGAAATAATTTTGCTGAAATGTTCGCTAAATGCGGATATGAAAATAATTTTTTTTTACTATAAAAATAATTACGTAGAAAATTTAAGCATGATGAGCAATGCTACAAAAAAATTTTGACACTTTAGCATCCAGCTGTCCTATATAATTAATTTGATAGTTATGAATAAAATTATTTTCAGATTTGTAGAAAAACTTCTAGCTATACATTGTTAGACTTCGGCAAAACCATTCTTTTTATATTGATAAATGTGATGTTAGACTCACAAGATAGCGCTGATAGTAGTGTACGCGAAAATATATTACGTTTATACAGGGTCCGGCAAAATGATCTCCCACATTTTTAAATTATTAAAGATTAAAATGTGGGAGATCATTTTGCCGGACCCTGTATAAGGACCTTTCGTTCTATCTAATCCTCTTTAATCGTTATTGGGATATCGAAGGGTGATTTCGACCAATCTCCGTCATCTCCGATTAACTTATCAAGCGATACCGTGTTATCATGAAGAGAATTATTGATTTTTTTGTTTTGACACATGGGATAGCAATACTTAAATTAATCGGAATTCCGCCAAAATCAATAATAATAATAAGTTTATTTCTATTAATGTATAATTCTGATTTAGTTTTTATCCTTTTTTTTTCGAAGGATCAGAAAAAGGTGATAAGTAAATTAAATTGAGATTAAAATTAAATTATATTAATAGAAAATGTATGTTGCTTCTCGGAGAAGACACGATCTCGCTTGAAATGGTACATTTATTCTTTTTCTTCGCTATTTGAATAAAATATTACTTGGAAAGATTTGGAAAGACACCATCGGAATAAATCCGGAATAAATCTTATTTTCATCTTCGAAATCTCATACATCTAATCGTATTTCGATATATTGCGTAAAAGAAAACATAATGGAACAACGGCAGCGTTAAGTAGAATGTTTATTTTGGAAATAGTAGGAAGTTTTCTTCGTATTGATGGGATTATACTTTTAGATATTTAGAAAAAGTTTTCCTTCAGTAAATTCCTAAGTAAATTTCTAAAAGTTGCAAAATAAACATTCTGCTGAACGTAACCAATATACGGAAAACATTTTATTTGCAAATTTCTCGACTTTTACAAAAAAAATATGCAAGTGTTTTCTTGGAAATTTTAAACAAGTGAATGCAATATCTCGCACGCGGAATCCCGTTTCGATAATTCCCGCGCAATCGCGTGACGCGCGGCCAACTTCAGGGAACTAACCTCGTATGCTTGGACTGATGATCGAACGGGTCGAAACGAACGTTGATCTTGTCAACGGGCGCTAGATTGACGCGCTTAATCTGGTTTACGACCGCGCTCATTAGACTGGAGCGTTTAATGGCCCCAGAAAAATGAATCGACATCTTGGAATCTCGACGTGAGCACGATACGCGTAAACGCGACGCGTATACCGCTTGCGGCGTCACTGCCCGGAACTTGCCGCACCAATGCTGCCACTATTATACGATCGAGACTTTGCGGCTGCAATCGCAAGGTTGGCAGCGGATCGATCTTGCACAACGCCCGCCATAATCGACGTACTAATGATTTTTTTCTTTTTTTAAATTCTATTCAATTATTTGTAAATAAAAAATCTTGTTTTTTATTTACAAATAATAATGTAAAGAACTTTATTCATGTAATAGCATTTTGTTATCAACATTGATATTACATAAAATTTATGAAACATATTACAATGATTAAATAAAAAAAATTATAGTACTGATAATGCAATAAGAAATTGATAATTTATCCTGATATGTGCAATATATGATGTAAATTACTTTTTTTTATTAATCATTTATCTCAAATCAATGAAATCAGCATGAAACTGTAAACTTTGTTTGTAATTATTAAAATTTATTATTTGTTATGGTTTTATTTTATTCTGTACTTACATCATTGCATTCATAAATAAATTTTTTTTTATTGTTAAAGTCAAGTATAGTTAGTGTCAAACTTTAATTCTTTTCAAGCAGTATCTGTATTATTTTAATATTTATGAAATTAGTTAATTTTATAATTTTGCATCTGATTATAAAATTTGTTAATCTATATTGAGAGAAACGCATTAATCAATATTACTTAATCAATACTATCAATAGTATTTTAGTCATAATTCTTCCATGTCTTTTCATGCATGCTAAATTACAAGATTACGACAGCGATATCTTGTTAATAGTAAAGATGAGGAATGATAAAGAGAACAGTGACGCGTCGATTGAATCTTCCGGATTGGTGCTCATCGCTATTTTTATCCATTATTCTAGTTAATTGAACAGGCATGCTGAAAAAATCATGATATTATAGCATCTTTAACATCGGCAAGTATTCGATTTTTTTTTTTCTAGAAAGAGATAACGCACGTGGAAAAACTTTCACGTGCATTACTAGCGGAAGTTCTCCGATAAACGGACAGAAATTTTTAAGACTGATCGGAATAGTTCAAATGATTCGCGAGTACCGCGCGCAGCAACGTGCGAGCGAACGAGGCGTCGCGAATTGTCGACTGCGACCGTCGTTCGCTGTATGCTGATTAGTCGCGCTGCTGCCAATAGGCGTCGCGCTAACGGACGCCATTGCGGAGGGACAGTCTCGTTTGGTGGTGTCGTTCGCAGTGTGTGTTGTGGGGAAGTGTGTGGTGTGGCCAGTGGGGTCTTGTGTTGAATTTTTTTACTTATTTATTAGTGGTTATCTGGTCTTTTACACTCGACGGCAGCGAGAATGTACCCCGCAGGACAACGTGAGTGCCATTATGCCGTCGTATTCCCGTTAGGATCCACGGAAATCCCCATAAACACGCTTGAACCATCCCTGCGGATGTTCCTTGACGAGCGAGCTCCGCGGGCTCACTCGCGATGCACGCACGCACACTCGCCAGACTTGCCCACGGCCTCCAGAACATACGCCTTGCTCCTTGATTGTTCCCGAAGAACGTCGTGAAGGAAACGTTGCGACGCCCGTGCGTGAAGACATGCCGAATGACCTCGGATGAACCTCGTTCAACAGGCACGCGTGTCGTCATTCACCCGCGACACGACGGCCTCCACGCGTTAGCTAATTCTGGTCTCTAGCGTCTCTTTCTAGATTATGGTCTTATCTACCGTGCAACAAGAATTCAGCGTTTTTTAGGTGTTAGAGCGAACGGCAGTAGGGAAGACCTACTGACCTTTTGTGTTCTGTTAAAAAATTGACAATTCGATGACGCTGTTCCCTTGCTTGCATCTGTATCCGAAATCCACATGGAAAATTTGTCCTGAATCGTGCAAGCCAGCTGTGTCACATGCTTCCGACATGAGTCAATTATTAGAAGACTGTTTCAAGTTAGGAGCATTATTGGAAACAGTTTGTTAAGCATCGAAGCATTAAGAGAATGAAGTATGGTATATATACTTCAAAAATTTTAAAAATTATGCTCAAGATTGTGATAGTATGTTACGTTTTGATAACAATGCATAATTGTTATAATTCTTTGATGACCTATATTGATTTATTTGATTTATTTTAATCAAAAATAAACATTTATGTTTGTTTTTGCCAATATAGATTAACTTTAATTTTGATTTAACTTATTCTTTATCTTTTTACAATCTTAAGTCAGTATTTATAATTTGTTCTTTATTTTAAAATGTCTTAAGTAATGTCTTAGAATGTCATAGGGTTATATTAACATCTTAAAACATTACTTAAATATAAGAATCGACTATGAATACTAACATTAAACTAGAAAAAGATGTAGAGTTAATTGAATCGAAATTAAAATTAAATTACATTAATAGAAATGAATATTCAAGATTACTGTTTTTTTATGATCTATCATTATTAGGATATTATTTCATTTGCTATACAATAAGTAGTAATATAAGTCATCAGTCATCAGTTGATGAATGAAATATATTTTCTTGTTAAATGGCTATAGAATAAAAAATTTCTAGACTTGAGAATTCACTCTCTGATAGCTAATCAGTATTTGAAAAATTATGTAATAAATGCAATATCAACTTAAAAATATTATTTCATTTAATGAGCTCTATAATATATTGGAGTGTGCTTTTCCTATATCAAATTATAAAAACTGTGGCTATAGAAGAAAAAAAGCAAACAAATACTTATCGTTCTAGTATTTACTATTTATGATAGTAAAATATTAGTCAATCAATAAATCTCTGACAAAGAAAACAGTATTCAATTCTTGCATCAGAATCTAGGAATTGAGATACCCCACACTCCTCTATAACTCGCTTCAGAATATTGAATGTTATATTTACATTTGGATGATATAAGTTGACATAAGTATCATTTTATCTTTATTATTCTCCGAATATGTAAAAAAAGATAGAATATTTGTGTTGACTTGTGTCATTGAAAGCATCATTTTACTATTTCATTAATTTTATTTACGAAAGAATTTTAAACGTGTTTGGATTCCCATCTGGATGCTGCTACCCGAGTGTCACATCATCCTTGCTTAACATTCAGTAAACAACGGTAAAAGATGGAGTGATACCTGAGTAGCATTTGAGAATCTGAATATCGAATTGATTGGTCAGGATAGAGAATTTCTGGAGATTCACTACCCTTCATTATAATTGACATATTGAAAAACGTTATGCTACAAATGAAAGTGTTTTTAATTTATTCTTTATAGTGTTCCAGTTTCTACAATAAGAATTATTGAACGATTTTTTATTGATTACATAAATCTGCCATATGTAATAGCCAAGCAAATGCAAATTTTAAAATAGCATTTAAAAATAAAAAAACTAAAGTATAAAGTAGTACTAAAGTGTTATACATGTATATTAATATTATAATCAGAGACAATACTTTTGATGCAACTAACATCGGTATTTAGCCCTATATTTCGTGTATCTTTGTCAGATGGTCAATATGAAGGTGCTGATTTTTATTATTATCAAAAGCATGAAGTTCGAGAAAACACTTTCACTGATCGTCTTGTCATCCCTGAACGCGAAATTTTAATTCCGTTATTTTTAAACCTATTTCTAAACTATCATAACTACGACATTTTCATATTAAACTTTTCGTATTAAACTTTTCATATTAAAAAGAATCTGTCTTTATATATAAAATATTTAGTCAGTTTGGGACACTATATATATATATATATGTGTGTGTGTGTGTGCGTGTGTGCGTGCGTGCGTGCGTGCGTGCGTGCGTGCGTGCGTGCGTGCGTATGTATGTATGTATGTATGTATGTATGTATGTATGTATGTATGTATGTATGTATGTATGTATGTATGTATGCATATGCATATATATATGGACCTAATATTGAAAAACAATTTAGTATTAATTATGTTGTATTTATTCTGTCGTGATATTGAAATAATAGCAAATTATATATATATATATATATATATATATATATATAAATAATATCTTTACGGTTATTCCAATATATTATTTATTTAAGAATATAATATTGTTGAAAGTATATCTTGTTAATTATCTTATTAAATATATCAGAGATGTTTTGCTGCATTTTGTTATAATCACTGACGTAAAAAAAGAAATGGAAGATACTGTAATCTATTAACTGACTTAAAATTTCTTCTTAAGCATTAATACTCGCAACTCATTGAATAATTGCTTAATACAATACTTTATAAACAATAAACAATACATATAAAATTGATTGCTATATATTCTGGTAATAATTAAAGACATAAATGTAGGAACATAAATAGAAATAAAAATGAAAAGTGCAATATGCAATATTTTTTTCAATTCAATAAATAAAATATATAAAACTGATATTTATTTTTTAAATTAATATTTATGTCATTTCCTCAGCCCCCCCACCTGGACCCTCAACTAGTGGCGGTTCTGTTGGGACAGCAGGAGTAGCGGCGAGTAGTGTCGCGGCTCCTAGCAATATGGGGCTTGTTCCCGCACAGCAGGCACACACTCCTCCTCAACCTACAGAACTGCCAAGTATGTATATCTAATTCTAACTCTGATATTATAAATAAAAAAATTGATGAAAGTTAGTTCTCTGCAATTAAATAATATTCTTTTACAGTGTTTACGTGCCCTCGAAGACCAAACATAGGACGAGAAGGTAGACCGATCGGTTTGAGAGCTAATCATTTTCAAATTAGTATGCCACGTGGCTATGTACATCACTATGACATTAGCATACAACCTGATAAATGTCCTCGGAAAGTTAATAGGGAAATTGTAGAAACGATGGTTCATGCATATACTAAAATATTTCAATCTCGTAAACCTGTGTTTGATGGCAGAAATAACTTGTACACAAGGGACCCCTTGCCTATCGGGCATGATAAAGTAGAATTAGAGGTAAATTACTATCTTTTAAAAGTCCAAACGTTCTATGATTTACAATTGCATTTATAATCGTTTTTATAGGTCACACTGCCTGGTGAAGGAAAAGATAGAGTTTTCCGAGTGGTCATAAAGTGGTTGGCGCAGGTTTCGCTATTTGCTTTAGAAGAGGCTTTAGAAGGACGAACTAGACAAATTCCATATGATGCTGTTCTTGCTTTAGATGTTGTAATGAGGCATTTACCATCTATGACATACACTCCAGTAGGTAGATCGTTCTTTAGTACGCCAGAAGGATATTACCATCCATTAGGTGGAGGCAGAGAAGTATGGTTTGGATTCCATCAATCGGTGAGACCGTCGCAATGGAAAATGATGTTAAATATCGACGGTAAGCGAAAGAAAGATTACCGATTTATCAGGTTATAAGCTTTATTATGACTTTATTCAATTACTTTCATTTGTATTCTAGTCTCTGCCACTGCCTTTTACAAAGCGCAGCCAGTTATAGAATTTATGTGCGAAGTGTTGGATATTCGAGATATCAATGAACAGAGAAAACCGCTCACGGATTCTCAGAGAGTGAAATTTACCAAAGAAATCAAGGGTCTCAAGATTGAAATAACTCACTGCGGAGCTATGAAGCGAAAATATCGAGTGTGCAATGTTACACGTAAACCAGCTCAAATGCAATCGTAAGTATATTATAGTTAAATTAATATTACTAAATGTGAAATATAAAAAAATATGTCATTAATTATACACTATAGCTAACATATTATAATGTAATCTAATTTAATTACAGATTTCCATTGCAACTGGAAAATGGACAAACAGTTGAGTGTACAGTTGCCAAATACTTCTTAGATAAGTACAAAATGAAATTGCGTCACCCACATCTTCCTTGCTTGCAAGTCGGCCAAGAACATAAACACACATATTTGCCGCTTGAGGTACGCAACAATTTTTGATTTAGCTTATAGTGTATTGCATTCTATTGAAGAATAAAATGTTATTTAATTTTATTTGATATTAGGTTTGTAATATTGTCGCCGGTCAACGCTGCATTAAAAAGTTAACTGATATGCAGACCTCAACTATGATCAAAGCGACAGCGCGTTCCGCACCAGATCGTGAACGGGAAATTAATAATCTAGTTAGAAGGGCTGACTTTAACAATGATTCTTATGTACAAGAATTTGGATTGACTATATCGAACAGTATGATGGAAGTCAGAGGTCGTGTACTACCTCCGCCCAAACTGCAGTATGGAGGGCGCGTAAGTTCCCTCAGTGGACAGGTGAGAAACTTCCAACTAAATCAGTCAGGTCTAGCCGAATCACACATTTGCAGAGGCTAATAAGTTTGATTATTTTTAACAGGCATACATTTTTGTAGCGCCAAATGTTTGATTATTAAATTATCATGGTTCTTAGATTCTTTATATGTAATCTGCAAGCTGAAGCTTTTAACTGAGAAGGATATAAAATACTTATGATATACTATATACTATAAAATATTTATGCAAGTTTTTATTTTTTATTTATTTAATCTTTTTTGTTTTGCGTATAATAGTGTTCACGATACTTGTATTTTGTAAATTAATTTACATTGCGATAATAATATTTTTAACATATGTATGTATTTAGTTACTAAGATTACATTTGATATATCTTTACACATGTAGCCAAAAGTTGTCAAATGAATGCATGGGTTCTAGACCTGGTTGATTTGATATCTGGGCTGTTAGTGTAACGAATATTCAAATTGTTATCATTATAAATTGTAAATGATAAATGTAACGAGTATCGTTTTTGTTATATTGTAGACGTAGCTTACGGTTTACAAATGTAACTAATGTTACATTTGCAGTCCGATATCACGTGCGAAAGTCTGATGCTATCAGTATTTGTTCCATGCTGACAGAACAATTCTATTTGTTTATTTTTGCTATATAATATAATTAAATTGTATTAAATAAAATTAATGAGACATGTTTGCATATGGAAACACTGATACATCTACTGCGATATAATTTTGTATTATTTAAACATATTGTGTTTAAACACTTAATAATTTATATCTCTTTCTAAAGACAAAGCAGCAGGCGATGCCTAATCAAGGTGTATGGGATATGCGTGGCAAACAGTTCTTCACTGGAGTGGAGATAAGAGTGTGGGCGATCGCTTGTTTTGCACCTCAAAGAACAGTACGCGAAGATGCGTTACGTTCATTCACAACACAACTACAGAAAATTAGTAATGATGCTGGTATGCCCATCATTGGACAACCATGTTTTTGTAAATATGCTACTGGACCAGATCAAGTCGAACCTATGTTTCGATACTTGAAATCGACTTTCTCGCAGTTGCAACTAGTTTGTGTTGTATTACCAGGCAAAACTCCTGTATATGGTAATTTTATATACTGTATAAATATATATATGTATAGCTATATTTATATAAATATTTATATAAATAGATTATAGATTAATGTTTATATCTACCAATGTAGTTTAATTTTAATTTTGGTTTGAATTACTTTTTTTTTTTTATTAGTTCTAAGTATTAGAAAAAGATAGAGTTAATTGAATTAAGATTAAAGTTAATCTTGGTAGACATAAATTATCTTTAATCTACAGATTTCTCTGAAATATTGTAATTATTTGTAATTTTTATAAATTGAGGTAAATAATTTGTTCTTCTCTTTCTTATTTAGCTGAAGTAAAAAGAGTAGGAGATACATTATTAGGCATGGCAACTCAGTGTGTACAAGCAAAAAACGTCAATAAGACATCGCCGCAGACATTATCTAATCTCTGTCTTAAAATAAATGTCAAATTAGGAGGCATCAATAGCATTCTAGTACCTAGCATAAGACCAAAAGTGTTTAACGAGCCCGTTATATTTCTTGGAGCTGATGTAACTCACCCGCCGGCGGGAGATAACAAAAAACCCAGTATAGCTGCTGTAGTAGGCAGTATGGATGCTCATCCATCTCGATATGCAGCAACTGTTAGGGTTCAGCAGCATAGACAAGAGATTATCCAGGAGTTGAGTTCGATGGTTAGGTGAGATATCTAAATTACTTTATAGAATTTTACAATAAACATACTGTTATTGGAGCATATTCGCACATAGATAAGTGGCGAGTAACAAAAACGAACGAAATTTCATTTGATTATATTCACAATTTTTATTCTCATTTATAATTCATATTATTCTATAACTAATTTAATTATAAACGTATTTTAAGTCTTAGGAAAATTATTTATAATGATAGAAGAATAACAAAAATAGTTAATAACGAAATGGATAAACATTATATTTAAAAATTACTGAAGATGACTTAATAATGGTCGAAACATTTAGTACTTTTTGTTATGAATAAACAATATTAGATATTCGCAATGAAAACCAGCGTTGGCTTATATGCTCTTTTCAATATCAGATTTACTCTAGAAGCCATTACTTAGTTATATAATTAGAATTATATATTTTAGATATTGTATAATATCTAATATATCCCTAAAATAAATATTAATTCTATGTAATAATTAACTTAAAAAAAATCTTGAATTTTTTAGACTGTTAAAGAGAGAGAGAGAGCGAAATAATCCCTTAATAAGTATATAATCTCTTAATTATAAAATGACGTGTTAAAAAAAAAATTATTATATTATGAAAATTATTGTATTATGAAAAATATTGTCACATTTCTTTTAATATTTTATAATTTGTTCTGATTATTTTTTATTCTATCTTGCTCTAAATATTATCTTTTTTTTTTTAAGGGAATTGCTTATAATGTTTTACAAGAGCACCGGCGGATACAAGCCACATAGAATAATTTTGTATCGCGACGGCGTCTCCGAAGGCCAATTCCTCACCGTTTTGCAACACGAATTGACTGCCATTCGTGAAGCATGTCTCAAACTCGAGATCGATTACAGACCCGGTATAACATTTATTGTAGTGCAGAAGAGACATCACACGCGACTATTTTGCGCGGATAAAAAAGAACAAAGTGGTAAAAGTGGAAATATTCCGGCGGGTACGACTGTTGACGTATGCATAACTCATCCGACGGAATTCGACTTTTACCTCTGCAGTCATCAGGGTATTCAGGTATTTCAGTCAATTCAAGCCACTTTTTTCACATGATTTGTGCAGAGTCTCATTACTTCTGTAATAATAATTCTCTGTGAGAATGTACTTCCATTGCACATTGTCATGTGTTCTAATCTTTAAGTATGTCTGTTATTTTAGGGTACATCGAGGCCGTCACATTATCACGTTTTATGGGATGATAATCACTTTGAAAGTGACGAATTACAGTGTCTCACATACCAATTATGTCACACTTATGTCAGATGTACGAGATCCGTTAGTATACCAGCGCCTGCATATTACGCTCATCTCGTAGCATTCCGGGCTAGATATCATCTGGTCGAGAAAGAGCACGATAGGTGAGTCAAGTTATCTTTTTCTTTATCATATCGTCGTGAAATGCCTAATTATATACGCGGAAATCTTATTGCGTTTTAATTTTAACTTTACAGCGGAGAAGGATCTCATCAGTCGGGTTGTAGTGAGGACAGAACACCGGGTGCAATGGCGCGAGCAATCACAGTTCACGCCGACACGAAACGAGTTATGTACTTCGCATAATTCTTACGTTGAACTGTCATCCAGGTCGGTGTTATTGTCTCTGTGAAGACACTGTATATAATTGCGACTTCGTGACACAAGTGTGAGAAGTTTCATCAGGCAGCCGAGATCGCAGCACGTCGCGTCACAAATTCTTTAACAATTAGGACAGTTCAACTGATAAATTTCTTACATACCTTCTTCCTTTTTTTTTCCTTTTCTTTATTCTTTTTTTTCTGTTTTTCATCTTCTTTGCTTTTTTTTTATCGTAAATCTATATAGTTTTTTGGTATGCGTGGCACAGTGTGTTTTATTTACGGAAGAGCGAATTTTCGATTGATTTTATGAACTTGTAGAATAAGTTTTTATGAGAAGTGCTTTTAATGCAGTTTGTAAATCAGGTTAAGAATATTTTACACGTTTAGGTGTAAAATTATCTGCAGTCGAAAATTGAAAATAGGAATGCACCGGATTGTAAAATTACTGCATACTGGATATTGGATATCCAGTGTCATATTATTTTCAGATATTCGATATTTGATCAGATATCTGGTAAGACAATTATTCGACCAAATACCGGATATTTCCCCAGATATCTGGAACAAGGCTTTCAAAAGAAAGCAAAGAAAAAATAATGTTAAAAAATAATTTTTTCTTCATTTTCCTAATATGAAAAGAAAAAGAGAAAAGATGAATTGTGCAAAAAGTTCTGCTCAAAAGAATCAAATTTTGCATTAATGCAAACTTTGAATATAAAATTTCAACTGTACACACACACACACACACACACACACACACATATATATATATATATATTTGGCGATGAAACGCTCTTTCCCTCTCCTTGCGCACCGTCGTCATCGCCACTCGAGTGTGGATTCGCGCGGCGCGGCTTAACCGCATATTGGCTTAGACGTTTCCTTTTTTAATTCGAAAACTACAGAGAGTATCTCAAAATGGCATAAGAATTTTTTGTTCTCTTTGATCCATTCTCCACTCCCCAATATGACCCCGATCCATCTTAAGAGACACCCTGTATATATATATATTACCGAATATTAATCCGACTATCCGACGGTAGTAAAAAAAAGTGATACTGGATACCATATAAAAAAGTAATATCATATATTTAATACCGGATATTTTCCGGATATCCGGTGCATCCCTAGTTGAAAAGTAAGTTAAACGAATTCTTACTTTGTAAAAATTATGCTTGGTAAGATTAATGTGGGGAATTTCGAATCCTCAAATTAATTAACAAACTAGACTATGAGTTTTTGTTGTATTACTGAGATACAATAGCACTTTTCGACTCAATGAAATTTGTGTAGCATATTACGCTTATTTTTTTAAGGAACGAATTTTCCCTAGCATTTGTGTAAAAAAGAAAAAATGGGAAGAAACGAATTGCCTGGAAAAAACACTATCATATAAATCGCTATTTACGAGACTGTTATCTTGTTGCATGTATGTATAGCTTTCATTTTGCGAGGAGTGAAACTCCATTCTGTAAATTCTGTAAATTTTAGACATCTAATTGTGCTGAATAATCATGCTGAAGTGATTGGCATAAAAAATGAATCGATTAATACTGATTGTAATATCTTTAGAAATTGGTCGCGAATCATGTCGTTTCATATCTGTTGAATTACAACAAAAGATAATGTCCATCATAAATAATGCTATCTTTCATATAACATATTTTTAACCATTTTGAAAATTTCATGAGATCATTTTAAAGTAATCCTAAAGTATTATTGAAAACCGATGGAACAACAACTCATGTGTACACTTTGGCTGAACAGCATAGTAGATAAGGACGAACTTCAATACATAAACTAACTTTCAGTACATAAAGACAGCTGTATGTAGTAGAGGTAGTCGAGGAGTGTTATGTAGAGCACATGCGTTGTTTATATGACTTCCATATATGATTTAATAATGGCTAGTGTCCATTTGAGAGAAATGTCTAAATCGTATGTCTTAATCGTTTTGATTAATCAATATGACGTATCATAGAAAAGACTACTTATTCTTATATTATTACTCTTCAGTTCTGAGAGTTACTGTCAGATAGACACTAAGCTTTAGGATCCAAATTTAGCGTAATTAAATTAATTATCGTTATTTTACTGTTGCTAATCGTTAGGATGTACATTTTATTCGTCTCACTTTAATTTCGCATTAGACCGTTATCGTCTGCACGTTGCACAGCTCATAATTTATGATGACTATAATTATGCTTAACTATTAATTAATGAATCCATAAACTAGGATACAACATTGACCCATAAAGCAACTTTATCTGTGTTAAATGCTCTCCCTTTAAACCGTGGTGACCCTGGTGGTCGGAAGTCTATAAGAAAAAAAAAAGATCTGTGTTAAATACGTCACACGAAAATGCCGGGGATGAAAGTAATGGATGCCTGTGTCTGGTGTCCGAGATAAGCCGGGATGTTATCTACTCACAATTAAATAAAAGGCTATGAATAAGTCGAATTCATGTGGCGTTAGATACAGGACAATGTCTCGGAACATGCAAAGATTTACGAGATAAATCGAACATGTCTATATAATACGAAATTATTCGAACGTCGATATCATACAAACGAAATTATACAAACGTCAAAGCTTATTCAATTATACCATTAATTATGCTTTAACAGTGAAGTAACGTGTAAAATTAGTTGTAGGAGTATTATAAGAGTAAGATTTTTTTATTAATTTTAAAGAAGTAATTGTTTTTGCTTGATAATGCCAAACTTTAGAAGTTTTGTATTTTTAATGTAATACTTGCGACTCTTGTGCAAATCTATCGTCGTTTGTTGGCACAATAATTCTAGTAGTATTAAGCAAGCCTTGAAAGCAAGATAAATTCCATACTCCAAGCCTTGTGACGAAAGCAACATAATGTCCTACTTCAGCCTTTGGATGCGTACTGGACATATAATCGATAATAGCCTTATCGATTATAACCCTAAAAAGTCACATTTAATCTATAATCCAGCCTGTATGTGGATAGGATCGTATATTAATAGAATACATATTCTATTAATATATGAATAGAAATCGTATATATTAATAGACATATAATTATGTATCAATTGTCGCGTTCAATTATTGTGTATTATTAGAATCATTAATATATCAAGATCTTTTTCCTATAATTATGTGAGAATTGAATTCTCACTTAAACTCGTGTAAGAATTGAATTCCTACGTTACAATCAGTCATGATCTACATTTGTAAATCAGTATTAATAATACAACAATACTTAGAGAGAGAATATGCTTGGAAAATTGTTTTTTTTTTTTCCGAACCATTGATGGGGGCAAAAAAGCGAAAGTGCTATTTTGGACTATTAATGATTCTAATGTTAGGTTTACAAAGAACACAATGTTAACATTATATCGGAAAGTATGGAAAGAAAGGACCCTTTAAGCTAATTAGTAATATTTATTCTAGTTGTTAAAGTAAAGGACGGACAATTAAAGATTTTCTTTTCGGCGCACTCAAATGTGAGCATCAGCGCCGTAGAAGATTTATAGTAATAGGTTTTTATTGTCTAAAAAAATCTGTTTGGAGGTCGTAGACATAGTTGGGAGAGCGTAGTCAGGAGAACTGATTAGCCGGGTAAAGCAACATACATACATCTCATATAGAAATAAGGAGAAAAGTGAAACATAAAAAAAAAAGTGAAACATAAAAAAAATCAATCGCGTTGTTGAAAATGTATCTTACGCGAATAAAACGCCAATATGAAACGTAATATATTTGTCATCTTACATAACTGTAATTAAGTGATATGACAGGAATAGACAGATATGCAAGAATAGGAGTAGACAGATTATAAGGCAATTTATGGAGAAATTAGATTTTAAGACAAATCATGAATGCAAGTTAATTGCAATAATATTATCGATAATATTATTCCAGTGAGTACCAAAACTAGACTGGATCTGTTGCAAGATTTAATTGTCTCGAAATTTCAATCGAGTGCGTTAATAACTAGGACTAACCTGCATTTCAGCGTTCAAAGTAACATGCTATCAGCTTGTATTCGGCGTTCCATTTAACTCTTAGCAAGTATTTATATCCATTTAAATCATTAATTGATGTATTGCTTCGTCTGCGAAAAACAAAAAGGAAATTTATCGCAACAAAAGCGCGGGTATATTAAATGTTATTAATGCACTCTTTTTTTTTTCTATAACATTCTTCATGTATGTATGTATCTCTGTGTTTTTTGTCTCTTCGAGTTTTTGCGCGAGCGAGAACGTCTGCTCGATATTTTCTTGCACCTGAACAAAAAACAGGACTAGAAGACTAGTCCCTTTCATTTGTAAATATATTACGGTAATTTATTCTGTAGAGGACTCCTTTTCTCGGCAATGTAAATGACATAACATTTTATAGTAAGATACGAGATTAATGAAATAAGGACATGTTATTGCGCAAGGTGTTTTATAATTTTTTCTCTTAAAAACAAATCAATGATAAGAGTGATTTTTTTACGGATATTGTATTAGAAAGTCAATATTTTATAGCTCAATGTTTTCAATCGCTCTGCCAAACATAAAAAAGATTTTTTATTCATTTACGCTTTTGTAGCTTGATTTCCTGCAGGTTTATAACTTTCAAGATTCATAAAACTCCGTAAGCCTTAGCGAAAGCCTTTGGTCAAGGAAAAGTCAACTTCAGATTTGCTAGAGAATTCGTTATTTGTAACGGTTATAATATTTAAATTCTTCGTGCATGTAAAACTGAAGTGTATAAAAAACTTGAGCGTAACAATGGGATTTAACAGTTAATGAAGATCGTTAACTTCTAAAAGAGAATCATAGCGCGCAATACAAGATGCAAAGTTTAATGTAAGATAAATGAGAATACTCGATGAAGATATTGAATGGGCCTCCTGTAAATGCATGGTCTGCCTTGCTTGGAGGATTTAGTTCCACCTTCATCGAAATATGATTCAATGATTGTGTCTTGCGATAATTTATATTTATACATAAAAACAAATATACACACACACAGACACTCAAATTATAGTATAATTATAGACTTTGTAAAAATCTATATGTCTCACTGAATAACATTAAAATAGTAAGCCACCTTGTCTTGAAAAGTTGAGTGCGTCTACTTTCGAAGTCTCGGTCTCCCAAATTCGCGGATACAAAATGTAAGAAGACAAACGCGCATAAAGCAGCAATTAAACGAATTACGATTACATGATAACAATACGTAAAAGCTTTCAAAATTTTGCACCGCGGAATATAAATCTGCGAATTTATTTCAATCCCACTTAATATATGACGAATTTTGTTTATTTATAAGATTATAATTTATAAGATTATATAAATTAAAACGAGATGGATAGACTAAATACATGGAAAGTGTCTTCTTTTTAATAGAGTTTCGTTTAGTTTGGGAGACGTGCGCATTGAGAGTGGAAAATACCCAAATTTTCAAGCTTTTCTGCTAAATTTTAGCTCATTAAAGCGCATCTAAAGAAGGAATTTTTAGCTTTTTAAGGATATGCATCGTTATATTTTAAGATCGTTATTACTTAAGGCATGTGCGAAAGTGCAGGTTTCAAAATGTCAGCTTTAAGAGTGCTTTAAGAGCGGATCAATAGTGGTGTTTCACAGTTCTAGCGAACTAGACGACAGGGAGCGATACTAGATAAAATCTTTTAGATATATAAGTCCTTATAGGAGCTCTAGTTTTGTCTTCTAATTTGTAAGTGTGAATATATGCCCAAATAAGTACGCATACTGCACGGGTACACTATACTGACTAATGTCACTCTGAGGAGGAAGACTTCGCGAGTCTTACGAGAGAACGCATAGCGAAATAACAATGACGAAATAACAGATGACTTAGTAGTTTAGCATTGTAAAAATAACATTTTATAGATCACAATCGATGAGAAACGATTTTGGTCGAATTTCGAGCGTCTTAATACTCTCAATTTGGGGGCCGCGCGCTTTACTTCTGTTTAACATTTAATTAATGTTTAATTAGGAAAATAAAAGAGGGACGATTCGTATTCTATGTTTATGTTTAATTTCATTTATCGAGAAAAAGAGATTTTTCGCAAATAGGTAGCGTTTTTTTTTCTAAACGAACAAAAATGAGAATTAACGCTCATCGCTTTGTTGAAAATATAATGGGGGCACTTTAAATGGGATTTCTTTTTGTAAATCTAATTCGACGATTGTTTGAATTTCCATTGCAATCATATCAACTGTTAACCCACGACTGCGATCTACAATTCGAAATTCCAATTCAAATGATAATAGCAGAGAAAGCTGGATCTCTATTGAGAAATATGATTATTTTTATTATCGAATGTACATAAGAAAGTTATGTTGGAATTACCATTCTTTAACAAAGAGATTTGGCTATTCTTTTTCACGTTGATACGCAGCGTGAAATTTTGTCATGTGTTTTATTGTTAGTGTTCTTACTTATTAATTTTTAAAATATTTATTTCACAGAAATTGCCGGTATCAAGATAAAATATTTGTATCTTTTTTTATATGAAAACAGGATAACTTTATCACGCTTAAAATTGTTTCTGCGAAAGTTCAGCTTTTTGCATAAAAGTATCTTCTGATAATGTGAAATAAACATCAATAATAAACATTCCTCTTTTACGAGATACATATCGTGGATTAATTGTATTTTGACATTTGACAAGTTGGATGATATTTTGTTATTCTTCTTTGAACCGAAAGCAGAAAGGAGAGCGAGAAAAAACAAGAAATGTGACCCCATTATATCTACTTGCGATAAGAGCGAAGAATGTGAAGTCATGGAATTGTTTCTATAAACTTAGCGAGAAATAACTAAAGTTTTCATAAGGCGAAAGAGACAAAAAATTAGACCTAGATAGCTCTTTTAAAAATTAAAAAAATCAAATATAATTGTACGTATAATTCTAAGATTAAAAAAATAAACTAATATAACTTATCTTTGTAAATCAGAATTCTTGGAAAATTATGTCAAACATTCTTTTAACGTGAAGATCTTTTATATTAAGAGAATCTTTTAAACAGAATTCCATTTAGATTAATTTCTACCCGCAGCTCTCGAACCCTTTGAAAACTGAATACTGTACCGATTGTCTCCAGTTGAATTTCGCTAATGTTTATGGCTACGATTTGTTTATTCAGAGAACAATATCAATGTACTACTATGAAATCACGATTATAAATCGATTATGAAATCCCACCGTTATAAAAAGGAAATTCATACATATACTTAGACTTTCTGTGTCTACATACAAGTGCCTGGCGCTTCGTCTGCGCGTATTTGACATCCGCAAATAATAATGTTGAACGCATGACATTCTACGCACGAAATTCTAAAAGAGAGAATTAGAGCGAGAGAGAGAGAGAGAGAGAGAGAGAGAGAGAGAGAGAGAGAGAAAGCACGAAAGAAAACACGAATAGAAATAGGTGATTGTAGCTAAGTATCGAGAAGCACTGTCGATAATAATTAATTAATTAAAATCTAGACTCGTAAGTCTAGATGGGATCTATAGGTACTTGTTAAGGAGCGAGGGAATGCTATCAAACACCGAAAGTCGTCGAAATACTGAAAGTTTTTCCAACTGACCGCGCCCTGAAAGTATAAACTTAAATTATATCTGTTGGACTATTCATCATGCCTCAAAATGGAAATATTAAGTGTAAGATATATATATATATACACACATATATAATATATATATATATATGTGTATATATATATATATATAAATAAATATATATTGTGCACGAAATATATGACATATATTTATGAATGTCGGATGAGTAAATTTTGAGTATAATTATCAACCTGATAACGTGTGTCGTACATGATCATTGGATTTATTAATTTTGTGGTCTTAAGCACGCATTTATTGAACTTAACATGTATAGCATCGACATCATTAAATATCGATAATGATAGTCTATATGAAAGATATTTGTAGTGATGAAAAATCGAAGCAAGATGGAAAATCGAAGCAGACAGCGCGTTGCGAGCAATTATGAGCCCTCTATATATTGTATTAAATGAATTATCGAATATTTGTTATTGAGCAATGCGAACGAAAAGGGTAGACAATAGCCGAAAGTGGTCATTGTTTGCTTGAATAATTGTTAATCGTCTCGGACAATAATTTTGTTCTGAATCGCATGCTGCGAACTTCCTTCGAGCTCCAGATCTTTTTAAAAAGGATTCACTCTAAAAGTCCTAAAAATTCAATAATCGACAAATATTCAAATATCGAATGTAACTTTCGGACGTATATAAGTAAAATTTAGCTTTAATATATAATAAATATAAATATAAAGGGGCAAAAAATTTGTATATAAATCGTATTTTTAAAGACTAATTATTTTATCTGAAATCGCCGAGTTGTACAGATTAGAGGCACGGTATTAAATAATTCGCTAATTCGTTTACATTGCTCGATATCTGACGCTACAAAGTCAGCCGGTAGAACGAAGAACACCACTGCAACCACAAGTCCTATAAAAAATTCGCATCTTTATAAATTATATTATAAGCCTCTGGTGTTCTGAACCTTCGATCGTTGGTCGAGTAATGCAGGTGCTATGAAATGTCCAGTCTCACGCTTAAGGATGTATCAGGTGTATAGTCTCTACAAAAAATGATTGGAATTGAAAATATTTACTTTCCAAAAAAGAATGTATCATATACATATGAAACAGTTCACAATAAGGTCAATATTTATATTTAACAATACAATTTTATAATTTAAATGAAAAATTTCTCATTTTAATTATTTTTCAAAAATATCTACTTATTGAAATCATTTCTGATCCAAGTTCTAAACTGTCAAACTTTTTGTATTACTTTTTTGTATTATCTTAAAATATAATATAGAAAAAATTTTATTTTTTTCATTTTGTTAAAAAAAGTGTAATCTTATCCTTAAGGAGATCGGTATAATTGTAATTCTTCTCGTTGAAATTACACGATATCAATTTCTGATCTATAGATCTCTATGCTTGCCGTAATATTTCGATCTAGGAAAGCTTTATTTTTAACTGTAAATTTATCGGATATTTAATTCTGTATCTTTACTTTTGTTATTATTATGTGAGAAAATTGAAATTAGTATCATATTTCCGCGAAAGAAAATCACAGTATATATTATCTAATTATTGATATAATAATAATATATATAATAATATATATAATATATATAATAATAATATAATAATTATATTATTATATAATTATATTATAAAAAAAATTTAATAATATTAAACTTCTTATCAATTTAATTTGTGATATTATGTATTTTTTTGTTCTAAGACTGTGTTTCAAGATCAATAAATAATCGGAGCTTAACTGGAAATTGTAAAAATTTACATAAAAATATTAGGCACTAAGACCTGCCTTTATCAAATATGGTCCTTTTCACTTATTTGTTTTGAATATTTCTCGATCTATTTTCAGTTAA
The DNA here is from genome assembly GCF_024713525.1 of Acromyrmex echinatior. NCBI lineage: Eukaryota > Metazoa > Arthropoda > Insecta > Hymenoptera > Formicidae > Acromyrmex > Acromyrmex echinatior. Next base: position 6,262,943 of record NC_141866.1, on the reverse strand, counting down.
TATTCTATAATTCTTATATTTATGAGATTCTATTAGTATAATAAAATAAACGCGAACACAGTTTAGAGCATATGCGACATGCGTTTTATCCATGTTTGTCCACACGATCAGACTTTTATACCATTGGAAATAATTATTGAATTTTGGTTTCCGTTGTTAATTAAATTCCGTTATATTTAATGAATATAATATTTTTCAATTTTTCTCTGAATTTTTATAAAATATTCGACTATCATGTTTTGTGTCTCTTACGTTTATTATACTCGCCAATTACATCTGCATTACGTCGGTCGACGATCAATTCATCTGGGAATAATGCAATAGGGGATCATAATCGATCACATCCGTGATCTTTAAACACACTTCTGAAAATAAACGTTAAATAACAATATATGTGCCATTGATAATATAATACGATAATATGCGTGATATATAACAGTGGACGGATATACTTATTAACTTATGATGTTATATTCTACGACCTATGAGATTAAGAAATAATCAGGACCGTACGAACAAAAGTCCGCTCGTATAATAACGAACGGATCGATTTGTGTATAACCAATATTAATCATTAATCGAAGTTCAAAGAAATGTCTCCATCTTCATGTAGAATTTTAAGAGAAGTTGACATATAAGACAATATTTTGTGTAATACGGAGATTTACGGGCTTTCCGAATCGTTTTTCTGCAAAGTATTAAGCTCTGGAACCTTCAATACTTCTTATCGATACATTCATTCTGCTAAACTTGTATCTCTCATACGGCTTATGTTCAATTTTTTCACCTCTAAATAACTTTATCCAAGAGATATCTGCCAGAATACAATGAGGATATCTCCTTGATAAGATTATCTGCAACTTATCTGGAAGTGAAGAAATTGGACATTTAAACTATTTTTAATTCATATACTTAAAAAAATATCTATATATATATATATATATATATATATACATTTATAATCTAAGAAATAAATTCATATGAATTACATTCGCTACATATGTGCATCAAAATTTAATATAGGATTCTCTTTTTTTACTTTAATGTGTAAGAAATTTATAAAAATAGATGTAATGGAATAAAAAATCTTAAATATCATTAATATTGAACATTCTTTACGTAATTCGTATACGTACACACATAATTTCCATCATATTCTTAAAAGAAGATCTGCATACATCCAAAAAATATTATATTTTAAACTTAAAAGACATTCTAACAAGTGTTTTCAATTAGATCTTTATATTGTCTTCTGTAGAGAAAATTTTAGCTAATACCTGCTGTTACGTCAACAGAGACTTTATTTGCTTTCTCGAACTACAAGGCTCTGCTACCATAATACTATAATAGCTACGTCAGTAATGGAGTATCGATAACAAATATTGATTGTTTTAAAACGTTGATAAAAATGACGCTTCTTGTTCCGCAAATGCAATAGACGAACGTGACACGACGTGAAATCGGGATAAGCAGCGATGGTTGATGGGCGAGGTGTCTTCGTCGAGCGAACACGCGTCTCAATATTTCGCGCCTTGTCGATCTGTGTTGAGTTTTGTTATAATAGAGAGCAGAGCGAGACGATCTATGTAATAATACGTTTCCGACAACTTGGGCACCAGGCTCGGTCAGCAAATTAACTCCGTTTAACCTTCTGCCGTTGTAGCCGGATCCCGTTATAGTTGTGCACGTTATAGTTGTGGCTGTATAATCTAAAACAAAAGATTAGTAAATTGTTAACCGGAGTTAATTAATTAACACGGACCATTGACCCTTTCGAGTTAAAAGTTCTGCGCGTACCATGGAGAAAATTCGCGAATAAAAAAAAAAAGATTACACGTGATGATCTGACTAGGAAGAGGTAACGCAACGATAAATTATGATAATAAGTCACGACTAATTAAACGGAGCAAAAATTTTTGTAAATTATTTTCCAAATATACATAGATGCTACATAACACGCCCATATTCACGTTGACTTTGAGTCAATTGGGAAATTAAAGAATATATCGTATACCATATATATGTATATAGATAATTAATTCTTGAATGTAATCAAAAACATCATTGAGATGAGGAGGAAAGGAATTTGATTCACTGGTACACGCTGAAAGAATATCGTAATTCATACAAAATATCGTAATTCATACGAGACAAACATTCGACAAAAGATCGTACAGCAATTAATATATAAGATAACGACATTAAGTATAGAGATTATAAGTTTTAATGTGGTCTTCAAGAGCATTATTCGCAATGTACATAAATTATTATTACACACACACACACACACACACACACACACACACACACACACATACACACACACACACACACACATTATATACTCTAACATTTTTAGAATGAATCTCACTCTGAAAAGTGAAATTTGACTCTTAAAGATTGAAAATTGAGTTAATCTTTTTCAAGATTGGCTCAATTTTCATTCTTTAAAAGAATGAAATTTTATTCCAAAGAATTTAGAGAGTATATATATGTATATGTGTGTGTGTGTGTGTGTGTGTGTGTGTGTGTGTGTGTGTGTAAGAAACACCATACGGGCATACAGGCACTTACGCACTATATTGAATAATACCTCGACTGAGATACGGACTACTCCCTTGAAATATTATATGTGACTTTAATATGATGCAGAACAATTCCATGTGCGTTATAAACATTGTCCAAAACATTGAATAAGTTATTGTCTCTATGTTCGGCATGCCGCTCTAAACCGATTGTGATGAGGATGTAATTAATAGGAAAGATAGAGTGTATGAAGAAGCGGTTTAAAGTAGAGTGCAGAATAGGGTGACTCGACTGTAACATGTATCGCAGTGTACGGGTTTAATCTTACTTTTTCCGGATAATTATGTATAGATTTTCTAGATAAACAAAACTTAGTCACGTAAGATTTATTATGGGTGGTATAGATTTAATGGATCTAAATAAACTTCGGAAAAATCTATATAATCTTCTCTTTTTATTTGATTCTGCGAAAAATGTGCTGTAAAAATCATCGATCTTTTTCGTAATATATTCTCAAATAATCTGTAATTATAATATATATAATTATATATAACATCGGTATTTTTTAATTTATCGTATTTTTTTTTAAATTGGCAACGTTCAAAAAGAGATGAGATGAAATATTGTTTTTCGCAAGAAATATTTAGAGCTTGTCAATTTACTGGAATTTATAATTTTACGAGACTGAAAAAACCTAAAAGAAAATTTAAATTCCGTTTTAATTAAAATTCAATTTGATCTCTTTAGATTTGATATTTCATACTTTTTACTTTATACTTTTTATATTTTAATTTAATTCTTATTCATTAGATAAGGGATGAATCTTTCTTTTTTTTTATCGGAACAAATTGTCATTCTTAGGCTATGAGAATACGGCTATTGATAAGCCCATTCTGTATCTTTTTAATAATTTTAATAATAATTTTAGTACTTAGGTATATTGTTGCGTAAATATTTTGATGAAAAACTGGGCAATAACAGATATGATGAAGTACGTTAAAAGTTTCAAAATAGATACAAAGAGGACAGAGAGGTCTTCGAATTTCCCTTATAAGCCAATCACATGCTTGAAAAATGTATCGTACGATGGAAACCAATGAAATAGCAGCCTTTGGGATTAGAGGTGACCATAAAAATCTAGAACCCGCATATTCGAAGGAACCCGCTTTGCTAAGGAAGTTTACTTGTAACGTGGTTGTGGCGCAGCTAACACCGTAAACTGCTTATTCATTCTAATGAATGTATATTATATACTGCGGCGTGGCTTCGTTATCACGTATGCTTGATATTAAAAGAGGTCAGTATGTTTAACAATAAGTTACATCGTAGTTTTTTTTACAAAACTATAAAAATTTTCTGATTATTTATCGACTTGATTGATTCTTTATGTAGCTTACGTATTAACGCAATATATGTTGAAATCTAACCTATCTTAGTAACACGTTGCTTTTGGAAAAGAAGAAAATAGATCGCAACGAAAGCGATATCTATTTAATTTTATAATGAAAAAATTTATATAGAATTTTATATTTAACTTTAATTGTGAAATATAATCATTACAGAGAAAGTTATTACACATACAAGAATTTATGTGTTATAACCGAACAGATATAGGTTAAAAGGACTTTGATCACTAATAACCAGTAAAAGATAAGAAAGAGGCGTCAAAAAATCTTTGCTGACTTATTTGTGATAAGCTATTGGACTATTCTAACTTAACGTTTAAGAAATATAAACTTAAGTTAGATCTGATTGTGCTTGAGTTAATATTTAATATCAGGTAATATGGAGCAGCCAATATCAGCTTTTGCCGTGCAAACAAAACGTAAAAAAACAGATCAGTTATCGAATAAAAAGGAAAAAAAGCAGAAAACTTTTGATAAAGAACGAAAAGAACAAGCTGTTAAACAAGCAAGCATAAAGAAAAAGATAGAGTGTAAAGGTGTCTTGAGTAAATCAAAATTAAAAATTATGAAAGAAAAGAATAAGAAAAAGGATAATATATATAGGAAAAAAGTAATTGAGATTGTTCTTGCAAAATCAGAAAAAAAGGAAATAGAAAGTTGGAAAAATATTTTAAATGATATAAATTCAAGTTATTTTGATACAAATTCACATGATATAAATCATTCACTTTGTGCAAGTATTGAGATAAATGATAGTCATCGCAATCCTGTTGAAGACTTTAATCAACTATTAGCATGGTTGATATATCCTATAACTCTAAAGCAATTCTTTGGGAGGTAAGTTGAAATCGATGAGTACAATTTATATATATTTATATATTTTTTGTTGTGCATTAATATCAATCTTTTTATTTGATTAGAGGATATTGGCAAATGAAACCAATATACATAAAAAGAGATATGTGTAATTTTTATAAGCCTCTTTTATCAATGTCTGTATTCGAAGAAACGTTGAGAAATAATAACGTTCTATTTACTAAAAATCTTGACATAACCTCCTACTCTAATGGAGTGAAAGAGATTTATAATCCTCCCGGTCGCGCTTATGCGAGTATTGTTAAAGACTATTTTAGGAACAACTGCTCCGTTAGGATGTTAAATCCTCAAACATTTATACCCCAGATATGTGCTTTCAATGGTAAAAAATACAGTGTAGTTATATTTTAAGAATTTATTATTATCTTTTAAATTTGTAATGTGTTTTGTAGCTAATCTCCAAGAAATCTTTGGTTGCTTTATTGGTGCTAATATATATCTCACGCCACCTAATAGCCAAGGTTTCGCTCCTCATTTTGATGATGTGGACGTATTTATTTTGCAAATTGAGGGTAAAAAGAGATGGAAATTATATAAACCACTTAAATCATCTGATTTTCTGGCAATGTATCCCTCAAGGGATTTTGATGAATCGGAGTTAAGAGAGCCAATACTGGATAAGGTTATCAGCGCTGGAGATTTGTTGTATATACCACGAGGAACTATCCATCAAGCAATGGCTCTTGATACTTATAGCTTGCACCTCACAATAAGCATAAATCAGAAAAACACTTGGAGCAACCTTTTGGAAAAATTGCTTCCACAAGCTCTAAAGCAAGCCACCAAAAAAGATTTCCGTTTTCGTGAAGGATTACCGGTAAATTATTTATCATATATCGGTTTTCAATACACTGACAAAGACCTTGTGCGCAAAGGAAGGATGAAGTATATTATTAGGCGAATGCTTGGTGAGCTAGAGAGATACTTTGATATTGACCAGGCAGCCGATCTGATGGCCAAAAAGCACATCCACGATTTTCTACCCCCTAATATCTTTAAGTCAGAACGTAGGTGTACAATACTGGAAGACGATAAAAATCTGAGCTATAATGGGCCGAAGCGCTGTGGAAAAATTAAGCTTTCGACTGAGATACGATTGTTAAGATTGTATTGCATGAGGTAAGCTATTCATTTTGAAAAGCGAGTTCAAAAACGATAATATATAACTGTTACTGTATTATCAGGTTAATAAAAGAAAAGAAAGTATATAAAATATATTACTCTACCGAAAATTCTAAAGAATACCACGATTATGAGCCACAATATTTAGAAATTGACAAAGAATTTGTGCCTGCAATTAAACAAATAATAGATGTCTTTCCTGATTTTATATCTGTGAAGGATCTGAAAATCAAAGATACTGACACAAAGGTATGAAGTATATATTGTTTGCAATATTTTATTAAGTGATGTGTGTACAATCTTAACTTGTGATTATTTTTATTATTATAGATTCAAGTAGTGAAAGATCTTTGGGAAAAAAATATAATTATAACGAAGGTTCCACTGAACTGAATTAAAAGAGAAAGAATTAAAATAGTTTTTTTTTTAAGAAGAGAAACAACAAAAACCTGGACGGAGCATTTCCATGAGGAATAGCTGTAAGGAATAATGATAAAGGATAATGTGGCACGCTTTAGTTAAATTCACTCATTTCGATTTTTTCATGTGAGTGTTATATACATGGTGTTATGTACATGTATAATCACCATGGTCATATATGAACACTACTTTTCTTATATGCGTAACTATCATCACAGTTATCAAAAAAAGCATAAGATATAAGCTGAATGATACCGAGTTGAAATAATCTCATTTACGTTTGATTCGCAAGATTTTCCCTTGTTGCTAAACTTGAACTCCCTTTGCCTTAATCGACAGCGTATGTTCCGTCCGAGTTAATTTTTCTTTAATCCGTAATACAAAGCTCTTCATATAAATATCTAAAATATATATTATATGTAGTTTATCTGTTTCGAAAAAATAATTTTTTTAGTGTTCTTGTATGAAATGGACAATAGTTAAGTAAAAAATTGTGTCCAATACTATTAGGCCGGTATTCATAGTCTTATTTCAAGTAATGTCATAAAACGTTAATGCAGTCCTTTGATTGGTTCGCGATATCTCCAAACTTAATTATTGAATACTGACCACAGTACTGAATGTCAACAGTATGATATATATATCTCAATAGTACTTGATTCCTATTATAATTTTTATAATTTGTATTAGCTCTTACAATATATTTTACATTTTATAATTTCTTTTTTACATATACGATAGTTCCTAATTATATATATCAATGGTTAGAAGATGGATCTAAATGTTTTGAATTGCATTACAAATGAAGACTACGACATTTTATTCATGTCGTTACTTGTATTAAATCAAACTGGAGTAAAACGCTTTTAAGAGTCGACACCGGTTATTGTTGCGTAATCAATTTTATTATATATTACAGAAATTCAAATGTTTTGACTTACGGTAAAATTGAATTTAAAAGTGACAAAGAAATAAAGGAAATCTTGGCGAAAACTACTCAAATAACATAAAACAAAAAAATATTGAAAACGAAAAACAGAAAGTGAAACAGAAAATAAAAAACAGTCAATATAAAATTGTAATCAAATAATTTATTATTTATATATTATTTGATTGCAATTTTATATTGACCGTTTTTTATTTTTTGTATTTTTCTGTTTTTTTTTTTCAATATATTTTGTGTTTCATGTTATTTGAGTAGTTATTTCGCCAAAATTCCCTTCATTTCTTTATCATTTTTAAATTCAATTTTATGACACGAACTATATTGACATACAATTAAAAATCCTCTATGATGCAAATCGTTTATATCTAAAATCTTCATGTTCCGATTCTGAGCTTGTTGCGTTTGTCTTGTGCGACATGATCTCTTTGTCTGCCCAACACATATTCGACATATTCTAGATATCCATCGTTGTTTAAATCGTCCTCTTCTAACACTTTATCTATTAGTACTAAGGCAAAATAGAGATTAATAATTTGATTGTATACTTCAAAAAGAATCGTAATATTATACATAATATACATAATATACATTTTTTATCGTAATATTATACATAATATACATTTTCTGAATATATTGAAACGTACCTACAATCCAATCTTCCTCTGCTTTTTGTATCCCTTCTTCCTCGTTTTCATGCATCGTATGTTGAAGAGCGTGAAGAATTTCTAATCCGTCTAACTTTGTATTATTGTCGAAATCGTGAATTCTATAATTACGAAACTTCTATGTTAACAATGTGTAAAAAAAAATGTTTAAGGCGGATAAACGAAGCAATCTTTGATATCTGAAACATACTGAAAATAATGGAACTCTATCTCTTGTTCAGTCATCTTCGAAAAATCAAGTTGATCGGCCATGGAACCCATATCTTCTTTTAAATGTCTATAATCGTAAGATAAACAATCACAAGATCATTTGCTACAACGACATAATTAAAAAAACAAAGTTTTCCAGAAAATAAGTTTGAATGCTTTCATCATTAAAATTTTATAATATCAATTTAAAAATGCAAATTTTTTGTAAAAATAATATTGTAAAGGAATAAAAGTATGTTCTTTTCAATTATGTCCTTTTTCTTTAAGTTTACATTCTTTTTTTTGTAAGCAACTAAAAAAATGATAATTTTTTTAGTTATATCGTTGTAGTAAATAGATATTATATGTAAAAAAATATATAAAGGAATTAATGATATATTAATTATAAAACAGCAAGATTATTTACAGAACTAATTATTTTGTTTAATTATTTCTCACGTTGCGTCATGAAGGAGTTCATCATCCTGCGTCAATTTGATTGCGTCGCTGTCCGGTGTGTAATGATGATGAGACACGCTGCTCCTTGGATGATGTGGTCCACGAAAGTGGCCGGTCGCTAGGCCGAGGCAAAAGCTGATTAAAAATATTGTTTCCATTTTGTTATCTGAAACAAATGGCCGCATTGATGATAATACTTCACACTCTCTATTACATTAAATAAATATGTCTATATAGCTTTGAAGAAATCTAACAATAATCTATGATATGAGCATCATACGAGACTTAATTTGTGGATTTAAATTGAAGTAAGATATTAGTTTGAGAATTGCATTTCGGTGGTTTGTACACGATCGAATGTATGGCAGTTTGGAAAGAGTAGTGACTGCCGAGGGGTGTCTCAACTTCGCGACATTCCGAACGGTGCTCATCGACAATGGGACCTGCTGGGACATGTTCATCGGGTGTGTCGCCGTGTATGGAGTGCTTGCTTCTTCCGAGGGTCGTACGCCCCGTCGGTCAGCGACAGATGGGCGGTAGAGGGGGTCCATGGTAATTATTATGCGATTACCCACAAGCCCATTGATTTAGATTGGACCCCAGGGGGGCGAGCTGCACGATCGCGGGCCCGTTCCGATTTGTTACAAGACCGAGTTCGAAAGTGTTCGGTATAGTACAGTCAGCGAGATTTCTGTGTCCTTCAAGGACCGGTTCTACCAATGTAAGATTAACAATAATCTCAATTTAACTTACTCTCTCTAATGCCCGCTAATAATCTAATGATTAAAAATTTAATCTCTTCAATTTACTCTTCGTCTTTTTCCAATTCTAAAGATTAGAAAAAGACGAAGAGTAAGTTGGACCGAGATTAAAGTCAATCTACGTTGATGGGAATAGGCATAACTCAGTTTAACTTATTCTATTCTCAGAATAAGAAAAAGATAAACAATAAATTGAACTGAGAAATAATTTTATATTGGAGGAAATTTTAGGAATTTTATATTGGGTCTAAGATGGTTTAGTCAGCCTCGACTATATAACACTTTTATTTTAGCTTAAACTGAAATTAGAAAAAGACAAACAGTAACTGTAAAGTAATTAGTAAAAACAAACAGTTGAGATTGGCAAATAGTACAAAATAGTCACGTTTTACGCGTTATAAGAATAATATTTAAAATATTTCTCTATTGATAGAGATCTATTGATAAAACAAGCTAGGTTTATCATATCTGTCACGTTACCGAAGATGATCGATAACTGAAGCTATAGTTGCTGCATACTCGCTCCTTATTTGCTACGAATTTGAAAAGTAAGGGGAAGGGGGGCAAGTATGTAGGTGTTAAAAGACACACGAGGCCGACACGAATACAAGGTACTTAGGAATCAATTTTATATAGGCTTACGGTGATCTCGAAGCGAGAATGCATATGTTAAGGGGAGCGCGGGGGAGTCTCCCGGGGGTTTTCGATCGCGAGCGGACCCCCTAGGGGGCCCAGACTCACCCCAATTCCGCGTACCCTCCGCGTCCGCTTCTGTCTCTCTCTGTCTGGGTGTCGAAATCTATAAATAATTTATATCATTTGGTCCATTCACTACGGGAGAGCCCATATGTACCTGTGTCGCCTTACAGGGGACCTGCGCTTGACATTCTCCCCAATATCATCGGGATCGGCAACAATCTCATGTTACCCGATATATAACGGATGTACAGATGAGCTTATGGATTTGACGCTAATCAATCCGGCATGGAACGAAATTGACCGCGTACAGGTATTACTCGTATCACGACACAAATATATTTTCTATTCCTTATTCTCGCAATTATGGAAGAGGACCTTGAACTAGTCAAAATTTTTCATATATTCTTAAAGTGATATTTTCTGTTTTTTGTATCTTTTAATATTTTGTGGAATTTAATGATACTCATCACGCTAATTTTCGAGGAAACTATGAAGCAACAATTTCGTAATCCAAGCAAAGACTACTTTGTTACTAGACTTTAGAGTTGCAGATAAAATGCTAATATGTTATTATACAGCACAAATGTAATACATTAAATGTCACATAATTATAGATTAGTACATTACATTTACTTTATGTATTATTAAACATATTGTATTTAAATACAATACATTTTTATACATCGCTCCTTTACTTCAAAAGTGATACAACTTAAAAATACATAATTCTTAGGCTACTATTATAAACGAGTAATTATAATAAATAAATATTATATCAATCTTATTAATATAATATTTAGTTATCTTATCAATCATCAAAAGTAAATTAATTTAATTAATAAAAAATCACGAATCAAAGGGGTGATTTTTCAAAGGATATGAACGAAAATGACAAAAATGACATTTAATTATCCGGTTTTACTTTATGTAAGTTTTTATATTATTATTGTATAAGTTAATATTTTTGATAATCATTTGGCTATTTATTACATAGCTAATTTGGCATTTGGACAAAGAAGAACGAACTAAATTGTCCGGAATCATCATCTTGGAATTTACGTTACTTATGTAATTTCGATTATGTAATTTTTTTTTTATATTTTATATGAATCAAAATTGATAAGAACCCGAATTGAAACATTTATTTTATTCGTTTTGTTACATTCACACGAAAATAAAGTGTTTTCTGTGCATCCGAACAGCCAATGTAGGTTTTGATGAGCTTTTTGATATTTTTCACCAATATATTTAATTATGTTGGAAATATATTTTTTTGCTAATATTATATTTTATTAATCAATAATTTTCCACCAAGCTGAACAATAATATTTGAAAAATAACTTTTTTTTTGAGAAACTTAATTTTTTGAGTTGTGTCACTTTTGAAGCAAAGGAAGCAATATACGATATGATTTAAAAGTTATCAAGCATACTATTACTCGTGAAGTTATCCTATCCAAGTGTAAATTTATATCCGCGATAATTTTATCAGTGTTATCGGAGACTGGACATATGTCTCCGCAATATCATACATGAAACTGTCATCACAAAACCCGACATCTCCGTGTTTCTCAGCAGCGAATATCCTCTAGCTGTCCGACATCCGCTAGCCATAATTATCGGCGGATATCTCGCGTCTCGCAAAGCTGGAGACTACCCCTCGTGAAAGGTAGTCGCCACCCCCCGGATAGATGGAGCGCCACGTCATGGATCTTAACCTGGACTTCTCTCGGCCGCTTTGCACCGAAGCGGAATCTCGTAGCGCAGGTGGCGAACGCTCGGCATTTATATCTTTACCTTATCTTTGACTTCTCGCGGCGGTGCGTCGATCGACCCGGTCGGCGATGGATCCGACCCCGCCCGCAAAGATCGACTGCTCGATCCACCCTTCGCTGTCTCGATCCCCTGCACGGGTTCCACGAGACCCCGGTCGCTCTCGACTTGATCGGCCAGAAGCATGCGACGCTTATCGACGTTTTTCCAGCGGAGTTTGCGTGCTGGACGAGTTGCTCCGAACGCACGGCCGCTCTCTTTGAGCGGGCTCTCTCGTTTGGTTTTCGTCCAAATCCCTGCGAAAAGTCGGCTAATCCGATCATCTCGCTTCTTTTGCCGCGCGGAATAAGCACGCGGATTACTCCGTCCGACTCACGTTGAGTGTTCATCATCCAGGAAAGATTCGAAAAACCTGGAATTCTTCTGAAACTTTCCTCGTATAGAGAAGCCGAGAATTATCAGGGAATTTTATCGGAACTCAGGGAATTTCTGTTGAAATCTTCCTTTCGATGATCTTGCTTCTCTTTATTTTGCGAGAGAAAAAGGAGTCGGTCAAATTAGCGGTTAAACGATGGTCTTGTTCAGCAGACATTTATTTTAAAATATTTTCCTGAGAGAGTTGAATTCTGCTTATTAAAAATATGTTCTAGATGTTTTTAATTTTTTCTCTCACTTTTAATTTTAAAAATATATTTTAGGATATATTTATAGAATATTAAAAATATATCTCTGTAGAATATGTTTTTTATTTTAAAAATATATTCTAAATATACTTCTTCCATTCAAAGTTTCCATATGCACTATGCAATTTATAGTTCGATCTATTTCTTAAAAATAATAAAAATTTTTATATGAAATGTTAGTTTTGTAAGAGCGTATTGCTTTCTTCAAATCTATTATTAGACACTTGAGTTGATTCTTAATTTTCTTATTCATATGATTATAAACGCGACGAAATCCACTTAGCAACTATATCTATCTTGAATTTTCATGCAAAAGTATAATTTTGCCTGGAAAATTAAACGAGAATGTCTGAAAATTAGGAAATTCTGAGAGATTTTTTCGCGTCCCTCTTTCATGTGGATACAGCCAATAAGTACTTACGCAGAACTGTTACTGTTATTACGTTTATACAAATTTTAGACGAAATCACGACGATACCAGCGGTGATATTTTTGCTATTATTTGCGGTTTGATCCTCTTCATTCCGCACGGCAAGAACTCCAAAAGCTCTTCATGCGGAAACTCGACCTTTTGTTATGCATTATTACGCAACTGTTTCTGTACAGCACAGATATTCGATAAATATATATTTTTAAGGTATTAAAATATCCCACTGCGCGCGTATCCACGTTTATGTAGCAGTACAAATAGTAACAATATTTATTAATATTGTCGTTATTTGCTATACGGATGCCCACGTTTTACGCAAAAGTTAACAATGGTGTCACATTGTACTACTAAAAATCGCAGCTTTTCAATTTCTGCCGTTGATCTACCATTCATTCTATTAACAAATCTCATTAGATTTTTAGAATTCAAAATCAATCAAAGTACAATAAAGATCAAATCTTTTTCGATGTTACTGATGAGGCTTGTAATAGAAATTCAAGTCGAAAAAAAAAATTTTTTTACCGACTTATCTGAGAATAAAAGTTTATTTTACGTATATCTCTAGCAGTTACATATATTTTGCTTATTATGAAAAAAACATCAAGAGGCACCGGGAAATTCGTTTTCTCGAATCGCTCTTATTGTAATTAAATCGCGATGTGAGTTTAAGAGCGCTTTATCGCGGCTGCAAATTTGAGTTGCAGCCGAACTAGAATTTTTTGAGAAGATAGTGAAGAGATGGAGAAAGAGAATAAAAAAAAAGGAGAAGCGAGGAAAAAGAGAAGGAAAACGCCACGCAGATGCGGCGTTCGAAAGGGCGCGAGGGAGAAAGAGGAAAAAAGAGAAAGAGAGAAGACGGGAGAAGAACAGAGGGTGTGCGTGTTTGAGGGTCGAAGAGGGACAGAGATAAACTGCGGGGGGTTTGAGGGAGACGCGGGGGTGGCGAGGAACGACGGGGAAGAGGGAAAAGGACGAGGAAGAGAGAGAGAGCGAGAGAGAGAGAGAGAGAGGGGAGAGGGAGAGAGAGAGAGGAGGGGAGGGAGAGAGACAGAGTGAGTGGGATAGTGCACGGATGGGTCTCCGGTTGCCATGGCGACCATCGTAGCCTAAAGCTATGCTTTTATTGATTCCAAGCCGCAAACAATGTGCAGGAGTGGATGTTTCGCTCTGTTCTCTCTCTATCCGTCTGGATAGTGAGGTATTAACGCACCCCGAAATACCGATACCCATGGGCACGTGCCCCAGAAAAGCGGGGCCGTCTCGTCCCCCTCTCCCTCCTTCACTCCACCGGTTTTCCCCGTTCCATCCCCTTTTCCGACCTCCCTACCGCCCTCGTCCCGCGCAGAGTGCCCTGCGATTAATTCAGCAGTCTCTCGATATGCACAGTTCGCCGTTGCATTAAAATACACGCGACTTCAAAGCGCGCCTGCCGACTATAACGCAACGCGACCCGACGTCAAAGGTTACGTCGGACTGCATCTTCCAGTACCGCGTTTTGCTCTCCCTTCTTCCCCCTCCTCCACTCTTCTGCGCCGCGGTCCCGAATTTTTCGGGGGTGCATCTCGTATCATTGCTCTCGTATGCCCGTGTGGCACGACGCTTTGTAATCGCGATTAATTCTGGTACCGTTCTGGGTACCACTTTCATCTCGACTGATGGAGAAACCTATTTGAATATTAATAATTCCGCGTTGAATGTTGGTTAATTAATTTTTCTATTACAATTGCGAATCACTTTATATTTTCGATGAGACATTTAATTAAACTACTTACATTTGATATTGTAAATTGTAAGCTACATACTTAATTAAACTAATTAAATTCTAATTTTTCAATTGAATTATTCTTGTACGTTTTTACATGATTTATTACGTGAATTCATGTAAATAATAATGTTATATGGCGTTAAAAATATCTTGGTAAAAAATAATGGGGAATTTAAATTTGTGTTACTTTCAATTATAATGCGCGCTGGAAAACACATGAACGTCCAGGAGAGAATTGATAACAAACCATAGGTAAATCGGTGCGCAGCCGATTGAAGCTGTAACGTCGACAGCTGCGACGAGTCGCAGAGAAAAGAAAGAGATCGATTGGAAAATACTGCTTTCTTCCTCTCGGAGGCTATCTTTTGAAAATCGAATCAATAACAATGAGCGAAACTAGCCATGCGAAAGTCAGATCGCGATTGAATTTTCTACTCGATTACTACGAAGAAAGGACCACCCACTGCGATTTCTCCATGAACAGCTTACCGCCCACGGATGCGTTCCAATCGCGCGATTCCCGGAATGTTAGATCAAGTTGATAGAAATTTAAGTAATGACATAACTTAAAATAAATTGTTTTTCTATTAAACAATACTTTACCTTTATACTAAATATTATCTACGTTATTACTTGTAATAATAGATACAATTAAATAAATACGATCATTAAATATATCAATATGACCATCGAAAAATTATTGATAATCTTTACAGTATACTTGACACTATTTTTCAAAAATTATTAAATTGGATATAAAATTATTTTCAATTGGATATAAATTTTTTTTTATTATTGGATATAAAATTATTATTTTATTTTGAGTATAAATTGGATGTATGTAATTCGATATATTTAACAATTATATTTATTTGACATAGATTGATTTGTACAAAAGCCTGTAATCTCACTAATTAAAGATTATTTCAGAAATTCATACATCACTTAAAAAGCAAAAATACTAGATTTTGTGGTACTTAAATCCGAGCTCTAGCACACTGCAGAAAGCAGAACATTCGGCCGAACGGATATTCCGTTGTAATTTTAACTACTTGGTTCATTATCTTCATCCTTCCTTCGAGCGGCAATCTGTCTTTGCGAAAATTCCGGTTATCATTGCTCGAGGTTGTTTAAGTTTGACTAACAACTGTAATTTCGACTATTCAATTAGGAGAGATATAAGTAGCCTTTGACGAGATTCTTCTATAGTAATTGCGAGCGGAATGCGCGTTCATTTAATCTGCAGACTGTTGACGAGTTTCTATGGATTTCGATTGCTCGACAAATGTTAAGATATGAAATAAGATCCGTTCGCGTATTGGTTATACTTTCTGCACTCAAAAGCTTTGCTTTCTCTTTCTTTAAGAATATATATTGTATCTTTTTAAGTAAAGAATTTTTGGGAATTTCAAATAACAAATCTATTGATATTTATTATACAGAATCGTTAAATAGTTCCTGTAAAAATTAAACTAATTAGCCTAATCGTGATAGAAATAAAAAAAGAAAACTGAAGATAAGGGGAGGTATGCGAGAAGTCATAGTAGAGTCGTTCTTCGATTATCTACGTAAATTGATCTCTCGCAGATATGCATTTGCTTGCTTCGCTTACCTGTTGACTGTCTTACCTCCCGAAGGAACAGGAATCGTGCCGTCGCTCGACGTCTAATTTGTTTTTAACACATCGCCGCCGTTCGACGAATTTTTTTTTTCCTCGCTGAGGAAAAATATCGTGCTGGTTAGCGGCCGGCGTTGTTTGCGCGCGCTTTCGCATGCGCGCTCATGTGCGCATCCCTCTTTTCTCTCTCTCTCTCTCTCTCTTCCCCCCTGCCCTCCTGGGCTTTTTTTATTTTCGCGGCAATCGCTCGATCACAGGCGTGTCGCATTCTGACGCATGAAAATGGCCCAAAGGGATGCGCCAGCCATGATCGATGCTCCATCCGATCGGAGTCTACCGAAACTGCCCGTCAAATAATATATTCATAGCTTCCGGATGGTTGAACGCGACTCTCGGAAACCACCCCCGCGACCCCACAATCGCGTCTACTCTCCCGGCCCCCCTTCTCTCACAATCCCCCGGCAACCCGCTCTCGACCGCTCTCTCGTTCAACCCCTTCCCTCTCCTCCCCGTTTATCCCCTTTCCGCCCCCGCCCACCCCGCAATGCGCAGTCCATCCGCACGCAAATCGACTGTCGAATAATTATCGAAAATACACGCGCGGCCGGCTCGCGGCGCTTTTTTTTCCTCTCCCGTTCTGTCCTCTGCCTCGCGGACATACGATTAACTCTTTGAGCTTTGCCGATATGCCGCTGGAAATATAGCTGTGTTATCTGGAGCTTTTCACGCGCCATTGCCCCATTCCGTTCGATCTCGCATGTCCGCGTAAGGTCGCGTGCACATTGGTCGATTAACGACGACTTGTATGCATTTTCCGGATGATATTCCTGTATATATACGTATATATATATATATATATGTATTTTTAGCATCGAGCAATTCTGCCGTTGAACTGAACTATTTTACAGATACGTTGTGTTACGATTATATATCTAATGAACAATTTTCAAACTGAATTAAAAAAGTAGGCCTTGTGTACAGATTATTCCTGCAACGTTGCGAACGTTGCACCAATATTGCTGCAAGTTTTGTAACGTACAGGATCCTTTATGTTTCAGCCAAATTTGTTGTAAAATTTTTCACGTACCTATTACGTACATTGTAAGTACAAAACTGTCCAAGCGGGATTTGTAAAGCATTGGAATCGAATTAACGAGAGTTCACGAGCGTGGTCCCATCCGCGTTTCCACGATCACCGCTTGTCATTTATCAATGCGCACACGGCTTTGCATTCCGACGAGGATCGCGATGCATACTTATAACGTCGCTTCAGTTTCGAGGGTTCGCACAAATTGTGTCGTCAGAGCGCTAATTGGGCTCGTTAATGCGTTCTGCTGATGTGTACATCGAGTATCGATAACGGGCCGCTCGGTGTAGCGGATGATAACTTATCGAGGAGGCGCGGGATCGCGAAATTTGTCATGTTAATATTTGATCGCGTTATATATATATATATATATATATATATATATATATATATATATATATGCAGCGCGGGAAGATGCATAAAAGATATTTTCAGAGAGAATCGCGGAAAAGAGATACATCGCGTGATTTATATCGCGTTCATATCGCGTTCTTGCGAATCAGGCTGTCTTCTCGTCATCGAGGGAAAACAGAAAGAGAGAGAGAGAGAGAGAAAGAGAGAAAGAGAGAGAGAGAGGAGAAGGCGTTCCCTTAGTCCGCGGCAATTTCTCTCACCGACAGCGTGATTGCAGACGACCAAGGCGATTTTCCGCATTTCCTTCCCGATTTTCGTGCTCCCCGATTTTCGCGCTCTCCGTTTATTTGCCTCTCTCTCTTCCGCCCGGAATCGTACATCGGATGAAAAAAAGGGCAAAGGTTTCCTTTTCAATTCTTATCGCGCCGCCTTCGTTAAGCCCGATCGACCGTGCGCGAGTCGAGTCGCGACCAAGTGGAGAAAGAAACGAAGATGAAGGAAAAAAAAAATAGAAAAACGGAAATAATGAAATAAAGGCACATGCAAAGAAAGGATGTGACTCGCAAAGCATAAATAGAAATTTTTTTAAGTAAAAAAGAGGAGCAAAGAAAGAAAAGAATTAAATAAAATTTGTAATTATTATAATGGCATTAAATATTAATTTAGTATTTAATTCCACTTAATATCTACTTTAGGATTTAATATTTATTTTCTTCAATATCTCCTTAACTCGTGTAATCTCTCATTATCTAATCTCAGTTTATGTCGAGGTATTATTTTAACTTTTTCAGTTGATATTTGGTTCGAGCGCGGGATCGTTCGAAAAGATCTGATTATTACGAGCTGTGTTACATATTAATCACTCTCTCGCTACTTTCGCGCGATCAATCCGGTCCATGGATACAACTACACTCGTGGCTAATTAAACAACACCCAGCTGTACGTGTCGCAATCGGTCGCAAACATTCGCGTTAATCTACGTGACGGGCCCGCATAATTCCATCCGGATTATTCCCGGTGTGCTAAATGATAGAAATATCGTTACATTCTGTACTCTCTCCCTTCTCTCTCTCTCTCTCTCTCTCTCTCCCCCTTTTTCCGTTAACACACGTAAGGGGGCGAGACACGTGGGAATGGAGTAAAGCTGTAAAACGTCCTCCCACGCTCTTTTACCCGTTCTCTCTTTATCCCGTTCTTTCTCGTGGCACATTACGCGTGTCGCATCTCTGTCCGGTTTAACGGCACGGCGGGGCCGGCAGCAGGGGATACCTAAGTGCAAAATTATTTTAAAAATATTTTCTTAACCGCGTTAAGAGCCTGAAAGCTGACCCGGAGCTACGTCGACGCGTGTACAGGGCCCACTCGGGGCAAAAAGAATTGGAAATGCCGCACGGCGGTTTTTCGACTTGCCGCGGTTTTTAGACCCTTTAGCCTTCTCCGCGCGACGATGACTTCTTCGTGTGCGTGTGATATACGTATTACCTCCCCCGAGTGACCACCTTAAGTGTGATCTTCGACACTGGTTAGCCTCACGGACGATAGAAATATTATGCACTTTCTTTCCACGGAAAAGGTGGGCATATCCATCCCCTGTTGTTGTTCCTCTCGATCCTTTCAATAAAACGGGATAAATATACCCGCCTTTTCCGCAAAGTATATCCGGGTGATAAAGTAACGTAAATGATTTATGTCAATTTCAATGATAAGTGCACATTGATATTTTACTTAAATTGTTCAGCTTTTTCTTAGGTAATTTCGTGGATCGAATCAAATGACTAAAAATTTAATGCTTTGACGTAAATCAAGTTTAGATTAAGCTTAAATAGTAAGAGAAATATATATAAAGGCAATGAGAATACATTGCATATTTTATCAAATTGTTACATATCGCTCATTTGCTGCAATAACATGACTCAAAAATTGTTTTTTTTTTTTAGTTGCAAAAAAAGAAGAGAAACATAAAACAAAATATACTTTATAATTTAAACAATATAATTTTATTCTTCTAAAATCAATTATTATATCAAAATTGTATTTTAAAATTAATAATACAAAATTTTATCAATTCCAAATGTTTAAACTTATCTCCTAGAAATCCTTAATTTTTTTAGTTGTAGCAAATAAGCGTTATCATAATTTGTATATAATATATCTTTTTAAAGATATTGAAGTTGCATATTTATAGGTTGACAAATGTCATCTACTCATATGCATAAATTTAATTTGTTTAAATTTTGTTCTTGCATTTTGCAATTCGATTTTTCACGAAAAAAAATCTTCGAAAAATAGTCAAAAAAAAGTTAATTGTGAATTAAGATTGCGGCGTGTTGAACGCTGAGCTAGTTTTCGAAGAAATCTGAATTGATAACTGAGAATGTCAATTGCACGAGAGTACATCGTGATTTTTTTGTCTTTTTGCATTTTACTACGTAATTTTACTTCTCGCCACATAAAAACTGGCAACTATTTACTCGGGAAATTCTGGCAAAAATTTACGTTACATTATTTGCTATAATAAGTGACTTTTCCATTAGACGAGAAGTAGATTTTGGTGCGCGTATACAGTTTTACATTTTACAGTATTACCTATACGTCCTTTACACACCTTTTCCATCCCATGTACTTTTAAACCTTCCTCTTCCTCACCGGGCGCCGTACCACTTCGATGCTTTTTACGCGGTGCTTTTCTTTTATTTTGAACCTCTCCGTTGGCCTGGCCAAGAGTTTCCAGTCAGTGTTACGTAGAAAACGTTGAACTTGTTCGAGAGCTTTTCCTCTCTTGGAAAAGAAGTGGCGCGGAGCGAGGAATGGACAGAAAATGTCAAACAAATTTATTGAGTCTTGGTGACACGGAACCTCGCAACAAAGATGCTTTTGTCCTCTTTTGATTTAAAAATGGTAAGTGATATTAATTATATAAGATGTAAAAGTTTAAAATTATTTGCGAGTTGTTATTAGTTTTTTTTTAGTTTAAGTTACGTCATATTTATTAAATTTAAAATAATTAAACAATTTCTTTATATGTAATATTATATACAATTATAATATGAATTATAATTATACTATATAATAAGAAAATTATATGTATATATAATTCGCAGGATATTAATAATTCCATATCTATTTTGCGGAGAATATTAAATTAAATAAATTATTCTAAATATTCTTAAAATTATAATTCAAGAAATATTATTCAAAAAAGATATTTGTGCAGTATCTTTACAATATATTCGCGTTTGTGGCTTCATTCATGTACATAAAAAGAAAAATCAAAAGCCTATCGTGAATGTCGATACGATATCGATTAAACATTATGAATTTTCATTAAATGGTGCTGTTTTAACATATTTTTTCCCATCCGAGAGGAAGAAATTCTCATTTTCTTTCACGCACACACATCTATCGGTTGGTCTACTCAGCCTGATCAAAATATCTCCGTCGAATACTTAATTACTTCGATCTCACTATCTTGTAGATGGCTTGCTCTAACAGCCATGTACATTATATACAAGGAAGACTTATGATGGGGTTCCAATTTGCCGCGGGGCGCCGTCAGGCTGCGTTTAACAACTTTTTAATGGAGGCTTGGCGACCATCGTCAGCCTCGGTCGCCAACGTTGAACGTTAATTCTAACGGGTGTCATCCCGAAAAATAAGTTATTTCGTCTCATCTTCGTGAATGGAGAAAACGTATTTTTCTCGTTGTTTTACTCTATTGAAAGAAATGTATGAGAATCACATTGTATTAAAATGTTTGAGAGAACTTGTATCGCCGTCGACGCTGTTAATCGATGCAACGTAAAAGACATCCAAGCGCAAACACATGTTAAAGCGTTTACGAGTTTCGCGTCTATAACATAAGTAAATCGATCGATCTTGTATACTGTATCTACCCAATTTATTCTGATGATTCATGAAACGATTCTGTTGCAGATATATTGCGTTTATATTTTGTTATTAATATTCCATTTTTAGAATATAATAGAATGAATATGATAAAAAAATATTAATTTGATATAAATTTTAGATAATTTTTATCCATTACTACGCTCTCTGCTATGTAAAAAATCTATAAAAATGATATATTAATGCAATGATAAATATAATTATTGTTACGTTTAGTGTTATGTTTAATTTATTGTTATGTTGCAACATATAGGAAATTAGAGTTGAAGAATACTATCATTGCAACTCAATCATTCATATTTCCAAAGATCGTACATTCCGACAGAAATTAGATAGAGTGTTGTAGATTAACAAATGTATTAATAAGAGGCATCTAATTAATCAACGTATTTTCCAGTAATACGGCGAAAGAGACATTACGAGGGAAAAAGAAGAAAACGCAAAGAGGGGGAGGGGGGAATTGCTTAACTATAATACTCGGCGAAATTCGCGATAATAGTAATTAACCAGCGCACGGACCTTCGGAGTTACCGGTTCATAGCTGGTGTCCACGATTTGCACGCGTCGAACGGCGAGGATCGATTTTTCGCGCGCGTGCATGCGCGCGAGCGCACGCACGCATCCGGACGCGCGCGCTAAACTTTCTCGCACGCACGTGCACATCGGCTCACAGTGCGATACGCGTGTACACGCGATACGTATGTGTACGCACAGCATGCGTGTGCGCACGTACACACATGTATGTACATACACGTGCACGTTTCACCCGAGCCATCGCTCTGAGCCCTCGCAGAATCTCGCCCAACCCTGGCTCTCTCTCGTCCCACCAACCCCTTTCCCCCCCCTCGACAATTCTCCATCCCCCTGATAAGCGTCCGTGCCCCCCTTTCCTCCTGCCACCCCATCGCTCACCCGCCTGCACTCCCCTTGTCGTCTCGTCACCCTCCTTCCCCGAAGCCGTCCTCTCCCGGCATGAACATCCCCTTTACCTCGTCGGCCTCGTCTCCTCTCTTCGTTCTCTCCTGTTCACCCCGTTTCCTCCCTCTCACCCTCGTCCACCTTCACCGCCGTTCTCCACCTAACCTAGCGCAGCATCCGCGTTCTGGAGCTGCTCTCGCAGCTCTCGTAATCGCATTTGACGTCGCTACGTTTTTGTTTCAGAGCAGTACGTGACGCTTCCGCCCGTGAGGGCTCTTGGCAAAACACGCGAGGGAGGAAAAAAGAAGAAGACGCCAATGGAGAGGGAAAGAAATAATGTGTATGTCTGTGCGTGTATATGTATGTGCAAGATAGATAGAAAGAGAGAAAGAGAGAGTGAGTGAGAGAGAGAGAGAGAGAGAGAGAGAGAGAGAGAGAGAGAGAGAGAGAGAGAGAGAGGAGGGGGGAGGAGAGTGGAAGAGAAAGAGCAAAGCAGCTAGTAAGGAGGAGGGCTCGAAAACGACGAGAGAGGAACGGACGCGCGAACGTCCGGAGGAGGGTAGCAGGGTAGGTTGGGGGTGCACATTGAGGATCGAGAGATCGAATAGAAGGTTGGCTCCTTGATCATTTCTCGACTTGGACAAGGACGACGAGAACGAAGAGGACGAAACAGCTGAGAAAGAAACTCTCTCTTCTCTCCTGTTTTTTAAGCGTCGTAATTTTTGCCGATATTTCTTGGCATCGTTTATTCCCTTTGCTAGCCATGCCATCGCTGGTCCCGTGTGCTCTCTCGACTGATTCTACATCCGAGATGGACTGCTTGATGATGGAGAGCTATCTCGTAGAATCCCCTCCTTTGTTGATCCTTTATACAAAGGATCGACACGGAACGGAACCGAAATCAACTGAAATTAACGGTAATGAAGATCGATTAAATTCGCATTAACGAGAATCGCAATATCACGGAACGTTGTCTGATATCGATGTTGAATAGTTGAATTATTTCCGCAAATAAGGCTTCTTGTATACACGCGCGCTCATACAGAAAACATATCCGGACTACTGTTTGCTTCTTCGGCTGATATTTTGCGAAAAAATGGGGATCGTTCTAAACAGATAACAAAATTTCTTTTTTTCTTTTATCTTAACAAAAATGATGCGAGGAATAGTTCAAGATATTTAATATTGAAAATTAAATTCTTGCAAATTACAATTTTTTAATTAACTTTTTTACTTTAATACCAATTATAAATAATACTAATTATAAATTAATCATAACACCTGCAAGTAAAAGAATATTTACTCTGTAACATAATTCGGAATTTTGACACCGAAGTATCTTCCTACGAGTGTTGATAAATTTATTCAGACAAATATTAATTAAACTTTGTTGGCTGTATAGAAACATAGTAAAGAGGCTTTTCCAAAGCGATTAAGTAACATCATGCATCTCTATACAAAGAGAAGACCCAACAATCAACTGATCGCACCTACAGCCGCTTTACACATGACGGACAGGGTAACGTTTAAATCGGACAAAAGTCTCCCTTACGCACAAGTCGGTCGACACGTGCTTGCCAATTTGTTGGCCGCACGTGTCACCGGCGAAACCACGTCAAAATATTGCACTCAATCTGAATAGGCCAATTACTAGGCTGTGTAACCGAAAACACGCCCACGCTTCACGCGGCGATCTTCTTGAAATCGTTTTGGGCATCGTTTTAATTTTCACTGGGAAAAAGTCGAAATTAAAAAATTTCACGTGGATCTCTGTAACTATGCCATAAAATTTTGCGCGCTTCTACATCCGAAATGTGAAATATGTTTAATCTTCCTCAACTACAACTATGAAAATTACATCTACACTGATAGAAAGAATGTTTATAATTAACATAATTTAATTATAACTTATAATCATTTTTTGGGATATATATTTATAATTGTTTTAATCGTGCAAATATATAATCAATATATAGTCAATTATGCTATTAATAACAGTTACACACACTGCTTGAAAATCTTTAGTTTGTTCTCAACATATCTTTTTTACTTATTATTATTACATAAATTGTATAATGAATTTAAGAAAATAATTATATTCACTATAATTGCGATTGCATTTATTGAATAAAGATGTTTATTTTATTTATTTATATTTTGATATTTCATTTGATATTAATATTTAAAATTATAATTTATAATATAATACAATTTTTTCATGTTTGAAAGAAACTGTACATATATAGTTATTATTATAACAGTAATAATCATAAAAATGGAGCTCTTAACCATAACCATTATATCAAGCAACTATTGTCATAACTATCAAATACTTTTCTCTCAGTGTAAGTTCTAAAAAGTCTTGTTTCAGTAAAGAATACAAGTAAATTTCCGCCTTATAACGGAGGAAAGTTCAAAGTTTTTTTATCTACAATTTAGAATTTCATGCAACTAAACTATATAGATTATACAGTCATTTAAAGATTTTTGCTTCGGGTCCAAATGACTCATTCGTATAATCAAGAATTAAAATTCATACTCGCGCGACTCTTATATTTAAACTGTCTTAAGTACAGTTTTAAGATGCTATAAGTCAATCCCAAAGCAGTATTTAAGATATTACTTAAGATGATCTTGAAATAAAAATTGACTATGAATATCAGCCTAAAAGTATATTTTCTCGCGTGAATTTCATTCTTTTCTCACATTCGTGCGATGTCCGTATGATTTCAGGACGATGGCAATGACGCGAGCGAAGTGTGCAACGCCAATGAAATTTGAAGTCGCGGCCTTTGTCGGATGTCGTACAAAGGGGAAAGTTTCGCGTCGGTAGCTTAGCAATTCCGCCTCTTTCAATTCCTCCAAAACAGAACGCCCATGGCGCGTGTCGACACTTTCGAAAGCCGTAATTTTCTCGACAGCGCTCAAAACTCAAGCAAAGCGGGCCAATTCAAGACCGGACCAGGCCTCTTTGAGGTTTCTATCATTGTCGACGCAATAATTCGCTTTAACGGCCTGGTCCCTCCCGTTCCCATGGCTCGTTTCTTCCACTGTGTTTATTAGTGTTCTCTTTTGTTTGTCGCACAATGTTTGTAACAAGTCCTCATAACTGACAAGATGACTTATGTGGAATACGGAAAATTATGAAGAAGACGTAGATTAATATTTTTTGCGCCTTAAAAAGATATTTTTAATACCAAAACAAGAATATAAATAAACGCTCGAAGTTTGCAATGCAAAACAATTCAAAAATTAGCGATCAAATAACGAGCAGTATAAGGTGTTTTGTTAATATATTTAATATAAATTTAACATATCAATATAATTATCAATATATAAATTATAATATAAACGTTTCGGTTATATGGAGCCTTCCTCAGCATAAATAAGTTAACATATTTCTTTCGTTTTACAACTATTTTAAATTAAAGAAAAATCCTATGTCAATTACTGGTGAACCATGTATTTATCATCAATAATTGACATGGAATTTTTCTTTAAAATAGTTGTAAAGCGAAAGAAATATGTTAACTTATTTATATTGAGGAAGGCTCCGTGTAGCCGAAATGTTTATATTATGATTTATATATTGATAATTATATTAATATGTTAAATTTATATTAAATATATTAACAAAACACCTTATATTGCTCGTTATTTGATCGCTGATTTTTGAATTGTTTTGTTGACATTTATAATGCTTACTATTATTTTATTTTTTGTAATATAAAACAACTAATTTTTTATTTCTCTTTTATCTTTATCTAAAATATTCTTTTTCTAAATAATCTTTAGACTAATATTAAATTATTTTTATGGCATCTGATTTAAATTTCTAAAATCGTTCTCTTGAGTCATTTCACTTTTGCGATGATCTGTATCCTAAAAACTGATAAAAGTTTGACAATATTCTACTTTTTGCAATTGTAATCCAAGATATAAAAAATATTTAACAAAAATGAAGAAGAATAACATAGTTTTCATTGATGTTTATAATTTTTTTATATGATTTTTATATAAAATCATTATTTTATATAAATTTCGTAAAATTTTTATCAAATTTCAGACAAATATTGATGAATTTAAATATAATTTTCCTTCTTTTACAAAAGTTTGTATAATATCAAGCATAATATGACTTAAATTTTTATATTTATATCTTTATAAGAGAATATTATACTTTTTAGTTTGGATAATGGAAAAAAGATTAGTATGACAAAAATAATTCGCGTTTCAGAAAAAAAAAATATATATATATACATATATATAAATTGTAATGCAGCGATGCGATGTTACGATTATTTATCATAGATACATGAGACGAGAGCAGAGAAAGATGGACGGAGGTAAAGTACTCGATAATTTCATCCCTTCATAATGCAAACGTGTATCTCGTTGTAGACGAATAGTCGCTCCGGCGCCGACTACGAATTCCACGTGGATTTCTATGTAACGTCAAACCACTGTTTGTATACGACCGCCGTCTGATCGATCTAATTCGCAAAGGGTAGATGATCAAGATTAGATTTTATAGAGCGCCAGCCTCATCGCACGGACCATATGCATGTTATACTTTGTAAGGGTAGTCGGCGGCACCCCGATGACTTGCAAGTAGAATTAAAAATGAAGGACGTCAGCTCCGGATGCAAGCATAGTTTATCAATAAATTTTTAAGTCGTTCAGTGCAAACCGGAGGACGTAATTCATCTAAAAAGAGAAGAGAGAAAGATTGGAGATGGAAAAATATTAAATTAGAGATTCTAAGAATAGAAAAATCAAAAAAACTTATTTAAATATTTGTAATTTATGTTTTAAAGGAAAAATTGCAAACATTAAATTTTTAATTTTTGATCTATCTATCAGAGCATCGATATATATTATTTATATTGTATAAAGATATTATAAACAATCAGAAAATCGTATCTTTCTTCATTTTAGTGCAATCTTCTGACTGTTGAAGATTCTATTCCTAAAGTTAAATACATAATAATAAATAACAGCGATAAATGCGTATTATTCAAAATAATACAAATTATTAAAAATAATAAAAATAATATAACATATTATTTATTCTTGATGAAACATTTTTATAGGAAATCTTGTTGATCGTTGTGTGTTTGAAATTGGATATCAGCGGCAATCGTGGCCTTTGCCCATATGGGAAAACCACCCACTAATGTTACATGGTGCACACGTGCACAAATACATATATGCACATCATAAAAGTGTACATAATTATATGTATATGTATATAAAATCGCTGTACAATATATACATATATATGTATACATTTTTGTACATTTCCAGAAAAAAATATTGTTATTGTCGGCTCATGGAAAAACTGTAATCACAGAAATAAAATATAATAACATATATAAAAGCGTGACGAATGTAAAATTCATTATAATAAATTTGCAACATTTTTTTGCATATATTATACTTTTAGCGGCATGTGTGATAAGTTGCGAACCGGAGAAAATATGCGCCACTTCATTTCTGACATTTTAATTTTCATTAGTCCTCGAATTACGGAATTACGCGAATTGGTATAATAACGTTATGTAAACGATAATAAGAATACAGGTGTTGCGTGATAAACATATGTATAAAAGATACGATTAGAAAGAAGTTAACTGTAATAAACAGCAATACATACTTCAATAATTCAATATAAATAATGGAAGTATTGCAAACTTTTTTTATGTTTCGTTTCACAATGTAAATTATATAAATTGCAATTACCAATGTTTTGAGGTTCTCAATATAATATGCTATTTAGAATTTAATTATTAAGAATTTTAATATAATTTGTCTCTTTGGACATCAAACTGGCGAGAGGAGATAAAGATTTGCAAATTATACAATAAGATTATTTCAATAGTAAATATTTTGATATTTAATTTGATATTTTTTTGAAACTTATGAAAGAAGAAGATAAAATAATTTTTTAATTTCATTCAATTTTGATTGTAAATAATCTATCTAAGTTGTATTATGAAAAATATTTTTTTCTATTACAACTATTTGTTCGTATTAAAAAAAAATTTGAATTTCGTCTCTCCTTTTTAGAATTTAAGAATTTTACTAGATATGAAACAATGTAATTCAGAATGTACACAGAAAATTATTGACAAACTGTCGATGAATTATTGATAAACCTTACTGAAAGCGATCAAGAATCGCTGTCAGAGTTATCGGAGAATAAAATGTTCCCCACATTTCATTCTGAAGTTTGATACCGTTTCTTACAGGATAGTTTATTCGTGGCTAGTGTGACAGATTTTCGACCACGCCCTGCCGATATGGTACCCCCTTGCCTAGCTACCCTTGAATCCACACATCGAAAATTTACCGGCTTTGATCCGTACGCAATGACTTTTCCAGCACCGCATGTTTCCGTCGGCGTTTTCTTTTATTAAATACCTTTAATAAAAGAGCCCGAACCTAAACATAATGTATCATTAGTTAGAAGAAATATTACCACACATTACATACGTAATTGCGAAAGTTATTGTATAATATAAATGAAAAAATTGAAAAGTGCAGTATCTATTAAAATAAGTTCTCAAAACTTTAAAATTAATTATTAAACTTCATTATCATCTCTTAACATTATTATTGTTAAATAATTGTTGAAAATTACATTATTATTATGTTCTATATACTCGTTTTAAAATTAAAAATTAAATAAAATTTGTAGAATATCCTTTAAACAAATTAAAGAAATAAACACAAATGCATTTTTATATTTTCAAATAAGTATTGAAACTAATGTAATCTCGATAAGTTTAGATTCCGAGGCAAAAAATTGATAGAAAAGAATATTCTCTGAGTTTATACGCGACGATGCAAATTGAACTCATCACAGTAGTTTTAATTTTATTTAATATTGCAATTTTTATAGTTGTATTTATTTGTGTTAAGTATATTTTTTCGGTTCTAAGTTTTATCTAATCACTTTACTATATAGACGTAGCCGTAAAATAAAACATTAAAAAGTATTTCTAAATGTCACTTTTAAGTGAAGATTTTTAGAGGATTTGGTCCAGTTCTTTTTCCATGTTTTTTTTCCAAATCGCGAAGTGGTTGTTTATCTTGTTTTGACCATGCTGCGCAATGTCGGTGGCCCAGTTTCCGGGAAGCTAGCAAATTGACTTTTACCAGTTCAATGAAAACGGCAGCCGGGCCTTTGAAAGCGCTTCTCACAACTTCTGAGACGCCAACGCTCTCGAATGAGCTCTCAAAACTTTACATTTCTTCCTCGTGTTCCCTTTTCACCGTTCGATCTCGCGGTGCGGAGCTCATCGATCTCCCTCGGCGCGGTCGAGGAAATCCTCTCGTTCTCTCTTGATCTCCCGTCTCGTCGCGCCGAGGGACACTTCGAAGAGGTCGCAAGGACGAAGGACTCGTGGAAAATCGAAGAGCAAGAAGATGAGGGTTCTGCGTTTGACGCGAGCGCGCATATTCCGTCGCGCTCGCGAGAAAAGAAAATGCGCGCTGTAAAGAAAGGTAAGAGAAAAGGGAGAGAAAAAAGGCGAGCAAGAGAGGAAAAAAAAAGAAAGAAAAAAATAAAACAGACGAGAGTGGAGGAAAGCAGAAACGCACAAAGGCGCGCGCGAGAGACGGTGGGGGACTTAAAAATGATATCCACCATGAGACAAAGTGGAGGTAGCTCCGGCGCAAAGAAAGCCAGAAATGAAAATGGAAATGCCGACAGCTATGACGATGCAAATCGCGAAGGGACGCCGCGCCGGAACGAGAATGAGAACGTGGCGAACGCGCAAGCAGAATAGATGATCCATGCTGCTCAGCATAATTGGCGCCCCTAAGAGTTATTTTACGGATATTCTCTTATTAACAGCCAGTTTCCTGCTAGAAAGGATGCAATTAAATTAAAGTTTGACCTTATGAGAAAAAATAATAATAGGTAATAGGATTGTATTGATGTCCCATATAAGTTTCATAAACTATCGTGTTAAAAGTATCATTAATACAAAACTGTCTCATTGCGAGTCTAAGATACCCAAAGATACATAAGAATGATAGAAAAAAATGACAATTTTTGTCTTTTTAAATAAATAAAAATAAATTTGTTATCGATAGAATCCAGAAGGATTTAAAAAATTGAATTAGCAACTCTGTAGAGGTACAAAACTAAAACTGCCAAAACTACGCGAGTTTGAGAGATCTCGACAAAATCTCGAAAAAGGGAGGAAATCAAGAAACGCAATCTACCGCGGCTCGACGCAAAAAAAAAAAAAAAAAATATGAAAAAAAAAGACGGAACGTGCGGCGGTGTAAAAGGGTCGGGAGGCGGAAGATAGAGAGCGGAGCCCGAGTCTCCAAATTACAAATCCTCCGAAAAAGCCGGGCGCGAGATACACAAAGACATTTAGCGCCGGGCCGAATGCATCTCACGGCGCAAACGATGCGCCACCGCCGCGCGCGGCGCGGCTATATACGTGCGGCACGCAGGTGGGTCACAAGCGTGGGTGTACATTACAATCAAATCCCCGAAAAAGGGGGAAAAAGAATTAAAAAAGCTATCTGCCGCGAGATAATAAAAACGAAGACGAGAGCAACGTGCACGCGAGCGCTCGCGAGCGCGCGGAGGAAAAGGGGCATTGCGAAGAGAGAAAAAGGTAGAAAGAGAGGAAGAGAATGGAACAGCGCTTGATAGAACGAGAGAGAAGAGAGAAGAGAAAGAGAGATAGAAGCAAAGGTAGAGATGAGATGAGAGAGACGGATGGAGAATCGAGGGTGGGAAGGACGACGATGACGAGGATAGGGGATGGAGAGGTCGAGAGCAGGATCTCCTACGCCATATCCCTCCCAGCGCGCGTATTGGTGACTGGGATGAAGCGTGTGCGTGGTCGGAAAAGCGCTACACGCTGGTAGCCCCGGAAAGAAAATCGCTCGCAGGCTATTTTCTGGAGGAATTTTTATTGGTACGCGCGCCATGTTGGCGACGGCGGTGGGGTCGCCGCGGGCATCCCGACGACCCTCGCGATTGGCCGTCGCCCAGGCGACGTACCCCTCCGTTGGGCCAATCCAACGCGTCCGCCAAGCTCTTCGCACCCTCGCGTCGTCGGGGGTAGCGGTGGTGACGGCGACGGCGCGCGGGGACAGAGATGGGGGTGTCGGGGGTGCGGGTAGTAGCGACCGGTTACGAGCAACAAACCCCTACCACGAGCGACGACGACGGCCGAGAGGCAGGCAAGCAACCCCCTTGTACGCGTACTCTGCTCACTCACCCCCGCGCGGAGTCACCGGGATAACTGCATTTCGCGGACAGAATCCCACAAGAACTCACGGCGAGCGGTCGCCCCCTCTGATTCGCTCTCCGCTCTTGTCGTCTCCGGGTTTTCCCACCGCGTTGTCCTTCGTAGAAAGGAAGGAAAGAAGGAAGGAAGGAAGGACGGAAGGGCGCGTCGTGCACGTCGTCTTCGTCGACCTCGTCGTCGCCGTCGGCGTTGTCATCGTCCTCGTCGCCGTTGTCGTCGTTGTCGTCGTCGTCGTCGTCGTCGTCGTCGTCGTCGTCGTCGTCATCTCGCGGTGCGCGCCATTTCCTCATACCGAACTATTTCTCGCCAATTACTTCGATATTCGAATTTTCAAGGCCAGCTGATCGCGGACGCGCGTCGACAAAACGAACCCTGCCCCCTCTCACGGGGGTCCCCGCGTACCCTTCTAATTGGATCGACGAGATAATCAGATTTAAATCGCGACCGAATTCCAGATTTGCGTCGATCACTTGCAGCGACTCGCGTATTCTCTGCGACATACTAATCCTGAAGTTAGTATCGTGAATTTGTTGCAATTATTCACGTGTTACATCCGAGAAGCAATACGAAAGGACTTTCAAATAACGAAGAATCAACGAAGATAAAATTGGAGGAAGAAGAGCATGTGTTTAGGATTTTACACGTGTATCTTCTAATTGGATTTCTTAACCGAAG
Organism: Acromyrmex echinatior; assembly: GCF_024713525.1. Classification (NCBI taxonomy): domain Eukaryota; kingdom Metazoa; phylum Arthropoda; class Insecta; order Hymenoptera; family Formicidae; genus Acromyrmex; species Acromyrmex echinatior. The sequence goes on along the minus strand of NC_141866.1, from coordinate 6,230,382 downwards.
AAACTGACACAGACATCTTTTAAAGGACATCACGAAAAGAAGACTCGCATTCAAGTGAAGACTCAAGAAACGCGTGTCTACGTTCGTCGAGAGTGAACTGCAGTTATTTAAAAAGCACATAGTTAAAGTATATTATAGACTAATTATTCCTTGTTAGTAAATAATTTCCGACGTAGATGTCCATTCTGTTAAATGCGAAATGGACCGTCAGTTGGATTTGGATTAAATTGTTACTAACAGATAAGAATAATTGTTGTGAGAATCCATTGCTGCCTGTAAATTTTTACGAAGATTAATTGTACGTGTCGAAATTTATTTAATATTGATTATTAAATTTCTAAGAGAAAATATTATTTCTGATAATCAGAAAATTATTTCTGATAAAAAAAAGTAACAGTAAATCGATAATATTTTTTCATAAAAATTCCAAAGATAAAAGGTTGCCTATCACATGCGATAATATTCAAAACAAATGCTTTACCAAGACTTTACGATAGTGGTAATGCAAGTGTACGACGCACAAGTGTTTTGAAAAGAATGATAAAAAAAGGAAAGAACGAAATATTTAGAATCGTCCAACTGGACTGTTCATAAGAGTAATACAACAGCGGAAACAAGATCTATTCTTCTTTCTAACAAATCATTCTAATTAGCAGGTGAACTGTTTTTTAAAAAAATTGTTTTAAAGAATTTAAAAGGTGAACGGCAAGAAACATTTTTCACGACTCACGGCCTAGTCCTTCGTTAAAGTCACCATCACCACAGAAAATAACGAACCTCTAGGATAACAGTCGAGGTTTTCTCGATATTTCCTCAACGTTTTTCGACGCTTTTTCGGTGCGTCGGTGTTCATCGGGAGAGAATAACACAGTGCGTATCCGCAGGGCGGACGCGGCGCGCCCTCATCGCAGACTCGCGTCGGAAGATGTCTTCGTAGGTAGTCGAGTGCTCGCTCAGGTGTTTCCAGCTACGCGCTACCTCGACCAGGTCACCCCGGCATCACCCTGGCTAACGACCTGTCCGGAGGTACCGGGGGTCCCGGTGCGGGCGGCGTCGGTTCCGTCGGTGGTACCTCCGTCGGCGGCGGCGGCGGCGGCGGCGGCGGTGGTGGCGGCAGCGGCTCGTCCCTACCGACGACCGCCCTTAGCCTCGATCACCAGCAATTCAACATATTCCCAGCGATCTTCAGCCGTCAGCTCAACTTCTCCGCGGCGGCGGCTGCCAATTGCGGCCAGAACAAGCTGATGGATGAGCTCAGGCCGAATTTGGGTCTGCTTGGTGTCGGTCTGGTTGAGAACGACAGCTTCCATCTGAATCACAATCAGGAGAAGAGGAAGTGCAGTAGCGCCAGTTCGAATGAGCAGGACTTCGGTCTGTACGGGGTGCATCAGGGTCTCGAGGCGAGTCCGCCGACGCCCGCCGCGACGCCCGGTAGAAGCAGCGTCGGGGCTACCACCACCGTCGGTGAGTATCGCAGATTATTTTGCTGAGAAAGTAGAAACAGTTAAAATCTGCATCTTGCGTTATTGTTGTTTAAGCGGAAGTAGACCAGCAAGTAATACGTTTATAGTTTTATCTTAACGCACTTCAGATTTAAAATGTTGATTCTGAGCAATATTTCTTCTATTGTTAACTCCAAAGCTGCATTAGAAATTTTAGTAACTTCCTTTCATACAACTCATATTTTATAAACAATATTCAGTGAAATATAAACCGAGAAGCGTTTAAACGTAAATAGGAAAAAAGAATATTTCACATTTTCGATCAAAGCAGGTTGTGGTGCTTAAATATTCATATATGAATACACAAATGCAATTATCAGCTTATAAGATTATGCATCGATTTAGTTAGATTTTATTCATATTTTATATCATTAGTTATTAAAATAACTTGTTGTTAACATAAGTGAAATTGTATTGAAACAATATTCAAGCAATATATTTAACTGACTGAATCATACGATAAGATAGTCCATAAATAATCTTATTTATGTCTTCAATAATCAAAGTCGTAAAAATTAAAATTACTTATTGACTCATCCACGTAACAATGCATTATAATAGAAAGAAGTAAATTGTTTCAACATATAAATGACGATTTTCTAAAAAAGTGCGATAAAATTAATCTAGGGTCATCTAATTCGACATGTTTTCTTTAACTTTTAAGGTATCGAGCTTTTACACTATCGTTAGGAAAGAAATGGGCATCGTGTCATCTCGAGATAGACGTATTTTCCGCTTGTTGAGCCTCGAGCCCGCGTTCATAGTGCAACACGACCAGCTCGAAGTGTTGACAATGGGTCGGGTGGACCAGACATATGGTGGTACCTGTTCTATGGACTATTATTATGTGCTAGTGGGGCTTAAGGGAGCTTAGCACTGAGGGTGTCGTTAATAGGGTGGGCTCGAAACGTTGCTTGAACGCATGACGAGTCTCGCACCCCGTTTCGACGATTCGAAAGACTCGTCGAATCGGGATCGAATGAAAGGGCTCATCTCTAATTTCCTACCGTTTCTGCTGATTAACGAGTTGTAATACTCATATTTCATAATGTGCGCATGTTGATGTTATGTTCAAAACGTCAACTTGCACTTGTTAAATATGAAGTAGAATTATCGCATCTCACACAAAGCAAATGATATAGACCGGTATTCATAATTCGTTTTTATTTTAAGATCGTCTTAAGTAAATCTTAAACTAATATGTCTTACTAATATATCTCTGTGATTGTCTTGTGACATTTTAAGACTATAAGGCCGATTTTAAACATAAGAATGATTACCGATTGTAGTGCAGTTGTCTTCTATACTGTAATCATAATTATTCTCGATTTTAATTAATTAGATCACTTTATTATTAAGTTCCTCTTGTTAATTAATAAACAAGCGAGTCAAAATAAGTACATTAAATTTATAAAAAAATTAGATGTTTTCTATGAGACTCTCTCTCTTTCTCTTATATTTTTATTGACTGTCAAAATTGCTATTTAAATTATAATCATTCATTTGCGATGAAATTAATTAATATATGCACGTGTAATAAATTCTTAACGCATATCTTCATTTCTGCAAAGGTTATGGCATTCGATAAATACGGAGTTCAACAGGTCGGTCGCAACAGCAATCGTTAGGGTTTTTTCGGCCTTATTATATCTGAAAATGAATTTTCGCGCGATGGTACCCCAATCCGCAAACGGCGATATCCTACGCTCCGTCGCACCCTTCAAGGTCAGGGTTCCCGGAAACGAAATGAGACTACCGCGGGATTCTCATGCAAATGAAAATCCGACAGCCGCTTCGCGACGAGAGGAAAAAGAGATAGCGGAATAAAACGAGGACAGAGCGGTGGTGGAGGGAAAAATTAATGTCGTTAACCCCCTTGCGCGTTCTCCTGGGTATTAAAAGTACTCGAGCGACGGTCTTCTGGCGCGCGTTTCCCGTGTCCTCCTTAAAACAGGAGCGTTCACTTCTTGTTGACTGACCCGTAACGTTGGCCTGCAACTTCAACTTAGAAAAAATAGATTCGTTTTGTGTTGCGTTCGATTCTTTTCCTTATGCTAACAACACTGTAATCTACATAATAATTTCTAATTGCCGCACGAAAACAAAATTTTATTTTTAAATCTGATCAAAATTCTTAGAGGAATGATAATTGTTATCATTTGCAGCTATTTTTTAACTTTTAAAGTTTAATATCTTGATAACTAAATTTGAAATTTAAACTGTAAAGTATTAGAAATTAAATGAAGTTTTTTTACTTATTTGTCCTCTTTTTCAAAGCTTAAAGAATTTTTCACGGAAAGAAATTCTTGCCGTTTATAACTCGAACTTTAAATATCTCGCCATTTGCATGAGTTAATTCCAAGACACTTTGTGCAAAAATAGTATTGTATATATTTAAAATATTTTAATCTTTCTCTCATACATGTAATGATGTACAAAATTTAAGAATACTCTGAAAATGTAACTTTGAATATTTCAAAGAAGACTATCGTCACTTGTTAATATATATTTGTTGTTAAATATTTTATAATTATGTATCGGATTAAAGAATTGTGTCGCGAATAATTAAAATTTGTATGTTTTTTGCGAGTAAATAATATGCAAATCGAGTAAATTGGTCATGTATCTTGTTCATCAGATTGTAAATGTTAAACTTTTAATGTATACACATTTGCGAGTAACAAATGGAGAAACTAAGATATTTCCAAATAAATTTGCACAGCACGAGAATTTCTCAATGACGCTGATAAAGATCTAAATTAATCTAAATAAAATCCGCAGTTTATCGCGAAAAGAAATATATCAGTAACATGCGCGTGTAAATGTGTATATGTTATATTCAATTATAAAATCAATATATATATATATATAAAATATAATCAATATATATATATATATATATATATATATGTGTGTATTAAATAAATTTTGGAAACGCTCATATCACTTTTGGTCGATAATGCATTCTAATGTGACAGCAGATGCCGACGGATGGCAGCTGTAGGTTGGAGGCTACCGCGGTCCGCATTACCAGTAATCCTGTAAAACGTGTCGTTCGTCGCGCGTGTCAGATCTCACCGCATTAAAATCACCGCTAATTACCCTCGGTTCCCCTGACCGTCTCCAAAATTTGCGGAGGCAGATGTTTGCCGCGCCGCGCCATCCAAATGCACCCTCACATCACGCTTCTTTTTCGACGGGCCTTTCTCGAGTGCTGCTCGTTGAAACTGTCGGTGAACAGCTTGTAACTCTGTCCTTAACAAAGGGTTAATTCGGTTGCGAATGGCCGAACGATTCGTGCTGTTTCGCTGACATTTTATTGTCTCTACCTCTACTTTGCCCATCTCTTCCCGATTAAGAGTTTGTTCTGCGAGAAATCATATTGCAATTTTTGAAACATGCTGAGCATATTGAGCATATTCCTTATTTATATATCTTAATTATTCGAATAAGTTAAAATGAAGGAAGAGAATTAATTGCAAATTGTTGTAGAAATAAAGAAAGTGATTTGTTATGGAAATCTAGAATGTATTAGATCTTTGATAAAATTAAAGATGTTAGATTTTTTTAACTAACTTTAACTTGTACTTATAAATTTTATTAAGATTTATAAAAACTCAAATTAAAAATTTTTATTTTAAAGTATGATATACATCAAAATAAAAACTATCGTTATTTTTATTTCTCCTTTTATTTAAAGAAAATTCTGATTTCTTTTTCATAAATAATATTTTTAATTTAAATATAAATTTTCACATTTTTGTAAAAGTTAATTATCACTTATTAAATATCAATAACGTTCATAAAGTGCAAAGCAAATATAAAAAGATTCGCTTTCTCTAAATTTTTAGGAGAAACTGCAGGAAAATCTTTTATATATATATATAATACATATAAAATAATCTTCCTAAAACTATCATTTATGATACATACAAAATGCTATTTTATATCAAGCTCTAATTATATTTTATTCAATATTAATATCACAACGAGAAATAACTATTATGTTTTTCACGGTAACAGTAATCTCGTGATTGTAATAATATCTATTGTCCTTTTGATAAACGTTTATATTTCGTTTTTATAGCATACTCGTTTTAACAAACATAGTTTGCAAGGGTATGATTTTTGAGCAGATTTTTACGTCAAAGACGCAAAACTGACAACCGAAAATTGCCTATTTTCTGCAATCGCGAAAACTCCATAATTGCATAAAAACGGATTCGCATCCGTATATATTGAAACAGCAATACGCAAATATATTTCACGAATCTAAATTTACGGTCCAATAATGAACTATTTGATTCTTTATATTAAATTGACAAAATCAATATTTATGAGATCGTATCGATAATAGTTGAAGAACGTTTGTATTTTATATTATTTGTTAAATATATTATTTATTAAAGTATTTTATATTATATTACGGGAGATATGCAAAAGAATAGGGAGAGAGAAACATCATTGCCCTAAAGGTCGATACCCCATTGTCACACACCGTGGATTAATGGGAAAAATTAATTTCGACATCATAAAGATCGCGAAAAACACTTTTTTACCGATACCTTTTATGAGACATTAATTTTATTTCGTATCATTTATGAAAATCTCGTTTCAATCTGTACCCGTGCGAAAAAATTAGGATGAGCTTTTGATTGCGTTAAAACGGGATATAATTTTAATGGAACAAAGTAATTCCAGTTCGCGTTATCATAACTTTCAGAATTTAATTACGTATTATGTATCGAATACTTAGTAAAGTTCGTCTCTTATTATTCTTATTTTTTATTTTTTTTTTTATTTTCTTGCATTGTGTCGAATAAAGCTGGAAAAAAGTTTTCAAGATTCTGTTTTTCATCTATTATATTGCAAAATATATTATATAAAAAATCCGATATATTTTCAAGGTTATATTGATAATATTGATACTTAAAGTAGCTCTAAAAAGTTAAACATCTTAGAGCAATCCTTGACTAAAAAAAAAAAAAAAAAAAAAATAGCACAAATAACAAGAAAAAAACCGTCGTGCGCAATATCGTAACGGGGGGATAGCCGAAGAAGCGGGTCGCACGGGGCCCTTCGCCTTCTTCGCTGAACTTGACCGAGTTTCCCCGTTCATCGGGTAACCGGGCAAGGTATGTAAAGTGGACAGCATTCATCCTTGAACATTGAATCAGCATGTAACATGATTAGGTCATTAACGCCCTAACCAAGTTAGCATAGTGCGAGGGACTTCGCTCGCCACGCTTACCCCGGGTCGGTGCGACCTGGTAGGTATCTACGTTCGTTCATAAAGCCGGCGCCGCGACGCCGCGCCGCGCCGCACCGCGTGACGACCAAGACGACGACGACGGCGGCGGCGGTGGCGGCGGCAACGACGACGACGACTACGGACTTCTCGCGTCGGAGGTTGAAAGTTCGGCAGATCGCGCCTTCCATGGAATATCGAATTTTGCCGGCAATGAAAGGAGATACGGAAAATCGAGTTTCGGTTGTTCCGATACCGTTTCGGCGCTATTCTTGACTTCTTCATCTTTACGGGCAGACAATATGAGTCGATTCTTTTTCACGTATATAAACGTTTACACCTAAGCGTCGTTAACGGATTGTTTATTACGTTGGAACCTGGGAAAATGTCAGATAATTTGGTTTGGCCGCGAGAAAAAAGAGCCTCTGCCCTCTCGTGTCGGTATCATTGCACTTTCGAAAGACGGGGGATACTTTTCGCGAATTACGTCAGGTTTGTTTACGAATTCGTAAATCTTCGAGAATTTTTTTTATTTCAATAACTGTGTAACGGATTAAAAAGGAAAAATTTAGGTTGCTCTTTCAAGTTAAAACGATCACTTTCTGTATTATGTAAGATGAATGTGATTTTGATATGTTTTTTTTTTACAATATAAATGAAATTACATAAAACTTAACACGTTGTTATTACGGTATCTAATCGACATGCAATTTTGCTACTCAATATATTATTTGATACGCCGCCACTAATACGCCATTAAAATAATTTCAAGCGCAATCGGTGGATAATTTAATTCGTGAAATGCGCGAAGTAATTACACACTCGTGCAAAATACAATTGTGCAATTCAATGTTAATGAAGTTGAAATTTATCTGACATCATCGACATATAGACATTATCGCAGTTTAATGTGAAGCAAATACGATGATGTACAGTAGATCTCTTAAGTTAATGTTTTTTTTTTTTTTTTTTTTAAAGAAATAGCCTTTTAAAGGGACAATTGGATAATAGATTTATCGGGTTTCATTAAAAATGTTAAACTCGCTTTCCCTCTTTTCCAGGAGCTGAAGGCGCTTTTAAGAAGTTAAAGCCTGACCCCTGCGCTTCCAGTCCTCACATTGGTCACACACCTACCACAGCTAGCTGTCCAACACCTGCCCGACGGCGACACAGGACTACCTTCACTCAGGTTGGTACAGAAATATTGCAACATTTCTAGCTTTTTAATGAATTTCATGAATAAATGGAGATGTCTTTCTCGATATCCTTTCATTTTAGAAACTTATGCGTTTCCCGAAAAACTTTTATTTTTTTTCATGGTTCTTTGATTGATAACGGCATTTTGATTATCCAATCTTTCGTACCACGACCAAATTTCCTGCCGGATAGTTCAAATAGGCCTTTACCACGGTTTTCCAATTGTTTCGCAGGAGCAGCTGGCAGAATTGGAATCGGCGTTTGCAAAATCCCATTATCCGGACATATACTGCAGGGAGGAATTGGCGAGGACCACCAAATTGAACGAGGCCAGAATTCAGGTGAGTGCTCTGCTAAGAGAAAAACAAACCGCCCTTTCTCTCGTTTCTAGCGAAAGGTATCCTCTAATTAAATTAGTAATGGACAATACCGTTTCACTCGCATGTATTTTATAAGAAAATCTAAACCTAGCGGCGGTTCTTTTTGCATAAAATTTCAGTAGATTCAATAATACGAAGACAAGTTATTATATATTTTGATACATTATCATTAACGAAACTTTTGGATATTGCTGGAACTTGTTATGTAATGCCCGTGTCAAGAATAAATTTTTAACATTTTGCTACGAGAATTGGGTTTGGACGCTCGCCGAAAAATTTACAGACATACTTATCTGCTGTCTATCTTTATGACTATGACTCACTGTATAATTGAATCAAAGACGCATGTGGGGTGACGAAATGAAATTACGGGCGCAAATGTCGGTCCAAGACACCCTATATTCTTTGAGGGTCGTGGAATTGATCAGAAGGGATGAAAAGATTTTTCAATATATACTTCTCGATATATATCGAAGAATCTACGCAAACCGAATGAGAAAGTTTGGCGATATTCCTAGCTTTAATTGAGACAAGAAATATATTTTGAATTCTATTATATATTTACATAATATTTATTTTTATACGAGAAGAAAGGGGGTTATGTATCACGGGAAATTATGGCATTCAAATTTTTAATTTCTTCGACATGGAAAACGCAAATTCTACGACAGTAGTGCGGTTTGTGATGACATTAAGGATGGAGGATTTGGTAATGCGGTAGAAAGGGTCGTCGGGGAGGATGGACGGGATGCAAGAGAGAAAGAGAGAGAGGAGAGAGAGAGAGAGAGAGAGAGAGAGAGAGAGAGAGAGAAAGAGAGCGGAACGATGTCGGGGACTGGTTCGCATATACCGAGGCCCCGATTCCGAGCCGAGCGGTACATATTAAAACAGTCGCCGGTGCGTTGCGCTCTTTTGATATATAATGCAGCGGGGTGTTGTTTGAGTTAAAAGCCCGGGAACCGCCGCGACTTAACCCTGTTAAACTGCGATGCCAAGTAAAACGCGGTTTGCGCTCGTCGCTCGCCGGTTATAACCGATGCACAAAGTGTTCGCCGCCGAGGGCCGTGCGCCCGCGAGGAGCCGCGCAGCCCGCGCGTCGGGGTGGTCCTGTGCCCGTTTCGACCTCAAACGCGAGAAAGAGGGAAAGAGAGAGAGAGAGAGAGAGAGAGAGAGAGAGGAGGGATTTCGCAGTTTTAAATGTCATTTCCAGTCGCTGGTTTTCCGGCGCGCGGCTGCCCCAGAATCGGCCAATTATCTGTAACCTGCAAAGCGCGCGCCGTAATTAACGCTCGCGTCATCGCGAATTTGCGCGCGTTTCGACTGCTTTCGACGAACGACAGCTTTACCTCAAACGGTGAGTTTTCTCTCTCTCTCTGTCTCTCACGATGGGTTCATACCATTAGAAAATATCCTCCTCACTGGTGTCTTATCCCGCGATAAATTAACGTTCGCCATTCACTCCACTTACATTCGTGTCTGAAATTCACGATATTGCTAGCTTTTCTGCTAACTATATAAATATCTGATATAAAACCTCGCTTAATTATATAAATAATAAACGCGTTTTGTTAATGATTATGTTAATGACTATCGGTGCATTAAATACCTAAAAAGGCATTTAAAATGGATTGCGACTCGGTTGATCGCTTCGATATAACGCTAGAGCGAAATTAGTTCTTCGGCCTTAATTAGTCCTGCGCGCATCGCAGAGTTAAAAATTTCCCCAAAATAGCGATCGGTTATTGTAAAATGGCGTTCGATTGTAATCCAATTCGGACACATCAATTTCGATACGAGGTAATATCGATGAACCGCAATACAAAGTACCTGATACTTTCCACACGAAATTCGGAGAGATTCCCTCCTATCGTATACGCGGACGTAGAGAGCAAACGAAAATTTCGTCGTCCCCTGGAGGAATCGAGGGGCCGGTTTAGGGTTTAGGAAGGTATCCATCGCAAGACAGGGGTTCTCAGTGGAAGAAAAAGGCAGGATGGCGGCAAGAAAAGAGGGCCCTTGTCTCTCTCGCTCCCCTGATGTTCTTTCGAGAATCCCTCCCTCCCCTATCCACCATCAACCCCCGCGTCCCATCCCCCCGGCGCCATCTCGCCCTCGTCGTTGCTCGTCTCGTAGTGGAAGGAATAGCAAGCCCGGCAAGCCTGAGACGTTTCAGATCTATCTAGGGTGGAGAAAATTCAATTTAAAATGGCGGCTCAGATATAATGGCAGCCTCCGGTACAGCGTCACCCAACCCCCTGCGCGCCCAACTCATCTCAACTTTGCCACCCTCGTTCGTCGTCTATTTCTCTCTCGTCCTCGCCTCCACGGCCCGTGTCGCTATCTTTGAGGAAACAGAATGCCGTGACTAGCGCGGTAGCTTTTAAAGGGACGGCTCTTCTACATCCAGCGACGTCGCTCGATTGGCGGCGCTCGCTAAAAAATACATTGATCCCGCGCCCCAGACGCGTGTTGCTGCTCGTAACTTCTTTCGGGGATATGCAGAGTCTGAATGACATCCAATCGTAAACTTCTGAAACGTGATTTCGAAGGTTCGAAGATGTTACTTGATTCTTATCAAATTATTGTGACCGCAATATTAATAATAAATTGTTTTTGAGATTATAATGATCTTAGGGAATAATTATATAACTTAAACGATTGTACGACTTTGAACAACTGGGAAATATTTCTAAACAAGAATATATCCTGCAGAATCTCCTGATAAAGTTTAAGTTTCTATGCAGATCGGTCCCTAATAGTGACGCAAATTTGCTACGCGATTTGCAATTTCTCTAAACGCGCAAACGCGTATTAGTGCACGCTGAATGAGCGTTTTCCAGACGAAACACGGTACATCTTGCGCGGGATCGTTTCCGTCCATTTATGTCATTTCGAGTGAGGTTTGCAGGAAACTTGGTAGGAAGATGTAATGTGCTGCTTCGTGTGCTCACACACAGGCATGCAAATAAATTTAATAGGAGGATAAAGCAAAACTCAGTCGAAGTGAATGTTTTCCATGATTGCTTGACAATTGCAAATGAAAATGAAGTAATTAGGATTGTTAAATTATTTTTCTAAATTTTTTCTGAGCAGATAGCAGAAACTTGCTTTTAATCTTTGTAAATAGATTTATTTTAACAGAATTCTTTTAATGAAAATATTTGAGAAGGCAGTAAATATATTAATTATATGTTGAAAAGATGGCACAGTGTCTTCCATCATTAAGACTATTGTTACAGTATTGTTGAGAGATCACGAAAGTATTTGTGACGATTATTATAATAATAGTAAAAAATCGGGTAACACCCGATGGTAAGAGAATAATTCTCGAATCACCGCACAAGAAATCCCATTACGCCGAAGAAAAAGAAAGGAAAAGCCCGAGCTCCGCGATATTGAGTTAGCCGAGTTTTCATTCGACCTTTTTACTTCGATTCGACTTCCGATCGAAGCCTACCTACCGGTCGTTTTACGAAATCGCTTTCTTATTTGACAGGAAACAAGGAAATTTCTAGGAGTAGCAAAAATAACTGACGAGTACTACGCTTCTCAACTTTACTTTTCGCAGAACTTTAGAACTATAGTTTACGATTAAATATTAATTATTCTGAGATATTTAATTTTCGTTGAATTTATTAACATTAGAGATAATTTCCCTATTATATTGATTTCTATATAAGACAATAAAATGAATCAAATTCTTCAGTTTAAAGGTAAGAGAATTTAAATATATAGACAATTATTAAAGTTTATAAATTAATATAAAGATGAAAACGTAAAAAATAACATAGTTAATATATAATTTTCTTAGGTCTTTTTTTTTTCAAATTGTATTGCTAGTACTTTCTCAATTGCTTACAACTTTTTTATTAATAAAGATACATATATTTGCTTAGTATTATTGTGTTCATGAATATCTGATGTTTAGATTTAAAAAAAGTTTTACAATATATTCATTTTTATTTGAAAGTTATAAGCAATTGAATTGGGTTAAACCCAATACTCAGTATGTTCCCGTCGAAAAGCATTTAATAGTTAATAATCCGTTCCTTCGTACGTAATTATACTTGAGATTACGCAATACGAAAAATTAATAGTAATTTTTAGAACTTTTGTTTCTGTATTGTACAATTTACTGAATTTTAATGACCCGGTATGCTAATTTGTTGTGATAAGGATAGTTTGCGATTCTATTGGTATGATGCTCAAATTGAATACTATTTGTAATGTTTCTCTAAAGAAGCAGTCCCAAGTGGTCGAATCTCATTGTCGGTTTTGGATTGCATAACTACGAATTCGATTGTTGTACATAAGTAATTAGGCTCACAGCTTCCGAAATGAATGCGCAAGCAGTACATACTTATGTTACACAAGTATTTCGCTCTTCTCATCTTTTTTTGACGAAAAAGCCATTACCGGGAATGTATCCATTTTCCCGGGTTAGTATGTGGGTTAGCTATCAGAGTGCAGTATTCTCTCAGGCATACGGGAGGATAGTTTTCTCGGTCGCGGTCCTCAAAGTAGCAGACATTTTGAGCCGCGCACCCCCGTGGGACAGCCATCTCGCTCCTCCCCGTCCTCTTTCTCCCTATTCGGTCTATCTTTCTCTATGAGCGAACGTGGCGGGAGGAGAAGAGAGCGCGGTTATTGAATTACGAACTCTTAGCTTTCCAGTTCTTGCAGAGTGCGCGCCTTAAGGGAGCGCGCTCACTCGCGCGCGCAAGTATGTTCTCGAAAAGCTCTTCTAGGGAAGAAGCAAATAAAAGGAATCACCCTTTTACCGGATCTCTTCGGGCAACCTGTTCTACCCGCCCCCGTAAATGCGTACGGTATGTACAGGGTGTACCAGCATTTGGCAGAATCGAAAATTTGGAGTTGCTATCGACTTAACGAGGAATATTGAATAGAAATACAAAGCTCGAAATAAATTGTTAAGATAAAATTCATTTTGAGGAATAAATATCGAACTAATATTTTTTGTTTTTTTTTTAAGTATCTCTGAAGTTTAATTCCGGTAATAGTCAATAGTTGGGATAATTTTATACCTCAGTGGCAAAAATGTGAATTGTAAAATATTGTTTAACATGTTTTCTTTTTTAATTCTTTACAAATCTTTAAATGTGCAATTCCATTAAAAATCCACAATAAAAAGTCATTATCAATTAAAATTTTTATTTTTTAGAAATGCTATTATAATAAGCTACTCAACATGCTTATTTCATTTAATATTTGTTTGGTTTCTACTTTTTTTTTTTTCAGAAAATCATGATTAAATATTTACACATTTATAATGTTTTCTTAAATATTGAATAGTAATATACAATATGTTATTAACAATAGTGATTTTAATTGAGGTGTAAAAAATATTCCAAATAACTTTTACATAAAAAAAAGAAAAAAGCAGATGAATACTTCTGGATTAAGCGAGAAGTACATTATTTTCGAGAGCTTACAGTCGTACACACAGCCAAAGGATTGTCAGTCAAAGGATTATCAGTGTTTCATCATTTTTACATTTATGACAACTGCAAATTTCAAACTGTCTCTCCAGTTTCTGTTAATTCTCGAACACTCTGTACGTATGTATATTTATATGACTATTCACAACCGTAGTCTCGATTATAGTGAAGATGCGCTTCGTTTTAGATTTTAGGGAAACACGCGGTATCGGGTTAAACGAAGCGTAGACAATGTCATTTGCATACTCACGGTGAAAATACAAGCACGTACACGAAAAATTTCCCGGGGCGAATTACGTACGGAAATGGAGTTCTTACCGCGAGTTTTCTGAAAACCGTTCTCGTGAAAATACGAAGTCCAAATGGCAATCAGTCGAGCTGTTCGCATGCATTCAATAAATACGAAATCTAAGTTTAATAAAATCTAATAGTTCAAAATAGGCACGATTTAATCATACATTTATCAGTTTTTTTTTTATAAATAACTCTAAAATTATTTTATTTTATTTTGATTTATCCACAAAAAGAAGGGTACTATTATGTTTTTTGCGAGTATATATTAGGTGTTGGAATTAATTCGTAGCGTTTTTTAATGAAAGAATGTTATTTATTTCACATGAGCATTAAAAAATACATTAATGAAAGTACTTCCCATCACTTGTAAAACGCTACGAATTAATTCCAACACCTAATAGTTTTGCAATTCTTTATCTTTATCTCGATGGAATACGTTACGAGTACTTAACGCTCTTAAAAAAGCGTCACGTATGTTATTCGATATTGATACTATTTTCTAGTTACGCACGTATTTATAATAGAGCTAGCCTCAGTTGGTATACACGGATGAAGGTAATGCCAGATTATTCGAAAGCCGGGCGTGTTTTATGCAATTGCAAATCGTCCCGCGGCGTGAATTCCAATGCGGATTGAGATTGATTATGTGACTTGCCTCGCACGTACCGCGATTTCCATACATGTGAGTTAGAACGATGCACGCTCGTCATATGAAAATGTTAATCAAGCCCTTTGTTAAGAGTCTTCAAATGTGCTAACACCTTCGAAATCGCATGTACACCCTTTCCTCCTCTCCCTCTGCCCTGGTTGCTGCGAATATTTCTTTCGCTTTACTTGCAAATTTATGTAACGTTGTTAAAAAGAAATATCAAACTCGGTAAATGCCTATAATTCCGCTGTAATCCACGGCCACTGAGCTTCTTAGCGATCCCTTTCGACGCAGAATTCAACTTCAGAATTAATATTCCGATTATCATCACATTTCGATAATCGCCCCGATTCTCTATAATATTCCATATCCGAACTGAGTTCTGTCTTTCTCAACTAAGTAATTCCGGATTCCAGCCAATTTCGCGACAAGAGCTTAATCTAAATAAGACTCTATTACTCTGCTCGAGCTAGATATTTCTACTATAAAATTTCACTTATCGCAATCTTCTATGTAAAATTGTCAATCTTTCGTGATTAGAATATGTTATTATACCATTTTTGTTTCCATATCTCGCGGTAATTGAATGTACCTATATGTGACGTAAAATCACTTGTTACATTTGGGACTTTTAATGTTACATCGAAAAGTAAGCCTGAAAACGTGCTGCTCTTCATATTCACTCGATTAAATAATTAATTCGCGAATTACGTATATTCTTCAAAACAAGCATTCTATTTTGTCGTAACGTTTAATCGAAACTGACTCGCGTTGATTCCACGATTTGCGATTCCACTCAACTCGAAGGCAAGAAGACAATCTAAATAAAATCTAATTGTAACTGCGCGAAATTACTTGTCTAACTTGTTCGGCTCTCAATATCGTACCTATACAGACCTATTTGTTATCTACTTAACAGTCTAACAAATTTATAATGGCATAAAGATTAGTTTTTCTATACGGTACGTCTTAAAATGTATCTTGCGTGCGACTATAAAATAAGTGACTTTCTTGCTAAATAAAATACTTCCTTTGCGTTCGAAATTTGTAAATTGACATTTGTACAAAAGACATCAAGAGACATGGTATACGATCATTGATGGAAATAATTTCATTACTGATGAAATATTAATTTCTTGTGTAGGCGTTGATCTCTTCGGCGTGGGTTGACGCGAGATAGATCTTGACGTAAGTGACGACCTTTATCTGGCGATGTCTGACGTTAATAAATTAGCATAAGGATTACTTTATAATTAAGCTAATTGTTTAAAATGATTATAAAATTCCTTTTTGTGTTTGTCGCGAGAAGTAAAGTTCTTATCGATTGACATAAAGCGTTTGAAAGGGTGCTTGAAATAATTAAACACGTGTTTCTACAAAGGGAGTTTTCCCGAGATTAGAGATATTCGCCTTCAACGAAATAATGAGAGAGATAATAACTTTCGTGGTAAAGTTTACGATGCGTTATTAAGTGAGCAGCAAATAGATTAAAAATAATAAATTAAAAAGATTAAAAAATAAGTGAAATTGTTAACTTCGATAAACAATAAACGAAGCAAGATGATCGTTTGCGACCTTATAATGAAAATCCGTTTCTTCTCTCTGATATATAATGAATTTTTTTCTTCTCCGTACTCGGTTTTTAATACGAGAACATCGCTGCGGATATTTCACGAGGTACTCTTCGGAAGCGCCATGCTTCCACACAAAGAGTGATAGAGCCGGGAAGAGAGCGAAGTAGAAAGATACAGACAGCGCAGGAGAGAAAAAGAGAGAGAGAGAGAGAGAGAGAAAGAGAGAGAGAGAGAAATATGGAGAGTTTGAGAGAGAACGAACCCGTTCGAGCCACCCCGGTTCGTGTCACCCACTTCTGCGGCGATGAGAGAGGGTGTACAGTAGAAATGTCGATAAAACGTGTCGGCCAATGAGCGAGCCCGATGTGACGTCACCGCCGCGGCATCGGCCAATCGGGTGGCGCCGGTGACGTCACCGGTGAGGGTGGAAACAACCCAACCTCGACCCGGGACGAGAAGCCGCAGGCTTTTCTCTTTCTGGGGGGGAGGGGGCGCTGGAAAGAGGGGTCGGTTGGCAGGGCGGGGCGCGAGAGTGGAGATTGTCGGGGGTTACAGGAGGGACGGAGGAGGGAAAGAGAGAAGAGAACGGATGAGGGGAAGACCGAGGGGGGGGGTGAGGAAACGCGCGCCGGTGTGGATGCCGGGGTGAGTCGCCGGTGGCGGCTCAGGCAAGCCCCAATATGGGTTTACTAATCCCGCGAAACAATGGAAATTGCCCGATGCAAAATGGCGATAGGTAAACCGCCCCGGGTTGCCGGGTGAGGCCGGGGGGTAAACTTAGGATCCCGTTCGGGTAAAAGAAAAAAAAAGAAGAGGATGCTTTTCGGCCCAAGAGGTTTGTGTCCCTTCTTTGATCGACGAGGACCGTTAACTCGATGCTCTCAAATACTTCGTGCGTCAGTATTATACACCATTTTGTTAGCTTCTTGGTCGCCATTTTGCTACGAGCGAAAACAATTATTTTTACGAATATTTCTGTATATCAAAAATTTTGCGGATTAATATATTTCGCGTAATAATATTTAAAAAAAAGAAAATAAGATTGAATGATATATTTAAGATATTCTAGAACTAAAAAGGGATGCGAATCTGTTAACGCAAGATCGAAGAACTTTGACATGCTTCGGTTCATTCCAATTCTGAACTATTTACATTGGCGGAGCTAATATGCAGGAAGATTAATATATAGAACGCCATTTCAAAACTATTCTGTAACTATTCTCTAACTAAGCGATAGACACTACAATTTGCATTGCGAAAGAATAAAAACGTAATTATTCTCTTTTAGATTGTTTGTGTAATATGAAATTGCATTGTCCTACCAGATACTAATATACTTAATTAAAATAGGATAACAATTAATGTTCAGCCAAAGATACATATCGAAACAAGAATGATACAAACTTCGTTTGCGCCATTAGTGCTTCGCAAACAATGTTATATATCGCCCAGAGATCGAAATGATTATCTACATCGCAAATTATATCGCATCGCTTAAACATCGTTAATACGTATTGCATCGCGACCGTTTGTTTACGCCATTTCGTCTGTCTTCGTAGGTTTGGTTCCAGAACAGAAGAGCGAAATACCGGAAGCAGGAGAAGCAGCTGCAGAAAGCTCTGACACCAATTCCCGCCTGCCAAGGTGCCATGATGAGGAATATCTATCCTGGTGCTAGCAGAGGTTATCAACCCTACCCCCATCCTCACAACAGCATAAATGGCATAAATCGTTATCCCCAGGTGAGGCTCCCTTACGACGCGCAGGACGCTTCTGAAATTTCATTATTATCGATACCCGCCGCTTTGCACGCTCACCAATGCACTCAGCGCGAAGACACGTCTCCGATAATGGCAAGTAAATAATATAAACAAGAATTACAATTATGTCATCTTCGAGGTGTACATACCTGCTTGTCTCGCTACATAAATCTTCAAGTAAATGCGTGCAAACGTTTTTTTTTAATTCGGGCACAAAAAGATCGTTTCAAATACTTTGTTCGAATTTCGTGCGTATTGGTCAACATGCAATATTATTTTTATATATTATCTACTACGTATTATTATTATTTTCTAGAAAAATAGAGTAATAAAGAAATTACGATAAATTAATAGATCTTCTTGCAAAGTGGCTCACTATCAATGCGCCATGTTTGATAGAAGCGCAGCTATAGAATATCAGAAAATTAAAAGATTTTGGGACAATCATAGATTTGGTCATCGTTTCGAAGGTTCCACATATCGGGAATGAATTCGATGCGTTTCTCGTTAATGATTTTAACCGAGGTATTAAATTGGAGTGCACCTGAGCGTACGTCCGGCGCATCGCTATCGGTCGATATAGCTAAATTGCATTTCGGCTGATTAGTTGGGTCGGCCGGATTACCGAATGCCTACCCGCTTTAATTGAGCCGATAATTCAAGCGTGTTTCGGTTTCCCTCCGAAAAAAAAGAAAGAGACTCATTATAGTTTATATTATAATTATCCTTTTTTTTTCACTCAAACTTGATCCATTAATACCTTGTTGAACGTCTAAGACGGCAATTTGCAAAATTTTTCCACCGAGCAATATGTCTGTATGTTTTCTTGTTAAAGGTTTCAAATTCCTAATAACAATATGCCAGTGAAATTAAATCTGAAGCAAAGAAAACTAATAATTATTCTATAATTAATAATTCTACAATTATCATTTAATAATTAATAAATAAAAACAATGAAAAGTGTTGGATACAAGGAAAGAACGATTTCGTTTATCAATTAAAATATTACAACTCAGGCTTCAATGAATACAAATTCAGAAATTAAAGAAATTACGAGAAGGCTAGTCGAGCCAAGTGGGTGTCATGTACTATTAAAAATTAAAATTTTCAATTCCTAATTTTAAAAATCAAATGTTTCAATCAATCATATTCAGTGATATAAAAATTCTTTTACAAATTGGAACTCTAATACATAAAATCGCTATACGATTTTTTTTCAAAATTTACATTCAATAGTCATTGTATATTGAATTATAACATAATTGTAATCTTACATGTTATGCATTGTAGATAGATATGCTTAGATCTTCGATAGCTTCACAAAACAATATTCCTTCCCTAGTTAATCTGTGGTGATCGTGGCATAGAGTTGTGTGGTTGTTTTCTGTGCTAAAAATCTGAGTTCAAAATATGTATGTCCACCCAGGACATACATATTAGATTTTATTTCATCACCTTTCAGAAAACAATGGTAAACTATTGAGAGTATATTTGTCATAACAACTTCTTTTAAGGTAGTTCAGATACAACATTAAAAATTGTAGGTTCCATGTTATATCAGAGGATATATGTACAAGAGATCATCACGTATTTGATCGATGTCTGAGAATTATAAGACATAGCCATATAAAATAAATGTATACGTACATATCTAAAAAGCATAGAGGGTAAAGAAATAATCGACGATTTATTTATTTATTAAACTCCTAGAGGGAACAATAATTGTTCCCACTAGAAGTTCTAGTGAAAAGTTCTGTGTTTTAGAAGAGGTTGTTATGGCGAAGATACTCTCGATGATTTGCTATTGCCTTTCGAGAAGTGACGATCAAATAAAATCTGATATGTATGTTCTGGCTAGATTTGAACCTAGATCTGTTCCAACTTGTAATAATTCTAAAATTGTAGTTT
Source organism: Acromyrmex echinatior (assembly GCF_024713525.1). Lineage (NCBI taxonomy): Eukaryota > Metazoa > Arthropoda > Insecta > Hymenoptera > Formicidae > Acromyrmex > Acromyrmex echinatior. Next base: position 6,210,411 of record NC_141866.1, on the reverse strand, counting down.
TTATTGTATATTTATATTATTGAAGATGGTCACATTAAATAATTAAAATGTATGATTTTAAAATTATGAATTGAGTAATTTTTAACAGAACATGACACAGTTTGGCTTCGATAGCCCTCTTTTAATTTCTTTAATTTCTGGTTTTGTTTGTCTAAAAACTTACAGTTAGTTAGATACAGATCTGAAAATAAATTTTGTTTGAACTACAAAATAATATACAGGATGTTTGGAATTTAAATGTCAAAACTTCGAGAACGTGTAGGAGATCGATAAATTCGTCAGTTACTCGTCACAAGTTATCGAGTGAATTATTCCTTCACAATATGTCGCGTTCTAACGTTGAATGGTTTTCGTGTATAGCTTCTTCGACAAAAAGTCAACATTTTGAACAATATCTACATTAAGCAAGTGAATAAATACAATGTGAATAAGTAATAAGAAAGTATGAAAATTAAAACTATATTTTGTCTTTTTTGCTATTTTTTTCAAAACAAAATAAAAACGAGCATATCTGTACAACACTTTTTTTCTTAGTTTATCGATCCTCTACACACTCTCAAAATTTTGACATTTAAATTCCAAACATTCTGTATATAGAACGCTCAAACTGATTATTAAAATTTTTTTGTAGCATTGATCATACTTGAGATTTCTACATAATTATTTTAATGGTCCAATAAAATTATTCTCAGATTCAATTCATTTATCTAAATTTTCAGATACCCTACTAGCAAACTTGTTCTTTTCGGGTAAAGTAAATTTTACCATCGCGTAATTTTTTTTTATGATTTAGGCGATCCTTTCATTCCTACCTTCGTCGGGAATTGTACTTAATAATCGTGATATCACCGTAGAATCACGTAACACGTTGGAAAATTGATTACGACCAGGAAATAGATACCGCGACGCATTATTAATTTCCATCAGTTCCGAACGTATTACACGGTTAATTTTTATAATGAAACCACCCGTCGCATTCGATTTTGCGTTTGCCACCGTCGACGAGTGGAAACGTAAGAGTGGTTTCTAGCCGATAATTATGTTTCATACACGTTAATTACCGCATTACTTTCCTCTCGTTGTTCCAACTCGGCCGCTCAAACCGCGCGGGTAACTCCGTAATCTCATTGATATATCGCGGAATCCATTTTCGCTCGTTCGCTCATTTTACGCTTGCGGAAATTAATTACACGTGACATTAACACCGCATCTTCTTTTCCTCCTTCTCCTATTCCTTCTTAAACGTGACAGATTTTATTGCGTGCAATTAATATAACCGATTAAAAGAGATATCATGTATCGCAGGATGCGATAAAACGTGGTCAATCTCCAGAATCGCGGATTGGATTATCAATGTCGTTAATCGCGATGAATAAATGTTTCAGATGGGCACGACGTCTTACCCGAGCATGACTCAGCCGTTCTCCATGTCGCATTCAGCGTCGAATATGTCGGCCGTCACCGGCATGCGACAAGATGCAATGGGTAAGTCATAAATAATGCAACGCCAGCGCTTTGGGTGTGTGTAAAATGAGTACGGCGATGAATGGCTCGTGAGCGCGGTTGCGCTCTCATTTGGGTCAAGGATTATGCAAATGTCCTTAATCCCACAAATATCCTTGATATCCTCACGTTCGTGGGTAACCGATTTCACTTTTTCGCGAGGTGTCAATTTTCGCGTGATTCTCACATTGCGTGGTTTCAAATGCGATCTCTAAAATTTGTTATCGTAATCTTTACAGAACGAGAAGTGGCCATCATAGTGGCTGAAGCAATGTCATATTTTACGGCAAGGAAATACAATGAATAATGAAACTTACTCAAGGAAAAGCTGTAAGATTAAAAAGATAGATCCCTGATCTCTAAAGGTTAATAGCTGTGATATTTTAATGGTTTACTTATTTATCTTTATTTGAACTAAATTGAACTACGAAAATAGCCTTAATTAAAAATCTAATTTGAAAGATATATTACATTAAGCTCGTGATAAGTAATAGCTAATTTTACTGGAAGAGTAAAACGAAAGGAAGTCAATTTATATAATGTATCTTATAATATTTAAAATTTAGGAAAGAGCAACATTTTAATAAATTAATGTAATATTTATTTAACAATTATAATATTTATAATTGTACTATAATTTATATGATTGATATTATAATTGTTAAATAATTATATTTAGCAAATTATGATATTTAATGAGAGAAATGTTGCACTGAGAAAAATTTCTGGTTGAAAATGAACGAATCAGAAGATCCCGATCTTGATTCTTATCTAACTAGAATTACAATAGATCAGCTAGAAAATTCTAATTTGTCCATTTTCAAGAATTACAGTTAAAGCAAGACTCCTTTTTCTGTACAATTTTCTAAATTTTAACTTTTTAGGTATAATGAAGTATATTATAAACATCGACGTCCCTCGCGTTAATTATTACAATAACACTACAAAGTCCTACAATTGTGTTGATTGCACATACATATTTAAGTATTTTATATTTGAACGTTGTTTTTCGACCACCGCGCACGTCATTTCCTCCCTCACGAGATCACGCGAACGTGGAACGGACATAAACTAATTTCTTTGGCCTCATTCTCTTGTCCAGCATCTCACGACGACTTTCTGCACCGTCTTCGGGCGCTGACCCAACGTTATCGAATGACTTCGCAAAAATCCGGAGCGGAAATGGCGCGAATCCGACGCTCGTGCACAAGAGCGAGAGAGCACCGCGCGTTCTCTCAGCCTCCAAGACGTTCTCTCCATTTCCGCCCCAGCGCCGTCTTACACCATTTCCGGCGCGAGATGGAATATCGCTTTTAAATCGAATCAAGACTATTCGCGAATTGCCTCGCCCGTCGGGGGTTGCACGGTGCAAGCAAGCGATTGCTGTACGAGTGTGCGGCCTCTCCGCGCTCGCAATCCCGTTGCCTCTCCTTAACGATTTAACGCCTCTCTCTTTAACGTCTTAATGCGATAGCAAATCGACCGATTAGCGGAGACTCGATAAAGCACCGCGGAAAGTCAGTTAAATCGAATCACTCCAGGATTCTTTCGGGATAGAAAAGAAATCCAGCTTCTCCGCGTCGAGTGACGTCCGACTTTGATTTATCAAACGAATTAGTAGTGTCACGTGGATTCCTACCAATTAAAGTTAACGTTAATGATCTCATAATACTATTGAAAAACGGAAAGGACAGTTTTGTTGAAGTATCTAGAAATTTAGCTATACAGATCTGAAAATAATATTATTTGGACCATCAAAATAATTATGTAGGAAAAAAATTTAAATTAGTTGGTAGCTTCAATTTTTTTTCAATATTGTTATCAATGTTTAAACATTTTATATAAACATTTTAATGACCAATAAAATTATTTTCAGATTCGTATCTAAATTTTTAGAACACTTCATATACTTTCAGAATATTTTTAGAATACTTCATTAAATTTTTAAATACTTCAACAGAACTGTTCTTTCTATGTAACTCATAGATTGACTAAAGAGAGGGAGACTATCAGGCGAATAGTTTGTCTAAAAATCCCGTCTTTTTTCCTGTTTCAGGAATGTCAGCGGAGGACGAGTGGTACAACAAGAGCATCTCAGCCCTGAGAATGAACACAGCCCACCACCCGAATCTGGCCGCACCAATGTTACAATATCAGACATAATTGTAAACGGAGGCGAGAGGGCAACTCGAGGGTCTCGTCAGGAATCCGATGACGTATCTATGATCAAGCCGATCGATGGAGGGAAAAAAAACCGAGAGCAAAATGACGAACCCGACGAAGCCCTATCGACGTTTTGCCGTTTCGCAGAAAGAAGAAAAAAAAAGAAATGAGAGGAAGGGAAACAGAACCGTGGATCGATTTGCATTATCGCTAATCGGCTTACGCGGCCGCGTCGACATCCTGATTTCGTGACGCATTCTCGCATCTCACTTGCAGCAAGCAAGCTCGATTTGCAATGGCATACACATGTCGCGAGGCATATACGCGCGAAAAGCTCTTAATCCGATCACGTTCTCGTGTTTCATCGTCGTTTGGACAGGCCGAATGTAAGTTCGAGCACGACGTTGAAGATTGTGTGCGATAACGAAATAATGAGACTGTGCGTTTATCTCGAACGTTTATTCGGAACGTGAATTTCTAAAATTCAACAACGTTGAATTCTGAAAATTCAACAACGCGCGATTATCGCGCGCGTGTGAAATATCGTGTTGCAAAATATCAATTGGCACACATAGAACCTCGTGATTTTTTGTGTAATTTCTGCGACTTACGATTCATTACGATCGACATACAGATTGTCTCTGGTATCGCGTATTTCCTTTCTCAATTGGCAAATCCTCTCACTAAACGTTTGCGAGACAGATTTTTTACATCAATTTTGAAACAGAATGTTATCAAAGGGAAGCCTATCAATGAAGTTAAGATTAAGAAAAAAATCCAAATATCTCAATAATATTTTCATTAAATTAAAATTCAACCAATTTTTTATTAATGTTTTTATTTTAATTAAATTAAATTTTACAACTTAATTTTGCTGTTTTTTAAAAGTTATTATTATTTGATGAAACGGTTGTAGATAAAAAAGTATGTATTATGATTGAAGACTGAATTAACGGAAGCTAGTTTGAAACCCATGTCACATTACACATTGAAGATTAAAGATTACGAAGAAATGAAGATTAAAATCCAGCCAATCAGAACAAATAAAATTAAAATAATTAATTGACTGGTCTAATCTCTAGTCTAGACTGGTCTAGTCTCTAATTCTAATCTTTAATTCGCAATCCTTGATGCGTAATATGACACGTGTTTAATGAGAGGCACTGTGCAAACAAAAAGCCATTTAAATTTGGCTGTGTGAGAATTTGAATGTTTCCACAGATATACGCTTAAAGAAAGTGTAATCTTCTTTTTTTATTGTGTGCAGGAGAAAATACGCAATGTCTGAGACACCCTGCATTTTCGATTTAAACAGCGAAGAATATCCTGCAATTAATAGCGTGTACAGAGACGTAGAGCTCGTTTGCCGCGAGATCGTCGTGTATTTTCTACGTGTGGCCGTTTCTTTTCCCCGCGTCTGGTTCCTTTCGTTCGAGAGACGCGTCGCACCGCACATAACGCGTTTACATGCGCGATATTCCGTTAATCTTCTAACAACGATACGTGCCACACCTTCGTTAATTGGCGAGAGAGGGAGGGCAGAAGACGGTACTGTACATAAATTGGTGAAAGAGAAGAGATATAGATACATAGAGATTGCGTAATCGGCAGATACTCTAGCATATGCGATTTTTCAATGTCCTTTTAAAAGTGTAAGCATACCCTTAGTGAATGATATTAGGCATTGATTTGTGTGCTTATGTTGACCACGATTTTGGATAATCAAGGAGGGGGAATGGGGGCGTATTGGAGGGGGATGATGGTATCTGACAGTGTTTTGCGTTCGAAATTTGAGGGGCGCCAGGGTTTCCTCGTCGCGACGAGCGGATCGTCGAAACTCATCCCTTTGTGCGGATCAGACGCCGTCGCACATCGATATAGGGATGCGTTATATTATCTTAAAAAAAAAAAAAAAAAAAAAAAAATATTAACACATGGAAAGAACGATTTTATCGAAGTATTTAAACATTTAGCTATTATAAATACAGACCTGAAAATAATTTTATTGAAACATTAAAATAATTACGTAGGAATCTCAAGCATGATGAGCAATATTGCAAAAGTTTGGACATTCTAGCAACAAGTTTTTTTAAGCGTTTACATAATTATTGTAATGGTCCAACAAAATTATTTTCACATTGATATTTAGTTAAATTTTTAGATATTTCAAAAATCAATCTTTCCATACAGAAAACACAAACGATTTTGCGTTTCACGAACTAAAGAACTTAACAGAATAAAAATTATTGAAGATACATGACGACATCGGAACAAGTATTAACACGAAAAAAGAACGATCTTGCTAAAGTATCTAAAAATTTAGCTAAATACAGATCTGAAAATAATTTTGTTTTGGCAATGAAAATAATTATGTAGGATGCTTAAACTGATTGCTAGAATGTTAAAACCTTTTGCAGCATTGTCATAAAACTTAATAATTATTTGGATAAACTAACGAAACTATTTTCAAATCTGATCTAGCTAAATTTTTAAATACTTTTGCAAAATCATTCTGTGTAGCATTCTTTATATTTTTAGATTCAAATCAATTTTACGGAAGTGCGATGTGAAAGTACTAGTAATCCGTTAAACATGACATAACAGTAACATTATATCAGTGTTGAAATTTTCTATTCAACAATGTATCTGTTACATATGTTTAGTAGAAAATTATAATATTGATTACATTTACATAGCACTCTCTAATCGGATTTAGTAATATCCGTAGTTATGAAACAATTATAGTTATTCCTGTGAAGAATGAAATGAATATAATTGGCCATTTTATCTATACGGATGTTATTGAACCAAGGATGCCATGTAAATGTAATCATTGATATAATGTTACCGATATAACATTAATATTGTGTTTAGCAGGCAGACATTTAGACTTGTTCGACAGACTTTATGCTAAGTTGATAAACAGTTTGTGTAGATTTGTGTGCGACGGCTTATGTACCGATTTCATATTAAAAAAGTCTCCGACGTCGTAATGTCAGACTCACAAAACGTGATTGCAAGGTGATTGAATTCGTTAAGCAAAGAAACGAGATCTCGACTTTGCTCATCACTGTTTTCGCGAGTGTCGATTGTCGGAAGATGTGTCGGCATCTTGAACCTTGGATAAATAAGGCGTAAATTTTATTGCACCGCAAGTTGTGCGAAAAATCTTACCGAGAGGTCGGTGCCTGGACAAACGCACACAGGCCTATAATTACGAAAGCCACAAAGCCAATAGAGTTTTAATGAGAAAGATGGAGATCGCACTCTGTCTCATCCATATCCAGGATTAAATATGTAATTATCACTAACAGATCATATCGTGTAACAATAATGTTGTCCTCGTAATAGTCAAACCGGTTGCATCAACAGGCGAATGATTCCAGGCCGAACGATTGCCCGATATCGCGTGGAATAGCCAAACGACTATGTATTATCAATGAAGTAATTTGCGAATATTCACGCAATGAAAATCGGATCGTCGATGAGACGGTTGCCGAACGTACATTATTCACTCTGTTGCCGCAAGCCGGTTAATTATTGCGATCGTTCGTCGTCCGGATGCTTTCCCGTGTAAAAGCAGAATCGGAGCTTTCGTCGCTTTAACCGTTTGCACTTCGAGCTTCCGGCTCGATAAAATCTTATATTAATTCCGTTATAATCTTATCACATTTACAGGTACATAAATAGGAATTGCGTGCGCTTTATATAGCTTCTTACGAGACAAGGAAGCTATTGGGCGAAGCTATTATTCTGTTAACGTTTTATTCGATTTTGAGAAATATACTACAAACTTTTTCGTAATAAATACATATAAATATCTACTTACCTCAATATTGAATAATTCCGCGAAGACATCAGGGATTTTGCAATGGACACATGCGGGGCGCAAACGGTTAATTAACGTGCGACTCGCGACTTCTCCCTGGCGCCTTTCAGTCATAAATATTCGGAGTCTGTCCAGTCAACAATCGTCTATATTGGTGTCATTTTTCGATAACTGTCTAATCAATATATCGAAGTCGAGGATGAAGCTGCAGGTGACTGCGCATTGTTTTCGTGTAGTTTCGCTGCGACCTTATTATTACCGCTCGCGGCATTCCACGAGAAATGTTCCTAAAAAGTTTGTAACATATCGTACACGATACACTTAACATATGCACGGATACATATACACACACATACATACAAAGTACACGCACAAATACACACGAGATGTGCATGGACACATACGCGTCCAACACACGAAATTACACGCGTCACGTTGTGTCGAGAGGGCAAGATTAAAAATTAAGTGGAAATGCATACCGGACGAGCGTAACATAGTTTTAAGCAAGGGTCACGTATTGTACGTATGTGTTGTACATAGCCTAAATAAAAATTACATTTAAAATTACCCTCCTCTCTCCCTCTTAATCTCTTCTTTCTTCCTAATTATTCGAACGATGCAAATTAATCACGTCTACGTTGGGATGCAGATTCAAAAATTATGTTGAAATTTTTTATTCATATTATTGAGCTGGATGAAACTTTGCCGAATGTTGCACTAAAAGAAGATGTACTATGTTTCATTACTCCAATTTTGAAATGGCATATTAACAAAAATTAAAACAAATGAATGTACCATTTAAATGAAATTATAGAACTGTAGAGCTGCTTTCTGTTATTATAGGTTTCATTGATAGGATGTGAATTTAGGACTAAATCAATTTCACATTGTATTAATACAAAACTGTTAGAATTGCTGGAACGATGTTAACGTATAATTTGCTGGGTATACTACTGTAAAAAAATTAAAATGCACTTTATTTATAATACAATAATTCTTTCGCTCATGAATCTTTTTCTCAGTCATTGTGTTACACTACTAATAATAATGTCACACAAAAATTTTACTATATTTCTAAGTCATCTATTTCAAATTAAAATAATGAGATATATTTAAACAGTATATAATAATAAAATATATTTATACAACTCTTCTTTACATTCGCCTTTGAGTAAACAAAGCACGCTTAAATGGCTTTAAATAAAATTCTAATACATTACAATATGGATAAGATAAGATTTTGTTTATGACATTTTGACATTACATGTCACGGTTATTTGTTCCAAGCACGGAATATTAGAATAAAAACTTTTTTCTAACTAGATCGTAAACGAGGAAAATTATGAAATTATTTATCAATTGCAATGATTTGGAAACATCGAATATTTTAGTTCATTAAGAAGATGAAAGAAGCATAGATATTCATTTAAATATAAAAGAAGATAGAAAGAATAGAGAGTTTATGGTTCTCTGATTTCTTTAAGATATTAGGGAGATGGAAAAATATAAAGTAAATATAGATAATAGAACTGCAGAAATAGAGACTTTTGAAATAAATGAAAATAAATAAGGAGAAGATGAATACATCGAATATAAAAACCAATTATGTCAGACAATTTGAATTAATATAATTGTTTGGCTCATGATGTAAATTTTCATATTAATTGAAATTAATGTCGATAATACTCGTTTTGTCAACATTAGCTTCAATGTGAAATTTTTTTTAAATTATGAGTTTGTTTCTTCCGATAACACAAATGTAAATAATTTTCCTGCACTAGTGTACCACATAAGTACGACTCGGCGAATATGATATTTTAATTCGGTAATTATTTAGATTAGTAAATAATTACTCTTACTTTTTATCAAGGCACACAGTACAGATATCAGATACTCAACGGATGTCAGTTGTTGATCTAATTTTAGAACATTTCCGGTTGGACGAAATTCCTGTTCATATCAAAGATGGGCGCGTAAGGAAACTATTTTCAACAGTTCTTCAACGTATTCAAAACATAATTTACATTATTTCCGCTTTTCGGCTACCTAGACTTTTTTTTATTAATGCCCAATCTTCCAATATATCCGCATCATTGAGCATGTAAACGATATAAGGACCTGCGACGGAAACTGCTCGTCTTCTCTCTGAATGATTCCTACGTCTTCTACCGGTCGTATTAAGCCACAAATCCGCATGTATGTCTACGTTATTCCTATCTTCCTCTAGACGACGAATCTTTTCTTGTAGATCATTATGAATGCAATCCCAGACTAAGCCTTTCTCACTTTCGAAATTTTGAAAAGCGGCCAACTCTTCTGCTAGGAATTTATTCTGGATATTTTGTAATCTATATTGCTTTAATATTCCAGCCACTTCTGTTTTCGTTTTCATGTTTTCTTTTAGCCGTTCCAGTGGTATTAGATATTCCTCAGATTTTCCAACACGAACTTCACCGAGCTTTGTGTCCACTTGTGTAATTCTTTCTCGATATAATCTAAAATAACATTTGTTAAAACACATATTGATATTGTATTCCTTTAAAAAAAAATGTTTATTAGAGTATAATATATAAAAAAGCTAAATATATAATATGTGTGTACTTACTGTTCCTTAAGTAGAGTAAATTGTCTTTCCAAGTCCAACAAATTGTCCATACATTCATTGCGTCTCCTCTCACATTCGTCTTCGTCCATTTCTGACGAGTCATCGCTGTCAGTATGTTCTGGGCTACTGTCACATGATCCAGAACTCTGATTACTTTCGTTACTGTCATGAGACATCTCTTCCCCTTCACCTTCTGATTCATCCTTAACGCTTGGCATTTATACTATAAATAAAAAGTTCGTTTACTTTGCAAAAAGTATTTAATTCGTAATGGAAACGCATATCTTTTATTAAAGGAACATGAGTCCCCATAAAAATTTGTTATTAATTTCAGAAAGTTTTGAAATTTTCAACTATATAAAAAATTATAATACTTGAATTGGTATATATATTGTATAATAATTAGCCTATATAAATAGAATAAAACTATCAATAATAAAAAAAATTGTGAAATATAAAATCATTTTATATCAACACTGTTTAAAAATTAGGAAAATATCCCAGGATTATTAGAATCCATATATTCCATTACGAGTTAAATAAGGCATTTTATTGATAGATGTTTAAAAAAAATTTTGAGAAAACTCTGGATATCGAGTTTGTGATGAAAACATATTTAAATAAAGTAAAAATATGATTGATCTTCTATATCATAATCTTAACGATTTCAAGTTTTTGTATTTTTTTTACATATCTAAAGATATACGTTTCTACATTGGAAGATAAATATATTTTAAATTTAAACAAATATCCGGTAGATAAGAATTAAGAAAATTCATAACATAACCTATACAAAAACAATTAAGTTTATGTCTAAGTGTGATCGGAGTAAACGGAATTATGGTTCAATTTTGATATATCTAGTTTTTATAGGAAATAATGCTTCATATTTTAACGTTACATATTTAATTACACACAATGGAATTATTCGCGCCCAATTAAGTGATAGGTTAACTCCAAGGCATTTACTCCAAAGATAGAACTTAATGAAGCTTCGAGTTTCCAAAAAATGTTTTATCCCATCTCACGAATATCTAAAGTCTAAATCGAGCGAAATTCTTACCGTAATTGTCAATACACTTACTTATATGATGTTATACTTATATGATCGTCGATGTAACCTTTCGATCTGTTTGTGGCTCGATTCGGCAGACGCTAACAGCTGGCACTGGCAGACGCGCGCCACAATGACAGAATATTCTTGTGCTCCTCATACCAATGGCATAACAAGGAAAAAGAATGCTAGATTGAAATGTTTGCAGCTGATCTTATTCGATCTTTATTAGATTTTCTGCATTCAATAGACCAATATATCATTGTAAAAAAATTATTAAAAAAATATATTTTTTCTCTTTTGTTTAAAATACATAGGTGTTATCTGTAGAGAAAACTTGAGAAAATGGCTAGTTCTATATTTTGCCTGTAGATGACGCTAAGATTACAAAATGGTGGAAATCAAGAAATAAATTTTTTTTATTTTCCCTGGTTTACCCTCTGATGATAAACTGATTAGTTTTCAATTATTTAATCAATTATTCATTTATTAAGTAATACTTTTTAGAATATTTGCCTTTTGTCAAGAGGATATTTTTTTTAAACAGAATATTATTTATAATTTTTTGAAATGTGACAAAATTTGAACCTTCTGAATTTCTTCTAGTTTATATTCATGAAAAGCTATAATAATCAAATGATATATTTTAAATATATCTAAAAATTTTGCTATAAACATTTGTGACAATTGAATTAATCATCTATTAAATTAATCAGAGTTTAAGTTTTCATCCCTATAAATTAAACCAAAATTAATCTATGTACATTGAAATAGATTAATGCACAGACTTAAATCATTTCAATTTAGTTATTGCAATTTACACAACAATAAAAAATGTAAACAAAGGCATAACATTTTCTTATTTTTACAAGAATAAATTCTTTCTTCTGTTGCACTAATGCAGCAAATATGCTACCGATTGCTCGAGTTAGATTGAAAAAGGATATAATTAAGATAAATTAAAAGATTTAAAACATATAAAATTAAAATTATTTTACTTACTGGAAAAATTGGGAAAAGCGGGAAAATTCTGTATGCCTCACGGGAGGATCGTAATATATATAGATATATATTATATATATTTTGATATATAATACTCCATCGGATACAATAATACATCTGGATCTGTATGGAACAAACAGTTAGACAATGCAACATTCGCATAACTGCAAGGTATACTAGCAATTTTTTTATATCTCATATATATTCATATAATAATATATATTTCTCTCTCGTGTGGTGTGCTTTCTGCGCGTTTCATGAAGACTTTCGGTTAGATAGGTCTTTCGATTTCTGCGAGAAAAGAAGGTACAGCTCGTTTTTGTGCATTTTGTTCCGTACGAAATATTTTTTTTTCGTTTTACAATATTCTCCGTTTTTTTTTTCGTTTTTTTCCCTTGTTATATCGCTTCAAACCCCGCCGCACGCGGGACGTGGTGCAGTTGTGATCGCACATTATTTTGCTTCCTAGTAGCCCTAAATCTTCAGGATAAAGTGTAAAATGCCCGGAGTGTCCTTCGAGGACGCGACCAGGTCGACAAATATCTCTATTTACCCATACGTGATCGATCTCGAGAATCTCGATGAGAAACGTGAGAGGAAAGATACCAAAATTATTTCCGTAGAACCTCTGCGCAATGTCGATTTCGTATTTATTCTCACAAGCTTATTTTCTTGCCGGATAATATAAATTATGTTTTTTGATTCGTCCCGATTTTTCCTCGTTCATTTATTTTCCCATTCATCGTTGTAAATATATACTCTTCTGCCAATTTCCCCTCCTCTTGCTTTATCGCTGAGAGCTATCGCCCGATTGCACCAGTTTGATACTCAAACGATCGATATTGTTTGCCACGAAATTCGATGCCCGACACGAGTCCTCGAGTTACACTTCGATGACGAAGAAAGAATGAAAGGGCGCTCGGTGTGGTCCGCGATCCTTTTCGTGCGGCGACGGTTTTACACGGACTCTTAATATTCATTTCATGCAACATTTATCGTGGCGCGATCGCGGTTCGCCGGGGAAAAGTCGCGAGCTCCGAACGACTTCGTGATATCCCGCTGATATCGTGTAATAACTGAAATGCAAATCATCAGCGAGGTAAATGCACCATTGAATGACCGCTTAGGCATATCGCTTCAGCTCAATCTCTTTCTTTCCTTCGTTGAGTGAAAATAAAGTTATCGTCACACAGATATTTTTCGAGATATTTCTCTCAAATATTTGATATTTCATTGGATTTTACGCGTGAAAGTAATTTGGAATTTATAACGAAAGAGAGAAGAGATGAACTGATTTTGTAAGAAAATGAGAAAGTTCTATGAATTATTACTTTGATCTATCACACTAAAATCGAGGTAAGTATGTAACAACCTTGGATTAATAGCACAAATGCGATGCTCAGATAAAATCAACATTCATTTTTTAATAACGTCGTATTAATTATTAATTTTATGGAACATTTTTGTGCTATTTTCAATTATATCAGCCCGCTAATTATTTTCTAAGAAAAAAATATTCCCCATATGATAATTAATAATATTTTTTCTTCCGGAAAAAAATGTAATCGCTTTACTTTAAAGGGCTTTCTATAATAACATTACCTAAGTCTTAAATTTTAATCCGTAAGAAACTGTCTGATTACAGTCGAATATGAGAATAATCGACCGTTTTGGTTATAATTAATTTTTTTTAAACAATAAAAATTTAAATAAGAAAACGCCCAAAGGCGAGCTAAAAGCTAAAACACTAGATAAAAGAATATTAATTGAATTTAATATATTAAATTTAACTATTGAATTTAATGTATTGAATTTAGTAAAGTAAAGGAATTTAGTGTATTGAATTTAACTATTATAATTTAATATTTTAATGTATTGAATTTAATTATATTAAAAAATCGCGAAACTAGTTTTGACTTACAAAGTTTTTATCAGTTGCATATAAATAAATAATAAATTATAACATAATCTCTATATATACGAAATAAAAACTGTTAAAATAATAAAAATAATAGTCACGCTAGTTATGATGTAAATATTCAGCAATGTTATTTTTGTTTGATTAATTTCTTACGACTTTGAAGGTAATACTTTATCACTTAGGTAATACTTTATCACAGAAAGCCCATCACGGTAGTAAGCATGTATTCAGTGAACATCTATTAATTAATTATTCAGTAGTGTACATACCGTACAATGAATTAAAGAGAAAATTGAAATAAAACATTGGACTGAGAAAAAAATTCGGGCAAAAAATAGCTCCCTCTTGTACGTCATATAAACAAATTATACAGTAATACCACGTCTAAAATTTATCCACGCAATTAGCGTATGTATAAACATAATCGACTAGCTTGTTATATTAGTCGTGTAATTTGTTGACCTACAATTTATTTGAGATAAGATGATTTCGCCTATTCAAACAATTTCTTTTTCTCTCAGTAGGATAATCACGACGAAGGTTTACGAACCTCGGCGACGATAGGATATCGCGAACCGCGGAAGCGCTAATTATCTTACCTAATTTGTTGATCGATTTTAGTCTCGGTGAGAGTAAGGATGCGCACACATCGTTCGTCGTGGTTGCAACATTCGTTTGAAATCGTGTCTCGCGATGTTACGCACCCTCTTGTTCGCGATTTTTTTATACATATATATATATATATATATATATATATATATTCTCCGTTTTTTTTTCGCTATTGAACACACGTATTCTTTCTCCCTGAGGCAACGTATTCGCCGTTCCCGGCGAGCACAGAGCGACCGCGGTAACGTGACATGATGGATCGCGTTCTCGAATTTAAATACCCTCTCTTGTATTTAAATACCCTAATGATAGAATACTTTGACGATAGCAACATTCTTTCTGAGCATACAAAACGTTAGTGTCGCATCAAGATGAACAGTAATCTAAGATGAGAGTACGAAAAGCTGCAACGTTCACTGTATTTACGAAAGCGAGAGCGAGAGTGAGAGCGAGAAAGAGAGAGAGAGAGAGACTCCCTATTAGAGACTTCTTGCCATAGCGTGTTTCGAACACGTTAAATATTAATGTCGCGCCAAAGTCGCGTGTGGGGCGAATGATAATTTAAGTCCAGAATGGAAATTGCCGTTTTGCGCGGAACGTGGGAGTTCCGTGCGCTTGGCGTCTACTCGAAGTACGGTATCGCAAAAACTTCCTGTCTTCGTTGGAAAATCGATTTTCGCGACACGCTCGTTATTTATCGTCGTTTATCGTCCCGTAGGAAGTTTCTCTGCGCACGACGGTTAGTTTGATTATTCGTGGTACGGCGGTTAACAAAGTTAATGACTGATAGGGTGACCGGTAATATGTATCGTTCTAAAAGGGAGCGGCATAGTTAAACGCATCGCCAAAGGAAGGGGCAAAGTTAAGTTTATCGTCTTTTTTTCTTCCTCACGATGCAATTCGCCTTTGTTCATCGCCGGGTCGCTAATGATCATTCTTGATTAAAAGGAGAAACGCGGACAAAACCTCAGACAAGTAGGACGCTATTCTTGGTTCTCCACCTCTTTTACGCGGAATCGAGTCTTGACATTTTCCGAATGCGTTCGCGAACGATTCTAAAACAATAAATGTCTACTAGGTAACTCATCTTTAAATATACTATGGGATTTTAAGCCGTATGCAGAGTGCCCTAATAATGTGCTCTATTTTGGTAGCAAACGCGGAGACATTGCGATGGCAGTTATTAGCATGGAAATAGCGTACTGTAACGCGACTGCGCGTGATCAAGCATTAATTTTTCTGCACTCGAAACATTTACGCTTTTTTCCAACAAATTTTCTTCAATTGCTTATGAAATTAGAATAAATGTAATATGCAATTTGCGTGATGATGGAATTATCCCTACGCGGTAATATTCTAATCCTTTATTATACACACGATGGTCGTGTCCTGGATTAATTTTCATCACTTTTACAGTAAGTATGTAAACATTAAGTGGTTCTTTCATACCTTAACACTAGAACTGTCAATGGTGTCATTTTGGCTTCGCTAATTGTTTCATTTTTTTTTCTTTTCTATTCAGATATATAGTTCAGAATAATAAAAATACGTAAATATAACATGAACAATTTTAAAAAATAATACCAATATAACTTTTCACTAATCGAACATAAAGGAAATTATTAAATTAGTATCTTCAGCAACTTTAGCGACTTTACCATCGGCAATTCTAGAGTGTTAACATCTTTAAAGAAAGTACTTATAAAGTTACGTATTAAAAAAAAGATAAAAATCGAGATCATTATTTAGCCAAATGCTCTTAGTATTTCAAAGAAAAGAAACGCACAAGACCCAATCGTGTGTTTTAAGGTAGTATCACGATTTTATTATTTTATGATGATTATTAAACAAGACTAACTAGAGTTTTCCGAGAATGTTTGTGATAAATAAAATACACACATAGCGCATTTTAATGGATTCGCATCATGCTTCTGAGATTCGTGTCATGCTTCTGAGATGCCTCCCCGTTAAGTCACGTGCCTTCCGCAGTCGTCCGCGTCGTGTGTTGCGGCTTTTTTCAAGGATATACGTATAACGATTTGTATGTGCCGAATCCGAATGTAGAGAGAGCAACATGGGTGCGAATCGTCCTCAGAGAGAAATAGAAATAGATAAAGACGGCGAGGAAGATACAGAGACGGAGAGGCCTTCTGCCTTCCCGAGACCTCCTAGGAAATTGACATTTGCGCGAAGGGCCCATTACCCTAGAAACCACACTTTTTTTTTCCACTGTCACTTACAATAAGAGTAAAAATTTATACAAGTTCTCCATTGACGATCGAAGGGTCCTTGTTTGTTTCCTCGGATTCGGTGATGCCGTGTATCACCAAGGGTTGAATAAAAATCGGATGAGTTGCTCTGTTGAGAGTAAGCCAACATCAAATGTTAATGATTATAAAGTAACTTTGTAGGTTTTCACTTTGCACTTTTGATTCCCATCTCGCTGGAAATAAAAACAAAGTACGAAGTACACAAAGTGAAAAGTTACGAAGCTTCTTCGGCGCAGAACATATAAGAAGGTGTTATTTCTTCGAGGATTCTTCTAAAAAAAGAGCAAAGAATTAAAAATCAAACCGATATCGGAACGCGTAATAGTAATGACAATAAATGAATGGAAATGAGTATAATGGATTGTTATCTGTCGTTCAAATGTGTTTTGGTTGTCAAGAAATTAAAAGTGGAAGATTGATAGAATCACTGGGAGTTTATAAATAGCTATCTTCTTCACTTAGGCGTTTAGAATCTAATTCAGTCGCGTTTGCCATGGCAGTCCTGTGATCGATCGGAAGAGTATCAATAATTTCCGCATGTCCGTCTCCGTTTACGTGTCATCTGCGATCGCTATGATCGATCTTGTGACGAACGCGAACGCGAATGCAGGTTGCACATGCTTTGATATGGTGTTATTTTATCACGAAACAAAGATAGTGAGATAATAGAATGTAAACGTCTCTATTTACATGCAATCTCAAATATATCTCGTGCCAAACGTATATATTATAAAATTTCTGGAAACTGTAAAAGTCGTCGAGCATCAAAATTTGCAATTTTTCTCAACAAGATTCTAAAAAAGAGAATTTTATATGAGATTTTGAGATTTAACTACCGTACAAAAATTTGTATTGCTATTTATTTCAATATAGTGATAAGTACATCTTCTGAATGTTTTTTTAATTTAATTTGATTATTAATTCTAAAAGAAAAATTGTACACAGCGAGAAAAAAAATGTATGTCGATGAGATTAATTGATCTTATTGTATTTTGCAAGCTTCAAGCAACTTCATAAGATGAGCTGAAAAATTGAACGTACAATTATAACGTGAAATATAAACAATTTTTGACAAATATACTCGACTTCTTATTGACAGCCAGTTATATTTTACTTTAAATCAATGACGTACGTTAGTATATAAAATACTGTCGATCATCAGTAACTGTCATAGCTTTCAAGTTAAATCAACAAAACAGCATGAAAACATCAATCTTGATTGACGTTTCATTAAAACGCCAATCGCCGCACACGTGTATCAAAGTCAAGTGCATATTACATCGCGCGGAAGAACTCCTTGTAAAAATTACCATGATGAGTTCTGACTTTCGCATAGATTTTTAATGACACATTTCAGGCTTACGACAATCTTATGACAAATTCTGCGAAATTAGACAAATGAATTTTCGTCGCGTGTCGGGGATATACTTGAGAGCGAGGTGACGACATCGCATGTCATTTTTACGATTAAATTGTGACCCCGTTTCGAGACAATAGACATTTGCATTCACATGCATTCAGCCTCGCATTGCGGGAGGATATCCTGCGTGACTTATGTAATACAAGGCCGTCGCGAATAAAAGGCAGCAGTCGGTGTTGATTGACTGACCACCGCTGTCGCCGCTATCACTCTGCTCTACCGCGCTTGTATCAATTGATACGTATATTGAAAATCGGAAACGCGTATGAAATCGGTACCGATAAATTCGAATCCCCATATTCGAAGCTTAATGCAGGTATAAAATGCATATCTTGCGCCAGACTCATTGTCAGCTTGCCGAGAGAGTATACGATCTCTCTCTGCGGAAGATATATCATGGTATTATCAAACTCGCAAAGTTTGCATGGATTGTTTTGTATACCTATTGACATAATAGGTACAAACTGCGCATTCCTATATAAAGTTGTCATACTGTTAACTCAGAAAGAATAAGGCAGCTTGTTCTCTCTCTCTCTCTCTCTCTCTCTCTCTCTCTCTCTCTCTCAACTACTCTAAAGTGTCGAGTTGAAGAGAAACATTGATGTAATTCAATATAGAACTTTAAATATAAACAACCGCCATTTTAATCTCAGAGTCAATTGTGTATTTTGAAACAAGATAAAAATAACAAAAGTGAGCAAATGCATTAGTTAATAAAATTATAAATATTCCAGTAAATTCGTTCACTTTTGTAATTTTCATTTCATTTCGAAATACAATCGATCCTTTTTTTAATCTACATTAAAATTATTAATATAATTTTAATATAAAATTTAATATATAATTTTAATATAAAATTTTATATTATTATAAAATTATATTAATATAAAATTTTATATTAAAATTATATATTAAATTTTATATTAAAATTATATTAATAATTATAACAATTATATTTAAAATCATTAGACACAGACTAATTAGATCTAAAATGACGGTCGAGAAAAGGAAGCCAATAAGAAATTGCGATTGTCGACATTCGCAGATAAAAGAATTACATTAATTTTGATATCTACAGCTTCAATATACCTTGTTTTTTTAATGGAGCATAGTTGCTAAGATCAGGCAATGCGCAATCTATACTTATTATGTCTCTCTCTCTCTCTCTCTCTCTCTCTCTCTCTCTCTCTCTCTCTCTCTCTCTCTCTCTCTCTTCCCCTCTCTCTATGGGTATATCCATCTCTTTGAAATTCGAGCGGTACAACTTTAAATAACGATGGTAATTTGGACAATATATAATTGACGGTAGAGTATCGGTTTTGAAAAAAGAAGAAACTTCTTGGTAAGATAATCGAATTGAGGTCATCATGGAATTACTGCAGAATGCATACCGTAGGACATTTTTCCAAAACATCGGTTTGCGCTAAATGGTTCGGATTTGAGCGACTCTTTCAATTAAGTGCGAATATTGATTCGCAACATGTGCAACGATGCAAATCTTTTGTCGATGCATTGAATTTTATGCGATTTATGTTATCGCAGAAGCTAGAAATTTTCATCCCGCAAGTTATGAATGTTATGATATTTCAAAAGCCATTTTACGTCCATTTTACGTCCATTTTACGTCCATTTTACGTCCTGAACGAGCAAAAGAAGCTTAATATTATTAGCAGAATGAATAATCGTTCTCCGTAAAAGAGCTTGGCGTAAAAAACGTATAAAAAGAGGATGGAAACATATTTTTTTCACGCTTGATACCATAAATTCGTAGTTATTTATATGGGCATATTTGATGAAAGAATCATTATCTATATGCATTGGGTGGTTTTATAACATTCATGAGAAGTTAATGAGAGTTCTTACGACGTAATAAACTCTTAAAACGACATTGTGTGCGGCGAATATTAGCGGATGGTCGAATCTTATTTTGATGATAATAGTATCGTAATAAAAAACTTTTATTTCAGCTTATCCTGTTCTTACGAGGAGTATCATATAGTTGACTAAAGTTACGTTTTAGTAATCCTCTTAAGATCGGACTCTTGCGGGAAAGGAAAGCTCTCCCACCTCCTTCCTTCTAATTTTGTGTCTGATCAATAACGACGTGTGTCACTTTACGTTTTGCTCCTGTTAAATGTATTAAAATGTATAGGAAGCTTATGGCTAACGAAGGAAAATAAATAGCGAACGTACAAAAAATAAATAAAAATGACAATAAAAAATAAACGTTTGCTTGTACATTCGACATAAATAAAATTAAAAGGTCTTTTCTGTAACTCTTAACGACTGTAACTGTAGTATTATAGTCATTAAGAGTTACAGAATGAGCCCCTAAATAATATTTATATTCGAATTATCTCTTCAAGATATATTTCCGTTGAAGAATCCAATAAATGTTAATGCGTTTTTGTTCCAAATGTCATAACACATTTACAATGTATTATGTTTCACGCGCAAGACCAGGCGAAATGAAACATTAACAACTAATAAATAATAACAGTACGAGTTGAAGTATCTTTCTTTTGCTATACAAGTTTGATAAAGTCACGAAAAAGCACGTATTCCATTTTCGGAATATTTTCGTTTTTATATCCCAGAATTTGTCCATTGCTAAATAATATTTGGCATATAAAAAAAAAACACAATTCATAAATCTCAAAAACAAATCTTTCTGTAGAGAATCGATTTTCCCACGGGTATTTTGGCACCGTTCATAAAAAGCTGGTCGATCACCTGGTAGATTTCAGATAACATGGAATCATAGCGCTTTCAGGTTGGTACGATTTAATCTTGGTTTAACCTACTTTTTGTCTTTTTTCTGGAATCTGCATTAGAAGGAAGTGAAGAATCAGTTAAACTTAAATTAAGATTGACGTTTGCAAAATTATCTATAAAATAATAAAGTACTTGAAAAGATACATCTAAATTAAAACTTACGATTCGATTCCAATTTTTGTTATTCAAATAAAAAAAAAATATTTTTTAAATCATTTGTTATGTTTTCATTCTTATACGAATAGATATATCCCCTTATTAAAATGTCGCGAAGACACCTAGAAGAGATCGGAAACTTCGTACGTTTTTGGACCTTTAAATGTGTCATTTAAATAGACTCATTTTTCTATTTTCTATCGAAAATCCAATCAATATTAATTAATCGAGTTAAAGAGATAATAAGAGAGAACCCTTCGACCGTCGTGGGAGAGCCGCGCGACTCTTTCGCTTCGCGTTGCGGCACGATTTTTACGAAGAGATCCCGAAGGATTGACTCAGGACCGTATTCTTAATATCCGGAGACGTTTAATGGCGAGACCCACTCGAGGGGGAAAAAGATCTCAGGCCGACGAGGGCGGCGGCGCAAAACGCCACGCACTCGCATTTCGCGTTTCTCAAGAATTCGCGGAGAAACATAGCAGCGACGTGTTGACGCCGCGCGAATCAACGCAAGAACGACGATTGTCCTCGTCGTCGTCTTCTCAAGAATCGTCGGCTGGCATTCTCCCGTTCCAAATGTTGGGAAGCCAGGCCGACTCGGGGGGCTGTCAACATCTCGCAGGATCGAGGGCCATCGCTTGCGTGCCGGATCCTCGGGACTAGGACGACTAGGACTTGGCCTTGTCACTCTGTGCCTTGTCGAAGCCGTCGATCAGTGTCTCGATGATGAACTTGATCGTCAGCTTGTAGATGTTCTCCACATTTTCCGAGTATCGATCCTCCAGCGTGCGTTCCACCGCATCCAGAAATGGTTTTTCGATTTTCTGAAAATAGAACGTCCGATCACGTATGAACTACATTTTCGCTAGTGTACATTTAAAATAATTGTATTAATTATTTAATAAAAAAAACGTCTTTTTTTTGGAAGATTTGGATCTGTATTAAAATTAAAATTTGCGTGCGATTCAATTAAAATATATGGTATATTATTATTCTTGATATATTTTATTATTCTTAATTATATTATTCTAAGACGGAAGATAATTCTTGAATAGAAACAATTTCCATGACTGCGTAACATTTGAGATTAGTGTAACGACACAGAATTGCGGAAACAATTAATTTTCAGAAGTCGGCAGTCTGTATCTCTCTTCTTGAGTTTAGGACAGCTGATCGCCTAAAAGCTGCTAAGTGTGTACGATAAAAAAAAAGAAGAAAATATTATTCCATATTGAGAGATAAGATATCTTGATACTAAAAAATAAGCTATTAAGATTCATCAAACAAATAATTTTTTTGTGTGTTAGTAAATTATTTATTCGGTGGGTTCTAATATTGTAGCTTATTTTTTAGTATCAAGATATTTTTTCTCTCAGATCAAAATATTTTTTCTACACAAAATTTTCAGCGAATCAGTAATTATTTTTAGTGCTTAAGTGAAAATGCTATTCGAAATATTTTTCTAAAAAAGATGAGAGACCAGTTTTGTGAATTCTATAATATTTGCTTTTGTAACTCTTCTTTTTTCCGATTAAATGATTTGATACGTCGTTTGTAAGCGAAAATAAATCTCTAGAAAGATGTTTCGTTTGTTTGCTTCATATTTATTTTAAGCATTGATGGAATCAAAGCTTAGATGATAATACGACGAATATTTAAGCTTCGATCCATTTCGAGCGGCATAGTCGCCAACAATACGAGGACTGGCGATTGTGTAGCGATCATCATATCACGGTTCACAATAGACCTTGTAGAATTGTCCAACAGAAATTATCAATCCTATATACAATAACTAAGTCACGAGACTCACATTAGACGGGAAAGGAAGGCGAATCGGATTTGATTTCGTGCCAAGAGATTGAAACCGTGGCGAGCGTTTCACACTACGAATAAATGCGACCTTCCTTGTAATGTAAACCTTCAGCTCTTCTCGCATTGCGTAGATAACTTAACTTTATTTCTATCTGAATGACATAAAAACAAACTCAGAATTATGTCAAATAAGCTGAAAGCTGCATTTTAGAAAGAACTAAATAACAAGTTGTTTTTGATCAAAACTAATTTCTGAAAATGTCTCTCTGAAATATATTATATTACAAGTCATTACGATTAACGGTCTACTTATGGAATTATATCTTGACAATATAATATTACCTTTTCATCTTAAAATTAATTTTACTTCAATAAAATGCCTTCTATTTATCCATTTTTAATCACATTTTTAAGCATTCTTGTGCTCGCCTTGTTCTATATAATACCTTTATTCCTTTTCTCTAGCAAGAAGATAAAGCGACGCGGGAAGAGCCTCCAGCATGGCTTCCTTCTCACGTGTACAAAGAAAATTCCGTTTCGATCGTCGCAAAAGTAATAAAAAAATTTGCATGCATATGCGAAAAAATAGGGAAACGTTATTACTTTTGCGTATTGCATCAAGGCCCTTTTAATAATTTTTTCTTTTCGACATGCATTACGTGGATTATTATTTTTCATCATCATATTTTTGTATTTTACCATATCTGTCAAGATGTGTATATACATTACAACTTAGATGTATATATTGTTATTTAGAATTAAATATATATAATTATGTATGTATTGTTATTTAGAATTAAAAAAATTGAAATTTATTATCACGTGTGCAGCATTATTTTTTTGTAAGCTCCAATGCTTAAATTAAAAATTTTTTTATTCTTTTGATTAAGAAAAATTAAGTTGATAAATGTAATATACGAATTTACTGATACACGAGTTTATTAATACATAAAAAGGAAAGATTTATTAGACGAATCAAATTGACGCATGCTTTCGTTCAAATAAACATCAAGATTATTGAGAAAATCACATTTAATGTAATAAAATGCCAGTTAATTCTGTATACGATTATATTTGCAATCGTATTGGGAAAATGCATTCTCCCATTAAAATGTATTTAATTTAATGAATTCGACATTTGTTTGTATACTTGTTTGTGCATGGACAGCTATGAAATTTATTCAATCAAGCAGAATGAGTGCATAATGTTTAATTACATATAAATAGTTAATCAAACATCAAAATTTTCTACAAATTTTCCTCATTTCAATCATAGCAAGAATGTGATTTCATGCTGTTTAATTATTCATTCCATAGCGTACCTATTTATATTTCAACCAACTCAGATGTCAGAAACGTTGTAGCATCAATTTTCATGTTCTACGTTCGAAGTGTTTTCGACTAATAATATTACAGAATATTTACAAGTCCTATGACAGTCGTAATAGCAATAAACTGTCCTTTCAGACGTCTCCCTGTAGTTTGCACGAATCAAATCAAAGTCATGCATTATTCTGAATTTGTCTCTCTCGAAATAGCATTTGTATATTTTACAAAGCAATGAAAAAATATGTATTTCGTATCAGTGTGTTCATATTAAAAGAATTTACAATAAAAAATATTCGTGCAGAAGATTTTTCTGCAAAAGATCCAATATTAAAGTGAAATTTTAGCGTATTTATCTTCTACGATAATTATTTTACCAGCGTTTTCAACGCTAAATGTAAGAACGTTTAAAAAAGAATGTTTTCTTTTTAGATATCGTGCAGAATAGCAACGTAGCAAGCAAATGGTGGATACCAGCTGTGCTGTGGATTATAAAAAACCATGAGATAACAAAATACCGACGTGTTATACCTTATAGCGATGTTGCGGAGTAAAGTCTCAACATTTGCTATTCAATTTCTCTCGCAGCAAATTTTTCTTCTTTGCAAAGGGGCGGTATAAATTTCGAGAAAAAAGTGTAATGAGAATAATAAAATGTTGGATAAAACATTGAATATGAAGATAATAAAATTGAACTTTTAATTGATAGTACGAGCTCATAATAAACCCGTTCACTCTGAATTCTAATGTATACTAAGTCAACAAAATTATAATATTTTTAAAATAATAAATTTGATATTATTTATTTAATTAAAAATGAAATTAAAAGCTCTAAATTATTTATTCTTCAATTTAACGAATAGTACCTAACATGAATTTTAAAAAATGTAAAAGACTGTAAAACGATTTCATTCAATTGAGAAAATGTGCTATAGAAATTAAACATTCATACATTGTGAGGAACGTAACGAAAGTTTGTTCCACATTTATGTCGCGCGAGCGTCATTATACTTTAATTGTGCATAAATCTCTTGCTTGGAGACAGGTCCTAAAATAGTTTACAGTGTCTCCCAAAAGTTTCTAATTTAGTCTCTTTGATTTTCATGTTGCCAGAGATAAGCGCAGTACAAAGCGAAAATGTTCGCCAAGAGATGGGAGGCGTATTTCTCTCTCTCCGACGAGTGACAATTTTCGCACGCTTTCCTGGTATATATTCTGAGGTAAACTACCTATGTGTTTTGATATATGTAAGGCAAGTCTAGCAAGCTTACTCATGCAAAAATTGTATTTTTTTTTAAAGTGATACAAACGTATTTCAAAGTATTCTAAGTTCTTAATAAAAAAAATTAATTACATTATTATCAAAAAATTACCTCAGGTAAATTATCAATATATTTTGACACATAAAGCAAGTTTAACTGATTTGCTCATATAAAAATATAAACGGAAAGATTTCGCTGAAGTATCTAAAAATTTGGCTAGATCTAAAAATAATTTTATTGAATTATTGAAATAATTATACAGGCTCAACGAGTAATATTGTGAACAATTTTGACATTCTAGTAATAAAGTTGAGCTATATAATTATTCTAATAGTAACAAAATTATTAAAATTATTTTCAGCTCTTCTTGCTGAATTTTTAGATACTTCAACGAAAGCGGTTTATCCGTGTAATAAATTGGATATAAAAAGTTTTTTAAAAAGTAGTAAATATTCTAAAATATTTCGAATTTCTAATAAGACTAATTATATTATTATTGAAAAATGTTTTCATTATTAGAAATATATATACAATTAGTCAACTTCCAATTTCGTGTTTAATCTTATAAATATTTTTTTAATGTACGTACATCTTCTTATGTGTACACGTAACAAGACAGACAAAAATAAATTATTACCTTAATGTCTAAGATAATTTATTTCATAGTTCACCAAATGCATATATTTTCTTATATATTAAAGTTAATTTTCTACTTTAGATATATAGTCTTTTTTTCCCTAATCATATTACAAATATCTTATTTTTTCGCTTAGTTTGATAATTGGGACACACGTACATTGCATTTATGTTGTCATATGCCGTGAATATTGCAAGGTGCGTATGAGCGATTATTTTTCGAAGGACTCACCCAGAAGTATTGCCGGTTAAATCCGGGGATCTTTGTGTGAGAGGCCCCGACCTCGTGAAGGTATGTCAAGAACGCATCCATGTCGTCGAGGCTCTTGATACCTTCGTCGAGGGTGGTCATGACCGTTTTCGCGTGCTCGGCCAGTTCCATGCTCGTAGATTGTTGCTCCTTTGTCTTTTGATCCCGAAACTTCGTGAACATATTTAGCAATTCCGCGTTCTCTTCAAATAACCTGGAACCGGACGGTATGTGGCATCATTAGAGGAGTTGTAAAGACACTAATAGGTTTGTAATATCGTAATATGTGACGAGAAAGTTACATAATACGTCAGTTGTTTATATCAAAATTAAGTCAAATATAGTTTGTTTTTTATATGTGAGATATAGTAAATTTTATCTCATGTAGAGGATAAGTGAGAATATCTTAAATATATTTGCTCAGCATTATGTTAGTTAATGAAAAAATTTAATTATTATGTATGAAATCATAAATAATACTTTTGAGGTTTCCGTGGTATTTGCTTTAACAAAGTTATGCAGTTTACGGGTTATCTCCGTATCTTGCATCGTTAAATGCTAATGTTTCGTGAACATTATCAGTTCACTTTATCAGGATAAGAAGGAACCTCATACAGTCATAAATGCAAGTTGGAGCAAAAATTTAAAGAAAGCGTGTTTAAAAATAGATTTAATAAATATTGTAATTTATGGATTAAAGTAACTCTTACGGTTTGAAATATGCAATCGTTAAAGACAGTTAATCTTTTGGAAAAACAAGTTGAAGAAGCAAGACATTTTCGATTAAAAATTCAAAAGATATAAGAAGTTGGAGCAAAGAAGTGAAACTAAGTGATTAAAAAACACGTTGAGCATTTTTGATAAGCATAAACTTTGTCTGTTCTACAAGAATCATAAATTTCAAACTCAGTTCTTTGATAGTCCGAGATAAGTTTTTCTTTTCGTCCCAATTTTTTCCAAATGTATTTGGCGAGTCCCAAAATATTTCACACGCACATAAAATTTGCATATAAAAATTTATCCCTCAATCCTTTCGAAATATCGATATTCCGCGATATCTTTTCACGATATTTTTCATTGCAGATTCAAAGAACCGTAGGGACAAAACCGAGTGACGCTTTGAATTCTAAGTTCTACGTTATTTAACGTTGGCATACATCTACCACGAGAAAAATCGATTGCTAGGAAAAGACACGCTATTTGTTTCAATCCTAACTCGTTCGCATTTTGTTTGATTTCTTTCGGACATTTATTTTCCTCTCTTTCACGACATATGATACTAATGCATAATAAATATAAATATCAATTTTATATTTAGCACTGAAGAAGCTCAAGATAACCCTGGCGTTTGTCGGAATGTAGTTAACTCGTAAGTAAACAAGAATTTATTGAAAAAAATTCGTTGCAATCTTCGCAGTTTTCTCTTTCTCTTGCTCGTATCAAAATTTGATTAACTTTTTCTCTTCGAGTTTTATACTCGTTTGAAATAACGAGTTCACGTGGGCCTCGTTATAGCAGCTCGACAAAAATGTTTTTGTTTCGCGGCTGGTTGCTCTCAGCCATTCATGAAATACCTCTTTGTACAACGAGGCATTCCAATCTCGCGCTTGTCTATCCAGGGGAAAATGTATGCGCAAGGGAGAAAATATAAACATAGTTATTTTATCTTTGATAATTTCAACAGTTAAGAAGTGCGCACTGCAATTTAATACCTGCATCACACCATGCATTGGAAATTGAAAATTGCGAATTGAAGATTAGAATTCGACCAATCAGATAAATTTAATTTTAATCTGTTTCGTTTCAATTGGAGTTAAATTTTAATTTTCACTTTGCAGTTTTTGATCTCCAATGCATAATCTGTTACGGACTCAACACACGTAAAGTGCTATGTACTTCTTTTTCAGCCTGCAAAATATAATATTCGTTTTTACGCTTTTATATTTTGCAAACAACAGAATATGAACAAAATAATAAAATTTTCTCTTCATGATAATGTAACATATCTGCTTACATAGTATCTCTATATGTACAATATTTTTCTTTACTTGTCAAATTTTTTCTACGCGCATAAAAATCACAGGACATATAATTAATAGATAACAAAATGTATTCTCTAATATATTTTACGATAAAATAAAAAGATAGTACAGAACAATTCTTTTTGCATGGCAAAATTAATCGCGCGTTCTTAGAAGTTTGATGTAACTTCAGCGACTCAAAAAAAATGTTGCGTCAGAAAAAATCGTGAGATCGATATTCAAATTGGTCCGATATTGCGTCAAGATTATTCAGCGCGCGTATTTCTCTCTCGCGTCCATATAAATTATCTTTCCCGAAAGAAAATGACATTTCACACGATATCTGTCCGTCGTGATTTTTCACGGTGTGCAAACTCGTTACACTGTCGGCTACAGCACAGTGTGAGTTTTATTTGATCTCAACGGATGAATGTTCATGAAGAAACAAAAATGAGTGCGCAAAGTCGTACAATTTTGTAAACTCCGTAAATTTAAGTATAATATACTAAATACCCTCCCCGAGGAGATCGTTCGCGAATATATAAGTAAATAATGCATCTTCACTTCCATGTGTCGAGAGTAAATTTAAATGAAGATTGCTCCGGAGAGATATTTTATTTTTTATTTACGTTAATTTAATTTAAATAAGACTTTAAGTATACACTGTATAATAATTAATGTGCAACAAATAAAAATTCTCGCGAAAGTTATATCATTAAAATGGATATACATTATTTTTATTTAAGAACCTTTCATTTTTATGTTGCGATAATTGCAATTATAATTTATTATTGCAACATTTTTTTTTTCAATGTAAGTAATTACGATATCAAGGGATGAACCTGACTAAAATTGTGTATACCAACATCTACTAATGCCCAATTTTTGCTTACTAATATTCAAATAAAATCCATTAGATGCTCTAATAATATTCTAAAATGTCATAGTAACGCCTCACCGCTTATTATAATACACAATTCTCCTCTTAAATAATGTTTCAAATCTGTACACTGCAATATCTTCGGCGGTTTATCTCTTGATAATTATTTTTAAAATTGTACATATTGTCATATTACATTAATAATTTTACTAAATTAAAAATCAGATAAATTTCCTAATTTTCACATATATATTTGAAAAAAATATTCCCTATCTCTCGCTCATAAAGAGACGTATGTCACGTAATAATTGTGCACATATGACAGTTGAATCATTTTCAATATGTGTAATCGAATCTCGCTCGTATCGTACTTTATCGTTATCGGTTGTCCACATTCCGTGCATATGTTTCATAAATCTCTGTGGATTGATTAGTTATGATTAAATATGGAAATCCCAGAGGATCGTACATTTTATTTTGCCGTCAGTTTCTGACATGTTGGGATATATGTGCATACATATATATTTAAGCAATGACTAACTACTAAATCTTGATCAAACTCCGATCAATTTGAATTGAATTTCTTTTGTTATCCCCGCTTTTGAAGCAAAAAATACTGTAATCTACGACATTCTTGAACTTCAGTGGGCAAGCGGACTGCTCACATTTTAAACAATGCATAAAAACATGTGATTTCAGGCTGAAGACGAGGATTAAAGAGCGCATAACAGCAAATTTGCATGTAAGTTACTACGATGCAAATGGAATCAACATGACTGAAGAGACGACCGACGAGCGTAAGTATTGACCGGGTATGATAAAATATTTTTAAATGCGGCCTCCCAACGGGCAATAAACGGTACGACGGTATTCGCTTGGTATAAGTTCGGCGGGTTCTTATCGTCTGGGAACGGATTGAAAAGTTTCGTATCGGAAATCCATATTCTCCCCCCGTGGAAGATGCTTAAAAGCGACGAGAAACAACGATACTGCTGTCGATTCGGCGCGCGCGCGTCAGCTTTTCCACTATGCTGCTCCCATAATCCGATAAAAAAAGCAACCCTAATGATCGATACGACGACGAGTAATTATCAACATTGCATTGAACATTGATGCCGATGCCTCGTTGCAGCCGTTTTGATTTTTATAATGGCGTGCAGTTATATATTTTTTAATATAATTTTTTTCTAATTTAATCCTCCGTCAAAATGTTCAAATTTAAAGACACTACTATCGATTTTTTAATTTTAAATTGATATAAATAAGTTTAAATTTATAATAAAATACAATCCAACTTCTATGATAGTAAAAATTCGTTATTAAAGCTTTCACAAATACGTAAGAATTTTTTCAGATTTTTATATCGTGGAACAATATAAAAATCTGCATATAAAGTTCGAAGTTAGGTTGTGGACAAAAGATGAAAGTTTCACATTGTCGAAGGGTTAAAAACAAAGAAAGTTAATAAACAAATATGATAAATAATAATTGAAATGCTATATTTTTTACAAAACAAAGAAAGTTAATAAACAAATATGATAAATAATAATTGAAGTGCTATATTTTTTTTAATACTGAAAAACAGATAAGTATGCAAGATAAGACAGAAGAAATTTAAGATATATAATTCCGATCGATTCTCGCTAAGAGTCGAATGTAGTAAATTAATTTAACTTAAGTGGAAATCTCCAAAGAACGTACCGTACATGCCCGGATATTAACACGTTCGAGCAGAGTGCGATGAAATTAATGCCTTGTATTTCCATTAAGGTAAACCCGCAGCGAAATCCAACCGAGAGCAACAACGCTTTTAACTGTTTTCTAATTACGCCGAGGAAAACCAAGCTTTAAGATCATTATAATGCATAAGTCACACTTGACATAAATTCATTGAGAAAAAAAACAGATTACGCGGAAGAGTGTTCGCTAGTATTAATAAATGACGAATACATTCATATAAATTGTATTTAAATTATTAAATGATCATAATTTTATCTTTAATGTATTATAAGTGACAATATTGAATCTATCTAGTACATAAAATAAAGTATAAAATATCGTGTGATGAGTATAATTACTGTAATCGAATAGTTGTTAATAAATAAATATTTATTATTATATTTCAGATATCAAAAAGAATAAAATATATTTTTGATGTATAGCGAGATATTGTTACTTTGCAGATAGTAGAATACATTAGTAATAATAAAATATTAGATGCATCAAACAAATATATATATTATTAGCAATTTAGTAATGTAGTGTTTTTTATCTTATTAAAAGATAAATAATTGTTTATTAAATTCTCTGATTCGAAAAAAATAATATACTTATATTTAAAAGTTTACACATTTATAAAATCATATAATTATACTTTGAAATTGTTTAATACATCAGCAACGTAAATTGATTGAACAAAATGTGTCATAAATGATTGGTAAATTTAATATTTCGATTATGTTATCAATAAATAATAAAATGTTGAGCTTCATTTCTAGTTTCATAAAATAAAATATATTTGTAGCTTCTCTTTTATATCTCTCTATTTCTTTCTTTCTCTCACACATACACACATACGCATGCACGCACGCACACACAATGCATTATTTATAAAATGCAATAATTATTATGTGTTGTATTTTTTATTCTATTAGTAATATATATTTTTCTCTCGCCATGTGATATATATAAAAAAAATTTATAAAACCTTTAAAATAATTATTCGAATATACCTCGGATACTTTTTCATGCATCTCTTTGACAAATAATTTAAAACTTTAACAACATGCTTTTTTCATACTATTTTAGTACCTTTTAGTTTATGTACCTATTTGCACTATACATAGTGTTTCATGTATGGCGAAAGTAACATTTTTTCTTTTAGCGACTAAAAACAGGAAATGCATTATAAATTCATTGTCCAACAATTCCTGTTTTAGCTTGCTTTGCACTTTTTAATGAAAAAGATGTATCCTTTTTGTATATTTTTCCCTTAATGTTGTATAGTATTTGTGCACAAATGTAATTATCTACGGAAAAATAAAGATATATATATGTATATATATATATATATAAAGAGAGAGAGGGGGAGAGAGAGAGAGAGAGAGAGAGAGAGAGAGAGAGAGAGAGAGAGAGAGAGAGAAACATGTATTGCAGGTTTAATTATTTGATAAAAAGCACTTCAAAATGTAAATTTTGTTTAAGATAATGTGTCATGAAGAAATTATTTTTTTCTTCCAGCGATTTCACTTATTATAAAGCTATCAATATGTTTAATATGTCACTTGGCTATTGCCAGGTCGGCGAATATGATCCATTCTCTTTAAAAGTGTGCTACGTGTTCTAGTTTCTCTGACAACACGACCCCAAAAGAATCGGTGAAACGTGCCTAACCTTCTCTTTTTCCAAAGGATCCTCCGCTCCACCACGCGACGGAGATAAACCGAATACGCATTCTGTCCGCATGCATAATTCAAATCTCATCATTTATATGTTAACATATTTACCAGCTTCATAATAATATTCAGATTGCAGTAAATCGGATCAAAAGATACATTTCATTGAAGGAAAGAAGATTCATTTTTAATCTTTTATGTATATATATATATATATATATATATATATATATATATATATATACATATACATATAC
The DNA here is from genome assembly GCF_024713525.1 of Acromyrmex echinatior. Lineage (NCBI taxonomy): Eukaryota > Metazoa > Arthropoda > Insecta > Hymenoptera > Formicidae > Acromyrmex > Acromyrmex echinatior. The sequence goes on along the minus strand of NC_141866.1, from coordinate 6,177,262 downwards.
ATTATATATCTTGAAAGAATTAAAAAAAATATTAAATCATTTCAGTATATATATATCTGCATATCTATCTGCTTTGATAAAAATGATCAAAATTAGATGAGATAAACAAAATTATTTATTTTATATTTATGGAAATTCTCTTCGATAGACTCTATAAAAAGGTTGATCGTATTAAAACTTTTGTCGTAATAGCACGAAAAAATCAGATTGAAAAAATCATATATCTGGATGAATAGTAATATTTACATAAAAAACTATATATATATAAAGGTGGTTACTCAGTGCGTTAAATAAAAAATTGTATTAAATGATTTGATTACACTACATTTCTGCATTGAACTAATTCACTTTATGCAATTAAGCAAAAAAGTATATAACCTTTTTAGGGTAATATATGTGTAATCAAGATCCGTGTATAAATATTTAAGAGCAGTCCACAAATTATATTATTATCTTGTTGCGTGACACTTAGCTACAGAAAGTAACGACATTTTTCTGCGATATGATTTTTTATGCATGTTATATGTATACGCTAAAATATAAAGCTGCCTTTACAGCGCAAAAGCCGTTTATTTTTACACAAGCATCAAAGTTACTTTTGAATACATTCAGCTTGTAGTTGCTTTATTAACTCTTCAGTAGCTAAGTAAGATATTTTTAATATCCTGTGTCATGCAATTATTCTCTGTTTTATATAGAAATATTTTAATCAACATATTATTTTTAACACCCTTTAAAAATATGTTTTTCTATACAAAAAATTTTATCATTTTTTTCGTGTTTCATTAGTATTTATAGATAAAATATAAAAAATGCTTCATCAAAATATCTTAATCATTCAAAATTGTAATTTAGTTCAGTTACGAAAATTAAAAAAAAAAATGTTATTAAGAACATGTGTATTAGCTATATTTTTAAAGTACCAGGCTGCTCCTCGCTCTGATGAAGTGGACTGCAAAGTTCACGAAACGTTGGCATTCCAAGAATGGATCTGAACACGGAAAAAACCCACGAAACATATAATCTTTATATAGAAAGCACCCATGGAAGCCTCAAGAATATTATGTATATTAGCTTTAACAAACGCTTTTTAAGTAGATTTTAAATAGATTAAGTAGATTTCACTGTTTAATAAACAGTATTTCATAAAGTATGTACCTCAGTATGTACTTTCTTCGTATTATTTTAAGGTAATTATAAGTAGTGAAATTGAAAAATTGCTGAGATTTTTTTTTACAAAGTTAAATGAAATTTTCCTTTGAGTTTTATTACGAGAAGAGCTAAGACAGAAATTTTGCAAGCATACTGTGAGAATTATAATATATAATCCCTCCCCTCCCTTTGTCTGAATTACATGCTGTTTGGCTCTTTTAAAAAAATCGCAGACACGTGTTTTTGATAAAAAATGCCATTTCACACACTAAACTGATTTTATCTTTATATTCTTTACAATTTACAATTTTTTATTTACTTATTTAGGAGGGAAATATGATTTTCTATAAGATTGTCAATATATGTAATTCGTATTTAATCTCATACATTCGAAATTTTCGGATTCAAATCATTGAGATTAGAATTGAATCGAATTAAATTTTACTTAATTCCGATTCAATTCGTATTCGAATAATTCACACATCTCTAAAAATTATTACATTTTAGCACTACTTTTTATGTATTTGATATTTTGAGTATCAAAGATATTTTGTGAAATAAAATAAAAATTCCGAAACAATTTTGTCAATGTTTTTTAGTAAAATATAGAAAGAGTACTTAATATGTAATAAAATTTACTGTATTATTAAGTTATTTAATTGAGAGACATAATATTAAAAGTTATACTGTCTAATAAATCTCGATATACATCTTCGCTCCAAATATAACGCAAACATTAAGAATCATTTCTGATGTTTTCATGTAAGCACCTATAAGGTAAAGTAAAATTACCTGTAATCTATCTAAGGTTTCCTTGGTATCACTCCATTTATCTCTAATCAATTTAATCTATTTAATCGCAAAGAAGAGGAAACAGAGCTCTGCTGATCCATCAAAATTTTATACTACGTAATCACAGTCGAACAATCACGGAGCAAGTAATTTATCTGTTGCTTAAAATTGATCATATATTTCTCTTTATACGTGTATCAGCATAAACTCGAGATAAGTATATTATCTTCTTTATTTTTTAAGACTAAATTAAGAATAAAATTATACAATATTCATTACAATATCTCTCTCAATATCCGAGAACTGTAAAATACGTAATCTCCGCTGCGACGATAGTCTCTCATGTTACAAATAACCAGGATTGAGAATGTACTTTATAAAAAACGAGTTATCATTACTGTTACTATTTATAACAAGTAACTCTTTGTTGTTATTCGTTACTAATTATAAAACGCAATACGTTACTTGCAATTAAAAAGTATAATCGTTATTTTTTTGTAATGCTAAAGTAAGACATTGAATTTTAAAATCATTATTTAATAATTATTATTAAATGTAACAATCAATTATTAATCTTAAAACTTATAAATCTTAATATAAATCTTAAAACTTATAAATCTTAATATAAATCTTAAAACTTTAGGTAGACTCTAAAGCGAACTTTTTATATTAAACTTATCTAATAAATCTTCTATAATTCTTTACATTAATATTTTTATTTTTTAATATATACTTATATTTTAAGGAATTTAGACTATAATTCGCAAAAACAAATTTTATTACAAATTATTTAAATTATTTATTAAACATTGTTTTTAAACATTAACGTATTAAGAATACATTTTTCAATGTTCCAATATTCATTCTACTGTTGTTTTTGAAAATTTACAGTTTATGTTACATATCCATGTACTACAGATTTTGAATATTGATTAATAACTGTCAAAATGCTTAAGATAAAGATACAAGATACTTTTTATATTAACAAATTTTTCAATATTTGTATTTCAATAAAATTTCTATCCACACAATAAAAAATAACGCGATTTATTGAATAGATATAAAGATAATAAGTAATTAAAAGAATAAAAGTAACGGCTAAATTTGTTACCGTTACTGTAAAAATGTAACGACGTTATCATTATCATTACAAAGAGAAAAAAAGTAATAATCGCTATCAAAAAAAATAACAATAACGATTACGATGTGTGTTATTTCTTAATCCTACAAATGACCAGCATAATCCCTAAGAGGGATGATTAAAAAGCGAATTCGATTCAACAATACACGCCTCTTTAAAGAATGAATAATGTTCAATAACAAAATGTATTCGCATAAATGGAAATTATTATAGACTGGGTAATGAAACGTTATTTGCACTGAACGTACAGTCAGTTATATGTCGCTCCATTTAAGTATTTCATTCAGCGTGGAAAATATGACAGCTATATACGAGTGAGTGAGACGGGATATCGATGAATGCATTTAAAGTAAAAATTTGCCACTTAAAAAAAAAGCGATCACCGCGTCGCGTCAATATCACACGCTTGTAGTCGTTTATTGATTTCCGAGGCTGCTACTGGACCAAAGGCCTCTCTACTCTGGTTCCGCTTTCTCTCTCTCACTCCTCCCACTTCCCCTTCTGTCTCGTTCTCTCTCTCGCAGCTGTTGAGGATGTCATGTATAGCTAGACCGAGCTTAATTAAGTTACCTTAAAGCTGGATGACCGACGGGAATCGATGAGCGCGTATATATATATATTATATATATATATATATATATATATATATATATATATATATATATATACATATACACGTATACGCATAAATGTGTAGGAAGCGCTACATATATATACTTGAAAAAAAGTAATTTGCAGCCATTTTATATAGAGATCGTAAAAACTACACAATAAAACGTTTTTTTTTTATATAAGATATCTCATTTCAAGCACTAAAGAAGATGACATCATAAAAAAGAAGATGCCAAACTTTTTCTTTTTAAAGATAGAAGATATGGATAGTGTATAGAGATAAAGATTTCTATATTTATATAATTTATATGGATTTTTTATTAAAATGAATTACTCAAATATTCTTATTTAAACTTTTAAGATAATAATTAAGGAATATTGCAAAACGTAATTTCAATCAATTGTTTCCCATGAGCAACAAGTATCCAATAGCATGACGAAGAAGAAAAGAGAAACTAATACAGAAGACCTATATATATATATATATATATATATATATATATATATATATATATATATATATAAAATTAATATATGTAAAATTTAGAGTAACTAAAAACTGTTTACAGTTTACTTTTAAAGAATAAATAAAGAAATATTTACGATGATGCCAATACTGCATGAGTTACTATTATTATCCTTTTACTTTATGAGATACTCAGCTTCTATTCCACGCATCTATATCTTAGATGCAAATTATACGCGTGGCACGCGCACATTCTGCGTGGAATGCACATATAATAGCGTTGCAGAATCGCCAACATTGGGATAGAACGGAATTCCCAGATTAATCTTATCCAAGGGCAATCACTGTCACATCTCGGCTTTATTGACCATGCGCGCATATGCGCGATATATATGGGAAATTCAAGATTGGAAGATAATCGTCCGTAACATCATGTTATGTCATCAATAAATTACGAAATACTATGAGCAATTATTTTAACCTTCACCATACAAGATCAGGTCACTAGTGACCGAGCGATTCCTGTTTTTACAAGTTTCTTTGAGTTTTTCGATAATTACAAATTATAGTACATTTTATTATTTTCTAAAATGAAGTTTCAATATTTATGTTAAGAAGTTGAAAATATGTTGGTGAATTTAATTTTAGAAATTTTTTAAACCATTCCAAATAAGTGAAAAAACGGATTCTAGTAATCCATGTTTAGACTACTACCATCATTGATAAGGCACTAAATAGTATCTTGTATCGTAAAGGTTAATTTCTTGATTTTTATCACTCTTCTCTTCAACCTATGTATGCGTTTATCATATTAAATGAAATTTAATCATTTCTCGATTCTATTTTGCAAATATTTTATGTAAAAAATTCGCGAGAAAATAAAATAAATATTCTATTAGGTGTTGGAATTAATTCGTAGCGTTTTTTTAATGAAAGAATGTTATTTATTTCACATGAGCATTAAAAAATACATTAATGAAAGTACTTCCCATCACTTCCCATCTCTTGTAAAACGCTACGAATTAATTCCAACACCTAATATTTAAAAATTGTGAATTTTATACGAATACAATGTATATCAATTAATATATAATAGTTTTTAAATATTTATGTACTTTTAACAATAAATTATGTACTTTTAAAATATGTGTTATGTTTCATACAATTTTTTATAACTTTACTTTTGTGAGACGAAAGCTAGTTTATACCAATTCAATTGTTAATTCTCGTAATTATGTTTGATGGATAAAGTCTGGTGTGAGGAGAAATGCACTATTGTAGATTTGATATTCGGCAAATCCCTTTGAATACCTGAAATTACCTCATTTTCGACGTATATTGCCATACCGCAGTATAGATTAATGCAAAAGCTAATACAGAGACCTCAAACTATCTTTTATTACAAATTGTGAAATTACAGAATAGATTTTCAATTACTGATAATTTATTACCAAAAAATAAGTTTGGAATAAAACTAAAAGAGTCGATCTTACTTATTAAAAAAATCTTAATTAAAAGTTACTCTCTACAAAATTTTAAGATCTAACATATAGATTTACAAATATTACAAAAGTTTCTAAATTTTTAATATATCAATGATAAATTTGTGAATTTGAATATTCTGAACTTGTTACAAAGCAAACAGATAAGTATAATACTGTAAAATTTATTAAAATTTATTCAAAGAATTTCTCTCATTTTAATTAATGTTTCCGTAATATTCTTGTTATTCTAGATTAAAATGATGCAGATGTCGAGAGTTATTAATTATATCGATATATCACGTTGATGTAATCCGAAAAATTTAGTAGTAATAAGACATTCTTGTACATGGCAAATATTAAATTGTCATAAATATGAAGTTATTTATTGCAATTGCGTGTTGATAACGCAACATTATATCCAGCGTAATTATACTTGCCGGTTTCAGTAATATTGAACCGAGATATTAAGCAGATTGAAATGTATATTGATTATGTAAAAGCATGTAGCTGATTTCAGCGAAATTAAATCGTTCACGCTATCCTGAAATTAAAAGCTTAAATCTTAATAGCGAAAACTTTATTTGTCTGGATATACATATATCATTTTAATTTGAATCATACTTTCAACATAAACTTAATTTAACATTATTTATCAGTATAAAAGCTCAATATAAGTAATTTAATGGAATTGAAATTAATGTAAGATTCTCATTTTGGAATATAAACAGCAAGAAATATTGAAATAATTTTTAAATTATTATTTATGTTATGCACTCTTTAGAAACTAAATAGTTTTAGAGCAATTCTGTCAAAATACTAGTAAGTTATGATATACCTATTTGTGATCGCGTCTAAAATTATGAAACATAATTCTTTTTGAATTTTCCTAGCTGCATGAATTTTCGATAATGTCAGCCTAGTTCATCTTTCCGAATGAAAAATCTAACACTATTTTCACGTTGAACCATTTCGGTGTAACCATTGGCTAACTCGGCTTCGCATTCGTGCTTCGTATATTGTGAAAACGCCAATATCAGGAAATGTATTGCGCGCCGGCCAGAAGGCAGAAATGGCAGAAAGAGCTTGTGCGTGTTTTTAGAAACAAATTTTGACGAGCCGGCGTAGTTTACTAATTACTTTTAAATACAAGGAGAAGAGACATAAAAATTTTGTCATAACAAATCGCTGAATTTTCAATCAAATATAGCGCAAATTAATATCATGCAAATATTTTAATGTTCCCATACCTTTGTTTTCAAATAGATAACTCTGCGGAAAATTGTATCTGTATTAAATTAGATTTCAAAGTGTGATATTTCTGTAAGATTAATTCTTTCGAATTAAATTTCCAGACTGATTCAATGGAATGTGCAAAATTGTAAAAAATTATTGGAATTGTTGGAAAAATGTTGTTAAAATTTTACAGTATTGTGACATCATATTAAATTGTTTTAAACAAAATTTGATCAAGGTTCATTTGTTTTTTAATTTGATGAAATGGACAATTTATTTTTATCGATTTTTGTTGAATTTTATCTTATTTATTTTTATTAATACGCTTCATAGGAATTATATTAACTTGAAATTTTGAACCATATATTAAATAATTGAGTAATTCGTGAAACAAAGATATATAAAGATATATAGACATTGTAAAAAATATAAACATTTTCAAGTACTCGATATTATTAACTTGAAATGTTTTTATCAATAGCTGTAAAAAAATATAGGGAGCAAGTTACACGGGGTAAATTATTACAGTTGGTTTTTTTAGTTGCCACAGGTGGCAACACATTTTTATAAATTTTTATATGTGATTCTTATGAACTTACTCTACTTTCACTTAGTCTCGCCATATTTAAACTCTAGAAGACGCTATGTATATTTTCTTCATTTTTACTATTAAAAGTAAATATGCACACACACAATTATATGTATATGTATATGTATACAATAACACAAGTCTCTATAGGGGTAAGTTGTTACAATTTATTTACTAGATAAAAAATCTTAATTTTCAGTATTTAAACACATAGATACAAATCAGAAAAAAATTGACTATCTAGGTAAAGATGTACTTGAAGTAATGCATAAGTATTAATTAAAAGTATTTAAATGTATACATTAGTACGGAAAAAATTGCTAATCAAAAATTGTAACAATTTACCCCAGTCTCCCCTACTTAGATAAATAACATCTATTTTCATTTTTTAATAATTTAACCAAATAAAAAACTACATTTAAATTAGTCCACATATTTTTTTTATATATTATAAAAGAATATGTTTCATGTAAAAATATTTTTTATATATATATTCTCCAATTGTAATTATGTGAAAATTAAAATAAGATTGAATAATCTACGGATAAGAAATTAGAGTTAAATACACCATTCAAAAAATATTATGTTCAAATTAAGACAATTTAATGTACCTATAATACAGAATGAGATTATGTGGACGAAAAAAAAACTAGAATTTTCATGAAGAAAACTAAAAATTTAAATATAGAAAGAAATAAGACTGACAAAGAAAACAAGCAATTCGAAAAGAATTATACCTATCTGATTTAGTTAGCGTTAGAGTAGTAGATTTAATTACAGAATTGAATCGAAGGGAGAGATTAATTCAAATATAAAAGATAATAACTTTTTTTCTTTCAACAAACTGGTTTATCTTCCGCCGGAAACCACTGTCATCACGTATTTTCACGTTAAAATATCATCTCTACAAGAGCTCGTACGTTCTGTAGTTGCATGTGCTTAACGTGCTCCAATATCGCGAATCCTGTCATTTGTGCACGAGCAAATAGACGAAGCACGAAAGGTACTACCGACGAACGTGAAAGAAATAGTGTGTTTGCAGTATACACCGTGAGTTTATTGAGTTAAGGTATCAGACCAATACAAAATTCATTCGCCATGATATTCTTGTGTATCGTTTTATCATTCCTTGTATGATAAGATTCCTTTAACATCAAGCAACAATTTTCTGAATAAGATTTATTTTCACTCGTAATTTAAATTATATTTAATTGTTTTTGCGTTTTTTAGTAAATTCCAGTGCGACTAAGCTGAGAAATTTTATGTGACTTTAGCATATTTCATAAAATTTGTTATGTAATTGCATCAAGAAGCTGTCTAGAAAAATCTTTTAATTATTTTCGCAATTTTAATTATTTCCTCATCTTATTGAGATGCCGTTTTAAAACATCGTGCCGTTTTAAAACATCAGACAACCTCGAACGTTTTTCGCATTATTCCTATTTTAAGCAACCGGAACATTGATCCCGTTCTATTGTCCTCACTCATCGCCTGTCAGACGCACTCGGTCTCTCTTTGTATGATAGTCTTTCTCTTCTCATTGGTCAATAATAATAAAAGTGTCCCGATTTTTGCATGCGCGATTCACATAGAATCTGTCGGACGAAACATTTTTCCGTCAATGGATCCAGAAATTTTCCATTATCACGAAGAAGCACGAAGACAAAAATGGGTTAGTCGATAAAGAAAAAGACATTAGTCTTATATAATAAGACAATCCATCACATTTCGAAATTTTCTTGATTTCTTTCAGTTTCTAATAAGAAATAAAATTTGTAAATAGATATCTCCTGTCACTATTGACATTTCATATATTCTGCTATAAGTATTTCTTATTTGATGATATTTTCTAATGCAAATAAACAGTAAAATATACTAATAAAAAATAAAGAAAGATAATAGTATGGGTTTCACAAACAGAATGAAGCTATTCTGTTTGAATGGAATAAATTTTATAGCAAACCTTCGTGAGATTTCTTCCTTGTATGTATTGCGTATCAAAGTTACGTGGATATTCAGGAGTGCGCCGATACTAGAAAATTTCTTGTTTTCCGAAGGATAACGGAAATGGTGAGATAAAGAAAGGAAAATGGAAGAATAAGCTCCATCAAACGATGGGTGAGAAAAGAAAAATACGAATGGCCGGTTGTTTTTCCGTAATTCATTGAAATATGAATGTAATGTATAAAACTCATTAAATTCTTCCGATATGTATATCGTTTTGACTTTTAATGGATCATTTATTGTTTCAATTGAAAATTGGAGCATCAGTGTACGACATTTGACTTAAATATTTTTATTTTGTTTTAGTTAACGTTATTTATTTGTTTTGAAATTATATTAATATTAATTCGTAAAAATAGTTAAAATCAATTGTTTATAAAAGGAAAGAAATTTTAAAATAATAGCGATAGAAGATTTAATATAGATAAAAATTTTGTATACTTTAATAAAATATGTATATATACAAATAGATGAGTATCTATTATATGTAATTGAGAAAAAAATGATAAATAAATATTAATATTTATTTAGAAAAAAACTGAATAAATAAAAGAAAATTAGTGATAATATAAATTTCATTTATTCAATATTTAATTAAATATCAAACATGTGAAGTCTATTACTTATTACGTTTTAAATACTACCGTCTACTACACGTTCCATATCAATATGTCCGAGGACAATAAACGTTTCTTTTGAAAACTGTATCAAATATTAATAAAAAACGGAAGATTGTTAAGAGAAGTATGCATGATGTAATGTGTAAATATATCTATTAGTACTTAAAAACATGCTTGTAAAATTACTTTAATAATTCAGCTCGTAATATATATATATATATATATACATATTTCGCTTTAAATATATTTTATGTATATATATGTATATATAATATTATGTTTGATATTTTAAAATTTTTTGCGAAAATGTTACTCTTCACAACTAATTTGAATGAACAATTTTCTATCGTAGTAAAGCGAAACGCGTTTTGCGCATCTGTGCATTTATATAGAATAGATGTAGGAAATTGCTGTAATGTCTCTAAATATTTAATCACGTTCGTGAGTGATTTGCGTTTATGTTTCCTTGTCGATTCTACGATTAGAGGAAACTGTTTCAGGAAACAGTTCAGTAGAATTTCTGGAATAATTGAAATGTGAGAGTGAAGATAAAATATGAATAAAGTGTTGAATTCATTTTCTCATTTAATTTGGGATAACCTCAGGACATCGTTCGATAAATTCGAAATAGTTTAAAATTGTTAAATCATTAATAAAATTGATCAAAGATACAGAATTAATCTCATTATGAAAAAATTGAACTAATTATCGATAATAATTAAAACATATTTTATAATGTTATATCTTCGAATGTTCATTTATCTTTAGAGCATTTTTATTCTATATAAAGAAATACTATTATGCATAATTGTAAAATATTGTGTACTAGCAATTTACCAAGATAAATGATAACAATGAATAGAGAATAACGAGTAAATTTATCTTTATCATCACGTTTGTCCAGAGATTCATTAGTACGGACGTGAAACTGCAATAACACAAGAGATTGTGTTTGCCTACATGCTTACGTTTGTTTAATAAGTCGAGTGTGACAGGTTGTCGGCTGCCGAGCTATCTGTCTTTCCATTCCTATCTTTTTAAGCAGATTAAAAAATCGAACGTCCCATTAAATTGAACATATAAAGCTCGCTTCTTTTTACCTTCTCTTCCTTTTTATGGTTTTCCTTGATTTCTTGCTATTAACTGATACTATCCTATAGATTATACCGCTGTCACAAACACCCACCATTATATAGTGGACCTCCCTTTGTATCGCGATTTTCCAGTGCATGTCGGATAACAAAAGTCGTCAAACAAAGTACATGTCGCAATATCGACATTCTGTAAGTAGGTGTGTGTCAGTTTAACAAAACGAATCGGTCAAACGTAAATTCTAGCTATAAGTTATAATAACAATTATCATTTAAACTTTGATATCCTGAATATTTCTTCACACTTTTAATTATATTAATAGTGCAATGTGTTTTCAATATAAATTTATTATGTCTTCTGATTTATTATGTCACTTCGCAGTTTTCAGTTACAATTTTTATGTCTTTTTATCTATCGATCTTTTCAGAAACATACATTTTTAACAAAAAAAAAATATTTAAAATGTATAAGCGAGACCATTTAAAATAATGTAATAAATCGATGAAAATGAAAACTTACTTCGAAGAATATAGTTATAATCCTTATTAAGCAAAATGTTTCTTTTTTTGTAACTTTCAAACTATTAGAGCCTGTAATTTAATAGGACGATAAAGAAGAGATTTATATGAATATTTATTTTTAGAAAAAGTAATAAAAAATCAATAGTGTTTGAACTGTCGATGTTTTAATTATCATATTTAGATAATATTAACCAGAATGATAGCTTTAATCAATACGTACTAATAATACAATTATAAATTACAGCTTATTCTGCCTTCTCTGCAGCATCCGTTACTTTGATGAAAATCGAACGCGCATGGCGGAGGGAAAAAGTCACGATGGGGTCAAGTGTCAATTCGTATGATGAAAAAAAAGAAAAGAGAAGGATAGGAGCGGACAGTCTGGGTTATGCTCGCCGATTGTTCAACTTACTCGCTGTCAATCCAATATCGCTGATGGAAACGAGTACGATCGGGTTCGCATGGTCATCGACAAGACCGGACGACCTTTGATTTGAAGAACTTTAATCCGACAAGGGTCCACGCATAGACCCTCGAGCTGAACGTAATCTCGTTTACGGCGTATTACGATTCGATCGATGCCCGATTGTGCCCGTTGAAGGTAAATGTCGCTTTCAGCTGCTCCCGTTCGTATGCCTCAATTAAAAGCGAGAGACCTTCTGGAATCCCGATTATAGCCCATTATAGAATAACGTTTATCGAGAACTCCTGGAGAATTCGCTTTGTCGACACTATTGCATCGGTGTATTGTATCACGAGGAATGCAGTTATAATCCTTGTTAAGCAAAATGTTCTTTTTTTTTTGTAACTTTTAAGCTGTTAGAGCTTGTAATGTAATGGGACGACAAAGAAGAGATTTATATGAATATTTATTTTTAAAATAAGCAATCAAAAATCAATAATGTTGGACGTATTGAAATTATTACAGTTTTATAGAACTGTATTTACAATTAAGTAGATGAGATTCGATTAAAGTTAAATGAGTCTTTCAGAGATAGAAGAAAAAAATATTACCAATAAAATATTCAATTTTTCAATGGATTTTTTTTCAGTGGATCTCGCTCACACATTCGTATAACTAGTGTTACTAAAAGATTAAAAATTATATGGAATTGTCCAAAAATGTAGGAAAAAGATTCCAAAAATACTATTCGTTCGGAGGAATGTTCATCCGATTTTATCGAACCTCGATGTCCGAGGAGAGTCCTAAATTGCAGGTTAAAAAGCGTTTACCGGCAATTCCATGACGATACGATTGGTATTTCCGATTCCCTTCGAAAGTCAACAAAAGAATGCAGTCTTTCGTCTATCAAACAAATGGAATGAAACGAATGGACTGGAATAGGATCGCTCAAATTGTGGTAGATATTGCTGTAGCTTGCTGGACTCGCGATTGAAAGAAACAAGTCGTTTTCTCCGCGCTTTTTCGTTACATACATTACTTTTTCGTAATGATACATCTACTTCTACGAACCTACGACATCACTGGCCTCTGCAATATTTCAGATAAGCTTTATCACGACGCCGACTTACTTTTCTCCCAAATTCTGATGAAAATTAACAGGCATGAGTGCTGATCTCTTACGTACTTAGCGAATTATGTCGATGAATTCTCATGGGCTTGAATCGAGCGTCTTTTGCGAAGATTTTCGCAGCGCAACTAAATTTGTTTTCTATTGAAATGGTCTCATTTCGAGACATTTCAGAAGAAGATGAATTTATCTATACTGTATTGGGTCAGTTATTTATGGAAGCTTCTTAATTCTAGGTCATTTGCAACATTTATGATAACTAATTTAGCTTTCTTATTCGCCAAAAATGTGAATTATATTTTCTTCTAAAATATGATGTTGTTTTCTTTATATATAAATGTAAGGAAAATAGATTTAGTTTATCATCACAAATAAGAAATAGTATTTTGTATAATTAAATTTACGCTAATCTTAAAATTTTAATTCTTTATGAATAATTAATAATTGCAAATTTATTATAAAAAATTGATTTCAGTCTAAGTAAAGAAATAATTAGCGAAATAGTTAACGAATATTTGCTTTATTATTAAAATATATAAAAATAAGTTATTATCGGAAAAAGATAATTTTCTACTTATATATTGTAAATTGTTTCTTCTCTTTTATGATAGTAAAAGTAAAGGGTTATATATAAAAATATTTTAATTTCAAAAGAGGAAAGGGTTATAGTATTTTAATCTCACTTATTAAAAAAACTTACAAAAATGTGCAATTCTAGTTTTTAAGCTATCATCATTATAACGGTAAGTGAAGTGTTTCAACTTCATTTTAAGAAACTGTAAATGCAATTCCAGCTTCTTATGCTACTGTGACTAGCACAGTAAGGACATTAATAAAAAATCATATTAAGGGTTGAATGACCTCAATTATGTGATCCACAGAGTTGTGCATTCGCGTTCAATCCGCGCGGCGCGTCACAGCTTTGTACGATCAAAATACAGTCTCCAGAAAGAAGATTATCCCTCAGTTCGATGCACGAGCGATGACACGAACGACACCCGGTTTACGATCCATCGATAGGTTTCTTCTGTGCAAAGGAACGTCAGTGAAAACGGGCGTGAAGGGGGTATAAGGATCGACAGGTACATCTACCCTCTCAGGGTTGCGTCTGACGTTGATGACGGCCTTGAAGAGCCTAAACGCTCAGCTAATCACGTAATGGCGCGTGATGCGGGCGAAACGTAATGTGCCCCAACTCCGGAAAACGTATGTGCTCTACCATTTTCTTACGAAAATCAGTGAGGTGCCCCCTTCGACAAATAAAAATGCCTTTGGAAAACAAATCTGCTCTTCGGTGAAATTGCAAGAATGTTATGTTTTTTGATGGAGACATCACTTACTGTTACATGAAAATTTCAGCTACAATAATCCTGTGACACTTGTGCTAACATGGTTTTTTTCGCACGAATTTCAGTAGATAACTGTTGGAATTTATAAGGATTATCCGAACAAGAGAAAGAGAAAAAGAAACAATTCTTTTATATAACGATTCCTATTTTATTCTTCTAAATTCTATCAAAAAGATATTTTATATTTAACTTTAAGGTTATAGTATTAAATTATATTAAACGTTTCATTAAATTTCAAAATATTAAAGCTTATTCTACAATGTGCTATTTGTTTCCTGTTTCCTGCTTTTTATCTCTTGCTTTTTTCCCCTTTTGCAATCGTTTTATTGCATACGTTTTTTGTTACGTGTTTCTTGATTCTTCCGAAGTTCGTTAATTTTTATCTTGGGCGACATAAAATCAAAAACCGGATAAGAAACAAAAAGACAAGATGTAAAAAATAATAAAAAGGAGAAAATAGAAAACAAAAAGCACACTGTAGAATAGGCTTTAATATTAAAAAGTATAAAATTGTGAAAACATAATGAATCTTTTAAATCAAATTATTAAAGAAAAAACTGGTTAAGAATAACCATAAAATCTATACCTAAAGCTAATAAAGCTTTTCAAAAAATCTAGTATAATTTTGAAATAATAAAAAATATATACTAATTGATTAAATAATTGTTTAAATAGCTTTTGCAAAAATTATATATTGTATGATATGAATAATGAAATAAACTTAGATTACCACTTGCTCTTCTTCATAAAACAAAGCAAAGCTTGACTTAGGAGATGTATGAAATGTTTTCGTAAAGTTATGCTTCCGCAAATAATCCTCACCGTATAATTTCATTTATGTATCTTATTTATAATTATGTGGATAATGATCAGAAACTCTTGTAGTTATGAGCAACATATATTGCAATAAAAGTAAGTAAATAAACAAATATTTGTTAAAAAGCAGGATATTTGATTTTTTTCTTTAAATTTGTTTCTCTATATTTCCTTTTTCCTTTAATATTAAATGTATCAAATATAATTTTTATTATTAATTTCGGGACATAACGATATAGAAGTAATATAAGTCAATATTTTATACATTGTTACATAATCTATTTAATTTCCGTCAAACATCAATTAGTCAGTTAGTATCGATTTATTTCATTTCAGTAAATTGAAGTATCATTTATCAAGATAGCTATCTTAATCGGCTCAAAAGTTTTTTGTTTAAATCCTTTGAGGGGAAATAATATATTATTGTTACCATGTTACATATTTATGGAAAATTTTTTTACAGTTAACATAATGTACAACTATAAGAAATCGATATACATGTACAAAAAATAATAAATTTATTTCAATAATTATAGAGAAAGAAATTGTATTTTTACTGCTAAGAATGTCTATATAAGCCAGAATAAAAAACTGTATCTGGAATAAAACAGTTTTCAAAATTATGTTAGCGCAAAGTTCGATTACGAATTTTTTAGTAAAATATTTATTTCAGATTTTGCAAAAATACACAAATTTGAAATTTTATTATACATAAATCACAGTAAATTATATATTTGCAAATTTTGTATCTAAAATAAAAGAGATAGAATATCATATTTCTAATAGCAATATTATTCTCATTTGTTTTATTATGAAAAAGGTATTTGAAATTGCCAAGATTTTTAATAATAAAGTTTCCAATAAAAATAAAGAACTCCTTATATCTGATTGAATTTGATGTCAATGATACGATTTAATTTAGAAAATTGTGTGTGTATTAGAAAATAAAAAAATGAAAAAGAGTGAAAGAGAGTAAAGTGGAAATATTTCTTCACAAAACTAACGTAGCGAAGAAAAATCGGAGTGTGGGCCGCGTATATACATACATATTATATCACGTTCTCGTTTATCGCGCGCGATACTATCATTGACGGTCTAACATCGCACGTTCGCTTGATGGTTTTCTACAGAGAGATTCTCCATTCGGATGAATCGTAAAACCTTGCAACGTTTACAACGGCTACGTACCTTATGAACATGTATATACCCGTGGGCTCCAATGCCCTGGAGACCGCTTTCCAGCTGGCGATAACCGTAAATTTTTGCCGAGCCGTGAGCGGAAGTCGAGGATCCGTGGCGGCCGGCGGCGGCGGCGGCGGCGATGAGCCATCGTTTCCGGTTTGATTGCGCGATTTCGTGGTGGCTAGTTTGCTAAGTTCGCAGCCCATGTTGCGGCGGCGAGTCTCGGACGCGACCCCCCGAGTCGCGGAAGACACTAACCGAGGCGACCCACAACGGGGGATGATCACCACTTCGCGTCACGAAATCCGTAGACCGTGTGGTAGCACCCCGCGTTCGATTTCGGTATTGCTTCCGCTTCCTGCCACTTCCGTCGAAGTTCCCGCCGCATCGACGAGAACGAGAGATTGCACTACACTGTGAGAACAAAAGTATATATATGTATATACTGACGATATATACTCGTTGGAGATCGATGATGATACGACGACGAAGACTAAACCCTGGTTTTTCTCAAATCGTAAATCGGCAGTAAAAATACGCTCAAATAATGCGTAAATTATCCTAATAGCTTCCTAAGTCTCATCTGCGAAATCTTTACGTTGTCTTGTATTCCTGAACACAGTGCGCGTGGTCGAATTCAAGAAATCTGCGTGTCTTTGATAAAGTTTGTCGCGTCAAGTTTGTTAAATCGCTAAGAACGGATGATCGAAGCGGCTTATTGCTCGCGCGAACACTTCGTGGCTGATACGATTGACGAGGTGCGATTCGCGTCCCTGTATTTCTTCGATGTACTACACGATCTCGACGGAAGCACATGCGTTTTAAAGCAAATCGTCCGTTTTGAATCTGATCATCCGCGAACGTTTGTTCGCCATCGTTTACAGTACGAAGATAAGTGAGGTAAACTTCATGGAAGTATGTCCTGTTCTCGCAAATCTCGTCACGTATCCGATGTATTCCTAGCGTGGGCATATATTTATCGTTTCTTATGGTTGAGAACATGTGATGATTCCACGTTAATCCATCTTCTCTTCCTATTCATCTCCGGTTTGAATACGCTTCTCCTCGCGATTATCCTTCATTTAAGCCTCGCGTATCCTTGCTGGTCCTTTTGGCCTTGCCAAGTTTTCCGCTCGGTGAGTTCATTTATCTAGCTTCTTCTCGCCCACTTTCCTCTCAACATCAATCTCAACTCTGCCAAATATCTTCCTTTTTCCTTTTCACCAAGATTCCTACACTTTACTGCTTCCGATTCTAAATCGATTTTTCTACCTTTAACGCTCTATATACCAATATATGTTTTCTTTATTTCCTTCGGGAATACCTGTGTAATTGTCTTCCTCCGACAATTCCGTCCAATTTTCTACACATGTCTCTCCTTTTCGTTTCTTTATACTCTACGTTTTTAGTCTACAAGATAGCCTTCGTTATCTCGTTTTGCTAATATTTATCCATTTGCAACTAAGTTTTCTTCGCTTTTTATCTTGTTTATCAGATTTTCATTTCACATTTTAATTAACTGCATTTTGTCTATTTTCTATCCTTCTTTTCTCCTTACTTTCTCTTATGATCCCTTTTTCTCTTAAGATCCGTATATATTCATTAAGCGTATAAATGGTATCTTGTCATTGTTTCACGACAATAACTTTTTCCCTCTTCAAAATCTCATTAGGCTCGTTAATTTCTCACAAATTTTAATACGACGTATCTTCACGTACCCACCATTTTTACGTCGCTTGTTTCTTTAATTATTAAGACTTACATCAATTCACTTCACGTCCTCACAAAGTTTGCGAGTGTGCGAACAGTCACGGCTTCTTGAACATCTTCAGATTCCTCGATCTCCGGAACATTAACTGCAAGCATACGACCGCGATTTCATTTATCGAACAGGACGATTGATCGATCTCATTTATGACGAACACTGGCGCGACAGCGAGTGACAGATCGAGAGGAAATCGAAGACGCGCGAGACGATTTAAAATGTCAGTGGAATGACATTTAATATATGAAGTGGCAAATGAAGCTCTCGGGCCGCTGCTTCGTTGTTATAAAAATAATTTTTTATTGCAAATCACGAGATATCTATTTGTGTTTTGCAAGTTTTGTGGATTTATACTTCGATGTTGTATGTCTGCATTCAATTTCAACACAGGGTGATTTTAACGTATTTCGTCATCCATCATGAGCAGGTAGAGTGAATCGAACTGAGTCAAAAAGTCCTCTACCATTTTACAATTTTCGCAATAGTTAACAAGATATTAAAAATTACTAAAAATTGCCAAATATTGGTCTTGAATAATTTTTTACTCAAATACTATCAACTTTATGGAAAAGCTGCAAGAGACAAAAATCATTTATTTTCTTCTCATCAAGTTCTGAGAATTTTTTCAGAATTTTTTAATATCCTATTTTCTTATGTTGGTAAAAATAAGAAAATGCAATACTAAAAAG
Source organism: Acromyrmex echinatior (assembly GCF_024713525.1). NCBI lineage: Eukaryota > Metazoa > Arthropoda > Insecta > Hymenoptera > Formicidae > Acromyrmex > Acromyrmex echinatior. Next base: position 6,158,223 of record NC_141866.1, on the reverse strand, counting down.
TTGATAAAAAATTCTGAAAAAATTTTTAGAGTTCTATGAGAAGAAAATAAATGATTTTTGTCTCTTGCAGTTTTTCTATAAAGTTGATAATATTTGAGTAAAAAATTATTCAAGACCAATATTTGGTCATTTTTAGTAATTAATATCTCATTAACTTTTGCGTAAACTACAAAATGGTAGATGACTTTTCGACTCATTTCGATTCACTCTACCTGCTCATGATGGATGACGAAATACGTTAAAATCACCTTGGATATTTTAAATTCGAAACTATTTATTATTGGATGACAGCACAAAAAATTTATCGCAACAGATTTTTTTTAAATGGCATAAACGCGATCAACAAAATATATCAAATTTATATTTTATTTTTTATTTGTATTTTGCTTATTATCTGTGTATTCTTTGAAAATAATAATACTTAATAGAGCTGCGGTGTTTTTCTTTTTTTTTCCTCTCTCATATAGGTGTATGCATGAAAATAATTGTTAAATTTTGTAATTTTATTTGAGCTGCTATTAATTAAATAAGATTGATTAAAAAAATTAATTTTCAAATAAAAGCGAAGCAATATCTATAATTAGGGAAGAAAAAAGATTGTACTTTTAATAAATTTACACAAAAATAATACACGTCATTTCATCTTTAAGTCGTATTTTTTGTTCTTAAAAGTACGTCTTCGATATGAGTTCAATTGTTGCAAAGGTTTCCGAAGTTTCGTCAATGTTACAATGGCGTGGCACTACAATTAGCGTAATGGCGGTATCAAACTGGATCAACTACGGAGCAAAGGGACAAAAGAGAAAATCTTAGCCGACAAATCTTGCGAAGTTGAAACATTTTAGACTTGGAATGCTTTCAAATGAAAGAAACGAAAGAATCGAGAACGAGGTGGAATTTCGGTAACATTGATAGAGGAATTTTGAGGGATCTAGAGGCGACTACAAATTCATTTATGTCCTTGCTCTCCGCAGGAAGAATATCAAAGGAACATGGAAAGCAAACGATATTGGGGATGTACAAGGCGAGAGAGCAACGATAAGTAGATAGAAGCGTAATAAGGCAATCGAGTGTAACCGAGCAAGATTTTCTTGTACGTTAGTCCCGTTGGGGCTGTACACTGGTAACTTTCCGTCCTCGTGAAACGTTGAGTGTATCTCAGTGTTGATAAATTCACCAATAAAGTTAAACGAAGGAACGTAAGAAGCACGCATTGGATATAACACGGATAACTTAAATAGCTTTCGAAGTTCTCAATGCAAAAAGTAAGTAGCGTCTTGCCAAAGCGAAAGTCCATCACAGGAAGCAGTACGGTGCTAGTAAATGTCGACTCTTATTGCTCGACTTTTACAACCGCATGTTAGCTAAAAGTAGATAGACATATATCTAGCACATTCACGAGTAACTGTATTGATTTGAATTTTATAGGAAAAACTTTTGATTATTTATGCGATTGTTAAAACGAAAATGCATAATTTTGTTTCTTGGAATATGAATGATGAAACCAATAAATTCTTATTTGTTTACTTTTTGTGTCTGTTTTTTATTTTTTTATTCCTGTTTACTTGATTATTGTACGTATTTGTAACTTTTAAAAAAATATTTCTTTAAACTAATTAATATGTAAATATATTTATATAATAATTTTTATAAATATATAATAATAATTTTAAAATATATAATAATAATTTTAAAATATATAATAATTTTATAAATATAATAATATAAATATATTTTTACAGTTTAAAAATATTCGTTCATATTTTACAAAGAAGTATTTAACGCTAAATTTGATCTAATTTCGTTAGCCTAAATAATAGTGTATATTACGATAATTATCTGCCTAATAGTATATATAATATTATGATAACACAAGAGTTGATGAAGACCATGTCTGCTACATCATCAATATATAGGATAAGCATCAGGTAGCTATATTTAACTATAAATATGTGATAGTGCTGATTTTTGCATTTATTGAAAAACCTTGAAATAATGGAATAAAATCGTGCAATTTAACTGTTAATGATGTCATGCCATAGTTTCTTTGCGAGAAATGGTAGGGTGCAATAAAGACAGCGATACGTTGGCGAGATAAGCGTTATCGCTAGAATTTAGAATCGATGGAGAGAATGAGACCCAGGAGAATTAAACGACAAATCGAACTGCTGCAAATCCGAAATTGATCTAATCACGTTATCTTGTTGTCATTATTTTACAACATAATTTTTCATGCAGAAAATCGAAAGCTTCCAAATATTTTATTATATTAGTACTTATATTAGTATTATATAAGTACTATTATAACTGTTTATTAATATTCAGAATTATTTTTCATCAGAAGATTGAGTGAAAGATAAATTAGATATTTTATCATAAAAAATATAGGCGTCAACTTGAAACAGCATTTACAATCTAAATATCTAGTGCATTAGACTTCTGATCTTTCTTTCTATAGATTTTTCGATAAGGAGAGAATATCGATGTTTTCTTAATATTTGTTCATTGAACATCATCATTTTCTATTGTACAATCTTTTAACATTAAACTTAATTAACAAATACACATTTCTGTTTATTTTAATTTCTAATTCCCCTTTACAATATTTAAATGCATTGTGTGTTATAAATTATATTGTGAAGTTTTTAATAATTTTAAAGTTTACCGATTTTTTAATATATTTTTAAAAATAAAGATTCAGTCTCAAAAAATCCACCTAGTCAAAAAGAATCAAATTAATTAAAGAATTTATAAAAAAAAAAGAAATATAAGAGAAATGCCATACAAATTATATGTACATTTTCATGCTGCATGTATCAACGTGAGATATTAATAATATAATAAATTTACATCTACGTGTATGCTTTTAAATCAAATTACGTGATTTACACAAACAGACCGCAGTCGTCGTGTATAATGCGATTGCTATCAAGTAAACATCCGACGTCAAATTACTCGCAATATGCTATCAAGTAAACATCCATCGTCAAATTACTCGCAGTATGTTTCGGAAAAAGCACCATATCGTATGCGCCGGTTTCGCAAAAAGCTCGTTGGATTAACGCCAACGTGAGAAACAGCGGTCGATTCCATTCAGCCTTGAATGCATTTATACCGAAGAATCAAGTGAAGAACAAACGCGCCACTATATTGAAAGATAAACAGCTTATGGGGTGAAATCCACTTCCGCCCGCGAATAACTGCGAATTCCCGTTACGTGTTCCCAACGATGCAACGCGCCAGCATGTTATCGTGATATATCACTGAACTCGCGCCTCTATCAATTTCCGTTGCGGGACAACGTTATCTATATTCCGACATTCCGTTTCGTCGAGGATCAGCGCGACTGGATCGCGAGACGATTTGCGGAGCGGCCGGAGAAGTAAAAACCGCGATGAGAGATCTCCATTATAAACTCTCTCGTAGATCATCTAAATCTAATCATGAAATTTTATATATATATACGACGATTCTCCCAACGAATCGCAAGCATCACAGTAAGCATCGAGCGACAGATCGAATGACTTGTCACTTCTGCTCCACTCGCGTGTTGTCTCGCGCGATCGATTCGCGCGTCTGTCATCCCGCGTTTCCTCGCGCTACACGTATACGTAACACCGTTCGCGATACCAGAAATCCGCGCTCTCTCAAGACGTCCTCGTCGAGGCGCTCTTATTCGTTCTTTAACACCGCGCGCGTCCTCGATCGTCGTGTTCGATCGTTTGCTCCAGTGCCTCCGTGTCACGCGCGATACCTCCTCATCGTCGTCGCACGATGGAAGCCCGTGTCGCCGCGTCGTCGCGCGGAGAGACGCGCTTCTCGTCGTGGTAGCGCGGCGCGAAGCGCATCGACGGCGCGCGCTTTTCTATCTTTAGAACGTCCCCGGGGCTCCCCGGTCGGATACTTGGCGCGGTGCTTCGGCGTCGGCCGTGTTGCCTACTGCCCAGGCGAGCCGAGACTGAGGCCTCCATAACAAGCGTTCGCGAGAAGGATGCGCAGGCGCGCTCCTCCGCTTCCGTTCTCCTCTTGTCATTCCTCTCTTCCTCTCTTACTCTCTGCTCTCTGCTTTCCTCTCTCCTCTCTCTCTCTCTCTCTCTCGTTCGCTATCTTTCTCTCTCTTCTCATCGACAATTAATCAGCCACTTTCCACTTTTCCGTACGCGATGTCGCGATGCTTTGACTGCTTTTCAGCCACCAAACGCAAGAGAGCTCACCTCTTTGCTCTTGAAGGTGAATGGTGATCTTTCACATTTTCGATTTAATGAGTTACTTATATAATATTTAGCGAATTACTTCCTTAGATGCCCGTTTTATTTAATAAATAACATGTAATTACTTAATAAATGTACGATATTTTGACTATGTTTTAGCTATTATATTGAGTTATAAAATTGTTTAGAGAAAAATAATTTCTCAATTGTTTTTAAATAACATAATTTTAATAGATCACCAGTAATTGAGCAAAAAAATTAGATGTATAATTAATAAATTAATATATATTTAAGTATAAAAACTATTTTCGATGTTTTGACTCACAGAGTCTTCCTATAATATAAATTTGAGCTTACTTATAATCTAATTAAAATTTTCCTTACATTATATTATTATTATAATTAGATTATAAGTAAGCTCAAATTTCTATTATATTGAGGAAGACTTTGTCGAAACGTTTATAATATTTTTATACGTAAATATATATTAATTTATTAATTATACATCTAATTGTTTTGCTCGATTACTGATCACTATTAGGATTATTGTATTGCTGTGCAAAAACATTCATTTATTATTCTTATTGTTTATTTAATAAATAAGTTAAAAAATATAAAAAACCTAGAAAGAATTAGAAAAAATTGTAGATATGGATATATCAAACAAAAATATTTTGTGGAATGTCTAAAAGCTTAAATTTCATTAGTTTGATGTACTGATTCAACCCTGTAACTCTAAGCTAAATATTAGGAATTACGAGTAACGTATTCGCGGCATTTTAACTCATAATCTCTTATATTTGCAAAATTACGGGAGGAAACAAATGTAGATATCATTTTCATATATATATATATACATACAACTTCAGAATCATAAATTTATTATAAACATAAATTGTAGGAATTTCAATCCATGTATAATGTAACATGAATTTTCATACGTGAAATTTAATTCCGTATAAAACGCACTGGCATAATCTTCCAAACGAGTATGAATATTTTGCTGCGGCTGTTTTAGAAACGTAACATGTATAACGACTGTGACATTTGGAGAGGCGAGAATTAATCTCTTTTTGAAACAAAATATACGGCGATGAGCGCTGCGGGAGTTAGCTCGAGCTTAAATAAACGTGGCCGCTTTTTAAGTACACACTTCGTACTCGATTCAACAATTTTATTATCGTCCCCAGGTACACTCTAAGCTGTCTACTAGCTGTATCTTCGGGATTCTATAAATTTAATCCAGAGTCCAACTGCGCGTCTACATATGATATTCACCTCCGTCTATGTACAAGCGAATATCGATCAGTTTATGTGATGGTATTATTGCATACGCACGTACACTTAGGAAACATTTTCACACATGTGTCACGAGAGAGAAAGCGATTCGCAAGTATTAAATGCATTAATGTAACTGTTACATTTTGATTGGACTAGTTCAGAATTATCAACACTTCAGGAACTTTGCTTTATACGTGACAGGGTTGTCATGGAAGTTACTGCAAGTTCCTAACCAGACTTGCCATAATCACAGGCTGCTTTCCGGGATCAACATGCAAGACCAATATAAGCAAGCGCGAGATGATATTGTTAACATAATTTTGCAGCTGTAATCTTATTTTTAATAACAGTATAGTTCCGTCGAGAAACCAGCGTGACCTAGTTTGAATTAATCGTGTTCGCATATATATTTTATATATAACATGTGTATTATCACTGAGCAAAAAATTTTATTTTTTCACATGACAAACGATTTTTGTTAAATATAATTTAATTATTGATATATTATATATAAGAGCAGAAAAGACAATAAAAAAAAATTATTTCATTTTCTAAGAATTATATTTTAATTGAAAAATTTTTGATTTTATACATACAATATTTTTTTGCATTTCTTCGAAAAAGAAACGAAAAATCATTTGATCAATCCAAAATTATACTAAAATGTTATCTTTTTATTACCGAGAAAAAAAATTATTATATCGTATAAATAATTATTATATCGTATAAATAATTATTATAATTATTATTATAATATTCATAATCTATATTCAAGAATTTGAGCTTTTGAATAAATTCTTCGCATATTTTTCTTCTTTATTATAAGACAAACTTACGAGACTTGAGTAAAATTGCAGTATGATTGTCTTCGGAAGAAGCTCTGACGAGCTTGACCTTTCGAGAAATGCTTTGGGAATCATAAGAGCCCCTAAGAACAAGATTTTCCTCTGATACGTATTCCAAAGTAACTCACTGTTTGTAAGTAGAAACTTTTGTCTGTTTGCAAATTACTCGTTAAAAATAGAAAAATTCGGAAAGCACTATCCGCCGGATACAAATGAACCTCGAATTATAAACCAGCGCGGAAAGTTGCTCGAAATTTCAAGCCTGTCGGGATCGTTACAACGTAACTTCGCCGACCCGAATCCATCAGTTTGAACAAAACTTTGCGAGTATCTACCTGTACAAAATGATTTTAGATATGGGTAACATTTCACTTCACTCATGATTCATCGGAGGCCAAGTTTAGAATCTATACATAAATTCGGCGAATTATGTCAGCCTTTTATTTTATGATCAAGTTATTTCCAAAATCGCGTGATATGCAAAATGTAAGGAAGGACCACAAATTCTCACTCTTTCAGATATATAATATACAATACATTAAAGTTTTAAATTATCATGTTTTGTTAATGAAGAAAATAATATTACATCCAAAATTATTATTTAATCTTTCAACTCTTATGCTAATTTTTCAGATATAAGACATAAATAATAGACATAAATTCCCAAGTAAGACAAACGGCTGACCTCAAAAAATTTTCTTTGTATTGTATAATAGCTCATGCTATAATAGCTTTATAATGTTAGACATTACAATAACAATAATAATATTAGGACTCTCGAATTTTAAACAATACAAAAAAATAAATATAGTAGGCTAATGAATCAGTAATGATAAACGGCGCAATTATTTAGTGAACACTCAGATATTGGATTGATGTCTTTTTTATTTTGAAACGTTTCGACTCTCTTTGAAGTCCTCCTCAGCAAGAATGATACAAGTATTATTAGTTCACATGTGTTCCATAATACTTAAGTCACTCGCAAATTGATAAAGATGCAGCGTTGTTAATCATCACAGAACATGAAGCATTGCATTGAAGCTTTGTTGAACATATTAAAATTTAAAAAGTAAAATTGTTAAAATAGAATATAAAGATCACATATTTTTAGAATACACGTCCGTGTACGACGACATGTCTCAGATTTATTATATTTATTTTTTTGTATTGTTAAACATTACATTAAAATATAATAAATAAACGTATCAAAGCGTAAATATAATACAATGTTATTTATTTTTATTTAGTAACATGGAAGATCCTTAAAACTGTAATTAATAACGAGACAATTATTATAATTCCTGCGCAATTATTGCAAATAACTTATTATTAAATTAATTTTTTAAAATTGTAAATAAAAGTTATCCTTTTCAAATTATAAAATAATATTTTCAGAAGGAATAAATAACTTGCTCCGAATAAATAAAATAGTTATATATAATATATCTTTTCAAAAATTATATTCATTACATATTTATTTGTTTCAAATAAAAGCTAATTCAAATTTAATTAGAAGAACCTATAAAAATTATCAAATCTTCTGGCAGAATTATTCTAAAAAGATTATTTATGAAGCGAACGTCTCGCTCTGTTCAGGAATCGAAAGGTTAACTATTATATACATGAGAAATAAAGAATAATGTATTATATAAGTTTAAGATGAATAAACTGCATAACTTCATATTAATTTCATATCTTACATTTCGTATTTGAGATTACTTTTCGCATTTTTCATGCATAGCATTACATGACGATTATTCTCATATGTTAATATATTGAATTTAATTAATCAAATCTGCATAATAATATATACATTAACGTAAACATTTTTAAAAATAATAAACACGAACACAAAATGAGCTATTAAAAATACATATATTGTGAATGTAAACCTTCAACGTAGCTTCCGTAGCATTACAGGGGATCACTGTCGAACTCTTGAATTTAATCCTAAGAGCCAGAAGGGTCAAACAAAGAAGGGAAACAACTTACGCGTGAGGCAGACTTCCAATCAGGACTCGTATTAACCCGCCCGAAAGCCGCAAGGTTCCGTTGCCCCCACACGCTTGTTCTTAAAGTCAGTTTGTCACGAAGAGCGCGTTTGAACCGACGTTGTCTCGATAGTCTTTCCGGTAAAATAAATCTACCACGTAATAAAACGAAACGTGTCGGGTTCATCACATTTTCTCGTAAAATATAAGAAATCTCCAAACAGATCAATTCTGGAAATGTGTCATGTGTTGTTTGGTGTTATTATCTCACAATATTTTAATATTTTATAATTTTGCAATTTATTGTATGCATATTCATAGTTCATTAATTTTATCGAAGTAATAATAACGCAGATTTATTTATTGAATTGTACCGATTTAAAATACGATACGTACGAACAATTTTGAACAAGTCATACTTCTGTGAAGCGTAAGCGAGGTATACATTCATAATAATCGTCATTGAATGTGAGAGTCTCTGAATGTTGTGATACAACGCGTGTTGGAAATTTCCTAGAATATTGGTAAGTCCTCTGTTAAAAATAAATTTTTTTCTCTCGAAAAATAATCTCTTTTATTATAGAGAATAACAATAATGCATTCATCGGAATACATTTCCTACAATCTATATTGCAGCATTCCCTGTAATTTACTTAGAAAAATGCTATTAAAATTTTTCATAAAAATGCTTTTACTTTGATATGAATTCCATCTCTTTTCTCGTTTATTATCTATTTTCGCGCTTCGTTGTTCTGAGCAAATAAAAAGTTTTTAATATTTTTACTCGAATCCATAATTTTACTGACACCTACAGGGACGACATACATTTCACGTATGTCTGCGGTAGAGAAAAATAAATCTCGTTGAAATTAAAACGGCCTGAATTTACTTTTGTAAATTAATATAACGAATGTTTTTTTTATAATATTAAACTTATAGGTACAATAAAATGCTGCAGGAATTTTAAATGTTAAAGTTATTTAAATTACCAAATAAAAGTAAATTAAACTATACTGTTTATATGAATAATTATAGGTAGAGAAGCGCCAAAATCGAGGCTCTTGGCGCTAAATCTTTGTGTAAAATTCTATGTAAATTTTAAATATATTTTCCAACTTTATAAACTGCGCGCTGATTACTTCAAACTTGAAATGAATTCATAAACTAAAATTGGAATAATAATAAATTAGATAATATAAATTAGATAATATAAATAATTATCTAAATTAAATTAATTGTCAATTTTTGAACAATAATGCTAATGAAAGGATCTTAAAACACTGTAAAAAATTTATTATGAAAAATATTATTCCAGTCAGAGTTCGAACCTGGATCTTTTTATACTATCCTACTATCAATTTAATTTGTGGTATTACTATTTTAGCTTTAGTTTATGATTGTGTTTCAAGTCAGACAATAATTGGCGCGCAGTTTATAGAGCTGGAAAATATATTTAAAATTTACATAAAAATATTATTAGGCATCAAGATCTATTTAGCGCTTCTCTACCTATTATTACATCAGTTTCCACTTTCTTTCATAACAGAGAGATATTTCTTTTATAATTTTATATCATTCTAAGGAGCCTTGAAAAATTATGGCCGCTTAAGACGTAGCAAATAAAAAATTAATTACAACGATTATACAGTTTTATGTGTTAATTATCCATATACTAGATCTATATAATTTACTTATCTTTATGATAGTCATTTATTGCTCCATGTTGGATTCATATTTATTTAATATTTATATATTATAATTCGTTTACTGGTTGTAAACATCGTGATTAAGTATTCTGACAGTTGGTTTTGACGTAAATTTGAATGCACTCCGGAATGCTTCTCCACGGAAACGGGGAGTATTCATGGAGAGTGTCTAGAGATAAATCATCCCTCAGAATATTTCCACGTTTCCTTTTTTTTACATTATGGGTTCATACCATCTTACGTTTTTCTATTTGCCTTGTGGAAAATAATAAAAGAGCAAGGAATCGCTCGTTCTCATAATTGACCGCGACATTCCGGTGAAGTAGCGGCGCATAAATTTCAATGGAATTTACGGTATAAATGGGATCATAATCTCTTTGCTTTTACATCGCGGCCATATTGCATCGAGAAATGCTGCGAAGCGTGAACTGCATTTTCCTTATCGAAGCTTTAAAAATGGAGCTTTAAAATAGTTTTATATATGCAGGAATTAGAGGCATTAGAACACTGAAGCACATTAAAATAATGTTATAATATTAAAACAAATTAATTTGGAAAGGCAAAATTAACTATTCCATTATCACCGCAATGAATTACAAATGGGGCTATCAATTATAATTCATAGCATCATACATATATTGTAATTGCATTAAAAGATTAAAATAAAGAACTTAAATCGAATGAATTATGTTAAATATTTCATTTTCTTTAGTAGAAAATTATAATATTTATTATATTATATTTATTACTTTATCATGATAAAGTAATAAATATAATAAATTTTACTTCTTTTAACGTTAGAATCAGAAGAAAATTTATTAAAAGATGCATCCGTTTGAGACATTAAAACAAAATCTGTTAATTTATTTTGAAGTAGATCGCAACCTAAAGATTCTAGATAGTACTATTTGAGAACGAAAGAAACCACGATTCTGAGAGTTGTAAAATTACACTATCTCTTGGTATCCCCACCTAGCAATAGCTAAATGTTTCTCTTTTATTGGACAAGCAAATTGTAAAGGAGAAACATGTTGAGAGCATTTATCGCCGAAAGATACGAGAAATGTAGTAGCAACCAAAATGTGGCAACTACTATAAATATAGAATTTTTTAATTCGTTTCTTCTACAATTTATTTCTTTAAAGTCAAGAAGATATTCACGCGCGCGTTTTATTTAGAAAAATTATATTTTGTAATTAATGCCACTTGTAAAGTATTATAATTTTTCCGACGTTTTTAGTCTTTGCACTTTTAATCTATGCTCGGTATTTATTTCAGACTCTTTGACAGACAGATTTATTTTGTTGTTCGGTACGCAATTACGATTAAAATTACTCATGGACTTAATAATAATATTCCATACAACACATACATGAAATACCTTTCGTTTCATTGGCTATTTTTACGCACCTGGTGGCTGGACTATCGGAATGATTATTCCATAATTAGTTGCCGCACGCAATAACGATTCTAATTCCTACCTATCTATTGCATGTGAGTAATCGGACTTGATGTTACATCGTTTGACGGCGGATCCGCCGATAATCAGAACGTTCATGCTAAGATCAAATTTGAGAAGATAGAATGTGTATATTTTACACCTTAGAATATGAACGGAAAATCGAGAATAAGATAAACGTCCCAGTGATCGGACACGTATCTATGTCCGAACACTTATATAAACAAAATTTATTACTATTAATCTCAAATGCTTTTTTTTATTACTGTATTATAATTTAATTTTATTTAAAGATTACAATTAAATTATAATATATTACGTTTTAAAAAGCATATTTGAGATTAATATTAACTTAAATACATAAAGTATTGTGTAAATTAATGTCAAGAGACACAGATACATGTTCAGTCATTGGGATCGGACAGTACCTAATATCCGAACAGTTACACAAAATTTTATTTATTTAAATATTAATATTAGTCTCAAATGTTTTTCATCTTAAAAATCAATTTGAATTAGTTGTCTTTTGTTATTAAACTAATCTATTTATATTAATATTTCCCGTTAGCATACTAATTTTTTAATTGTGATCGGACACTGGGATAATTACGTCTCGGTATCTGACCAGCTGTTCGGCTGGTATATTGACGCATATTCTATTATTTATTTAAATATTTTAATTAAAGATTGTTATCAGTAGATTCAAATAATTTTTCGTTGCATAAGGGAGTTTTGTTGAGTTTCCAAATAAATACAAATATTTATATTAAAAATCTTCTAATATATTATAAATAGTATTATTTATGACAGCCTACGTTTAAATGTCCGGCCATTGGGATACTTATCTTCAAAATAGTCGGTCGTTTTATTACAATTACTATTTGATACGCAAGACCAATGCAGCTTTCAATAATTTAATTCTTCGATCATCCGATTCTTTAATTGGAACTTAATCCAATCAATATCTGGATAACCAGGATAATGATCTCGTGACAGTATTACTCGGTTAGTTTTTCATTAACCCAGTTTTCGAGACTATACTAGTTAATAATGTACCGGCACACCTTTTTCTGATATCGGATAGGATCTGTTTCATCAATTAATACATTTTAAATTACGTTAGTTTAATTGACAATTTGTCAATGAAAGCAATTGTTTTAATTATACGTATTTCCTGGAATACATACTCAACGCGATAATGTACAAGAGTAATTAAATAATGATCGCCTTTTATTTGTGTTTAAAGTTGAGAAAATTAGATGTTAAGATCGCAATTTCACATACACCGCATTACATCTGCAATATTTTTACATAACAGCGCAGTGTACTTATCTCTGCTCGCTCTTTTAATTAATTAATCTATTTTAAAAAGATTAAATTTTTCACAGTTTCGCGCGTTAAATATGTAATCAATGGAATGATATGCACGGTGAAAAAAAGATTGAAAATTACTGATTTATATAATTGGTTTATTAATGAATAAAGTAGATAAATTAAATATATATAGTAAATATATAAATATACAGAATATATTAGGTGTTGGAATTAATTCGTAGCGTTTTTTAATGAAAGAATGTTATTTATTTCACATGAGCATTAAAAAATACATTAATGAAAGTACTTCCCATCACTTGTAAAACGCTACGAATTAATTCCAACACCTAATATAATGAATATATAATGTTTATATTCATCATATTATAATATAATATTAATAGATATATTGTATATTTATATTGTTTATATTAATACGTATATGACATATATAATTCGTTATTGTCGAGAATAAAATCAAACATAGAAAATGTAAATATTTTTTAAATTCAATTAAAAAAATTTTATCAAAATGTCATGTTTCGTAGTTCAAAATGTATCTTATCTGGTAGAAAATTTAGAAAATGATTAGTCGATAAGTACCTATTTATTTATGAACGTTACATAATAGCAGCATAGAGGTTCTAATTAGTGAAGCAATCATGATTACCTTACGAAATATTCTGTTATAATAGGCCTAATTATCAAACAGAATATAATTGCTCTAATTTATTTTGCCGCGTTATTACATCTACTATCTACTGAGCATAGCTTGCGGAACGCATCATCGAATTTTTTCTGATGTTTTTCCTCCGATCCGCCAATGCGCCAACGAGCGATATGCAATTTTTATTACGCAAACTCGATTAACAATTCAAACACGTACGATGGCGGCGGGGATACCGCGACGAGCAAATATGCAATCCAACGCTATTTGTCCTTGTTGTTTACACGAGAGTAGGAAAGTCATGGGGAGATGTAATTTGCAATTGTAACGGGTCGGTTACTTCCGACGAGTATCACGCTTCGCGGTGCGTGCTCCGCATTGACCATACCTAGATCCTCTTAAGTGGAGAACAGTCTACTCTTTGCGTCGAGTATGCCGCGATGTATCGCGTTGCACCACGGTTTAAAGCGCACGGCTGATGCATGATGCACCAATCCGCGTGTTCACGAGCGTAGCGCGTACACGCACGTGAAAATGCAATCGAGGTCGTTAATCATTAAGTATCGCCGTAGTACAAAAGCGTATCTTGATTTCGCACCTGTAAGTTTTCTGATCATTCGACATTCATGAATTCTCATATTTAAGTGCAATTTTTTTTTTCAATTTTTTTTAGTACACCACAGTCATATTAAAATCAGTTTGCGATAATTGCGTGAAACTATAATAAAGGTTTTGTATTCATTTTAATAAAATATTTATGAACGTGAAAGTTTTACTGCAATATTACAAACTCTACTGTTAAAAAATAAAATGCATACATAATGTATAATAATATCTAGTATTTATTTTTATGCAATTTGCATTTTATTTTAAAAGCGATTAATTGCCAAAAATAATTTTTAATATAAATTAAACACTCGAGCAAATGTATAATGCATTAAAAGCAGCTAAATTTAATAATTTCCTTTGCATCCTGTTATTACAAAAACACTGAAGAAAATGTTATTTATTCAAACTGATTATTTTATGCTTTAAATTTTCGCATATGACATAAAAAATATATTAGTATCTCACATGTATATTTCATATCATGTATCTTATAAAAAATTGTTATAATATAACAAATTACCTACTGTCTTAAAAAAAATAATTTTATTTGTTGTAAAAAGGAGATATGCTTGTGCCATTTTAATAACATTAAAAAAAATTTAGCCCGTGTAACAACTTTATCAGAATCTTTGAAAAAGAAAAATAAAGAGTTCAGCTGCAATTTCACGAAATATTTTATATTACTTATTGACAAATTAAATAATCATGAGAAATTCTCGTATGGTACGAAAAAGAAGTCTCTTTTTATACAAAGGTCTTTGCCCGACGTGAAAGCAATTTCTAGTAAATTCAAGTCTGTGACTTCCTTATCATAGATCGTATCGTACATTCTCGATTGACGGCGGTAGAATGCGCGCGCGCGCTTCGGGGATTTTTCTAAGAATCCTGACTTTGTACAAAATTATAATTCTAGGCACAGACGCGGCCTCGAGAGGTCGAAACTTGAGATGGGTGACACTTTATGTCCTCGCATCAATAAGAGGCAGAAGAAACGAGTTGGCTTTTTTTTTCTTCTACGTTACACTTCTATTATTATTTTATTTATATTAAAAACTGATTTTATATAATAATTGTCAGTTAAATAGTCATAATAAGAGAACTTACAATTAAAAAAGATTAAATAGTTGTGAATGCTTTCTTTAATTCCTCTTTAATTTTCTTTATAAAAAATTTATAAGCTTTAATAAAATAAATAATAAGCTAATAAACATTCTATTTATCTCGATTATGTATTTTATTTATAAGCAGCAGTTGAATTTACGCGTAATGGAGCTATTTGGAAGACATTAGGAAAATCGATCACCCGATGAATTAATTGATTAAACGCGCATGCGGCCAACATGGATATGCAGTTCCATTAATAGAGAAAATATCCATGTTTGAGTAGTTGAGCTTCATCTCGCGACCTGTAGCTTATTAAACTTTTCAAAATTAAACTTATCCAAGAGTGTAAATTCGCGCACGATTCCGAGACAGTTATGATTCGAGTTTAAAATTAACCAATCCTCTTGCACGCCTATAAACAACGTTATATGCTAATTAGGAAATCTAAAAGAGAAATGAGCTTCGGGTGTGAATTTCATCTTTCAAAATATTACATGTTAGACTTCATGTCCGATAACTATTGTGTAAATATTATGCTGTATGACTAAAAAGAAACAGAAGTTAACGTATATACACTATTTATTTTACTGCTTAATATTAATCATCAGGATTTCTATCTTGATGTACATAATTTATTAATTGATAAATACAATGCGATACTTTTATCAGCATTTCTTCGTTGATTTAATGACATTGCCTTCTTGCATTTAACCCTGTTTATATACGTAATATTTTTTTCCTGAATCTTATTTTTATTACATATTTATAACCAAGATGTATATTACCCTAATCAAGAATTTTAATAGAAGTTGACTTATTAATGAGTTATTTACTCTCAACAAAGAGATATTAATTACAAAACTTTTTCAATTTTAATTTGTTGACTTTAGAATTTTCAATTTTAAGACTTAGTTTGCATAAAAAGGAAGTCTCTCTCTCTCTCTCTCTCTCTCTCTCTCTCTCTCGTTCGTTCGCTCGCTCTCTTTAACTCTTCGCAATTTTATATGAATCAAATGTCATAGAAAAAATAAATTTACAATAAAAATTATTTGTTTTATCGTCATTTGTTCAATCGCTTTAATTACTGCCGATTATTGCTGAAACATTTTTCGCCGCGCGATAAAAATAACGGATACTTAATATTCCTGATAATTGCTAAGAAGATAAAGGTAAAATCTTCGGTTCAAATTTTCGACCAAACAGACTAAGTTTGACGAAACCGACAGGGAAGCCGATCGAAATTATCGAGGCAAAAGTCTTGCAAGAGAACGGATGTAGCACCAGATTTTTTTTTAACCGAAAAAAAGAAGCATCCCGAACGCTCTCGACTAAAGCTGATGGAGGATATCCTGTCAGATACACAACACACGGTTTCACCAATTCGGTTGATTATCGAGCGTGTAGCGGTCTCGAACATATGCGTATGCATGTATGTACTCACATACACAAATACAGCCGCATACACGCGAACCCGTTATTGGGAACAGTAGTACTCCAGTTTTCAGTTTAAGTTCTATAAACATAAGCGCATTCGTTCTTGATTCTTCTACGAGAAGGGAACAGAAGGAGAGAGAGAGGGAGGGAAAAGAGAGAAAAGAGAGAGAGCTGGTATTCGCGCATTTTACTGCAACACATATTTTATGTATGACAGAATTGCTATATTGCTTAGCTATATTGCTTGTTCTATAAGCATCCAACGTATTCGAGTCTCATTCAAAACGAGAGAGTTATCGTTATTACAGTCGGCAAGATACAAATGTCGCAGTTTATTTCTTTCGTTTATATACGCGAATATGAATTCACCTGTAAACATAGCCATGTTTCGCGTAGAAAGATTCTACGACAAATTAAAAAAATTCACTTTTCCTTCAAAGATGTAAATTTAATAAATTTTAAATTATAGAGAAGCGATTAGAAATAACAATATGTTTTAAAGCTTTTAGAGATGAGCTTAATTTAACACAAATTTTAAATAGAATTTCAATTTGAAACTTATTTAAGCCTTCGATACCATTTTGGATCTGGCATACATGGTTTTTTCCAATGCTTTTTCAATATTTTTTCTATCGCTTAATAACTGTTCTATTAAAAGTACATACATATTTGCAGTCACTATATACAGACCTACATTTTGATACCGTTATATTCTTTGTCTGGCATTTCAATTAAAAACAATTTTTTACAATATGTTCATTTTTATGAAAGGTATAAGCAATCGAATTAGTTGGATATATATCATGTTCAAATGTATTATTCCCGTATTGTGACACCAAAAAGTTAAAATTGAATATAAAAAAATTGCGAAAAAAGATAACTAAATTTAAAAATCCATTCAAAATACATTATCTCCAATATTGAAGAATTCGTACGTGCAAAGCTATATATATAAGCGCGAATTTCGAGTTTCAACAATCGTAACATTTTTACTGTCATCATTTAATATTTATTTATACAATTGATTAATAATAATAATAATACAAATGCATTTATTTACTATCTCCAATCCGTTACAAATATATCGTTTCATTAGCAATGTCTAAATATTTCTTCACAGCGCATCCGCGGTGGTGTAAAATAACTAATTACAAGTGAATAATAATGAATGCGTTTGTGTATGAGACTTCATTATCTATTGATCTCGCAGTGCAACGTTTCGGATATAATACGATCCGAAGTATAGTATTCCGTGGAGGAAATGACGTTCAAATGCTTTCGGAGTGCGCTACTACAATCGCCCGGGGTAAAAGGATTAATTACGTGGAAACGCTTTCGGGCGACTTTTCGAAGCGGCTGACGCTCTCGTTCGTCGGGGCGCCCGTTTATGATGTCGCGGCTGTCGGTATTATGCGATTAACCCGAGATTATACCACCGAGATTCTATGGGGCTGCAGCCGAACAGCCGCTGCGTGTTTTTCGAACGCAGCCATTGGTCCCGCGAAACTTGGGGGCTTCCTAAGTACGGAGCACGAAGTAGAAATTAGATTTTTTCCTCGGGGGGCCCGTTTCATAGCGCGAGCATATTTAGCAATAAAGCCGTAGGTTTCAGGAGCAGAGGCTAGACATATAATTAGAGCGGGGTATCTCGTGAGAAAATGCTCCGACGCATAATGGCTGCGGGTCACGGAACCGAAGGGATCTCTTCTCTCTCGGTCGGAAGAACCGAAGGCTTCCCCACCCCCCTCACTCTTGTTTACAGATGGAATCCGTTGAGCGCGGATTCGATTCATAAACCATGCCACACCGTGTGGCAACGATCAGCCACATTCTGCATTATTTCTACAGAATCTAACTTTGTTGTTTGTGCGAGTTTCACAGTGGTCCCATATCACGTCTCATTTTTACGACTGCGATCGATCGTATATGTATAATAAACATGCGCAACAACATTTGTTTCGCTAGATGCAGATTTACACAGATGCAAATATAGATATGCATTTGTAAGTAATGGAAATAATAAATAAATGTATTTAATTATTATTATTATTATTATTATTATTATTATTACCGAATTGATAGAAATAAAAATGTAGGTCGCTTCGTATATAGTTGGCTGCTTGTGCTTGCAGAACGTGATAACTTATTTTCTGTTTTAAAAATTGCAGTTTTGCTCTATTTACAGTAAAAGATGTAGGAGAAATTGGAAGAAATCAGTAAAACTGACAAGGCAAAACATAAAATTTAGTTAAATAAGAGAAATTCTATATATTTGGTCAAAGTTAATTTGAAAAGCAATTTAATAATTTTTGCTAATAAGCATCTTTATAAGAATATTAATAACCTGATGTTAATAAAAATCTTAAATCTGCGAATAATATGTTACATAAAATTTAGATTTTAACGTACAATATAAACTTAATTTAATATTTTATTGTATGTAACATAAATTTTAGATTTTAATTAGGTAAATGTTATAAAAATATCGGTTAGTTTTTAAGCGATAAAAAAAACGCTGCAGTTTCGATTTTATATTATATTGTGTAACAAATATCTTACAAATAAAAATTTTTAATTTTTCAATTTTACAATCACTTTTACAATCATTTTTTTCATTTTTACAGAAAATGCAGACGAAGAACGTAAATCTGCCAACATGTGATTACGAGGTAAGTGCATTTAATACAAATAAATCGGTTTACATGTAAATTAAAATTTATTTTATTGACTATTTTGTAAAAAGGAAATGTTTAGCATATTAACTTTACAAGGTTTATTTTAATTTTATATTCTTAACTATCCTAATTGCTCTCGAGATTTTCTTATTTATTTTTAAATTGTGCCCAGTGCAATGCATTATAAATAAAATTCATTGTGAAATTATTTTTTAATTAAATTTTCAAGCTTTAATTTACGTGTCTTCTATCCTATATATGTTGCAGAAACGCCGACTTGACTACCCGACTGGAAGTAAGTATGCTTTTACCCGCTAAACTATCCTTCTCGTAAACGGAAGGAAAAGCAAATTTCTGTGTCAATTCTATCTTCGAAAATTAAATGAAAAATCGGAAAGGAACGGAAAGCTTGAGTCACTCTGCTGCGTATTTAATAAAAAAATGTTCAAATTTCGTTTATCATGTATATTTTTCAAGTTTCCCTACTTTTATAGGAAAAACTATATGGAAATATTCTTTGAAAAAGTTAAATATTTTTTGTAATAATTTTGAATAATTAAAATTATTTAGATATTTTTTTACTAATTAAATATTATTTAAAAAATATTTTGAAAAAAGAAGTATTTTCATTTTTATTTAAGAAAAGTTATTTTTTTTTATGTGTAGAAAACACCGATAAGATAGAAAGTTTCATAAGAAATTTCACTGGATTTTTTCCATCATCAGATTTATCGATTTAATTTGCAACTTTAACATGTACATACAATTTGTATTATAATTAAATATTTGCACTATCACTGAGGAAACTTGAAAATAACAAAATCATAACCAACATCCGGTGTGGCGAATGACTCACGATATTATTAGCATTCGAGTGCAATTAACTTGTGGCGCAACTCATAACTCGTGTTCACCACTTGTTGCCGGAGAATGCGTTTGAGCCACATAATTTTCTATTAGAGCTTTCATTAGAGCAAAGGATCGAGGAAACCTCGATATCGTGATCGATAAGGCAGAGACCTCGGAAGCGAGATTCGTAGCGCGTAAAGATCATCGAACTCAGCAGAGGCCCCTGATGCGTGCAAGAGAACTGAGATTCTTCCTTCGCGCTCATCATAGACCGTGGCGGTAATTTTTAGATAAAACGGAAACTTATTGTTGCCGAACTACAAGTCTAGTTACATCGCGAAGATATAAATGAGTTCTTTGCAATAATTTGACTACAAAATTTGGAAAATTTAAGTATAACTTAATTATAATTATCTCAATCGCGATGTAACACATCAGATAGGTGTACGATTAATTATTATAGCATTAGAATTCGTCGTGCTAATTTCATTAACACTAATATCGAATGCTGAAATGTTCATATGTAATGTCGACATTATTCTTGATACAATTAATTACGGCCGACAATTTACGTGCAAATTAACAGTCAACGTCACGTAATCGCGCTTAGAAATATTAAATTGTTCCACGTTCCCGATTCTTTAGTCGTTATTTATTCCGTAACCGAACTCATAGTCATCTTTTCATATTTTTTGTACTACATTAATACGATACTTAAAGCGGTACTTAAAGTTTCATCCATATAACCCCGCAAAAAATAACACTTGATAATAAGTGCTATACAACAGATTAATGATTTTCTGAGATTATATCTACATATAAAGTTATAAAAGCTAGTCTACTTATTACGATCTTCTCTTAAAATCGTCTTAGCATAAATCTTCAAGTTATCTCGCAGTTTAATTATAAATTGTTTATATAATTTAACAAAAAGTAGCAACCGAACTTCCCCATTATCTGTCTATAAATAATTTAAAATAATATTGAAAATTAATTTTCATATTTCTAAATTTGAGACAGAATGAAAGATACGCAAAGAATTATTTTTTAATTAAAGTGGATATGATTTTAAATATACCTTAACTTTTTAAATATACCCCCCCCCCCTTTTTATATTTTAAATATACCAAGTTTAAGAAATACGTTCAAGAAAATTTAACTGATCACATTTATCCTCTTAGATGTTTCGAAAAGTATATTTGAAAATTGAATGTGAGTAAAATATATTTAAATCTCTTTGAATTCTTTCGATCTAATGTAATGAGACTCGCACCTAACGAGCAATCCCGTCCAACCTGATTCACCGATCTATTCATCTATTTTGTATACGCATTAAAGTCTCCTCCTCACCGATAAAGTAGGGAACTTCGAGAGGGCCCGGGCCCCGTAAGGAGATCATCGGATCCAACAGAGGCGCCTCCGCCCTTCTTCAGGACGTAGAAGAGAACGCTTGGATTCCGTTCGTTCGCCATAAACCTTGTCCGTAGCTCGCCGGGTGCGGTGGGACCGGTCGAGACAAGGAGAGGAGAGGGCCCGCTGCGCCTTTTCTCCTGGTACCCACCTGGCGTCTCACCTGAGGCACCTTCAGACACCCAAGTGCCGCGTCGGTCCGCGAGCGCGGTGCGTGTCTTCTCTCTTCGAGTTCTCATGAGCGTCGTCCTGAGAAAAACTCGCGGTAAACGGTTTCTTTTTTCCATCAGTGGAATCCGCGCTGAAAAAAAGTCTTTGCTTTCGGAAATTCGGTCGGAATTCTTCGCGGTTTCTACGTCTCTCGCTCGCGAAAGGTGAATCATCACGGAGCCAATTCTGAAGAGGACTTGTCCACGAGACGTTAGCGAGACTCGCTATACGAATTCGCACGGAAAAGTGAAAAGACACTAAAGAACTCATCGAGTATTGTTATTATTGAAAGGGTTTCATCATCGGCGGAACTTTGCGCGCGAGTGATGCGAACGGTGCTAATAAAGGTGCTGCGCTCGTTAAAACGTCAAATATTCACGCGTGTGACGAAGGGAGATACTCTCCGCGCTTCGGAAAACCGGATTTTTACGTGTGAAGAACGTGCTCGAGAGTAGAGGCAGGAGGAGAAAGAGGAAGAGGCGCCTCTTCACCGGCTACTGGAAAATCCTGCTTGCCTATCTATACTTGTGTTCAAGGACGAGTAAGACGTGAAATTGCAATCGCTTTGGAATTACCATTGTGAGTCCAATGGCTTCTTCTTCGGGGAAGCACGAATTTATCTTTGCATATTTTTAGATATTGTCATAAGAATTATATACATAGATTTACGAAATTTTCAAAGATTTCAAAATTTTTCAGATTTCTCAATTATATAATTTTAATAATAATAATTAACTTTAGTGACTAATTTTTTATTTAATATGAAATTACATTTCTCGAAAGATATTTTGAAAGAGAACGACTATTTTAGTTATAAAAGTAGATATTTTTTAGTAATTAAATCCCGAGTGCCTTGTCGAAACTTTTGACGAAGAATATATGATAACGTCTTATTAATTGATTAGATTTAAAAAGTTTAGTTTAAAAGAAAAATTTTAACACTTTGTATCTGAAAGTCAATTACACCGACATTTTAATTAAGCAAAAGTTGATTTTAGCATATAATAAAAAACTCGACGATTAAAAGTTAGCTCCGCTATATTTATTTATAACTTTATATTATTTAATATTCTAACACTATTTAGTCTTATTATGTAAATATCAAACAGTTTACAAGAGACAGGGAAGTAAAATAGTGTTGATATCATAAGAAAATTATAATGAGATAAACTTTTATCATCAGATAAAAGATTTGCATAATAAATTAATTACAACATATAACTCCAAAAAGAATATATTTAAATCTGTAAACAAACAGAGAAAAAGACACAGAAGAAAGATTTAAAATTTTTTTCAGACTACGTCGTATTTGATTTCTCATGCAAATCAGACAAAGTAAATAATTTATTTTGCTTTAACTCTCCCATATTCTTCCTTATTCCACATAATACATTTTAAATGAGACTTATTTTTAAAAAGAAAAGTAATAAAAACGTGAATAAATAATCGCGAAAGAAAATAATAATTGATAAGTATCAATATAAAAGGTAAATAAATTAAATAAATAATTAATAAATAAATAGTTAAATATAAATAAATATATATGTTATAAAATTAATAATAAATAGAATATAGATAGAATTGCAAATTGTTCACATTAATTGTGATTTCATTATTAATATAGAAATAATTTTATCTAAATTAAAGTGAAATTAAATTAACAATAAAAAGAGAAAAATATTATAAATAGGAAAACATTTTAATACTCCATTTATTTTCATTGGATAATTTAAAAAATTATCTAGTGTTTAGTCAATTTACGAAAGAGATTGCTGTTTTGTTCATCTTTCGAAACTTAACACGCGTCAGTCAAGGTTTTTGCTATTATTCTTTGGCAAATTATGCGTCGAGAGTAAAAAATACGGCGATACATATTTATCACGTCCGTCATGGATGCCGACAGCATATTTTCGACTCCCGCGGCGATTATCCGCAATCTACTGGCACGAATCCCGGATGACGATGTGCTAGCCGTGATTCGATCGACTACTTATATAAATTCTGTTTCGAGGACGTATGCGGATTTATGGATTTATTAATATTTACCCGCGCGGGAAAGAACCCGTTTTTCTCCGTCATCTGTGCCGATAATGTTATTTCGATCGCGGCTTCTGCTGTGTAACGCGACAGGGAAATACGATCGCCTCCGTAATAGAACACGTCTGTTTTCAGATCTTTAGAAACGCGAGAATGAAGTTATTTGTATATAAGCATAGCGTGTAGAATTGAAAACTGAATTAATACCCGGTATAAAATAGTTTTAACCAAAATATCGATATATCAAAATTTGTTCGCTAGAATATGTAAGAAAAATATATATAAGTGTAACTTGGTTATATAAGTATAATTTGGACGGTAATAGACATATATATTGTTTCTAAATAGTAACATTAAATATTTATCTTCTTTTCTAACTTTTTATTTTTATACAGTTCGAAATAAATAGTCTCATAAGTCTCATAAATCAAAATAGATAGGTATTTCATATAATACTTTTATCGACACTATTCTGCCATTCTTCGTACTCAATATTAAACATAAAAGTATTTACATTAAAAAGCTTAATCAAAACTGATACTTGATCGCGCGACATGTTTCTTGTAATTACCGTTTAATTATGATAAATTGATTCTACGCTCTTGAAGTTGAGTTGTGCTGAATCGTGAAGTAGGCTCGCAATAAATTCATCGGGACAAACTCCATGTTGCAAAAAATGTGCGGATTCGTATACATTTGAAAAGAATTTGCTGTCTAGATACATAGCTTCGCGAGTGGCTTTGACCTGAAACATTACGTG
The DNA here is from genome assembly GCF_024713525.1 of Acromyrmex echinatior. Classification (NCBI taxonomy): domain Eukaryota; kingdom Metazoa; phylum Arthropoda; class Insecta; order Hymenoptera; family Formicidae; genus Acromyrmex; species Acromyrmex echinatior. The sequence goes on along the minus strand of NC_141866.1, from coordinate 6,133,661 downwards.
CACATGCAAACTCACGCTGGTTGTGCACATAATTATGCGTCAATAGCCGAGTTCTCTCGCGCTCATTCACCTGTTCTCAGATTGTTTTCCTGTTCCCCAAGAACCTTTCGCGGCTTGCTCGTTGCAATTCGTTGTTACATTTACCTGTCGTTCACTTTCTTGGCCTCCTTTCATGTGAAAACTTATCTTTATTTATTAATTGATTTTTCTCCTTAGTACTCGATTTTTTTTTCTTCAATTAATATGCATCATGCATATATTCGATTTACGAGACTTATTGAATTAATAAATTGCATATACATAAAAAAAAGACTAATTAATAATTTTTAATCAAAAATGTATATGACAAAAAATATAAACTCTGATTTCTGCAGAATCACAATCAATTTGATGTTGGAAAATATAGTTTCTGACAAGAAGATATGTTTCCATTGAACATGCAGTATTACTGCAATGGCAATCACGTGATTAGTATTTGCTAATATATTACGTCATTAGTTAGAGACGTTAAATTGTAACGGGACATAAGAGATGTCGAACACATTATCTGCTCATCAGATAAATACATATGAAACCACAATCGTAACAAAGCGCGAAGCAAATGAAGTTACATTCACTACTGTACATGATGAAGTTGTTTAACTAAACGATTTAGCAGCAGCGCGTAATTTATTTCTCGACATGACGATTAAATGCAAAAAGATACAGATAAAATTTCAATATCGAATTAACAAGTTATAATTTTTATTTATAAAAGGATAAATGCAAAAAGTAATAATGAAAACATTCTTAAGATTAGGCGGTTAAAATAATTAAAAAATTACGTTTTCAATATTTATCACAATTAGAATATTTAATTTAGTTTTCAAATAAAAATAAAATCGAAATATAAAATATACATATAATAAATAAATAATTATAAATATCCGTGCAAACGCAGATATATCACGATAAAGAATGTAAAAATTTGAAATTCGAATGAAAGAAAATTAGTCCAATATTGAATGCACTTGTCAGTAAAAGTAAACTTTATCGATATAAAGTCGTTCTTCATTGCCCTCGATATCGGCTTAATTAAGACGCGCATCAATTTACACGTTGTCGCAAAAAACACGACGATTGTATAATTCCAGTCAATGCATGTAAACGAAACACATTCATGCATGAATGCAGCAAAGATTTACGCATAGAATCGCATTCTACGTTGTTTAGACACAGTCATTTTGAAAAAAAGGTCATGTCTGCTTTCATTTATTTATAAATATCGTTATCGGAATCTCAGGAAGAATATACCGTTATAATATATACAAATAATGAGCGAGAGATAATGAGATATCAAGTATTGCGAGATCTCAAGTATCTGAAGATGGAAATTATGAATGTCACGTTTCTAATGTTATTTTTTTATATCCATAATTACAATTTATTAGTTGCAAGTACGGAGCAAGTTTGCGGTTTATTTCAGAAAGTAAGTCAATTACATGAATTCTCAGAAAATATCAGAAAGTCTGTGTTCTTCTATCTCCAGAGAAAAAAATATTGTTTCTCGATACCTCGTAAGATATCGTTATTTTTAATATTGACGTTAAATATCGTGAGCTTAAGGATGCTACCTATCGTTAACGATGCGTGAACCAACTGGCTTTATGGCACGAGTCACAATTGAGCGTCTTCTCTTTATTGTCCCGGAACGCACTCGATTGAATCGTGACTATTGCGAGATAAATTCAAGTACAGTTAGTTCCTAGATACTTTGATTTATCGAATCATCGTTATGCTAGCGAGGAACTATGTTAAAAAAATTACAGTGAATTGATGCGATCAAAACGGTGTCTCGTTTGAAGTTGTTGAATCTAGATTCTCGTTTGTTTTTTTTTAAATCGAATTTTTCAAACTTCTTATGATGGTCAATTTTGTAATCAATATATTAACATAGTATTTCGTTAATTTCGTTAGTAATTATTAATTTTTTATCGATTTCATGAAATGAAAGTTGTAAATTTGTTCAAACCTAAATTTTTATATTACAGTTACTTTTTTTAACATAGTAGCAAAATTACTGTATTTTTTTATTAATAAATAACAGTAGAAAGGAATTGTCATCAATTTAAAAAAGTTTTTATTTGGTAGATTTGCAATGGAGTTTACTAATTTTAGTGTATAATTAAATATAACTTCTTCTTCATATTTTCTGTAAATTATACACGTTTTAAGCTTTTTATTAATTTCTAAATTTAAAAATTATTTGAAAAATAATATTTTAAAAGATATTTTCGAAGAAAGATGTTCGGAGATTAAAAATAACAAAAAATATAATAGATAATATACGTATGTAGTTTTTCTTTTAACAAGAGAGGAACTAGAAATAGAAACGTGCTTTTCAATTACAATTTATTCTAAAAGATAATCTTTTATGTTTATATTGAGAATTTTTAACTCTAACTTTAAATATTTCTTAATTTTTCAAAAATTAACAATAAATATAACAATGTTGCAATCATCTTCAAAATTTTTATATTTATTGTTAATTTTTAAAAATTAAGGAGTGTCTGAAGCTATAAAGTTTGCAATTTTAATATAGGCATAAAGAACTATCTTTTGTAATAGATCGAATCTTAAAGCTTTCACTTCTGGTTCTGTCCTTGCAAATTATTTGATAATTTACTAGGATAGAAAAGCTTACAATTTATAATCTTGTTACTTAAACGCGAACCGTTTCAGAATGCCTGGATTTAAGTTCTACACAATACTAAGCGAGTTTCTAGTTCCCACGTAATAGTTTCAGAGACATTTGAATTCGCGTAATGCGGAAAAAAGCGATGCATGTTATTTGCATTCTTCATGTCAAATCACTAAGGTTTCGAGCTAGTTTTACGTAAATCCTATAAAATTATGAAGACTGTAATGCAGTCGTTCGTAGATTCTTATAAATAACCTATCATTACCCAAGGTAGATCGTAATACAATCGCAACTAGACATAAGAATGTTTTCTGGATCGCAGTGTTCTGAGTTCAAGAAGACAGTGTTCAAGAAGACGAGGATGCTTAATTCGTGATGCCCTTCGCGCACCGAATACCATTTGGCTATTCTTGGTGTCGTTATCTGCAGTAGCTTTTCGCCACTCGTAATTAATTAGACGGTCGTATAGAGTGGCGAACACACTGTCGTGCTTTAGCGTTAGTGCTTTAGCGTGCGGCGGTGCATTTGCAACGTGTATTTTGCCATGACAAGCCGAGCATATAGTTCAACAACTTTGTAAGCGACATGCTTACTAATTTAATGTCGTCAGCTCGTACTTTAATCTTTGACCCGAGACAAATTCAGGCCAGCCACAAAAGAGACGTCCTATTTTTACGTATTTAGATTTCTTTTTTAAAAATTTGTTCTATAAACAAGATATTTTTTATATATAAGTTTATTAGTTTATTTCATTCGAAAACCTTGAGTACTTCACTTATTTTTGATGATGAATGAAAAATGTTTTAAATGAAAGTGGGACAATTTCGAGAGAGACGTATTTCAATCACGTTTCTTTCTAGGTAAAGGCGCCAAAAAGATGTAAATTTTTTAATGGAACTGATTTTAATGGAAATATGATTTTTTTTTAAATAATATGATTCCTCTAATTATTCTGTATACTTATAACTTATAAAATATATTCTGCATATTTAATACTTGTATAAAAAATTAATAGTTTACGAGATATCGAATATTTTATATCAATATGTGCTAAAATAAAGTATAAAATATCTCATATTAGGTTTTTTATATCTTTATATTAATACTTTTATATGCAGAATAAATAGAGCAATCATATTATGTAAAAAAATTATATAATTATATAATTTCTTTAAAAAAGAGGAGGAGACCTTTATATTTTTTTCACCTCCACCTAGAAAAAAAACGTATCTGCAATACGTTCCCTTGAAATCATTTCATTTTCATCTAAAACATTTTTTTCGTATCATCAAAAATAAGTAAAATATTTTCATTTAAGATTTTCATTTAAGGTTTTTATTTAAGAGTGGATCACCTTGTGTGTGTATAATAAGCGATATACATCAAATTATATAACGTGCACGTATGAATAAAACATCTATCAATATGACTTTCATGAAATAAATTTTCGAACGCGGTATAAAAATCAACCTTGTATCTCTTCGAAAATATTTTCGTGCCATTGCTACACTCTTTGAATATCCTTCAACAAAAATGCGTAAATATATTTTCCCATCAACGCGCGTCCTATATTCCGTCTTTTCCATTCCCTTTTATTCCCAGAACCATCCACATTTCTAAAGGCCGCATTTGATAACCGCTTCTACGCTCGCCTATATTCGCGTGTATTTCATATCATACGAATTGCGCGCAGATCTGCCAACACCTGCCGACGCGCCGCGTCGTTTCGCATTTGCCATCTCCTCTATGACGAACAAGTCGCGTCGCTCGGAGATGACTTCCTCGCGAGGATATCCTAGGACATCGACTCATCCCACGTTTCTTCAACGGTACGAACATCTGTCAGCTACCTCTCATATATCGCGTCATTCGACTAACTGTACAGCGCTATTCTGTGAGACGGGTTATAGAAACCTAATGATTTCGAAATCGCTTTTGGATATAAACATAAAGAGAGTTGGAAGATTTTGAAAGTTGCTTCATCTTAAATGATTACAAAGTTTTTTCATATAATTTTGTTTATAATTTTCGAGCTACAATCGAATTATTTTTTTTCTGTCAAGAGTTTAATCAATCTGGAAGTCATTTTTTGAAGATGCTTTTTATATATAAAATTATATATATAAAATCAATTTAAAAACATTGAAAATGTTTCATTTAATTATTTACTTCTTGATAAAAATTATCATATTGTTTAGATGTAGAATAAATAAATACTTCCTCACTCAAAGTCCGTGTCATTTAATTATCTCATGCAATTTCTCTCAATTTACATAGGCAAATTAATTTTATTAAATCAAGTAACGAACTAAAGAAAAATACTTGCGATATCATAGGGAATAATCGATTGAAATCGATTGACTTACATGCGTGAAATCGGTCACTCGGAACAAGATATTAAAGCATGAAACTTGTAATCAGAATGTTAATAATTGACTAGTTCTTGCAACAGCATCGTGTTAGGGTGTTCAGATTAAGTCGTGTGAAATCGGTCAGGATGTGAAAATGGATGAGTATTGTTCCCTTAATTAGAAAATACGTGTAAGAGTTTATAGATATATAGATATGAGTAATTTTACGTAATATATACAGAAAACTTATGGTTTAGAATGTATATAATAATGTGTGAGCGTTTATAGATACGAAGAATTTGACTTAGAATGTATATTATTTAGAATTTGGAATATGTATACTTATAATAATTACTTCTAAAACTAGTTTTCTCCAAGAGATTTTTTATTTGAAATTACTAAAAAAATAAGATTGCTATTTAACATAATAAATATCAAGTTTTATTTATTTATATAATCAATCAAGTATTAATTAAATTGTATTATTTAAAAAAAAATTTATAATAAAGAATGAACCATTAATTAAATTATTTATTAAAGACTATTTTTAGAATTTTATATTATCAAAGTTTAATAAAATGTAAGTATAATAAAAGTAAATATACAATATAATCTCGGAGAATATAGATATAACATTAAAGACAAAAACGAAGATAATCAAAGTATGAGAGAGGTTCTACGAATGAAGATGAAAATATATGTACGTATAGGAGGAAGAGTTGAAAGAGTCGTTAAGAATCATTAGCACTTGCTGTCTTCGTTTATTTCGAACACGCACGCCTGATTCGTTGTGTGTACAATGTGTGTATCGATAGAGAGAATCAATGATACGCAGATATAACGCATAAGCCAGATGAATGACAGTGAGTTTGAGTAAACGAAATGCTACCGGACGTTACAGACTTTACAGACCCTTGATTAACATATTTAACATCCAGCCATATTTATTTTATAAATTACTAATACGAGCTTGGAAACAACACGATTAAACCGGACGAGATAAGAACCGCGTGTTTCTTTAAGTACGTAAATTCGGTATTCTATTGCTCAGTGGGCACGTTACATTGATTTTTCCTATCGGTTGTATAAATTATATCCGCGCAGCGATGTGTAAATTATTCCGGATAATCCGCGTAATCGCGTGGTAAAGAGGCTCAGGATTAGAAAACATCTTCACGAAGAGAAGCCCCTCGAGAAAAAGCAAATTGATCGAGTCGATCATTCAATTGTCAGCAGAGATTTTCGAGTCCCGTTATTCTCTGCATTCTTGAGAAACATTAAAAAGTTTATTTAAATATTTTCAAATAGCAAAATTTTATTTTTCAGATCGATTAATGTAAAATTAAAAATTATTAATACAACGAGAAAAACAATTTAGATCTGAATTTATTTACATTCATCTTTATTTTTGTATTAAATAATATACTTATATATTTATACTTATATACTTATATAATTATACTTTTAAAAGTATGTAAATTTTAATATTTTTACATTTAATATAAAAGTATTAAAATTTACATACTTTTTATTATATAATTAATATCATGTATATATATTAGATGTTGGAATTAATTCGTAGCGTTTTACAAGTGATGGGAAGTACTTTCATTAATGTATTTTTTAATGCTCATGTGAAATAAATAACATTCTTTCATTAAAAAACGCTACGAATTAATTCCAACACCTAATAAATAAATGTATAATATATTATACATTTATTATATAATAAAAAGTACGTAAATTTTAATACGATTATGATAAAAATTACATAATTTCACAATGGAATATTTTTTATAATTAAATTTTTTATTTCTAAATCAATTATTTAATTTCATAAAGACAAATTAAAATTTTTTTTTCTATGATTTTAAATTATCGAATTATATCCACGCGTTATTATTCTATTCGCAGCCTACCTACCCGCATCCTTATTTGAGTTCTATCTATCCATATTTCTATCTGTAATCCTATCTAGTACACAGAACGCGCATATGACACGCGATTCACGGAGGGATCCTACGTACGGTTAATCCAGCAGGATTCTTTACAGGTGATCACTCGAGATCCGAGAAATGATGTGCGAATTAGAGTTTCATTTGCAATAAGTTGAGATTTTAATTTGTGAAGGATTGGAATTTAATATGACGGTATTATTTCGTTTCTGATTCCCTACGTACGACGTCACACATGAAAAAATATTGTACGCCTACTTTGCGTATCTTTCACTCGTTTTTTTATTATTTGATGTTGAGACACTACATTAAGTATCATTTATCAATATCATAGATATAGGTTACAATCCACTTAACTATAAATGCTTCGAAACATTCTTTAATTGGTCAATTAAAATTCTTTTTTTCATCAATCAAAAACTTCGAATTCATTGTAACGCCAAATGGACCGTCCTATATCTTACATAATTAATCTTTTGGATAAGATTTATTCATTGCCTTTGGCCTTGGAAAATTTAGAATATGAAAGTCAAAAAGGATGATAAATTTCTATCGTCATTAGTCTACTATTTCAGTCATTTATTTCAGTCATTTTTTTTCAGTCATGTTTTTACGTAATATATCTTTACGAATTTGTAAACTAATATAAATATCCCGTTATTCCATTATTACACGTTATTAGAATTAATTTTAATGTACAATGTTAGAAAAATATTTTATTTTTAAATCAAGTATTTTACAAGATTGTTCAATTTAAAGATAATTTAAAAAATTCCACAATAAGTATTTTTTAGATCTCACATTACTTAGCTTTGTAAGCCAAGCTATCTACAGAGATAGATAAGTTATAAAAAATTAAAATAAAATCGGCATTGTAAGAATTATAGACTTATAATAATTATTAATGCGCATGCATTTTATTAAATAAATTTAATAAATATTAAATAAGATATTCTCTATAATACATAATCAAATATATAATTTTTAAAGTTCTTTTCTTTTATGTTTATATTATATGTCATATAAATATATTTTTCAGAAAAGAATTGTTAATTTTTTGCATTGATTTACATAACATTTAATCCTGGAAAGATATAAAAATATAGACCTCAACGTAAAATATTTGAGAAGAGAAAGTAATAAATATGAATAAAAATGCAGTATTTACGTATTATATATATAACAAATTTTATAATATTTTCCTCTGCTTCATATTTCATTTTTTTCTATTTTTTTTATTTTATATTTAAATGCACACAGATGATGTAAATATGCTTTATAATATGATCTCCATTTCTTTATTATTCATAAAATACCACGAGAGAATTTAAATAAAGTTTATCTAATTTTTATATATTACAATATAATACATCAGCTTGTAATTTTATCTAATTTTTATATCATAAAACATCTCGATTGTAGTTTTATTTTATTTTTTATCTTCTTCTATTTTTTTAAATATTTATCTGAATAATAAATTCGGAAGTCTAATTATTATTATAAGGTAACTGATTAATTATGCTCAAATAATATTATTAATATATCAAAACATTATTAATTTTTAATTGCTTTTACATATAAAGTAAAATACACCAGAATATTGCGAATAAATATGTCATTATAACGAGCTCTAATTTTCTCTCTTCTGCAAGCTTTATGCGTACAGAGATACGAGTGTACGCGAAGTCTCACATGCATAATAATCGAAATCCAGAATTAAATGTTTTTTCGAATTTATTTTAGTTCAATTTAATGCAACAAATCCATAAGATAAGATATCATATAATTATTTATAATTTATATTATATTGTTATTATTGAATTCAAATATAATGTAGATGTATGTATATAAAATTAATAATTTCAATTTTTCTTATAAATTTGTTGCTCAATGTAAAATAAATTTTTTGTCACTCACCAACATCGATGCGCAACAGCGGAGTTATTAGCTACGATGACTACGTTGATTCTGTAACACACAAATATAAGATTCAAATTATAGCAGCATATCGTTCATAATATCTAAAAAATGGTTAACTATATGCGTTGAACATTCTTTGAATGTTCTTTTTTTAAGTAGATACTTAATAAAGTAAAATTAGACAATTTTTCATGAAAAGATTGTATTTCTTGAATACAAATTCTCTTAGGATTTTATATATAAAATTTTTTCTATAATTCTTGTTTAAAACATCCAAATTAATGAAATAAATAGTTAATAACTGGTGACAAATAATGTAAAAATAATAAAATATTCACCCCAAGGTTGCTCCGCCGGCGCCCGATGCCTCTCCTAGACCTCCTCCTCCTCTCAGATTGTCGGATCTCTTCTTCAGATTACACAACACTCGCGAATAATTACGATCGCGCGAGGACTAATAATCAATAAAAGTTTTTTTTCACATGACACTATACAACACTTCCGTTTATAAAACACATGATACAATATCCAGTTCTATCGGATAAATCGCACTTCAAGTCAAAATGTGTCAAACTTATCAGAAGTGCAACTACCGGAACGAGGATATAGATTAGAGAAAGAGGAATAAGTTAAAAAAAATTTCTTTAGTCCGATTAACCGGCACTCCCGAACGCGACGCGACAAACCGGCTGCGGTTCGTTTATTCAGTTAAATCGACGACACGTTAGTTAATTTGTCAGACTTCCAGGTTCTCGGTAGTAAGTCCATGTATCTGTAATCAAGAAAAGCAAATAATCAATGAAGAAAAACTCAAAGAAATTATCAACGAGTGTTGATCAAAGATACAAAAATACTAATAGAAAATTTGATTGACTGGTAGAAAATATCAGAAAAAGTCAAATGAAAAATGAAATAAAATAGTTAATTTTAATTATTTTAATAATTATTCTTTACTTAGTTGTAAAAATATTAATATATTTTCAGTGCACATAAATGTATAATAATAAATCCATTATGAAAGTAGCGATAATAAGAGATGCAATATGTATATATATATATATATATATATATATATATATATATATATATGAAAATATTTATTAATGAAAGATTAATATATCGCTGCTTTCTATTCTTATTTAAGTTATTATGACGACACAGGAGATACGTACTGCTATTTCGAGCATCGGAATGTGAATGATAACGCGGTTATCTAAGGTAAACAAAAAATAATACTGAGAGTGCTGTGACGTTGGTGCGTAAGACGCAGCGCGCCGTTACTTCGCGTCGCGCGATGTAGTAAACAATTCGAAAGTCGCATACCAACCGAACCGTTGACTTCAAAATTGTAAAACGTATTGACTGGAAAATTATAAAACGAAATATATCGAATATTGTATTCCTTGCATTTCAGATTAGATAGTTCCAATTAATAGATTGTTATCGAACATTATCGAAGCGTTTTTTTTCGTATCGTGAACTTATTAGCATTAACGTTTAATTCCGTAAAATAAGAATATTTTGAAAGTTTAATGGATTAGTCACTTAAATCTTAATGTGAATGTTACAATTTGATGTATTTTGATAATATATTTCAACTCCGTGCCTACGAATTGTTTAATTTTTTGTTTAAATTTTATAAAAGATTGATTTGAATTATATCATTTAAAGAGAGAAAATTATTAAATTTAAGTTGTAATCACTATTAGATTTCTGTAAGGAATGATAAAATATTGTATTTGTATTTTATTATTAATATATTTATATATGTGTAGCGATCATATCAGAATATCATTATTACAGCAAGCCTTATTCTATGAGATTTGATTCTTATATGCACAATGAATTTACATCATTCTCAGAGAACATACATGTTTAAAAGATATCGTAAAGATATTATAACGACGTCTTTTGAGACGTACATATCTAAAAAGATATCTAAAAAAAAACATAAAGATGTCTTCTAAGAGTGTATTTCATTTGACGTTCACACGCTCGCGAACATCATTTGTCCTCGTTTAACATTTGATAAACACAAAGATAAAATAATTCCATGCTACGAATATCAAGTGAAATACACCGTTGATAATACGTATTATATCTGAGTTATAATACATTACTTGTTCCAGGATTTAATAATTCGTTGTAATCTCTCCATCTCAAAACCACTCGAGACTTCAAGAATTTCGAGTAAGCAAAACAAATTTTCAATATATTACAACGTTATAATGTTACTGTAGATCGGTTTGATTGAATGGAGAGATCTAATATAGATTTATAAGATGATAAAATTACTGTAATTACTCACCTATCGCTCCACCGGCCACCCTCGCAGCGATCGTGACTTGTTTGGACTTGTCGTAACATGTGGCGATGTCACGGATGTCGCCAAGTCCCCCCTCCCTCCTCCCCACCGCCGGGCTCCCCTCGCGACTCGCGACCCTTGTCGCGTTCAAATGTTCACACGAAACTCGCGAAAATGATATTTGCATGCACGAACTAATTCATCTCTCTCGAAAATAATTTTTCTAAAATCGCAATCACGCAATACTTTATACGGCACTTCCAATATTAACGCCGACATTAATAACCGCGTACATCGCGTGGTTCTGCGAAATGTTCAACGTATTTTAATAAATAATTCACTGCCATTTACTTTTATACGATCCTATTCATATATTTATTCCGTTCTAATCTAGAAAGTTCGATACTGAATATATATTGCGTATCGACGAAAAAAAGCGCGATATGAGAATTCAAATAAAAAAAAAGTAGTCGCTGAAAGAAAGAATAATCTAGAAAGAACGATGCTGGACATATTGCGTATCGACAAAGAAAAGTGCGATGCGAGAATTAAAAAAAAAAGTAGTCGTTAAAAGAAAGAATTTGCACGAAAATTACGACACGATAAACTGAACTTTTCATTATGTAGCATACGGAAAAGCATAAACGACGGCAAGAGTTTAGAAATCGTAAAAAAATCTTGCATTCTCGGCTGTGATTGCAGTCATTGTCGATTCGCTTATCGTTTGGAATGTGGCCATTTTTCCTACGCCGCGTTTCTTGCCATTTCGATACGAGTGAATAAATTACACGGCGTATCTATTAATTCGGGTAAGAAGCCTCGATAAACTTACGTATTGTTAGGAGTGAGAGCCAATTAAGTTACTGCATGCGATATTATCTAATTTTGATGAAGAATCGTGTTTCGAAAGGTAATAATGCGACGAGCACACGGAGCGAAGTGCGACGCTGCCTGCCTGCTCGAGCCTCGAGGCGAGAATGATAGCGTAGCGGTCGCAGCAACCTTCACACTGTACATACGACGTCACAACGCCAACAGTCGCCCAACGGCTCGTCCGCGTCGTAAATACGAAACAAATACTATCAAGGCTTCACGTTATTCGGCTTGTTATCTCGCTTCGAAATTTTCATTATGTGAAATAAATTTATGCGGAATATTCGGTTCCTCTTGATTTCAAATTTCGGTGAGTAGACTAAAATAACTACATAGTTTTTGGTTTCCGATGAGAGACTTTTCTCGTTTTAAATGTAAGTATAAAATATTGTGTGTGAAATTTCTCTCTTAAGTTACATATACGTATAATTACATATGTTTAAGCTATACGCAATATTGCCAAGAGAGGAATATATGTATATACATATATATATTCCTCTTCTGGCAATATTGAACTTTAAAAACATAGTCGATTTTTTTTATTGTAAAAGTCTGGTAGATAAATTTGGTA